>NC_141693.1:897022449-898292449 GCF_964263255.1 Lissotriton vulgaris | reverse complement strand
GGTAAGTATTTGTGCTATTAAGAACAGCAGCCTACCCTTGTCTATATATAGTTACTTTATTGATGTAGTGGTAGCCGAGGTAGAGTCGATATTGTTGCAGGTAGATAGTAAAACCTCCATATTTTTGTCCCACACCTTGGAGGTTAATATATACTGACCTCGATAATGTAGTGGTAGTCGATATTTTGGTGTCAATATAGTTGTGGGTTGATGTTAAAACCTCAGTATTGTACCACAAATTGTAGATGTCAGGCACACTACTTCCACACACCTTTCACTCTATCCAGAGTTAGTCTGAATTTTTGGTGGTCCCTGATTTGGGTATCCGGTCCTCCCCATTATGACTGTACAAACAGGAAATCTAGGACAGACATAAAGTTCGCATTTCCGGTGTCCTTGTTTGCACTACTAGGGGTAGAGGATAGCCGCATGGGGGTGTCATGATCCCTTTTTACGCCTGTTCTGATATCGGGGAGGGAGGGGGGTTGTTGGACGGCGGCCATGTTGTGTCATATACCAGAGTGCACACCCTGCTGTCGCATCCAGCCATCAGCCCTGGGAGATGGGCTCAGTGCTGTGCGGGCGCCCTAAAACGATTCAAGCAGGCAAGGCAACGTGTCCTATCCATTCAGGGACCCTGCTTTATTTAGTTCGGTTAAACTGCGTATCTTGACAGTGAATGAGTGTCTGCAGTAAGGAGCTGTAGTCTGCCAGAAATAGACGTATGTAAAGCGCTTCGACACCTTCGGGTAAAGTTCGCGCTATATAAAATCGCATAAAAAATAAATAAGCCAGTGAGAGGCGAATTACGGGATCCTCGACCTCAGCATGTGCTACAGCATAATGCATGTTTCTTTATTATAATTATGAGAAGGAATTAGACTGCTCTTCCCAAAATAGGAAGCATCTTCCTAATTTGTAGTGGAACAATCGATGAGCGGATATAAATGAAAAAAGGTGTATTAATAACTATAAATAAAAATAGCATCAATTTATTATTATGATGATTATTGTTGTTGCTGTTAATATTGTTCTTATCGTTAATAATAATAATAATGCTGATGATGATAATAACACCTAGCATTTACGAAAAAAAATCGTTACCCTTATAAATGTCTCATTCTTCTAGATTGCTTGTTTATTAAACTGGAAACGTGTACTAAGCAGGCCTGCTTTTGGTATGTTTTATGTCCGTTTAGGGATTAACAAACGTGATATATTGCTGCTCGGGGACAATATTGCAATATGATTACAGTCAAAGGTGCTCTCTACTTCCAAAATGCATTTGACCCTCTTGCAGAATGGTATGCAACAAAACGCTTGGCCGCTGCGGAGATGCGGATTGGGGTACAGGTCTGCGGGTGGGCGCTTGTGCCAGCATGACGCAGCCGAGTTGCGGGCTCCGGGCTTTGATTAACCTGAACTTGAACTTCCTCGGGCTGACACCTGGTGGCGCCCGACAACAACCGAGTCCCTTTTACTGCGGCAAGGAATAAACGTTACCTTTGACCAGAGGCGTCCCGTCTGCGCTCGGGACCTGGCACAATCCGCGCTTTGTCTTCTGTGTCAGTGGCACATGGAGGAGACAATCAACTGGATCCGCTTCAGTCATAAAACCGAGCCCCGTCCAAGCTACCTGACACCATAAACACACAAGTTACATCATGGCGCGTGCACTTTATGTATCACACCAACTTGTCTGTAGAAGTTTACCCTTCTGATCACTGAAGAATCTTGTTCCTCGCAAACAAAACAAAAAGTGGATTTAAGCAACTTTATAAACCTTGTGGTTAACGGGTTTATCACGTCGTTTTCACGTACTGTGTGCTTGCTCTTTAAATATCTAAATCAATCGGTGTGTGTTGGTGCGTGTGTGCAGTCACTCTGAATTTCTCATCTGGTTATCACGGTTGATTATCAACCTAGATTATTGTGTTGGAGGTATTGAATGAAATGTAAAACCGTTCTAATGCTCTTGTCGGTTTCAGCAACAAAAAAATGAGATATAGTTTCACATCTGCACTAACAAGTACACTTAAAAAATAATAAATGTAAAGGACGGGCACTGTAGGTGATTCATCGAGTGACTGTTGTGCTTCGTGTGTTTCGAGCACTCCGTAATGTTTTGACGCATGCCTTTCAATGGGGTGCGTGTCTGCGGCCCGGGGGTCACTCACACTTGTTGAACTGATCACAGGACGCACTCGTGGTGAAGGGGCGGCATTCTCTGTCAGAAGAGCGCAATCCACTATTTTTCCGTGGAACTACAAGGGCGGGAGCCCGAGTGCCTTCTGTGTCCGGGTGATACAGTACTTTTGAAGTGTGTTGTGCAATGTGTATTCTTCGGGCTGTGTCCTGCGGGCGCGTGATCTGCGTTTCAGCTATTTTACATCAAGGCCCGGAGGCCAATATTATGCACTTCCCTTTATTACTACTCACACCTGCCAAAGGCGACAAAGGCAAATTTAAATAGCATTTTGGAAGAAATGTGCCCATTAGGGATACTTTAAATCACAAGTGAAAGTGTTGGATAAACCAACATGATGCGATGACGCAAAACGTAAAATGCTAGCTTGCTGGGTTAGTGCTCTGTAGAAAATAATAATAATTTAACGAATAATTTAAAGTAAACTGTTTAAATATACAACTAAAGCAGCCATACCGAAAAGATGGAGGAAGAAAGAGCCACAAGCCCACGGAAATTTAAAATGTTGAAATTAGAGTATAGTAATAAAATAGCAAAAGTTTTGAAATGCTGACTGATCAGAAACAAAGCGTAGCAATACGCGTTGTAAAGTAAACATAACATACATCTGGGCTTAGCGACGTTTAAATGCAAAAGGACTTGCTCACGTGGATACACATCATGAGCCCAAAGAGTGTTTATTATTTTTGCTGAGGAAAATATCACAATTCACATCAATGCTACTGTAAAAATGTGTATGGGGACACGGGGCCTGCGTGTACCTTCTGACTGAGAGGGGCCATCCACCCAGAGAGAGCGCGAAAGAGAGACAGGGGGTTCGTACAGATTACTCGTTAGAGTTAGACTTTCATGTGAGGTCTTTCCTATATCCTCGTCCCGGTAAACCAATAATGTCAAGTGTCTTCTCTTGATCACCCACACACATTAAATAGTGCTGTAGGAGCGTGTCATCGGCGCACAGATGCGTCAAGGGCTCCTGGAACCCTGAGCATTCCTTTATTTTACTGTGCATACATCAGGCAGAGCCCCCAGTTGTCCTGACTGCCCAAGGGTACAAACAATGCAGCATTGCGACGCCAATGATAGTGAGCATGGAGGGTGTATCTTTCATAATGCTCATGGGACGTAATAAGAGTAACCCTCGCTGTCTCCTCGTGAAATCGAGCTGGCATGTTCTCGAGTAGTGTCCTTGAGATGCGAGAAGTATGTTTCAGACTGTTGTTCATGGGCTATGAGCACTGTATCTATGAATTGTAAAGAAAGTGCCTGTCACTGGTGGTCTCCGGCATGAGAGCAGCAGGGTGTCTCTCACTGAGCTGTGTGATGTCTCCTCTGGGATGTGATGTGAGCAGTATGCCCCCACGTCTCCCTGGCAGCGCAGGCACGCGGGCTGTCAGTCAGCGGTACCTGAGCACGCGCCGCCAGGTTGATAGCATTGTTGATTGGCGCCGTGGGAGTTTACTCACCAAACTGTAAAGTAAGTAGGCAATGAGGATGAAGCAGTATAAACCATTAAACAATAGTTTAATTGTAAGTTGAACAGCAGATCACAGGAGCGCAGCTTGCCAGGAACGGATCCGCGGAGAAACTGACTCAGGTACGGTTAATACACAACAGTGTCCAGCATGACACGAGGGACGCACTTTTGAAGAGAAACATTCTCTTCAGAAGTGCGTGCAGCATGTTGGAATACAAGAGAAATGATGATGTAACATAAACACAAAAGAATGCAAGAGCGCGCCGCAGCGTGCCATGCAACTTATTTAAATGATACACTTACATGTACTTTACATCTTCTCCCTATTTACATAAAATAAAAGATAAAAGAAAAGTGAAAACTTAAGTAAGAAAATAATCCTTAAAACGAGAAGGAAGAGAACAATTTCTGTGAGACCTGTCAGTGGAAACATGAGAAGGGGTTGCAATAGCATGAGAGTTAACAGTATCACTATACATTGTTTCATTGACATTAGAACCTTCAACAAAATTTGGGTTTGGTGATGAAATTCGAGAACAAGGAGAAGTGTCAGGTGAAAGTTCATAATGTTCATCAGAAGTGGTACCTAAAGGGAAAAAAGAAGATGAGGAAGATTCATTTACATATTTACTTGAGGTGATTTTCCTTGCCTGTTCGGGAGTAAGCCTGACAATGACACGCTTACTCCACCACCCCCTTCCATCAAGGAAGAGAGAACCTTTGGAAACTTTGAGGACCTGTGTAGGTAAAGAAAAGGTAGATAAACCTTTTTTAACCTTGCTACTAAATTTAACCATAACCCAGTCTCCTACATTGAAAGGTTGAATAGAAGAAAGCAATTTTGAGTTAAAGTTTTTCTGTTGAATTAGTTGTTTTGAAGCAACATTTACTTTGACAATCTCCTTGTCGTTGCAAGCTAAGCAGACGTTGTCCTTAACTTTCAAGTCTTTTATCCAGGATGGGCAAATATTCCCATTTGGATTTCTTTTTCTTAGAAGTCTGAAAGGGGAAACGCCAGTTGTACTATGAGGGGTAACTAAGTAAGACCATAATTTGCCCCTAAGGAATTTTTCTACATCCAAACTAGAAGAGACAGCGGTCTGTATTCCCTCCTTGAAAAACCTATTCATCCTCTCAATTAGTCCATTAGATGAAGGAGAGTATAGTGCCACTTTAAGATGTTTGATATCATAAGACTTGAGGAATGACTCAAACGAGGATGAACAAAAATGAGAGCCATTGTCACTGACCAGCTCTCTAGGAGGACCCTCGGAGAGAAAAACTTTACTGAGAAAATCAATGGCAGCAACAGAAGTGGGAGAGTCTGAGAAGTCAAAAGCGCACCACTTAGAATGATAGTCAACTAGTGACACAATAAAACGTTTATTACTAGGTAAAACCTCCCAAGGACCAGAGAAATCAATAGCTAGCTTTTGCCAAGCTTCAGCAGGAAAAGGAACTGTATGCAACGGTAAAAGGGGTGTCTTCCAGTGCTTGTCCGAAACCAGACAAGTAGAACAAGACCCAATCCAGTTAGCAACATCACCATCTAAACCAGGCCACCAAAAGTGTTCCTTCAATTTCCTCGAGGTGCTGCCAACACCAAGGTGTCCCTGATGAGCAACGTCAAAAAGTTTCTTCCTAATACCCAAAGGAGGAACGCATAAATCACCTCTAAAAATGACATCATTAGCAATGGACAGTTCACCAGACACTTGAGCAAAGACTTTCAAGGACGCAGGGAGAGAGCGAATTCTTGGCCACCCAGAAACAATTAGATTTTTAACATTGAGAAGAACTGAATCCTCAGAGCAACTATGCTTCCATTCAGTCTCTGATATACAAAAAGGTGAAAGGACCAACTCTTCTATGGATGCTACCACACACTCAACGTCATCAACAGAATCATCATCAACATCATTTTCAAGTAAAGTAAGTCTTGAAAGGGCATCAGCTCGTAAATTATTGCCACCTGAAATGTGTCTAATTGTGAAATTGTACTCATGTAGCTTAGACAAAATGCGAACTAATCTAGAAGAAGCCTTGCCTGTACCATTACCATTGAGGAGATGAAGTAAGGGCTTGTGATCACTGAGGAGAATGAAGTGAGAGCCCCAAATAAATGTTTTAAATTTCTCAATTGCCCAAGAACAGGCAAGGGCTTCTCTTTCAATAGTGCTATAGTGAGACTCAGCTACATTTAAGGCTCTTGACGCAAAACCTATAGTATTCTCCCTACAAGAGTCTCTTTGAGTCAACACTGCACCTAAACCCCTTTGACTGGCGTCAACAGCAATGGTACATTCTAAACTTGGATTGAATGATGATAGTGCAGGTGCTTCAACAATAACCTTTTTAACAGTATCAAAAGCCTTGTTAGCTTCTTCAGACCAAATGAATTTAATATCTTTCTTGAGTAAGGTGCGAAGAGGTTGGACAAACTGAGAATAATTTTGGATGAAGCGTGAATAGTACTCAGCAAGTCCAAGAAATGACCTTAGGGCATCCTTATCTTTAGGGACAGCAACATTGGAAATAGCTTTGGTCAAACAAATCTTTGGTTTAATACCATATGCAGAAATACTATGGCCCAAGTAGTCAAGTTCTTTTACCATAAATATGCATTTCTTAACACCCAGAGTTATGCCCACTTCTTGAAAGCGAGACAAAACTCTCCTTAACACTTTAAGATGCTCTGATCTATTTTTTGAATGAATCAGGACATCATCCTGATAGGCTTGTACATTTGGGATGTCATGCAAAATTGTGTCCATAAATTTTTGGAAGACACTGGCGGCGGAAGCCAAACCAAAAGGGAGTCTGAGATATTTGAATGCCCCGAAAGGGGTTATGAAGGTTGTTAACTCAGAGGAGGACCTCGAGAGGGGAATCTGATGGTACGCACTCTTGAGGTCCAAAAGTGAGAAAATTTTGGATTCCGAAATGCCTGTCAACAATTCTTGAATTTTAGGTAAGGGATGGCAATCCACAATGATGTTTTGATTAAGGGAGCGCAAATCCGCACATAAACGAATAGAGGAATCCTTTTTCTTAACGACAACAATGGGACTAACCCATAAAGAAGAATTGGTAGGGACAATAATGCCTTCTGAAACCAAGTTGTCTAGGACTTTTTTAAGCTCATCTCTTACATTCAAAGGAACATTCCTCAGTTTATGGCAGACGGGAATGGCATTGGGTTTCAATCTGATCAGATGCTCAAAATCTTTGATGTAGCCCACGGAATCTTTGAAAACCTCCGGAAATTCAGATATTAAATTCTGAATCTCCAAGTCTTCTTCATGAATTACATTAAAAATTGAGGTTTCATTGATTTGGACTGGTGTGTCAGAACCAGGAACCAATTTCAAACCCATTCTAGCCAAATCTTGCCATCCAACAATAAGTTTTCCATCAATGGCAATATATACTTTCGTATTAGTAAACCTACCTAAACATTCAATTCTTGAAATAAAATATCCTAACATGTCAATACGTTTCTTGTTATAGGCTTTGGGAATGATGTCAAGAGGAGATAAAGATACACTCTTGCTCCAGATTTCATCAAATAAGGTATTAGAGATGATGGTAACAGGTGCCCCTGAATCTGCCATCATGTCTAATTTTACACCATCAACAATTACACAGCAAGTGGGGTCTTTGACAAGTGTAGTGTCTAGATCAAGCTCAACTAAATCAATGGAGAGAATTTTCCTTTCAGGAATAGACAGGTTAGAATCAACATTTTGAATAGAGTTAATGTGAAGATCATCAAATGGAGATTGCAAGAAAGACATTTCAACATTGGAAACATTTACATTAGGATCTTCAACAGAAGAAAGATTATTGATTCGAACACCTTTCCTGTTTCTGCAAACAATATTAAAGTGGCCAAATTTTGCTACAAAAAGTACATTTTTTACCCAACGCAGGACATGTGGGGCTGTTACTAAGGTGACTTTTTGACCCACATCTAAAGCAATAAGAATTAAATTTCTTTTGAAAAGGTTTAAATGATGAGTTTTTTTGAAGAACAGCATTAATTTGTATATCTTTTTCATGTTGAAGAAGATTTCCATCGGTGATGCATCTCGAAGAGACAATCGACCTTTCTACGCTTTTGGCCATGTCCAACACTTCATTTAATGTGGGATCACGACAACTTAAAATCCTCTCCTGAATCTTTTTGTGATAGCAGTTGTAGACGAACTGGTCTCTTAAAACAGTGTCTAGATATGTTCCAAAATTGCATTCTGCAGCCAAATTTCTCAAAACAGAGATGAAGTCCTCTACAGACTCATCTTGATGTTGTTTCCTTTTCATGAAGTTGAAACGTTCCATCATAACACTGGGCTGATCAATAAACTTTTTATTCAATCTTAAGACTGCATCGGTGAAAACATTCCATCCTTCTCCATCTCCTGATGGAGGTACAGACAAAGGAAGGTTGTTGAAAATTTCTTTTCCAGCAGTTCCCAAATGGCTATATAAAATAGCTAGCTTCCTTTTTGCAGAGTATTCATCTGCACCAATTGCCACTAGGTAATTCTCAAAACCAATGAACCACAATTTCCATGACTCTTTTGGCTTACCAGGATTAGGTAAAAAATGGTTCAAGTATACAATTTGTTGATTAGTGGCCATAATGTAAATAGAAAGCTTTGTAAAAGGTCTTTTCTTTTTTTTTTTTAAAAAAAAAAAAAATTCTTAGTACAGTATATAAAGTGAAAGAAGTAACTGTATTGAAGTCTTAAGTTTTTTTTTTAAATAAATACCTTTTTATTCGATGCGCTTGCTGTTGAAAAGTGAAGAAACAGACTCGAAAATCACTCGGTAAATGTTGTCATGGAAACGAGTGAAACAAAATGGCCCCCAGAGCGTGAGCGTGATGACGTAGGTAAATGATGTCATCCGCGTTGGAAAGCGCTCGAGGAATCAACCAGTAGGCTGTCAGGAGTGAACAAAAATGAATAAATTTCTCAAAACTCACTGCAGCGTAGTGTGATGACGAGGTTTCCGGTATCAGAGAAGGAAAGCGAAGGTTTTGAAGCGAAGCGCATATGCAGATGCAGGTATTTTTCAGGAGAATGCGCAAAAATGGTGAAATGCTGTTAGAAATGCCGGGATCGTAGAGGTCCTTGTCGCCAATATGTAAAGTAAGTAGGCAATGAGGATGAAGCAGTATAAACCATTAAACAATAGTTTAATTGTAAGTTGAACAGCAGATCACAGGAGCGCAGCTTGCCAGGAACGGATCCGCGGAGAAACTGACTCAGGTACGGTTAATACACAACAGTGTCCAGCATGACACGAGGGACGCACTTTTGAAGAGAAACATTCTCTTCAGAAGTGCGTGCAGCATGTTGGAATACAAGAGAAATGATGATGTAACATAAACACAAAAGAATGCAAGAGCGCGCCGCAGCGTGCCATGCAACTTATTTAAATGATACACTTACATGTACTTTACACAAACAAGGCGGTGCTTAGCGCGGCCGCGCCAATCCGCTGCAGGCGGGGCAGGAAGCGTCTCGCGAGGCCCGCCCACCGGCGGTAGAAGTCTAGCCGGGCAGAGGCGGCCCGGACAGTGACGGATGCCGCCCGCGGACACTAGGGCTGACGTTTGTGGGACTCCTGGACAACCCGCACCACTGACTGACACTACAGTGCGGGACTGTGCGGGGCTTTGCACCGCTGTCGCCGCTCCCCTCCGCCGGGCTCACCTCAGTGCCATGCAGTACCAGCACCACCCCGCTGCCCCCGGCTGCCCCCCGGGGCTTGGGGCCCCGCTCTACGCGCCCACCCCGCTGCCCCCCGCACACCCCACGCCCTTCTACATCGAGGACATTCTGGGCAGGGGCTCCTCGGGGCCCCCGGGGCTGCACTCCGCCAGCTCTCCCTTCAGCAGCCACCTGGTGCCCTCCTACCGGACCCCCATCTACGAGCCCACCCCCATCCACCCGGCCTTCGGCCCGCACCCGGCGGCCATCTACGGAGGGGGCGGCTTCCCCGGACACCTCTACTCCTTCCCGCGGCCGCTCAGCGACTACACGCAGGCTCTGCTCCGCCACGACCCACTGGGTGAGTACCAGCGCCCCATGCTGCGCACAGGCATGGGGCAGAGTCAGGAGCCTGACTCTGCCCAGCCCTAGAAGCCTCTCGGAAATACCTGTGTGTCAGTTCGTTTTTCAATCGGTCTGCATTCCGCCCCACTAAGATGTAGGCCCAGGAAGGCCCCAATATGCATCTGTCACAATGTAACTAGAGCTTTAAATTGGAACTGTTGTTGCACCAGACATCTGTCTGACTGTCACCGTACCATCACAGCAAGCTGTCCAAAAGGCAGAGATGTTTAAAGGGGACATGTGTGGTTTCATTATACCGTGTTTGACCGCGGACCCATAATTGTATGAACTAGGGCAAATCCCTTACCCTGCACACATAACGACTCCCTTCATTGCCCCCCCCCCCTCCCAATGAATAGAGTGGGCCTAAAAACGATGCTGGTAATGACTTCAAATGTCTGTTGGCAAGCCGGACTTTAAGATTTCGAATTTACATTCACCCTGTTGTTTTACCAAAGAATGAGCACGTGGTCCCCCGTGTGTTCAGTGGCTTGACGCAAAATGGTGACCGCTCCGCCGAATGTGATTGTGGCCCCCGAGTCTCCCATATGTCACCACTATTAGCTACATGCCCCTTCGCCCCCGACAGGAGCCTGCGTTGCGCCCCTTGGTGTGTTAAACATTTGTTTTTAGGACCCCACAAATTGTTCCTTTCCTTATTTTCTTAAGTGTGTGGTAGAGGCGGAGGGAAAGCCCAGATTCCTTGCAGTTTTAAGAAACATTGAACACTAGACTCCCGTGTATCAGATGTTGTCTGTACAGCGTAGACAGTTGTGAGACGGGCGCTAAGAACTTTCTTGTCTTTCTGCTTTCTGGCGTGGTTGTGGTGTGTGTTTAAGTACATTCGATACTAGAAAGTAATCAATAAATAGTGGCACTTCACTTTTACGACTACCGCCGTGGACTCACATTATACCTACAGTACGCTTTCTGTTAGCATATTGAACTGCAACAAGTGCTGAATAAAGGCCTCAATTTGCAATATAGTAAATATCTTGGAGCCTTCTGCCACCCACCCTCTCCCATGAACGTCATGGCGGTGTATGTGGTATACTTGTGTTGGTGACATGAAGGGTGCAGAGCGCAGCGCTTCTTGATGCTGCAGAGCCGGCTTGTCTAAGGTGTGCTATGTATTCAGTGTGAGCAGAAGCGACAGTCCCACAAGCTGACCCTGTGGTGGAAGATTTGCAGTCCGGGCGCACGCGGCTGACAAAGCTGGCACTGCTTGTGTATTCGATTATTCACAGGTTGCCTACAGTGCTCTCTCCGAAGCGAATCATTTGTAGGTGCTATGTTTTGAAGAGAAGTGAACTCTCTCTGCCCAGACTTACCGAAGTGTAGCGAGCAGTGAGCGAGAATAAAGCAACCTCTTAGTTACCAGTAAGAAATGCAATTCTTAAACTGCCCCTCTGTTGTAACCAGTAGTGGAAGTAAATCAATCTATCACTGAGTTGCACGTTGTAGTGATAGGACACAATCCGTGCGTCTCCGTATCTGACGTACGGTATACAACGCAGGAATAATACCCTTTATCAGTTTTAAGTAATAGTGAGGTAGACCAAGATAAGCAGATCTGAAGTGTAAGTAATGGTGAGAGGGTACATACATTTGCCTCTGAATGTAAGTAATGGCGTTTAGGTATTAGTGGGAAAGAAAATATTTAAATCCGGTTCAGTAAGTAGTGGCGATATTATATCTCTGCATCTTTGCACGTGGCAGTTAGAGCTAGACACCTTCGTTTTGAGCAATAGTGGACATACATCTGACACTAAACTGAGAGAATTAGAGATAAAAAAAAAACCTACGTTGCGAGAAATAGAGATAATAAAGTCGTGGGTGAGTTGTGAGTAACTGTAAAAATATATTAGCCACTGAGTAGTGAGAGTCAGGGATGATTACGTTGTGAGCAGGATTGAAAATAATTCAGTCTCTTGTTTGTAAGGGGGGTGAGATTATAAAATATCTTCAAGGTGTAGTAGTGAAAACAGACCTGTCTCTGCGTGCTGTGAGTGTGTGAGATAATACAACTGCAACAGGTTTATGAGTTCCTGTGAAAACAATTCTGTCACTGAGTTGTGAGTGTTAGAGACAATCTCTCTGGGTGGTGCACGGTCTTCCGGAGCCCTCAATATAGTAATAGTGCACGGCCTCTCAGTGCACTGGCGCCCTCAGTATAGTAATAGGGCACGGTTTCTAGGTGCCCTCCGTCCCCCATGGTAGTAATAGTGCACAGTTATTCCGAGCTTTCCGGTCCTCCGTGTAATAATAGCGCACGCTCCTTGTGCTCTGGAGACACCAGCATAGTAATAGTGCACAGTGCATGGGGTGCCCTCCAGCCCTCAACATAGTATTTATTTATTTATAACGTTTTATATAGCGCTAGCTAGACGCGTAGGTATCAGAGCGCTTTACATACACAAAGGTAATAGTGCACAGCGCCCTGGTGCCCTCCAGCCCCCAGCATAGTAATAGTGCACAGTGCCCGGGTGCCCTCCAATCCCCAGCATAGTAATAGTGCACAGTGCCTGGGTGCCCTCCAATCCCCAGCATAGTAATAGTGCACAGTGCCTGGGTGCCCTCCAGCCCCCAGCATAGTAATAGTGCACAGTGCCTGGGCGCTCTCCAGCCCTCAGCATAGTAATAGTGTACAGTGCCTAGGCGCTCTCCAGCCCTCAGCATAGTAATAGTGCACAGTGCATGGGTGCCCTCCAGCCCTCAACATAGTATTTATTTATTTATAAAGTTTTACATAGCGCTAGCTAGACCCGTAGGTGTCAGAGCGCTTTACATACACAAAGTTAATAGTGCACACTGCCTGGGTGCCCTCCAGTCCCCAGCATAGTAATAGTGCACAGTGCCTGGGTGCCCACCAGCATAGTAATAGTGCACAGTGCCTGGGTGCCCACCAGCATAGTAATAGTGCACAGTGCAGGGGCGTAACACAGGCCCCCGCAGCCCACGCGGTGCGGGGGGAGGGCCCTAACTCCAAGGGGCCCCCTCCGCACTGAACTCTGGCGGGAGAGCTCCTGATTGAGCCCGGAGGCCCCCCCCCCCCCAAGTACCGTGCAGGTAGGCCCCCTCACTTTTTGTTACGCCAGTGGCACGGTGCCTGGGTGCCCCCCAGCACAGTGCACAGTGCCTGGGTGCCCTCCAGCCCTCAGCATAGTAATAGTGTATAGTGACTGGGTGCCCTCCAGCCCTCAGCATAGAAATAGTGCACAATGCCTGGGTTCCCTCCAGCCCCCAGCATAGTGCACAGTGCCTGGGTGCCCTCAGCATGGTAATAGTGCACAGTGCCTGGGTGCCCTCAGCATAGTAATAGTGCACAGTGCCTGGGTGCTCTCCAGCCCTCAGCATAGTAATAACGCATGGTCTCTTTTCGCCCTTGAACCCTCGGTACAGTAATAGTGCACGGTTTCTAGGATCCCTCCAGCCCTCAGTACAGTAATGATGCACCGTTTCTAGGGTCCCTGCAGCCCTCAGTACAGTCACAGTCCTCGGCTCTGGCACCCTCTGCTGTGAGCCTCGCATGCCCCCTTGCCTCCGGAGGGGCCTCAGTGACAGGCCCGGCCTCTTTCCGCTCGGGCCGGAAGCCTTGCGCTCTCGATAGGAGTAAATCTGCTCTCAGAAGCTGTTAAGTGTTTTCCTGCCGGCCTCTTCCCCGGGAGTCGTGCACACTGCTGATTATTTTATCGACATCCTCAATACAGACAAATTCAGGAAACACTCGGCTTCTGATAGCCGGGATCCGTTTTTCTGATATTGTTCATTTCCTCTGTGTTGGATGGGAGTTTATTGCAGCTAAAATAACCAGCCGCTTCCTATTTTTTGTGGGGCTGTGTGTTTTTGCAGCAGCCCGGCTGGGCACTGACGCAAACGAAATCCTGAAAAACAATGCCGTCTTTCAAGCTGTTCAGACAGAAAACACACGAAAACACGGTGACTCAAAGGTCCTTGCAGTGCTTGAGCAGAGGCGATTATTAATATTATGATTGGGCGTTAATGGGCGCTGCTTGTCAGTCTGTAACCCGTTTAATTATGTTACAATAACAACATTAGTTGCTAGACGAGCACCTCGGTGCAGCATACTTAACCGCATTAAACCAGGCAGGAGCCAATAGTTGTGGCACTGTATCCGACAGCCCATGGGCGACTCGGCCCCTGGCAGGATTTGCATCTGAAGTGCAACAATAAAGCAGACACTGCCACCGGGCAGCAGATCTAGACATACCGTAAACCACTCCTCACATGAATCACCCGCGTTTAAGTCCACTTTATTACCTTTGAGTGCGGGCTCAAGTCAGAAGCGCACCTGCTCATTTAATAAGAACCTAAAAAAAAAACACAACAAAATACTCCCTACCGCACTTGGTAAGGGCTTTATCTAATGAATGTTACAAGTAGAACGATAATGCCGACCTCGCAATGATGGAGGGTTCAGTCTGCCATGGCGGGGGTCGAACTTTAAGATCGCAACACTGGTCAGCGGTGAGCGTTCAACTCTGAAAGCCACCCTCCCGCGCTTGGCCGGAGCTGCGGGGTGTGCAGGCACTGCAGGGATGCCGGGGCACTGAGTTCCTGGTATTAGTGTACAACGGCAGGAGGAAGCAAGCCTGTGTCTGCCAGATAGCCCTCAGGAAACACATTGGCGGAAATGTTGCCAGAGCCCCTGGGGTGGCCGAGACCGATGTACCATGGATGGGGCTACAGGCTGGGGCCAATAGGCGCGGGGGTGGTCGAGGCCGATGAGGGGGGGCGGGGGGGGCTAAAGGCTGGGGTCTATAGTGGCTGAGACCGATGTACCATGGATGGGGTCTATAGGCGCTGGCGTGGCCGAGGCTGATGTACCATGGAGGGGGGCTACAGGTTGGGGCCAGCGCCCCTGGGGTATTCGAGGCCCATGTACCATGTATAGGGGCTACAGGCTGGGGTCAGTAGGCGCTGGAGTGTCCGAGGCTGATGTGCCATGGATGTAGGGTTAGCGTGGCTACAGGCGGTGGTAACCTCGGCAGACCTCGGAGAGGGATGCTCTGCAGCCCTTGCGCAGGCCCAGTGAAGGGAGGTTATACTTTGGGGACTCCACTGCTCATGTGCAGGGTTGTAATTGCCCCGGACTCTGCAGCGCCAGTGCGCGTGCACTCTGACCCCGGGCTCTCCCAGGGTCCCTGTGCCCGCTGCTAACTGTAGTTGATGCCGTGTTTTCATCTCCCGCCTCCTGGCCCTGTTGATTGTATCATGACGCAGTTTCTAAGAGGTTTCAATGCACACAACTAACGAGTAGTGTTTCTCTCTCAGGTAAGCCCCTCCTATGGAGCCCCTTCATCCAGAGGCCGCTGCATAAGAGGAAAGGGGGGCAGGTGAGGTTCTCCAACGACCAGACCATCGAGCTGGAGAAGAAGTTTGAGACGCAGAAGTACCTGTCCCCTCCCGAGAGGAAGCGCCTGGCCAAGGTGCTGCAGCTCAGCGAGAGACAGGTGAGCCGGGCCAAGGTCTTCATGCAAATCCATCGAGCCATCCACCCACCCAGCCGTCCACCCATCTACCCAAACCCACCCATCCATTTGACTCACCCACCATCCATCTTAAGAGTGAACCCATCCATCCCCCTTTCATCCATCCATCCAGCCATCCACCCATCAATCCACCCACCCACCCAGCCACCAACACACCACCCACCCACGTACCCACACAACCCACACACCCCACACACCCACCTTCCCAAACCCACCCATCCACCCACCTACCCACACAACCCATCCATCCATCCAGTTTAAAAGTGAACCCACAGATGTATCCATCCATCTAGTTTTAGAGTGAACCCGCAGATTATATCCATCCATCCATCCATCCATCCATCCATCCATTCTAGCTCCATCCATCCAAGTTAAGAGTGAACTCACAGATCCATCCATCCAGCCATCTATCCATCCTTCCACCCACCCATCCATCCCACTCACCCACCCACCCACCATCCATCTTAAGAGTGAACCCACAGATGTATCCATCCATCCATCCATCCATCCACCTATCATTCCAGCTCCACACACCCAACCATTCAGTTTGAGAGTGAACTCACAGATGGATGAATTCATCCATTCATCCATCCTCTCACCCGCCCATCCATCCCAATCACTCACTCACACCCACACCCCATCCATCCATCCATTCACCGAGCCATCCACCCAGCCCTCTATCCAGTTTGAGTGAACTCACAGATGGATCGATCGATCCTTCCATCCATCCCACTCACCCACCCCACATCCACCCATTTTGAGTGAACCCACAGATGAAGCCCCGCGCCTCTACTCTGTGGGGGTCCGTGGCGCAGTCTACATTGTTAACCCGGATCCCTTCTCTCTGTGCAGGTGAAGACCTGGTTCCAGAACCGCAGGGCCAAGTGGAGGCGGCTGAAGCAGGTAGGGGGCGCGCGTCGCGGCGCGCGAGGGAGGGAGCGTGTGTGCACAAGTCATTTGAAGGCTGTTTAACCTCTCCACCTCGATGATAAAGATACACAGAGCGCGGCGGGCCCGGGTAGGCGCTCGGGCGGCACTGATGCTAAAAGCTGCGTCCACACCGCGCCGATTACACGCACCCTGATTGTTCAGCAAACCACATGTCCCCATCCACTCAGCATCCAGATAAGGGCATTGTCGGCGCATTACCAGGCCCGGCTTCGGTGGAATATTATTGATTCCTTTAATTGGCCAATTAGGGCGACGGGGCAGGGCCGCTGCTGATGCTGCCAGGTAAACAGGCCGGGCAGTAATCTCGTTTCTGCCTGCGAGACAATCGGCGGTATCTCCCCAGAAGCGCCGGGGCTAATTGCACTTGATGGCATTGATCTTCTGACACGATTTCCAGCCGGGGGGTGGGCGTTATTTAATAGCAACCCCCGATGACTTAACGGTGTGTAGAGGCGGTGATACTGCGGCATAAAGCGATGCAGAAAACTATTCATTCGAAACGGTGACAACATGAGGCGCCTGTAATCAATTCAAAAACCACTGGGCGCTTTACATATTCTATTCAATTGCGCTGATATCTATCTATCTATCTATCTATCTATCTATCTATCTATCTATCTATCTATCTATCTATCTATCTATCTATCTATCTATCTATCTATCTATCTATCTATCTATCTATCTATCTATCTATCCTCATACATGTGTATACTTACACATATATATATATATATACACACACACACAATTATATATTTATATACATATATACACACACATGTATATGTGTGTGTGTATACATATATATATATATATATGTACATATATATGTACATACATAGTAATACACACACACATACAGACATCTAATTGTAGTACAGTTCCCTTGGTGGGTGTAGTGTGCATAAATGCGCACGGCTCACTCCAGTGCAAAGCGCGGCGCTGGGAGTATGCCGGCTTTTTGTATGTTACTAATGATGGTGACATCGCCTAAAGTGAGAGGCAGCCTAAGACCACATCCCTCATGCCTGTTTCGGAGCACAGTCGGAAACAGTAAAGACACTTCCAACTCCAACAAGGGGGCTGTTTACAAACCGCAGTATTTGAGAAGATACTGAACTGGAGCACCCTGGCTACTCCACGAACCGGGGTGCGGGGAGGGGGGTGGACCCTCATCTCTACTGTGGACGCAAAACCTATTGCAAGTGCACCATCAGACTTGACTACTCTGCACGGGGAATCATTGGAACAGCATTTGTACGGCCCTTGCAGTTTCCCAAACAGAAGGACACCCTAATAATTCAGTTGTGTCGGAGGGAGACCAAGTTTTAAAGTATTCCTCAGTGTAAATTATTATGAGGCATCGAACTCCTTCTTGCACCTGACATCTATTGACATTGCAGCGCTTCATTCATGGTCTGATGTACTCGAGGCGCTGTACCACAGCACACTGTCGGAAAGGCCTTGTCGTTGCTAAGCAAACGCCAGAAATAGTGTCTCTCGCGGCCCATGTGCTCAGTCTTTCATTGTTTACAGATGCTCACGATTGGTTTTACTGTTCTTGTCATTAAATCAGATGTTTTGTGTTGCCTTTAGGAAAACCCCCAGGGAAGTAAGAAAGACGAGTCTGACATTGCGGACAGTCCCTGCGAGCAGAGGCAGGAGCGGTGCCTACCCCCCGACATGAAAACGAAAGACATCGCCCTGGGCGGCGTCCGCCGCTCGCCCTCCCCGGGCTCCCCAGAGGAGCTGGACTCGGACATTTCCGATGATTCGGACCAGGAGCTGGACATTGAGGGGGACAAGGGCTACTACAAGGCGGCCCACTAGCCATGGGAACAGGACAGACCCCTCTCAGCCTGCACTTTAGCTGGACCCTCGTGGGAAGTTGCCACCAGGGCCCAACGCAGCCTGGACAACTGCTTTTTCTTGTACATTCAAATGCCTATATTTTGTACAGAGGATTTTTGTATTTATCGTAAAAACGATGGCAGTAGTATTTTTGTACAAAAACTGATTTTCTAGTTTGACTGTATCAACTCGTGATTTGTTTGGACATTTGTCAACACATTGCCAGGAACAGTAACCGAAGCCAGGCCTGGCTGTACCTCCTATGCCCACCTGCAAACATGACTCCATGCACCAGGATGCGGGGGGCACTCCTTGTGCCTTGATCACTTTTCGATGCCTGGCGTGACAACATTATTCTGTATACTGGAATTAGTGGACTCTTTTTACACACAATGGAATCTGCCAGCCCCAGCGTGGAAATACTTCTGTTTTTCCCAGAGTTAAACTCAGTCTGTTCCTTGCTGGCTGGTGGTGAATGCTGCACGGTACTGTAAACACGTGTACGCCCTTCTCCCCGGCTGGAAAACCCTAAGGAAAGAACTGTGCCAACAGTGGATTCTCAGCATAGACCCACTTCGACGGTGTCACAAAGTGGGCATGAAATCATTATGCTTTGGAAGTGTAGTGGTTTCATTTCTCCTGAATGTATGTATTGTGTACATATTTTTTTTATCATTTCAAACAATGATATTTAATGCCAGTGTTCAGTTTCTGGAATAAATCCGAATTCTGTCGAACGTGTCGTTTCCTGCATATCCTATGTCAGAAACTTTGTCATTAATGAAGTAGGCGCAGTGGCACTTAGAGGCCCACTGGACCCAACTATGGTTTACTACTCAAAAGGGGAGCAAGAAGGCCTACTTTATTTGCCTCCTTTAGGGCCTACCACACCTGTGCTACACTACCGGCATCATGCTTTATTTTTATATTACATAGTTACACAGGGTTTGGTAAGCATCCTCCAGATCCCCTCTCTTAACAACAAAACACACCAGAGAGTTCCTATTATTCGCGGTTTACAATTTTACATTCCTTTAAAAGTGCTGCTTATTTCTGTCAGAAATGAGTACCCTCTGGTGTTCTGGAGAGCCACCATCGATGTTACAACCGACGCAGTCCATGTTGTCATTTGTGATGTATTGTCAACCATGACACCATGTGTAAAGTCAGTGTAAAACAAAGTTTATTGTATAGATAACTTTAAACCCTGACAATAGAAAAGATTAAAACAAATTATAGTATACAAACGCAAAAGAGAATAATGGTTCCTTGCAAGACCCTATAGCATAGCTGGCATATTATGCCGAAAAAATGAAAACTCTGGGTGTGCAGGCTTTCTATTTTCCTTCTTCCCTTTCCCTTATCTTTTGTGGAAAAATGAATACAAATGAGTTAAAATCCACCATAAAATGGATTAGGTTTTTCAACTAATGTTAAAAAAACCCAATTACAAAGTGGTCAAACTCTACAATATTTAATGTCCGTGACCCAAAAGCTAAGAGTTAACGATTCATGATCATCTCAGTGCTTTGTTGTGAGTTTTTAAGGAAGCCCTGCACTGCTTTGAAAAATTTGCCAATTCTTGCCAATTCGAGGGGAACTATGGTGCTAAAAATCCAGCTCATTGCATGATTGCAGGTTCTTATACCATGAATTAAAAAGAGTGGCTTTCATAAGGATCGGCGGGAGTCGAGCAACATCGGGCAGCTGCAAAGTAGATGTAAAAAGGTTTCCGATTTGTAGTCGCAAAGTCTACACTTAACTACTTTAGAAAGCAGCGGCCTGTTAGGATTAAAGTCTTTGATGTGTAATGCTAGCATCCTAACTCAAGATTTGGTTAGGCAAGCTTTCCCTATTGTGCATTTAAGGTAAGGTTGTGGCCGAAGTCCAACTTGGCTGTCATTGTTGTATGATGCTGCCTGGGCCCTATTGCAGTAGACGTAAGTGAAGAATGTGTGAAGTCATAAGCAGTTCATCGGGGCGAGTTATAGTTTGGTCTGCTAACCATCAAATGCCAATTTCAGTGGTTTTTTTAGGTGTTGTTTCCCAAATTTAATGGTATTTTAACTGTCCTGGTATTTCAGTGAATTCTGTTTCTTTTTCGATTACATAATACATCCAACTCCCGTCTTTTTTGGCCATGTGTAGCGGGGGACAGTCACACATGGTCTGGCCTGCATCCAGGCCCAGCTCGCAGCCTCCCATGCTGTCTACCACACTATGGAAGATGCCAGGTCTTGGGCAGCATGGGTGACAGCCGGGCCTGGTATTGGGACCCACCCTGTCATCAACCCCGCCTGCGCCCAGATTGTGGGTTGGTCAGTAGGTCCGGCCAGCGGCCAGGCCCTGTGCCCATCTTACACTGTGCCAGTTTTTAAGCCACATGCTGAGTGTAGTCTGCAACCGGGCTCTACATCTGCACCAATTTCACCCACACCTGGTGTACATGGCCGTTGTCCAGGGTCAGGAACCATTGGCTGACTGTAGGCTATGTGTACTGGGCTCTAACCTCAGGGCATGGCCACAGTACGTCTCAGAACTTTGCCATGCATTTTTGCAAGATGTGCAAATCTGCAACAATAAGAAGTCATAAAAAATGTTGATTTTTAAAAAAATATGCAGATCCACCTGTAAGTCTAGATCAGCGAATACTGTGAGAAAAAAAAAAACACTTTTTATTTTTAAGGTTCTGCCTCTCTAGGACCCCCTACATCCTCTCTGAGATTAGGGGATTTCACTGTCCACCCCTATACCCTGGCACAGTTTTTTTTAGAAAAGAGGGTTTGGTGACTGGCATCCAATCAACCAGTGCAACAAAAAAAATGCAGTTGCTGCTAGCCAATCAGACTGTGTAGTTCTTCAGCTCCTCTAAGAATTTAGCAAACCCCCAATGGATAAATGGAAAAATGCTCTGTAGTTCAGTAGAATGTGTTTATACTCCGAGGACCCAAGGATCTGGATCTGCAAACATACCAAAGAAAATCAAGTTACACACCCTTTTAAGTGAACCCAACACCTTTTCTAACAAAGATATCTGAAAAAACTGCAGAATGTATGTACAAGAAGCCACTAAAGTCCCTATTTTGAGTGAAGTTCTATTTCCTTGCCAAGTTTAGTGTAATTCCACCAGAAAGACTTTGTTGTTGTGGTGAGTAAAAATTCACTTGGAAGCCTAAATAAGAAACATATTGTTCCTCCCATGACAGAATCTGGACAAAATCTGACATGCCAAAGCGTAGCCAGCTGAACCAATTGAGTGCCAGATGTCTTCGAGAAACTTTAAAAGGTGCCAAGGAGGACTGGACTAGACAACCAAAAACAGCCTTGGCAAACACATTTAAACCTGCCCCACACTGCAAGAGGTCACTTGTGCAATCATGGGGACCATCCACTCAGAGGTTCAATTGACTCATGTCCCCAACACATCTACAGCCTGGGAACATCACCAATCAGCACTACCTTGAGCCACATCGTCAACACCTCCATCACATCCGCCACTTACCCGGACAGAAGGAAACTTGCAGAAATCAACACCCGCCTCAAAAAGCCCACAGCAGACCTGCATCAACTGAGTCAAGTCAAGTCAAGTCAGAAAATTTGTATAGCGCGCTACATACCCAGAGGGTCTCAAGGCGCTTGAAGAAGGGTGGGGAGTTATTTGTCGAAAATCCATGTTTTGAGTTGCTTTCTGAATGCTAGGTGGTTCTGAGTGAGACGAAGGTGAGTGGGAAGTGAGTTCCAAGTTTTCGCTGCTAGGTAGGAGAAGGATCTACCTCCCATGGTGGTTTTGTTGATGCGAGGTACAGTGGCAAGGGCTTGGTTGGAGGATCGTAGTTGGCGTGAAGGGGTGTAGAAGGATAGTCGTGAGTTGAGGCATTCGGGACCGATTTCGTAGAGTGCTTTGTGTGCGTGGGTTAGGAGCCGGAAGGTGATCCTCTTATTGACGGGGAGCCAGTGGAGGTTTTTCAGGTGATCAGAGATGTGCTCTTGACGCGGGATGTCTAATATGAGCCTGGCTGAGGCGTTCTGGATACGTTGTAGTTTCTTCTGGAGTTTTGCGGTGGTGCCGGTGTAGAGGGTGTTTCCGTAGTCCAGTCGGCTCGTGACCAGAGCGTGGGTGACTGTTTTTCTGGTTTCGGTGGGGATCCAGCGGAAAGTTTTTTTGAGCATGCGAAGAATGTTGAAGCAAGATGAAGAAACGGCGTTGACTTGTCTGTTCATCGAGAGTGAGGAATCCAGGATGACGCCCAGGTTTCGTGCGTGGTCCGTCGGGATGGGTGCTTTTCCAAGGGCCTCTGGCCACCAAGAGTCGTCCCAGGCGGAAGGGGAGGTACCTAGGATGAGGACTTCTGTTTTGTCTGAGTTCAGTTTCAGTCGGCTGTGCTTCATCCATTCGGCTACTTCTTTCATCCCTTCATGAAGGTTGGTTTTGGCCGTGTTAGGGTCTCTGGTGAGTGATAGGATCAGTTGAGTGTCGTCGGCGTAGGAGATGATGTTGAGGTTATGTTGGCGTGCGATGGCCGCAAGGGGGCTCATGTAAACGTTGAAGAGGGTGGGACTGAGCGAGGATCCTTGAGGTACTCCGCAGATGACTTCAGTAGCCTCTGACTTGAATGGTGGAAGGCGGACTCTCTGGGTTCTTCCGGAGAGGAATGAGGTGATCCATTCCAGAGCTTTTCCTTGGATTCCGATGTCTTTGAGGCGCTGTAGAAGGGTGCTATGGCAGACTGTGTCGAATACTGCGGAGAGGTCGAGGAGGATGAGGGCGACTGTGTCTCCATTGTCCAGTAGAGTTCGAATGTCATCTGTTGCTGCGATGAGGGCGGTTTCGGTGCTGTGCTTGGCTCGGAAGCCGGATTGTGAGGAGTCGAGGGATTTGTTGGTTTCGAGGAAGGCGGCGAGCTGGTTGTTGACAGCTTTCTCGATGACTTTGGCCGGGAATGGAAGGAGCGAGATGGGGCGATAGTTTTTGAGTTCGGTGGGGTCAGCTGTGGGTTTCTTCAGTAGGGCGCTGAGTTCGGCATGTTTCCAGCTTTCCGGGAAGGATGCAGAGTTGAAGGAGCAGTTGATGACGTCTCGGAGGTGCGGTGCAATAATGGAGTCTGCTTTGTTGAAGATGTGGTGAGGGCAGGGGTCTGTGGGGGATCCTGAATGGATAGAATTCATCAGCCGGATGGTGTCCTCAGTTGAGATTGATATCCAGTCCTGGAGGGTGTTCAGGGGGGGTGGGTGTCCTGCAGGGGGTTGGGTGGGTTGGCCTCCGGGTTGGTTGCCGAAGCTGTTGTGGATGTCTGCAATTTTATCGTGGAAGAATGAGGCTAGGGAGTCGCAGAGGGCTTGAGAGGGGGTGATGTCATTGGAGTTGGCTGAGGGGTTGGTAAATTCTTTGACGATGTTGAATAATTCCTTGCTGTTATGGGCGTTGTTATCTAGACGGTCCTTGAAGGCTGCTTTCTTGGCATTTCGGATTAGTTGGTGGTGTGTGCGGGTGGCGTTTTTGAAGGCGTCTTTGGTGCTGGTGGTTGGGTCTTTTTTCCAGGCCTTCTCGAGGGAGCGACAAAGTTTCTTGGATTTCTTAAGATCATCGTTGAACCAGGAGGCCTTCTTGCTGCCTAGTTTGATTTGTCGTTTTTTCAGCGGTGCTAGGATGTCGGCGCTGTTGGATAACCATTGGGTGAGGTTGGTGGCTGCTTGGTCAGGGTTTAAGGAGTGGGCGGGGGGCTTTTGAAGAAGCGATGAGGAGATCTGGTCGATGGTGATTTTGTTCCAGTTTCTTTGCAAAGTGGGTTGGGGGTGGTTGTTGGATGTGGGCTTGTTGTAGGTGAAGTGAACGCAGCTGTGGTCAGTCCAAAGGAGAGCTGTGGTGTGGCTGAAGGAAACATGCTTGCTGGAGGTGAAGATAGGGTCGAGTGTGTGACCTGCGATGTGGGTGGGGGTGGTGACAAGTTGTTTTAGTCCGAGGTTTGCGAGGTTGTCCAAAAGGGTGGTGGTGTTGCGGTCGTTGTTCTTTTCAAGGTGAAAGTTGAGGTCTCCCAAAAGGATGTATTCCTCGGAGGGGAGTGTAGGAGAGTAGGGTCTGCAATCCTATGATCACCCAGATTTTTTGCTTTTGTTTCACTGGTTTACGACTTTCTCTGGCTGTGGGCCTGCTAATCAGACCCACAGCCTGGCTGTTCTCTTTCTAAATTACGATATGTACCCTAGGTGCATTTACCAATTGGTACTGGGCCACCTTATCAGACCCCGTAACGCAGGGCATAGGTGTACCCAGGGCCGCCAGGGGCTGAAGCATGTATTATGCCACCCCTGGCTGGCCTCCTAAATTTGACACAACTGGCTGCACGACAGCTGGGGCGAAGGCGTGTAACCACCCTTCGCTTTAGGTATAGTAGCTCTATATCTAACCATACAATGGACACCCGAGTTCCTATCAGTCACTCCTATGGCAGGCCTTAACAATCCTGAAGGCAGAGTGCGTGGGCTCGTGTGAGCTAGGTTCAGGCCCGAGCCGAGCCCGGTTGCAGCTTGCGGAATCAAGACCCAATGGCTGTTCCATGATAACGCGTACCATAACGGTAACTCCGGTGTCGCGTTATCCAGGCATGTCGAGTAAGGTGTCATACGAATCGGGGTGCTGCCCTCTCACCAATTCTGGCGATGAGGTTAGCATCCCACCCTTCTAGAGGGACACGACATGTACGTAACTGTGAACCCCGGTTAAAGTTAACTGAAGCCTCAGCTCCACAAAATGGATGCTGCCACCACAGACACGAGTCTGACCTCCTGCTGCTGGGAGTCCTTCCAGCGAGGAGCGCTTGGACAAAGGGTTTCCTGTCGAGGGCGGTGTTCGCACCGTCCCAGACAGGGTTTGTGTATTCTGGGTAGGTAGGGCTTTGGCGAGAAGGTGACTGCGGAGTGGCACCCCGGTGCTCACTACGCATCTGCCGGTTAGAACCAGTTCCAGGGGCGACGGCCCTGGCCTGGGGAAAGTCCGGCAGGGGAGAGGGGTGTAACTACCCCCCTTTCTGGTCCCACCCTTAGGGCAGGACCTAGTCATGTACCCACCCCTTTCTTTAGAATAAAGACCGGAGCGGGGACCCTTCCAAATTAGATCATCTTTGATTCAAGAACTACTTTCTACGAAAGGACATTCAAGACTCTTCTCAAGATTTCTCCCTTGTGACTAAGGAGTAGTCACCCTGCATCAGCGGGCACCAACTAAGAACTCTGCGGTTTGCTGTAAGTCCTTCCTCAAGGAATCCGACGGCCCAGCTCGACGAGAACCGGCTTCCCTGGCACCTCTGACCTCTACCCACGTCATCAGCTCAGCTGTGATCTGTGGGTGCGACGAGACCTCGAGGGACCGGCCATCATCAGAACCTGCACGCTCTTAAAACCAGCACGACCATCGAGGTAACTCTCTGGTGAGTGCTCTGGGGTCCGAGAAGCCCCGACCCTGAGCCGCTCCAGCACCGAAGTGCAGTCTCCCAGCATCTCCACGATCTGCGTGGGGCCCTTCTGCTCGCTGCTCAGCATGTTGTCTGGTCACTAGCCGCTGGCTTGTGCCCTTCTGTGACGACATCCGAGAATCATCACTGCTGGTCTGGTTGCTCCAGACTGGCCCTTGCTTCCATCTTTGCGAGAAGCACCCCGGACCCTCCTGGTCCACTCAAGACGCCATCTTAGGCCCACCACGTGGCCCTGAGATCTGCCAAGGCTTGTTGCCCCATCCTGGGCCCAGCGACGCCGACAGCATCATCCTTCGTGGGACAGCTCGCACCTCCGCCGTGGTCGCCGACAACGCCTCCTGGTCCGTGAGACTGCAGAGCCTAGCGTCGCCCACTCACCTGGTCGAGGTGACGGCCAACCGGTGCCTTCCTGGTACCCTCTGACTACTGGCTAGTAGTACGAACTTGGTCCCCTCTGCTTTCAGGTTTCATCAATCTCCGATCCAGGCTTGGATCTCTACGAACTATTCAGCACTGGTCGCCGGCCAGCAACTCCTTTTCTTCCGGCTCCTGGCTCGTCAGCGAAGACCCCGACGCCTGTAAGACTTGTGCAGCCGCAGCCCTCGTGGCTAGGTAACTCGGCATTTCGGTGCCTGCATAGCCTCCTTACTCTAGGGTCCTGAGTCCCTCGCTTCCGACTTGCCTTATCGGGTCCGCCCGAGACCTTAATCTTTCCGTGTCCTCGGACACTTGTTTTAATTGTGCACTTGAAGTATTTGCTAAAGAGATTTGGTTTGTGCTTAGTACCCTGTCCTCATAAAGAGTACAGGGCTGTTGTGATTCTTAATAAATATACTGTTTATTTTCATAACACTTGTGTGGTGTCCTTTCACTGGGTGTTCAAGGGGTACATGTGTGGTAAACAGCTGGCTTAACGCGCCCTCTCGAGTCTTTAGCCTTAGACTGCTCGTATCCGCGCTACTAGGATAGCTGGTCTATAGGTTGACTTACAACCAAACACCATAAGGGTCGTTGGAACGATACATAGCGGTCGCTAGAATAGCGAACGTTGCATATCGGGCCAACTTCTCACAGGGAGCGTGTGTGGAGTGATGAAGTCCGTGATGTCTTCACTAAATTGTGCGCGGGGTCCTGGTGGTCTGTAAAGGAGGGTGCCTCTGAGTGTGGTCTTGGGGTCGGTGTGGATCTGGAAGTGGAGGTGTTCGGAGTTGGCGAGATTGACGTCTGAGCTGGTTGAGATGCGGATGGATTTCTTATGGACGATAGCGATGCCTCCTCCTGTTTGGCCGGTACGGTCCTTGCGAATGATTTTATAGCCTTCCGGGATGGCAATGGTGATGTTCGGGGCTGAAGAGGCATTCATCCATGTTTCTGTTAGGAAGGCGACGTCCGGACAGATGGTGTCTAGTAGATTCCAGAGGTCAATGGCGTGCCTGTGGAGCGAACGGGTGTTGAGCAGAACGCATTGTAGGTGGTTGGGGTCGGATATCTGTTGTGTGATCGTAGATGAGGAGTTGGTCTTGTTGCCGTCGAACTTGAAGGAGTAACAAGAAAAGGGTCCATGGGTGTATCCAGGGGCAGCTTGGGCACAGTTGAGGGAGCGGCCGGGGTTAAGGGCTAGGAGGGTGGTGGCATCGTAAGAAATGCGGGAGGGGTGGACAGAACGAGGACCAGGGGGTAAGGCGCTGGGCGTGGTCCAGGCGCGGATGGGCGTAGACGGGCTTACCTTTGGCGCACCTTCGGCGCGAATTGGGCGCGAGCGCTGCGCGTGGACGCTGCGCGCATGGGCTACTGTCATATATGGATGGTGGGGAGGGGGAGGGGCGAGGGCGGCTCAGCTGGGAGGCGGGGCGGGCTCACGAGGACACTGACCGAGCACAACAACAACACCCAAAATGGCAGCGGAGGGGAGGGCAGAGAACAGCGCCGGGGGTTATTGCGCTAAATGTGGAACGTTCTGCGCAGGTAGAGAGGAGCAGCGAGCAGGGGAGCACAGGCTAAAGACTTACTGGCCAATTAAAGTTAAAGTAGAAGCGGGGCAGCGAGCAAGGCAGCGCAAGGCTAATAGGCAAATAACAATAATTAATCAAAGCGGAGCAGCGAGCAGGGCAGCACAAGGATAATAGGCAAATAACAATAATTAATCAAAGCGGAGCAGCGAGCAGGGCAGCACAAGGATAATAGGCAAATAACAATAATTAATCAAAGCGGAGCAGCGAGCAGGGCAGTACAATGATAATAGGCAAATAACAATAATTAATCAAAGCGGAGCAGCGAGCAGGGCAGCACAAGGCTAATAGGCAAATAACAATAATTAATCAAAGCGGAGAGCAGCGAGCAGGGCAGCACAAGGATAATAAGCTAATAACAACAATTAATCAAAGCGGAGCAGCGAGCAGGGCAGCACAGTCAGGTGACTTTCTTTCAAATGCAGATGGAAGGCAGTACAACGATACCAGGTCTCGCCAGGGAGACTGGGGAGCGACCACTCAGCACGGCGGTGGAGAGGGGATCACAGCGCTTTCAGGTATGGAAGCGCTGTATATCGTCAGTGGGAGGGCGGCTCAGCTGGGAGGCGGGGCGGGCTCACGAGGACACTGACCGAGCACAACAACAACACCCAAAATGGCAGCGGAGGGGAGGGCAGAGAACAGCGCCGGGGGTTATTGCGCTAAATGTGGAACGTTCTGCGCAGGTAGAGAGGAGCAGCGAGTAGGGGAGCACAGGCTAAAGACTTACTGGCCAATTAAAGTTAAAGTAGAAGCGGGGCAGCGAGCAAGGCAGCGCAAGGCTAATAGGCAAATAACAATAATTAATCAAAGCGGAGCAGCGAGCAGGGCAGCACAAGGATAATAGGCAAATAACAATAATTAATCAAAGCGGAGCAGCGAGCAGGGCAGCACAAGGATAATAGGCAAATAACAATAATTAATCAAAGCGGAGCAGCGAGCAGGGCAGTACAATGATAATAGGCAAATAACAATAATTAATCAAAGCGGAGCAGCGAGCAGGGCAGCACAAGGCTAATAGGCAAATAACAATAATTAATCAAAGCGGAGAGCAGCGAGCAGGGCAGCACAAGGATAATAAGCTAATAACAACAATTAATCAAAGCGGAGCAGCGAGCAGGGCAGCACAGTCAGGTGACTTTCTTTCAAATGCAGATGGAAGGCAGTACAACGATACCAGGTCTCGCCAGGGAGACTGGGGAGCGACCACTCAGCACGGCGGTGGAGAGGGAACTGAGCAACCTCTGACCCATCTCCCTGCTCCTCTCTTCAGCCAAATTGATTGAGAAGGTCATCAACAAGCAACTCACAACCCACCTCGAACGTCACCATCCTCTAGACAGCACACATTCTGGATTCAGAAAGAACCACAACACTGAAACAACACTCATCGCAGCCACCAACAAGATTAAAAACATCTTGGACTGAGGGGAAATACCAGCCCTCATCCTGCTCGCTCTTTCTGCAGCCTTCAACACTGTCTCCAACAACACCCTCTTCAGCAGACTCCACAAGAGTGGCATACAAGGATCTGCTCTCAAATGGATCTATTCCTTCCTCACAGGAATAAACCCAAATGGTCAGGCTGCCACCCTTGACATCAGAAACCAAGGAACTGATATGCGGTGTCCCAAAGGGATCGATCCTCCGTCCCATTCTTTTCAACGTATACATGATTCCGCTTGCCAATATCATCCAATAACAAGACATCTCTGTCATTTCCTACGCCAATGACACCCAACATATCTTCTCCCTGACAAACAAGACAACCACCACCAGACCCAACTTCACATCTGTATGACCATGGTGGCATACTGGATGCCAATCAACTACCTGAAACTCAACAATGCCAAGAAGGAAGTACTGGTCTTCGGCAACAAGACCGCCCCATTGGACTCCGCCTGGTGGCTTCGGACCTAGGACCCACACCCACAGACCTTGCAAGAAATCTAGGGATCATCCTATTATTAGTGAATTCTTCTGTAGCGCGTAGCTACCCCTGGGGATTTCCCAGCGATTGGAGGACCGGTAGCACAGCTTAGTGAGGAGAGTTAAAACTAGACGACAAGCTCAACATGACTGCTCAAGTCAATGGAGTGTGCACCCTTTTGCTTCCACATCCTAAGCATGCTGCGAAACATCTTCAAATGGTTATCTCAGAACACTAGAAAGACCATCATGCAAGAATTCATCCCAAGTGGGCTGGACTATGGCAACACTCTCTACACCAGAATCTCCAAACAACTATATACAGACTCCAGACCATCCATAATGCAATGCAAGACTTGTTTCTCATGCTGCACCAACATTGCACTGCACCTCAGGAAAATCCACTGGCTCTCCTTTCCCAAATGTATTCAATTCACACTTTTGACGCACACATTCCAGGCCCTAAACAACACAGGACCAGAACACCGGAACAGCTGCATATACTTTCACCAATCCACCAGACACCTACACTCTGCCTCACCTTCACTCGCACACAAGCCCTGCTTCTGCAAAAGCAAAATTGGAGGTCATTCATTCTCCTTTATCGCACCCAAGATATGGAACGACCTCCCTCAACACATCAGAGCCTCCTCCTCACTTCTTGAGTTCCGGAAGAAGCGGAGGACCTGGCTCGTCATGTAAGCACCTCGGGTCCAACCACCTTGCCCAAGCGCCTGGATACCCTCTCGGGCGATTAGTGCGCGATACAAACCAACATAGAAAAAAAAATGGGCAGTGGCATAATGGTTAGGTAATAGCAGCCTGTTTTGCTGTGAAACTGGCCTTCTAGCCTACAGCCCACCAGGAAAATGCCAGCGCAGCAAAATCGCCAGCCTTGTCCAGGTGCCAAAGTTATAAGAAGCCAAAAATACAACTGCTTTTTGATGGGAACTGACCCTGATTCATAAGCACACAGTCACTGTCAAGGGCTATGCGATATATGTATGCACTTAAGCATATGTAACAAGTAGGTAAGTTGTTGCTTTGGCTATTTCATTTCTGGTTTTTGTCATGGTGATATGTAAGTGGAAATGTATTAGGCAAAGTTTTTATTTACTTGCCCTGTTTCCTGTGCTTACCTCCTTAGTGGTAGACCGCGCCTATACCAGGAAGGGCATAAAAAATAAAAATGTAAATGTTCTATTGTTATTTGCAGGAGTTAGACCTGACACAGAACCGCAGTTAATGGGAGAAGATCGTTTGGATGTTTGGATATTAGTGATATCGTCCTCCTGACTAAGTGGCAGGAGAGAAAAGCTCCACCTCACCTGGCTACAGCGCAGGTAAACGGAGCACCGCTCTGTCCGTCGGTACTCCGGACGTCCCTCTGGGCTGACGTGGGAGGGCTCAGTAATATCCAGGTGACATTTCACCTTTTTATATTGTTAGTAGCAGTAGCGTTAATGGTCCTGAAGAAGCAGCAGGATACCTGTTGGATCCAGTCAGTCTGCAGAAACATGTCGACCTTCCATTCTTTCTAGTGGTTATTTGTCCCACAAGCTAGATTAGGCTTTCACATCTGCCAGTCTGCTGTGGGCATACTACTCTACCTTCATGGTGTGAAGGATCCCAGATGATGAAGGGCGGACTCGGTCGGTGACTATGGGAATCTTTTCACAAAGAAGGGATACCCTAAGCGTGACTTTATTAGCACACATTATTAGTTCAGCCTCTCCTTCACAACTACATAGTTAGTTGCCCTTTTTGACTTCTTGCTACTCTTTGTTGGTTTAACTGTTGATGAAGGGACAGTAGCATAGGTAGGTCATTAAACTTTCCTAGGACCCTCCCCCTCCCTGTTGTGTATATGGGAAATATATAGCCAGCATTTAATCTGGACAACAGCATAAAGTATGTGTTAGCACTAAGGCAAACGGGAAGTACTCCAAGGAGTTTTCAAATCTTGAGAGTTCAGCAATTATATGTATGTGCTTCTAGTAATCAAAGAGAGGTACGGAAATAGTTACGTCCATATGTTGAAAGGTTTGAATATACGTTGATGGAACGTCAGTCCTTCACGGTTTGGGGGAAAGTGTTTTTTTTCGGGGGTTTCCGTACTCTTGGCAAGCGGGGGGTTGAGTGGTCTGAAAGTATAGTTTTGTCAGGGCACGACGGGAACTACGCACGCACGGCGGCGGCTGCTCTAGCCAATGGGAGGTTCCATAAGACGAAGCACATGTCTACTGCTCCACGCTAACCACCCTTAGATGTGAAAGCCTAATCTAGCTTGTGGGACCCAGTGATTTAGGTATCATATGGGGGTGTCCGAAGGTGACTGTAAAGCAGTGCAGTAAATGTGAGGAAAAGTGAGTGGACAAGTGAGATATTAACAATGGTAAAATTGGGTAGAGAAGGGGAGAGGAAACTTTAATATGCAGCTCTTCAATCCCAAATTAATAAAAAGTGCGAAGTGGCATAAACAAATAACCACTAGAAAGAATGGAAGGTCGACATGTTTCTGCAGACTGACTGGATCCAACAGGTATCCTGCTGCTTCCTCAGGACCATTAACGCTACTGCTACTAACAATATAAAAAGGTGGTGTCACCTGGATATTAGTGATATCGTCCTCCTGACTAAGTGGCAGGAGAGAAAAGCTCCACCTCACCTGGCTACAGCGCAGGTAAACGGAGCACCGCTCTGTCCGTCGGTACTCCGGACGTCCCTCTGGGATGACGTGGGAGGGCTCAGTAATATCCAGGTGACATTTCACCTTTTTATATTGTTAGTAGCAGTAGCGTTAATGGTCCTGAAGAAGCAGCAGGATACCTGTTGGATCCAGTCAGTCTGCAGAAACATGTCGACCTTCCATTCTTTCTAGTGGTTATTTGTCCCACAAGCTAGATTAGGCTTTCACATCTGCCAGTCTGCTGTGGGCATACTACTCTACCTTCATGGTGTGAAGGATCCCAGATGATGAAGGGCGGACTCGGTCGGTGACTATGGGAATCTTTTCACAAAGAAGGGATACCCTAAGCGTGACTTTATTAGCACACATTATTAGTTCAGCCTCTCCTTCACATCTACATAGTTAGTTGCCCTTTTTGACTTCTTGCTACTCTTTGTTGGTTTAACTGTTGATGTAGGGACAGTAGCATAGGTAGGTCATTAAACTTTTCCTAGGACCCTCCCCCTCCCTGTTGTGTATATGGGAAATATATAGCCAGCATTTAATCTGGACAACAGCATAAAGTATGTGTTAGCACTAAGGCAAACGGGAAGTACTCCAAGGAGTTTTCAAATCTTGAGAGTTCAGCAATTATATGTATGTGCTTCTAGTAATCAAAGAGAGGTACGGAAATAGTTACGTCCATATGTTGAAAGGTTTGAATATACGTTGATGTAACGTCAGTCCTTCACGGTTTGGGGGAAAGTTTTTTTTTTCCGGGGGTTTCCGTACTCTTGGCAAGCGGGGGGTGGAGTGGTCTGAAAGTATAGTTTTGTCAGGGCACGACGGGAACTACGCACGCGCGGCGGCGGCTGCTCTAGCCAATGGGAGGTTCCATAAGACGAAGCCGATGTCTACTGCTCCACGCTAACCACTCTTAGTGCTCTGAGCATGTGCGGAAGCTTCTTCAAAGCCGCTGTCCCTGGTAGCTTTGACTCTAATGGCACGGGCCCCTATGTTTTCTCCCATCAACCCTCCGCAAATGAGCTCCCGGAATTGGCTCTTGGTCCTGTTGTATCGTCTTCTGGTGTCCCCTAGACACAAGGCATAGTGAGGGTGAGGGGAGTTACGTAAAGCAAATGCGAGAAACTGAAAGGAGCCCCCTGGGCGATGGAGGTGCCCTCTCACAAACTGCTCGACGCGTCGAAGTCTGAAGGTATTCTTAAAACGTATTTGACTCTGGTTTTTGGGGAATTAACGTGTTAGGAACGGGGCTTACAGTAAAGTTTCGTAAATAAAAAGACAGCGTTTTTTACTCTTACAAGTTTAATTGTAGATTATTTGCACAACATAATCTACCCCCCAAAAAAACTCTCGCTGCACACTGTCACAATATGTAATCCTTAGTTCATAACATTATGTTGAAGTGTAGCATAATTCACATTGCCACATTCTTAAAAATCCCCACTTGTAGATAAAAATTCGTGAACCCACCTACCACATAAATCTCGTTGGCACAAACAATTCCCCCTTAAAGATGCTACAGCCCTCAAAACAGAATACAGAGATAGATAAACAGGGCAGACTGCGGCAGGCGAACACAATAAAAATATCGGCACCTTAAACTTGTCACCATTGCTCTGGATATACACTGGCGAGCCGAGTTAACAGACCCAGGAAGATACACACCATGGTCTTTAGGCCAGGGGTTTATGAGAATTAAAAACAGCTGAGCAGCACAACAAAACATGCAGCCCAAACCCACCCCAGAGATCTGAGCATGCGCGCGGAAGCGGAGTCCTGTCACTGAAACATCCGAAGTGTCCCACTCCCAAAGATTTTTCAGGAGTTGGTTTTTCTGGTTGTGGAAGTAAAGAATTGTTGCTCCATACACTAGGAACAAGGGTGTACATATGTTGTGCAAATAAAACACACAATAAATAAACACTCGGATTTGCTAGGTATGAACAAGTGTAAATTAACAAATATCCCTTTTCGCCCTAAGCGTTGAGTGCACCTGTTGCTGTCCCTCCTGCCCAGCACTACCATGTTGTTGAAACTCGTTTTTAACTAATAATTTACTTTGGGTAGGGCGCTTTCACAGTGGTCGATGCGTCCCTGAGCAGACGGTGGCCCCACCGGGCCTGGCTGCCATTGACCCCGCTCTAGTCAGCGGCAGATACCGGGGCTTCTCTGAACATGAGCCGCTTCTGAGATGCTTATCTCTGAGGCCGAGCGCCACCGGCGGCCGCGCAATGCACCCCGGTCCGTCTTCTAATATCTTAAAAGAAAGAGCGCCCCCTGTCCCTAATGTTATCACCCGAAAAGCGGCCGCAGTCCATGCGTCAATACCCTGAGGTGGGCACCGTCCATGCCTTAACAGCCTGAAGAGGGCCGCGGTCCATCCGTTAACACGACTGCGGCCCGGATCGTAACACCCGAGAGGAGAAAATTGCACATGATTTCCGTGTGAAAAAAGAAACAAGAGGGAACAAGCGGCACACGGGAATACTATTATCCAATCAAACCAATTCTCATGGTTTACGAACTTAATACAATTACTTATGAAATGAAAGCAGATTTATGAATAAGTCGCAATTTAAAACCAAAGCACTTTTAAGAATAAGGAATTATATTGTAACTAAAATGACAAACCCCGGGAGCATCGACGCTTATTCATATTAATAATATACACTGGAGTTATAATGCTTCCATAATAATTGCACTGACAAGTTCATAGAAACAACTGCAATACAACATTCATACGAAACAAATTTGGTAAAACATTCTTTTTGAATCCTCCCAGACCATGGAGACGGAAATAAAACAATTGATTAGGCCGTTTAAAAGCACGACTTTCATTAATAATATTTTTAAAAAGTGTAAAAACAAAGCAATTCCTCCGGGTCTAACATTTGATTCTAGAATGACGGCTGGAAGAGCGGCCGCGTCATATAGAACGCGCAGGGGCGCGGAGTCTCGGACATACAAACTCTCGCGACACATGAGTAATACTTGTGGTAATGTGAGTGACAATAGCGTTATTGTCGAAATCCTGCTACAAAGTGTGTTAGTTTGTCCATTGACCATGCCCCATGCCTCCTTACTAGAGCAATATAAAGTTCTTAAAATGTCATTTAAAAAAGATTTCTCTTTTCAAGAGAACATTTAGCAAATGCACATCAAACGAGGTAGAACCTCTTTATATTAATTATAAGGCCCACGTCGGTCTGGGGTAGAACCTCTTTATATTAATTAAAAGGCCCACGTCGGTCTGGGGTTTCCCTTTTTATCTTTCAAATTCTACAGCAGTCTTCTTCATCATCGTCACATTTACTATTATTGGTATTGTTATCGCTATTATAATGTTATTATTGGCATTACTATTACGATTATTACTATCAATATTATTATTTTGTATTATTATCATCATCATTATTATTTCTGTTTTCCTAATATTTTCTATGTTGCATTACATTGTTATTGTCTTTTTGCTGTTGTTTTTTTATGTAGCATTAACCAATTTCGAACAATTTGATCTGCATTAGAAACATTGACAGGAAGGCGTCAATAAGCTTCACCTCTTACCATTTTACACGTATTCTGTACTAATTGTATTCACTCATGTTCCATTAATTAAAACCATCACAAGACTAAGGACTATATAATACATTTTCGCTTAAGATAAAACGATGAACACTACAACTAGCACGGAGTTTCTGACATTTAAAAACAAGGACACCTATATTATTTCCTACATTTAAAAAGAGTGAGGACCTGCCCTGCATAATTAAAATACAAAACAGTGTCCAAGGTTTTCCGATAAAGAGGTACAGTGCAATATGCCATGTGCAAACGAATAGGACCTCCTAACACAGCATCCTCCGCGCGACAGGCCCTCGGGCGCGGGCATGGACCGCTCACGGCTCAGGCTTGATTCTGCTCCGAGCAAAGACGAGTCCCCTTCTGAACCCAGCAAGCAGGGCTTCAGCGCGAGCCGTTTATGCTAAGGATGTGCATTGTTCACCTCTCGCAGCACTCAGCGAACTGCCTCCGGCGGCGTGAGTTTTACTATCGAAGCATTAATGCTCGTCTTTTCGACCTCGGAAGATGACAGGATGATTCAGTCCCGCAGGCATCGGACTCCGTGACGTCATATTTCCAAGCTAAATCCAGCAGTAAACACAGTCAGGCAGTCCTAGAGAGGCACCGCGTCCTCCCACTGTCACCTGTGCTCGTATAGCGCCTTTGCCTGCTTCAAACACGTGTTGTGTCCCTCTGGGCGACAGGTGTCCCCGAGGGGGTGAGGGCTGGGGTGTTGGAGACGAGCTACCAGCAGAGAAGGAAGCCTTTGTGTTCTGGCATCAGTATTTGTGTGCGTCCTTACTTCTAGCGGTAGTACGGCGTCTAGGCGCTCGCTTGTGCACTCAGCTGCTGTACACAACGTGTCCTTTACCGGTAGATTGATTGATGGTATATGGAAAGCGCGTTGCTCTTTTTTTTGCCAGTACCTACTATTTTACGTCCTGCCCAGAAACATTGTACTGTCAGTGTACAGGGGATGTCTCCAGCTCGCCAGCAATTACAAGCAGCCGAGGAGGTTTACAAACACAAAGAGAGGCACAAGTAGACACACCTCTGCGCACCGCACAAGGACCCACACACATTTCCAAGTGGCCCGAACATCGCACAGCAGAGGTGACACATGCAACACGGCAGTGATCTTAACGAACAAAAGGAGTAACAGAATTCAGAATATAATCAGAGACAACGAGAAATAAAATTAAAATATCTGAAAACGTAAACGAATCAAACTGTAGGATTCTGGATAGACCCCAGCAGATGTCTAAGGCATTGAATGCAGTTCTTCCCAGGCATTTTACGGGACCCGAATACCCCCAACCCGCACCCCGCTCCCCGCAGGACCGACCCCCTCCGGCTTCAACCGGTAAGGACTCCACAGATTTCCAGTTTCACAGCAGTATTCACCTACACAAATCCCTACGCAAATGGGGACGTGGGAAGACAGCGCCCCCCTTTCCTGTGCTTAAACCACTGGAGAGTTCCCTACTAGAGAACTGTTCCCTTTAGAAACAAAATCCCGTCTTCAGATCCCCCCCCCCCCCAACTATGTATTGAACAGATTGGTTATCACCCGTTAGCGCGATGCCTATTGGTCTTAAAGCCCATACACTAACTAGCGAGTTCATTTTCAGAGAAGTTGTTAAATAGGCGCACTTCGGGACAGCCCACTTAGGCCGCACTTCCGGCCCCCTTTAATTAGCTCTCCAATTCAAAAATCGCCACTTCCTCTTCCTGTCCTACTCCAGAGAAGGGCTCCCAATTGGTTACATCGGTGGTTTTTAACCTCCTGTCTTCCGTGGACCCTCACTGAATCATTTGTGGAAGATAAGGGCCTCACGGAGTCATTATTCGAAGCTGTGGGCACCCAGGCTAAGCAGTTTCTATGCTTTGGACCTCAAAGCAATACACACAAGTACATAAACAAGCAACACCAAAAAATGCTCAAATATTGAAATATTTTGTACACTTCACAATCAAATATAGCAACAATTTTCACATTTCAATGTTGTTTCCTTATTTGTGTATATTTAGTTAATTAATTGATAATTTTAGTATTATTTAATTTTGTAAAATAGTTGTAGACCCTGATGGACCACAGGTTAACAACCACTGGGTTAGATAGATTAAAAACTGCATGATGTCATGCCTGCGTTTCTGTCCCACTTGGCTCCCCATGATTCAGTAGCTTCTAACTTGATTGACGTCATGTCTGCCTACCATTACTGCTCCTCCTAGTGGTAGCAGGAAGGCATTCTCCTCCATGGCTGTGCCTTTGGTCAGCTTTCTGGGCTCCACTAATCATCACAGAGTGTTTTCACCCTAATAATATGGTCGGGGTGGCCTAGATTTCAGTTTTAGGGGTTCTTCCGACCATTGCAGGAGGATGTTTACACCCTCCGGATAGCCAATGTCAGCTGGCCTGTATGTCGGGCTGGCATATAGGCTTTAAGGGAATGCTAAAGAACAGTGGTATTGTTATTACGGCAAACAGTGCCACTCAGGAGAGTAGCACTAGCATCAATATTTGAATAATATCTTGATCTCGGTGCTGCAAGGTAAGGAGAACCACTAATCTCCCCAAAGCCAGTGGTCAAATCCACTTGAATAATCAGAAGAAAAAATCCCCAGCACACGATAGTTTGTAACAGAATTATCAAAGTGCGCAGTGTGAGCACAAATTTCACACAGATAAATGAGTTCTTGTTCTTTTTTCTTTTATTCCTCAGATCGTCCAACAGCTGACACATGTTTCGTCGCTAACATGGGAAATCTTCCAGCGACTTTATCAAGGCTTTCTTCTCTGTATGTCTATTCGTTTTCTGTGGTGATAATTCCAACCCACAAAGGGGTTCTGTTTTCATAGACAACCGCTATCATGGTTGGTCGTGAGACTCGTCATCCGTAGTAACCGGTCTGTAGATGTCTTCCCTCGTGTCTTTCCGAGTACGGAACACCAGAGACCGGTCGCGGTGATAAAGTCGCAGGACGATTTCCCATGTTAGCGACAAACACGTGTCGGCTGTTGGAAGACCCGAGGAATACAAGAAAAAAGAACAAGAACTAATTTAGCTGTGTTAAATATAGGCTGTAAGGGCTCCGCCAACCACTGCAGGAGGATGTTTCCACCTTATAATAGCCGGGGTCAAGCTGGCCAACACGACAATCAGTGTGAAGGCTAGTGTTTTTTAGCAGTTTGGGGGCCTATTTTATGGTTAGTTGGGCCGGTGTTTACTGTTGATATCCCTGCCTTTACCACAAATATTGCCTGCAGCAAACACAAATACATATAATTGTAATAGGACACGTACCCTCCAGTTCTGCCCCCGCCCTCCACATGATTACCCAAAACAATATTCCCCACATTCGTAATAACCAAAGATTCTGGTGGGGTAAAAAAGGCCATGTTTAATCTTCACATTAGATAAACATGACAAGCATAAAACATGCACATTTGGTAATCATAATCACATTTCGTTATTCTGACATTTCATATCCTTATCACATTCCCAGCCCTAAGGGAGGAGCCCCATCTGGCTCGCATCTCGCACTGGGTATCCTATGCCAGGTGCCGTGCACCTGCCCCTTAGAGTGGTGGGCCCATACCCCTGGTCCTTGTCCGGCATTAACAGGGCCCATCCCCCCTACCACCAGGCTGCCCTGGGACGCACAGGAGGCAAGAATTCTGTCGCCCTAGCCTCCCCAGCCGGTGGTGACTTCCTCCCAGCGGAGAGCTCACCATATCCTCCCTCAGAGCTGGCCTATGGAGTCCGTCAAGCGGCCTCCCATCAACCACTGTCTATTGATCGCAGGTCATATTTCCGCCACGAGGGTGGCCAAGGCTCTCAGGTCTGACGCCCTCCCCACCTGCGTTCAAAATAAATGACCAAAGTTCTCTTATGAAAGTGTCTGTTCCTAAGTCCGATAGGTGTACCCCATCCTGGTGGTACATTGCTTCTCCCGAAATCATCAGATGTTGTAAGTAGCGCAAGCAGCCCTTCACTGAGCACAACCTTGCCAGTTCACCGTTCAATCGTCTCACCGAGACATTCATAGATCTCACCCGGACTCCTGGGCCCCATGTCCTGCGTGAGAGCATGCCTGACCAGACAATCTTTGCTGCTGGAAAAATGTGCCCTAACCAAGCAAACTCTGCAAGTAAAGCCTCCTTGACTGCCAAGCGGCCTCTGTCGACCATGTCGTTGCCTCCCAAATGTAGGATAATCCAGTCAGGGGGGCTGTTAGCTTCCTGCGCTCTGAGCTCTTCCACGAGCCGTCTCAAGTGTCGAATTCGCATCCCCCCGACGCCACGCCACAGGAATTCGGTCTCGTTCAAGTCCGCCGGCTTCACAACCCTTCGTAGCTGCAAGCGCACCGTCGCGCGGCGCACAAATGAGTGCCCAAGCACCCACACCACCGCCGCAGGCATGCTAATCAGAAGGAGAGAAATGACACCGTTAAACACCATCCGACACGAGAGTGCCACATCTGGTCATAACAATTCCGGCCTGACGTATCTTTTGTAGCACCCGGAAGCCCAGCGCCCCACACCCCTGACCACGTCGGGGGGGAGGCCAGCCCCGGCCGCCAAGGTGGCGGCGCCTATTCTAAAAGAATGCGAGGAGAAATCTGCTGAACCCAGACCCAGTTTTTCCAGGGCCAACCTGAACACTGACTTAAACTGGAATTGAGACAGGCAATGGCCATTCTTGTGAATGAACAGGGCCGACCCCCCCCCGACAGGATATAAGGCACGGTACGCCTGCATCTGGGTTACGGGGCAGGCTGCTACGCCCGGAGCGGGCCGTAAATGAATGGAGGCCCCTTTTCCCAGCTGGTCAGTTTTGGAACGTCTTAACAGGACCACCAGCCCCCCCGGAAAAAGGACAACATCCCGGAATTACAAGCCCCCCCCTGATCAAATCTGGAGGACCCGACTATCTCCCCTATGCGGAACGCCCCGTAGAACGCCAAGCAGAAAACTGCCCCATCAAGACACCCTCGAACGCTGACTCGCATATGGATGGTAAGGCCCCTAACACATTGACCAGGGTGGGGAGGTCCAGGGGCCGGCGGCCATCCCGCCTCGGAACCTCTAGTTTGGCCCAACCCGTCAAAGCCTTCCTAACCAGGAAGGAAACCCCCGGGTCCCGCTCCCCTGCTATCCTAGCAAAGAAACCGATGGCAGACAGATGAGCCCTGGCATAAGCCACGGCTCTGCCCTGGTCCCTTAAGGCCTGTAGAAAACCATAGATTGATTCTGGAGAGAAGATCTTAGCAGTCCCTGTCTGCTGCAAGAAAGATTTGTAAACACTGAAATGTTGTTGATACGCCCTCTTCGTGCGGTCGCTCAGGGAGGCACCTACCAGCCCCGCAAGCGAGGCTCCAATCTTCCACAGTGATGTAGGGAACATAGTTATGTGATCCTCCGCCTGCGGGTGGAACTTACGGAACTCCTGCAACTTGGAACGAGACAAAGCATCAGCAGCGTGGTTATCAATGCCTGGTATATGTGCAGCTTTGAAAGTTAAGTTCAATCTCAAGCAAGCCACCACCAACAGTTTCAACAACCTTAGCACGTGCGGGCATGTAGCCCCCTGCCTATTGATGACCTGCACCACCGCCATGTTGTCTGACCAAAAAGGTACTGCCCTGTCCCTGAAGCGATCCGCCCAGATAGTGACCGCCACCCAAATGGGAAAGAGATCCAAAAAGGCTATGTTCTTTGGCAACCCGGCCTTGTGCCATTCTGCCGGCCAAACCGCCCCGCACCAGGCCGCGCCCAAGATAGCGCCAAAACCAATGCTGCCTGCCGAATCGGTAAAGAGGCCCAGTTCAACGCTGGACACCGGAGGGGAGGGCCACACCACCCGACCATTGAACTCTTTCAAGAAACTGCGCCACACCTTGAGGTCCTCTTTCACTCCCGCCCTTAGTCGGACCCGATGGTGCTTCTGAGTTAGGCCCACCATAGCCCTGGCTATCGACCTGGAAAAGGGGCGCCCCATGGGGATGATACGCAGCGCAAAATTCAGCTGTCCCACCAAGATCTGTAACTGATGTAAAGACACTTTTGGACCTGCTAAGGCTGCTTCAATCGCCTGGGAGAAAGCAACCACCTTGTCCCTAAGCAACCTACACTCGCCTGCCACTGTGTCGATCTCGATACCCAAAAAGGACATACAAGTGCCAGGGCCTACTGTCTTGTTTGGTGCCAGAGGCACCCCAAATTCCTTGAACATTGCTACCAACTCGCCCAGAGCACGAGCACAAACATCCGAAGCTGCAGGGCCCATCACCATGAAATCGTCTAAGTAATGTACGACATCCGTGCACCTGGATCTGTAGGAAAAAACACACTGCAACATGGAACTAAACGTCTCAAAGTATTTACACGAGATAGCGCACCCCATGGGCATGCACTTATCGAAATAAAATTGCTGCTGAACCTGGAAGCCTAACAAGTGATAGTCCTCCGGGTGGACGGGCAATAGGCAAAATGCCGATTCTATGTCAGTTTTCGCAAGCAAGGCACCCCGCCCCAAATCCCTGATCTTCTGGACTGCAGCGTCAAAGGACGAGTATGTAACAGAACACAGCGCGGGGTCAATGGCGTCATTTACCGACGAACCCTTGGGGGCAGAGAGGTTATGAATCATTCTAAACTGACCCAGCTCCTTTTTGGGCACCACCCCCAGCGGGGAGCAAACGAAATTCTGCAGAGGCGGAGCCGAGAAAGGTCCAGCAACTTGACCCAGGGTCCTCTCCTTTTCTACCTTAGCAATCACTACCGATGAATGAGTTCTGGCAGACAACTGATTGTTGCATTGGCTAATGGGGGGGACATGCACCGCAGGAATGCGGAAACCTTCAGAAAAACCGTCAAATAAGACCTTAGCCGCCACCCTATTCGGGTACAAATCCAGCCAATAAATCAATCTACCAAAGTCCACCGGGGTAGGCAACCTAAGCTTGAGGGGGCTTGGTGTCCCTTGGAGCTGCACCCCCCCACGCTCCTTTGCTTTTTTGTTACATTTAAACTCGGGGTGGGAAGGGTGTCCACAATAGGCACATGCATGTTTAAACTTGCATTGCCCGGGGGGCCAAGTGCACCCCTTACCATTGAAGGCCCAGCAGGCCCCTCTCTTCTCCCCCGGCCCACCCAGGGATGCCCGAAAGGGCTGCCTAGCGGGCTGCTCTCTACTGCTTACACTCTCCAACCAAGCGTTCACCTCCACCTGATCCCAACCAATGCCTGGGTTTTCTTCCTTGGCCCACCGAAACTCCCTATCATAATTCAACCACACCTGGCCCCCATGGTTAGCGTGTGCCTTCACAATTTTGTTGGTGTAGAACACTAATGGAATAGCCAACTCTGGTCGCTTCTCAAATAGGACCGTGACAAAAACATGAAAACCAAAGAGCCAATTCGTCAAAGTTTCTTCTATCCTTGGCCTCCTATCCTTGAAGGAGCCCTCCTTGCCCTCTCTTTCCTTGTAATCCACATCGCTCCTCTTGGGCCTGATCAGTGAAAAAATGTCAACATACGCGCCCTTCCAGATCTTATCGCGCACCTCCTGACTCACATGTGTCGCCAGCATCCCTGACTGGGACAACACGTTCCCCTGCATCCCCCCCAGTACCCCCACCACACAGCCGCTCTTGGCTAAGGCGTCATCTGGCTTACCTCCTGAGGGTCCCGCCAACGCGGCTGCGGGGGGCTGGACTCCAATCGGCCCATCGGGCTTGGTTCTACGCGCTTCTACCACTTGCGCAATCTCCCTCTGAATGTCCTGCAATGCCCCCTGGTTTGTCGCCTGCTGTGGGACCCAAGGTGCTGCTGCACTTGCGTTTGGCCGCTCTCCTACGCTACCCGGCCCTGATAGTTGTCCCACCAATGTTGACACTGATGCCAACAAACTATCCAGTGGGTCTTGCACGACCGCCACTGCGGCCACCGGCTGTGGTGCGAGCGGGGTCGGTACATTGGTGACCGATCCTGGAGCTAGAGCTTTCAAAGCCTCCCTAATCTCTGTTAATAACGACCCCACTGGGTCTGCTGGTACCCCCGAGCCTGCAGGGAGATCACCCCCCTGCGGCGCTACTGTCTCCGGTCTTGGGCTAGGTGAGGGGACAACAACTACCTCAGGCTCAATCGGGAGAGCGGGGACGGGACCTACTGATCCCTCGTCTTCTCCCCCTACTCCCGGGGAAGGCCTACGCTTTTTGTTCTTGCCCCCCACCGTCTTTTTAGGCTTATTCTTCTTTTTTAAGGGGGGGAAGGCCGCCCTCGGAGGTACTCCCTCCCTCCGTGGTCTTTCTACTACCTCAGGCTGTTCCCCTTCGCTCTCCTCCTCACTCTCTGACACGTCCTTGCCCAACTTCGCTATTAACAGCTTCATTATTTGTGCCAACTCGGGATCGGTGCCTTTCCTCTTATGGCTTCCTCTCTTGGGCGCCATCCCGCCTGTCTAAATCCCTCGCGCTGCTTCGTGACACGCCTCTTGCCGCTGGCGCCTGGACCTAGGACTACGCTTAAGCTCGCGTGGCCACACACCCACCAGCCGCGCTAATGCAACCCTGCTGCGTGACTCGAGATCCCCGCTCCCCGCTCCCAGTCCCTCCCTGCGTGCTGCCGACGCCGCCCGGCAGGAGCCCGTACACAAGGAAAGCCCCACGTGCAGCCGCAACTCCCGAAGGCAAAACACCAAGCCAAAAAGCACAGTACGCTCCCCCTCCGAGGTCAACGGCTGCCCGCCAGGCCCCCCCAATGCACCCGACTCCTTACCTGGCCACGTGGTCAGCACTCGCTAAGCGCCCTCTGGGGACCGCCACCGACTCCAGCCACCAGCCGCCCTCCCTCGACAATCCAACGGGAGGTGCTGTGAAGTAGCTCCGACGAAAGCCCGCCACGAGAAGGAACTCCACACTCGAGGACCGGGCTCCCTCGACAATCCAACGGGAGCCGCGGCAGTTACTTAAAGATGGCTGCTCCTGTTCGTGGTGGCGCCAATGACGGGGCACTGTGCAGTCCTGAAATGGTGGGGGGAACAGAGACCGTGGTCACCGGGCATTGACCCTAAATAGGCCAAAGGTCTCCGCCCCCTGCCACTCAGGACGTGCGTCATCGCCCCTCTGACCCGGATGTATTAGGGGCGGCCGGCCGCCGATTGGCTGCCCGGCCGTCCAACCACCACAACTGCTGGGCGTGGCCCGGAAGTGCCGGGTCCTAAGGGCGTGCCTCGCGATACTCTGCTCTTGGCAGAGGTAGAAGTGGGAGGGATCGGAGAGGCACAACATGCCCCTACTTTCTAATCTAAGTAAAACAGCTCCCCTACCTTTTGAGAACAGAGAAAATATCCCAGGACAGAGAGTTGAAACCCATCAGCAGAAGTGCAGGTAGTCTCCTGTGCTTTGAAACTGAGCAAGGGGCAGACAGCAAAGCAAGCCTTCTTGCCAGGGTGCCTGTTTGCTTGATAGCAATGTAAATGTGCGCAACTGGTTAATCTGCAAACGTAAAGGGTTCTTGGAAGCCAGTATTGGCTTTATTAGATGTAATCACTTGAAGCTTCCTGGTGACAGTTGAATTGCAAGGAGTTACCAGCTGAGCTTTGAAGTGTGTGCTTTTAATGGATAGTTACAACAAAATGGCACTATGTAAAGTCTGGGTATTACTAAAAACTATGTTTGGAAGTACTTTCTCTTAAACCTTTTTGTACATGTTATATCAGCCTATCTTATACTGTGTGTAATGCAAGTTTAAAATAAGGACATATATTTCCAGTGCTTTCTGTTACAGACTGGGACCTCGTAGCACTAAACATATGCAAGTGACTGTTCTCCAGTGCATCACCCAGGATTCAATTCTGTGGCTCTCTGGTTAAACTCAGACCTCTGCAGTGCAAAAACTAATAGAGGTTTCATAATGTATGATAGTGCATTTCCCACTGTTTAAATTAACTTGAAATTATTTTTTATTTAATCTGTGCCTTATTTTTTATGCAGTTACATTAAGGTGAAAAAACCAAAAAAAGTTACAGAACATGTTGTTTTGTTAGGCACACCTTTGACCCCGCCCCCAGACCCACTCATCCTGCCCTCTTTGCAAAGCATCACAGCTCCCATACTTTTTTTTAATGCACTTCGACCACTGGTAGTCGTCCATACTTTGCAAAACACCTGTACAAGTTAAAAACTGGTCTGGTTTGCAAATATGGGATGCTTTTCTAGGTGTCTGGTTCGCAAAAGGGGCCACGTTTACGTTTTTGTGCGGGACTGTTTTTGTCCCAAATTCTAGGCAATATCTCACACATGGAGTGTTCATTTTACTCAGAGCCATCTCCGAGGAAGTCTAAATTATCCAAATGCTATCAATTTTAACATCTGTTCTTAAAGATATGGGCTTTGAGCAGGAATCTTCTTTTTTTATTTCATATTTGTGAATAAAGAAACTAGAAGGCACAGTTTAGTTGCTTCTCAGTGCTAAACCTAGCGTTTAAATCCTTCTAATTTTGTCTCATATTAAGGGCCCGATGTAGGAGCCTTAATACCGGTCGGAAACGGCCGATTTCGGCCGTTTCCGACCGGTAAATGGCCATTTGGTATGTAGGTGCCCGTTTCCAAGGGCATATGTAGGTAACTTCACATTTACCGAATCGGTAAAATTACCTAATCGGTAAAATACCGATTCGGTAATTCTACCGATTCGGTAAATTCCTAATGTAGGTGGGACTCTTCTGAGTCCCACAGGTGTTACCGAATCGGTATTTTACCATGAAATACAACTTCATGGTAAAATACCGATTCCGGTGTGCATGCACATGTGTGCATGCACACCTATGCCATGTGGCAGGCAGACCTGCCCCTAGGGCATGTATGCCTGCCACATGGCACCTAAGCCTGTATTGGGGGTGCTAGGGGGTGTCAAAGTGACACCCCCTGCACCCTTGCAGAAATCGGTAATTACTGAATCGGTAAATACCGATTCGGTAATGCCCTTTGATTCCTATGGGCTTCAAGGCCCATAGGAATCAATGGGGGATACCGATTCGGTATCTGAAATACCCACATCTCCCCCCCTCCAATTTACCACTTCTCAAATACCGAATCAGTATGATTCGGTATTTAAGAAGTGGTAAATTGGAGTTTACCTACATCGGGCCCTTAGTGTTTTCTAAATCTCTCTTGAGACTCAAGAAATATTCTATACATTTAATAAATGACACTTACGTTTGGTAAGCGCTTATTAGAAAAAAAACAGTCCTTGAATATATTTCTTTTGCACAAGGCTGTGGTAAGTAAGTATCATGCAGCTATCACGTCTAATTTGCTGTTATTGTCTTTTCTCTGGTTCAAAAGTTCACAGCTGTTCCTGTTTTTTTCTTCATTTTTTCTCTTAAAACCAATTCACATACATTAATAGCCCACTTCAGCAAATCTCTGTTCCATTTGGTCAAGCACAACCTTCCCTTTTCTGCCTCTTACACAAGTTTACAGCTAAGGCAAAATATTAGACATGTGACATGCCTTTCGTAATTGCCCAGGGTCAAATTTGTTGCTACACAATAATGGTTCCTTGCCTCTGGGTTTTGTAAAAAGTTTATTAAATATTAAGATCGTTTGTTTGCTTCATGAATTACTGTTTGAATATATTTCTATGTGCATCTTTATTCTAATATTCTTTTCGGTATTTAAGAATAAGGTAGAATAAGGTAGACTCCATCCTCTGCAGCATAATCTGCAGATATTAACAAAAGAAAATGTTTCTAGCTCAAAGGATCAAAAGTTTCTAAAAACGTGGCGGCAAGTGTTCATGCGCAGTGGGAGGCCAATCGGAAAGGCTCATTGGTCATCTTTTATTTGCATTTTTCAAAATTGGGTTGTTAAACTAGTACTAATCAGGTGAAATCTTTGAACAGACAGCACTACCATGTATAAAATTGACAAACTAAGGAAGTAATGTTATAAAAAAAATGTGCTGCATAATACCACATCATTTGCCTTTTCTTGCTGCATAATTTAGTGAACCCTGCCACATAATTTGGTGCTCTCCTGCCGCATAATTCCACTGACATTGATTCTAAGTTGCCAAACTTAGAATCATTAATGCCAATATAATGCTTAGCATTATATCAGCGAATGCTCATCCTCAGTCCAGAGGCCACATTTTGGAACTCTATTCCTGCAAGAATAAGAAACATGGACAAACCATTTCGAAATAGGTAAGCCTGAAAAACATGTCCACTCCTAACGAAGATGGTAGGTGCATCAATCTATCAATCAATCAGAGTACTTGTGAAGCGCGCTACTTACCCGTGATGGTCCCAAGGCGCTGAGGGGAGTCATGGGTGCATGGGTGAACAAATATATCTTTACTCCTAATTTTTTTGAACTCTTAATGCTTCACTCAGCTACCCGCTCATGGCACCATAATTGAAGTATGTCTCTGATCCTTACATACAACATCAATCGTTAAACCTGACGGCCTTGTTAGATGTATGTTTGTGTATGTGTGTGTGTATATATATATGCATATATGTATGTGTATATATATATTCACTGAAAAAACCATAGGTTTCACACCAGTTATAGTTAGGAATTAGCATTTAAAAAACCTATTAAATTCACTGACAAAACCAGTTATAGTTAGCTGGAAATTTTACTGATATAAAACCAATGAAATTCCACGTTATAGTTAGTTGGACTCACTATAACTTGCGCGCCTGCAATGCACTGCTGATGACGTCACATATTACATCACTCATGACATGGTCAGTGACATCACTCATGACATCACTGATGACACCATCCAGTGAATGTGTGTCTTTCTGAAAAATAAATTTGTTTTATATATGTATTTGTAAAGGTCGATGGAAGAATAAATGTTTAAATAAGTGTGTAAATGGATGTTTTTTTAAAAAAAATTGGTTGGGTAACTGGCTTATTATGTGTATCTTAGTGAATACATATATTAGCGAGTATTGTTTAGATATTTAAATGTTTGTATCAGTGTTTCTCTTTGTGTATAAGTGGCTACAGGGGTTGGTGACTGACTCACTGTTTGTATGTGTTTTGAAGACAGCATATGTGCAGGACTGTATGGGTGGATGAGTGTATATATGTGTGTGTTAGTGAGTGAATGACTGTCTCACTAGTGTCTTCATTAGTAACGACATATGTTTTAATCTAGTATATGTGAGTATTGATGTATATAAGTGAGTATAGTATATATAGTGAGAGATTGTAGGAGTTCCTGTTTAAATAAGTATGTGTTTCTATAAGTGATTGTTTAAGAGAGTAAGTATGGGTAAGTTTCCTTAGAAGTAAGGTGGCAGTGTGTGTATAAATGTATATGCAAATAAATGGATGTTCAATAGTTTATTTGCATGTGTGAGTATGTGTGTGAGTAACTTTTGGATGATTGCTGATGTGTAACAGGATGTATAGGTGTATCACTACATATGATGAGTGAGTATATATGAGTGACTATATAGAACTGTTGGTGAATGAGTGGATGTGTATATAGATGGTGGAATTACTGAATTGGTTGTTGTTACTGGTTTGGGTATCTCCATTTTTTTGAAAATGTTTGTTTCTATTTTTGAATATGTGTTTCAAGCATTACATTACACTGAAATTAGGTCTGTCACTCTGTCACAAGGATGGTGTCATCAGTGATGTCATGAGTGATGTCACTGACCATGTCATGAGTGATGTAATATGTGACGTCATCAGCAGTGCATTGCAGGCGCGCAAGTTATAGTGAGTCCAACTAACTATAACGTGGAATTTCATTGGTTTTATATCAGTAAAATTTCCAGCTAACTATAACTGGTTTTGTCAGTGAATTTAATAGGTTTTTTAAATGCTAATTCCTAACTATAACTGGTGTGAAACCTATGGTTTTTTCAGTGAATTTCAAAGGTTTTTTAAATGCTAATTCCTAACTATAACTGGTGTGAAACCTGTGGTTTTTTCAGTGAATTTCAAAGGTTTTTTTAATGCTAATTTCTAACTATATAAGACCTGAAAGCCCACCAGGAATCTCCAGTATGCGCCAGGGGACTGCATTGCAGAGAGGTGTAATGAAGCCACAACCCTTTTTACACCTCTCTGCAACGCAGCCCCCGTGCATGTTTGAAGAGGGGAAACTAATTCCCCTTGCATACTGGGGGCCCCTGGGGGCCTATTAGCCCACCTGGAACCTCCAGTATGCGCCTGGGGCTGCATTGCAGAGGTGTAATGAGACTATGCCCCTTGTTACACCTCTCTGCAACGCAGCCCACTGCCGCGTTTGCAGAGGGGGAACTAATTCCCCTTGCATACTGGGGGTCCCTGGGGTCAACTAGTCCACCAGGAGCCTCCAGTATGCACGAGGGAGCTGCATTGCAGAGAAGTGTAATGAGGCCACACCCTTGTTACACCTCTCTGCAATGCAGGCCACTGGCGCCTTTGCAGAGGGGGGACTAATTCCCCTTGCATACTGGGGGTCCCTGGATCATATCTGCCCAAACACCGATATTCCGAACGATTGTAAATGACTTTTCTTGAGAAACATTTGGATTTGGATTATCATGTCCTATACTTTGGAATTTTTGAAAGACTGACTTTGAGGATGCTATAAATTACTCAAGTCTGCCCGAATTGTGTGGGTAAAATTGATACCTAGTCACTTTGAATAGGAATATACTTATGTCTCGTCTAACATTTGGAAGAAATATCTAGTTATATGACAACGGGATACCGACATAACTTGAAGGAAATAAGAACGCCCTGAAGAAGTTCTGTTGTACAGAACGAAACGTTTCGGCTGGCTGTGGTACATAAACTTAAGGAAAATAAAAGCATTTGAATATACACCAAGATTCAGCGCTTCAATAAGTACTGTAAGTGATATGATTTGATTGGACTCATTGTGAAAGTGGTGCTGTGCCAAACTTTGGAATATTCTCCACTACTCTCTACTACTTACTCTCTCCCACTCTCTACTACTCACTCTCTACTGCTCTCTACTACTCACTCTACTACTTACTCTCTACTACTCTCTACTACTCAGTCTCTACTACTCACTCTCTACTACTCTCTACTACTCACTCTACTATTCACTCTACTACTCTCTACTACTCACTCTGCTACTCTCTCTACTGCTCTCTACTACTCTCTACTACTCACTCTCTACTCTCTATTACTCACTCTCTACTCTCTACCTCTCTACCTCTCTACCTCTACACCTCTACCTCTCTACCTCTCTCTACACGCACACATATAGACATATATGCATATATATATGTGCATATGCATTTATATATATGTATGTGTATATATAAAAAAAACAACTAAACATTTTTTTTTCTAATCAGCTACTTTTAAAACTGTCATTCTTTTTCCCCATGGTACACTCCCCGGTACGCTTACCGGTGCGCGTACCGGGCGCTCACCCCGCGAAAATCAAAAAATTTTTTTTTTTTTTTTTTTGCCCCGTGGGGCCCTTTTATGGCCCCCACATCAAACCTAGGGGGTCAAGGGGGGTCTACTCTGCCCCCTTATGGTCATTTCCCCCTTTGTTTTGGCCACCTCTTGTGTCTCGATCCTACCGAGACACAAGATGGCGGCCGCTCCGGACTGTTTAGAATGTTTACAGACCCCCCAGAGCCAATCAGCTTTCTCCGCGCAAGTCGCGGTAAGCGCCCGGTGCGCGTACCGGTGCGCGTACCGGAGCGCGGCTATAGATATATATATTTTTTTGAACCTTAATTACTCAAAATCCACTGGAGCACATATCTTGAGACATAGCAAAGGCACATCGGGCTACCAGTCCCTACAATTTTGCCAAGTTTGGTGGAAATCCATTCAGCCGTTCGGGCTAAAAGTGAAATCGACCGCCCTATGGAAATTAACATGGGGAAAACGCGTTTTGGGACCCCCCTTTTATCTCGGCCCCCGCTTGATGAATCCCCCCCAAACTTTCAGGGAAGGACCGGACCGCCATGAGACCATTTTCCTGAAAATTTCAGGCAGATTCGTCAACCGGCGCCAAAGTTATTCAAAATAGAATGTTGAGATTTAACATTGAAAATTATCCTAACTATAACTACCTACTGGCGACCGCCAGTAGGTAATATATATATATATATATATATATATATATATATATATATATATATATATATATATATATATATATATATATATCCTGCTGGCGGTTGCCAGTAGGTAGTTATATTTAGGACATAGTTTCCATAGGCAATCCGCAACATTCTATTGGGATTAACTTTGGCGCCGGTTGATGAATCTTCGCGAATTTCTCAAAGAAGATAGCCCGCTCCGCTCCTTCCCTAAAAGTTTGGGGGGATTCGTCAAGTGGGGGCTGAAAAAACAGGGGGTCCCAAAACGTGTTTTCCCCATGTTATTTTCCATTGGACGATTAGACACGGCTACAGCCCGAACGGCTGAACGGAATTACAAGAAATTTGGCAAAATGGTAGAGTCTGATTCGCAGATCACGCTTTTGCTTAAATGGTGTAAATCCCTCCAGTAGTTCCTGAGAAAATCAAAAGAAAAAAATATATATCTATAAGCGCGTACCGTACGTGTACCGTATGCGCACAGTACGCATACCTTCCCGTGCATGACCTGCATGCTGATTGGCTGTCCACTGTCTGTCAACACTCCAAATCAGAAATTGTTGGCAGCCATCTTGTGCCTCGGTAGACTGAGGCACAAGAAAGCTGAAAAACAAACATGTAGAACTCAAAAAGGGGGCAGTGTAGAAGCACCCTGACCCCCTAGGCCTGCTCAGGGGGTCCCACAAGGACCCCCAAGGCCCCCCCAATTTTTTTCTTCTGAAAAATCACGGGGTGCGCGTACCGTACGCGCACGGTACGCGTACCTTCACGAGAAAGCTGCATGCTCATTGGCTGGCAACACTTCAAACCAGGAAGTGTTGGCAGCCATCTTGTGCTCGGTAGACCGAGGCACAAGAAAGCAGAAAAACAAACGTGTAGAACACAAAAAGGGGGCAGGGTAGAAACACCCTGAACCCCTAGGCCTGCCCAGGTGGTCCCACAAGGACCCCCAAGGACCCCAATTTTTTTTTAAAAAACCTGTTCTGTTTTTTTTTAAATTACCCCCCGGGGGGACCAAATCGCGGGGGCATAGTGATAAAGAAGTGTGGGGGGGCCCCAATCACCCCACACTGCCTGGGGACCGCCGCCCCCCGGGGCAAAGCAACGCAGCCCCCTGGAGCATACTGGAGGCTCCTAGTGGGCTAGTTGGCACCCAGGGACTCCCAGTATCCAAGGGGAATTAGTTCCCCCTCTGTAAACGCGCCAGGGAGCTGCGTTGCAGAGAGGTGTAAAAAGGGGCATAGCCTCATTACACCTCTCTGCAATGCAGCCCCCTGGCGCATACTGGAGGTTCCAGGTGGGCTAGTTGGCCCCCCAAGTATGCAAGGGGAATTAGTTCCCCCTCTTCAAAAGCGCCCGAGGGCTGCGTTGCAGAGAAGTGTAAAAAAGGATGTGGCCTCATTACACCTCTCTGCAATGCAGCCCCCTGGTGCATACTGGAGGTTCCAGGTGGGATAGTTGGCCCCCAGGGAACCCCAGTATGCAAGGGGAATTAGTTCCCCCTCTGCAAACGTGCCAGGGGGCTGCGTTGCAGAGAGGTGTAAAAAGGGGCATAGCCTGATTACACCTCTCTGCAATGCAGCCCCCTGGCACATACTGGAGGTTCCAGGTGGGCTAGTTGGCCCCCAGGGACCCCCAGTTTGCAAGGGGAATTAGTTCCCCCTCTGCAAACAAGCCCCGGGTCTGTGTTGCAGAGAGGTGTAAAAAAGGGTGTGGCCTCATTACACCTCTCTGCAATGCAGCCCCCTGGTGCATACTGGAGGTTCCAGGTGGACTAGTTGCCCCCCAGGGACCCCCAGTATGTAAGGGGAATTAGTTCCCCCTCTGCAAACACGCCCGGGGTCTGCGTTGCAGAGAGGTGTAAAAAAGGGTGTGGCCTCATTACACCTCTCTGCAATGCAGCCCTCTGGCGCATACTGGAGGTTCTAGGTGGGCTAGTTGGTGCCCAGGGACCCGCCGTATGCAAGGGGAATTAGTTCCCCCTGTGCAAACGCCCAGGGGGCTGTGTTACAGAGAGGTGTAAAAACATTTTTTTTCAATTTATATTAAAAATATGTAATGTAATTTAAAAAATAAAATATCTAAAAATAAATAATTTAAAATAATGTAGTAAATCAGTATAAAAAATATAACAATTAATACATTTAAAAATGATCATTTACAAAACCATTGAAATTCACTGAAAAAACCATAGGTTTTGGCCACGTTATAGTTAGGAATTAGCATTTAATAAACCTTGCAAATTCACTGAAAAAAACATAGGTTTCACACACGTTATAGTTAGCTGGTCATTTTACTCATACAAAACCTTTGAAATTCCCCCGTTATAGTTAGTTCAGCTAACTATAACTCGCGCGCCCGCAATGCACTGCTGATGACGTCACATATTACATCACTCATGACATGGTCAGTGACTTCACTCATGACATCACTGATGACATCTCAAATGACATCACTGATGACATCATAATTGTGAAAGAGTGGCAGACCTCCTCTCACTCTAATATAACCTTTGATACACACATTCAAAAATAGAAACAACAATTTTCAAGAAAATGGAGATACCAAAACCAGTTACAACAACCTATTCCAACATCTACTTCCACATCCACTCATTCACCAACAGTTCTATATAGTCACTCATACATGTACTCAATCATCATATGTACTCATACACCTATACATCCTGTTACACACTGATACTCATCCATAGAGTTTTTTTATTGCACAAACTCAAATCACACAGCTTTAGGCCTACAACCTCACGGGCCGGCCGCGACATATGCATGCCAGACAGGACTTACTCTCAGTGCTACACAGCCCTTTAGCCGACAACCCGGGGGTCCGGCGGCACTTTCCAAGTGGCAGTTATTCATTATCCAGAAGTGTTTCCCCTGTCGGGTCAGATGCGTTCCGCATGTGCGTTTTCTAGCTCTTTCGCCCTCTTTGCTTCCCGCTAATGCCTTTCGCCATATCTAACCAGCCTAGCCGCTAGCCCTCTATTTCATGTCCAAGTGAGCGTATCACAATTTTACGTGCAAACAACATCCCAACTCCCCCCACCCACCCTTCCCTCAGTCAGTCAACATGTGTTTCGCCTACGAGTCTGATGCTGTGTCTACCTGGCTTGTCATCTTGCCACCTCCTCTGCTCGTGTGCCCCTCAGTGAGGGACGCGTCACCCCTACTGCCCGTCTGCCCACATGTCTGTGTCGCTGCAATTTTCTCAACCTAGCCGTGCGTGCAGTGTTTTCCCGATGGTGTCATCCCTTTTCCCTGCACTGTACACGGTCAGCTCCCCTTTTACCCCCCGCTCCTACAGCGATGTCCTGACTCCTGCGCTCGCGCAGGCTGGTGTTCGCGACAGCGTATTAAAGCGTCGCGGATCCAGCCACCTCCTGCCCCAGAGTCTCACTGTCCGAACCGCCATGGTGCTCGCTCTGCTGCTCCCGTAAATAAGATTGGTATAGAGCCCAGAAGTTCTTCGGACGGCTTTTAGGGGATAGCAATTCGCTGTACGTTTCAGCCTGTGTGCTACAGTACAGCATATCTCGCGCCCATCTAGTCTTGGTTGGCAATGGACCTCTCATCCAGCATTTGGCCACTACTCTTCTGGCCATTAACAATCCCATGTACGTGAGCCTACAGCGCGCTACTGGGAGCCTCCTGGAATTACCGATGAGAGCCATACCTGGGTCCGGGGTAATGTCCACCTCCAAGATTTTGCCCATTTCCGCAAAAACTTCGCACCAGAATGCCTGTATGCCTGGGCAGTTCCAAGCCAAGTGCATTAAGTCAGCGTCAGCCACATGGCAGCGTTCACAGTTCGCCGCTGGCCGCAAGCCATACCTGTGAAGCCTCTCCGGTGTGAAGTACACCCGTTGCAGGAACTTGTAATGGATTAGCCAATGTCTCCCATTGAGGGAGATTCGCTTAGTGCTCTCATAGCAGTATCGCCATGTTGCGTCATCTATTGGTACATTTAGGTCTCTTTGCCATGCTAGTCTAGCTTTCATGAGTTGGTGCTCACCATGCGACCTGGCCACGGTGTATAAGTTTGTGAGGAGCTTCTGCGGCTCCTTATGTTTGATTACATACGACAATTCAGGGACATCTGGGGGCTCCGCCATGTCCGGGCCCAGTATTTCCATAAGAGCGCTCCGGGTCCTATGAAAGTGAAAACGTTGAAGTTGGGGTTCACTCCCATCCCCTCGTACGTGTTCCCAGGTTTTGACTAAGCCATCCTGGAATAGGTCGCCTGCTTTGCTGAGCCCGAGCTTCGCTAGTTCACTTGTGACTGCTCTTTCAGCCATAGGTGGAAGCCAAAGCATCCATTCTAGCGGCATCTCTGGTGAATATAGTGTGGCCCCTCCCTGACATTGCAGTAGAGAGTGTCAAGCATGGTTGGTAGAGGTGATAGAGTCTAAAATCCCTGTCCGACGATCTTGCGGCTTGCAGATCGTTGCCGGGAGTGGCACCGGATGCGTAAATAGACGCTCCATGCGGACATGTGGAATCTGCCTGTCTCCGTGTATCCAGGTGTGGAGGTGCGATGCCTGGGCTGCTCTGTAATACAGTACAAGGTTCGGAGCCACCAAACCCCTCATGCTGTAAGGTAGAGTAAGCGTCGTCCATTTGACTCTAGGCTGTTTCCCCGCCCACGCCAGGTTTATCATGAGGCTAGTCAGGCGGTGGAAGAAGGCCCTAGTGAGCACGATTGGCAGAGCATTGAAAAGGAACAGGAACCGTGGTAGCACTACCATCTTCATGATAGCTATGCGGCCCATGAGTGTAAGCGGCAGTTTGCTCCAGACCTTTATGTCGTCCTCCAGTTTGCTGACCGCCCTGCCGTAGTTTTGGGTAATAAGCAGGTCCGGGTTTGTATGCAAGTATCTGATCGGGTTTTCAGTCCACTGTAGAGGAAACTCCATCTCTACCTGTGTGGTCACCGGAGTCAAGGGCAGAACTATCGATTTTTCCAAGTTGACTTTGAGTCCAGAAAGTGCACCAAATCGTACCACCTCTCAGAAGGGGGGGGGAGTTTAGTAGCTGGGTCGTGCACATACAACAGCGTATCATCTGCGTACATTGACACTATGATTTTTTACGTCGGGAAACGTATACCCTTGTGACTGTGGTATTCCCTCAGAGCACAGGCCAGTGGCTCTGCAGCTAGTGCATATAGCAGGGGAGACTGGGGGCATCCCTGTCGTTTGCCCCTGCCTATTTAAAGAGGCGCCGAGACCGCGTTGCCCACTCGCACTCTAGCCGAGGGACCCTCGTAGAGAGCTCCAACCATTTTGTAGGAAGGGCTCACCTAGTCCCATACGTCGCAGCACTTGAAGGAGGAACAGCCATTCCACCGAGTCAAACGCCTTCTCCATGTCTAGAAAGAGCGCTACTGCCGGTACGTCCTGTTTCACGTGTTGGATAGTTCCCAATACCGTTCTGATGTTATATGTTAGGTTTCTAGTTGGTATGAACCCCGCCTGTTCTTGGGCCACTAAGTCAGGGGCCAACAGTGCCAGTCTAGTAGCTAGGACTTTGGCATAAAGCTTGGTATCAACGTTTAACAGCGACAGTGGTCGGTATGACCCGCAGTCGTCGGAATTCCCTCTGAGAGTTTGGAAGGAACGGGAGCTTTATGTGTTCCAGGTAGTCCAGTATTTCATCCGTCATGTCTCCACTTTTGGATGAGTACAGCTCCGAATAGTAGTCTCTAAAGACAGAGGCAATGTCTGCCTCGTCCGTGACTCTGTCACCGTCCGACTTTCTCAGCTCAGAGATCAGCTGCTTCCCCCATCGGCCCTTGAGAATGTTAGCCAATGCCGATCCGGGCCTCTCCCCCTCACCGTATGTGCGAGCCGTGGCATATTTACCCAGGTGTTGAACTTCTCTGTCTGCCACCTTGTGGAATTCCAGCTAGGAGACGCTTTATCTCCTCCTCAAAGGCGTCGTCCGGCCCGGAGCGCCTCTGTTCCTCAAGAGCCTGTAGCTGATGTTCCAACTCTGCCAACCTGGTCCTTGTCGCCTTCAGGACACTGGAGTGTTTGGACATTGCAATACCCCGTATGTAGACTTTAAAAGCCTCCCATACAGTCTGGAAGTCCTCTACCGATCCCGCATTTTTTTCAAAGAAAACCTCTATCGACTCTGCCAGTTCCCCACGGAAGATCGGATCTAGGAGCGAATACGGTGGGAAACGCCTTGTGAAAGGAGTGATCCTTCTCACCGGGGTCTCCATGACTATCAGTATGGGAGAGTGGTGCGACAGTGTGCGTGGGAGCACTTTGCATTTCTTAATGGTTCGATTGATCCCAGCAGTGGCGAACCAGTAGTCAATTCTAGTATGTATCTCGTGATACACAGAGTAGTGTGTGAAGCCGTCACGGCCAGCATTTCTACTCCTCCACACATCTTCCATATCTAACACCATTAGTTTTGCAGTGAGCGAGAGTGCGGCCTCCGAGGGCCTTCGGGGAGGGCCCGAGGATCTGTCCATGTCCGTGTTAAGCGTTAAATTGAAGTCCCCACCCCATAGTATGTGCGGATGTTCGTGTCCACTAATCTCACTGGCAAGTGTGTCATAGAATTCAGGGGAGTCATAGTTGTGGCCGTATGTGTTGACAACTAACAAATCTAATCCCAAACCCCTACAGGACGCTATAACATACCTGCCTTCAAAGTCCGCCCTAAGTGTCTGTATTTGAATGTTTGTTTTCGGGTTTACCCATGTAATGACTCCCCTTGCATGAGTGGTGAACCCAGCTACTGCTACATGTCCTTCTAGACTCCTATTGTGTAGCATCCTACTAGCGATTGGTAAGTGCGTCTCCTGCAGAAGCGCTATGTCGATGTTGTGGCGTTTGAGGTAGCTTACCACCTTTCTGAGCTTTCTGTGGTCATTCAACCCTCTGACATTCCATGTAAGAGCGCTAAGAGAGGTGGACTGTGCAGGGGGCTGTACACTGGTTACTTCAGCCATAAATGCGTATTGTGTTGTGTGGGAGCACGACTCGGTGTGCTAGGGTTAGCAGAGACAACATGGCACATCCGCGAGCCAGATGCGGTTAGGACATATTACATAACATAGTAGACACTTCTCGACCTCTGAGGAAAGTTATATTGTGACTCAACAACCAAACAATAACATTCCCTGGTTCCCTTGAACCCCCATCCCTCCACCCACAGCAGACCAGCCCCAACAACACGGCCTAGCATGAGAAGAATATCCCCCTTCCCCCCCTCCCAACTCAGGTAATCCCCAACAGGACTCATTTGTGCGATCAGCGCGAGAGTGGAGGTCACCAATGTCAGTACAGGTAGCAATTGCATACTACTTCTCGTCATTGAGTACCTCTTAGCTCCGTCACTCCTTTAGTGTCTTTGCGCTCAGGACCCCGACCCCGCGCCACTGCCCGCCACCCAGGGAAACCCCAACAATAGCAATGCAGTATCACCCTCCTCCCTCCCCCTCCCCAGGGATCATGCTTTTTGGCCGTACGCAATCAAAGTCCGCAAATCAGCCCATTGGCCAAACCTATCAGAGTACATGCACATTAGGACTACAAAGGATTAACATGGATCGATCTCACCAGTACTCGGCGGCATCACAGCTCTCGTATTCCCGTAGGGAGCAGGCGCCATCCAGGTTCCAACCCGCCGGGGGCCACGTTTGACACTGTTCTGTTCTCCCTCGGGCGCTCGACCCCAGTTGGAATCAGTAGAACGCCGGGCTGGCGCTCGTTTCAAAAGGCTCTATTCCTGGTCTTCAAGTCCGCTGGCTGGTTCCTGTTCGCCATCCTGGCTTCTAGGACTGTTCCTCCGTTCCTTAGACCATGATTTCAGCGCCTTCTGCAGTTCCTTAGGATCGGTGAAAAAATGAGAATGCCCCTGCTGGTTGATGCGTAGCTTTGCTGGATACAGCATAGCATAGTCCAGCCCTAGGTCTCGGATTTGCTGTTTGTTTGGGGCGAAGTGACGACATTCCTCCTGTACCCTGGCCTTGAAGTCCGGGTATAACGAAATTGAGGATCCCTCATATTGTAGTTTCCCCTTTTCTCTGGCTAGTCGAAGGGCAGTGTACCTGTCCCTGTAGTTCAGGAGCTTTGCAATGATCGGTCTCGGGGGGAAGCGCCCGACGCGGCCGCGGGCCCAGCGTGCGATGCGCCCTTTCCACTATAAACATAGTCGAGAAGGCATCTTCTCCTAGCAGCGTGGTAAGTAGTTTCTCAACGAACAGCTCCATTTTCCCCACTTGCGTCGTTTCCGATACACCCGTAATGCGTATATTAGAGCGCGGAGAGCGGGCCTCCAAATCATCCGAATTATCTTGAATGACCTGGAGGAGCTTCCCAATTTGTTTACGATCTTTGTCTAGTTCCATTTGGGCCTCTTCAACTTCAGTCAGGCGCCTCTCGGACATGTCTAGTCTCTCCGTATGCTTGTCCACCCGCTCTGACATCCGGTCCATACGATACGTGAGAGCGTCAATTTTCGTACCTATCGCCGCCCTGCTGTCCTGAAGGCCCTTCTCCATGGTGACTAGGAGCCCCTTAATGTCCGCATAGAAAGAGTTCTCCAGGCCTTTGCTCTGCTGTGTAGGCGAGGGTTCCTGTGTTTCCGGGGGTCTCGTTTTTCGCTGCTCGAACGCGAGTTTGGACTGCGTCTTATCTCCTTTGCCCATGTTGGCGTTTTCGGCAGCCGCCCTGCGGGTTTTCGTCGTTGGCGTTTCAATCACCGTATCCAGTCCTGGACCTGCACAGCCGGTCTTCCAGTCCACACTCCACCCGCCGCCAAACTGGGCTCCTCTCCAATCCTTCAAGTGGCTTGCGCTCCCCACGGGACCACCGCCGCCGTCGCTCGTCCGCCCCGCTCCAGGCTCTCAATCCAGAGTGCTTCAGCAGTCCCCCCGAATCGTGGGTGAGGCACAGGGGGGGTGGGGGAATCAGATCCCTCGCCAAGTCCGTAGATTGTGCGCAGCTCCTTTGCAGGCCCCAAAGCTAAATCACGGGGAACAGATGTGATCTCTCGGACTGTGCAGCTGCACTGCCATCCAGTGGGGCCCAGCGCAGCTTCTCCCCCCAGGGCTCTTCAATGGGACCCAGGCCAGCAGTTAGCGTACACTGGCACTCTCCCTAGTGCTTCACAGGCACATCCGTTCTCATCAAATCTGCGCCACAAACCAGCTCGAGACAGTCCCGCGGTCGCAACGCGGCCTCACCAACCGTCAGGATCTGTCTACTAATGTGTATTATACGCAGCAGATCCCTGCTTCATGTGTAGATATGGCACCAGTACGCCCCAGCCGCGTCCGGATCCGTCTGCCAGTTCGGCGCTGCATGGCCCCCCCCCGCTCCTCAGCGCCCCAGTGTTGTTATATGGGGCACGGGTGTCCAGGTTCGGCAAGCACACAGAGGCTGTCGCCTCGTCACCACAACCGCCCCGAATCCCAGGCGGAGCTCCTCCTTAGTGTGGGGCGGAATGGCAGCTCTGCGCTCTCCGGCTCTTTTCCCCGCAGGGTGCTGTGGCGCAACGGGAGCGGGCAGAAAACAGCAGCATCCAGCTCACTTGCGCTCGGGGGGGGGGGTTAACGGCCCCCAGTGTGCGCCGCTACTCCCTTGCAGCTTCCACCCAATGTCCAGGCTCGCCGCGGTCAGAAGTGTCTCGCGGTCGGCACGTCGTGCGATGTCCTCCGGGGTGAGGGCCAGGCAAGGTCCCGGCTTCGCGGCCCAATCCTCCTCAGCCCCCGACCACGATTGTTCTCTGCCCAGGCGGCTTAGAATCGCTCCGCGGCTCTGCTCCGGCTTCTAGGCGTCCCCGGGGGCTAGGCGACAGCGTCACAGCCCTTGGTGCTCAGCTTGATCAGGAAATTTACAGGATCTTTAGAAGTGACGGCACGGAGCTCTCACTCTAGGCGTCCGCCATCGTTGCCGGCAAGCTCCGCCCCCACTCATCCATAGAGTTACTTCCACATATACTCACACATGCAAATAAACTATCAAATATCCATTTACCTGCATATACAGCTATACACACAAACATACACATACTGACTCTCTTAAACGATCACTTTTGGAAACACATACTTAGTTATACAGGAACTCTTCAAATCTCTAACTCTCATATATATATACTCACTTATATACACCAATACTCACATATAGTAGTTTAACACATATGTACTTAGTCATAAAGACAGTATTGAGACAGGTATTCACTCACTAACACACCTATACACACACTCATCCACCCATACAGTCCTGCACACATGCTGTCTTCAAAACACATATAAACAGTGAGTCACTCATTAATGCATTTTTGTGCTAAGTAATATCCCCCACCAAACCATATAAACACTCAGACAATCATACTATTACTCAAAAAAAAACTAATAACCTATACAGACACTCATGTAGTTACTCACCAACCCATGCAGCCACTTATTCAAAAAATGTGTGAGACTGATACAGATATTTACATATTTAAAAATTACTCACTAACCCATGTATTCACTAAGATACAATTAATCAGTCAGTTATACAATCAATTTTACAAAAAAGTCATCCATTTAGACATTTACCCATTTATTCTTCCATCGACCTTTAGATATACATATATAAAAAATATTTATTTTTCAGAAAGACACACATCCACTGGATGATGTCATCAGTGATGTCATCAGTGAAGTCATTTGAGATGTCATCAGTGATGTCATGAGTGATGTCACTGACCATATCATGAGTGATGTAATATGTGACGTCATCAGCAGTGCATTGCAGGTGCGCGAGTTATAGTTAGCTGAACTAACTATAACGGGGTAATTTCAAAGGTTTTGTATGAGTAAAATGACCAGCTAACTATAACTGGTGTGAAACCTATGGTTTTTTCAGTGAATTTCAAAGGTTTTTAAAATGCTAATTTCTAACTATAACGTGTGTGAAACCTATGGTTTTTTCAGTGAATATTATATATATACACACAAACACATATACATCGCACCAAACAAGAACATGATGAAGCCCAACTCAATGACATGCTGGCATTTATTCTGATAAAAACTCGCAGCACATGCATATTCTTCCCTGACGCATTTCGGCTAATGATACTATGAATAGAACACAAGAGAGCAACCCTGCCCTACGATATAGTGGTCCCAGAGAGGATCCAATCAGTATTAAAGGGGTGATTTATCTAGATTGATTGAAATGGAATGAGTGAGTTTGAGAGTATGAATGCAGTGTGGTATGTTACTGGGTAGGCTATGCTATAGGATTAACTCTCCTCCTTTTTATCTTTCCCTCTATCATGTGTTTTTTGATGTTATAAATATAATGTGGATTCAAACAATGTAATTAACTTTTGTACCTTTTGCTACACAAAACCAAAGAAGATAAACAAATAAAAAAAAATATATATTCAAAAAAATATCTTCTCTGAGTATATCTGGATTGACTTGCCTCTTGTCATGTGCAGTGCTGGCTCCTAGATAAATCACCCCTTTAATACTGATTGGATCCTCTCTGGGACCACTATATCGTAGGGCAGGGTTGCTCTCTTGTGTTCTATTCATAGTTTCTTTCCCCCTTACAGCCTGCCCACATCATTAAAACCCACTGGGGAACCCCCTTCTTTCACTAAGCATTTCGGCTAATGTACTAGCCTTGATCACAGGTGAACAAGACCATAATGCAAATTGTTCCATGCCTTACATCACAGAGGACACGTGACCAGTGGTATAATCCTACTATCCCCACAATGCACCAGCAATGTCAATGCAATGTCGAAGACTGTGACATCTGTTAATTATGCTTGGTAGCTTCTTGGTAATACAGTCTCGTAATGTAAATATTTTATCCAAGTGTATGTTCGCAAGTGAAATGGTCAGGTAAATGTTCCAAAATTATATTGTCAGTCAGCTTATGTCCTGCTGCCAAAAACAAATCCATGTTTCTTTAAAACACACACAGTTAAGTCAGAATCGTCAGGAAGAGACGATTCTCCTCCCCTCCCTTTCTCACCTCCATGAAGAATGCCAGGAAATTCCATAATGTTACACGAGGACAAGCATGACATGCTCCCCATCTACAGTCAAACACACAGTCTCCATATGATGGGAGACCCATTCCTTCAGGGCAACTTCGAAACGAGCATGGAGCATCCCGTACTTAATCATCGCACAAAAAATAACATGATGAAGTCAGACTCATTGACATGCTGGTGTTTATTTTGATAAAAAGTAGCAGCATATTCTTCCTTGACACATTTAGCTAATGTACTAGCCTTTTTCACAGGTGAGCAAGAATGTAGTGTAAATTAGTCTGTGCCCTCAAATCACAGAAGACACGTGACCAGAGGTATAAGCTTTCTAATCCCACAAAACACCAGTAATGTCAATGCAATGTTGAAGCCTATGACGTCTGTTAACATGGACTAGTACACGGAGCTATGGAATCTGTGGTGGAATTCATCATGTCTATAAACAATGAAGACATTGAATTTATCATGGTAAAATTTGATCACATCGAAGATAAAAAAAAACCTCGATGTACAGCAAGAATCTTACTTATTAAAGATGTACATATTCAAAGAAAGCATTTTCCCCTTTCTTTGGCTTATACGGTTACAATGTAGAAATCACAAGGACTAAGGTTAGATTTAGCAATTATTTACATTCGATCTACTTTTTTAATTCAATTTATTTATCAGGTTTGTTAAATGGCAAACAAGACCAAACTTTTGGTGTCATTACGCTGGGCAACATAACAAATAGCATCAAGTATGCAAGGAGCAAATTACAGAATTATGGTGAGGAGCCCAAACGCTAAACAAAGGGGAAGAAAACAAATACAGCTTGAAGAGATAATACAAAGAAACATAGTGAAAACACCAGCAATAAAATCAAATTGCCACGGATAGTCACCTCAGATAGGAAAGAGATTATTCAGTAGTCTCAGTTTTACTTTATTTTTGAAAAGAGCGAAGGGATGGTTGTGATCTCTGGGGGAAGATAGCTCTACATTCTTGGGGCAATTCCGTAGAAAGTTCTCTTCTAAGTTTTCTTTTTGTGATATTTTTTGGGTTTCAGCAGTAGGGAGCATGTACTATGAGAAGCTCTGCTCCTTCCAGATAGAACCAGTTTCTGAGCCAGGTTCCGAGGATTGTTGTGGTGGATGGCTTTGCACGTTATGCATGCTACTTTTAGGTTGATCCTAGATTCATAGGGTAGCCAGTTCAGAGAGTGAAGGACCGGGGAGGTGTGTTCATTTTTCTTTATTGCTGTAATGAGCCATGCAGCCGCATTAGCCCTCAGCGGTGCCAGTTTTATTTTCAGTAGGTCAACGAGGGTAGCATTCCCATTGTCAAGTTTGGAAATCACCTTGAGATCTGCATTGGGCAGGAAAGGCTTTAGTTTTCTGAAAATGTGGAGATGGAAATTGGCCCCTCTGGTTATGGAGCTGATGTTAATCAGCATGGAGAGGTTGTTGGCTAGTGTTATTTTTAGGGATTTTGCTGACTCAACGATATGTGGTGAGACTGGACCCCTTTCCTATATATCTGTCAGGTCCCAATGTCCTCAGGATGGTACGATGCCAAAAAGGGTTCCACCTCTCGATAACCTCTGGGTCTGACAATAACAGACTCACAGTGGGGATCAAGCGAGGGATAACAGGAACTGCAGGGCAGGAACGGGAGGGTGGAGAAGCTGAAATGAGAACAAGATGCAAACAATCACAACCTGTCTTGTAACCTAGATAACCTAACTTCTTGAACTTCTCTAATCTGTACCGTCCTATGACTGAACTCTAGTTACCTGGAGGGTAGGATAGGGTTGGCTTTGCCTGGCCATCAGAATGTAGAAAACAACAGCACAATACTAGAAATACAAGACAATGCGTATTAAACAATTGCACTGTACTACAGTAATATCTCCCTAGGGTAACATGCACATACCAGTGTTAATAACGTAGGGGCTTCAACAGAGGGCAGAATGGAAAACAGCCAGCCAGGCGAAGCTCATATACCCCTGTTGTGAAAAGATAAGTAAACAGCAAATAACAGGCTTTTGCTTCCTTAGAACACGAATAGAAAAGACTTCTGGGTTACGTCACCCAAAGCCTTACAGTTGTTATACCCAGCTGATTTGGTCCTGAACCAGCGAGCATACAATTATATGAAATTGTCCCACAAAGAAATGCAGTTTTCCAGTTCGTAAAAATAAAGGTTCTCTCAATCACCTCCAACAGATACACTATCTCTGCCGATGGTGATCTCAATAATAACACGAGCAATACCCCTGCCCGTGTTAGCACAACCAAATGTCAAAGCGTAAGGCAGCAGCCTGTAACCTCCTAGTAACATAGAGTATCACCAGGAGCCTTACATAGTCAATGCTACTTCCGAAAACAAGAACAACGGGTCTCCGATCACGAAGCCACTGGAAAGGCTCCGTTACTCGCCAAGAGGAAACTTCCCCAGAGCAGAACCCGCTAAATCAGAACACCAGCAAGAAACACGAAGGAATTACACAGTGGGAACAGAAAAGGATACGCAGCCACAATCCTGGACGAGGTATCCTACCGTAACAGCAATCCGGACACAGAATAAACGGCGAGGTGATGCGGGATTCACTCCGTCTTGAGTCTTCCTGGAAAATACGTCATAGCCAGACGCGTCGCTCTCCCCCGGGAATCATGGGAAGTGTAGTCTTTTCCGGAAACATGGCTCTGGGCAGTGTTCATAGTGTCCCACCTCCGTGGGTCGTAACAGTACATCCCTCCCCAGAAGAACACTGACAGAGACATGGCTTGTGGGGGAAACGTTTGTGGAACAGCCGAACATACTTGGGAGCATGAACACCTGATGCAGGTTCCCACGAATTCTCTTCATTTCCGTACCCCTTCCAAGCCACTAAATACCACAATCTGGTGCGATAGATTTTAGAATCCACAATACCTCTCACTTCATGCTCTTCCTCACCATTGACCTCAACAGGAGAAGGCCTGATCTTTTTACCCACCATCGCGGGTTTGACTAGTGATACATGAAATGCTGGATGAATACGCAAGGATGAAGGTAAAGCCAATTTCACCACCACAGGATTCACCAGTTTAAGAACCTTGTAAGGACCTATGTATTTAGGATTGAATATACTGTACCTCCTGAATCTTATGTTCTTTGTGGATAACCATACATAATCACCTTTTTTGTACACTGGACCGGTCTGCCTGTGCTTATCTACATAGGTTTTGTATATTACCTTGGCTTGTGCTAGGTGCCCCTTCACCTTCAGCAAGATCTCCTGGAGATTCTGCACCCTTTCCTGAACCTCGGGGACAGGGGACGCGGAAGCAGGGTGATGGAATGGAGTGAAATTAGGATGAAAGCCATATGTGCTGTAGAAAGGTGCATGTTTTGTGGACCCATGAACAGCGCTGTTATAAGCTATTTCAGCCAACCATAACCGTCCCACCCAATCCTCATTAGTGACATCCACATAGCATCTCAAATATTGTTTCAAGGTTTGATTTGCCCTTTCAGTCTGCCCATCTGTTTGCGGATGGAAACTTGTGGATGTATTGGATGTTATACCTAAAGCCTTACACCATGTTTTCCAGAATTTGGCTGTAAACTGACTGCCCCTGTCAGATACAATCACTCTGGGCAACCCATGTAATCTCACTATGTTTTGGAGAATCAGATGCGCCAACTCACTAGCAGACGGTACTTTCTTGCAGGCAATAAAATGTGCCATTTTGGTCAGATAGTCCACTACCACTAGGATGGCGGTACACCCCTGATCTACTGGCATGCCTACCACAAAGTCCATAGAGATGCATTCCCATGGAACATCAGGCGTGGGGAGCGGCTGTAATAAACCTGACTGTTTTGTATGCAACGTCTTCATCTGGCTGCAAACCGGACACTCCGCCACCCAATTCGTCACATCTTTTTTGATGTTTGGCCACCAGAATTGTCTTTGTATCCGCTCAAGCGTTTTGCTGTTACCGTTATGTCCTGCACAAGGGGCATTGTGACACCACTGAAACACTTGCTTCCGTAAGGCCTGGATGGGTAATAGTAACTGTTTCTTTCGCATGGGGAGACCCTGCACCATTGTCCACTCTTTATGTGTTTGTAACCATTTCTTCCATTCTTCTCTTTGTACATTTCGAAGAACGCTGCGTAGAAACATCTGGGTACAAGTGACACCTATAACCTTCTCAGGGTTGATGATGGCCTCTTCCTTTCTGTCTGCAGAGTCCATTTTAGTATACTGTCGCGATAATGCATCTGCCTTACGGTTATCCTTTCCCGGCCTGTATGTCACGATGAAATCGTATTCTGCGAAATGCATCATCCATCGCATCTGTCTAGGCGTTAAGTGGCGTGCTGCAGCCATGTACTGTAAGTTGCGATGGTCCGTATAAACGGTTACAGCATGTCTAGCTCCCATGAGATGATGCCTCCATTCCAGAAAGGCTGTTCTTATCGCAAGTAGTTCCTTCTCTGCTATCACATAGTTTCGTTCAGCCTGATTTAGTGTACGAGATAGATACGCCACTGGGTGCAACTGGCCCGTGTCTGAATGACGTTGCGATAACACCGCTCCTACTGCTACATCCGAAGCGTCGGCTTCCACTATAAAAGGCTTGCTAGGGTCTGCATGCATCAGTACCGGTGCCGAAACAAAGGCCTTCTTTAGCTCATCGAAACTTCGTTGGGCTTCTTCTGTCCAAACAAATGCCACCTTCTTCTTTAAGAGTCTCGTCATAGGGCAGGCCATGGCAGAGAAGTTTTCGATGAACCTGCGATAGAAATTCGCAAACCCAATGAAGCACTGGATGTCTCTTACGGTTTTGGGTGTAGGCCACTCTTTTACTGCCAAAATCTTCCTTTCGGACATCTCCTGGCCCTGTGGTGTGAGCATGACCCCTAGAAATTCCACTGAGGTAGCGTTAAACTCACACTTACTGAGCTTACAGTATAGTTGATGCTCCAATAAAGTACGTAGCACTGCCTTCACATGATCCGTATGTTGTTTTGTGGTGGAGGAGTAAATCAAGATGTCATCTATATAAACAATGACGAAGCGATCCAAGTACTCCTTCAGAACGTCATCCAAAAAGAACTGGAACGCTGCCGGAGCGTTACACAGCCCAAAGGGCATCACTAAATATTCGTATAGTCCAAAACGTGTCTTTATGGCTGTCTTCCACTCATCCCCGGTCCTCATTCGGACTAAGTGGTAAGCTCCCTTTAGGTCTAGCCTTGTGAATATCACTGCATCCTTCACCTGCTCCAATAATACGTTGATTAAAGGAAGTGGGTATTTATTCTTCACCGTGATGGCGTTCAATGCTCTGTAGTCCGCACAGGCTCGAAGCTCACCATTGGCCTTTGGGATGAAGAATAACGGAGATGCAGCCGGGGACTTGGATTCCCTGATGAATCCGAGCTCTAACAGTTTATCCAAATATGACCGGAGATGCAAAGTCTCTGGTTCCGTCAGAGCATACACTCGTCCTGCTGGTATTTTAGCCCCAGGAATTAAATCTATTTGACAATCATACGGTCTGTGGGGTGGTAAAGTTTCCGCTTTAGTCTCACTAAATACCTCTGCCAAATCTTGATATTCAGCCGGGAGTTCCACATCCTGTTCAACTGCCGTGGCTATATGATGGATGCTAGCCAAACCTATAGCAGGACTTAGCGTTATCGGATAGCAATTCCTCTGGCAGAACTCCGATAAAAAATGTAGAACCTGATTTTCCCAATCTATTGCGGGATTGTGTTTCCTCAGCCAAGGGAGTCCAAGAATCACCCCGTACTGCGGTGCGTGAATAATGTTGAAGAACAACCTCTCCTGATGTTCTTCACCCATGGACATACAGAGTTCCTTGGTTTGTAACCGAATAGGTCCGGAATTCAGCTTCCGCCCATCTACCGCAAACACTGCTTCCGGGGTTTCCTTCTCTTGCAGCTCCAATCCTAGACTACAGGCTGTGGCCTGATCCATGAAACAACCAGTCGCCCCCGAGTCTAACATTGCTCTGGTCCATATCTTTTCTTCCCGTATGTCCATACCTATATCCACATAAAAATGTATAGCTTCTTTTGGGCTGTTTCTATCCAAAGAAGGGATATACAACTTACTTGAAGGGCACCCTTCACTCCTCTTCAAGCCTTCTCGTTTCCCGCCTCCTGTTCAGAAGACAAAACAGACACCTTCCGATTTTCATACCGGTTTTTTGTCCTCGTTGGGCATTCTCGTATGAAGTGCCCCTTCCTGCCACAATATAAACACAATCCCCTCTTTCTTCGATATTCTCTTTCCTCCGCCGTCAGAGGGGATCTAACGGCTCCTATTTCCATGGGCTTGGGTTTTGCAGTGGACGTTGCTTCTGCTGTTCTGGAGTACTCATAACTAGACCTGGTCTTGTCCTTTCGCCGAGTTTCTCCCCTTCTATCACTGAGGCGATGGTCCAACCTCAGCACCAAGCTAATCATATCCTCGCAAGTACTGGGTTGGGGGTCAATTGGGGCCAAGGCGTCTTTCATCTCACCAGTCAATCCATTGTAAAAGATGGCTAAGCGCTTACTTTCAGGCCAGTCCGTTTCAGTAATTAACCTTCGAAAATCATTAAGGTATGTTATCAGATCCCTATTTCCTTGTCTTAACCCCAGTAGGTCCCTATCTGCAGACAAGGTGGCCGACCTGCGGTTAAAAGTTTTCTCGAAATCTGATTTAAAGGCCTCCCAATCCCTTAACAAAGGATCGTCTCTCTTAACTAGTGGTACCGCCCATTGAGCCGCATCCCCACCCAAATAAGATATGAGAAAGGCCACCCTTGCATGATTAGTGTTAAAGACCTTAGGTTTGCATGAAAAGTGTAAAAGGACTTGAGTGAGAAAAACCTGCACCTTATCACTATCCCCATGGAATCGTTCTGGAGCGGCCAATGGTATCGGGGCGGGGACTTCCACTACCACAGAAGAAGTGGGCTGGGTGCCTGCATTGAAAGGGTTTCTATTCATCCTATCAACCTGCGCTTGCAATGTTGCAGTTTCTGCCCTGGAAGCCTGCAACTCAGTCTGCACTAGGGCCAATGCGGCCATTATGTCTTCTAGGGTGGTCATGATATCGTACCACCGGGAGGACTAGATTCTTGGGCCGTTTATTCTGTCAGGTCCCAATGTCCTCAGGATGGTACGATGCCAAAAAGGGTTCCACCTCTCGATAACCTCTGGGTCTGACAATAACAGACTCACAGTGGGGATCAAGCGAGGGATAACAGGAACTGCAGGGCAGGAACGGGAGGATGGAGAAGCTGAAATGAGAACAAGATGCAAACAATCACAACCTGTCTTGTAACCTAGATAACCTAACTTCTTGAACTTCTCTAATCTGTACCGTCCTATGACTGAACTCTAGTTACCTGGAGGGTAGGATAGGGTTGGCTTTGCCTGGCCATCAGAATGTAGAAAACAACAGCACAATCCTAGAAATACAAGACAATGCGTATTAAACAATTGCACTGTACTACAGCAATATCTCCCTAGGGTAATATGCACATACCAGTGTTAATAACGTAGGGGCTTCAACAGAGGGCAGAATGGAAAACAGCCAGCCAGGCGAAGCTCATATACCCCTGTTGTGAAAAGATAAGTAAACAGCAAATAACAGGCTTTTGCTTCCTTAGAACACGAATAGAAAAGACTTCTGGGTTACGTCACCCAAAGCCTTACAGTTGTTATACCCAGCTGATTTGGTCCTGAACCAGCGAGCATACAATTATATGAAATTGTCCCACAAAGAAATGCAGTTTTCCAGTTCGTAAAAATAAAGGTTCTCTCAATCACCTCCAACAGATACACTATCTCTGCCGATGGTGATCTCAATAATAACACGAGCAATACCCCTGCCCGTGTTAGCACAACCAAATGTCAAAGCGTAAGGCAGCAGCCTGTAACCTCCTAGTAACATAGAGTATCACCAGGAGCCTTACATAGTCAATGCTACTTCCGAAAACAAGAACAACGGGTCTCCGATCACGAAGCCACTGGAAAGGCTCCGTTACTCGCCAAGAGGAAACTTCCCCAGAGCAGAACCCGCTAAATCAGAACACCAGCAAGAAACACGAAGGAATTACACAGTGGGAACAGAAAAGGATACGCAGCCACAATCCTGGACGAGGTATCCTACCGTAACAGCAATCCGGACACAGAATAAACGGCGAGGTGATGCGGGATTCACTCCGTCTTGAGTCTTCCTGGAAAATACGTCATAGCCAGACGCGTCGCTCTCCCCCGGGAATCATGGGAAGTGTAGTCTTTTCCGGAAACATGGCTCTGGGCAGTGTTCATAGTGTCCCACCTCCGTGGGTCGTAACAATATCATATAGCACCCAGGTCCCCAGTGACTTATTTGGGTTAACCCCACCTCTATTTATCTAATCTGAGCAGGTGCATACCTGCGAGGTTGTGTTTAATTTAAATTTGTTCCTAGATTCCATCTTATTAGGGCTTCATCAGAAAACAATTGGTGGAATCGAAGGCGGATTAAAGACGGCAGATGGCAGAGCATTACAGTGAGCCATGGCACCCCGTTAATCGGCCACATTAGACGTAGGATTACAAACAAGAGCGGGAAGTAATTGTAGTGTTATGTTTACAGCCGACGGGAGCATTGGAAGACAACACAGCGAGGGAAAGCAGAGCAAACGCGACTCTGTTCGGAAACACCTTAGTCAGATGGTGATCGTGTATTTGTACGTAGGGAGGCGATTGAACACTTGGCAATTGACAAATCCTCCACTGGGCTGTATTCTTTAAAAAAAAATCACACATCTATTTAAAAAACGAAGGAAGTCCACGGCTGTGGCTTTTCTTAAAATAGAAATTGACGATTGCGACAGAAAAAGAAGTTATTCCAGTATTTTACCACCGTGTGAAATTAATTATTCCACCCTCCATGAATTCGTAGTGTACCCTTGGTTTCACGTTTCTTGTCCTGATGAAGACCCCGATGTAAGGTTTTAACTACGCCTACATTTGTAGCGTGGGGTCGAAACGTCGACGGCTACTCCCTTTTACCTCAGTTGACGCCGCCCCTATTTTTGGATATAGAATACCAGCGTCAAATACATGATCCTTGATGAATGTTTGGACATCTGTGATTCCATGTTTTGGCTCAGGGATCTGAAGCCAACTTAGTTTCAAATAATTAATGATTCTGAAATAAGCTTTTGTCACAACTATTATCATTTCTCACTCATTTCTCCTTTTCTCACAGCATCACGCTAATTCCCTCCTTCCCTTTTCTTTTCTTGGGGCACTGTTAATGTATTCGTATTTTATGTATTGTAGACCTTGCCCATTGTGATTAATTTACAATGTGTCTTGCTTAATGTCTTCTTTTATTTTTATTGTAAATATATGTGATTAATGTTTAAACAGTTCACTGGGACCCCTTTCCTATATATCAACGATATGTGGGGTACAGTTCCAGGCTGTGAGCAGTGGGAGCCAGTCTTTGATGTTAGATGTGGGGTTGGTTGGCCAGATTAATAGGAATTTGGTTTTGAGGACGTTGCGTTTGAGGTGGTTAAGAGTTAACCAGTGTTGAGTTTTGATCAAGATGTTATTGAGAGTGCTAATGTCGTTAGGGGAGGTAATCTTCATGTACAATTGCATATCATCAGTGTACATAGGATAGAAGATGTTAGAGCGTTTGCGGATTTCAGTCTGGGGTTCTTTGTAAAGATGAAACAGGGCAGGGGAAAGTTAAGAACCTTGAAGTACACCTATAGCGAGCGACATCAGTATTCAGAGAAGTTATGGTTTACGTTGCTCTGTCTCACGTTAAAAAACATAACAGGACTGTATTTTTTTATTTAGATGACGCAAGAATTATTTCAGACAGCCGCCATGTGTGCGAATACAATAGTTTGCAAAACACATATGCTCCTCATCTTGGTGAATATCAACATTTTACAAAGTCAAAACTATATTTCGAAAGAAACATTACAACAAGCTACAATTATGAACAAAAGTTGGGGGGAACAAAAAAACAAAAAATATAAACATGGAACTTACAGAATGTCATTTTCAAACTTAAATAAGATTAATTGCTATAGCAATGTGATTGTTATTTTGCTTTTATACTTACCATCAGTGAAAGAAGTAATACAGCAGCATGTACATCAACATTTCTGCAAATGTTTGACAAATGTTTATGAACACATTACATCACACAACAAAATATGCCACTCAACAAGTGACATTAGAGATATGATAGATATCTGTACAGGTGGTGTTCAGTTTTCTGTCAGTCAACAGTAAGATGCTCAGAAATTCTTTATGGCTGCTCTAGAAATCATAACTAATGAAACTCAACCCAGTTCTGACCTTGGAAGTTTGAGCTACTCTTAGGAACATGAATGCGTAAATTGCATTCATTCAAACTCCACTGTTACAAAATGTGACATATTTGTGTATATACCCCAATAATTGATTATAAATGTTTCATTTCAAAATGAATAAGTAAGGCTGTGCAACCAAACTTTTATCCAAACTGTAAATCAAAGGTAGTCTCTGGCCTTCAGTTAGAAATGGTAACTAAATATGTAATTTTCATGATTCAAAGATGTAGTCTGAATAACAGATACATCAATACATTAATTTCTAACATTAAAGATTCTCAAATTTCTTTTTCAGGACAGACTTTTACTACTACTGCTATTATTTTTCATCATAGAGAGACTACTGCATCAGGACACTATAACACATACTTAAAAAATAACACATGATCTACAGAATTTGATGATCCACTCTTGCTTTTAAGCACCAGCTGCCTAAGAATTTGCCAGACTATATGTGTTAATTTTGTATCCAAAATTCTGAGTTTTAATGTTACAGTTATAATAACAATTTGAAGGCATTTGAAAGTTCAACTTCTATAATTCTGTAGAAATGTCATTATGTGCCATTGCATGGTTGATGACTTTGGAAGAAATCTTCTGTATGTAATTTCCTATTGTTTCTGCTACCATATGTCAGATTAGTTAGATAGATTTGTTTACCGTTGAATATATGCACAGTATCTGTGTTTTTTTCCCAGAATCCAATAGATTCGGCTTTCCCCAGTGTTTCATGATGACAAGTGCCTGATTACAAGTTTTGCAGTCACAGTGGCTCGCTGCGAGACCGCCAAATGGTAGTCAGACCGCCTGCTGGATTACGACTTTAATCGTGGCGAGCAGTCCTGCTACGGCGGTCCCATGGCGGTGACTTTCTAAGGCTCAAAGGAGAGCCAGAGAAAGGCTTTGCCGTGGGAGCGCTGCAGCACGTTCCTGCACAGGGAGAAATGCATCATGTCATCATTTCTTCCTGTGCAGAAACTGGGGGTGCAAACATGCATGAGGCGCATTATGTGTCCCCTTGTATGCACCCTCCTGCACAGAAGTGACAGGGAGCCCTGTAAGGGCCCCAGGAGTTGCCTCACTGCCACCCTTTCCATGGCGGGCTCACCGTCATTGATAGGATCGCAGTGGTGCATCTCATAATATGTGCAGCTGTGCTGAATCGGCCCCACCAGCATATTGCATCCTCTAATCGCTGCGACACATGTGGCATGATCCATGCTTCCCCGCAGTTTTGAGGGTCCTGTGGTGGTCTAACTGCCAAACTTGAAATATGGCAGTCAGACCACCATTGTGATGGTGGCCACACCCCCATCACAGGTTTGGCGGTCTAAACTCATAAAAAGGCCATAAGGCGTTATGATCATTTTGACCTGCAAAGGTTCTAAATGATGACATACTTGTATCACAAATATGTTACTTATGTCTGACAAACACATAAAGATGAAATGGTAAATTGGATTAGCGTATTTCTTTTGGGCAAATACATTGAGATATCATTGTGTTACTGTTTTATAAAGGTACTACGTTTTCACAAAAACGTGTGCTTTTTAATATGAGCTGTGTTAAAGACTGTAACATGTATATGATGGCACACATAAACTATTAACATGCTGAATTACACTTCACAACACTATTACAAACATACTCCACTCAGTTGCTTGAGAAATGCGTTCAGACACAGCTCTGCAACCCCATTGAGAAGTTTCAGCTCCTTGACCAATGCCAGTCAGGTTTCAGAGCGAGTCACAGTACTGAATCAGCCCTAACACACATTATTGATAAAGCCTTGAGATCCCTTGACCAGTATGTACCCTGTCTACTGATCCTTCTTGATCTGTACTCAGCATTTGACACAAACATGAAAACCTGATTGTTCTTCTTCAAAAAAGGATGGGGCTATCGGCCCATGTCTTAAATTGGTTTGCCTCATTCCTACAAAACAGAACGCAAAGTGTTAACCACTTCCTTGCAACCACAACCCCGCTCTATATTGGAGTGCTGCAAAGCTCCACACTCTCGCCAATGCTTTTCAACCTTTTTATGGAACCACTCTCCGAATTTCTGAACCACTGTAACATTCAGTCCCATATGTATGCCGATGACACTCAATTGTATTTGAAAATCCCTTCGCCAGATGTCATAAAAACTCTAAACTATGCGCTGCTAAAACTCAACAATGGTTAAATAATAATGATCTTTTGCTAAATACTCTCAAGACAGAATTCCTCCTGATTGCCCCCCACAATCATTCGATTCAGAAAAGGGGGTGGTGATGAACAGAGTGTCTGAATTAAGCAGACCACTCTTACCCAGTCCAAAGATCAGGGCTTGATCCATCACCGTTATTTAGCTCACTGCACCATCCCAGCTCAGAACCTGGCTATGTGCAAATTAGTCTGCCCCTGGCCCAGTGCATCATGGGAACAGGGCAGACCAAACTACCAAGCCAATTCTTCACCAGAAAGGAGACAAGTTTCTGGGGACCGGTTTCTGGCATTTCAGCCGCCGTCGGCCCGGCTTGCTTGAATCCTGATGGTGCAGTGAGCAAGGGACTCATGTCTGAGTATACCCTGCCACACCTATAGTGGCCAAAAACGATTCAGAAAAGGGGGTGGTGATGAACAGAGTGTCTGAATTAAGCAGACCACTCTTACCCAGTCCAAAGATCAGGGCTTGATCCATCGCTCTTATTTAGCTCACTGCACCATCCCAGCTCAGAACCTGGCTATATGCAAATTAGTCTGTCCCTGGCCCAGTGCATCATGGGAACAGGGCAGACCAAACTACCAAGCCAATTCTTCACCAGAAAGGAGACAAGCTTCCGGGGACCGGTTTCTGGCATTTCAGCCGTCGTCGGCCTGGCTTGCTTGAATCCTGATGGTGCAGTGAGCAAGGGACTCATGTCTGAGTATACCCTGCCACACCTATAGTGGCCAAAAACGATTCAGAAAAGGGGGTGGTGATGAGCAGAGTGTCTGAATTAAGCAGACCACTCTTACCCAGTCCAAAGATCAGGGCTTGATCCATCACCGTTATTTAGCTCACTGCACCATCCCAGCTCAGAACCTGGCTATATGCAAATTAGTCTGTCTCTGGCCCAGTGCATCATGGGAACAGGGCAGACCAAACTACCAAGCCAATTCTTCACCAGAAAGGAGACAAGCTTCCGGGGACCGGTTTCTGGCATTTCAGCCGTCGTCGGCCTGGCTTGCTTGAATCCTGATGGTGCAGTGAGCAAGGGACTCATGTCTGAGTATACCCTGCCACACCTATAGTGGCCAAAAACGATTCAGAAAAGGGGGTGGTGATGAGCAGAGTGTCTGAATTAAGCAGACCACTCTTACCCAGTCCAAAGATCAGGGCTTGATCCATCACCGTTATTTAGCTCACTGCACCATCCCAGCTCAGAACCTGGCTATATGCAAATTAGTCTGTCTCTGGCCCAGTGCATCATGGGAACAGGGCAGACCAAACTACCAAGCCAATTCTTCACCAGAAAGGAGACAAGCTTCCGGGGACCGGTTTCTGGCATTTCAGCCGTCGTCGGCCTGGCTTGCTTGAATCCTGATGGTGCAGTGAGCAAGGGACTCATGTCTGAGTATACCCTGCCACACCTATAGTGGCCAAAAACGATTCAGAAAAGGGGGTGGTGATGAGCAGAGTGTCTGAATTAAGCAGACCACTCTTACCCAGTCCAAAGATCAGGGCTTGATCCATCACCGTTATTTAGCTCACTGCACCATCTCAGCTCAGAACCTGGCTATATGCAAATTAGTCTGTCTCTGGCCCAGTGCATCATGGGAACAGGGCAGACCAAACTACCAAGCCAATTCTTCACCAGAAAGGAGACAAGCTTCCGGGGACCCCACAATCATTCTGCACCCACTCAAGACCGGCTCAAACAACTTACAGCTCTCAACTGCACCCCTCATGTTGTTGACTATGCAAGATCTTAAGGCATAACTCTGGACAAATACCTGAATATGCAAGATCACATTAGTGCAACTACAAGGTGAGCAAATCATCAGCTCAACACATTAAGGAAAATCAAGCCATTCTTGCCATCTGAGGACATTCAGTCTGCAGTCCAATCCCTAGTTATCTCACGCATAGAGTATGGAATGGTGACCCTAGCTGGGTTACCCAAAGTGGGATTGGTACCTCTGAGAGCCACTCTGAACTCTGCGGCCAGATTCATCACTGGTTCCAGAAAACATGACCACATCACACCAGACCTAATTCAACTAAACTGGCTGTCTATCAAAGCAAGGATCCATTTCAAGATAGCCTGCCTGATGCACAAAGCTATTCACTACAACACCCCTGTTTACCTGGCAATAAAACTTGAACCATCAGGTTTGAATCGGACCCTAAAAATATGTAACACCCTACTGTTCAAACCTCCCAAATTCAAAAATAAAAGAACCTATAATCATGCATTCTCTGGTCTTGCACCAAGAATATGGATCGCTCTTCCTCCCGAGATCAGATCTAACTCCTCTACTGCCTCATTCAAAAAATGAGTTAAATGGTTACTCCTGAACAGCCATCTACAGCAATAGTCCCAAAGCTACCTTAACTAACTTTTATTTCCTGTTGACACTCTTTGATACCTCTGTTCAAAGTTGTAGTTTTGTCTCTCCATGTGTTCTATAAGATTTGTTGCTCTTCTGGTACTTTACATGTCCAACAAGATGGGTTGTACCTCTGTTCAACGTTGTAAGTTTGTAATTTTGTCTTTACACGTGCTCAATAAGATTTGTTGCTCTTCTGGTACTTCACATGTCCCACAAGATGGGTAATTGCTCTTGTGTTTTGTATTTGTGCTTGTTAAGATCTTTATGGTGTTGTATTCATGCCTTTACCTCCCATCGCTTCTTCTCCTTTGTACTGAACTCTGATACTGGTACGGGTCATATTCGCGCTTTACAAAACTTTTTAAATAAAAAAAAAAAAATCACCCACTAACAAACATCACACATCTACAAATCACTTATCAGTATAACTATACACTCCACTATACTCCAAACCATGGAACTCTACTACATATATCTCATTGACCTTTCTTTATTTACCTTTCATCACTATATATCCTTAGTTTACATGTTAACAATGGAAAAAAATGGTTAATATGAACACAAGCTGTTTATTGTTTGAAATGTGTGGGTAGTTCTTAAAATAAACTTTTTTTTCTTCTTTTGTAGATTTTTTTCTGCAATTTCTTTTTCTTCATCAGGTCGACTGAACCATTCAAAAGAAAACTAGGAGAATAGGAAGAAAAGGAAAGAAAGGGAAAAAAAACTATACATTTTGCGGAGGATATTGGTGCGCCATCACCAGTTGATGCTGGATATTCAAATTGTTCTCCTCAGAATCTATTACAGTATGGCAGAACAGGCATTATGTGGCTGTACTGCTCTAGTGATTGCAGATCTGCCGTTCCTGTCTGAGGTGGTGAGTCGAGAGAGTGGAACCAGGAGGCGGTGATAATGGTGTAGCCAATGGAATAGGTGGAGCGAATGTTCCTGAGGTTGACGGGGTTACAGAACTGGAATCTCTGGCCTCTGACTATGTTCCTGCAGCGGCCTCCTCCAAATGTTGGTCCTGCTTTCTCTCAGCATGCACAGCCCTTCTTGAGTGAATTGCTTGAAGGTGCTTTTGTATCCCTGAGGTTCCGAACGAACACTACTACTGAGTTCCCCTTGAAATAACCTTTTTGCAAAGTCTACAGTTCACCAACAGTGCATCCACCTTTTTTTTGTCTTGCTGGTATGGTAATGAACTGCCCTGCCACAGATTCCGTCAATCTGTTCCTTGTAGCGTCATCGTACTCTTGCAGCAAGAGTTCTTGCTTCTGTTCCTCCTCCTCCTCCTCCTGCAGACCAGGATCTTGGTGAGAAGTTGTTGCAGTCAGAAGTACTGTCTGGAACTTTGAACACCACCTTAGAAAAGTATAGCAATCTTCCCCTTTAAGTTCTTACAGCAAATGATGACAAAGGGATGGAAACCTCATCTTTGATGTAACTGACAGTGTTTATAGGCAATCAGATAATTTTTTACAAATTGTAATGGATCACAGTACTCTCACAATAGTATCTAGAAGGTACCACGGTATCAGCGAAATATATAAAAAAAGATTATTTCTTTCACAAATACATATCAATGCAAACATAATACATGTGAAACAGTTGTTTTCAATGAAATTCACACTACTAACTTTGCATTAAAAAAATGAAACCACCATTACATTTGTGCTATAAAAGTAGCCCAACAGTAGTTCAAGTCATACAAAAATAGCCCATAACACTACATAACACAATTTGTCCTACACATTTTGATTACATTATGAACATTACATAAAAATATATTACACACATCAACAAAACCAATTAAATTCAATGAAAAAATAGGTTAAAGATCAGTTATATATAAGGTGACATTTTAAAATTTGCCAATAAACAGAACCATTAAACTAAAGAAACATTGCAAACTACAGGTGCTGTAGTGATAATTGTGGAAAGCGGTGCACAAGTTAAAAATTTGTGGTATAACTATAACTGCACAATTTGTAGTGTTTGTTTAGTTTAATGGTTTTGTTTATGTGGAAACTTAAAAATGTTTCCTTAACTATAAGTGAGCTTTAACCTCAGTTTCTTTATTAAATATATATATATATATTACCTACTGGCGGTCGCCAGTAGGTAGTTATAGTTAGGATTTTTTTCAATGTTAAATCTCAAAATTCTATTTGGAATAACTTTGGCGCCGGTTGACGAATTTCCTCAAAATGGCCTCGCGGCGTTCCGGTCCTTCCCTGAAAGTTTGGGGGGGATTCGTCAAGCGGGGGCCGAGATAAAAGGGGGGTCCCAAAACGCGTTTTCCCCATGTTAATTTCCATAGGGCGGTCGATTTCACTTTTAGCCCGAACGGCTGAATGGATTTCCACCAAACTTGGCAAAATTGTAGGGACTGGTAGCCCGATGTGCCTTTGCTATGTCTCAAGATATGTGCTCCAGTGGATTTTGAGTAATTAAGGTTAAAAAAAATATATATATCTATAGCCGCGCTCCGGTACGCGCACCGGTACGCGCACCGGGCGCGCCACGCGACTTGCGCGCAGAAAGCTGATTGGCTCTGGGGTGTCTGTAAACATTCTAAACAGTCCGGAGCGGCCGCCATCTTGTGTCTCGGTAGGATCGAGACACGAGAGGTGGCCAAAACAAAGAGGGAAATGACCATAAGGGGGCAGAGTAGACACCCCCTTGACCCCCTAGGTTTGATGTGGGGGCCATAAAAGGGCCCCGCGGGGCAAAAAAAAAAAAAAAAAAATTTTTGATTTTCGCGGGGGGAGCGCCCGGTACGCGCACCGGTGCGCGTACCGGGGAGCGTACCATGGGGAAAAAGAATGACAGTTTTAAAAGTAGCTGATTTAAAAAAAAAATGTTTTTTTTTTTTTATACATACACATACATATATATAAATGCATATGCATATATATATGCATATATGTGAATATGTGTGCATGTAGAGAGAGGTAGAGAGGTAGAGTTGTAGAGGTAGAGAGGTAGAGAGGTAGCGGTAGAGAGGTAGAGATTAGTAGAGAGAGAAGAAGAGAGGTAGAGAGTAGAGAGTGAGTAATAGAGAGTAGAGAGTGAGTAGTAGAGAGTAGTAGAGAGCAGTAGAGAGAGTAGCAGAGAGTGAGTAGTAGAGAGTAGTAGAGTGAATAGTAGAGTGAGTAGTAGAGAGTAGTAGAGAGTGAGTAGTAGAGAGTGAGTAGTAGAGAGTAGTAGAGAGTAAGTAGTAGAGTGAGTAGTAGAGAGCAGTAGAAAGTGAGTAGTAGGGAGTAGTAGAGAGTGAGTAGTAGAGAGTGAGTAGTAGAGAGTGAGTAGTAGAGAGTAGTAGAGAATGAGTAGCAGAGAGAATAGTAGTGAGTAGTAGAGAGTGAGTAGTAGAGACTAGTAGAGAGAGAGTAGTAGAGAGTGAGTAGTAGAGAGTAGTAGAGAGTGTGTAGTAGAGGGAGAGTAGTAGAGAGTGAGTAGTAGAGAGTAGTAGAGAGTGAGAAGTAGAGAGTGAGTAGTAGAGAGTAGTAGTGAGTAGTAAAGAGTGAGTAGTAGAGAGAGAGTAGTAGAGAGTAGTAGATAGTGAGTAGTAGGGAGTAGTGAGTAGCGAGTAGTAGGGAGTGAGTAGTAGAGAGAGTAGTAGAGTAGTAGAGAATGAGTAGTAAAGAGTGAGTATTTGAGAGTAGTGGAGTAGGAGAGAGTAAGTACTAGACAGTAGTGGAGAATATTCCAAAGTTTGGCACAGCACCACTTTCACAATGAGTCCAATCAAATCATATCACTTAGAGTCCTTATTGAAGCGCTGAATCTTGGTGTATATTCAAATGCTTTTATTTTCCTTAAGTTTATGTACCACAGCCAGCCGAAACGTTTCGTTCTGTACAACAGAACTTCTTCAGGGCGTTCTTATTTCCTTCAAGTTATGTCGGTATCCAGTTGTCATATAACTAGATATTTCTTCCAAATGTTAGACGAGACAAAAGTATATTCTTATTCAAAATGACTAGGTATCAATTTTACCCATACAATTCGGGCATACTTGAGTAATTTATAGCATCCTCAAAGTCAGTCTTTCAAAAATTCCAAAGTATAGGACATGATAATCCAAATCCAAATGTTTCTCAAGAAAAGTCATTTACAATCGTTCGGAATATCGGTGTTTGGGCAGATATGATCCAGGGACCACCAGTATGCAAGGGGAATTAGTCCCCCCTCTGCAAACGCGCCAGTGGCCTGCATTGCAGAGAGGTGTAACAAGGGTGTGGCCTCATTACACTTCTCTGCAATGCAGCTCCCTCGCGCATACTGGAGGCTCCTGGTGGACTAGTTGACCCCAGGGACCCCCAGTATGCAAGGGGAATTAGTTCCCCCTCTGCAAACGCGGCAGTGGGCTGCGTTGCAGAGAGGTGTAACAAGGGGCATAGTCTCATTACACCTCTGCAATGCAGCCCCTGGCGCATACTGGAGGTTCCAGGTGGGCTAATTGGCCCCCAGGGGCCCCCAGTATGCAAGGGGAATTAGTTCCCCCTCTTCAAACATGCACGGGGGCTGCGTTGCAGAGAGGTGTAAAAAGGGTTGTGGCTTCATTACACCTCCCCGCAATGCAGTCCCCTGGCGCATACTGGAGATTCCTGGTGGGCTTTCAGGTCTTATATAGTTAGGAATTAGCATTAAAAAAACCTTTGAAATTCACTGAAAAAACCATAGGTTTCACACCAGTTATAGTTAGGAATTAGCATTTAAAAAACCTTTGAAATTCACCAGTGATGTCATGAGTGATGTCACTGACCATGTCATGAGTGATGTAATATGTGACGTCATCAGCAGTGCATTGCAGGCGGGCAAGTTATAGTGAGTCCAACTAACTATAACGTGGGAATTTCAATGCTTTTATGTCAGTAAAATTTCCAGCTAACTATAACTGGTTTTGTCAGTGAATTTAATAGGTTTTTTAAATGCTAATTCCTAACTATAACTGGTGTGAAACCTATGGTTTTTTCAGTGAATATATATATATATATATATATATGCAACACACCTTTCTCCAAACGAAAGAAAGCAGAAGCCACAGAGGGGAACACCAAGGAAGCTTATTTATTCACTGGCTGTGGCGAATGCATTTCGGCATGTAAATGCCTTCTTCAGCGCCCAAACAGTCACGATCTGAAACCTTGCGCCTTTGCACGTCCTGACTTTTATTTGGGTAATCCCAGACAAGCTCCACCCCCAACAAAGATGTTTGCACACCTGATGCAAGTCCGTGATCTTCTTTGGACTGCAGGACCCAGAATGCACGGTGAGGCTCCCAGGTAAGATGTGGGTGGGGGAAATCATGCCCAATGGTGCGCTTGAGGCAGGACATAGCACAAAGTTCAAGACAAAATGTTCCTGCTTTTCGGATCAGTGAACACAGCGTCCTTGGGTCCCCAACTGCTCCAACCTTGATGCTCAGGAGTCCAATTCAATGGGGACAGCCAGACAATGCTCGCCGCCCAGCATGAGGCGGAATGCCTCAAAACCATCTGCTTCTCCTCCCAGCACCCGGGTGTTCCCAGACTGTCCGATAACTCGGTAACACAAGACTGCATGGAGCAGGATGCCAGTGTAGTCCGGGCCTCTTAAAGGAGCAGGGGCCTCTGAAGCACGTCTCTGGCCGATGTGGAATTGATGCAACACACCTTTCTCCAAACAAAAGAGAGTAGAAGCCACAGAGGGGAACACCAAGGAAGCTTATTTATTCACTGGCTGTGGCGAATGCATTTCGGCATGTAAATGCCTTCTTCAGCGCCCAAACAGTCACGATCTGAAACCTTGCGCCTTTGCACGTCCTGACTTTTATTTGGGTAATCCCAAACAAGCTCCACCCCCAACAAAGATGTTTGCACACCTGATGCAAGTCTTAAAAATGTTTCCTTAACTATAAGTGAGCTTTAACCTCAGTTTCTTTATTAATATATATATATATATATATATATATATATATATATATATATATATATATATATATATATATATATATTATAACAAGAATGTGATGTTCCAAATCAGAAGAAAAAGGAAAATGTATCCAAAAAACAACGTGCAGCAATAAACACACTCAAGATTAACAATCAAATTGAAATAAAACCAGCCGATAAAGGCAGAAACATTGTGGTGATGGATAAACAACATTATATGGAAGAAGCAATGCGCCAACTAAGTGAAGAAAAAAACTACAAAGTCCTGAAAAAGAACCCAATGAATGAATTGATGATGGATCTAAGAAACACATTGGAATCATGGCAAAGTAAAGGATTGATAACAACAGATTAAATATTTTTTTTATGGTGGACAATTCTGGTTTTCCCACCATATACTTTCTTCCGAAAGTTCACAAGACGCTCAACAAACCACCAGGGCATCCAAATATATCGAGTTGTGGCAGTCTATACGAGAACATATCCATGTATGTAGACTTTTTTCTGGCACCGATTGTTCCGAAATTAAGGACACTGGGGACTTTCTTTGAATATTAATGGTGTCATTATACACTTTGGCGCAGCGCGGCTCCAAAAGTTCTTCATAACCCATCACTTTAACCCACGGAGCTATTCATTAATTTCTCACAAATGGGACCATAACTTCTACCTTTCATTCATTCACACATTTATTCCGCTCTGAGGATTCAGTGAAGACCAAAAGGAGAGCCGTGGGGCTATAGCAGAGTGTTTAAACTTAAGATTTATACATTATTTACACCTGCAGTTTTAATTCTAATACCATGGTTTTTCTGAAGGAAAGATTTAAAACACCCCACTATTCATTTTTGATGGATCAGCTAGTAAAAGTTAACTAAAGGACAACAAGACCTGCTTAGTTCTCCATTTAATTTAATTCTATTTAGAGATTTAATCTCCTAGCATGATCTCTACATTTTATTTTGAAAGAAAAAAATTCAGTTATACATTAATAATCCTGAAAGAAAAATTTAATTCAAAACATTCATTTATTAACATGACAGTTTAGGAAAAAAAGTTAAAACACATTACCAAGATGTAGAGACGCAGACATCAGCATAGAACAAAATAGTTCCCAAAGAAAACACCTCTCTATCTCTCTTGATGTTCCCCTCTCATAGGACTTCGTACCCATTCAAAAGTTAAAGTTTAAAAACATTTCAAAGTCCCTGCGCCATAGGAAAAATTGCGCAGACCGACAGTATCTCAGGGTGCAAAGATTAAGCCAAAAAACAAGCTCCTTCAAAGTCCCAAATGTCCTTTTTGATACCCTTTTTCACTAACTTATCTATCTAAATTTGTAACTCATATGTCCTAAAATGTCCGTGATTGGTCACTTTAGAGGTGGATGAGCATCACCTCATCGCCTTACTGTTCAATTTATGCGGAGTCATCATTATGGTTGAAAAAATAGTGGTGCCATTGTTCAAGTTTTACTTCCTTCGAAGTGTCCTTTAAATTGTTATTTAATGCCCATTCCCACGGGTCATCGTGCTGACTTTCATAAAACTTGGCATCTACTCCATGTGGCAGGCCATGCTGTCCTTGACCCATACTGCACAGGCACAGTCAGCTCGCGCTTCCAGTCCGCGCATGCTTACTTAGACTCCCACCTCAAAGTCACAGTCAGCTTCCATTTTCTTTTGGTCACGTAGGCCTCAATTTAGGAACAATTATAGAAACAAACACAATTAAACGTAAATTTATGAAATAAAACCCTTAATGATAATGATAATGAAAACACTTATAGAGCGCTTGGTTACACTTATGACAGTGTGTCCCCGCGCTAAGAAATGCTGCAGCATACCAAGAGGCCGAGGTCAGGAGCCCACGCGGGTACAGGGGTACAAAACCAATATTACTTTGGGAAAAGGTATGTTTTAAGTTTGAGCCTGAATCTTGTTTCAGAGGGCTCCATGCGTAGATCTAGTGGGAGATTGTTCCAGTACTTACTTGCAAGAAAGCGAAAGGAGCTGCCTCCCATCCTGGTCTTACGTACGCGAGGGAGCTTAAACAGCATCGCTCCCGCGGATCTAAGGTTCCTGGTGGGGCGGTGAATAGTCAGCAGGTTACGTAGGTAACTGGGTCCTTTTCCCTGGGCAATACGATGGGCAAAGCATAGAGCTTTAAACTTAACACGTTCCTCAATAGGGAGCCAGTGGAGTTTTCGTAGTGCTGTTTTACCGGAGGCCCTGCGGGGGAGATTCATTACCATGCGGGCCGCGGCATTTTGGACGCACTGTAATTGATGTAGACATTTACGGCTTAGTCCTAAAAAAAGGGCATTGCCGTAATCCAGGTGAGGAGTAACCAGGGCATGGATGAGTGTCTTCCTGGCGCTGAAGGGGAGAAGATCTAAGACTTTCCGGAGAGTTTTTAAAATACCGAAACATTTGCCCGTAACTTTACTGATTTGTTGCTTAAAGGAAAGCTCCGCATCTAGCCATATTCCTAAGTTTTTCACCAGGTTAGCGGGTTGGGGAAGCGCGCCCAGTTCTGATGGCCACCAAGCCTGCGATCAGGCAGGAGGGGATTTGCCCACTATCAACACTTCTGTTTTCTCGCCATTAAGGCGTAGGCAGTTGTTATGCATCCACCCTGCTAGAGAACGCATGCAATTGGAAAAATTGATGGCATCCTCTGGTTGATTGTGGGTGAGTTTAATTATCAATTGGGTATCGTCAGCGTATGTGACGATATCCACACCAAAAGATTCCACTATATGGGCTAGCGGCTCCATATAAAGATTAAAAAGCGTGGGGCTCAAGCTTGAGCCCTGTGGTACCCCATGTTTTAATTTGTGGATAGATGATTTATATGGAGGGCAGTGTACTTGGAAACTTCGGTTTTCCAGAAAGGATACCATCCATTTCAGAGCTGGCCCATCTACTCCCAGATCTGAGAGGCGAGACAGCAGCGTTGAGTGCAGCGCGGTGTCAAAAGCTGCACTCAAGTCTAATAATACCAATGCTGCTGACTGCCCCTCATCTGCAAGTTGTCTTAAACATTCTCTGGAGAATAGAGCCGCCGACTCAGTAGAGTGGCCTGCTCTGAACCCTGATTGTGTGAAGTGGAGAAGCGAGTTCTCTTCCACAAACTTCATAAGTTGGCTGTTTACTATCTTCTCCACAACCTTCCCACAGAAGGGGAGGAGAGAGATGGGACGAAGATTTTGTAGCTGAGAAATGTGTATATTGGCCTTTTTTTCAGAGGTATTACTTGTGCCATTTTCCAGGTATCAGGCACATGGCATTCCTGAAAGGATAGAGTAATCAAGTGTTCCAATTGCTCAATCATACAGTCAATGACTGTCTTACAGCGATTGGGGGCAATCACATCGAGGGGGGAGCCAGATTGAATGTCATTGATGATATTTAGCAAGTCTGCCCTCTCAGGAACAGTGAACTGGGTCAGAGAGGCCCTTATAGCACCAACACTTCCCACGACTGGGTCAGTGGTCAACATGCCTCCTGTGAAAGTGGCATGTAAAGAATCCACTTTTTTTATGAAGAAGTCAGCGATATCTTCACATATTTCATTAGTGTAGTTATCCTGGGTCTCAAGCCTAGTTGGAAAAGTGAGCTCCTTATAGATCAGAAAGAGCTCTTTAGTGGGATTTTTGGCCGATTCAATGCGTCCATTATAATGAGCGCCTTTGGCTGCTCTGACTAGTTTATAATAGGTTTTTAATTCCTTCTTATAAAGTAACTTATCCTCTGGAGTATAATTTTTCCTCCAGTGACGTTCAGTATTTTTACACTTAGCTTTGGCTTCCCTAAGTTCCTTAGAAAACCAGGGGGCGATTTTATTTTTCCTAACGGGAGGTTTGGATGACCAGGGAGCTATTGTATCCAGAGCCCTAGACACCCAGTTCTCATAGTGATCCCAAGCCTTAAGCAGGGTGTCGCTGAGTGGCGGCGGGTCTTTAAGTAGGGCAGATTTAAAATTTTCTGGCGTAAACTTCTTCCAGTTTCTATGTTTCACAGGCTGAGTTTTAATCCCACTGTCATCCTGAGGATCAACTTCCACTTCAAACGGGATGGCGAAATGGTCTGACCAGGCAATTTGCAGTGGCGTGGCTGTTTTAATTCCTTCCCAGTTGGCAAAAATGGGATCTAAAAGGTGGCCACCTTGATGAGACGGGGCCATAGATTGAAGTTTAAGTGACCGAGCCATCATTGCAACTATCATATCCTGTGCCACCTTACAGTCGGGGTTTTCAAAATGTAAATTTAGATCTCCTAGTACAAAAATTTCTTATACCGCAGAGTATACGTAGTTATCAGCTCTGTTAAAAGGTTACAGAACTGTGAAGCCTTCCCAGGAGGCCGGTATAAAAGGAGTCCATTAATAGTGTATTTGGGGTTGACTTTTATCGTGAAAAAGCCCCCTTCACAATTAGGCAATGTGGTCTTTTCTAAGGTGCAGTGAAGGTCACTTTTAAAAATTATTGCCAATCCCCCCCCTATTTGCCTTTCTCTATCAATTCTGAGCAGGCAATATCCTGCAGGAACGGCTTCAAGGGTTTCAGGGGTAGAGGCCTCATCTAACCATGTCTCCGTTAAGAGGAGCACATCAAGATTGTCCTCTAATATCAGATCGTATATCTCTAGCTTGTGTTTTTTGAGGGATCTACAGTTTAACAACATCAACTTCATATTTGTTAGACTCCCTACATCTTTCTTCCACTCACCAATGGAGTAACCACAGGATCCACAGTGAGGCATGGAAGAGTCTATTAACATCGTATGACGGCAATTTGTGTCTGTGTTAGGGCGGAGGGCAAGTAGGTCGCCTCTAGTGTACCCAATTAGGGTTTTGGGGCAGGCATTTGTGGAGAAATGAGCAGGGGTGGTGGCCCCGTGCCCTGGTCTGCCGCGGACGGGCGCAGACGGGCTTGCCTTAGGCGCGCCTTTGGCGCGCAATCGTCGCGCCCGCTGCGCTCGTCCGCTGCGCTTCCGGTGGGGGCTCATGCTTTGTGGTAGAGGTGGGGAGGGGTTAGAAGGGGGCGTGGCTTCGCTAGTGGGCGTGTCCTGGCGACAGGCCAATCACGTCGCGGCAGCTGGTAAGACCTTGTCCACGTCAGCGAGCAATCTGCTGAGTGGCGAGGGATCAACAGAATCGGCGAATTTAAAAACAATTCACAACAGTATTGGGTACAAGTAAAATAAGCTGTTAGTCCCTGCTCCCGGCTGTGCCTCAAGAGCTAAAGCTAGCAAAACGCTGCGCTCGTAGTCAGCGCGCGTTTTGTGTGAAAGGGGGCGTGGCTTCGCTAGTGGGCGTGTCCTGGCGACAGGCCAATCACGTCGCGGCAGCTGGTAAGACCATGTCCACGTCAGCGAGCAATCTGCTGAGTGGCGAGGGATCAACAGAATCGGCGAATTTAAAAACAATTCACAACAGTATTGGGTACAAGTAAAATAAGCTGTTAGTCCCTGCTCCCGGCTGTGCCTCAAGAGCTAAAGCTAGCAAGCTAGTTTACCTCCCCTTCTAATAATATCCCAGTTAGTATTTACCTAGCTTTAAATAACACATATGCATAAATTTACTTACCAATTTTCATGATTTGTGCCACAAATAAACAGACAAAAGCACATTCATGCAATTTCAAATTAGATTATGACAAATGCGTACCTTTTATGACATGATACATGACAAATTAGTAAATTATGCTTGGCAATTTCATGCAAATTAATATCCCATGTGTATTTGTGTGTGTGCATTCTATTCTATGTTGGTTACTTACAAAACCACATGTTTAGTACATATTACTGTTATGGAAAGTTATTTTCACAAGGGGTATACAAACATTTTTGTTTCCACCTTGTTCCATCAACTTCCCTGTTTGGTGATTTTCTCACCAAATATCTCCCAAAATGTAGAAAATGTTATCTTAACATGTTTCAAATTATTTTAATTAGTAAGTGTTATAGTTCTGTTTCTTTTAATTTCTTTCTAGCTTTATAAAGTTTCTCTTTAAACTCTTCCATCTCAATATCTCCTTTTTTTCTTTCCCTGCCTTATTTTTCTTCAATCACCTTCTTCAAAGACCTTTTGACATTTCTTCTTTGTCTACATTGGCAACTTAATCTCAAAAATAGGATCACTATTTTTATTATAGTCACTGGTATTAGTATTTTCCCTATAATAGATCTACTTATTTCATAATTTTTTTTTAACTGCTGATAAACTTCTACCAAGTTTCTCAAGAACACCTTCAGCTTCCAGTGGTTCTATTTCTTTATGCAATTGTGTAATATTTGTAATATATCTCTCGATGTTCTGACTTTTATCAGGAATGTAGGTACAATAGTGTTGCACCGTTAAAATTCCACAAACTCCTTCTTTTGCCATTATTATATCCAAAGCAAGTCAATTTTGCATTACCATACTTCTCATGGCAAACATTTCCGTGTTAGTTTTAGGAAAGTGAACAATAGCAAACATACATTAAACAACTAAGTAGGGTGCAAGAATGGTAAGTCCACAACACAATATATTAGGAAACATTTCTTTTTTATTGTTATTCTGATCTTTTTTGGATATAAAGATTTACACGCATTTCAAGACATCTGATACATTTTCACATATTATTTACATCTTTAAGTCATATTTATCAATCAGAATTTAGACAGCGGATCTATGTGATGATGGCTAGAGGCAGAATAGAGACAACATTTCCGTGTTAATCATTAAAAATCCTCCCGCTGTGTCTTTTGATAATCGGTCTACTATTGTTGACAATTTTCTAATTCGGTTTGCATTAAATGATATGCCTACTGCTGGTATTAGTGCTCCAAAAACATCACCTATTATTTCAATTACACTTTCTCTTCTTCTATGACTTAGTGGTTTACCTATTTCGTGAATTCCATTAGTACCTCTATCAACATAAAATATTTTAGGAAAGACCAAGCCAAGGTAACATGATCCGTACCAGTGATCTGGTAATCTATAATAAGCTTTGTTCGCACACAAAAAGTATATTCCCCGAAAAACAGGATGAGTTCCACCTTTAAATCCCCATCCCCCTTTGATAATATAAGCATCTTCACATTGACTTGCACCCACAACATAATTGTCATACACAGTGTTATCTCTTTGAATACACAATTTCCCTAGCAGTGGTGTTTCTATATTTATAGCCAGATTTACATTATGTCCCTCAACATTAACATCAAAAAATGCCCACTTTGTAGATTTAGGGGGTCATTATGATAGCGGATTTTCCGCATCCTCGGGGCCGGCGGAAGCCACCGCCGGCCCCGAGGATGCGGAAAATCCGCAGCGGACTGACCAAAGACCCACCGCCAGATTAGGATGGCTGGTGGGTCCTGGTTTCCGTCCGCAGCTTTTCCGCCGGGGTCGGATTACAACCGCGGCGGAAAAGCTCTAATATGGTGACGGTGTCTTCCAGACACCGTCCACCATATTAGCATGTGCAGTAAAGTATGCTTTTCCGCGGCGGGTTTTCCGCCGTGGAAAAGCATACGGAACTTCACTGCGGGGGCCCGTTGCGGGCCCCCTAGGTGAAGGGGGGGTGGGGGGTGCACATGGGGGGTACCTATGGTATCCCCCTGCATTTGCATGCAGAAAGGGGCAGGCACCGCGCGGTGCCTGCCTCTTTCTGCATGCAAATGCAATGCGTGCCTTTTTAACATTGCCGCGGGTGCAGCTTGAAGCTGCACCCGCGGCAATGTTAAAAATAGAGGATGTGACCGCCAGGGTGGTGGTCACATCCTAATTGCACAGGAGGGAACTCCGCATGCCATGCGGAGGTTCCCTCCTGCTCTGGGGTCGCGGACGGACGCAAGTCCGTCCGCGATCGTAATCGACCCCTAAGTCTGTTTCACTTTTTCTCGTCGCTTATATTGTTGTCTTTTTTCCGCAACCATATTCAGAAAAACGTTCTCTTCATTTCTCATTTTACAAGTCAAATTATGTTTAAAGGCATAATCATGTGTTCATTCTTGTGTTTCTAAGAAATATTCGCCAAAACTTTTTGCAGGCTTAATCTGATTTAGTTCAGCAATAATTTTCAATTTTGCAAATACATAATCAGAATCCGAATATTAATATTCTAATCTTCCAGTTCTATAAAATAAACTTGTTATTACACTACAGGTTATTCCAAATGTCAATGGTAAAAGATGGTAGGTCATACCCTCAGAAACAGATGCTGGTAAGTATCACACATACATAGCAATCACTGGCATCCATTTTCCTTACATATTCAGATAATAATCTCGAAAAGGTGTTTTTAGAAAAGTCACTGAGGGACTTAGCTTGATGTATTTCAGGCGTATATACATGTGATTTTTCATTTTTCAAATAATAATTTTTATCTTTCAAATTCTCATTTGTTTTCAATTTTTCAAACTCAGGTCTAAAAGGAATGATAATAGCAAGAATTAACCATATTAACATTAATATTCCAGTGCAAAGTAACCACATTCTCTACCATTTTCTAAAAACAGGACATTTAGATTTAATCATTTCAGTAGTAGCCATTTTATTTTTTTACACAGCAGTTTTTACAATTTTTTTACCCTTAAATTGTCTCTTTTTAACATTGTTTTCACTTACAATGTTTCCTTCAAGTTCAATTACAGCTTTTGTTTATATATAAATCCATAACATTCTATTGGGAATAACTTTGGCGTCAGTGGACGAATCTTCGTGAATTTCTCAAAGTAGATGGCCCGTTCCGCTCCGCTTCTTTCCTGAAAGTCTCGGGTAGATTCGTCAAGGGGGTCCCAAAACGTGTTTTCCCCATGTTATTTTCCATAGGACGATTAGACACAGCTACAGCCCGAACAGCTGAATGGAATTACATGAAAGTTGGCAAAATGGTATAGTCTGATTCGCAGATCGCCCTTTTGTTTAAATGGTGTAAATCCCTCCAGTAGTTGTTGAGAAAATAGAATTTGAAAAAATGTATATATCTATAAGCGCGCACCGTGCGAGCACCTTCCCGTGCACGAGCTGCATGCTGATTGGCTGCCACTGTCTGTCAACACTCCAAAACAGAAATTGATGGCAGCCATCTTGTGCCTCGGTAGACTGAGGCACAAGAAAGCAGAAAAACAAACATGTAGAACTCAAAAAGGGGTCAGGGTAGAAGCACCCTGACCCCCTAGGCCTGCTCAGGGGTCCCTGTGGGACCCCCAAGGCAAAAACATTATTTTTTCAAAAAATCGCGGGGTGCGCACCCTGAGATTCCCCCCCCCCATTTTTATTACCCTTGGGGGTCCCACAGGGTGCTTCTACCCTGCCCCCTTTTTGAGTTTTAAAACTTTCCGAGCAGGAGCTGTATGCTCATTGGCTTTCAACACTTCAAACCAGGAAGTGTTGGCAGTCTTGTGCTTGGTGGACCGAGTCACAAGAAAACAGAAAAACAAACGTGTAGAACACAAAAAGGGGGCAGGGTAGAAACACCCTGACCCCCTAGGCCTGCCCAGGTGGTCCCACAAGGACCCCCAAGGCCAATTTCTTTTTTAAAAACCCGTTTTTTTTTCCAAATTACCCCCCGGGGGGACAAAATCGCAGGGGCATACTGATAAAGAAGTGTGGGGGGGGGGATATCTCCCCCTACACTGCCCCGGGGACCGCCGCCCCCCAGGGAAAAGCAACACAGCCCCCTGGCGCATAATGGAGGCTCATGGTGGGCTAGTTGACCCCTAGGGACCCCCAGTATGCAAGGGAAATTAATCCCCCAATTTAGAACATTCTACAGGGCGTGTTTGCTCAGTTTAACTTGGGGAATTATTACTGTTCAATACAGAGGTCCCCTAGAGGGAACTAGTCCAACAGGTATCTCCAGTAAGCGCCATGGAGTTGCGCTGCAGAGTGTTGTAAAAAGGGGGCGTGCCCTCTGAACACCTGTCTGCAAAAATGTAGTAAATCAGTATAAAAAAAATTAATACATTTAAAAATTGTCATTTAAAAACCTTCGAAATTCAATGAAAAAAACATAGGTTTCAGGCCTTATATAGTTAGGAATTAGCATTAAATAAACCTTGCAAATTCACTGAAAAAACTATAGGTTTAAGGCCTTATATAGTTAGGAATTAGCATTTAAAAATCATTGCAAATTCACTGAAAAAACCATAGGTTTCAGGCCTTATATAGTTAGGAATTAGCATTTAAAAAACCTTTGAAATTCACTGAAAAAACATAGGTTTCAGGCCTTATATAGTTAGGAATTAGCATTTAAAAAACCTTTGAAATTCACTCAAAAAACTATAAGTTTTAGGGGTGTTATAGTTAGCTGGACATTTCACTCCTACAAAACCATTGAAATTGCTCATATATAGTTAGTTGTACTAACTATATTTCGGAAACCCGCAATCCACTGCTGATGATGTCACATATTACATCATTCATGACATGGTCAGTGACATCACTGATGACATCTCAAATGACATCACTGATGACATCACTGATGACATCATCCAGTGAATGTGGTTTGCTTATATATATATATATTTCAACAAAGAAGGTTGCCCCACATGAAGACACCCACACAGGAGAGTTAGACTTCAATATTTAATTGCAGGCTGCAGTGGTCATAAGTTCATTTCTTTAATCCATTATTACATGGCCAAACACGTTTCAGATACCTTTGTATCCTTGTTCACTGGCATATTCCAAAGTCACAGCTGCCATTCATGTGATCGTATTTGAACCCCCAAGTCCCGCCCCAGTGGGCGTATGCTCAATGCCTCATGGAACTTGAAGTCTTTCCATAGTGAAACCCATGTGGGTGCTGCTGTGCCTGGAAAAATTTAAAACAATGATTTAATCCCAAGTTGGTTGATGGAAAAGCAAAAAACTGCAGCACACTGCCATTATTGAATCCCGCAACCATGAGCTCTCCCTTCATGCGGCGCTGGATTTCCAACGCCGCTGAGCCGTTTCTGAGCAGCGGGGCATCTTCGCGGCCGGAGGTTGTTTGTTGGATGTGGGGGACAGTGGTGAGGGCGAGGCTGAGTCGGGGTGTAGAAGCTGAGTCTGCTGTCAGGTACTCACTTCCTTTTGCAACACCTGGACAATGCAAATTCTCCTGGCTGCTATTTACTTCTCTTATTGGAGGCAGCACCATGTAGGTCCACTCAGGTGATTTATATTTTTGATTTGGTCTTCTCACTCTTTTTGGCCTTTGTACAACCTCTATTTTCTTTCCCAATAACTCTTTCTGAATGGTTATTTCATTTACTTGATCCTCTTGTGCTTTTGCTTTGTTAACCAGTCTGATTTTCAGTCCATTAATTTCTTTGGGCCAATTATCTCTTTTTCTCACTCTTTTTGTTTCAGGTTCAGTAGTGTTTTCGCTCCACTGTCCAAGTTCGTTTTCTTGAACTTCTCTTCAATTGAGTTTCATCATCACTGAAATCTGTCTCTGTTTCTGATCTTTCTATAGTTTCATTTATAATGAATTTTACAGAAACTGATTCTTTCTCTGAGCTTAAATTCTCTTTGATCAGTTTTTTCACTCTGCTAGGAACTTCTCCATAGCTGGTACTAGGAAGCTCATCCTCATTGTGAGTTATTTCTTTTTCACCAGTTTTAAGATTTCTGTTCCTGCTTTCAGAGCTTTCAGACTGTCCTTCAATATCTCCGGAATTACCAGTTTTATTTTTACTTAGCTCAGTGTCCTTACTGGTATCAGTTTCTACCAAATCTCGACTTACAGGTCGATCTTCAAAATTTGGTATTTCAACAATTTCATTTTCTCCTTCTGATGCAGAGCTAGTATCTGATAACAGGTCGAGCTTCAGTATCTGGATCTTTTTCTGGTTCACCCTCAGTGTCTGAGTCAGTGGTGCTTTCACGCTCCTCCTGCAGATTTTCAGGCTCCGGCACACAAATAGTGTAGCTGGCGTACACCCACCTTTTGACTGCAGCACATTTACTGCAGTGGTACTAACCAGAATAAATTGTTGAGGTTTTTGCCAGCGAGGCACTAGACAATTTCTTCTCCTGTGAACCTTTATCCGAACCCAATCTCCAGGAACTAGATCATAAGCTGGATGTTTCTCTTTCGTTTGTGCCTCAGTTCCCACCTGATGGAACACAGAAGTTACTACGTCAGACGGATTTTTGCAGTAATCCAGTATGATATCATCATTTATGCTCAAAAGTTTATCAACTGGTACAAATGCTTGTCTTATTACTCTTCCCATCAAACTCTCATGGGGTCTTAATCCTGTTCTTTTGTCAGGAGTACTCCTCAGGGTCATAAGAACAAGTGGCAGTGCATCGGGCCATTTTAGCCCTGTGGCCAAACACATTTTTGCAATTCTGTTTTTTATTGTTTCATTTACTTGTTCAACCACTCCTGAAGCTTCTGGTCTGTAAGCACAGTGCAACTTTTGAAGAATGTCCAGTGCTTCAGAAATCATTAGCATTAATTCATTGTGAAAATGAGATCCACAATCTGTTTCAATTGTTACTGGGAAACCGTAGCGTGGTATTATCTCACGTAACTGGAGTTTGGCAACATCACTCCATCATTCCTCCTGGTGGGGAATGCTTCAACCCATCGTGAAAATAAACAAATGATCACAAATACATATCTAAGTCTGTTATATGGTGGCAGTTCAATGAAATCCAACTGCATTCTTGTGAATGGACCTCCCTCTCGTCCTATGGTTCCCAAACTCACAACAGTTTTCCTTCTTGGGTTCAATTGCTGACATACGAGACATCTCTGACAGAGACTCTCGGCAATCATCCTAAACTTAGGCATGTACCATGTCTGTCTAAACATTCTTATCATAGCATCTCTTCCAATGTGTTCTTGACAATGATACATTCGGGCCATATTTGAGATCATGTTATCAGGCATTACTGGTCTTTCATCATTATAAACCCAAATTTCATCTTCTTCTCTTTGTCTACATCCTGCTTTTAACCAATTATCTTTTTCTTCTTCATTAGCTTCTTCCCGCATTTGTTTTACCCCCTGCCATACTGTGGTTAGCATCAAAGGACTTGAAACATGTTCAGTTTGCCTATCCCGATTAATAGATGCAAGATTTTTGGCACAGTATTTTGCAATTGAATCTACATAATTATTACCACGAGTAATGTAATCATCTCCTTTTTTATGAGCTGCGTATTTTACCACAGCTTTCTTGTCTGGTAATTGAATGGCATCAATTAACATTTTCACAAATTTAGCATTTCTCTTGCGGGATCCTGCTGAAGTCATATACCCTCTTTGGGACTACAGTTTACCATAATCATGGAAAACCCAAAATCCATACTGACTGTCAGTCACTATGGGGATCCTTATTTCTTTTCCCAACTCACATGCTCGAATCAGTTCCGCAATTTGAGCTGAACGAATTCCTTTCAGACAAGATGCTTCCATGACATCTGCTACTGTACAGACAGCATAAGCAGCGCTCAGTACACCTTCATCTGTCCTCAAACATGATCCGCCAACAAACATCACATAATCAGATTCAGGTAAAGGTACATCTTTGATATCAGGCCTTGGTTTAGTGCAGTATTCTAGAACATCCAAACATTTGGGATCCACTTCATCTCTTACTTCCACATTCATGACATCAGGTCATAATGTAGATGGATTCACATTTACACATCTTGAAATTGTTACGTTGTCTGCACCTAGAATTGTTTTTTCATATTTTGTCATTCTATTATTTGTAAGGTACTGTGTCTTGGTTCTAGTGAGGAGAATCTCAAACGAATGAGGTATATACACTCTCAAAGGAAATCCCATCATTATACCTTCACTTTGTTCAAGCCTCATACTTGTAGCAGCTTCTGCTTTTAAGCATCCCGGCAATGACCTTGCAACGGGATATAAAACAGCAGAAAAGTATGCAATTGGCTTTCTCAGTTTTCCATGCCTCTGTATTAGAACTGACAATGCACATCCTTCTCTCTCAGTGCAATATAATTCAAAATATTTTTCATAATCCGGCATTCCCAATGCTGGTGCTTCACATAAACTTATTTTAGCTGCTCAAAAGCTTCCAGTTCTGCCTTATTCAGTATTATTGGATCTTTTACATCTGCTTTTGTCAATTTTTGTAATGATTTAGCTATTAGTGAAAATCCACTAATCCATTGTCGCCAGTATCCAACTATCCCAAGAAACATTTTCACCTGTCTCTTTTTTTTTGGGAGGTTTCATTCCTTGTATCATTTTAATTCTTTCTATTGTGACTTGTCTGATTCCCTTAGAAAACTTGTGGCCCAAATATTGTACTTTTTTCTGACAGAATTGTACCTTTTATGGTGGCACTTTATGTCCTTCTTCTGGGAGATGATTCAACAATGCAACAGTATCTGAAACACATGCATCTTTTGTTTTTGACGCCACTAACAAATCATCAATGTACTGCACTAGAAGTGACTCTCCAGGTAGACTTACATTTTCAAATGATTTCTTTAACAATTGATTAAAGATATAGGGACTTTCAGTATACCCCTGAGGAATTCTGCACCATGCCAAAATACGGTCTCTGAATGGGAACGCAAATATTGGTTGGCTTTCAGGGTAGCACAGTGAAGAACGCATTACATAGATCAATGACTATATACCATTCTGCATCATGTGGAATTTGGTATAGAATTACTGCTGGACTTGGCACTATTGGACAACATGGAACAACTATCCTATTTACCTTTCTCAGATCCTGCACTATTCTGAATGTTCCGTTAGGCGTCCCATTATAGGCGAATTACAAGGACTGCTTTCTATTTCTCTCAAAATCCCTTGCTCAATCATTTTATTTATTACTGGTGTTATTCCTTCAATTGTTCCAGCTGTCATTTTGTACTGGGGAATATTCGCATAACTTATTCCTTCTTTCACAGAAACCTTCACAGGATCTACGTTTTTCATCAAACCAATATCTTCTCCTGTGAAATCTCACACCTGCTCTTTGACTACCTCTTTCAATTCATCAGGTATTTTCTTTCGATCAAACACAGGAAACACACTATTATTTTCTGCTTCTATTAGTGTCATTGTCATTTTATACAAACTATCCTCGTCTGGAGTTTGAAGCTCAATGCCATCTGGTGAACAGTAAATGGCACAGTACATTTTGCACAGTATATCCCTTCCAAGAAGATTTACAGGACTACTGTCACACACTACAAATCGATGCATGTCTTTGAAATTTCCAATCTCTATTTCAATTGGTTTTGTTAAGGACGTTTTAATCTGCTGATTAGCTACACCTACAACTTGAATGTGTTCACCCGAGAGAGGAAGATTTTGAATTTCCACTGATCTAACAGTAGAATGGGTAGCACCTGTGTTCACTAGGAAAGTCACATCTACATCATTCACCTTCCCATTCACATATGGACCAGACTGATCTACGTCTAGAGTAGCGCCAAGCACGCACTCTTCACCCTCTATCAGGCACCGTCAGAAACTGTCATCCGACTCACTTCCGTCTTCTTTCAGCCAATATTGCAGACTCACATGCACTCTGGGATTTCTTGTTACCTGATCTCCTGCACAGAATCCTGTCTCTGTATTGTATCTCTGTAGGCTTACATTGTGAGGAAGTGGAGGTTGTGGCACCTGGCACTGTGGATTAACTACCTGTTGCTGTGGCGATGGCTGTTGAATTATCTCATTCTGCACCTGCGGATTCAATGATGTATTTTCTGAATTACCTTTTGGTGGAAACTTACACTCTTTCCTCCAATGCCCCATCCTACCGCAATTATGACATGGATATTTCTTCTTTAATTGTTCTATATTTCCAGTTAATATTGGCTTATTGAAATTTCTCTTTACTCTATTTTGGTTCCCTTCTGTAGTTTTATTTTCTAGTTGAGCTACTTGATGCTCGGCAAACTTTACTTGTGCCCACATTGCTTTCTCCTTGAGTTTCCTTTGTTTTACTTCAATTTCATCACTACAGTATTTTGCATGTCTCAAGACTTCGTCCACAGAACATGATTGCCATCCCATTAAATTATGCTTAATCATATCCCCTATTTCTGGTCTCAATCTGAACACAAAGCGATATACAAAATGACTCAATCCTTTTCTTTTTAAAAAAAATATATTTTTATTGTCGTTTTTTGCACTCTTTTTTTGCAAGCAATACAGGATTACCGATGCATCGAGTAAACAAAAGAAAAAAGATTTAACAGAAAATCTAAACAACAGAGACACAAGTAAAGCAGGGGAAAAAAATTCATAGAACAACATAGAGTGTATACAAACAGTAAAGCATTCATCAATCTATGCATAAAACATTTTTTAAAAAAAGAGGAGGAAAAATGGGCAGATACCTAAGAAAAATCAAGCGAGATAAAATATGAAGTATTATAGTCAGTCCAACTCCCCCTGAATCCATTGCCGAACAGGGTCCCAAATTTTCATTCCAAGAGATCTTTTTCTTCTGCCTTTCGTTCTATATTATATGAGGCTAGAAGACGTGCTCTCCATACATCAAACGAAGGAGGAGAGGAGTTAATCCACTCTTGTGTAATACACGCCCTGGTTATTGCCATAGATAAAAATAAAAGATTTTTTTTCCCCTCTGGTAGAATGTCCGAAGTTACACCAATTAGAACATGTTCCCCCGTTAGCGTAACTGTAGACCCAAACACTGTAGTCAGAAATGTCTGAATTGCCGCTACGAAGGGAGCTAGCAGAGGGCAGGCGAAAAATATATGTATAGAGTCTGCGGCCTGTAAGCCACATCTATTGCATGCAGTTCCTACCTTCGCCCCCATTTTGAGATTTTTGAGGGCGTGTAATATAAATCATATAAGGCCATAAAGTGCTGTGTGCGGGATCTACCTGTAATCAAAATAGTATTAGCCAAAGCTAGACAGACAGTTTCAGTACTTAGCTTCTCTGCCCATTTTGCTGCATGAAGTGCTAAATCATCTGAACATGCGGCCTAAAGGACTCTATAATAATGGCCGATCGATCTTTTAGTAAACAAATTGTCAATGAGTGAGATCCTAATAAGACCAGAAACTTCCAATGGCGACAGGGTATTAAAAAAGCTATGGATCTGGAGGTATTTAAAGTAGTCCTGAGTTGTAAGGTTATATCTGTCTGTTAGTTCCGAAAAGGTAAGTAACCGACTATTCTGCCATAGATCGCCCACACAGTGAATTCCTTTATTTCGCCATCGAGACATAACTGAGTCCTGAAACACAGGGGGAAGTATTTTAGATGCAGAGAGAGGTGTGTAAATCAGCACTTTCATGATCCCCAGCTGGCGCCTGACTATCTTCCATACTCCAAAGGCTGCTTTCAGCGTCTTAAATGTAGTTTTTTTTATAATAGCTTAGCTCTATATTTTTGAGAAAGCAGCCTTGACACTCCTCTCCCAGTATTAGTTCATATATTGATGGTAAATGGCTCGGCAGGATCCTTGCTTTTTCACCAATAATCAGAGGGGAAATAAACTGTAAAACAGATGCAGCGTAATAGTACAAAAAATGTGGAATTCCCCACCCCCCCCTAGATTTTGGTAGAATCATCTTTTTGTATGATCTACAGTGTCTTTTATAGCCCCAAATAAACCTACATATCATTCTTTCCAGTTGTTTGAAGAAACTCAGGGGAAACTCAAGAGGGATTGATCGAAACATATAAAGAAATTTTTTAAACATTGTTCCGGCCAAATATGGATAAATGAAAATGATCAATGCGTTTGAGTGTAGAGTTTGCTTTTTAAAGAACTGAGTTAAAATTTAAATCTGGGATAGCAGATACGGGGATGTAATTTTAATGCCCAAGTATGTTGCTACAGGTACAGTTTTGATCAGTGGAGGAGGGGTCTGGCCAACAAATACATTTTGTGTTTTCGCGATATTCAGCTTGTAGGCGGAGAAAGCCCCAAACTGAGTGGCCAGGTCCTCTTTCACTGGCATAGCTTTCTGAATATTAGTTGTTAGCACTATTATATCGTCCGCGTAAGCAAGGGCTCTATAATTTGTGTTGGAAACATGTACTGGTGCTATGTCAGCTGCTAGATTCAGTTTATTCAAAAATATGCCTATATAAAGTGTAAACAAAAGTGGGGAGGATGGCAACCCTGTCGGGTACCTCTTGAAATAGACAAAAAGCCAGATTTTTTAGTACCGATTTTTATGCAAAATGTAGGTAGCACATAGAGAGACTTTAATGCTAGAATAATCTGTGGGCCGAAACCTTTCAATGACAGCACCTCCCACAGATATGACCAGGCTACCCTGTCGAATCCCTTCAACAGGGTAATGCCGAGATCAGATCTCATTGCTTCGGCCCGGTCCATTAAGGTGATTACGCGCCTGACATGATCCGAAGTATCCCGATTAGGAATGAATCCATGCTGCAGAGGTGAGACTATTGTAGAGATTACACCCGAAATGCGAGATGCTAAAATCTTTGAAAAGATCTTACTATCCGCGTTGATTAGTGAGATCGTTCGAAAAGAAGGGACGAGAGGGGGTTTGCCTTTTGTAAGAAAAGCCATAATAATAGATTGACTCCATGGTGCAGTTGCTACCGCATTTTGAGACTCTACACAGGTTTGAAGAAGATCTTGTTTCAGGACATGTCTGAACATTCTATAGAACTCTAGGGGTATACCATCTGGCCCCGTAGCTTTCCCGGTGGCCAGCGAAAGAATGGCTGCCTCTAATTCATCCCATGTGATTGCTGCATCTAGGGCCGCAGATTGGGCAGCTGTTAACTTAGAGATGTTATCAGTCCCGCAAAAATTTAGCAGGGACTCCGATGAGTAGGATACATTTTCCTCCTTATATAGTTTGCTGTAGAATAAGCGGAAAACCTCCAAAATTTCTTCAGGTTGTCTATAAATTTGTCCTATCTCACCCTGGATCTCATTCACAGTGTTGAATACTTCCTGCTGCCGGAGTTTTTTAGCCAAGATACGCCCTGACATTTCCCCCACTTCATAAACCTGGGAGCGAAACACTGCAACCTGCTCTGCCAGTCTCCTAGCAAAGACCTCATGCAACCTAGACTTATGTATGGCGAGCCTTGATTTAATATGCTCAATATCTTGAGCAGCATTAATAGCTGAAACTAATTTTGCCTCCCATTCTTGTACTGCCTTATAGTAGGTAGCGAGTTTAGTCCGAGAGGACCTTTGCTCGTTAATAGAAAACGACAGAGTCGCTCCCCGAACCGCGGCCTTAAACGAATACCAAACCATTTGAGTAGAGGAAGACCCTCGATTGATATAAAAAAACTCTTTTATCCATTTAGACATATATTCGATGTATAACGGGTCTGTCAAAAGTTTACGTTCAAATGTCCATGAGGCTATATTCGGCATGGTACCTGACTGCTGCTTAATCTCTATTAATATGGGGTTATGATCAGAGATTATTCTTGGGAAGATCTCATAAGTGATGTTATTTATAAGTACAGAGGATACGAAAAAATAGTCTAAACGTACCATTTTCTGATGTGGGGCTGAATAAAACGTGTACCGGGGTACCACATCTCTGTTAACAAATCCCACATCAGATAGACCAAACTCTCTAACTAGCCCTCTTAGTGCCTTGTAAGTCTTCTTCTTAAGCCCACCATAGATAGTCTCTGACCTTATATCAAAATCTCTTTCAATATGAATGTTGAGGTCTCCACAGAGTATTAAAGGAGCGGGCCATCCAGCTAATTCTAAACTGAGAAAATTTAATAGCTCGGAGTCGTCGGAGTTTGGGCCATTAATTGAGCAAATAGTCCACAGTTTACCATCTAGAGAAAGTTCTATTATGACCCATCTTCCATACTGATCAGTTTTTATATGGTTAGAGCGTCCCACCCCTTATTATAAAAATACTTGAATGGCAATGTGAATATGCCCCTGTGGTACCATTTTCTAAATGTACATGAGACCATGTGTGATTTCTTTTGAAACTTTTCTATATTCACACTACCCTCACTACACTCTACTTCCCTCATCTGTCCCTCTTTCCCACGCCCTTCCCTCCTTGGGCAATAAGAATAAGTTTATTATTTTGATAAATGTACATGTAACTGATTTGCAACTGAGGATGTGTATTAAAATAACATCACTCTAAATGTAATATCTCCAGAAAGTTTTTTATATATCTCTTTTTTATGTAAATCCTGTCTTTGTGCTCGAAAAGTTGTTTGAACTGGGACCCCTTTACATGTAACATCCAAATCTAGTGGGGCAGACCTGTTACCAGCAGCTCCCCCCCTGCGAACCGTGTTCTCTTCAGCCCCCCACTCCATTCGAGCTGAAGAAGATTCACCATTATCACCACCATCTTCCATTGATGAGCTAGATCTCTCTTGAACCCCACCAGTTAGACTAGAGGTGCTGGCGTCATCTCTCCACTCCCCATCAAGACTCTCCAACTCCAATGCATTGGATAGATCTGACCTTAAATAAAAGTTCCCCGCCGAGTCGACCGACTGCGTATCCCCAGAAAGATCAGCTTCCTCCTGAGAATAAGTAGGAATAGTACTACCAGGTGTGCCGCTAGATGTGCTGCCTTGGGGTTTTGACCTCTGAGCACCGGCAGGAGCTGTGGCCTTGCTGATAATTCTTGCGGTATGGGGAGTAGCTACCTGTACTAACTGAGGTGGACCAGACCCGGAAAGAGGAGCCAAAACCTCCATGTTCTCGCTGCCGCTGATGTCTTCCATAAGATAATTGCTAGGGTGTGCCAGCGGGGAGTCAGTGTTTCCAGATAAGTCACCAGTAGTCTTTTCCATATTTAGTGCCTTATTACCCTTTGTGAACATGCCAGGTATTTCTTTAGGTATAGCACTGCTACGGGTCCCAGCATGCATTAGTGCAGGTTCTTTGAGAGGAGTTACCTGAAAAGCCTCTGCAGCCTTAGAGATTAAAGTACTTCCCTCTGGTAACAGATCTGAGTCTACATTCGGGACATTCGGAACAATCGGTGCAGTTCCAGCATTACCCGGCTTACCCGTCGTCGTTGCTGCAGCAGTCACTGCCCGAGTTTTTGGCTTGAGCACTTTAGGCGCTGTACCGGGATTCTGATTCTTTGGACCCATCGCTGGTCCTTGTCTCCGTGACCGTCTCCCCAGTGCTCTTTCACCTTTGGGCTGTATGCCTGTAAGACCGGGTTTCGCTGAAGGCTTCTGACACCACCACAGCAGTTTTCCAGCGTCCCAGCGGCTCCACCCCAGAGGCTGCTCCGAGGTAACGGCCACAGAATGCCAGATGGCTTGCAGACACAGACGGTACATGAATAATAAATCCTGCCGCATACTCCGTTAAGCGCGATATAGGTGAGAAACCCGCCAGCGCCTCTCTCGGCACCTCTCTCGATATCCACGGGGAAAGTGAGCACCCGTCAGCAGCATATGAGAGCGACCCAGCAGCGAGCACGGTTCCGCTGCTCACTCGAATGCGAGCGCATCCGCCATCTTGCCCCGACTCATATCCTTTTCATTCAATTCCTCATATCCACTATACTGTTTAAACCAAAATAACAGTCTCTCATAAAATGCGTGAACTGACTCTTTGGCTTCTTGTATTGTCCTGTCTATTTTTACCCAATCTGTCTCTTTTGGTGGAATTTTGTTTTTCAGAAATACTATCACTTGCTCATATTTTCGCATTACTTCAGGTCTAGGAGCACCTGTCACTTTATCTCGTGGATATTCAGCTTTTTGCCAGTCCACCGTAATCTTACACTCTGACCATAGATCGGCTGGTACCACTATGTCAAATAACCCATCTAAGTCTTCCCACAAAACCTTCTAAACTTTCACAAATCTACTTGCCTATGCTACTCTACTGGTTTTTCTCTCAATCTAGGAAAATCATTGGTGAATGATAAAATATCTTGTCTACTCCAAGGTACATGCACATATCCTCCTCCGGGTATTTCTCTCATAGGAAATTCTTTTACCACTTCTTCGTTTTCTCTTACTGGGAACGCTAATGTGGATTTGTCACTACTTTCCTCTCTTTTCTTTGTCCAAATCATTTTCCACTTATCAGTGTCTCCCCATTTTCTCAATAACACAATTAGCTCTTTTATTTGAGTAATTCTCCCTGCTATATTCATATTTTCTATATCTTTATCATTAAAATCCACTCTATAGGGTTTCTGCAATACTTTATATTTTGAAAAATCTACATCCATTTCACTTGCTAACCCTTCAAATCGATCATGCATGTTTTTGGTTTTCCACGTAAATACTCTAACACATGAATGTGATCTCATCGTCCTGATCATTTTTCAATCTATCTGTACCAATTGTTACAATTATTAGTTCTTCCATATGAACTTTAAGTCTTGCTACATCTAACAGTTTTTGTTCCGTTTCTTTCAGCTTTAAAGTTTTAATCCAATCACTTAATTTCTGCTCTGTTGGCCCTACTGGAGTTTGTGTTAAATCAATTTTTTTCTCTACATTTTTCTCAGGAATTATAGAACTAAACTCTGCTCCTGTTGGAAATTTATACGGGAGACTCTGATTTAATGTAAAATCCGGCGGTGTCATTTGATTAGTGCGTTTAATTTCTGACAAATCTCGGTAAACTTTTTCTTTTACTTTTTGTAAACTCTTATTTAAAGGAATAGTTAGAGACGGTTCTTTTTTTCTGTTTTTCGAACACTGGGATTACAGGACCTATTGTTAAAGGAACAGTTATGGCTTCAATATTTTTAGCCAATTCATTCGTTGAAAGTATATATTCAGAAGTACTCTGTTGTGCTTCAATTGTTGTTCTACTCTATTTCCAATTCTCTCTGTTCCATCCCCTTGTTTGGGTGTCCCAGTATATCCAGTTCCTATTAATGGAACATCCGAATCATATCTCATTTCGACTCTCTCCGGGACATCTCTGAAGTTTGAAAATCGTTTTGGAGTTTCTGCTAGTCTATCCTCTAACTGTGGAGCACTTGGAGTTGTACCCATAGAATTTGCTTGTAATGGCTGTGGTCTCCTATTTAGGATCTCCTCCAGCACTGCATCCTCGGACCAACAATCCTCATAATTTCTTCTTCCTGTTTCTATATTATTCCTCTTTTCTGTACATTTTCGCCCTTTTTCCTCATCAACCAATCTAACCGGATACATACCATCAAAAATGTTAGCATTTCTCCACCTTCGCATTCTACTCACATGTGTCTCTCTCCAAAATCCACGACCTCTATTCCTTGGTCCCATGTAATCTCCAAACCTTTCTTGCTCTAAATCATGCATTTCATCTTCCCACTCAGCTAAAGCTTCAAACTGAGTTGGTCTAGGTCTTGGTTCAAGCTTCATCATTTTTTTTCTCAGATTCCTCAGAACTGCAAGACTGAAAGATCCTACTTTGGGGAAAGCTAATGCACCATCATTTTTGGTATACCTTGCCCAATTTTCTAACCATATACATGTATGGTAGCCATATTTTGTCATCATGTATGATGCAGGCGTTTTCGGCGGAGGAATTAATTTTCCCTCCCTTGTTTGAATTACTTTATCCTTTTTTAACACATTTTTTAATTTTTGAAACCATGAAGATTACTCTTTCTCCATTCCGTAATAAAATTCCATTTTGTTATTAATCTTCTGTCTTTTCAAAAGATCGCACTCTCTTCCGTAAACTGCTTCGTAACACCAGCCTATCGCAGCGCGGTCCACACTAACGCACCAATTAGAACAAGATACGTTTCATTAGTACTCAACCCATTTTTTCGCTGCTTTTGCACTAATCAGCCCTTCCTCTGTCTTGGTGACGCGGACCAATCCCAGCGCGACACCTTTGACGTCAGCCTTGCTCCGGCTTCTGCAGCTTCGACTGACCCCTCCTTTACAAAATTTATCAGCACACTGTATTTACACGTTTATACAACTAAAATCAGTTAGTAACCACATAAAACAACTCCGTTGGTCTGTTTCGCTAAAACCAAAGGGATAGTTTCCTCAATCACACAAGAATTCTGTATTTCCAGTAGACAGCGCTTACCTCTTCTCAACCACAGAATTTTTACTTTTGCCGATAAAGTAGCACTTCCCTCTACCTTACCCTTCTCTCAAGCTTGGGTTAAACTTTATTACTCTCTCCGGGTATAGTTTTAGCCAGAATACGCAGTGATCCCTATGCTCGGACCCAAGATTTCACAGTTTGCCCTCGCTATACATTCACCACTTTTACACATAAAGGTCCCTAAACTTTTAACATACGACAATGTCACCACTTTGAAACAGACTATGTGATGTGCGTCTTCACTTGCCACACTTCCTCTGCCTGCAGACAGAGTGACCAGTTTCCCACACTTTACGGAAGCCTTTTCCAGACTACATATAACGTAATACGAATTCAACAGATGTTAGTCCAAGAATTCTGTACCTCAAATTCTATATATTCTACCGTACATATCATATATCCTAGTCAACCTATAGCAACCTATGCTCTGCTACCAAGTAATACTGGCGCAGCGCGGCTCCAAAAATTCTGCATAACCCATCACCTTAACCCACGGAGCTATTCACTAATTTCTCACAAATGTGCCCATAACTTCTACCTTTCATTCATTCACACATTTATTCCGCTCCGAGGATTCAGTGAAGACCAAAAGGAGAGCCGCGGGGCTATAGCGGAGTGTCTAAACATAAGATTGATACATTATTTACACCTGCAGTTTTAATTCTAATACAATGGTTTTTCTGAAGGAAAGATTTAAAACACCCCACTATTCATTTTTGATGGATCAGGTAGTAAAAGTTAACTAAAGGACAACGGACCTGCTTAATTTTCCATTTATTTAATTTTATTGAGAGATTTAATCTCCTAGCATGATCTCTACGTTTTATTTTGAAAGAAAAAAAATCTGTTATACATTAATAATCCTGAAAGAAAAATTAAATTCAAAACATTCATTTATTAGCATGACAGTTTAGGAAAATTACTTAAAACATATTACCAAGATGTAGAGACGCAGACATCAGCATAGAACAAAATAGTTCCCAAAGAAAACACCTCTCTATCTCTCTCGATGTTCCCCTCTCATAGGACTTCGCACCCATTCAAAAGTTAAAGTTAAAAAAAAATTCAAAGTCCCTGCGCCATAGGAAAAATTGCGCAGACCGACAGTATATCAGGGTGCAAAGATTAAGTCGAAAAGCATGATCCTTTAAAGTCTCAAATGTCCTCTTTTATGCCCCTTTTCACTTACTTATCGATCTAAATTTGTAACTCTTATGTCCTAAAATGTCCGTGATTGGTCAATTTAGAGGTGAATGAGCATCACCTCATCGCATTACTGTTCAATTTATGCGGAGTCTTCATTATGATTGAAAAAAATAGTGGTGCCATTGTTCAAGTTTTACTTCCTTCATAGTGCCCTTTAAATTGTTATTCAATGCCCCATTCCCATGGGCCATCTTGCTGACTTTCATAAAACTTGGCATCTACTCCATGTCGCAGGCCACGCTATCCTTGACCCGTACTGCACAGGCACATCCAGCTCGCGCTTCCAGTCGGCACATGCCTAGTTAGACCGCCACCTCAAAGTCACAGTCAGCTTCCATTTTCTTCTGGTCACATAGGCCTCAATTTAGGAACTATTTAGAAATAAACACAAGTAAACCTAAACTTATGAAATAAAACGTTTCTGTTTACCTCCCCCTTCTAATAATATCCCAGTTAGTATTTACATAGCTTTAAGCAACACATATGCGTGAATTTACTTACCAATTTTCATGATTTATGCCACAAATAAACAGACAAAAAGCACATTCATGCAATTTCAAATTAGATTATGACAAATGCGTACCTTTTATGACATGATACACGACAAATTAGTAAATTATGCTTGCCAATTTCATGCAAATTAATATCCCACATGTGTTTGTGTGTGTGCATTCTATTCTATGTTGGTTAATTACAAAACCACACGTTTAGTACATATTACTGTTATGGAAAGTTATTTTCACAAGGGGTTTACAAAAATGTTTGTTTCCACCTTGCTCCATCACTTCAATAAATCATGACATAGGACTCAATGCAATTATGTACTTCCTGAAGCAAAGACCAATCAGTGAATTACAACACACAAACATGCTGATTGATATGATAACCCTGTGCCTAAACAACAATGTTTTCATCTTCAACCAAAAATTCTGTTCTCAATGTTGTGGCACCACCATGGGAGTTTCCTTCTCTCCAAGATATGCGAATCTCGTGATGGGATGGTGGGAGAGGAACATAGCTTGGAGAGAAGAAAACGACCACCACACGATGAATGTAGCCCTTTGGCTGCGGTTCATCGATGACTTATTCCTTTTGTGGAAGGGGACAGAAACAGAGTTTCTAGACTATCTAGCAGTCCTCAATAAGAATGAGGTGGGACTTAAATTTACACACAACTTGAACTCAAAAGAAATAGAGTTCTTGGACACCACGATTTACATTAAGGAAAATCAAATGCACACTACAATGCATAGAAAACAGACTGCAACAAACAGCCTACTGCATGGACTCAGCTTCCATTCTCAATCCCTGAAGAAGAGTATACCCTATAGGGAGTTCTTACGAATGAAGAGAAACTGTTCGGAACATAAAGAAATGACAAGCAAATTTGATGAACTTAAAACCCGTTTTCTGGAAAGAGGATACAAACATGCAGATATTAAGCAAGGTGAAGAAAAAGTGAAGAACAAAACAAGAGCAGAAACCTTGGTGAACAAAAAGAAGAAACACCAAGAGGACGGTGAGAATAATAATAATAAGAAAACAGAACCAAATAAATGTCCACCACGTCTAATACTGACATACAGTAAGGAAAGCTATCAGATCCAACAGACTCTATAGTCAAATATTGGAATGTCTTGAAAAAAGATCCAGACATAGGTAACCTGATTGGAGAACGACCAATGGTGTCCTACAGGAGAGCACCTACCCTATCAGACTCTCTAGTAAGAAGCCATTTTGAAGACAAAAAAACAGAATCATGGCTTCAATCATGAGCAAAGGGTTTCACAAAATGTACAACGGGCAAGGCCTGGAGGATTGGTAGAAACTTAAAATCAGTGAAGGACCACAGAGGAAAAATCTTGGAAATAAAAGAAATATTCACCTGTGAATCAACTTATGTAGTATATGTTTTAGAATGCTTTAGCGGAATGAAACATATAGGAAGTACCATCTGTCCTCTCAAAAAACGTATATTAGAACATGTAAGAGCGATACAAAATTCAGATCATACATATGCTATTGCAAAACACATGAGCACCCATAAAGAAAAGACAAGGCTGGATATAAAATATTCAGGACTTGTGACAATCCCCCTGCATGAACAGGGGGAGAATAGAACTCAGAAACTCAGGTTGTTAGAATCTAGATTGATAATAAGATTTAAAACCAAGTGGCCCCAGGGCTAAATGAGGACGAAAAAATGTACGTGCACCTATGAGACTGTAATCTAAACAACGCTATGTAGAAAAAGTAAACTACACTAATTCCCTTGTAAAGAAAATGTGACAGAAAAATTGAAAGTGAGATAGAAGATAAACATTAATTCTGTCCATGACATCTCCCCTCGCTCCTCCCTCCCCTCTCCCTTCAATCCTCAATAACACAAATCTAAATACCCCCTGTTCTTTCCCTCCATCCCTTCATCCCCTTTCCCTTCCTTTATGATTATGGATATATTTCTTCATTCTAATCATTATGTTGAGTAAGATGTGAATAATAGCACAACATATATGACTGAGGAAACCTAGATTTGACTACTGTGACAGTAGCGGTTACGCTGTCTCGATGTTGATCGCGACGTCGCATCGACCAATAATGGCACTCAGTCGAAATTAACTAGAACACTAAGTATATATGAGCATTTGTATTGACCAAATAACCCAAGATAAATATCGGGAATCAGTCAATTGAAAACATGTCACCAGACACGCGATGTGTATGTGCAAGGTTCTGTACAAGGCACGTACCATCAGTGCTCACATTAAAACTGTGGTCTGTTGGACATTGTGAACAATGACTGGGCAGACATAACAAGACAATAAAGTTTGTTTTGAAAAAACACACAACTAATATAAACTACCTTACCCAGAATGCACTATGTCAAGTATAAATGTGTATGAGTATATAAATGAGAAATGGAAAAAGGACTCTGTTAACACTGCCGTGATCAGGAACCTAGAGTTCGAAACACGTAGGAGAGTCACGATTTGATTAAATATTTCTGAAGTCAAGAGGTGTGCTGCGTTATTTATCTGTGCGGATAATACTGAAAGTGGGGCACTGTTCTGGTCTCGCCGCGAGTACCGGCTGTGAAAGTGCTCCCTTCGTAACAGGGTGGTTATATATATATATATATATATATATATATATATATATATATATATATATATATATATATATATATATATATATATATATATATATATATATATATATATAATTATAGTTAAGGCCTGGTTTCCACAGACAAAGTATTTTTGTTATGCTACTAGCTTTGGCGCTGTTTGACAAATCTTCACTAGATTTTCAAAACTAGTGTACAACTTACTTCAGTTGCTGTCTGCAAAGTTTTGGGAAGATTCGTCAGACGGGGTCCAAGAAAAAAGAGGGTCCCAAAACACATTTTCATTTTGCATTTTCCTATAGGGATTTGGGACACGACTACAGTCTTAACTGCTGAACGGGTTTAAACCAAATTTGGCAGAAAGCTAGCTCTTGGTCCAGAAAGAGCCTTTTTTTGTAATTTGGTGTAAATCTGTTCAGTAGTTTCGGAGTTTTTGAAGAAAAAAAATACATATATATATATATATATAGCTACGAGGCACCTAATCCTCTTATGATGGTTGAGTGGGGCGAATGCAATCTGGACTCCTCTCGTCGCCTGATGCAAATTTTAGTCAAGTATGCAGAAATTGACGGGGAGGAACTCCAGAAGAAAATAGACGCCTTGGAGGATGCAATTAAGATACAAGTGGGCGAAAAGGAAACTCACCAAACAACCAAGCTGAGGGAAGACATGTTAATTAGATTGGCCAAAGAAGAGGAAAAAAATAAGACCAGGAAGATTTATAAATTTCAGAGGGACAGGGATGATTATGCCAACGGGCAAATATTTACATCTGCACGCCGCTACGACAACCTGAGAGTGGCTACAGCCAGCAAACGCAGCACTGCCAATACAGGAGCTGCCAAACCAGTGACGGATGAATCGTCGGTAAACAGCTCGGCCGCAGAGAGTGGGTTGGATAATGAAGACACAAGGAGACTGGCCAATATTAAACTGACTCTGGGGGAAGAGCTGGACATTTTAAAACAAAACAGAAAAGATACTTTGAGATCGTAATTCCAGGGCAAAGCAACACAACAAAAACCCAGCGTAGGAGGGGCAGGCGCAACGCTGCAAAACAAAGGAGATCCAAGCAAACGGGGTCGGGCCGGGGAGGAACCCGAAGGAACCCTCAATAAAGAATATTGGTGAACCGCAAGTATGCAATGGGAATAGGTCTCAGGATATACAGGAAATGCAATCAAAATCCATAATCAACTTGAGTACCTTAGACCTGACGGCAGCGGAGAATCAATTATTAAGCTTGGGCCTGAATTATTGCCCAGAGTCGAATTTCTGCTATACGAGAACTAGGGCAGATGTTTACAAATATATACGTAAACTTAAGCTAAAAAAACTGTTTTTGCACAAACTGACGAACATTGGTACGGGGATACCAGAGTCTGAAGTGGGAGCCACAGGACTGACAGTCAGTGACATTGGTTCATTCCATGATATATGTCAACTGGGAAATGATGACAACCTAGGGACACAGGAAAGAGTGCTATTGAGTGGCCAAACGAAACCAATAACCCCTTTTAGACCCAAATCTAGATATATCCCCTTGGCAGCACATGATGGACTGGATACATTCAGTGAGTTAATGGTGGCGCAAATAAAAAAACTAGCTCACGCAAACAGTGATAAGAGTAAAAAATATTCAAGCCAAGAGAAAAAATTTAACCAATTGGTCAAAAAACTACAGAAGGCAGAATTGGTAATCCACAATTCTAACAAAGGCGGAAACATAGTCTTATGGCCGATAAAAGACTACTTACAAGAAGCATATGGTCAACTGGATGACATCCAATGTTACAGGAGGAGCAATCCACTAAAATACAGTACTATGCAGGACAATTTATGTAAAGATTTGGTGGCATGGAAGGGACTAGGATTGTTGAGTGGGGATGAGTTCAAGTTTATTAAAAAAGATCACCCTCTAGTCCCTTACATCTATTTCATACCTAAGGTTCACAATAGCCTTACTGCACCGCCAGGAAGAAAGAATAATTGATGCCTGCGGGGGACCACTGGAGAACCTCTCAAAATACATTAATTATTTTTTGCAAAAGCATATGAAATCCTTAGATTCATATGTCCAGGACACAAGTGACTTTCTGAGCAAAATAGAAGGTATTGAGTGGAATTCTGACCTGCTTTTAGTGACATTGGATGTAAGCTCCTTATATACTTGTATCAAACATAGGGACGGCCTGCGTTGCATGTGAATACTATTTAAGCACCAGGCCAATGGAATTTGCCCATCATTCGAAAATGCCTGCGGGGGACCACTAGAGAACCTCTCAAAATACATTAATTATTTTTTGCAAACGCATATGAAATCCTTAGATTCATATGTCCAGGACACAAGTGACTTTTTGAGCAAAATAGAAGGTATTGAGTGGAATTCTGACCTGCTTTTAGTGACATTGGATGTAAGCTCCTTATATACTTGTATCAAACATAGGAACGGCCTGCGTGCATGTGAATACTATTTAAGCACCAGGCCAATGGAATTTGCCCATCATTCGAAAATGCCTTTGGAAATGTTATCTTTCTGTTTGGAAAACATTTACTTTATGTTTAAAGACCAATTTTTTCAACAGGTTCAGGGTGTAGCCATGGGGGCCAGTTTCTCCCCAAGCTATGCGTGCCTATCTATGGGCTGGTTGGAGGAACTGGTCCTCAGGCGTAAATTTGAGCAATACTGTACATCCAATATAGTCTCTTGGCTTCGTTTTATTGATGATTTATTTATTGTTTGGTGTGGCTCTGAGGAAAGTGTTTTAAATTTTATACAGGAAATAAATGTAAATGACCTTAATTTAAATTTTACTTCTAGTATTAGCAAGGAATCTGTGACATTCTTAAATGTGCAGTTTTTTTAAATCTAATAATGTTCTTAGTACTATACCTTTTTTAGAAAGCCAACGGCTGGTAACACTTTACTACATGCCCCAAGCTCTCATCCACAACATCTTATTAAATCTATACCTTACGGTGTGATGCTTCACATCCGCTGCATCTGTAGCAAAGAAGATGATATGATTGCAAAACAACAGGAAAGTTTAATAAGATTTGTGGAAAGAGGATATAGTTTAAGAATAGTGGAAACCGCCATGAGAAAATCACAGCAAAAATCTAGAAGTGAACACCTTAATAAGAGTCAAATCTAGAGTACAGATGCCAATCCGATTAGGTTAATCCTGACATACTCCAAGCAGGAAAAAGAATTAAGGAGTATAGTTAGGCACAACTGGCACTTTGTTCAGGATGACCCTGTTATTGGAGATTTGATGCCCTCAAATCCAGCAATAACTTTTCGCAAAGGAATGAGTCTGGGCAGTATTTTAAGTAAAAACAGCCAGGAATGCTTTAAAAAGAAAAATTGGATGCCCACCAGCAAGGGCTTCTTCAAATGCTTGTCATGCAAAGCATGTCAACATGGTGTAAATACCAAGAAATACACCACTGTCATCCCTAGGTTAACCAGAGAGAACAAGCAACATCTTACATGCAAGACTGAGTACTGTATCTACATTTTAGAATGTGAGTGCCATCTGAGATATGTGGGCAGCACGAAGTTGCAAGTACATAAAAGCATTTTGCAGCATCTGCGAGCAATAACTAACAAGGACCAAAGTTATCCGGTTGCAAGGCATTTTGAGGCATGTCACAATAGTAAACCTCAATGCTTAAAATACTACGCAATCGAATCCATCCCTGTAACAAATTGAGGAGGGGATAGGGAGGCTTGCATGAGAAGGACTGAAACTAACTATATTCTGGAATTTGACTTTAAATGGCCAGGAGGATTAAATACCACTGAGGACCTCTACACATATTTGTAAACAGTTGATTTACTTATGAGGGGTCTTATGTGTGATTACATAAAAAGGAGTAAAAATATATATCAACATACCATATATTTTGGACCATTTGGAAATTCGAATATTTATATTGCTATGTTCTTGTATTGTATTTATACATTTTTATTTTTCTACCACTTATGAAATTTAAAACAAGAAGTATTTCTTTTTACCATTGCAGTGTATTTACAATGTGCCATGATTTTTTTTTTTTTGAAGACCTTTATTCAAGTAGTTCACATTATACAAAATTCCCGCCTACAACCCGACGGGCCGGCCAAACAATTGAAGCAGTGTTAATATCGTTGCATGAAATACACAGCCCCTGTGCCGTCAACCCGGGGGTATGGCGGCATTTTAAAGTGCATGTGCATGAGATCATGGAGTATATGACAGGATGATGAAGGTCTAATTTTATATTTTATTGCATAGGATAAGGTCAACAGTTTTGTAAATTTTTAAATAAAACAAATAAAGAACAATCTCCCCTTTAACACGGTCGTCAAGTTACAACACAATCGAGTACAGTGCAGTTCCGGTGCGAAAATGACAGCTAATCGTGTTCAAGTGCTAAGAGTCATTTAGTGATGAAAAATCATTATATATCCAACGAGCTAGTCTGCGTGGTATTAGGAGGCTCGCAGATGTTACCCATGTAATCGTTCCAACTGGACCATATTTCCACTCACTTACGAGGACATCCTCTCGTTACATATACTGTATTTTCCTGCAACATACACCAGTCCATGTCACATTGCCAGCCTCTCAGCTTCGGTGGATTAGGGTCACCCCACAATCTTGCAATGTTTCTTTTCGCCACCATTTGCCCAAGCGTTACCCAAAGTTTCCCTTTTGGCGATAGGCCCGTGGGTTCCCAGATGTTGAGAAGACATCTCTTGGCCTCTAGGCGAATCTCCCCCTCCCACACCTCCTGCATAAATTGCACCACCCTACTCCAGTACTTTTGCACTTTCGGGCATCCCCACAGTATATGAAAAAAGGTACCTGTTGCACCACACCCCCTTCTACAGAGCCCGTCCCCCCTCTCCCCATCATTTGCAGCCTCATACATGAAATATATATTCTATGTAATATTTTCAGTTGAATTAGGCGCATTAGGGCTGATATCGCCACCTCACGCGGTGAGGCAAGAGCATACATCCATTCTTCCTCGTCAATTTCCAACCCATCTGCAATCCATTTCTCTTTCAGGGGAAGGAGCAGGTCGGGGGGGGGGTTATTGATTAGTTTTTTGTATGTGAGAGATATGGCGTGTTCTGGCATATGGCCATCCAGTAGTCTGTCTTCAAGAGGGGAGATTTGCGGCTGTTTAGTGTTAGGTGCAATATTTGCCTGAAGGGAGTGCCGCACCTGCATATATCTGAAGTATAAGGTGTAAGCCAGTTCATACGTCGCCTGCAGGTGAGCGAAAGTGTGTATACCTGTAGGACCCCAGATGTCTTTTATTTGGGAGATCCCAATCAGGTCCCAGTTCCGGAACCCTTTTGTGCGACCCAGGTTGCCTACTTTTTCAGAGACCCAGAGTGGTGTTGCCATGGTGAGGACCCCGGACCATCCGAGTTTCTTTTGGGCTATGTGCCATATCTGTACAGAGTGTTGTGTAGGCCCAGTGAGTTGATGATTGCCCGTCTTAGAGTAAAGTGCAGTCTCATAGTTCCCCCAGGGAGCAGCCATCTGTCCATCCCATAGGCCGGATCAGTACCATCCCCATATGTCCCATGAGTTATTGCTGCGAGATGGGCTGCCCAGTAGTATTTACGGATGTCAGGGAGGGCTATGCCACCGTCATACCACCCCAGTGTGAGTTTTGACAATGCAATGCGTGGTGCGCCTGCCCACAGGAGGTCACGTTGAGCCACCTCAATTGCTGTAAAGTAAGCATTAGGCACCAGGTCAGGGTAATTTTGGAGAGCGTAGAGGAACCGTGGCGGCGCCATCATTTTAAATAAGGCCGCTCGGCCCAGTAACGACAATGGCAGGTTCTGCCAGGACTTGGCCTCGCTCTGAAGTCGGCTTAGAGGTGGTTGAAGATTACGCTCGTAGGACAAGGTATTATCTGTGGAGATGAATACTCCCAGGTATTTGAACCCGTCCTCCGCTACTGTGATGGGACATGTGTCGGGCAGCTTGGGGGGTCCCCGCGTAGGACGTAAAGATACGATTTGCTCCAGTTGACTCGGAAGCCGGAGTTACGACCAAAGCTTGCGAAGATGTCAAGCGCAGCAAGTATTGACCTTCTTGGCTTGGAGAGGTACAGAAGAATACCGTCTGCGTAGAGGGATATTTTGTCTTCCCATCCCTCCGCCCACGCTATACCTTTCAGTTAGACGTCTTGTCTGATCCAGGCTGCTAGCGGTTCCATGGAAAGGGTGAATAGGAGGGGAGAAAGGGGGCAGCCCTGCCTAGTCCCTCTCTCCAAAGTGAAGACCTCCAATACCTTGTTGTTCACTAGTACCTGTATCAGCAGTTCGGAATAAAGAAGACGGACCCAAGTTATTAAGTGAGGTCCGAAGCCCAATTTGCGTAGGACAGCGAACATGTAGGGCATTCTAGGGTGTCAAACGCCATGATGGCGTCCAGGGAGACCACAACCGTGTCCTCCCGCAATCTATGTCGTTGCCCGATCACCCCGTTGAGGCGTCGAATATTGAGGGCTGTGTTGCGGTGTGGCATAAAACCTGACTGGTCAGGATGGACCAATGTAGTCAGTACCGGCTTAAGCCTATTAGCGAGTGTTTTTGCCAGTATTTTGGGCTCCGCGTTGAGGAGGGAAATTGGCCTATAGGAGGCGCAGGACTCTTTGGGTTTCCCTTCTTTTGGGATCGCCACTATAGTAGCTATGCGTTCAGTATTCCCGTATTCCTGCTCTTTTCGAACATGGATTTGAGGTGTTTACTAATATTATCAGGTTTGAGCTTGTACAATTCTATTGGGAGGCCGTTGGGACCCAACGCTTTCCCTGGACGGAGTTCCACTATTGCGCGCTGTATTTCGGCCTCTGTGAGAGGGCTATCAATGGCTTCACGATCATCGTCCGTTAGACATGGCATTCGTATGTCTGCAAGGAGGGCTATAGAGTCCTCCTCTGGATGGTTAGACACCTGAGTATACACCTGTTTATAGTGTTTAGCAAATTCCTCCACTATGTCCCGGGGCTCTGAGAGTACCGCCCCAGATACCGTGTGTATTGCCGGCACTACCTTTCTGGCCTGTTGCTTTTTATCGAGCCAGGCTATGAGTTTCCCGGCTTTTTCGCCCTGAACATACAGCCTACCCATCTTATGCCTAGCCTCCGCCTGGGCCTCTTGAGAAACCAGGGCCTTGTACTCTGCCAACTTGATCTGCAACTTATGTCGTATCGTATTGGCCCCTTTTTCGAGCGCCTCCTTCTCAAGTTCTGCAAGATCTGCCTCAACTACCATGACCTGACAGCGCTTTTCTTTCCGTTTGCCTGAGATGGCTGACAGCGCTTCTCCCCTAACCACATTTTAAACGCCTCCCATACAGTAACAGGGGAGTCCACAGATCCCACATTGTGTTCAAAGTACTGGGTAATTGAGGTGGTAAGTTTTTTCCGTGTGTCTTCGTTTTTTAGATGCCAGGGGTTTATTGGCGCTATGCAGCCCTCTCGCCTGATTCCGAATGTGATGTGTGTAGAGATCGGTGAGTGGTCCGATATGCCATGAGTTAAGAGTGTTGCATCCTGCACTGTAGTGCCGTGCTGCAGTAAGTTGAGGATGTAGTCGAGGCATGAGAAGGAATGATATGGCCCGGAGAAGAAGGTATATTGGCTATCTGTGGGATGAGGAAGGCGCAAACGTCAGTGAGTCCGAAGGCCTCAAGGAAGTCAGCTTGCCACCTCTGCCCATGGGGCAGGTCTCTGGGGGATCATCTGTCCAGGGTCCCTGACACTACTGAATTAAAGTCCCCGCCCAAAACCAACTGACCGTCGGGGAGGGAGAGTAGCAATTTGCCCAGGTCTGTGTAAGCTCGAGTCTGGAGACCAGGCGGGACATAGGCTGAAAGCAGATTCAATGTGTATCCCTCCCATCGTCCAGAGACTGCCGCGAAGCGGCCCTGCGGGTCGGATTCAGTGCGGTCTATATGTAGGGGCAGTGAGCCGCGTACAAGGATTCCCACCCCCCTTGAACCTGAGGTGAAGCCGGAGTGCGCTGCGAGAGTGTAGCCCCATCTGTTGAGGGCCTGGCATGTATTACCCATGAGATGTGTTTCTTGTAGCATTACCACGTCCGGCTGGTACCTTTTAATAAACTGCAAGACTATGGTGCGTTTAAGTCTGTCCCCCAACCCATTAACATTCCAGCTCATGATTTTCAGACTTTTTTCCCATCTCTCAGCCATATCCATTACTTTGCAAGGTTTCTTGTCTCAGCACCTCAGAACTATCATAGACTCCGTGAACATATACTCTGTACGACCATAACAAACCCCAAACTCCCCGACCCTCCCTGGTTCCCCCCAGCCTTTATGTTCAATACAGGCGGTCATGTTAAACGCAGTGCTCATGGCTTCCCCCTCCTCCCCCCACACCTGTTCGTCCCAACCCTCCAGTCCCCTGCAAAAACAATACCCCCCTCCCTGCTCCCTGCTCTGTGGGTTTCAAACTACCCACCACCCCAATTAGCAGAGCGCCTGTCGCCCAACCTTGCCCGGAGAGTGAGACCACCTCCGAGGAAACTCTATGTGGGAAACAAGGCCGGCCCCCTCCCTGGCCGCCATACCCTCCGTGTCCCTGGAAATCGAAGCCCTCAGGTCACAGGGCATTTAATGACTGTTAAGAAGTCTCGGAGCCCCCGGGTAAACACTTGTACTGCCCAGCCCCATTGTCACAAGGATTCATAAAGTTTATGTGTATACGTTACTGTTCGATGGATTCTGAGGCGAGTGTGCATATCTTCAACGCGCTGTGTTGTCTCGGGCTGAGTCCCAACGGGGACTCTTCGACCTGGAGCGCCAGGAGCGCTGGCTCTGCACATCCCCTTCCGATTGTTCCATGGCTGATCCCGGCGAGGGAGCCCTGGGATCCCGCCACTCGCCGCCATTGTGCCTCGCCGGCGCCTCCCGCTCCGCCGTGTCCAACCATTGCTGCACTGCTGCTGGCGACGTAAAGAAGAGGGATTTGCCTCCCGCGATAATTTTCAGTTTTGCTGGGAAAAACATCATATATTTAAGGCCACGTTCACGAAGCGTCGCTTTCACCCCCTGGAAGGAGCGCCGTTCCTGCTGAACCTGAAGCGTGAAGTCCGGAAAGAATCGGACCGTAGCCCCTTCATATTGAAGGTCACCTTGTTGTCTAGCGGCCTGGAGGATTGCATCCCGATCCCGATAGTTAAGTACTTAGGCAATTATTGTTCTCTGTGGGACCCCTGGTTTGGGATTCGGGATTGGGGCACGGTGAGCCCGCTCAATGGTGAAGATCTTCGATAGTCTCTTAGGCTTCAGGTGATGGAGGACCAGGTCTTCAAGGAAAAGCTCCATACTCTCCCCCTCAAGTCCTTCCGGCACACCTACCACACGTATGTTGCCCCTCCGGGCCCTCCCTTCCTGGTCCTCGAGCTTCAAAGCCATCTGTCGATGTTGGTGAACAAGCTCGTTTACCCTGCTCTCCAGCCGTTTTTCAGAGGCCTGTAGCTTCTTAATGTCTGCCTCGTTGGTCTTGGATCTATCCGTGGTTTTTCCCAGGTCCGCGCGCAGAAGGTTCTCCTCGATCGAGATTTTGTCCATCTTTGTCTCGAGGTTGGTGCGAGGGTCTAGATTGCGGTCATTATGGAGGTTAGGGAGGGTTCCGCCTGGGCCTCGCCATCCTTTGCCGCCCCACCGACCTGTGGTTGTGGCATTGGCACTGTGTATTTGTCCAGTTTATTGGTCTGGGTCACCGTTCCCCCTTTGGGCCGCATGGCTGACCAGGGCGGTCACGAGGCCGACGGTAACGCCGTCTGTACGAAGCAGCTGCAGTAGGTGGGTCTGCGTTTTTCCAGGTTATGCACTGTATTGAGGCTAGCAGCCGCCGTCGTGAAGAGCCCTTCTCGGGGTAGCCCCAGTGGCCCGGGCCTGTCCACGGATGTCCTGCGGCACCAGGCAATGACTGGTCATAGACAACTGCGTAGCTGCCCTTCACACAACACCCACTGTGATCGCTGTAGCCCCTTTTCCTTGAGGGCCCTCTGCGGCCCCTACCTTCGCCAATGTGTAGCGCCGTGAGCCGAGTGTGTGCGCGGAGCGCCGTCTATGAGGCAGTAATGTCCGACCCCACCTCTGGGCCCGCCGCAGCCCGGCCCGTCCTATATGCGTGCCAAGGCAACTCACAGCGGGGGGCAGTCTTCACTCATGTGGTCATCCCCCAGGGGCTGCGCCGGATCGTGGCTCCTTGTCTGAAGCACCGGGTCCACTGCTGCTGTACGTGCCCTGGGCCGGCAACGCTCCGGGCTCCTCCAGACCACGGCCTCTGCACAGCGCAACAAGCGCGGCCACGCCCCTCCGAACTCGCGCCACACAGGCCCAGCCCGCGCCACAGGCCGCGAGCCCGACCTCGATTAGGGCGGCAGGCGGCCCCAGGGCTCCAGGTCTCAAACCCGGCCAGCCGTCAAGAACTTCGACCTCGGCGCTGTGCGTCCCGTAGGTCCCGGGGCTCCGTTCAAAAACACAGTTGTGGCTTCTTGCCTGAGGGAGCTGGGGCACCGATGACACTGCGCCTCAGCGAGGATATGGGTCCGGATTTTGAGGGGACAGCAGAGGTCCCGTCGGAGCTCGGGCTCTAGGCGGCCATTTCCGACGGCGCCTGGCCACGCCCCCTCACCATGATTATTTTTAGCTGTTATTTTAAGGCATTAGGGTAGGTTTTATCCATATGTCTTTTAATCAGTTATTTTTACCATGTCACAGATATCCTTTTATAATAGGTCCTTTTTATAAACGGTTTTTATTCTTCACACACGATCAATTAAGTGAGTGTAAATAACTATATTTATATATTTGCAATTTTATGATTAACTGTATAAAATTAACACAATCCTGTCCCCTGTAAAATGATTATTTATATCCCCTTTCTTCCCCACCCAATGATGAACAAACCAGTATGTCTATGAATTTTATATCAATAGATATTCTAGGTTTTACTTTGTCTATTTGAGCATGAGTCACTTTAGATGTTTTGTACTGTAGCACCAGGTCACTTTATCAAACTCATTGAAGGGGATCCTTCCAAAAACTTGTGGCCAATACATAACATCACTCAAGATAAGAAACGCATTAAAGGGCTAAGTTATCAGCTGCAGCCTTCTGAGTAGGAATTGTCTGTAGTATAAAGTGAATCTCTATTGCTTATAATTACATTTCATATATAATTTCTCTTATAACCATGTTTTGTTTCGTTATGTCAAGAGGAAATGTCAGTACATATTGATTTTTGTTTACAATTTTTAAAAAATTCTTTTTGCGCCTTTAGGTGGGCACATGTTAATTTTTGGATTAAATATTTTATGTTGCGATTGCATAGGTTGGACTAAATATGTTATGGGACTATAAACTTGCATTTAAGCAGTCAGACGAAAAGATAGCAATACTGTGAATTAAACATGCTATCAACTTTCCAAACATATTTTTGCCAGTTGAAGGGTTTTTTTTATTGAAAAAAAACTGTAATTGGTGAAATAATTTATTGTATTTATACAGATCGTATTTATAAAATCAAAGTACTGTAAATGTATTTATGCAGATAGTATAATTTCTATGTCTATTGCAACATGTGATGCACTGGTACTTTAAAAATGGGCTGAGCACAATGCATTGTCATGTGATCAAGACCGCAGGGATGGCCGAAACGCGTAGTGACAAGCTATTTATTTGGGAACAAATGAATGCTGCAACATAAGTTGGTTCATGCCTCGTATTTCTACCCAAGGGGTGGAGTGCTGCTGCTGCGAGGTATTGCATATATATATATATATAGATAGATATATCCTGGGATGCTAATCGTTCACGGATATGACAGATCTCATTGTGAGATCTGATTGGCTGCCAGCACTTCCTGGTGGAAGTGCTGGCAGTCATCTTGGGACTTGGGACTAAGCCCCCCCCAAAAACGCAATACAACAAAAAGAGCGCAGAGCAGGAATACCCTGACCCTGTCTACTCTCAGGACCAGGAGGATTTGGGTGATCTTGCTATATCTTATTTGAATCTATTAAGAGAGACGGACAGTCTATCTAGAGGGGAACCATATCCTGTGTCAGATGACAGGCTTATTTATGATCAAGGATTAAATAGGTTTGAGAGACCAACTCCTCACTTCAGACCTAAGTCCATCTTTCTATCTGTGGTCACACGTGATTACATTGATATGTTTTCAGAGTTAGTGGTAAAAGACCTTAAGGTACTACATGCTAGACAATACACTACTACTTCTACAGACCCATTTCAGATGCAATATAGGAGTCTGGTGAACAAACTAAGTCTAAGAAATGACATAGCAGTGAGGCAGGCAGATAAAGGAGGCTGTATTATTTTATGGCCACTTGCTATATATCGCAAGAAAGCAATGGAACAGTTGGGAGACAGGCAGTGCTATCGAAAGATTGATAAGAGTGAAGCCCTAGATATCAAAGTGAGATATCATGCTGAGTTATCTAAATGGAAGTCATCATGACTTATTACTGAAGTTGAATTCCTGTTTCTTAAAACAGATGCACCTATTCTACCTATCCTTTATCTTATACCTAAAATTCATAAAAATGTTAGCAAGCCACCAGGTCGTCCAATTATTTCTGCAATAGGTGGACGGTTTGAGAATACCTCGAAATACACTGATTACTTTTTCCAGGACTTAGTGAGGAATTTATCCTCTATATTCAGGACACAGGGGATTTTCTGAAGAAAGTATACGTTGCTAATTGGGAAGAAGATTACATCGTAATGACCTTAGACGTGTCTTCTTTGTATACCAGCGTTTCCCACGCAGATGGGATTAGAGCTGTATAATACTTTCTTAGCTCAAGGCCCTTGACATTGCTCAAGCATACTGAGATGCTTATCAGCATGATCCATTGGTGTCTCCGTAACAATATATTTCTTTTTGGGTCAGACCTTTATCGTCCACTAAGAGGGACAGCTATGGACACCTGCTTTGCCCCCAGCTATGCTAATTTGCAAATGGGCTGGGTGGAAGAGCAGGTGCTGGCATAGGAGTTTGCCCAAGAAATGATGGAGAACATGATCATTTGCTCCCGCTATATTGATGATCTTTTTTTATCATGTGGCGTGGCACTAAAGATTAGGCAGAGAGCTTTGTAGAGAGAATCAGTGTGAATCGACCAATCCTACATTTCACTTCTCACATTAGCACACATGAAGTTCAGTTTTGAGATCTTACGGTATATGTTGACAAGTGCAAATTCCATACAAAAACCTATTGAAAGAGCACAGCAGGCAATATAGTCTAGCATGCTTGAAGTTTCCACCCAAGTAGACTTTTTTTTTTAATATCTTTATTTGCGACTGTGGGACATGATATTATACATCGATACACATTTTCAGCAATACACAATCTTTTCTGTTTTTTCCCCTGGCAACTGTGACAGGTTGAAAGGCCTACAATTACGCGCCAGTCCTATAATTTTGCTTCCAGCAGGTCGTAACTAAATAATACAACCAAATCTCCATGTGGCTGGGTCTTGACCCTACAGTGTCAGGTATTGCCTTCACATTCCGCATTTTAATCACACTTAAAATAACCTTTAAACTTTCCCCGCTTCACCCAACTCCCCCCCTCCCCGTACGTCTCTTGTTCTCTCGGCCCACAATGTCAGCTGTCTGCATTACAAAGAAGGTAAACCATTCTCCTCTAGTGAAACTTGTCTACAGTAGACTTAAGTATAGTATTCTGTATGCAGAGAATCATCTCCACAGGTGGGGAAATTGTAGCAATAATTAACAACTTCAGATAGAACAACAACAACTAAGGGACAGATTTGGTATTCATGGGTACAATCAACAGTTGCTAGATGGTACAATAATTAAGGCCACTAATAAATCCAGAGAGCAATTGTTGTTTTCAGATAGGAACACAAGGTCAAAGATTCAGCAAGAGCAAGAGTTTCGACTCATTACAGGCTACAGTACTCAACATCAGCAAATAAGACAGATTTTTCAAAAACACTGGCACAATTTGCATTGTGACCCAGTCATTGGTCCCAAACTACACTGTAGACCTCTCATTCTATTTCGTAGAGCACGATATATGAGAGATAATCATGTAACAAGTAGTCCAGAAGTGCAACCACAGGGGACGTGGCTCACGGGATGTGGAGGATTCAGGAAATGCCATAAATGCATGGCTTGCAATTATGGAGTAAATACCTCAGAAGTGGCCATGCCTTTCTCTGATAGCACCCGGGGAATAAAGAAAAGACTACATTGTAAGAGCGAGTTTGTCATTTATGTTTTGAGATGTACTTTCCCAAAGTTGTATATAGGGAGCACGATCTTTAAAACTCACCAGCATATTTTACAACATGTTAGAGCCATTAAAAATAAGGATCAAAACTATCCAGTGGTCAGACACTTTGAGACAATACATAAGAGTAAGGTGGAGGATCTTAGTTACTTTATATTGGATCAAGTGCCAAATCGGATGAGAGGAGGCAACAGGGAACGATGGCCGAGGCAACTTGAATGCAAACACATTCTCAGGTTCAATACCAAAGTACCGGAAGGACTAAATACAGACGATGATTTGTATGTACATTTATAAGTTTGAGAATCAATTTCCAGTTTGAATTTATAGCAAACAGCCAACCAATATACATGGCCACTAATAAATCCAGAGAGCAATTGTTGTTTTCAGATAGGAACACAAGGTCAAAGATTCAGAAAGAGCAAGAGTTTCGACTCATTACAGGCTACAGTACTCAACATCAGCAAATAAGACAGATTTTTCAAAAACACTGGCACAATTTGCATAGTGACCCAGTCATTGGTACCAAACTACAATGTACACCTCTCATTCTATTTCGTAGAGCACGATAAATGAGAGATAATTATGTAACAAGTAGTCCAGAAGTGCAACCACAGGGGACGTGGCTCACGGGAAGTGGAGGATTCAGGAAATGACGTAAATGCATGGCTTGCAATTATGGAGTAAATACCTCAGAAGTAGCCATGCCTTTCTCTGATAGCACTCGGAGAATAAAGAAAAGACTACATTGTAAGAGCGAGTTTGTCATTTATGTTTTGAGATGTACTTTCCCAAAGTTGTATATAGGGAGCACGATCTTTAAAACTCACCAGCATATTTTACAACATGTTAGAGCCATCAAAAATAAGGATCAAAACTATCCAGTGGTCAGACACTTTGAGACAATACATAAGAGTAAGGTGGAGGATCTTAGTTACTTTATATTGGATCAAGTGCCAAATCGGATGAGAGGAGGCAACAGGGAACGATGGCAGAGGCAACTTGAATTCAAACACATTCTCAGGTTCAATTCCAAAGTACTGGAAGGACTAAATACAGACGATGATTTGTATGTACATTTATAAGTTTGAGAATCAATTTCCAGTTTGAATTTATAGCAAACAGCCACCCAATATACATGGCACATATTTATTTATTTTATGGGTCTTTTTTTTGATAATCAACTTTATTGAGTATTTTAAAACAGCGAACAGAATTCATTGGCAGCAGCTCACAAATCAACATGTACACCGGGTCAAAATCAGCAGTGCATATGGGTAGGGTCAGTCCACCCCAGTCCAACATTTCATCTTGTGTGGCAGTAATATCAACTCTTAAAGCAATTTGTTTACCTGGGCTCATGGCGGGATCATGTTGAACCATTTCCCCTATATTTTAGGAAACAGTTCTGGAGAACCCCAGAATTCAAATAGGACCTCCTCCTGGGCGCCGCACCAATCCATCCCCCTCCTCCATCCCCCCACAGTGGGTGCCACGGTTCGTGACCAGTGTCTCACTATGTCCCTCTTGGCCACGGCCACCGCCGTTCCTAGTAGGCGCTTATCCAACCTGGAGCCGTCCAGTCCATCAAAGATCCCTAGCAGCATTCGCAGCGGGTCATGAGGAACCTCCCAACCCAGGGCCTGTGTGAGCTCCTGCTCCACCTCTTTCCAAAACCTTTCAAGCACCGGGCATAGCCACACCATGTGGTAAAAATCGGCAGGGGAGTGTCCACATCTCAGGCAGTCTGGGGAAGGTCGCAGTCGGGCTCGGAAAAGCCTCTCTGGGGTGAGGTAAGCCACATGTAAGTAGTATATTTGCACCAGGCGCAGCTTGGAGGACGTGGTCAAGGTACGTGGAGCCATTAGGGCATCCCTAAAATCGGCCTCTTCTAGGGGTCCCACTCCATCCCTCCCAGCGGGTACGCAGCCGGTCTAAGGACGCGGGGCTATTATTTACGAGGGAGCGGTAAATGTGGGATACTCCTCCCCTGCCCAGATTCCCCATCATCACTTGAGCTTCTAGCGGGCTGAACTCTGGGAGGGTGATTGGTGAGGGGAGGTGTGCATGAATGGCGTGGCGCAGCTGCAGGTATCTAAAATGCTGGGCATGGGGAAGGGCGTGGCGCTATTGTAAGTCGGTAAAGGCACGGATATGGTCTCCTACCCAGACGTCGCCAAGGACCGACACACCGATAAGGTCCCAATGACCGAATTCGCTCAGGGACGATACCTTCCAGAGCCAGGTGCCATGCCAGAGTGGTGTCTGGCGAGTAAATTTACGGTCCCATCCCGTGTGGCGCAGGGCGGCGCGCCAGGCCAGGAGGACCGCTCTAGTAATTGATGCCGTGGTTTGTGGCACCGGGCGTCCATAGAGGAACGCTTGGATCTGTGAGAAGTCCGTATCCTCCAGTTCCACGCGGTACGCTGGGTCGGACCAGCTGCCCGCCTACCAGTTGTGGACGACTATCAGTTTGGTGGCAAGGTAGTAGAGGTAGAGGTGAATCACCCCTAGAGCTCCATCAAAGGAGGGGATGCAGCTGTGTGCTAGGGAGATCCGCGGTCTTCCGCCACCACAAAAGAATCTGGATAAGGTTCCGTCGAGCTCGCGGAACCAGGTGCGAGAGAGGGGGATGGAGATATTTTGCAGGGTATAGAGGAAGCGGGGGAGGACCATCATTTTGAACAGTGCGTTGCGTCCCAAGGGGTTGAGGGGAAGGGTTTGCCATTTTTTAAGGTTTGCCCTCATCCGGGCCACCAGGGGCGTGATGTTCAATGCCCATTCCAACTCCGGCAGGAGGGCTACCCATATCCCCAGGTATTTAACCGAGTGGAGTCTAAGGGGAATGGACGACTGCCAGTCGAAACATTCCCGGGAGGGATGCAGCAGGACCAGGGTGGATTTGGCCACATTAAGCCGAAGGCCAGAGACTCTCTCAAATTTGACAAGGATCTGCAGGCACTTGGGGCCCGAGGTCGCCGGGTCCGCAAAGTACAGAAGCATGTCATCAGCGTAGAGGGCTATTTTGTCTATTTGGCTCTTATTCCAGGTCCACCCTTGGACAAGGGGGTCTTATCTGATGAGCGTCGCCAGGGGCTCCATCGCTAGCACGAACAGGAGTGGGGAGAGGGGACAACCCTGGCACGTGCCTCTACAGATCGGGAATGCCTTCAAGAGCGACCCGTTGACCAACACCGGGACCCTGGGATTAGCGTAGAGAATCCCAATGTATTGGCGGAACAGCGGGTCAAAGACTATCGCCTCCAGCACATCTTATAGATACGCCCAGCCCACCGTGTCAAAGGCTTTCTCAAAGTCGAGGAAGAGGAGGGCCAAATATGGGGACAGGCGGGCGCGGTGAGCCAAGGCCAGGTGGAGGCGGCGGATGCAATGACGGGTACCTCTGGCCGGCATGAAACCACATTAGTCCGGGAGGACCAGATCTTGTAGAAGGGGCTTGAGCCTCTGGGCCAGTATCGTGGCAAAGAGCTTAATCTCGGTATTAATAAGGGAGATCGGACGGAAGTCTGCGCAGTTTGTGGAGGGCGGTTGGGTCTTGGGGATGACCACAATCGTGGCCAGGTCCGATTCAGGGGAAAAGGAGCCATTTTCCACCACGTGATGAAAGAGGCCCAGCAGTCGGGGAGCCAGAATATCCCGGAAAGCAGCGTAATACTCCTGTGGGAAACCGTCTGGGCCAGGCGTCTTGCCAGGGTGCAGAAGGGGGATGGCCTCCAGGACTTCGTCCAGGGTGAAGGGCTTCTCCAGGGCCTCCGCAGTTGCAGGGGCAAGAGCGGGGAGTTAAGCACCGGCACTGCACAGAGGGTATTTAGGGGTGTGTCAGCCGGTCGAGCCGCGTAGAGCGAGCGTAAAAATCTGCAAAGGTACCGGCTATGTCCGCGGAGGTTACCTGGAGGGTGCCATCTGGTGCGTGGACCTCCAGAATAATGCGGTGGATCTTGGGGTGGACACCAAGTTATGGAGGATTTTACCATTTTTGTCACCCCAACCGTATATACGCGCCACCGACGACCGCCACAGCTGTTGAGCTGAGTCTAGTGAGATCTGACGAAGCTCTTCTCGGATCATCGCCAATTGCCAGGTGGGGTCCTCACGACCAGCGGCGGCTTGCTCAGCCTCCAGCCAGGCGGCTTGGGACTCCAACTCCATGAGCCTGGCCAATCAGTCCGTTCGTTTGGCATGGACAAGCCCCCTCGCCATCCCGCGAATCACCGCCTTGCCGGCCTCCCACAGGGTTCCAGGCGAGGGAACCGACCCCTCGAAAAAAAGTGGGTTAGCTCCTGCCCTAGCGCGTCCACCAGTGAGTGATCTTGCAGGAACCACGGTTGAGACACCATACCACTTGCGGTCCCGTCGGGGCGGAGCCAAGTCGGAGGGAGAGAGGGGAGTGATCAGACAATCCCCTAGGCATGATACTCGCTCCCGAGACCAGATGGCAGTCCGTGGCCGGGAGCAGGAGGAGGTCAATGCAGGAATGGGTATGATGGGAGGCCAACGAATGAGTGTACTGTGCTTTAGGGGGTCTCCAGACTCGCCATACATCGCAGAGCCCCAGAGCCGAAGCCCAGCTTGACAGGGCTGCTACAGAGGAGATTTGGGTCACAGATGGGGTACCGGTCATGTCTTGCTGGGTCTGCATTACGGCGTTGAAGTCACCGCCAACTACCGTGAGGCCGTGCTGGAAGGAGGAAAGGATCTGTGTGAGGCACCGGAGCGTCGGGGACAGGAGGGCGGGTGGGACGTAGAGATTCAGGATATTCAGGGCAACCCTCCACCATGCCCGATATCGCCACGTATCTCCCCTGTGGGTCAGTGTACGCCTTAACCAGGGTAAAGGGGAGACCTCTCTGGAGCAAAACCGCCACCCCTCGGACCCGCGCAGAAACCCAGAATGCCAGACCGTTGCGAATCGGTGACGGGCCAGGAAGTTGCATTGTGTGCCTAGAAGATGGGTCTCTTGGAGAAGGAGGACGTCCGCCGAGTGGCGATGAGCCGCTCGGAGGACAGCAGCGTGCTTTATACGGTCAAGAAGACCATTGACGTTCAGGAGAGAACGTGGAGGGGTCTAACCAGAGAGTACGCCATTGGGGGAGGGGGGCATGGGAAAGCATGGGATCAATTTATGGGTCATTTAATGGCACCTTTTATGAGAAATAGGGTTCCTCTTCTCTTCAGAAAAATCATTAGATTGATTAATTGTTGTGATTTAAGATGTCTAGTAATCTGTCAGAGTGTAAGGGCACTTGCCCACAACTTTGCACTCTCTCCACAAGTTAATATAATCTGACAAATTGGAATCAGATGATAATATTGAAAATGTAGGGATTTCCAGTTAATAGGTCCTTTAGAGCCTCTTATATATATACGCAATTATGCACTTTACCTTGTAGTGGTTTGCACTTTGTATGTTGGCAGTTGCATTATGCACTTTAGAATATTAATGTACCTTGGCTTTGACGGTCAGAGGAAATTTGTTAGACTGAGGAACTTTAAGGCTCTATGAGCAAACACTCAGTATGAGAATCCTTGTCTGTTAAATGCAATATTTATCGTATTGTATACATTTACAGAAGATACTTCATATAGTCCTATTGTTTCTGGTATGCATTGATGCAGTTTTGAACATGAGGTTTCTGGCAATATTTATTATTTGCACTATATTTAAGTTTCAGTTCATTTATGCACTGTCACTTTATAAAAAATGCAATTCAAACTCACGTGTGAATAAAAAGAACAAAATGGCGGCTTACGGTTGTTGTGAGTAAGACTGCAGAGACGGTCGAAAGACTTCATCAGAAGCCACAATAAAGTCTGCTTTTAAAGTGATCCTGAGCGTGCGAGAGCCTGTTTTTGAAGTGAGAACAGGCATGTTGGAATAAGTATAGTATTATATATATATATCTAAGTGCAGTTCCTGACCGCCAATTGCAAGGCGGATTACAACAGGCACAGACCACTTCCCCGACGTTCTTCATTCAATGATGAGCCATAGCACCAAAGGTTTGTGCAAGCAGTATTATTTCTTTATTTAAGAATATTCATAGACAGGTGTCTTCCATGAACGAATCTTTATGAAATTTTCAAAACAAGTTTACCACTCAATTCAGATGCTGTCTTAAAAGTTTTACGGTGATCCGTTAACCCTTCCGCTGCGCTGAACGTTCCGCCCCAGTGTGGAACGTTCTATTAAGCGGGCGGGGCCGTGACTTCAGCGGACGTGCACAGCACTACTGAGGTAGTGCATGCGACGTCCGCTGAATGTGTGTGGCACTTAACGGGTTAAGCAGGGGCCAAGATATAAGGGGGTCCCAAAATGCGTTTTTTCCATTTTAATTTCAATAGGAAAATTTAAACAAGGCTATAGCCCGAACTGTTGAATGGAATTACACCAAAGTTGGCAGAAAGGTAGCTGTTGGTACAGAAAGTGACCTTTTTGTTTAATGGTGTAAATCTTTTTGGTAGTTGCTGAGTTATGTACAGACATTTTCAGTTGTATATATAGGGACGTGGTGGATCCGCGACCCCTCCTGATCTCGTGCTGAGATCTGATTGGCTGCCAACACTTCAAACCAGGAAGTGTGGGCAGTCATCTTGGAAAAAACAATAAAAAAACGAAAAAGGGGCACCCCTCTGCAAATGCGGCTACTACTTTAAAAACCATTGAAATTTACTGGAAATAACAAAGATTACAGGGATGTTATAGTTAGGAATTAGCATATAAAAAGCCTTCCTAATTCATTGAAAAAACAAAGCTTAAAGGGACTTTATAGTTAGGCTCAGATTTCACTCTTACAAAACCGGTGAAATTCAGCCAGTATAGTTAGTGAGCTAACTATAACTCACGCCCCTGCAATGCACTGCTTATGACCTCACATATTCCATAACTCATGACATGGTAAGTGATATCACTGATGATATCTCAAATGATACCACTGATGACATCACTGATGACATCAGCCACATAATCTCTGATTCACCCACTCACACTCCACATAACCTTTTATACACCAACTCCAACTTCCACACCACCATTCTAAAGCACCATTTGTGCACCCATACCTGTACCTACACAGCCACTCACTGATTCATAGATCAACACACACATCCACTAATTCACCCATACAGCCACTCATACACCCACTCAATCACTAATACAGTTACTGACATATACACTCATATACCTGTACAGCCACTCACACACTGAATCAGTCACCCTTAGAGCTACCCACATACCTACTCACTTACCTATACAGTCAATCACACAGGCACTTACCCATACAGTTACACACACACTCACCCACTTACTCATACAGATGCTAATACATAGTCACCTACACAGGCTCACAAGCACACACTCACCCATACAGCCACTGTCACATTCATTCCCCCATACAGTCACTTAAACACCTGATCACTCACCTATACTACCTTTCACATACCCAGTTACTCACCCATATACCACTGACACATGCACTCACTCACCAACAGAGCCATATACACACTCACTCACCCATACAACCCCTCACACATGCACTAACTAACTCATATTGCCACTGACTTTCCCACTCACTCATCCATACAGGCAGTCACACACACCCTCACCCATCTATTCTGGCACTCAGGCACCAATAGAGGTACTCACACAGCCAATCACTCACCCACAGAGAAACTCACATACCCAATCACACACCCATACAGCCCCTTAGACACCAACTGACAGAGAGACACAGACATTCACACAACCAGTCACTTACCCATATATTGCCTGAAACACTCAATCACTCACTTATACAGTCAGTCACCCACCCACTGGATCATCCAAACTGGCACTCATACACTCACTGATTCACCAATACACCTTGGTATGTGTATATATATATATATATATATATATATATATATATATATATATATATACATATATATATATATATATATATATATATATATATATATATATATATATATATATATATATTAACTACTGGCGGTCGCCAGTAGGTAGTTATAGTTAGGATTTTTTTCAATGTTAAATCTCAAAAATCTATTTGGAATAACTTTGGTGCCGGTTGACGAATCTGCCTGAAAATCTCCTCAAAATGGCCTCGCGGCGCCTCGCTCCTTCCCTGAAAGTTTGGGGGGGATTCGTCAAGCGGGGGCCGAGATAAAAGGGGGGTCCCAAAACGTGTTTTCCCCATGTTAATTTCAATAGGGCGGTCGAACTCACTTTTAGCCCGAACGGCTGAATGGATTTGCACCAATCTTGGCAAAATTGTAGGGACTGGTAGCCCGATGTGCCTTTGCTATGTCTCAAGATATGTGCTTCAGTGGATTTTGAGTAATTTAGGTTCAAAAAAATATATATATCTATGGCAGCGCCCCGGTACGCGCTCCGGGCGCGCCACGCGACTTGCGCGCAGAAAGCTGATTGGTTCTTGGGTGTCTGTAAACATTCAAAACAGTCCGGAGGGGCCGCCATCTTGTGTCTCGGTAGGATCGAGACACAAGAGGTGGCCAAAACAAAGGGGGAAATGACCATAAGGGGGCAGGGTAGACCCACTCTGATCCCCTAGGTTTGATGTGGGGGCTATAAAAGGGCCTCGCGGGGCAAAAAAAAAAAAAATTCGATTGTCGAGGAGGAGCGCACCGGGAAGCGCACAAAAGAGAAAAAAGAATGCCAGAGTTTAACATTTTTGGCAATATTTTATAAATGGGAGGTAGTTCTGAAAAGAACTTTTTTTAATTCTTTTTGCTGTTTTATATTTTTTTATTATTTTTCTGAACATTTTTTTATTTTTTTGTATTTTTGAACAATTTTATATATATTTTTTTTTTAAGGGAACAAACAAAAAACAGGGAATTCGAAATGGCTCAACAGGAGCAAAAACAACATAACAGAATTACTGTTTCCTTTTCTTGCTGCATTGGTGGTTGTCTACAGCATTATTTATTAAGGTGACACTAAGTTCACCATAGCATAATGTTTTGCCACAGAAAATGCAAACAAATTTGAGGTTGCCAAATTTTTGCTGAATATTTGGCACCATTTGGCGTTCTTCAGGACCAGAAAGTGAGGGTGCAGTAGAGGAAGTGCTGGCCACAGGGGGTGGGTTGTTGTCAGCCTGGGCTAAATTATTGGGATGCCACCTCTCCATGTGGCGGATCATGGTCAAATTACCAAAAGAATATTTCTTTGTGGGATTGCACCTGGAGAGAACTTTGTCACAAATAAGACAGGTGACTTTGGGGGCCTTCACCTTTTTCTGGTCATCAGGAAAAGAAAAGAATTGCCAAATAAAGTGCACTTTAACGTGCCTTTGTCTTGGTTCTCCAGGGAGGAAGCACCTTGGTTGTTGATCCTCCTCCTCTTCTTCCGCCTCTTCTTCTTGTCCTCCAAGAAACTGTGGGGGTGGACCTTCTTTTCTTGGTGGTGGGGGTGCACCAGCTGCAGCAACAAGTGATGCCATTGTTTGCTCAAAAATAGCTCTTGCTCTCTCAATGAAGGAAGTAAGAATGAGGAAAAAAGGAGGGGGCTTTCAATTTTTGGAGAAAAAAAATGATGAGAACCAATGAAAAGTGTTATTTTCAAGTCACATGACCCGATGCGCTTACGTTACGTGCTCTGGCGCGCTTACGTTACGCGCTCCGGGCCGCGCCGCGGAGCACTTCCGGGTGCGTTTACGCAGCGCGTCATAAGACACATCGCGCGGCTACGCGATACGTCACGCTTACGTGACGCGTCACGATGTTGTTTTCGATCGCGACATTGGCGCTAACGGGACGCTTCCCGGTTCGCGCACCGGGGCGCTTCAAAATACTACGCTTTCCGGGGCGCTCACCGGGGCGTGCACCGGGAGCGCTCCAGGGCAAAAAAACAAAAAAAAATACAAAAAAAAATTTTAAAATTGTAAGGACTGGTAGCCCGATGTGCGTTTTCTGTGTCTCAAGATATATGCTCCAGTTGGTTTTAAGAAAATTAACTTTTAAAAAATATATATTGGGCTACATTGGGCTATATATATGTTAGAGCCCAAATGTAGCCCAAATGTAGCCCAATGTAGCCCAATGTAGCCCAAAGATGGCCACCAGAGACAAAAAAATACAAATGTAGCCCAAATATCAGCCAGATGTAGCGCAACTATAGCCCATTGATAGTATGTACCAGAGTGTTCTAAAGAACAACTAGAGCGCTAACAGTCTTACTTATAAAGTGAGACTTTTAGTTAGGAATTAGCATTAAAAAAACCTTTGAAATTCACTGAAAAAACCATAGGTTTCACAACAGTTATAGTTAGCGGGAAATTTTACTGACATAAAACCAATGAAATTCCACGTTATAGTTAGTTGGACTCACTATAACTTGCGCGCCTGCAATGCACTGCTGATGACGTCACATATTACATCACTCATGACATGGTCAGTGACATCACTCATGACATCACTGATGACACCATCCTTGTGACAAAGTGGCAGACCTCCTATCAGAATAAAATAACCTTTGACACACACATTCAAAAATAGAAACTAAAATGTTCTTAAAAAAGGAGAAACCAATACCAAGTACAACAACTTATTAGGTAATTCCAACATCTACATACACATCCACTCATTCACCAACAGTTCTATATAGTCATTCATATATATATTCACTCATCATATGTAGTGATAGACCTATACATCCTGTTACACACCGACAGTCATCCAAAAGTTACTCACACACATATTCACACATGCAAAAAAACTATTGAACATCCATTTATTTGCATATACAGCTATACACACACTACCACTTTACTTCTAAGGAAACTTACACATACTTACTCTCTTAAACAATCATTTATAGAAACACATACTTATTTAAACAGGAACTCTTACAATCTCTCACTCTCACACATACTCACTTATATATATCAATACTCACATATACTAGATTAAAACATATGTCGTTACTGAAAAAGACAATAGTGAGACAGTCGTTTACTCACTAACACACACATATACACACTCATCCATCCATACAGTCCTGTACATATGCTGTCTTCAAAACACATACAAACAGTGAGCCAGTCACCAACCCATACAGCCACTTATACACAAAGTGAAACACTGATACATACATTTCAATATTTAAAAGTTACTTGCTAATATATGTATTCACTTAGATACACTTAATAAGGCAGTTAACCAATCAATTCTTTTAAAAACAAACATCCATTTACACACTTATTTAACCATTTATTCTTCCATCGTCCTTTACAAATACATATATAAAACATATTTATTTTTCAGAAAGACACACATTCACTGGCTGGTGTCATCAGTGATGTCATGAGTGATGTCACTGACCAGGTCAATGGTGATGTAATATGTGACGTCATCAGCAGTGCATTGCAGGCGCGCAAGTTATAGTGAGTCCAACTAACTATAACATGGAATTTCATTGGTTTTATGTCAGTAAAATTTCCCGCTAACTACAACTGGTGTGAAACCTATGGTTTTTTCAGTGAATATATATATATATATATATATATATATATATATATATATATATATATATATATATATATATATATATATATATATATTCACTGAAAAAAACATAGGTTTCACACCAGTTATAGTTAGGAATTAGCATTTAAAAAAACCTATTACATTCACTGAAAAAACCATAGGTTTCACACCAGTTATAGTTAACTGGAAATTTTACTGACATGAAACCATTGAAATTCCACGTTATAGTTAGTTGAACTCACTATAACTTGCCCGCCTGCAATGCACTGCTGATGACGTCACATATTACATCACTCATGACATGGTCAGTGACATCACTCATGACATCACTGATGACACCATCCAGTGAATGTGTGTCTTTCTGAAAAATAAATATGTATTATATATGTATATGAAAAGGTCGATTGAAGAATAAATGTTTAAATAAGTGTCTTAATGGATGTTTTTTAAAAAAAAATTGATTGGTTAACTGGCTTATTAAGTGTATCTTAGTGAATACATATATTAGCGAGTAACTTTTAAATATTGAAATATTTGTATCAGTGTTTCACTTTGTGTATAAGTGGCTGCATGGGTTGGTGACTGACTCACTGTTTGTATGTGTTTTGAATACAGCATATGTGCAGGACTGTATGGGTGGATGAGTGTATATATGTGTGTGTTAGTGAGTGAATGGCCGTCTCACTAGTGTCTTTATCAGTAACAAGATATGTTTTAATCTAGTATATGTGAGTATTGATGTATATAAGTCAGTATATGTGAGAGTGAGAGATTGTAAGAGTTCCTGTTTAAATAAGTATGTGTTTCTATAAGTGATTGTTTAAGAGAGGAAGTATGTGTAAGTTTCCTTAGAAGTAAGGTGGTAGTGTGTGTAAAGTTGTATATGCAAATAAATGGATGTTCAATACTTTATTTGCATGTGTGAGTAACTTTTGAATGACTGTCAGTGTGTAACAGGATGTATAGGTGTATCACTACATATGATGAGTGAATATATGTATGAGTAACTATATAGAAGTGTTGGTGAATGAGTAGATGTGTATATAGATGGTGGAATTACTGAATTGGTTGTTGTAACTGGTATGGGTATCTCCATTTTTTTGAAAATGTTAGTTTCAATTTTTGAATATGTGTTTCAAGGGCTACATTACACTAAAAGGAGGTCTGTCACTCTGTCACAAGGATGGTGTCATCAGTGATGTCATGAGTGATGTCACTGACCATGTCATGAGTGATGTAATATGTGACGTCATCAGCAGTGCATTGCAGGCGCGCAAGTTATAGTGAGTCCAACTAACTATAATGTGGAATTTCAATGGTTTTATGCCAGTAAAATTTCCAATTAACTATAACTGGTGTGAAACCTATGGTTTTTTCAGTGAATTTAATAGGTTTTTTAAATGCTAATTCCTAACTATAACTGGTGTGAAACCTATGTTTTTTTCAGTGAATTTCATAGGTTTTTAAAATGCTAATTCCTTTCTATATCGAGTTTGTAACCTACGATTTTTTTTAATATGCTGTTTTGTGTGAGTATTAATTAGTATTATTTTTTTTAATAATGAAATATATATATATATTTTTTTTACTAGTTTTTCTTGGGGCGCTCTGGGTCCGCGCACCGGTAAGCTCTCCGGAGAGTGCACCCAGAGCGCTACTTGCGTTCGTGTAAAAAAATATGAATGAAAAGTAAATAATAACGCAAGATATTTAGTACCATACATATAAAAGCAGTTTTTTTGAATAAGGAAATGAAAATAATTTTGCATTTCCGTGAAACTATCAAAACGTCACTTCAGCGCGCCGCGTAAGCACCCCTGGAAGCGCCTACGTTCGCGCCGCGTATGCGCCTCAGAAGCGCCTACGTTCACGCCGCGTATGCGCCCCGGAAGCGCCTACGTTCGCGCCGCGTATGCGCCTACGTTCGCGCCGCGTTTGCACCCCGGAAGCGCCTACGTTCGCACTGCGTGTGCGCCCCGGAAGCGCCTACGTTCGTGCCGCGTATGCGCCCCTGGAAGCGCTCCGGTGCGCGCAGCGTCAGCGCGTCAAGTCACGTGACCTTAAAATAACACTTTTCATTGGTTGCTAACAGTTTTTTTTACAAAGAATGGAATCCCCACCCATTTCCTTCACTTCTTCTTTCACTTTTGTGACTGAAAGACCTGCCTTTTTTCTCTTTGATCTTGCTTGGTTAATCATGGCTGCCAGACCATCCAGCAGTGAAGATGAGCCTGAATTCATCGATGAAGAGCCTCCTCAACCAAAGGTGAAAGAGCATTTCATCTGGAAATTTTTTTCCATACCGATGACCAGAAAAAGGTGAATGCTCCAAAAGTGGAGTGCAGGATCTGCCATACAGTCCTGTCACGGGGTGACCCCAAAAAAATATAATATTTTGGGAACTCCACAATGCTTCGCCATGTGGAGAGGAAGCACCCCCAGAATTTTGCCCGGGAAAGCGTCAGGGGTCTGGCACAAGAGGTTCCCAGTGATGGGGCCTCTACATCCACCGGAGGAGAAGCTACTTCTGTGAGGGGGCGATCGCAGGAGCTGGTTCCAAACATTCAGCCTGCATTCAACAAAGGTGTCCTGAAATGCAGATACTGCGATCAACTACTTTCCTTTGGGGAGCAAAGTGTCCTGCTCATGGTTCGAGCATTGGAGAACCATCGCTGCCATTCCCAGACCCAATTTTTTTTGTTTTTTTTGCTCCTGTTGAGCAGTTTCCATTCCCTGTTTTTGTTTCTGTTCTAAAAAAAGAAAAAAGAAGAAAAAAAAATTCTTTTCAGAACTATCTCCAATTCTCATCAAAGAGCTATATTCTTAAAAAAATGAAAAAGAGTAAGTGAAGTGGAGTGCATTGATAATGGAAAGTAAAATGAGTAAGAAAGAACAGATAGGTATGAGAGGAGAAAGGAAGTGAAGTAGGGGGACTGAAAGAAGGTGAGTGTTGGGAAGGAAAGTAAGGAGAAGGAGAGTGAACATGGGGAATGTGGATATTCAAAGAAAATGTTGAAAAGGAACGGGGGTGTGGAAGGGTAAGAAAAGATGCATTGCTGGAGTTGCATCACTTTTCTGACACACTCCAGCAATGCATCACTTTTGCGCTTACAGATACGTCTGAAATACTGACGTATCTGTATGCATGCAAAAGGGACGTATTGACGCAAGAAAGGGTCGTAGAGGTGACGCAGTGAAATCTATGAGATATCACTGCGTCACATTTATCACGCTGTTGCGTCCAAATCGTACGCCTGTTTCACAGCCGGCGTAAGACTGATGCAGGCCCTTTCACATGGGGCCTGGCCCCATGTGAAAGGATGCATTGCTGGAGTTGCATCATTTTTGTGACACACTCCAGCAATGCATCACTTTTGCGCTTACAGATACGTCTGAAATACTGACGTATCTGTAAGTACTTGCGACATAATACGTCATATATTTAATATGACGCATGACTAGAAGACTGCAGGCCTCATTTATGAGGCCATGCGTCACTTTAACGCCACCGGTGCGTCACTTTTTGTGACGCACAAGTGCTGTAAAAAATGCACCTTATTCAGTCATATTTACAAAGTGACGCATCTAGGTAGATGCGTCACTTTGTAAGCCCCTGCACCACATTATACCTACGTCAGGTGTAATGTATGCAAAAGGGACTTATTGACGCAAGAAAGGGTCGCAGAGGTGACGCATTGAATAAACTGGGTTTTCCCCATGCTACGCTCCCCGGTCCCCTCCCCGGTGCGCGTACCGGGCGCTCCCCCGCGCAAATCGAAACATTTTTTTTTTGCCCCGCGGGGCCCTTTTATAGCCCCCACATCAAACCTAGGGGGTCAGGGGGGTCTACCCTGCCCCCTTATGGTCATTTCACCCTTTGTTTTTGCCACCTCTTGTGTCTCGATCCTACCGAGACACAAGATGGCGGCCGCTCCGGACTGTTTCGAATGTTTACAGACACCCGAGAGCCAATCAGCTTTCCGTGCGCAAGTCGCGTAGCGCGGCCGGTGAGCTTCCCGGTGTGCGTACCGGGGCGCGCCTATAGATATATATATTTTTTTGAACCTAAATTACTTAAAAACCACTGGAGCACATATCTTGAGACATAGCAAAGGCACATCGGGCTACCAGTCCCTACAATGTTGCCAATTTTGGTGCAAATCCATTCAGCCGTTCGGGCTAAAAGTGAGTTCGACCGCCCTATGGAAATTAACATGGAGAAAACACGTTTTGGGACCCCCCTTTTATCTCGGCCCCCGCTTGACTAATCCCCCCCACATTTTTAGGGAAGGAGCGGAGCGGGCCACGAACTTTGAGAAATTCGCGAAGATTCGTCCACCGGCGCCAAAGTTATTCCCAATAGAATGTTGCGGATTTCCTATGGAAAGTAGATCCTAACCATAACTACCTACTGGCGACCGCCAGTGGGTAATGTATGAATATATATATTTTTAACACTCATGAACTTTTTCAAAACACTCAAAGTCACTGGATGATGTCATTTGAGATGTCATACCTGATGTCATGTGTGATGTAATACATGAGGTCTTAAGTAGTGCAGTGCGAGAGTGCTTGTTATAGTTAGCTCACTAACTGAATTTCACTGGTTTTGTATCAGTGAAATCTGAGCCTAACTAACTATATATATATATATATATATATATATATATATATATATATATATATATATATATATATATATATTACCTACTGGCGGTCGCCAGTAGGCATATATAGTTAGGATTTTTTCCCTAAAAATGGCACATTTTGTTTCTGAGCAGCCCCTGAAAATTTGGGGGGGTTTCATCAAGTGGGGGCCGAGAAAAAAGGGGGGTCCCAAAACGCGTTTTTCCCATGTTAATTTCCATAGGGCGGTTGGACTCACTTTTAGCTCGAACGGCTGAATGGATTTGCACGAAACTTGGCAAAATTGTAGGGACTGTTAGCCCGATGTGCCTTTGCTAGGTCTCAATATATGTGCTTCAGTGGATTTTGAGAAATTAACGTTCAAAACAAGATATATATCTGTAACAGCGCTCCGGGTAGCGCTCCGGTTCGCGTACTTTTCGCGTAACGGAACTTTGCGATGCGAATCTGATTGGCTCTCCTGTGTCTGTCAACATTCTAAACAGTCCGGAGCGGCCGCCATCTTGTCTCTCGGTAGGATCGAGAGACAAGAGGAGGCCAAAACAAAGGGGGAAATTACCATAAGGGGGCATAGTAGATCCTCGTTGACCCCCTAGGTTTTATGTGGAGGTTTTAAAAGGGCCCAGCAGGGCAATAAAATTTTTTTTTATTTTTTTTTGCCTGGTGAGCGCCTAGTACGCGAACCAGAAAGCGTTCTAGGCAGCGTACTATAAGGGAAAAAGAATGATAGACTTTTCAAATACTGTATGTTAATTGTTTGTTGTTTTTGTTGATTATTTATTTTTTTCTTTATTTTTTAAGCATTTTTTTATTTTGATTGTGTTTCATAATTTATTAAATTTTCTAACATTTCATCGTCAGAAATTTCATATTTGTCATTGAATATGTTTTGAAGTGTATGAGGGTGTAAAATGTTCTAATTTTTAAGCAGGTTATCCACTGCTTCCACACATTGAAGTAGTTCCTGGTCTCTACTTTCATCCATAAATTCATCAATGTTTCCTTGGCTGCTCTCTTCCAGTACAATTTTAAATTGAACTTGCTGCTCGCCTTCCATTTTGCCTGAAATTTGGATTAAAAAAATATATATTACTAGAGGTAGGGCACTGTTGGGATTAATTTTAGATAGGCAGTTTTTATTAGTGAATTCATCTTTTGGCAGTGTATAGTATCAGAGTGGAAGTAGGACTATAAAAAAGTGTATGTGATTTAACCAAGAGAAGCCTAACTCCATCCATAACTATAACAGAGAAGTCTATCTAAATCTATAACTACTACAGAGGGATAGTATATAACTATCAGAAAAAGTTTACCATATTAAGTTATAGTGCACAATATACTTCAGTTTTAAAAATAACAACTTACCTTCACAAACAAGTTGAAGTGTTTGGTAACTATTCAAATGTAATGTACAACAAGAAGTAGCAGTCAAAATGGCTGTGTTTTCTTCTCTTCCTTTATATATATTCAGGTATATAACCAATCAAATGTCAGGTAATAAAAGTAGAAAATGAAAGTAACATTTTCATTGGTTGTCAATTCCAACACTTCAGATGTGTTTTGTGAAGTAATTTACCTCACGGTATTTAGAGAGGTCTACAGGCTTAATGGCTAAATGGAATTTCAATCAAATTTGTGAAAATGAAAGGGATTGTTATGTAGTATGAGCTAATCTATATTTGGTGAGAGTGTCTCCAGTCGTTTTTCTGTGAATTACTTTCCCACCTTTTTTATTGGACCGCTTCCCGGGAAGCGGTCCGGTCCGCGAACCAGCAGCGTAACGGGAGTCCACCATTTTGTGTATCGGTCGAATCAAGATACAAGATGGAGGGCAAATAATGTTCAGAATGGGTAGAAGGGGGCACGGTAGATGTATCTTGACCCCCTAGGTTTCCTGAGGGTGGCTGAGGAGGACCATATGTGCGGGAAAAAAATATTTTTTTTTGAAATTGTGCGCGGTTAGCTTCCAGTTCGCGTACCGGGTAGCGCTCTTTGAGCGTATTTTGTAGAAAATTAGAGAAAAAAGTCAGAGAAAAATAATAATTGTGAGTGATCAGATGTAGGGTAGCTCTGAGAAGAGCTTTTTGGGTTTATGGTACATTTTGGTACTTATAAGTAGGTACCAATGCACAGTCTTAAATTCAAAATGAAAATTCTGTTGCCCTCATCTGAGAAGTGAACTCCATCTCCTCTGTAGATATCTTGCATGTAGTAACGCAACTTATTGTTGTACAAGGAGCCCATTCCATGGTCTCTCATGTAAGCTGAAACAGATTTGTTTACATGCTTCCTCGACTTCTCAATTTGTGGACAAAATTGGTTGGACCACCTCCATTTCTGTCTTTGGCATATATTGGAATATACCAAGGCAGTTTGAGGAAAAAGTGTCATCAATTGCTCAAAGGTGTCCTTTAAAAGCATTTCCAGACCTACCCCAGTCAAAGTGCCTAAATCATTACCTCCACAGTGCACAATTAACAGGTCAGGTTTTGGCAAATGCATAAAGGTTTTCACCAATGGTATCAATTGGTGACATTTTAATCCTCTTTGGCCCAACCACTTAATTTCCACATCTTGTAAATTGAGGTTAGGTAAATTTCTGTTCTCAGCATACCTTTGAGCCCAGTAGATGTAACTATGTCCAACAATCCAGACATTAAACATGGTGAGAGAAGGTTGGGCTGCAGTCAGATGAAGTGTGGTAATGAAAGGGCAGTTGAAACAGTAGGAGTTTGTAAAGAAAAAAAACTGTGGATTTCCAGTGCTAATGATTCATTAGCAGTGATTGGTGCATTTCCATTTCTGAAAACAGAAAGTTAGGGTGCATGGATGTGTTCTTTGAAAGATGTAATTTGAATGGTCAAGGAAAAAACATTTAATGAAAGATTCTACTGGATACGCAGGTGCACTGAGAGTTCAGAGTTCAATTGAAACATTGTTGTGTGAACTTGCAAACATGAGAGGTCTTACAGGAGGTGGTTGCTAAGCAAAAAAGGCAGAGAGGGCAGAGGGGGAAAGGGTTTTGATTTGAAAAAAATGAGGGAAGAGTTATGATTGGCTAATATGAGAGATATGTGTAAAGAATATCAGCATTTCTGTGCTTTCTATAGCTGCAGCCTCTGGAGTGCATCCTCTTTGTTCTGCTGAAGACAATTTGGAGTATTTCTGAGACTGTTTTGAAACTCAAAAAGTATTTGCTAAGGTGAGAAAAGATTTATTTAATTTAGATAGAGAATAGTATGATTTAAGGAGAAAATGATGAAGAAAGCTGTGTTTTTAAAATGTGGCTTTGTCTCAAGTGATATACAAATAGATTTTGTTTCTTTGAGAAATTGTAATTGCATATTCGGTTTAGCATTCTGGCATGCAGTAATACAAGATATTGTTGTACATGGAGCCCATTCCATGGTCTCTCATGTAAGCTGAAACAGATATGTTGTGTTTAAAAACGATTTTTGAAAACAATTACATTTCTGGATATGTACTGTTAGAGCTTTATAGGTTGTTTGGGCCATATTTATAAGGCATTTGAGTGTCTATGATGTTATTTTTCCCTTTTTAAATGGAAAGCGTTCTTCATGGGGCAAGTTTCTTGTAAATACGCTCCCACCTGTGCTTGGCAAATTTAGATTTTGATTATGGGAGTTACATAGCCATGTTAAAAATGACCCCAAAATGGTGCAAGGGCATTCAAAAAAACGCTTTCATGTGTCTCGAGGACATTTTCAGTCATTTCATCTTGAATGTATGTATACAATTGATTTATATGCTGTGTTTAAAAACGATTTTTTGAAATCAATTACATTTCTGGATATGTACTGCTAGAGCTTCATAGGTTATTTGGGGCATATTTATAAGGCATTTAAGTGTCTATGATGTTATTTTTCCCTTTTTAAATGGAAAGCGTTCTTCATGGGGCAAGTTTCTTGTAAATACGCTCCCACCTGTGCTTGGCAAATTTAGATTTTGATTATGGGAGTTACATAGCCATGTTAAAAATGTCCCAAAAATGGTGCAAGGGCATTCAAAAAAACGCTTTCATGTGTCTCAAGGACATTTTCAGTCACAAAAGTGACGCATCTCCAGCAATGTATCCTTTCACATGGGGAAAGCCCCATGTGAAAGGGCTTGCGTCAGCCTTACGCCTGCTGTGAGGCAGGCGCAAGATTTTGACGCAACAGCATCCTAAAAGTGACGCAGTGAAATCTCATAGATTTCACTGCGTCACTATTACGAGGCTTTTTGCGGGGGAACATGCAAACACAACAGGTGATGGTCCATCACCTGTTGTTTTTGCGGGGGAACGCCACCTCTGCATACATTATACCTGACGCAGGTATAATGTGGCGCAGGGGTTTAAAAAGTGACGCATCTACCTAGATGCGTCACTTTTTAAATTTGGCGCAACAAGGCGCATGTTTTACGCCGCAGATGCGTCACAAAAAGTGCTGCATCCGCAGCGCAAAACTGACGCAAGGCCTCATAAATGAGGCCCCTTATCGTCATCCTGAATCAATCATTTAAAATGTTAGGGAGAGATTTATGATAGGTGTATGTTTTGTACCACTGTGCGTCACTTTTGTGACGCAGTGGTGGTGCAAAAGATTTGCTATGTTAAATAATAAGTAGGGTGTTAAGTTTTTGATGACTGTTATTCATTTACTGTTTGGTAATAGTGGTTAATAACATTTTTTATTATATTTTTCCACAGATTCAACTGCAGATCATTTCAAAATTTGAAAAATGCCAACTAAGAATCGAATTAGAAAGGCTAGAAAACGTCAAAGACAGCAGGATGATCTATTATTGCAGCAGTCCTCTCCCCCAAAAACTTGTGAAATCACCAAGAAAGCTCTGGGTAAGAGCACAAAATCATTCATAAGAAATATTTGTAGTAAAAAAAGTATTTCTCCCAAAAATGTTTCAGTCGAGAAAAAGAAAAGCAATTTAAATGGAAAGGAAAGACCAATCAAAAATGTTACTGCTAGAGCAAGAGATAACTCTGTGCATGATAGTAGAAGGAAACAACAGTTTAGGGACATTCGAAAACGAATGTTCCGCAACAGGATAATAGTTAATTTATTAAAAAATATTAAGAAAGGCCAACAGAAAGTGGCATTTTATAAGAAGAAGAAAAATGTAGAGAAAATTATTGATCATGCTTTCGAAATTAAGCGAAAGTTATTTATTTTGGTAATCAATAGAATTAGGAAACTAAACATGGTAATTTCTGATTTCAAATCAAATAGTAGATGGAAGAGAGTAGTAAATCGTACTAACTTTTGTGAAGTTTTTTTCCGGAGAATGGATGCATAGTTCAAGTTGTGAGGCATTTTTTAATGAGGAGAGTTATTTTCAGGATAATGATTTGGTGTTTGCAGTTGACACCAGTGGTCGAGCTTATGAAGTGAAGGATGGTTGTCCAGTTGAAAAAGAAAAACTTGTGACAATAGAGGCAGACGGGGTGTTAGGTAATGAGGTTTTAGGAAGACGTCCTAAGGGTCCTGTGTACATTTGGAAGTGTAGTTCTATTTGCAGTGTGCGACAGGATTCCATCAATTTGCTTTGTGATTTTGTACGGACATTTAATAAGAAAAGTTTGAAGCAGAAAATGAAGTTGTTGCAAGAATTAGATCCTTGCAGAGTAAGACAAATGACAGGTTTGCGTGGTCATTCACTGGCTTGTCTTTCCAGGAGAGTATGCCAGAGTGTTTTTCATCATTTCAGGATGCTAGCAGTGCATCATAATAAAGTCAGGAAATTAGTCAGAATGTTGTATCATGCTAAGAGTCCAGCAATTATGCTTAAACAATTATGTGCTGCTCTTTTGCATGGTTCTGAAATAGATGTCAAGAATATTTGTGAAGAAATTGAGTTTTGTTACTTTGGAAGTAAAGATGAGAATGTTCAAATTGACCCTGAAGTAGAGGGTAATGTTGAAGATAATGTACAGGTTTGTAGTACAGATAAATTTCAGAAGGAAATTGTCACGTTTCAGATGAAATCAAGTGAGAGGCCTAATTTCACTTGTGTGTGTTGTCGACGCACTTATTACAAGAATCAGATTAAGTTAGTGGATTTATATGCAAAAAGTGAAAGGGAAAATAATAGTGAATGGAAGGATTTTGCCACATACTTGATGGTAGAAAATTATTTTGATTTGGGATCGGATCAACGTGTGTGTACTTATTGTTGTAACAAATTAAACCAAAACCAGATGCCTGCTAGGGCGGTTCATAATAATCTGGAATTGGTTGAGATTCCTTCTGAATTGAAGGATTTAAATACTTATGAATCTATTTTGATTCAAAGTATCCATCCCTTTCAGGCTATTGTAAGAATGGAGCCAAAGACAGGGAAGTTGCCTCCATCAGATTTACAGAGAGGATTAAAGGGAAGAGTTGTTTATTTGCCTCTAGATTTGAACAAAAACATTAACACAATTGGAGTAGAAAAAGTGGAAGAAGAACCTCTGGTTATCTTGGTTAATGGGGTTCCGACAACGAATAAGAAAATATGGCAAGATTTAGTGGATGTTAGGAAAGTCAAAAAGGCAACATTGTATTTGAAGAAAAATAATAAGTTCTATAAGAATGTATATGTTGCAGAAGAGGAAGTAAGTGATGAAGAGGATAGCGATTTGTGTGCTGGCCAAATTGATAAAGTAGAGGCCTCTAAAAGTGAAGAAATATATGAACATTATAGTGTTCATCCTTTGCATTCCAAGGAAGTCATGGGGAATGCTATTGAGTTGTTTCAAATGAAACAAGCCAAAGGGAGTCCCATTAGTGTTTGGGAGGAAAGTTTGGAAGCTCGGTGTTTCCCACAACTATTTCCAACAGGTCAAGGAGGAAGATATGATGAGCGACCTCATCTAATTCCTGCGTCTGAATACCGGACTTTACGATTGTATGCAGAAGATCCTAGGTTTCGTCAATGCATTCCCTATTTGTTTCATCTCCTGTTTGAAAGCGATCTGTCTGGACTGTCATATGCAGTGAACCACATCTTAAAAAGTGGTATACAGATGCGAAACATCTCGGCAAGTGACTTTATGCATAAAGTCAATGTCCAAGACAGTATTTTGGATTCTCACCTAATTAATCTCATGGCGTGTCAGCGTGGTACTAATGAGTACTGGTACCATCGTCATGGTGATTTAAAATGTATGCTGAGGAACTTAGGAACTCCAACTTGGTTCATCACTCTGAGCTGTGCCGAGTATGGCTGGGAAGACTTACTTGAATTTCTACGAGAGGCAAATGGAAATATTGAAAACATTGAATTCAAGACACCTGGAGAACTGTGTTCTTTGGATCCAGTGAATGTATGCAGGTACTTCAATCATAGATTTGAAGCTATGATGTCTTTCATCACAAATAAGAAGAATCCACCTCTTGGAGAGGTGTTGGATTTCTTCTGGAGAAAGGAGTACCAAGCAAGAGGTGCTCCTCATATACATATGTTGCTGTGGATCAAGGATGCACCTAAATTTGGAACAGATCCGGATGACTTAGTGATGAATTTCATAGAACAGTATTCTACGTGTGCTGTTCCAAACGCAACGGAGAAGAAAAGCCTAAGAGAACAAGTTCTTCGTTTCCAAAGCCATCGTTGTGGAAAGTACTGTTGTCGTAAATTCAGAAACAAGGACAAGTTCTACACCAAATGTCGTTTCAACTTTCCACGACCGGTGATTTCTAAAGGAAGAGTGAACAGTTTGATGTCTTCGCTGCGACATAATGTGACGAGGAAATCACCCAAAAATACATACAATTTGAAAAGGAACGAAGAGTCCAAGTACATCAACGACTACAACCCAGTGATTTTGTCCATGTGGAATGCTAACATGGATATACAGTTTGTGGCTGACAACTGTATGGCTGTGGCTCGGTATGTGACATCTTACATCACCAAAAAAGAAAAGACAGAATTGAAGGATATGTGGGAGGACATTTCCCATGAAAAGAGCCTCAGCAAGAAGTTGTACAGTTTCAGTCTGAAAATGTTGTCGCATCGAGAAATCGGAGCTTACGAATGTTCTGACCGGTTGTCTTCAGCAAGTCTCTATGCCAAATCCAGGAGTACTGTTTGGGCGAGTCTTGGTCTTGCTGCAACGCGAAATCGAGTTCTAAAACCTGTCCGGGAAATTGAGTATTTGGGGGAAAAGGAACCAAACAGTACCGACATTTTGAAGACCAACATGTTGGATACATATTATCCAAATCGAAGCAGTCACCTTGAGAATGTTTGTCTATATAAGGTTCTACAAAATTATATATTCAAGAGGAACATCAAAGAAGATATTGAGAAAGGAGTGTATGCTGTAATTGGAAGTGAGGGATGCCTGGTCAAGCAAAGAAAATGCCAATTAGTAAACCATCGAAAATTGAGTGGCGAATCTCCAGAAAAAAAGGAGTTTTTCTATTTAGCACTTTTGCAACTTTTCAAGCCTTGGCGTGCAGAAGAGGAACTGCTTGGAGATTTCCTCTGTTATGAAGACTCTTTCACTGCTGCTAAGGAGACCATAGAATGTCCTGCTTTTCCCAAATATCAAGAAATGTTGACTTTGGAAATTGAGCAGGAAGCAACGATTGCAGCCGAGATTGCCAGAGACAGTTCTCAGGACAGTCAGAGTTCTGTTTCATTAAGTCAGGATCCACTAGGAAGACCTATTATCGAAAATGAAGCTGCCACTGCTATGAATGAAGTGGAAAGAGCCATAGCACATGCTCAAAAGGATGCGGTTAACTTAGAAGACTTGGAAAAACAACTCAACGTTGAGCAGAGGAAAATATATGACGAAGTTACCAAGCAAATTGATCATGGATTAAGTCATGAGAAGAAAGAGTGCTCATGTACGTCGTTGAAGCCTGTCCGACTGTACGTGAGTGGAGAAGCGGGAACTGGAAAAAGTTTCCTTATTAAAGCAATTTCTTGTTATTTGCAGGAAAGGACTGAGTCATCGCTGTCTTGTGTTGTTACCGCTCCTACTGGACTGGCAGCACATAACATTAAAGGTATTACTTTGCATCGTCTACTGATGCTGCCAGTGGAGCATGACAACAAATTACAATACCACAAGTTATCTGGGGATGCTTGTTGTGAAGTTTCAAGAGTCTTGAGGAAAATGAAACTTCTTATCATTGACGAAGTAAGCATGGTTTCCAATGTCATGCTTGCCTTTGTGCATTTGAGAATGCAAGAAGTTCTTAAAACAAAACTGAGTATGATGTGTTATTTGGTGGCAAACACATCATTGTTTTCGGAGATCTTCTGCAGCTGACACCAGTAAAAGGACAACCTGTATTCAGAATACTCACGCATGAAGATACCAGGAAGTGCCTAGGGAGCATTGGCAACGTCAATATATGGTTAAACTTCAATTATGCTGAACTGCATGAAAATATGCGTCAGGCAAAGGATGAAGATTACAAGAATATTCTACAAGATATTAGAATTGGAAAAGTGACCGAGCATGGGAAAGAAGCTTTAAATGCACGATTACTGTCAAATTTATATCCAGAACAAGACGTTGTGCCTGAGAATATTTTTCAGAAAATTACTGAGAAGAAATCCGGAATATGTTTGATGCCAACTCTTGCAGAATGTGCCATCTTCAACAACAAAATGTTGAATTTAGAAAAGCAAGAGATTGTGAAACTTGAAGCTATTGACAGAATAGAGCATATGGGATCCACAATTATTTTGTCAGAGAATTTGAAATCAAAATTGGATTCATTAGAGAAGACTATATCTAAAACAGCGGGTTTTGAAAAGACTTTGAATGTGTGCTTAAATTGCCAAATCATTTTGAGAAGGAATTTACATGTTAAAAGAGGTCTGGTAAATGGATAAATGGGTAATGTTGTTGATTTTGAGAAATATAGAAATAGAGATGGAATTGAATTTTTAAAAATTAAATTTGATGGCATTGAGGAAGTACAGCTAATTGGTCGTTGTTCTGCTAGGTTTTTGCTTGTTAAAGACTTATATGTTCGCCGTAAACAGTTTCCTGTTTGCTTGGCATATGCGGTGACAATCCATAAATCGCAAGGTTTAAGTGTAGATAGTGCATTGGTGAATATTGGCAGTTCTGTGTTCAAAGAGGGTATGGCATATGTGGCATTGTCACGAGTTAGAACTTTATCGGGATTGTACTTGATTGACTGTGATGTCACAAATATTTGTGCGGATCTAGATTGTGTTAAGGAATACAATAGGTTAAGAAAAGAGTATGCTCCACATTTGCCTCAATATCCTTTGTTTGAGAAACGTGTAGTAGGCCGGAAACGAAGAAATATCAGTAATAGTAGGGAGGTTGTAGCAAAAAGCCCAAAAGTCGATGAACCGAAAATTGTAAGCAGAAAGAAAGTGGATTCTGTTGAAGATGTTGTCGGTTTTCAATTTGAAAACAGTTCTGGTGTCAACTGCTATGCAAATGTAGTGGTTAATGTTCTCTTTTCACTAGAGACTTTAAAAGAACAGATTGTGTTCAATTCGGAACAAAGTTTATGCTGTTTGTTGAATTCTGTGTTAGAGAAATGTAGCACTGATCGAACAAAAGTAGAAAGTGTGTCTGAAGTTCGTTATCTGTTAGATGAATGTTCAGGTCAAACAGACTTCTCTGAAAATAATCAGCAGGATTGTCAGGAGTTTTTAATGTATATGCTTGATGTATTGCAAGATGAGGGTGTAGATGTAGATCACCTGTTTGGGCTTTCTTATCAATGGCAGCATGACTGTGAGAACTGTATGGTATCAAGTACTACTAGTGTAGACTCAGAAAGATTTATATATTTAACTTTGCCAGACAGTAAATCAGTCTCCTTTAATAAGCTAGTAAATGCAGCTGATCACAACATGGAGTGTAGCCAATGTAAATCTGAAATGATGTCAACATTATTTATACGAAGATATGGTCAGTATGTCATTTTAATGATCCAACGATATAGGCCTGATGGATCAAAATTGTCAACTTTAATAAAAAAATGTGTTGCTTCTCAGCTGTCAATATCAGGAAGGACTTTTGTAACTGTAGCAATGATCTATCACGATGGTCCTTCAACAACATCAGGACATTACACAGCTTATTTAAAGTCTAGAAACGGCTGGTCATTCTGCAACGATTCTGTTGTAACTTTCAAAAAATAAATTGCCGTTTGACCTTAAAAATTCTTACCTGGTGTTTTTAAAACCAAAATTTTAAGGAAAGAATCTCGGGATTTCCTCTGAGGAATTGCAAAAGGTTCATGAAGTAGAGGGAATGTAAGTCTGCAATGCTGTCTAGATTATTGGTCCAAAACTTTTAATTATAATGTCATTTTAAAAATCCAACTATATAAACCTGATGCAAGTAAGTCTGCTTCATAGTAAGCAGTATCAGTGTCATAGGAAAAGTAGAACATGAGTGAGCAAGAAGGGTAAGATATTAGTAGTCCAGGATTGTGAAAGTAATCTTAAATGTTTTCTTTTTGAAAGTTGCGAAAATAGAAAATGACGGGATTTGATTAGAAGAATTACAAGAGTTGTGAATCGCTGCAACATGATTTGGCCAAGTGGAAACATGTGGTAGAATGTGAGAAGTCTTTTATTGTATGTAACATATTTTTCAAAACGATGGAGGTTTTCTTTCAGAAAGTGACGGGCTGAAAATATTTATAGCACAACAGAGTGTACGCTGTTCATAGGACATCCTTCGGCGTTATGGAAAGTAAGTTAATTTAAGGAGTTTTGAATTCAGATTTCTTAGGTTGTATGGATTTTTTAAACACAATCATTTTGATTGTGTTTTTTTTCCCCGCTGTTACATGATGAATACCTTCAAGTCACTGATTTAAGTGAAATTTGATATATTCTGAGAACAGCAAAAATAAACCATTTAAAATGTATAATTAATGTTCTACTTTTTGTACTTATGATATACATTTAGAAATGTGAGGTAGATATGGAGAAACTGAGGCTTTTGTAAGTGTCAAAGTTAATGCTTAAAGTGCTGCACTTCTGGGTACTGTTTTTTTTTAAAACTGAATAGGCCTCACCTCAAAGAAACCTCTTGAAAGGACACATCTCATTTGCATCCTGAAACAATCATTTAAAATGTTATACACAATTTTATGATGGCTTTACATCTCTTTTGCGCTGCTATTGCATCACTATTGTGAGACATCAGCAGTGCAAAAGATGCACCATGTTCCAAAATAGGCCTCAGTTTTTCAGCATCAAGATACTGTTTGTTTAAAATATATATCTTTACGATTGTGTAGGGGACGTAGAGAAGCAGAGGCTTCTGTAAATGTCAAAGTTGTTGAAAAACTGTTTGTTCTTGAACCTTTTCCCTTGTCTTTTCTAATTTTTAAATACATGTTTTAATATTTTTGAAATGTTTGTTCTCTCTTTTACAGATTGAAAGTATGAAAAAAAAATTGAAAAAGTTAACAAGAATTATAAGGTAAATGTTTTCTACTCTTTCTACCCGCAATCCACTGCTGACCATGTCATGAATGATGTAATAAGTGGACATGACTTACTTCATTGGTAGGCCTTCACATGTATTAATGCATACACTGCTGCTCTTCTGCGTTCTGTTTCATATGCTGGACTACATCTGCACTATGAGATACCTAAGCAAAGGCAACACAGGTGATGTGATTGTGAAATGAGCAAAAGAAACTCCACGTTTTTCAATTACATTACTTGTGTTTTCTAAGTTTACGAATGACATTGTGCAGATGAAGTTTAGGTCTGTCTATGGACACAGAAGCTGTCTGGCTGTTGTTCAAGAGTGAAGTGGACATGTTTTACTTCAATGGTAGGTCTTCACATGTATTATCTCCTCTGTATTCTTCAAGCATAAATTTGATATGCAACCCTGAGTAGGCCTCACCTTAAACAAACTTTTGGAGAGGACACACCTTATCGTCATCCTGAATCAATGATTTAATCTGTCACATTTAACATCTATTAGTTCTACTGCTTCATTTCTTTAATCCTTACTTTCCTGCGTTTGCAACTTCCCTAATTCCTTTCTCTATTACTTAATTATTCTACTCCTTCCAGTATTTTTCTCAGTCCCTCTCTTCTCATACTTCTTCATTCTTATTCACTCATTCTGTCTCTATTAATGTTACTGTTTCTGAATGATCTCAAAATTTTTTTAAAAACAAGAACAGTAAGTATAAGGGTAGGAAACAGACAGTTATGTTACAAGAAAGACAGCTATAGGAAGTAAACAAAAGATACTGTTACTCGCAATCCACTGCTGATGATGTCACTGACCATGTCAAGAATGATGTAATATGTGACATGATCAGCAGTGGATTGCGGGTAACAGTATCTTTTGTTTACTTCTTATAGCTGTCTTTCTTTTAACATAACTGTCTGTTTCCTTCCCTTATACTTACTGTTCTTTTTAAAAAAAAACAATTTTTGGTTCGCTCCCAGTTCGCGTACCGGAGTGCGAACTGGGAGCGAACTAATGTATGTATGTATATATAGGCATTTATATAGCGCACTACTTACCCGTAGGGTCCCAAGGCGCTTCGACCGCTGCGAAACCCTTCCTGGCTTCCCTGAGAGATGGTCCCTTAATGGGTATCTCCAGGGTGAGACCAGGCATCCCCGGCGGTCTGGTGGGGCCGTTAGTGAAGATGAGGCAAGCTAATGCCCAGAGTTGCCGAGTGTGATCGCTGATCAGAGTGGGCACCGAGGCGAGAGAATTATCGAGTCTGCTGACCCTGGTCCAGAAACCTGCCGCGCCGGGAATCGAACCCTGGTCCCGGGCCGTCCTCTGCTCTCGGGTCTGCCGCCTCTAACCAGTGAGCCACACTACTTCACTACTAAACTAAAAGAAATAGAGGTTGGCAGAGTTTCAAAAATTCTACCATTTTTTTTATAATGGGGAGGTAGTTCTGAAAAGACCTTTTTTTTCGTTTTTGTTGTTTTAAATTTTTTTTATTATTTTTCTGAACATTTTTTATATTTTTTTTGTATTTTCTGAACATTTTGATATTTTTTTGTTTTTTTGGGGGGAGGGGGGAAACAAAAATGATTCATTGAAAAAGACTCAACAGGAGCAACGAAAAAAAGAAGAATTTATGGTTTGGGGCGTTTCGGGCAAACATGATTAGTAATAGCTTTCATAATTAGAGTAATGCTACTTTCTCTGTAGCAAATTATTTGGTTACAGCGCACGCACACTTGCTTCACTTCCCCAAAGTTCATTTGAATGTTAGGGACCATCTCCCTCGCCTCTGGTCCCGACACTTCTTGAACCACCGATCTTCTTGCCATCACAGGGGGATTTTGTTGCTCATCTTGAAGCTGGGCAGCACTATAATTGTTTGGGTGCCACCTACTCATATGCCTATGCATAGTATAATTTCCGAAGCTGTATTTCTTATCAGTCCCCCTTGACAGTCTTTCTTTGCATATACGGCAAAACACATATCTTGCATTCACTTTTTTTTGCCCCTCTGGAAATGTAAAAAATTGCCAGATGTAGTTTTCTTTTCTATTATACCTCCTGGGCTCCTCTGGCAAAAACTCTGGCTCATCCTGCTCATCCTCCTCTTCCTGATCTGCCTCTTCTTGTAAGATTACTTACAGTTGGTCCTCTCTTCCCATGAGGAGGTGGAGGTGGTGGTGGGGGTCCACCAGCTGAAGCAACTACTGAAGCCATTGCTCAACTATGAAAAAGGGTCTTTCTCTCACCAAGATGAAAGTCAGAGTGAGGAAAGAAGGGGGGGTTTTCATCATTTGGGAAAAGCAAAAGTTCTAAACCAATTAAAAGTGTTAATTTTAGATCACATGACCTAGTATTACATCATTAGGAAACCAAAAGTGAAATGAACCAATGAAAAGTGTTATTTCCGAGTCACATGACCTGCTGTGTTTACGTTTCGCGCTTTGCTCCGCTTTCCGGTCCGCTTCCAGGTCCGCTAACTTGGCGCGTCAAATGACGTATTACGCGACAACGCAAAACGTCATTCTAACGTAACAGTTACGCTAAAGGAACGTTTACCGGTTCGCGGCCCGAGTCGCAGCTTTCAATTGAGCTAACGGGAAGCTGACCGGTTCGCGGACTGGGAGCGAAACAAAAATTTTTTTTTAAAAAAAATTGTATCAAAAACATGTAAAATATATTTTGAGATTTAAAGAAGAATACATTTTACAGCTACAGATATTCGCATTTAAAAAACCAATGAAATTCACTGAAAAAACCATAGGTTATAGACCATATATAGTTAGGAATTAGCATTTACAAAACCTTGAAAATTCACTGAAAAAACCATAGGTTATAGACCATATATAGTTAGGAATTAGCATTTATAAAACCTTATTTTACTCACACAAAACCATTGAAATTCCATATATAGTTAGTTGCACTAACTATATATCGCGCACCCGCAATCCACTGCTGATGATGTCACATATTACATCATTCATGACATGGTCAGTGACATCACTGATGACATCACTGATGACATCACTGATGACATCACTGATGACATCACTGATGACATCTCATTTGACATTACTGATCACATCACTGATGACATCTCATTTGACATCACAATCCCACATTACTGATGACATCATTCATGTGATTATACGATGAACCTCTTCAGACTCTAATATAACCTTAGATACACTCAGTGTAAACAGACATTCACAGACTGTCACTCATCCATGGAGTTACTCACACACCTAGTCAGTCATGCAAAGAATCAATAACACATCCATTTCCTCAACTATACAGTTATACACACCTTACTTAATCAAACATATACTAACACATATTTACTCTCTTGTACAATCCCTGATACAAGTTCACAATGATCCATACAGCCACTCACGCATTCACTGGCTCTAATGCACAGTTATTTATATATGTCAACTCTCACATGTACTGTGTTTTACATATGTACTTACTTTGACATGTAGCACTGAGATATCCATTCACTCACCAATACACTCATGCAGACAGTCAACCGCCCATGCAGCTGTTTCCACATGCACTTTTGAACCCATACATCTAGTGAATCAACTGCTCACACATCTATGCACAGAGTCACACACCTCCCAGCCACCCATACACACACACTCAGTCTCCCATACAAATACTTGGGCAACCAATCAATAACCCATATAGTTACTCATATAGCTACTGATTAACACATGCAGCAGTTTACAGAACAACAGACATAATGATGCACAAATTAAGACAGTTTAGTCACTAACCCATGCACTCAGTGAGACACATTTAATCACTCTCAAGTTTCAAGTTTCAAGTTTCAAGTTTTATTTATTATGTTTTGGCTCTCAATGAGGGCCACATAAAAAAAAGAAAGAAATAGACATTACATAATACAATAATGACAAATAATATGAATATATGAGCTTACATAATCAATAATACAGGACAAAGCACAAGAATTTATCAGTTTTAAGGTGAGCCACGGCATCATTACAACAACCTAATAAATATTTAAGAACCCTTTAAAAAATTTAAAAATCCTACAACAAAACAATTCATTAGGAGGGCAGTAAAGTGCATGTATAAACGATTTAGCATTTAAGATTCCCAATTGTAGACAAATAGGCTTAATCCATTTAAGTCGCAGAGAACGTAGGGCAGGGCAAACAAACAAGACGTGGTTACGATCTTGAACAGTGCCATTACAGAAATTACATATCGGGGAGCTTCCGTGCCATTTTGCTAGGAGTGAGTTAAGTGGGAGTAGATCATGTCGTAGGAGATACCATAACCTACGCACTCCGTGAGGAACATTCCAAGTCAAATATTGTTGGGTCAGCTTGGGGGAGTATGTCTCCAACAAAAGTTCCCTATTATATAATTTGGGTTGGGCAAGGGTATCCAACCTATAACATAGCTCCCACGAGGCTTTTTTTAGTGAAATTTTAAGCTCAGAAGGAGAAAGTGAGAATAGGGTATCCTCATCCACCTCCAACAGGGCCACAGCTTTCCTAAAATTTTTTAGTAAGGAGGAAAAATCATTAAGATTACCCAGTAATTCCTTTTTAACAAGCTCTCTTAATGTACCTGGTTTTCCTCTAGCCAAGCATGCTACCCATCTTACTAATGCCACCAATGCCTGTGTCCAACAGCTGTGAAGTCCAAGTTCAAGTCTGCATGAAGATGTGGAACATGCATTGCTTAGGGACATAATTTTCCGAAGCACCCGTCCTTCCATTTTTTGAAGGAATCCCCAATATTTCATTTCCACTAATTCTATTCCATACATGAGAGTAGCTGGCACTTTTGCTTTAAAGACTTCCAAAAAAAGAGAGAAATGTCTCTTCCCCGTAGCTTTATATAACGAACATAACCCCATTCCATGGGTCAAAGCTTTACGAGAGTTATGATCGATATGAGGTGTCTCACTAAGATTAGATGATATTATTTTACCCAGGAACGGATATGTTTTAACTACGTCTAGCCTTTGCCCCCCTATAGTCCACCTATAATTGCTTGATCTACATTTTCTTTTACCAAAAATGCACATGATTTTACTTTTTGACGAATTAATTTTCATATGGTGCATTACAGCAAATTCATGTAATGCAAGCAGGCGATTAGATAGACCCTTCGGGGTCAAATCCAAAATAAGAATATCGTCCGCGTACATTAGGATAGATATAGCTGATCCTCCAATGTTCGGAGCAGCACCCTCACAAGATGAGATATAAATTGGGAGGTCAGCTATATACAAAGAGAACAATATAGGTGCTAACATGCACCCTTGTTTGAGGCCGTTCTGAGAGGGAATAGATGTTGTAATACCCTCTTCGCCACCTTGCAATACCTTACACCATGTATTCATGTGCAAAGAACGGACCAACGCAAGTAAGTATCCTGGCATACCCAATGTCGCCAGTTTTCTCCACAGCGTTGGGCGGTCCACTCTGTCGAACGCCGCAGAGAAATCAATAAATGCGGCATATAAGCCACCATCACGGATATGTACATACTTGTCGCTGATCACCTGTAGCATCGTCAAATTATCAAGCGTTCCGTGATCTTCACGAAAACCAGTTTGTTCCATTGGTAAAATCTTATTAGTTTCTGCCCATTCCATAATTAACATTAATACGCATTTAGCGAAAATTTTTCCTATGGCATCTAATAACGCTATTAAGCGGTAATTAGATGGCAGCTCCCGATCCCCCTTTTTAAATATAGGAATTAATATGCTGCCCCTCCAGGAGTCAGGGACAGTTCTAGTTAAAAAGCAGGCCTGAAATAAAGGGAGAAGAATCCGACTCCAACTAGAAATATCCTGCTTAATGATTGTCATAGGGAGTTCGTCTGGACCCATGGCTCCAGTAGAGCGCATACTCTTTATCGCCAACACTATTATTTTTTCTGTAGGTAAATTGCATTTTTGTAAATCATTTGATTCAATCATACCAGTATCCTCCAATACTTCATTTTGGGCATATAATGCGGTTATAAATACTGTCCATACTTTTTCGCTTATGGATATAGGACGGGGAGTTATTATGGTACCACAACCTTTTCTTATTATAGACCAGAATTCTCTGGTTCGATTAAAGGTTATTGCCTCCCTCAGGCTAATCCAAAGAAGGTCCTCTTTTTCTTTTTTCAGTTTCAATCTCAGTCTAACTCTTCTGCGTTTTAATAATGCTAGTAGGGACTCATTTTCTGCCGTTCTATTAAGATACTGGTTCCTGATTAGTGCATTTATCTCCCTATTCAGAAAAAATAGTGGACTAGGTGAGAAGTGAGGTTTTTTTGGACCTCCCTTTTTCTTGGCGAATCCAATGACTTTTTTAATAAAAATTTCAAATTGCAGGAATTCTGTTCCCTCCCACTGATCAAGTTCTAGTAGGGTTTGAGCCAAAAGGCTTTGTACTTCCTTCATGGAGGAGAAACCCCAAAAACATCTACCTGATCTTCGATCAATAGTGAGATCTCTATGCTTTAAGGACCAAGCATTAGTTTCAGAAGGGGTTAATAGAAGAGTCAGATTTATTATTTTGTGATCACTCAGTATAGAATGAGTGACCTCCATATCCTCAATCAAGTGGAATGACTCAAAATCCGTGATCCGTTTAATCACTCTCTCATACAGTCAGTCATGCACCTACTAAATCCTTCATGCACCTACTAAATCCTTCATCCAGACACTTATACATCCAGTCATTCTTCAATATGTAAGACATATTTTAACTTTAAAGAAACATGCAATCACTGGATGATGTCATCAGTGATGTCATCAGTGATGTCACTGACCATGTCATGAATGATGTAATACGTGACATCATCAGCAGTGGATTGCGGGTGCGCGATATGTAGTTAGTGCAACTAACTATATATGGAATTTCAATGGTTTTGTGTGAGTAAAATAAGGTTTTATAAATGCTAATTCCTAACTATATATGGTCTATAACCTATGGTTTTTTCAGTGAATTTTCAAGGTTTTGTAAATGCTAATTCCTAACTATATATGGTCTATAACCTATGGTTTTTCCAGTGAATATATATTATATATATATATATATATATATATATATATATATATATATATATATATATATATATATATATAGTTAGGATTTTTTCTCTATGGGACTTTTGAAACTTCTATGTCTAATAACTTTGGAGTTTGTGGACGGAATCGGCTGAAATCTTCAGGAAAATGGCACATTTTGTTTCTGAGCAGCCCCTGACAATTTGGGGGGGTTTCGTCAAGGGGGGGCCGAGAAAAAAGGGGGGTCCCAAAACGTGTTTTTCCCATTCATTTTTCCATAGGGCGGTTGGCCTCACTTTTAGCTCGAACGGCTGAATGGATTTGCACGAAACTTGGCAAAATTGTAGGGACTGTTAGCCCAATGTGCCTTTGCTGGGTCTCAATATATGTGCTCCAGTGTATTTTGAGAAATTAGCGTTTTAAAAAACAGATATATCTGTGACAGCGTCCCGGGTAGCGCTCCGGTTCGCGAACTTGTCGCGTAACGGAGCTTTGCGAAGCGAAGCTGATTGGCTCTCCGGTGTCTGTCAACATTGTAAATAGTCCGGAGCGGCCGCCATCTTGTCTCTCGGTAGGATTGAGAGAAAAGAGGAGGAGAAAAACGAAGAGGGAATTTAATGAAAGGGGGCAAGGTAGACCCCTCTTGACCCACTAGGAATGATGTTGGGGTTAATAAAGGATCCCGTGGGAAAAAAAAATAAATAGATTTTTCACGGTAGAAGCGCTTCCCGGTTCGCGAACAGGTAGCGAAATGGGAATTCGCCATTTTGTATTTCGTTTTAATTAAATTACAGGGTATAAGGGGGTACGGGAGACGTATCCTGACCCTTTATGTTTTCTGAGGGTGGCTGAGGAGGCTCATATATGTTGATACATGTCTTCCAGCGGCTGCGCGTGAGCGTTTTTTTTTTTTTTTTTTGCTGCGTGACGTCTGTTAACGTTCGAATCGAAGGAAATCAGAAAGTGTTGACCGCCATTTTGACACTGCGAGGAAATATATTGTTAAAAATAATTGTTATAAATTAATCCGTATTGATAAACATTGTCTGCGCCATCTTGCTTTTTTTCCAATGCCACACTTTTGTCGTGCACGGCAGCCATTTTAGATGCCTTGACCAGACCCACTCTCTGCACGTCGCCGATCCTCAGCATGGCTCCCCACCCTCGCAAGCATCTCCCCCACGCACTGGTCACCCAGCTCTCTCTCTCATGCATGGGCCATAAACCTCCCCCCATATGCGCTGTTCTTCCCTGAGAATCACACCCTGTGCCCGCCCGACACCTCCCTTTCACCCTATTCACTACCGCACCCTCTGACACTCCTCTTCCTCTGTGTCTAATTGTCCAGGCCGGTCCTAGGCTATCACCTAGCCGTGCGGATGTAGTTTATGGCCCCAACTTTAAAGAATCACCCCTGTTCAAAGGAGTTACAGTAGATCAAGGCTTCCACCTCATGAGATCCGTCACAGCACACGAGTTCCTACTATCTGATAACCATCCTGTATTGTGATTGGGGAGAGGATTCTCACTGTGAGGGTGTGTGGGACCAAGCCTGAAGCGGAAGATTCCAGGGATGCCTCTTTGTACATCAAAGTTTTTACAATTATGTGTCACATTAAAAATATATAGCGGGGCGTGGCCAAGATGGCGGGGTGAGCGGACGCTTCCTCCGGTAGCTCCTCCGGCCCGGCTCAGCTCGAGCCCCGATTCCTGCGCTTCTCTCCCCCCGCGGCTGCACTGCGGGCGAGAGAACTGTGCCGGAGTTCCTGGGGCACATTTTGATATCACTTTGACTCCTGTTGCCCCGGAGAAAGTGCCCGAAAAGTTTGTTCAACGATCGGTCCACGGAGTGGAGCCTGGATCGGCCCGAGGAGAAGAGCCTGGAGGCGGAGCGTATTGCGGCGCTGTCCGTGCGCCTCGGCTGGGCCGAGTGCTGAAAGCTAGTAATCCCGAGGGAACGGGCCCGGCGGGCTCCGCGGAGTACGGAGGCTTCCTGGCCGGAGCCTTCGTGACCAGAGTCATCGCTGGACAGCAGACCCCGGACCCGCGCTGGCGACCTACCCCCTTGCCATGGATGTTGGTGTATGATGCCATGCGGACCTCGAGCCTGGAGGCAGGAGACGGAGGGGTTTGAGCGGCGGCCGATCTGGGTGTACCAGCCGGTGCAACTGTGGGACACTGGTTTTGCACTTTCCCGACCCATTACTGCCCGAGGGTCGCTTGCGGACTTGCTGGCCTAGACCGCCCTCCCAGGTTCCGCCCTTCCGCCATCTTGTCGCCGAGGAGCTGGAGCTAGCGACCCTCGCCCGCGCCCTTGTCATACGGGTGCCTCCTTTCATCCTGGCTCCTGTACCATCCTCCCTGGAAGTACACGGCTGAAGGACTCCGGCTTTGGCCCTGTTCACCATCCTGGTTGGCTCGATGATCGTCTCGCCCCGGCCTGTGCCGCCATTTTGTCGCCTGTGACGCATCACCCTTGTCTTCGGCGGGGCCTTTACATCTGGTGCCCACGAGCGACTGGGCGCATCTACAGCGGCCAGCTCTGAGCTTTACCCACCGCGGAGGCCAGGATGACTGGGAGAGGAGGCGCGAAAAGGGGGGACCGCACTCTACCGGACATGCTCAGCAGGGCCCAGCAACTGCGGGACAGGACACAGCCGTCCCCGGGGTCCTCCCGGGCCTCGGCAGACACCACCGGAGGCGAACCACCGGTCACGAGGTCCTTCATGGAGGACTTATTCAGCTCCCTCAAGGAGGAATTCCAGACACTCAAGACCGAGGTGGCCAGCGAGGTCCGTGAGGTGCGCAGAGAGGTCGAGGGCCTAGGCGAGCGTGTCGACACGGTGGAAACGGCGGCCCAGCGTCGCGACGAGGAGATAGTCCATCTCCAGCAGGACGTTCTCCGCCTACGGGAGCAGTGTGTCGAGCTCCAGGCCCACTCTGAGGACCTCGAGAACAGGTCCAGGCGGAACAATATCCGGGTGCGGGGCGTCCCGTCCGCGGATGAGGGAGCGGACCTGGTGGCCTATCTGCAGGACCTGTTCCGAGACATTTTGGGAGAAGGAGCGGACTTCCCGATCCGCATCGACAGAGCGCACAGAGTGGGCCGCCAGCGCCAGTCATCGGCACCCCCACCTGATATCCTGGCGTTCCTGCCGGATTTCCCCCTAAAGGAGCGCATTATGACGGAGGCCCGCAGGAAGCAGCCAGTAACCTTCAGAGAACGGCCCGTGGCGCTCTACCAAGACCTGTCCGCCATCACGCTGCAGAAGCGCAGGTCCTTCCGTATCGCTACAGACTTTCTGCGGGACCATGAGACGGCCTACTCCTGGGGTCACCCCTTCCGTCTCATCTTTCGATGGAATGGGGTGCTACACCAGCTGCGCTCCCTCCAGGATGTCTGTGGGGTGCTGGGACTCACAGCTACAGAAGAAGAAGGGGCGACGCCCGCATGGAGGCGCCCCGAGCAACGGGGCCAACGGAGATCGAGGAGGCGCCAATCGTCAGCGACTGCGAGTCGCCCTGACTCCCCTACCATCAGGGCGGATATGGCGGAGGCCCTGAGAGCTGCGGCCAGGAACTTGCCTGAATCTAACGGCGTGGCCTTGACGGCCTAACTTCACTCCGGGGGGAGAGATTCTTAGCCTCTACGATGCTGGGTTGGGGCTGGGGGTTGGGGGGGAGTGGTTGGAGGTGAGTGGCTGGACGTCCACTTGATTGTTTTCTACAGACTCGCCCGTTTGGGCTGGACTGAGACAATGGGGTGTTTTTTCTTGTTTATGGTTTTGGCTAGTTGCCATGGGTTGGTTTTGGGGGGGTTTAGGAGTTGGTTTGGTGTTGGTGGGGTCCCGTCCGATATTGTCCATGCACACGCGAGGCCGGCTCTGGCCTTCCCTGCGCCCCTGCCCCGCGCGCCCCCTCCACTGATCCCTCACTTGCTACATAGCGCTTCGATTCCCTGGGAGTGATGCCGTCCTTGAAAGTGGTGACCCTTAATGTTAAGGGTCTGAATAACCCTGTGAAGCGTAGGGCGATCCTTTCCCTGCTAGAGGGGTCGCAGGCGGACATTTGCCTCCTGCAGGAAACTCATTTACTCTCCAAAGATTGCCATAGGTTGCGCTCTGCCAAGTTCCCCACGCAATTCTTTTCCTCGGCAGCGACCAAGACTGCGGGTGTAGCCATTCTTCTGGCCAGCTCCTTTAGGGGCGAGGTATTGTATAAATATGCCGAGCAGAAGGGGAGACTACTAGTGTATCGCCTGTGGCTTGGAGGTGTCGCCTTCACGGTTGGCTCCGTGTACAGCCCGAATGACCACCAGGATCGTTTCCTGGAATCTGTGTTGGTGGACGTTACTGCCTCGCCCGATCGCCATGTCGTCTTGGGGGGAGACCTAAATATGGTCTTCGACTCAACCTTGGATAGGTCTGCCCAGCGCTTCCCGCAGACGGGGGAGCTTTCTCGAGCGGTACAGGACCAGATTGCAGAGATGGATCTGCATGACCTCTGGCGCACTATGCACCCCACCGATAGGGACTATTCATATGTTTCTCACGCGCACCGCACCTATTCGCGGCTGGACTATCTTTTGGTGAGCGGGCCGCTTCGCTCGGCCGCCACGGCGGCAGACATCGGAGTCTTGTCCCTGTCCGATCATGCACCGGTTTCCGGAGTTTTTGCTTGGCCGGCAGCCCCCCCCTCCAGAGGGATGTGGCGGCTTCGGGACACGCTTCTCCATAAGAAGTCGGTGGTGAAGCGAGTGGGGGAGGTCATTCAGGAGTACCTGGTCCACAATAGCAACTCCGACACGTCTCTAGCGACGCAGTGGGCAGCCTTGAAAGCGGTCCTCAGAGGGGAATTTATTTCCATTTCCTCGGCGGAGAACAGAGAACGGCAATGTAAGAGGGATGAACTGACGGCGCAAGTCAGGGAACTTGAACAGGTTCACCGCCGGACGGGGGCTCCGCGAGTTTGGAGGCAGCTGAAGGCGGCGAGGAAACTCCTCTCTGCGCTAGACCTGGACCGGGCGGAATATGCGGCGTTGCGCCTGAGGCATGCCTTTTATACCGGCGGAGACAGATGCGGTAAGCTCTTGGCCCACCGGCTCAGGGCTGCGCAGCAACGCAACGTAGTAAAGGAGCTAGTGGGCGCAGATGGGGTCCCGGTTTCCGGTGACGCGGAGGTGGCGGATTCCTTCCGTGGCTTTTACGAAATGTAAATGTAAATGTAAATGTAAATGTCAAGGTATTTGTAGAGCGCACTGTCACCAAGCGGTTTCCTAGCGCTATTACTCATACCGCTGTGGAACCCCTCCTGGCTTTCCCTGTGAAGTGTCCACTCCTGGGCACCCCCAGGGTGAAGCCAGGCATCCACAGCGCTGTTGGGGCCGGTGTGGAGGTTAAGCAAGCTATTGCCCAGAGTTGCAGCGTGGGACCCATGATTAGAATAGGCACCGAGGCGAGAAATCAGGTCAGAGGAATTATGAGCCCAAGACCCGCCGAGGCGGGAATTGAACCCTGGTCCCGGACCAGAACTCTGCATCAGGGTCTGCCGCTCTAACCATTGAGCCACACTCCTCCACGAGGCGCTGTACGCCGCAGAGCCCTCCCCACCGGGAGAGGCTGAGGCCTATCTGGAGTCAGTGACCCTCCCAGCCCTGGAACCCGCCCAGGCGGACCACCTGGAGAGGGACATCCATGTGGAGGAAGTCATCTCCGCTATTGCACGGTTGAAGCACGGCAAGGCCCCGGGCCCGGATGGCTATACGGCCTTGTCCTACAAGACCTTCTGCTCCACTGTGGCGCCTATCCTGGCTCGCTTATTCAACTCCTTCTCTGAGCCGGGGGCCATCCCACCGGACCTTCTCTCAGCGACGGTGTCGGTTATTCCGAAACCTGGGAAGGATCGGACCCTGTGCGGCTCGTATCGGCCCATTTCGCTTCTGAATGTGGACCTCAAGCTCTACACAGGGATCTTGGCAGCCAGACTGGGACTGCACCTGCCGGGCCTGGTGGAGGCGGACCAGGCTGGTTTTGTACCCGGTAGGCAGACGGTCGACAACACCAAGAGGGTGACGCACGTGCTAGAAAAGGCCTCACGCGTCCCGGGGGAGCGGATGCTACTGTCGGTCGATGCGGAGAAGGCCTTTGATAGGGTTCATTGGCCGTACCTCGAGCTGGTTCTCGGGAAACTGGGGATCGGCGAGAAGTTCCGCACCATGGTCTTTAATTGTTATAAGAGGCCGTCGGCATCGGTGCGCGTCAACGGACACAGCTCTAGTAGCTTTGCCATTGAGCGTGGCACGAGACAGGGATGCCCCCTCTCACCGCTCTTGTTCGCCCTCTACATGGAGCCGTTTGCCTAGAGGATTCTCGACAATCCGGACGCTATTGGGGTGAAGATGGGTCAGTATACACATACTGTTAGCTTGTATGCGGACGATGTCCTGCTGACCCTGGATGACCCCAGGCGGTCGCTCCCTGCCTGCGTCCAGGAACTGAACGCCTTTGCTCGCGTGGCCGGCTTTAAAATGAACATGTCCAAATCGGCTGCCCTGGATGTGTCACTCTCCGTAGACACCAGGCGGGACCTCCAGCGTCTTTTCCCTATGCAGTGGTCCTCCTCCACGGTGCCATACCTGGGGATTCTGCTTGCACCTTCGCTGCCTGAAATGGTAGCGGCCAACTACTCTTCCCTGGGCAAAAAGATCAAGGAGGAACTCGGCCGATGGGGCAAGGGCCTGCTCTCGTGGCTGGGCCGTATCGCGGCGGTGAAGATGACGGTACTGCCTCAGATCTTGTATCTTTTTCGCGCTCTACCTCTCCAGCCCCCTGTGGGTTGGATACAGCAAGCGCAGGCTGACATCTCCCGTTTCGTGTGGCAGGGCCGTAAGCCTCGGATGAAGAGGGTTCTTTCCACGCTTGCCCCGGAGGCGGGGGGTCTCGGTGTTCCGGACCTCCGGAAGTACTTTCAGGCGGCGCAACTCCGGTATTTGGTGGAATGGAGCAGGTGGGAGTCGGACAAGCACTGGCTCTTTCAGGACCAGGCAGTTGCGGGCCGTACCCTCCAGGAGGTCCCATTCCTGCGGCGCGCTCATCGCCCGTCTAATCTCTACGCCTCCTTTGTCACCCGGGTTCCGCTACGAGTGTGGGATGCGGTGTGCGAGCTCCGCGAGCTAACCACTTTCCCATCACCGTTTACACCCATTGCTGGCAACCCGGACTTCACTCCGGGCCTGGAACCAGGAGCTTTTTCCCACTGGGTGAGTGCGGGTTGCAGGGCGCTCTTTCAGATTTACGGGCCGGAGGGCGTGCTCCCTTTCCAACAGCTCCGACAGGAGTTTGGTCTGACGGAGGGGGACAGACTGCGTTATATGCAGGTCCGCCATTGGGCTCTCCAACCCCCAGTGCGCGACGTCGCTGCCCGTCCAATCACGCCCTACGAGCGGTGGCTGGTAACCTGGACCTCGGACGCCAAGCTTATCACCGATTTATATAAATTTCTCCAACCCCCGCCGTTTCATTACCATAACCCGGGGAGGGAGCGCTGGCACAGGGAGTTGGGCAGAACCCTGAGCCACAAGGAGTGGGACAAGATCGCATATCGGGCGAGGCACTCTGCGTACCACACTGGGCTGACGGAGACCTTTACCAAGGTGTCCACCTACTGGTATTACACCCCGGAGAGGCTCTACGAAATGCACAAACTTAGCGATAAGGGTTGCTGGCGAGGCTGCGGACAGGAGGGTACTCTATCGCACATTCTCTGGGCGTGCCCGGTACTGTCTGCCTATTGGAAGGAGGTCTTAGATGAGGTGGACAGGCACTTTGAGATCGAACTCCCGCGCTTCCCGGCATATGTCCTACTAGGCCTCCCCAATGACTTGATGTACCCGCTGAAGTCCCGCAGGGGTAGGCAGATTGCGATTGCGCTAGGCTCGGCGGTTCAAAATATCCTTGTACACTGGCGCACCCCCACTGCCCCTCTATCACTGGCTGGTTACACAGGCTTTGGCAGGTACTGGGTATGGAGAAGATGTCGCTTACAGTGGCTGGCAATGTAGACCAGTTTGAAGAGCTCTGGCACCCCTTTTTGGCACTGCTGTCCACGGAATTCCGCGAGCTCACATGTCCACGGTACCTACGCCTTCTTCGGCTGACGCCGCCGGCGGCTCCAGCGGAATGAGAGAGGTGGGATCAGGGGATTGGGGGTTGGGTGTGGGGGGCGGGGATGCATGCTTCTAACACAGACTTTTGGACGGGGATGTTGCGGTATTGTTTTCTTCCTTTTTTTCCCTTTGTATTTTTCCCCTTTTATTTTTTCCGGAGGCGGGGGGCTTGGAGGGATTGTGTTATTTTCACTGTGTTGCGGGACGCTACTCAGGCTTAGCTTTGATTGGGAGGTAGGGGACTACTGGAGGGTTATTCGCACTGCCTTATTGCCTTATGACATATGCCTTGTTCCCCTCCGGGACTGCCGACCTCCCTACTTTCCCCCAGAATCGATGCAACATTCAGCCTTTTGTACTGTATGTAAACTTGACCTCCTATTTCCCTTCCCCATGTCTTTTTGTGCTTTAATAAAATGCTTTAAACCTAAAATATATAGCACTCCAACAAAGTAGTAGGATTATAAAACTTTAATAACTTATAAATATATACAACGCAACAAAAACAGTAAACACATTTAAAAAAAAATTTGAAAAAAGAAGCAACAATGGTCAGTAGCTGTCTTTTGTGTGAATAGTCCCAAGGCAGCACAACGTGCTGAGTTCTGGACGGCACCCAGGTGATGTCACCTGGGTGCCGCACTGGTTTTTGGTATCCTACAATGCTGCTCCGAAAAACGGCGTGGGGCGCCCCGGGGGGGGGGGGGGGGGGGGGAGGCCTCGTCAGTAGCCGTCTGTTGTGCGAATAGTCCCAAGGCAGCAGAACGCGCTGAGATGTGGATGGCATCCAGGTGATGTCCAGTAAGTTGCCGCACTGGTTTTGGTATCCTACAATGCTGCTCCGAAAAACGGCGTGGGGCGCCCCGGGGAGGGGGGCGGGGGGAGGCGGCGTGAACGGGCCTCCCCAGGTGGAGGCTCGTCTGCTGTAGTGGGGCGCCCCTTTACCGTTTCAGTTGCCATTCCGCCCGCTTTTGGTACACTGTGCCAAAATCCGCCATTCAGCTGAGTTGCGCCCACTCTTGCAGTGCAGCTATAGGTGGCTGCCACAGGACTCTCAAAATGGCGGCAGGCTCTTCGGATTTGGGCCTGGTCCACTAAAATGGCCCTGGGACACCTTGGAACTCGGACGCTTGTCTGCTAGGGCTTGGGTCCCATTCTCGAAAGCGTCCCCTCAGCCTTGAAGATTCTACAAAAGTCTTGGGGGCCCCCGACTCCCGCAGGCTTCCGGTGGGGAGCGGCTGTCATGATTGCTTGCGGAATGGCCACGACGGAGCTACGAGATGGTGGTGCTCTCATGCTGACACCAGCTTCAGTCTGAAACATCCAGAAACACTGTAGACTATCAATTCGATGAGTTCCGGTGGAGCTCCAACGTGACCCGGTAGGGAAGAACTTGTCCTCCCCTTTTTTGAGTGATGGTTCTTGTTGCCTGTCCCCTCTGTTGTCATCTAACAGAACCTTTTTGGATTGCCGAGTGAGAAAAAGAAAGGTGGGGCTTTCATCGTTTGGGAAAAAAAAATGTTTTAATCCAATGAAAAGTGTTATTTTTAGGTCATATGATCAAGCCTTCCATCATTAGGAAACCAAAAGTAAAATGAACCAATGAAAAGTTTTAAAAACAAGTCACATGACCTGTTATGCGGCTTTGGGCTATAAAAAGCCAAAAAAATCAGTTGGCCCGTGAGGCGGCGTCAGTAGCGGACCGATGTGCGAATAGGCCGAAGGCAGCACAATGCGCCGAGATCCGGATGGCACCGAGGTGGTGTCCTGCAAGTTGCCGCACTGGTGTGGCCATCCTACAATGCTGCGCCGAAAGTCGCCGTGGGGTGCCCTGTTGGCCTGTGAGGTGGCGTCAGTAAGTGGGGGCTGTTTGAGGATCTGACTGCATTGGAAAGCAATGGGATGCGGTGCCTCGCCCCCAAGATGGAGGCTCCTCGGCTGCAGTGGGGCGCCCCTTGGTGTTTCACTCGCTATCCAGCTGAGTTGCGTCCGCACTTGCGGCTACAGTAGGCCGAAGGCAGCACAATGCGCCGAGATCTGGATGGCACCGAGGTGGTGTCCAGCAAGTTGCCGTACTGGTGTGGCCATCCTACAATGCTGCGGGGGGAGGCGGCGCAAATGTGCCTCTCCCGCCTCTCCAGGTGGAGGCACTTCATCTGCAGTGGGGCGCCGTCTAGCTGAGTTTCGCCCGCTCTTGCTGCTACAGCGATAGGCGGCTGCAACAGGACTCTCAAAATGGCGGCCTGTTCTTTGGATTTGGGCCTGGTCCACTAAAATGGCCCTGGGACACCTTGGAACTCGGACGCTCGAATTTTTTTCCTTTCCTCCACATGCTAAAAAGGTAAATGCCCGGTACGTTACCTGCCTCATCTGCCACGATGTACTCTCCAGAGGAACCAAAAAAAAATATAGTTATGGTAATTATACCATGCATCGTCATATGGAGAGGTGGCACCCGATTAATTATAGTGCTGCCCAAATTCGAGATTTGGTGGATAACCCCCGACCTGCCAGTACATCCACCAATGAAGTGGCAGTGACAGCATCAGAGGCAAGGGAAACGGTTCTAAATCTTCAGAAGAACTTTGGACAAATGAAAATGACATGTTTAACTTGCGGCAAATTAATTTCATGTGGAGAGAGGAGTGTTAGTCTAATCAATAGAGCTTATGAACATCATCATAGTCGATGGTTGGTGGAGACATTTTGACTATATCCTGGACCTGCTCGGCTTCGCCCAAAATGGCGCCGGTATAAATGGGACTCGTAACTCCTTGTTGTGTACTGGTTGCCCAACCTTGATATCACGAGATACGTATGCAGTTTTGAAGTACATGGCGGGCGGGGACGAGAATTTATTGAACATTTCGACATCCCTATTGATATTAAGTTCTGATGTGTTATTGATTACTGTACTATTGAAAGTTCGAATTAACGTCACCCATGGTACTTGCCCGCAAATGTATATCTAGATAATTTTATTGTAACTGGCTTGTCGTATTTTAATTATAAAATGTACGTCCATCGATTCCGCAACTGTTAGACACCTTAGTTCTTGCAACCTAATGGCCCGCCCGTTACGTTCTTCTACAGTGTAAATGTCCCCTCATCATACACAATTCCAGTTTGCTCCGTGGCCGGCCCACTTGGTTATAGGCCCGTATTTGTATACTGACATTTTCACAATAAAGGTTTTTAAAACAAAACATGGTAATAGTACTTACATTGGTAAAGTTTTGAATAATAGCCACTGTTTTCGAATCAGTAAAAGGCAAGTGAAATAAAGCAGTCCAATTACATGACGGTTAAAAGGTATAATACGCAGGAACGCAGTAAAGATAAATGGTCAAGGGCTGTTGTGTTTTCTACTCCTGATATTCATGCCTATCAGCGACTAAGACAGCAGGCCGAGCCTCTTTTGCTCAACGGTTCCCTCATGGGACGAAGAAACGCCCTTTTTCTCGAAAAAGGAATATTTTACTTGCAGGACAGTTGTAAATTTCCCGGGAAAATACATTAGCCTGGAACATTGTTAGTGATAAACTGTAAATGCATCTGGGTCCTTTGCTTTACAAGTCAGAGTGAGAAAAAAAAGGTGGGGCTTTCATCATTTGGGAGAAAAAAAATGTTCGAAAGCAATGAAAAGCGTTATTTTTAGGTGATATGACCAAGCCTTTCATCATTAGAATAACGAAAGCAAAATGAACCAATGAAAAGTTTTATTAACAAGTCACATGACCTGCTATGCTTACGTTACGCGCCGCGCTCTGGATCGCTTCCGGGAAGCTGCGCCTCACGTACCGGAGCACTTCCGGGTGCGCTAACGCGACGCGTCATATGACGCATTACGCGACAACGTAGGTCCAGAATATAGTCAAAATGTCTCCACCAACCAGCTGTCGGAACACAACCCCTTTCAGTAGTCCAAAAAGTTCTGTAAAATGGCAACAGAAGGGACAGGCAACAAAAACCATCACTCAAAAAAGGGGAGGGCAAGTTCTTTTCTACCGGGTCACGTTGGGGCTCCCCGGAACTGATCGAATTGGTAGTCTACAGTGTTTCTGGATGTTTCAGATTGAAGCTGGCGTCAGCATGAGAGCACCCCGTGGCTACGTCGTGGCTATTCCGCGAGCAATCATGGCTTTCGCTCACCACCGGAAGTCTGCGGGAGTCGGGGGCCCCGGTGACTTTTGTAGAATCTTCAAGGCTGAGGGGACGCTTTTGGGAATGGGGTCCATGCCCTAGCAGTCAAGCGTCCGAGTTCCAAGGTGTCCCAGGGCCATTTTAGTGGGCCAGGCCTAAATCCGAAGAGCCGGCCGCCATTTTGAGAGTCCTGTGGCAGCCGCCTATCGCTGCACTGCAAGAGTGGGCGCAATTCAAGTGGATGGTGGGCGAGACGCTGTAGCCGCAAGAGCGGGCGCAACTCAGCTGGTTGCGTAAAGCGCTGGGGTGTACCTGAAAAACCTCCACCTGGGGAGGTGGGGGAGGCTCGTTCGCGCCGCCTCTCCCTTCTAGTGCATCCCACGCCGTTTCCTGGCGCAGGAATATGTGATGGTCGGACTAGGGCACCGCAGGACGTGTCTTCAGGTCGAACGGATTGTGGGACAAGGCCCAGAATGGAAGAGTCACCAAAAGGCAAAAAGTTCCGCTTGACCCCGGGAGCCGGCCGCCTATGTCGGGGGCGATCTCAGGCCACACCAGGGCAACAAGACTTGGGGAGGGGGTTGGAGCCAAGCGCCCCCTCCGAGTCCGCGCCATCACACCGCCCCTCGGGGGCCTCCGTCAAGCGGTTTAGGGAGGCACCGCATCACATTGTTTTCAAATGCAGTCAGGTCCACAAACGGCCCCCACTTACTTTGAGAATAGTGAAGCTGCAGCAGGTGCAAATAAGCTTCAGACAGTGTTACAAGCGCTGCTCAGAACTCTGAACTATGGCACCCAACATCCAGGACTTATGCCATTTGTGCAAGGCAGTGGCATCGAAGCAACTCAGGGACCAAAACCATGAACGTACACTCATGTATGAAAATCTTACTATTGATGCTTGACTGAGGCCAAGGAGATCAGAGTGCATGAGTCTCATGCTCGATCGATTGAGATAGCCGGATCTGGCAACAAAAATTATAAAATAGTTATGTAAATAGTTATTTAATAAAATGTTTTACCCTGTTACTTTGCTGGTGTGTTGTATATATTTATAATATTTGCATAGGGTTTGTCGTTATTTTGGGTGGGGTGGGTGGCGGAGCCGAGCTGTCTTGCAGCCATCATGGTGTGGAGCTCAGTTCATCTCACTAGTTTCGTATTTCTCATGAGGGGTTGTTGTTAATGTTTCTATTTTAGCGAGGTCAAAAAGAGATCCCATTAGTGGCATACTGATTTTGCTCGTTTCCTTTAGTTTTTTTTAAACGATTTTTCACTATCTGCAAAGACTAAACAGAGTATTGCGACTCTGTGCTTGTTTGTAAATAGAGAATGAACCAAAGAGAACCAATTCTAAAACAGTAAATGCTTGGATAACAATCAATCAAATGGAGAGAGAAGCAGGCACGATGGATTACAACGGGGGCAAAGGCCTGCGTTAACTACCCTTCACTATCTGCAAAGAGAGAGTACTCCTAAGAGAAAAGAGGGGGGAGGGGAGGGGGGGGCAGCGTTCAAAGCACATCAGCGTGCATAAACACGAAAATGTTTTTACCTATCACGTACTTGACATTTGACAGCTTTTGATATTTGCTATTAAAAAACCATTGAAATTCACAAAAAAAAACATAGGTTAGAGACCATATATAGTTAGGAATTAGCATTTACAAAACCTTGAAAATTCACTGAAAAAACCATAGGTTATAGACCATATATAGTTAGGGATTAGCATTTACAAAACCTTGATTTACTCGCACAAAACCGTAGAAATTCGCATATATATTTAGTTGCAATAACTATATATCGCGCACCCGCAATCCACTGCTGTTGATGTCACATATTACATCATTCATGACATGGTCAGTGACATCACTGATGACATCACTGATGACATCTCAAATGACATCACTGATGACATGTCAAATGACATCACTGATGACATCACTGATGACATCTCATTTGACATTACTGATCACATCACTGATGATATCATTTATGTGATAATACAATGAACATCTTCAGACTCTAATATAACCTTAGATACATTCAGTATAAACAGACACTCACAGACTGTCACTTATCCATGGAGTTACTCACACACCTAGTTAGTCATGCAAAGAATCAATCACACCTCCATTTTCTCAACTATACAGTTATACACACCTTACTGATTCAAACATATACTAACACATATTTACTCTCATATACAATCCCTGATACATGTTCACAATGATCCATACAGCCACTCACACATTCACTGGCTCTTATGCACAATTATTTATATATGTCAACTCTCACATGTACTGTGTTTTACAAATCCATTCACTCACCAATACACTCATGCAGACAGTCAACCGCCCATACAGCTGTTTCCACATGCACTTTTGAACCCATACATATAGTGAATCAACTACTCACACATCTATGCACAGAGTCACACACCTCCCAGCCACCCACACACACACTCAGTCTCCCATACAAATACATGGGCAACCAATCAATAACCCATATAGTTACTCATATAGCTACTGATCAACACATGCAGCAGTTTACAGAACAACAGACATAATGATGCACAAATTAAGACAGTTTAGTCACTAACCCATGCACTCAGTGAGACACATTAAATCACTCACTCATACAGTCAGTCATGCACCTACTAAATCCTTCATCCAGACACTCATACATCCACTCATTCTTCAATATGTAAGACATAATTTAACTTTACAGAAACATACAGTCACTGGATGTTGTCATCAGTGATGTCATCAGTGATGTCATTTGAGATGTCATCAGTGATGTCATCAGTGATGTCACTGACCATGTCATGAATGATGTAATATGTGACATCAACAGCAGTGGATTGCGGGTGCGCGATATATAGTTATTGCAACTAACTATATATGCGAATTTCTATGGTTTTGTGCGAGTAAATTAAGGTTTTGTAAATGCTAATCCCTAACTATATATGGTCTATAACCTATGGTTTTTTCAGTGAATTTTCAAGGTTTTGTAAATGCTAATTCCTAACTATATATGGTCTCTAACCTATGGTTTTTTCAGTGAATATATATATATATATATATATATATATATATATATATATATATATATATATACATAGACAGCATTGATATGTTTCAGGAGCAGGTTATTGCGGACCTTAAAAATCTCAATAAAGTAAAAGCACTACAGTACCAGCAACTGTAAACTAACATCAAAATGAACCCAGAAATTGTAGTGCACAATGCCGATAAGGGCGGCAATGTTGTCCTATGGAACAGGAAGGATTATTTAGAGGAAGGAAAGAATCAACTGAATGACTAAGTATGCTATGGCAAAAGCAACAAATCATTATGGAATAGTACACATGCAGCATTCCGAATGAGGTTGATGGCATGGAGAGAAAAGGGTATGTTAACAAATGATGAATTCAAGTATCTGTGGAAACCAAATCCTACCATCCCTATACTGTATTTCGTACCCAAAGTCCACAAGAATGAGGTAAACCCACTGGGCAGGCCTATCATCTCGGCCAAAGATAGCATCTTCGAGAACACATCCATTTATGTAGATTATTTTCTACAGGACTTTGTTGTAAACCTTGCCTCTTATGTCAAAGATACAGGTGATTTTCTGTCAAAAATGAATGGTTTTCAATGGAACAAAGAATACCTACTGATTGCATTGGATGTAACGTCACTTTATACATCCATTAAACATAGTGGCGGACTACGGGCCTTAATATACTACCTGGCAAGAAGGGGGCCAGAGTACGAGGAACACAATAACATGCTTGTCAACATGGTTGAGCTGTGTCTCAACAACAATATATTCATGTTTCAAGATGCTATCCACCAACAGCTGAGAGGTGTTGCCATAGGGGCCAGCTTCTCCCCCAGCTACGCATGCTTGCCCATGGGCTGGTGGGAGGAGCAGGTCCTCATGGTGAAACACAAGGGTGCATTAAACAGGCATGTGAAAAATTGGTGGTGGTACATAGATGACCTTTTTCTGGTCTGGGAGGGCAGTGAATGTGATGCTAAAGGATTTATTGAATCGTTAAATCAAAATGACCTAAATCTTAATTTCACTACTATGGTTACTTTCTTAGATGTAGAGATCTACATAGACCATGGAAAGTTTGAGACTAAACTACATCGCAAGCCAAAGGCAGGCAATGCTATATTGCACGCCAGTAGTGCCCACCTCGTGCAAAGTATTCCCTAAGGTGAACTTTTGCGCATGAAAAGAATTTGCTGCAACAAAGAAACATTGCAAATTGCGCAAGGGGAATGTATCCAGAGGTTCATGGAAAGAGGCTATAGCAAACAATGCCTCAAAAAAGCACTCACCAAATGCAATTCGGTCAGTAGGGAGGACCTTATCGGGGCCAACAAGATCCCAAGCAATAGTAATGAAAACATATTTAGATTCATTTTTGATTACAACAAGGAACACCTGGCGGTTAGAAAAATCATTAAAAAGAACTGGCACCTCATCAAAAAAGATCCCATTATTGGTATGACCATTCCTAAAAATCTCATGATAACATATAGAAGAGGGGCATCCATGAGAGATGCCCTGGTGCAAATTATCCATGTGTACCGCAAGCCAAGGGATCTTGGCTTGCGCAAAGAAAAGGTTTTTTCAAATGTAAGGTGTGCAAAGCCTGTCAACATGGCACGAATACTACTGAATATTCAACGCCATTTGGAGGACCCAACAGGGAGATTATGAAATCACTCAACTGCAAAACAGATCATGTGGTCTATGTTTTGGAGTGCCCGTGTGGACCAAGATATATAGGTGGTACCACCCTACCGGGACACAAGAGGGTACTCCAACACATTAGAGCCATACAGAACCATGATCAAGCATACCCTGTGGCTAGACATTTCCACGAGCACCATGATGGTAATCCTAAGGACCTCAAATATTTTCCTATTGACTCTGTCCCCAAGAAGAAAAGAGGTGGAGATAGAGAGAGGAGCCTTAGACTGTTGGAAATGCAGTACATTTTAAGCCTCGACAGCAAGCACCCCAACGGTCTCAATAGTTCGGAAGAACTCCATGCCAGCCTTTAATCCACTGAAATCTCATCCTAGACGGATAATAGTAATACCAATATTAGAAGTAAATTGGACATGCCTGGGTTCTGAATCATAAATAATTTCTGTAATTGACAACAAGATAATCAATTAAGAATACAGTTCTAGCACTCCCTGATCAAACATAGGTACCATGACGATATACCTTAGTTCCATGTTTAGATTTGACAGTACAGCTCTGAGAAGATAAAGATAACAATGCGTAACACGGATAACTAGAATATATACACATTAGTGTTTTATTGCATTTTTCAAATAGCGGTTGCTGATATTTTCCCTTTTAATCCTTTTTTTAACCATCTTAGATCATATTATAATACACTTTACACACTTTTTCACCCTTAATTATGAAAATTTGAAAAATAAAAATGTTTTAAAATAAAAAATAATATAAAAATAACTATATAGCCCTCTAGTTCAAGATATAAGCACTTTAGTTTGCACAGATGACTCCAGCATTAGCAATATTGCCCCCACATATTAATGTGGAAATCTTTTATCCTGTATCCCATATTTAGAGTACCAATTCTTTTTCAATGAACTTTGGTCTGTTGAACATTATAAAATCAAAGCTTGTAGGTGACAAAACAATGGCAGAAGTACAAGTAAGCTTTTAAAAAAATCTTTGAAATAAATGAATTCCCAACACATTATGTTTGAGGCAATGAATAATCAATGAATTTTAAAGTGTTATTTATTGATCTATTTATCTATCCAAAAATATGACAATTTTTTGAAATTACTGAACATATTTATATGTGTATTTATAATGTATTTATCTATTCGTTTATTTTATGCGATAATTGTATTTATTTGATGTCAAGCTCAAAAGGGTGAATTCTTATCCCACAAGCTAAAGTTCTAATGTACACAGGACACAACTAAGCCTTTTTATATACAAGCATTTATGCCAATAATTATTTATTTTGATTACTTTTGGTCACTATATTGCAGGATATATATGTATATATAAATATATCATGTATTTTGTGAAGAGGGAGTCGGGAAAACGAAACCATGAACTGTTTCCCTCTCCATGGCAGTAGTCTAATTGCTTGTTACACAGTTAGCACTGTGGTGGGCACTTTAAAAGGAGGTTTCATTACTCGAAAAAAACTATGTGAAACAAAAAAGAGGAAAAAAAAGTTGTGTGACTATTTAAATGTATTCTATACGTGGTGAGGTGTCATGTGATCAAGTCCCAAGGCAGGGACGAAACGCGTCATGGCTGCCCCTTCTGTTTGTACGTGGTGATTAAATTAATTGAAGCACCTACATCGTGGTCCGTGCTCTTCTTGGCGTTCTGCAAAGGAAAATCCAAAGACAGAGAGTATTTGTGTATATATATATATATATATATATATATATATATATATATATATATATATATATATATATATATATATATTTATATATATATATATAGTTTTAGTTAGGACTTAGCTTCCATAGGATAAGCGGTTTTTGTTTTGATAATAACTTTGGCATTGTTTGACGAATCTCCATAAAATGTTCAAAACCAGTTTGCAACTCACTTCAGCTAAAGTAATTTGTCAAGTGGGGGCAGAGAAAAAGGGGTGGTCCCAAAACGCATTTTCCCCATGCAATTTGCCCTAGGGATTTTAGACATGGCTACAGGCCGAACCGCTCAATGGAATTACACCAAATTTGGCAGTAAGCTAGATTTTTGTCCAGAAAGAGTGCTTTTTTGTAATTTGGTGTACATCTGTTCAGTAGTTTTGGAGTTATTAAAGATAAAAAATGATGTATATCTAGAGATGCAGATTCACCGTGGTGGATCCGTGGATCCATGCACCAACAGCAAATGCCAGAGACAAAAGTTGCGGCTGCCATTTTATCAGTGGGGGCACAGACCCACACAGGCAGCCACACATCCACTCGCAGACCCAGAGAACCACTCACACACCAAAGTACTCACCCATAAAGCCAGTCACACACAAATACTCATAGACCACACAGCCAGTCACACACAAACTCACATAACCCCTCAAACACCCACTTATACACCCACTCAACTACTCACACACCCCTATAGCCACTCACACACCCACTCAGAGACCCAGTGATCCACTCACACACCCACTCACAGACCCACACAGGCACTCACACACCCATTCACACACCCACATACACACCCATACAGTCACTCACACACCAATTCACAGACCCACACAATTAATCACACATGCACTGACATACCCACCACACTCTCACACACCCACTTACACACTCACACACTCACACAACCACTCACACACCCAGGTTACAGGGACATACAGTTAGGGAATAGCCCTAAAAACATAGAAATTCACAGAAAAAATAAAGGTTACAGGGATGTTATAACTTGGAAATTGCATTAAAAAAGTAGAAATTCACTGAACAAAACAATGATTCCAGGGATGTTAGAGATAGAAAATAGAATAGAAAAACCTTAGAAATTCACAACAAAACTAAAGGTTACATAGGCGTTATAATCAGGCTCATATTTCACACCCACAAAACCATAGAAATTTAGCAGGCATAGTTATCGCAAGTAACAATAACTCACGCCCTAACCATACACTGCTAATGGAATGGAAACTTGTATAGCACAAAACTGCCACCCTACGGTATCCTGGCCCTTGGATCAAAGAGAGAGCATCAAATAGCAGAGTCAGTTGTCAATAGCAGGGAAGCTAAGAAGCTTTCCTTGGAAAGAGCCAGGTTTTCAGACTCTTCCTGAACACGATCTGTGAGCTTTCCTGCCTAAGAAACAGAGGCAGCGCATTCCAGATATGTGAGGCAAGTACTCAGAAGGCTCTACCCCCCTTCTGGGACCACTTAAACCTGGTAGTTGTGATCAAATCGGTATTTGACGATCGGAGCTGCCTCCGTGGGTTATACCAAGTGAACATTTCTTGCAAGGGGATAGGACCCTGTCCATGTGCTGCCCTATAAACAATACAGAGTGATCTGAAACAAATTCTCTCCTTGATGGGCAGCCAGTGAAGATCTATTAGCGCCAGTGTTGTGGAGGACCCGCGTTGTCTATTTAGCACCAGTCTTGCTGCCATTGCCTGTTCTCTCTGCAGCCCCTGCACAATATGTTGTTGTGCTCCCTGATACAGAGAGTTACAATAGTCCCCCACATATTTCATTGGTCCTGACATCTTCTATGATATCATTGATATCACTGCAAGTATTTATTAGAAAACTGCATGGCGAGGACGCGAGTTATAATTACCTTAGGGCACGAGTTATAGTTACTTCAGATAACTATAACTATAACTGCTGAATTTCTATGATTTTGTGTGTGTAATCTGAACCTAACGATAGCGTCCCTTTGGATTTTTAGTGACACAAGTCAAAGAATAAAAAACATGTATGAACTAGTAATGAGCAGTGAAGTATTTTTACCATGTTGGTATGATTGGACTCATGTGCAGACCATATATATTTGCTGGCGTCTTGCTTCAGATGAAAGTGGCTGTGGCAAAAGGCTTTTTGAGAGGCAGGGCACGGACTCAGGCACACCGCCATAATGGCGGTCGCGCCAGTCCCCTGCATCAGTGGGAGGCGGGGCGCGCAGGGCCGAGCACAATAGTATCGTGGCGCCCCCGGCCTCCCCTGGGTCTGCTGATGACTGGCTGGTGGCCCTCGTGAACCAGAAGCACTGATTAGTGCCTGGGGGAACCTTGCTTGATGGGTCTAGGCCTCCGGCGAAGGCCCTAACTATTCGTTTTCTTTTTGTTTTCCATCAGTTCCGCGTTCAGGAGGGACGGGATGGTCTCCAAAACAGACATAGACCTTTTTCGCAACGTTTCCAGGATGTGGGCACCTTTTGATAGTGGCTGCATTTCCCGGGTTTCCTGCGCAGGCTGTGGGTGACCCCAGGACTCAGATAGAATGTGGATCCACAGCTGCGGGTGGGGGCTTGGGCGCTCCCACGGTGGGAAGCCACCCAGAATGGGACCGCCTGCGGCACGGACGGCGCCAGCGGAGGACACAGTGTTTCACAACATGGAGCGGTGAGCTTGTATTGTACATTGCGTTTTTAGAAAGAAATGTCTTTTTTTTTTAAGGTGCTGCTGGGTGTCCTATAGAATAACTTAGAAACAATAAGGACTGGCAGGGTGGCCTTGTTGACATTTTTTCTTAGAGCTGCTGCTGTAGGCCTTAACCCAGGTTCTCTCTTCATTTTAGGTTTAAAGTATTTTATTGAAGCAGGGTGGGATAGGACACAGAGGGGTAAGAAACAGGTGACCCACAAGATCCGCGCTCCAGTGCGCATCATACAGCCAATACAATAATGCAATCACAATTTTGTGGGAGGCTCCGTTCAACTCGGGAGCATAGCTTCAGCACCTGTGGGTACGAACAACCGACGAGGGGAGGGGAAAGGGGGGGGGGAAGGGGAGGGGAGGGGAGGGATAAGGAGAGGAAAAAAAAAATCAGGAGGGAAGGAACAAAAGAAAGAACGCATGGGGGGGGGGGGTGGGGTGAAGGGAGGAGAAACAACCCCGCTCCAAAAAACCTACCCAACCAAACTAAACCCCCAACTACCATACCCCGACCCACCCCCTGTACTGTGCCAGCATCTACAGTCTCCGCCACTGTGAACTCTCCATGAATCACTACTATGCAACACCGACCCCACCCACTCAGGCAGGCGGGTCCGGCGGCGGCGTCAGCCTCAACAACCGCAGATATCTAGGGCAGGTAATCTCTCGGAACTCAGAACATAAAAGGCTGTGAAAGGGCTCCCACAATTCCGCAAAGGTATCAGTATCCCCCAGGGCCACTAAGGACATCTTTTCCATTCCAAGAACATGCCACAATCGGTGTAGCCAACCAACTACAGAGGGAAGTGTTGTAGTGCGCCAGTGTATGAGAATATTCTGCACCGCTGACCCCAGCGCAATTTGCTGGCTCCTCAACTCGGCCTCAGTTTCTTGTTTTGGGGCCAGTGGGAAGGATGGACGCATCCTCATTGTAGCGGGGTATTTGCGTGTGCTGGGGGGCTATATTTGCTTCAAGGTCAGGCACGAAATGGCTTGTTGTGTTGTGTTGTGCCATATTCTTCCCATATAATTTTGATTACAGATACCCATAGACCACTCGCAATGAGAAACCTGACCGCCCGCTTTGAGAATCTTGTCGGGAGGTTTATTTTCCATGCTTGCGATCGGCAACTTGATGTTGCTGATCGCGAACGAGGAAAAAGTCTCGCCGGGATGGTGATTTTGCTCGCACGCGGTCGGCAACTTGACATTGAGGAACGGGAGCGAGCAAAAAATGCCTGCTACTCGTTTTTGCACTGTGCTATGCGAGGATAAGATCTAATGTCCTGCAGGGGATGCCTAGGAATGCTTTTGCCAATGACAGGATCAGATACAATCACTGCTCTAGACGGGGTTAGGAAGTATTTCTGAAAACCTATGGGCACGGTTCAATAGGACAAGGAGAGCAGAATTACCTTTCTAGAAGTCGGTAGGGGGAGGCCAGTTAGTCGGTCAACTATACTGGCCTGTGGCAGTAAGGTCATGATTGGTGAGCATAGTTTCCGGTCCTTAGCGAGCATAACGCCCGAGGTGGAGACAGAGAGTCTCCCATGGAACTCCACGGGCAGTTACAGCTGGTAGGCTGGAAGGGTGCTGGGTAGGTAGGGAGGTCACGCTTTCATTAGGCTGGTTAGCCAATCCCTGCATGCGCATGCGCTCAAGGGCACAAGGACGCATAACTGCAGCGGCCCCCTTTTATGGAGTTGAATCTTTAAGGGCGTGGGGAGGGGTGGTGGAGGTATCCATCTGGTAAGCTGGACCCCCTGTTCAAGGTCACCCCGGTTGGAGGTTGCGCCGTAGCTTGATCTTGATATAGGGCCGCCAGTCATTATTAACCTTGCCATAGGTTCTAACAATATCTTCCTTGTTTAGCTTATGATAGGAACATATATGTATTAGAAGCATGTTAAGCTTAGCCAATTGAAAGCTTGTACTTATCAATGTATTGGACTTTCTGTGTATAGCGTTCATAATGTAAATAATAATACATTTTAATGTTTGCTTATTTTATGTAATAAAGTACGGCTGGGGTTTACAACCGCTAATCCAAAGCAGTGTGGTGATTGAATTGTTTGCCTTGGGGTTAAAAGGGGGTGGGTGAGCCCCATGGGAGCCGGGAGGGTGTACACCCAAGGGTTGAGGGTGAAGAGGAAGGGGACTTTAGGCAAGTACTAGGCCATATTAACCTGACACGTTTCAGCTCCTATGATGAGCCTTGTTCAGAGGTTAACAGTCCTTCTTGTTGGAAATATATATATACCGTCAGAAACTTTAGAATGGTTCAGAGCCAGGCACTTCCAAGGGCATTTGCCTTAAAGTGATTCTGTGGGGCCCAGTTAAACACTCGACAGCTCCAGTAAAGGAAAAAATGAAATTTCCACCAGCGCAATGAAACGGAAGTGAGCACTAATGAAAATATCTAGTGGATTTTTTGCCTGTAATTTAGGATTCAAATGACTGTGGCAGAAATGAGTGGTGAATTCTAAAACACATCTACCTACGGAAACAACAATTAAACCTTAGAGAGGGACTGCCAGCATGATATGAATGGGCGAGTGGAAATGTATATAAAAGCTTGCATTTTCTCACCCGTTTCTATAACAGGGAGCAAGGAGCTTCGAAAAAATATAATTAAGCTGCTGGAATTGGTAAAGACATTTTTTTCGAAAACAAGACCACCGAAGTTTGGAAGAAAACAAACCTTATTGAGAGACATTGAATAAACATACAAACAAAGGGGCATATTACCAAGGATGGCGATATTGAATTATCGCCGCTTTAGCGGCCGTTTTCGGCCGCTAAGCGACAATAATTCCATCGCCCTATTACCAAGCTGTCGCTCACACCAGTTAGCAACAGCTTGTAGGCGATAGCGAACGGTTTGGGCCCGCTTTGCTTGTCAGCGATATTTATCGCTAATGACATGCAAAGTGGGGGTACCCAACCCGTTAGCGACTGACAGCAGTCGCTAACATCGCTATCGCCTATTGCCAAGAAAAGCGAAGCGATGGAAATACCAGTTCTTAGCCATGTTATCCAATGGGAGGTGGATAACATGGCTAACAACATTTGCACGCTAATGCGTGAACACCGCTGGTTTTCCAGCGAGAATTCACGCTAACGCTTGCAATATTATCGCTTTTGAGATAAACGTTGGTAATAGGACGTTATCTCAGCGATAATATTGGGCGAAGCGCGGCGTTAAAAAAACGAACGCTAAGCTCAGTTAGCGATAAATATCGCTAACTGTTGGTAATATGCCCCAAACTTCAAAGAAAGAGGGGTAGAAAGTAACTCTTCAATGTCTTTTTACTTAGTAACACCTGTGGGGTAAGTACAAAGGAAATGAATGTTACGAGGCATTTTTATAGTTGACAAAGGCTGATAGATCAGCGAAACGAGTTCTATGTCTGCGCTAATACTGCCCTTCTATTAAATGGTGTAAATCCTGAGACTTGAGTGCTGGCCCATTCTTAAGGAGAGAAGCAGGAGTGTTTTGAGATATATATATATATATATATATATATATATATATATATATATATATATATATATATATATATATATATATATATATATATATATATATATATATATATATTGCCAAAACATCTTCCTTGCAGAAGGGATCAGCCGCACATCAACAACGGAGCTTGCATTCTTTATTGGAAACCAACGGCAATCCTGACATGTTTCGTTCTCTCTCGAACTTTTTCAAAGGTGCGCCGTAACTTCCATGTTAATATTTGTGAAACCACGCCGCTTGTGCTTAATTTATGAGTTTGTCCCCGCCTCTATTGGCTTGCAATGTCTTATGGTCCTTGTGGTTCACTTATTGTAATTGCATTTTCAGCCCTCCATTGGGAATTGATTCGAAGTTAGTTTTGTCTTGGTTTGTTTAAATGCAAAGTTCGTTGTGCCCCAAACAACCCATTTTCGAGGCTAATTCGAGGTCCATACCAAAGACGGTCTTTGGCGTTCACCAGCCTTCCCTATTCGCTTCCGCGGTACACAACAATTGGTTCACCTGCGGGAAGGCAACGGCGCTCTTTCTGGAGGTGCGTCGCTGCGGCGGAACCACGCCGTCAATTATTGCCAAAACATCTTCCTTGCAGAAGGGATCAGCCGCACACCAACAACGGAGCTTGCATTCTTTATTTGAAACCAACGGCAATCCTGACATGTTTCGTTCTCTCTCGAACTTTTTCAAAGGTGCGCCGTAACGTCCATGTTAATATTTGTTAAACCACGCCGCTTGTGCTTATATATATATATATATGTATATATATATGGAACGGAATGAGGATGACAGCCGTGGGTGACCTGGGGCCCGCTGTGGGCGGTTTTCGCGACTGCCAGCACGGAGTTGAAGTTTCCCTAGCAAGAAATACCTTGCCCATGAGTCTGGTGCCATCTGGTGACGGGGCACCGCGGACGCCGAAGCGGTGAGGTTAGTTTGGCGCTATCACTTTATTCATCGGTCCCCTTCAATCCCTAGTCTGTCTCTCAGCAGAACTGATTTTCATGCTGCCTGACTTTTAAGATACTTTGACTGTTGCATTTGCACTGGCTGTACGAACTTGGAGTTTGACTTGACAGTGGAGTATTGGGGGCAAACCTCTGTGCATTATATGCCCAGTGAAAGGCACTATGGGAGAGGTAGTCCTGTGGGGTTTCAAGCATGTGCTTGAAGACTGACATTTAAGTCGAAATTCCACAGTTTGTGTGTATTGACCCCAGTGGGAGGCTGCTTTTACCCTGTCTCCGTGCCTTTTAAGTTTGGTGTTTGGGATCATGTCATCAGCAGCTTGGCAGGTGTTGAAACTCATCACGCAGCACAACGTTAAAGATCTTCAACCGGAGGTTGTGTTATGAACTCGTGATGAGAACTCTGTGACAGTGGCTGTTTTTCATTGAGCAATTTAAGTGCAGGCAGCATGTTCTTTTAATGTATTCAACATATTTTATGTTTCACAATTTTGTAATACAGGGTGAGAAATTTGGCGGCGCACTTTATATGCTATCAATGTACCAATTACGGCAGGTTAGATACATTTTCAGCATACTTAATCACTCGCCCACTCAACTTAGAATAATGGGACTCCAGGCCAACTATTTAAATGCAATGTGCAATTTAGACAACTGAATATGTTTTACCTTTAACATTGTTGATACCCAGACATAGGATGCATGAATTTAGTTCCTGCATAAGGCTTACATCATGGTTGCATTCTTTTAGAGTATGTCTTTCATGTTTACCTATGACGTAATTGGGAATGGCTTTATATTATGCTTTAGTAAATGGCTCCAAACAGATTGATAAAGGCTTCCAGTAAGCCAAAGCGCGTCTCTCTTACCTCTGGGATTGAGGGTGACCCAAGAAAATAAATAGATGCCGAATCCTGACTACCTCGACTCCGTGCCTTCTTCCGTGGGAGATTCTTGGGATGATTCTGAGGAGGCTGGATGGTGTCCATATTATAGTTAGGACCAAGTTTCCATAGGGAGAACATTTTTTGTTTTGCTTATAACTTTGGCGTTGTTTGATGAATCTTGACTTCATGAAATTTTCCAAACCAATTCTTTGTTCATATCAGGTCCTATGTTGAACGTTTGAGAGTGATTTGTCAAGGGGGAGCAGAGAAAAAAGGGGGGTCCCAAAGCGTGCCTTCTCCATGCAATTGCCATAGGAACTTTTTGACAAGGCTTTAGGTCGAACGGGTGAATGGAATTACCCCATATTTGGCAGGGAGAAGGGTCTTGGTCTAGAAAGCACGCTTTCGTTTATTTGGTGTAAATCCATTTAGTACTTTCCGCAAAATATTGAAATGTACAGATATCGATATTTGGGAATTCTGCCATCTGATTGGCTGAGGCCTTAGGAGCACAAGCTTGCTGCTTATTGGCAGTGAGCGGTTGCAACTAGCAAGTGTTGGCAGCCATTTTGTGATTCCGTTGAAGCGAGTAGGGGGAAAAAAGGGTGAAAAAAGTAAGAAAGAGGAGGGTAGGAGCACTGTAACCTCTGTGGGGTGTTTAGGGTGTGCTATACAGGGGGTGCGAAGTGAAGTATTTACTCCTATCGGTTTGAAAGTGCTGGGCTACGGAAATTAAGTGAGGTATTGCCTAGAGCCTGATGCTGCTAAGGTGAGCTGCTGCGGGACTCGAGGATTAAAGCGTGAGTCCAAACTGTGTGTCTTATGCTGTGAAGTCATGTGCCCTGGCCGCTGAACCACACCTGTGGAAGTAGTGTCAGCATGTGTTTATACCTACTAGGATGAACTACTGACCCCTACCGGTCTGAAAGTGCTGGGTTATGGAAAATATATGAGGTATTGTCTAAAGTATCATGGTGGTAAGCTGAGCTGCTGACGGACTCGGGATGAAAGCGTGAGTCCAAACTGTGTGTCATTTGCTGTGAAGTCACGTGCTCTGGCCGCTGTGCCTCATCTGTCCAAGTAGTGTCAGTATGTAGTTATACCTACTCAGAGGAACTTTTGTTTCGAACACTGTAACTTGTGTATGTTGCTTAGGGGGTGTTAGACACGGAGTGCGAAGGTAAATTTGCGCGTATCAAATTAATTCGGTATTTGTAAAGTTCAAACTACTCACTCCTATGGGTCTGATGGCGCTGGGGGCGTAAGCTGAGCTGCTGTCAGACGCAGGGATAAAGCAGCTGAACTACTGACCCCTACCGGTCTGAAAATGCTGGGTACGGAAATTAAGTGAGGTATTGCCTAGTGTGTTATGGTGCTAAATTGAGCTGCTGCTGGACTCAGGGATTAAACCGTGAGTTAAAACTGTGTGTCCTATGCTGTGAAGTCATGTGCTCGGGGCGCTGTGCCACACCTGTTAAACTTGTATATTGTGCTTAGGTGGTGTTATACAGGGAGTGCGAAGGCAAATCAATACCGTATTTGTAAAGCGCAAACTACTCACCCCTATGGGTCTGAAGGCCCTGGAGGCTGGCGTGGAAATTATGTGAGCTATTAAGTGAGCTATTGCCCAGAGTCACATGGTGCTAAACTGAGGGGCTGCCGGAGCAGGGGATTACATTGTGAGACCTGTGCTCTGAACTCATGTTTTCTGGCCGCTGCGGCACACCTGTCCAAGTAGTGTCAGCATGTGTGCATATGTACTAGGAGGAACTTTTGTTTTAAACAGTCTGTAGGGTTATTTGGGGGTGCTATAGAGGAAGTGTGAAGTTCAATTCTGCTGTTTTGAATCAATCCGGTATTTGTAAAGTGTAAACTACTCACTCGTATGGGTCTGCAGGCGCTGGGGGCCAGCGTGGAAATTAAGTGAGCTATTGCTCAGAGTCACATGGGGCCAAAGTCAGATGGTCTGGCCGCTGCACCACAGCTGTGTGGAGAATACGGTTTACCATTACCAACAGCATGCATGTTGTCACTGTACACGTAAATACATATGAACAATCATCGTAAACAATGCCATATTGAACGCATGCAGACTGGCAAGAGATGTGCGTTGACAGCAGTGAGGCACAATGTACTGTGGGAAACACACTTCCTTCACAATAGGATAAAGGTGTTTGTGAGGCAATGCTGCATTAGCCAATGTACATGTCCAGTGGCGTTGCTCTTAAGACAATAACAGTCATGCAATGATGTTACCTGTGATGCTGGTGAAAGATTCTCCACACAACTGCCAGGGACTGTCCATACCTTTGATCATCAGAGTGGTGCGATGCTGAAAGGGTTCCATCTCCATATAGCCCCTTGGTTTGAGTACAAATGACAGACACAAAAGGGAGATCAGGCGAGGGAAGGAGAGGATGGGAACTGCAGGGAGGGAGATCTGAAACAAAGGAAAACAAGCATAAGGATTCCATACTTTTGTCACAGAATCACAGAATACCTCCGACCTACACTGTACCAGTCACACCTGTGAAGTGTAACCACTGCCACTGTACCCTATGTGTGATCACAGATTTTGCAATGAGACTAGATCAGATGCTTGAACACGGACACATAAAAGGTAGTAAGGTTTGTCACCTAAACGAAACATGTGTAACGCTCACAAGGCTGCTACTATGCAATTAGATACATGCGGCCATCAACTAAGTCACAGTGTATGATTGAGGGTCCTAATCTCAGAAAATGTAATGTATAGCAGTGCTACTGACACAAAGCCAACATTCCGTATTTAGCCCTGTGAATCCATAAGGGCCATGACGGGAAAGTAGACATCACCCGCAAGAGCCGTTAGCAGCTCCTCCAATGAGGAAGGGAATTACCTAAACACAAGGAAGCCCCGCAGGAACCAGTCATTGGCTCTTGCAACTGTGCCCCCACTATGCTAAACATGACAAGCAGGTGGGACCAAACTCAACATTGAGTAATGAGGAACAAAGCCACAAAAATAAGCCTACCGTGACCATGAGATGCAGCACGGCACAAGATAATCCTGTGAATACCCTCACTCGACTGGTGCCACGGAGATTTAACATTTGCTACAGCCCAACGTTGTGATGACATCAGCGCAACATACCTGGCATCATGGGAATGGAAAGTTACCATCAACTCAGAGAGATGGCTAGCGAAGCAGGGTTCTCCACCGGCACTGAGGTAACGACATGACTGTGACATGACATACTGGCACAAGGGGCAATGCATCCATGCAAACAGACTGACAGGACAGTTGAATGAACATGTGGGACATACACTGGCTCGCACCTACACAACATGTTTTTTGGGAAATCAAACTGTACTGGCCCACAAGGTTGAGGGGATGATCCAGAAACATCCTGCTGTACACAGTGAGGCTGCAATTCCCCACAGAGGCCGTGGTTTTGATGTCCCACACAATGTCAAACCGTGGTATCTGCAATGTGTCAGGGTCAAGGTTTACACACATTGATGCATTCACCAGAGTCAAAACTCAACTACAGATGTCTGTCAAGAAGGGTGACTGTCCTGTCATGGGAGTGGGGCAACATGAAATTTGAGACATGGTAATGTGACATGTATGTGTGGTCCTACAACATGCGCACGAACATTTACCACACAATTGAAACCATACCAACACAAAACAGCCTGTTTGGAATCCTTACCCAAACTGACATTTCAACATTTCTGTGCATGTACTGCTGATTCGGCTGAAGTTGCTATCTTCATGAGGAATAGCAGGAGGACTAAGATGACACCAACGGACAACAGGCAGGGCGACCTGGGAATGACAGTAACACAAGGGGTCACGTTCAGAATAATTTCATTCAGACATGGTCATGTATAATACACTAAGAATGTAGTACACTTGTACATTCCATGTTCACACATTGCACGTATGTGTGTGGCATAACATCAGCACTTGTGTGACACTGCACAACAAACATCAAAGTGACATTGCATACAGTCAGCTGGACACACAGTATGCTATACATGCCACTCTATGGTACAAGCTTGCACAATATTTTACTAGGACTCACCATTATGAGAAGAAGTTGCGTATGAGCTGACTCCGGATATCATCTTCCTCCTCCTCATCGCTTGTATCCTGGCCAAGGTACTTCATCCTCAACGGGTGGATGTTCCAGATCATCAGGATCCAGGATGAGTGGCCTTCTCAACTGCCATGTTGTGCAGCATGCAGCACACAATGAAGATGTTACACACCTTGAGCGGGGCGTACGGGAGGGATCCGCCAGTCTTGTCGAGGCACCTGAACCGGCTCTTCAGGAGTCCAAAGTTCTCTCTATCACTCGCCTGGTCTGCCCGTGTGCATTGTTGCACCGCTGGTCTGCAGCTGTTCTGGGGTTGCGGAGCGGAGTCATGAGCCACGGCATGTTGCGATATCTTGCGTCTCCTACAAATTGACATCATGGCAATGAGTGTGTAATGTGGTGCAGTGAGAGATAAACATAAAATTAAGACATACATGAGAAACAGAGTTTACCCACCAACAAGACATGCCCGATGGTTGCGCAGCTACAGCATCATCTGTGGTACCCTGATGAATGCATCGTGGCACGATCCTGGAAAACATGCACAAACATGTGAAATCAGCATGTTAGCAAGACACACCACCAGGGCATTTATGGAGTGGTAATGTTTCCTGTTGCGGTAGGCCTGCTCCTGAGCTTTTGGTGGCACCAAAGAAACATGTGTTCCATCAATGGACCCAATTACATGTTGCATCCCACCCAGGGCGTAGAAATCACCCTTGGCACCTGTCAACTCTTCTGGAGTAGGGAATTTGATGAATTCATCAATGTGACTCAACATAGCAGTTAACACATCACGAAGGACACGGCTGAACATGGTCTGCGACATCCCCCCCACATCGGCTATGGTAAATTGGAACGTACCTGTGGCAAAGAAATGTAGGGCTGCCATTAACTTTACCTTGGGTGCCCATGTCCCTGGCATCATGTGACAGATGCCCGTACTGAATAGTGTGCTATCCCAGTGTTGATGTGCATCACAACATGTTTATGAGGTTCCTATTGTAACAAGTGTAAAGGTTATGTGAACCACATAGTGCCCCATCACAAATGACATGTCTCAATAGCTCATCACTCATCAACTGTGGCACATGATCACACGCACTGTGCTATATCACTGTCTGCCACACCTAGGGCCTGCTGATGTAAGGATGCCATGCCAATATACATTGACATCCTCATTATGACCTTACACCTACATCCCTGCCATGTGTTTTCCTGGTATCACTATTGTAATGCAGCCATGCGTGAGCTTGTAAAACGCACCGTACATATGCATTCACTAGAGCGTGTCAAACGCCCAGTACCCCTATAGTACATGCATGTGTACGGGTCGTTTCACTATCACATTCGAGCCATACGCGTTTGGACCTTGCGTGTGTACGGGTTGTTTCACTATTACATTCGAGCCATACACGTTTAGACCGTGCGTGTGTATGGGTCGTTTCACTATTACATTCGAGCCATATGCGAGCGGAGCGTACCCCAACAGTACGTGTGTGTGTACAGGTAGTTTCACTATTACATTCGAGCCATAAGCGAGCGGAGTGTACCCCAATAGTACGTGCGTGTGTACGGGTTGTTTCACTACTACATTCGAGCCATATGGGAGCGGAGCGTACCCCAATAGTACCTGTTTGTATACGGGTCATTTTCAATAGTAAGTGCGTGTGTATGGGTTGTTTCACTATTACATTTGAGCCATACGCGAGTGGAGCGTACCCCAATAGTACGTGCGTGTGTACGTGTCGTTTCACTATTACGTTCGAGCCATACGCATTTGGACCGTGCATGTGTACGGGTCATTTCACTATTACATACGAGCCATACGCGAGCGGAGCATACCCCAATAGTACGTGCGTGTGCACGGGTCATTTCACTATTACATTCGAGCCATATGCGTTTGGACCGTGCGTGTGTATGGGTCGTTTCACTATTACATTCGAGCCATACACGAGCGGAGCGTACCCCCAATAGTACGTGCGTGTGTACGGGTCGTTTCACTATTAAATTAGAGCCATATGCAAGCGGACCGTACCCCGCCATTGCGTGTGTGTGTGCGGGACGTTTAACTATTGAAAAAGTTGCATTTGCGATGGAAAAAACGCACCGTACTTGTGTGGGGATTCCAGAAAAAACATAGGGAACATCTAGGGGACGAGTAGAATGCCCAGAATGCAAGCTAGTTGTCAAGGAAACAGAGATTTGAGTGTGTACTACAGGTGTTCTGAAAAATTGGCAAAAACTATACAATGTTGCATTATTTGTTGTGGAGCTCAAGCTCAATTTTTAAACCATGCAAATGTGTGTCATGGCCTTATGTGTAATGGGATTGGATGAAACATAGGATGCAAAGTAATCTGGCCTATCACACTGTACTCCTTGGACTGACAGGCCCTCAGCAGCACTGATTTAAGGCTGCATGTGGCTGTGAGAGGGCACATGCCTGCACAACATTGGAGTGGACAACACTGCTGCTGTCTCTGCATTCCCTGGACTCTGATTTTGCTGAACATGGAGAGGGCACCTGCATTCAATGAGGAGGAGTACCAGGCCCTACTGGATGCCCTCCTCCCAAACTTCAGCAAGCTGTATGGGAAACCAGGGGATCAGGTGAGTGATGAATGTGTGAGTGTCACTACAGCCATTGTGTATTTATGGAACAGAGATGCAATGTTGTGTGGAGTGAGTGCCGGGTGTGTACATTGTGGTATCTCCCATGCACTGAATGATGTAGTTAAATAGTGTTTACTGCTTACCTGCATTGTGCCAACTGTGACATTCAATGCAACCTAATCACACTTTCTGCGGTGCCACACCCTGCATGTTTTTTAGCCATGATTTACTGATGTGTAACAGTGTTCCCCCCCAGAGTGACAGATGAATGTACTCACTGTTGCGAATTGTTTTTCGTGACCTGTGTGGATGTTGGACAAATGCATGCTTTGAAGTCATGGACATTGAAGAGTGTGAATGTTCTTTGTCACCTGGCTATTTGTGTATGTGATGTTTGGCAACACTGATGCATGGCATATGCCACAGCTGTACCCATCTGATGTGACAAATATACAGTGCCCTGTGCATGACTTGGACAGTTAGCATGACGCCTGTGTCACATCTTTGTAAAGTGTGACATGTGCAAAATGAGGTTGTATACACTGTTGACAATGACAAGCAAATGATCTGTGCCAGGGTGTGCATGTGTGGTCTGCTGAGGGTTCTTATGTGTAGTGTGATATGTGACAGCATGTCACGTGCTGGCCACCACCCTGAAGTTGCATATCTTGTTCAGTGTGTGCCATGCTCAGTGAGTGGTGTGCACCCCTTATGGCATCTGTTGCCTTTCAAAGGCATGTAGTGCATTGGTGTTTGCTTACAGGTCACATTCACATGGACAATGATGCAAGTCCTGTCAGCATCCTATGCCCTGTTGTCATCGTCAATGTGGTGCAAGTGTGTGTCTTTGGGACATGGAGCAGGTGTACTGATGTTGTTTCACTTTGTCTTCCTCACAGGTAACTTCCTATGAGAAGGGGGAGATCTGGCTGGACATAGCCAGGGCTGTCAGGTCTGTGGGGGGCCCTCGCTGAAGGATCCGGAACATCCGAAAGAGGTGGCAGGACATCCGGTGCTGGACCCGCCGTATTGCCTGGGTCCAGCTGAAGCTTGAAGCTAAACGCCGGCATGGCGGCACCCGTCACCTCACCCCCCACATGCTCCGTGTCCTGGAAGTGGTTTTTCCTGACCTCCATAGGCAGTTGCAGGAGGGACAGTAGCAAGGAGGGGGTAGGTACATGTCTGTTTGTTGTTATGTGTGTCACATGCTACCTGCAGTGCTCAGAAGCCTGGTAACACTCCCACAGTTGGGGTGGTCTGGTCAGACAGGCAATTTATGCATTGTCATTTCCATGCCCCATATTCAGCTGGTGTTCTTTTACGTCCCTTCCCCTCCTCAACATGTGTCCCCTGCTTTGGGTATTTCATTTTTGCGCTTGTACGCCCAGGGTGCAATGTATTAGTATGCATATTGCATATCACATCATCATGTTGGAGGGAGGTCTGTGACACGTGTTGGTACCTTACCTGTTCCACGACCTGTGCACTGTGTTTGCCCTTCATGATTTTTTGGGACTGATCTTGAGTCTCAACATGGAGCTCAGCACGGGTCTGCCTCAGTGGCCTTTGTCCCTGGTATACTTTGTATTTCTCATGTGTTAGCTACATGTACACACTGTCCATGTATACAATGTTTGGCTTGTGCATACTCACACTGGGCAGTGCGTGCGTGCATATTCACAAGAATATGTTGCTGGTTGTTTGTGACTAATATGGATGGGCAGCCACACGAGGTGACCTTGGGTTAATTTACATCGCTGCACAGTTATTGCTACCCTGATACTGAGTTTTCACTACATGAGCTGTATCACTCACATTTACGGGGTGATGGGGGTGTTGTGCAGGGGAGGTGTGATGGGCCTGCCTGTTTAGCCTTGTCAGTGGTGAGCTGTGTATGTAATTTCTGATGTGAACTTATCCCTATGCACTTACCCTGTGATGCTGGACAATGCTGTCATTGTTGGATTTAGAGGCTATGTTGTTGACTCACAGAGATGATTGTTCCACAGAGATTGGTGCAACATGTATGAATTGGTGGTGCAACGCAGTTTTGTATTGGTGCCCACACTACTGTATTCACTTTTCCCATGTGGTTGAGGGTGTGTCAACAATGCAGCGATGTTTTTAATATTCACAATTCCAGGAACATTAGCTTAGGCATTTTGAGGATTTTGGACATGTGGCCCACTTTACTTGACAGCCAGTGTGTGTTATGTGCTAGCAACTGTATGATCTCGTGATAGATGCCCCTGTGAGGAGTGTCACAATAGTGTGTGGTGATGGAGGGAGCCTCTGTACCAATCATATTCTCACACCCAGTCAACAGGTCAGGGTTTTATCCATCACCTTTCTGTTGTACACTCTGCCCCCCAAGTTCAAACGTGGTCATGTGCTAATCTGTCTGTCCATGTGCCTCATGGGAACAGTCCAGCCAAATATGTCAATCCATACCACCCCTGGACTGGAAACAAGGTTCCTGGGACCACTTTCTGGCATTACAGCCGTCTTCAGCCATGCTTGTTTGTATACACATCTGTGTTTCACGCAAGCCTGGCTGTAGACGGCTGTGATGCCAGTGAGAGGTGATAGAAAGCTTGTTTCAGGTCCAGGGATGGAATTACATGGCAGTTTGGGCAGGACTGTTCCCATGTGGACAGGGTCAGACAGATTTGAACATGACCATGTCTGGACTGGGGTGGCAGAGTGGGCAACAGAACGGTGATGGATCAACACCTGACCTGTTCACATACAGTGGCTCATCATTGTGACTCGCATTCAAGTTGTGCCCTGGTCTGTTATTTGTATCTTTGTATACAAGGAGCGTTGTGTCTATTACAATTGCGCAGTACTGGACTTAAATATGTGCTGAGTTATGTGGCATGTGACTCATGATGCATGCCATGATTAGAAATGTCTCTAAATGATTTGTTGATCATATGTCTGATGTGTACAGGTGACTGATATATATTTTTTCTTTCTCTTTGCCAACAGCATCAACAGCCAAAAGTGGAGGAGACACAAGCACGGACCAGGCAGAGGGACCCAGTCACAGTGCCACCAGCTTTGAGGTGTCGGAGGGAGGCAGTGGCACAGAGGGTGAAGGGAGTCAGGCGGCCGGACCACATTAGCAAGACACATCATACCATGCGGACGGCTCGGCTTCGGACTCCCAGGAGGAGGGGGAATACGCAGCAACGGCATCTGAACCCACTATGTCTGTCCCCTCCTCCTCCAGACCCATCTTCACCCTCCCAGTTGCTAGGGCCCCTTCGGTCCGTGCTGCCCCCGTGTCTCCTTCGTCCCCGGCACCGCAGCCCCTGCCCCTGTCTCCCCTGCTGCCCTCAGTGCTGAGTCTGTGGACCTACTCCAGCAGATTCAAGTTGGTCAGGCGTCAGTGCTGGCTGTCCTCCATGGCCAAACAAAAATCATGACACAGTTGTTGTCATTCATGGAGGGCATGTCATCTGACATGTCTGACCAACGTTGGAGTTTGTCGTCCATAGACTCAACACTGACTGCAGCACTTGCCATCCTGCAGCGTCAACCCCCCACTCCTTCCGACCCATCCACATCCCCCTCTCCCATACCTGTCCACCATACACGCAGACGCACCATATCACACACCCCAACAGAGACACCCAGCACACCCACACGTAAGTCAAAATGCAGACCTCCAGGTACCCAATCTCAGGGTTATGTACGCACACCCACAGGGACAGGGGACAGACATCACACACCCACCCACAGACACACTACACCTGAATCACAGCCCTCTACCTCCACTCCCATTGTGTCCCCAGGTTCAGGTGATAGCCTGTCAGAACTGGCAGCAGTGTGCAGCGCTGAATATGCTGCATCCTTTTGCGCTGCACCTGCCACTGTGGAGGAATCCTCCCCACCTATACCCACTACACATACCCTTCCCTCTCCTGTCCCTGCGGTGCCGGACACTGACTCCGTGATGCCCCCCATGTGTCCACAGACCTCTAACTCCACCATGTGCAGGCAAGTTTGAGGGTGACAACCTCCACAAAGTCACCACTGTTGTGGACAATATTTTGGACTAGCCATTGTACTTCTGTGAGCCTGGACTCATTTATTTATTCATTTACATTATGGTGCTGAATAAAGCATTTTATTTTTCATTCTGAACTATTGCATTTCAGGGAATTGCTTTAGGTGCTGTGTGCCTATGAGGTGGTGTAATGTTAATGTTTTGGTATTGTGAAAGATGTCTGTTTTTCTGTTGGGAATGAGGTGGACCATGGTATCTCTGTGCTATCCCAATGTTGCAGCACATTATCTAGATTGGTGTGTGTGCAGTTTGCATACAGACATTATCAAAAAGAGTGTCCCTTCCTCAGTGTCACATGAGATCTTCACTGCAGACAGTTGCACAATTGTTGTGGTGACTTTTGTATGGATTTCACCTAGGTTTGTACATTCCCTTCGGCAATGGCCATGCGTGCTCACAAATGAAATCAGATAATTGGTCAGTGCCATCCATGCTACTCACTGTGCTTGGGTTTGTAATGTGTAGTACTGCCTTCAGGGGATCCATCATAATTTTTCACACTATGCATGACAATGTTATCCGCCTTGACCTCATGATTCAGATTGTAAACTTAAAAATGTGTGCACACAAAACACATTTGGGTGCTTTGTATCTAGGGGTTTTTCGAGCCTGTTCCTTCCATGAGGGAGTACATATTTCACCACCTGGACATTCACATCATGTCCGGGATGTACATCATTTGTGCTTCATTTGTTTGTTGGTCTGTTACATGACTACACACTATTGAGTCATGATGGGGTGGGGGGGGGGGGTGCCAGCAAACTACATGGGTGGATATGCAAGTGGGTTCTGACAAAATAAATCCACATGTGGTGTGTCACCCAGTGTGTGACAGGATTCCATTCTACGTGGAGTAGGTCACTGCTGTGAGTGATGTGTTGATAAGCAACTATCATGAGTGTTACAGGTTAGGGATGTACACATACAGGCATGCAGTTGTTGTATGATGTTGGAAATGCACACCCCTATGGCTGAGCACTGCTGGGAGTCCTATCTACACCTCTTTCCTATGTCTGGGCACTGCTGGGAGTCCTATCCAGCCACCCCTCCTATATCTGGGCACTGCTGGGAGTCCTATCTACACCTCCCTCCTATGTCTGGGCACTGCTGTAAGTCCTATCCAGCCACCCCTCCTATGTCTGGGCACTGCTGGGAGTCCTATTTACACCCCCTCCTATGTCTGGGCACTGCTGGGAGTCCTATGTACACCCTCCTCCTATCTCTGGGCACTGCTGGGAGTCATATGCACACCCTCCTCCTATGTCTGGGTACTGCTGGGAGTCCTATCCAGCCACCCCTCCTATGTCTGGGCACTGCTGGGAGTCATACGCACACCCTCCTCCTATGTCTGGGCACTGCTGGGAGTCCTATCTACACCCCTTCCTATGTCAGAGCACTGCTGGGAGTCCTATCCAGCCACCCCTCCTATGTCTGGGCACTGCTGGGAGTCCTATCCAGCCACCCCTCCTATGTCTGGGCACTGCTGGGAGTCCTACGCACACCCTCCTCCTATGTCTGGGCACTGCTGGGAGTCCTATCTACACCCCCTCCTATGTCTGCGCACTGCTGGGAGTCCTATCCATTCATCCCTCCTATGTCTGGGCACTGCTGGGAGTCCTATCCAGCCACTCCTCCTATGACTGGGCACTGCTGGGAGTCCTTTGTACACCCTCCTCCTATGTCTGGGCACTGCTGGGAGTCATACGCACACCTTCCTCCTATGTCTGTTTACTGATGGGAGTCCTATCTACACCCTCCTCCTATGTCTGGGCACTGCTGGGAGTCCTATCTACACCCCCTCCTATGTCTCGGCACTGCTGGGAGTCCTATCTACACCCTCCTCCTATGACTGGGCACTGCTGGGGGTCATATCTACACCCTCCTCCTATGTCTGGGCACTGCTGGGAGTCCTATCTACACCCCCTTCCTATGTCTGGGCACTGCTGGGAGTCCTATCTACACCCCTCCTGTGTCTGGGCACTGCTGGGAGTGCTGTGCACCCACCCCCTATACTGTCTGGGCACTGGTGGGAGTCCTGTGCACCCACCCCCTATAAAGTCTGGGCACTGCTGGGAGTCCTGTGCACCCACCACTCAGATGTGACGCACCATGCACATACATTACAGACGTGTGTTTATCACTATTGCAATGGTCATATGCGCTAGCGTGTGGCGCACCATACCCCGACATTAATGGCGTGTGTGCTGCACGTATCACTATTGCAAGGGTCATATAGGCTAGCGTGTGGCGCACCGTACCCCGACATTAATGACGTATGTGCAGCACGTATCACTATTGCAATGGTGATATGCGCGTGTGTGTGGCGCAACGCAACCCAACATTAATGGCGTATATGAGGCACGTTTCACTATTGCAATAGTGATGTGGGCGTGTGCCGCACCGTATAGGTATACTTCGGTTGTTGCGGTACGTTGTACTCACCGTCTGCGCCGTCGTCGGTTTTGATGTACGAGGTCGTAGGAGTACTAGACTGAGATGACACGGACGATGGGGTTCATGTCGTGTATGTCGCGTACCGGGGTGCGGTTCGGGCCGGACTCTGCTTTTACGGCTGTTTTCAACTCCCGTTCAAAAGGGCCGTACGGAGTGTCGTCAACACGGATCGTACTTCCTGGTTCGGAAGGAGCGGCCAATTTACGTTTGGACGTAGTGTACCGCATCACCCGGATTCAATCTGTATGTACTTTCTAGTTGTACGGTGTTTGGTACGAGTCGTACGGAGTGGCGGTTTGGGTTCGGATCGTACTTGCTCGTACGTACGGGGACGTTGTAGGTGTACGAATCATACGGGAAAAACGCTCCGTACAGCTAATCGGAGCGCTTTTTCCCGAATCGGAATCGACCCCTATACATATTACTTATAATTTAAAATATATTTTTAACTATGTTTATTTCAATTATATGTATTATTCATTTAATTTTATATTCTTTTTAAACATTAAAATAAAAGATTTTTTTTACAACGATATTTTCCCCCCGATATTTTTGTGCTTACCTTAATGTACATAGGACATTGATATTTTTGATGTTGATATTCCACCTCCGATATTTTTGACGTCGATATTTTTGACATCGATATTCCGTCAGTGATTCCTGGGTGCCATCACACCGTCATCAGCAAAAACCTTAACCCTAATTCCCACCTTCTCAGTAATGACATCCTACAAGTCACATGTGTACACGGAGAGAAAAAGATTTACTCCCTGGCTGAAGTGTTACTAGAAATAGATGGGGAATCCCAGCTAAGGAAAGTAGGTGTACTACCCTCTCTCCCTGAATCCGTACTCCTAGGTATGGATCACCCCCGGTTCAAGGAATACCTCTCATCCTTTACCTCACAGTCGGATCTCACATAACGTCCTCGGCGAGGCCTAGGATATCACAGCAGTATTGTTGGATCACATACTGAGACCAGACTTCTTCAGAAACCGCTTTCCCCCTGCTCTTGTCGGAGGAGCGAAGTTTGTTTATATGGTTCAAAAGTGAGTCAGATTTTTTTCCTTTAACAGAGCAAATATCTTTAGCCGGTCCTTCTGTTCTTTTTCTTTCTTTGCTTCCCACGTTGATTTTTTGTAGGCTTTACGTAATAAAGACATAATATTGGCAGTAAGCTCTGTACCTTTAGATTTATGCAGGCGCACAGCCCTCCATAGGGATCTTCTTTGGGTGACTAAATCCGGATTGGAAATCCGCCGCGGAGGAGGCCTGGGGAATCTGTGATGAGCTTCAGGGCCTGTTAGGAGGTCTCTTAATTTAGTAATGGCTGTGTCCCACCTATGATGATGACCTGTGGGAGTGTATTGAATGAAATTTGGAATTATTTCCATGTGCCAAGTGCCCACCTTTCTACACCTAAAGTGTCCCATTTGATTCTTCTGACTAGAGTGTGGAGTTCGATCTGCATTGAATGCCCCACTTCAGTTACTTCGGCAGCAACAGGAACTTGCAAGTCCATTATTACAGTCAAAGGGTTATGATCGCTCTCTGTACGAGTGGGGATCTCCATTTTAACTAACTTACTTGTCAGAGTTGGTGATAAAAAAGAAATATCAATGGTCAAGAGATTCTTAAATGTTGCAGATAGATGGACGCTGGGATCCTGTGCCAATGTAATGTGCTTCTCAGAACGTAGATTGTAATTGATTAAGAAAGTGTTCATGGCTTCTTGCTCTTTGGTTTTGGTGACTAAATGAACGTTGAGTCCCAGGTCTGAGATAACAAAACTTCAGCAGTAGATGAATTTGCACTTAGCAAATAGTCAGCCCAATTGGCTTTGCTAACACTTATTTCTTATGCCTGTGCCAGGCTATTCAACAGTCCAGAGTAGACCATGGTGTGATACTGATACATTGTAAACAGAATGGCACACTATGGGCCTCATTACGATGAGACTCATAAAGCTTTCTGAGTCTCATTGTACGTTTCACTTCTGACCGCCGCATCATAATGCAGGTGGTCGGAATTGAAACTGGCCTGTCATTCCGGCTGCATTCCAACGGGCTCAAGGAACATGCCAGTCAGTTGGAGGCCTCACCATAATCCCAATGGATGGCATTTCTGCCGTTGGAATTACGATGTCAGTTTCCGACAGGCTTTCCATGTCGGGCTTTCCAACATGGAAAACCTGTCAGAAAGTGACTTTGGGGGCCGCTAGCAGGGGCCCCTTCTCTCTGTGACCTTCGGTTGGGGCGTAGGGGGCACCTATGGTGCCCCCTCTTAATCCCTACACCGTATGTTAAGCACCTTGAGGTGCCTGCCAGGTGGTGCTGGGATGAACAGATTCTCCCATTTCTCTATGGGAGCTTGTGCTATGGCCGGTTTATGGCTGCAGCACATGCTCCAATAGAGAAATGGGAGTATGCAACCGCACAATGTGCGGTCGCATTGTAATACTGCGGCCTGGACCGCCGACCGGAGGTTGGATGGTTCCGATTCCGCAACGGTGTTGGGAGTATTTGAGTCCATCCAACATCGTAGTAAGGCCCTATGTGTAGCAGCTGGAAAGCATGTGCTTTGCAACCCGTTTGGTAGTTATACCTTCATACTAAGGGGCACATTAGGATGGCGGGTGGACCCGACACAAAAAGGGACCGCCCGCCATAAGGGCTGGGTCCCGTGGGGGACATTAGGATACGCCCGCCACGGTGGCGGGTGCATCCCGCATGTTTAGCATTGCGGCGGGCGGTGCTAAAAATGCACGTTATGCAGTTCAATGCACAATGTGACAGGCACTGCACAGTGCCTGCCACATTGTATATTGAAATGCAGGGGGGTACCATAGGTACAACCCATGTGCACCCCCCACCCCCTAGAATCCCTGGGGGCCCGCAACGGGCCCCGCAAGTGATTTCCGTTCAACGCCGCCACGGAAAGGCATGTCCCCGCCATTATGCTAATATGGATAACGGTGTCTCGCAGACAATGCCACCATGTTAGCAGCTTTTCCGCCCGGTCGACTCTTCGACCGGGCGGAAAACCGGCGGATGGTCTTTCAGTCCGCCGGGGTCCCCCCCGCCATGGTAATGTGGCAATCATAATGGACCCCTAAGTCTCTGAATTGGAAGTCAAAAGCTTTCAGTGGGCATGGCACTAGGTTGTAGCGCTGGAAGCCTCCACTTCATCGGATAGACACTGGATGAGGTCTTGATGAAGCCTTTGACTTTTGGTGGGAAAGCCTTGAGCTGGAGAAACTTGAATTTTGCACCCACAGAAGGTCCCGCGCAAGCAATAGACTTTTCGCACCAATGCACAGTGAAAATTTCTTTCTTCGGACTTAGTCACTTTTTTGGTGCCCAGATTTTACCAGCAGGACAAGGCTGCAGGCTATAGTCAAAGAGGGCTCCAAAAGGCCAGCTACCTTCTCCGAGAGGTCCAGCTGAAATGGTTTTGCTGCTGCAGAAAAGCTAAGTGCAGCCTGAATCTTTGGTCCAGTGGCAATGCAGTTTCATCAGATCACCCTGGCAAGCTGGTCCTGATTTTCTGGAGGTCTTTGAAGCCTAAAAAAGTCTAAGTCCCAGGTTTCAGGAAAAGCGAGGAGGAGAACACTTTGACACCAGTCAAGGGTCAGGTCATTCAAGACAGCACTTATGGGTCAAGACTCACTCCAGCAAAGGTCAGCAGCATGGTCCATGGCAGGTCCAGTCAGTATAGTCCCCAAACACCGGAGGCTCTGTGCCTCTAGGAGGAGTTAATCAACTTTCCAATGTAGTAGGAGTTTTGCCAGACTTCTAACATTGGAACTTCTCCCCCCCCTTTTTCTTCATTTGGTGACACCAAATTTGCAATGTTAAATCGTACATTTGTTCACAACTACTAGGATTTTCATTTACACCCTTAGTTAAATTAGATATTGATTGACAATTACCACTGACTATATAGGACCACAGAGAGACTTGGAGCAGCTCTGCTGCTTATTTTTTTATCCTCATCTCAGAGATCCATCGGACTGGATCGGAGTCTATCCAATAAACAGAAACATGGAAAGTTGTCCTGACGAATCAGTTGTTCACTCTTCAGAAACATGACTTATTTACTGCTTGTTGGCACTCGGCCTTCGGGGTGGGACCCCGATGATGAAGCATGTCACCAACCAGGTTGGTGAGTGAGGGGTCTTCTTAAAGGACTACTGTTGTCCTTGGCAGGTTGGGCACTACGTGCACCACAATACATTCATTTCCGAGGCTCATTTTATTTACTATACAGACAAAACCAAACACTTAGGGCCGGATTCCCGTGTCGCTGGTAAAGCCTAACGGCCGACTTGTGCCCATAGAACTTTCCGACTGACTCGTGCTCCTCGGCTCCAAGTGGCAGAGTACGATGCGCTGCAGCGCTGACGAACTTGAGTCGCTCGGAGCCCCATTGAAGTCAATGGGAGCCTGGTGTACGTTGGCTCCAATAGACAAAAAAAGCACGTCTCGGGCAAGGGCGCCCCCTGTTGCTGGGATGCCTTGTTCACGCCTGCACCATGCATATTTCTGTAGGGGCGGACCCTTGGGACCACCCAGTGATTGAGTCATAGGGCCTCAGGTGAAAGGCCCTATGTTTATATATACCACTAGCAGCCCGCCCCGACGTTGTCCGGGGATGAAATATAATGTCAGCAATATTTGTAATAGGCAAGGCAAATTTATTTCAAAACTTGCCTGTGCGTCTGCTCCGAAGCCCTCGTTCGGTACCGCTGAAGATGAGCGTGTGCTCTTCTGTTTGTTGTCCTTGCTGCAATATGTAAACGTGTGTGTCCGCTCCAGCCGACGTCCCGATCGCCGCAAAATGCACACATTCCTCAATCACGGCGTGGTGCACTTAGACGCCCCACATCGCGTCAACACAAACACCACAACACCTGCTTCTGAATGCTTCCGGCGTCTCCGACGGCACACGCCCACAACAATGCCGAAGGGCACGCCCATTCGTGTTACAATGCTAGTCCCACACAGAACGCTTATCGCAATCTGCATAATACCGCAGGCTTTTGCCGAATGCACATGCCCATCGCTGTATGCACACGCCCATCGCAGTACGCACACGCCCACAACGGACTACTTTTTCCCAAACGTTCTTTTTCCCTTCTAATGTATATGTTGGGTTGGTGTATAGCCGATGTCCATCTGCTGATACTCTCCTTTCCGACGCTGTATTGGGTGTTCTGGTTGGCGCTGTGGTTCTGGAGCTTACCCGCCTCAAAGGTTTGGGCTCTCTCTTTATAATATTAGTATGGATGACTGAACATTTGAGTTGCGCCATTTCAATTGTTTCTTTGCTCATAGAAATAACAACGTGTTCCAACCAATCTCTAAAATTAACTAAAGCAGCAGGGCCTGACAACTAACCAGCAATCATATTAAAAAATAATGTGGATTTGTGGGCTAGTCTGTTAAAGGTCACCTTTCGAAATGTCTTAACTTTCGGCATTTTCCCGGAAAATTGGAAAGGAACAATAACTAGACCAATATATAAAAAAAGGAGCATGCCAAACAGCCCCAGAATGATTGCCTTATTGGCATCTTGAGGAGGGTAAATGTGTGAAACAGCTCCTTGCTCTCCCAGCATCAACTATGATCCAGGCTGTGAAAGTAGAATGTCAATTTACAGCTTGGAATTATCAGTGATTCCAAGTTACATGGAAGGGACCCACAAATATCACACCTCTGTAAAAGAGAAATAGAGGAAAGTGAAATGAACTGGGCAGCCAAAGTTCAACATATGCTAGGTAAGATTTGCTTTAAACTTTCATTAGAACCAGAACAATGGAAACTAGGGCAGCATATCCCTAAACAGGAGCTACGGGCTATTATATCCAAAAAAGGTTCAAGAAGAAGATCTATCTTATCTGGGGAGCAAATCGTCCACTCAATTCCTGGTAAAAGGATGAAGCAATGATCATATGTTCCACTACATTGAGCCCTTGCCAAGCCCTAAGATTAGAAATGTTATATTGACATTTAGAGTTGGCCTGAACCCATGTAATGCAGACACAAAGATAAAAACTGCAATGAGAAATGAACTGGGCTTGTCTACATGTGGGCTAAATGTAAAATGCAGTGGCCCACACATCTTGCTGGACTGTTTGTGGTTCCTAGAAGTACGGAAGAAGTTTTTAAAACCTATTTTTATTACTTATAAAATTATTAATAGGTATCAAATTCTTAGTCTGTAGGTAAATGTGAGATTTTTAAATGTTGTATGTGCAATACGAAGATTTTTGATTGCAATACATGAGTCTATAAAAGAATTGTTCAAATTATTTAAAATGGGCAAGGGGGAAGAAACAAGATTCTCCACACTTGTTGAGGACGTTCTTGAAATATACATTTTAGCTATATGTAGTTCTTCCCATAATTTGTTATGAATTAAGAGCGGATTGCTATAGAGTGCCATCACTCCGACTGTAAGTTTTATTAGGATTTTACTGTGCTTTGTGTTGTTTTTATAGTTGCATTTTTGTATTATTTGTATTTATAATTGCATGTTTTTACTGTGGTATCTTTTATGGCTATATTTGCCAAATAAAGTATATTGATGATGAACAACAATGTGTTGGTTTAAGGTGAAACAGCACTTCAAATGGTCACTAACTCGACATGTTATGGAATCAATCACCAATAAATTCAACATTTAGGGCCTCATTACGATAGTGGTTGCACCACCACTGACAGTCTATTGGTAGCGGTCCGACCACAGACAGCCCTTCAGTCTGACTGCTGCATTAAACTGCTGGTGGTCTCACCTATATATGTACGATGCAAGACCACCGCCTCCGCCAGGATCAGAGATCCTGATGGGGTGTCGGTCGGAGCAGTGACCGATAATGACAGGAGTGCTGAAGCAGGTACCACTATTGGGATTTGGATATCCCTTTCTGACTGCTTTTCATGGGGGGAACACTGCCATGAAATGGTTGTCTGAATAGGACATTGGGGGTCTCAAACAGGGCCCCTTCAATAGTAGGCCACTGAGAAATGGTCCTGGGGGCACATGTAGTGCCTCCACTCACCTCCCTGCACCGTGTGCCATGCACTACATGGTATATGGCACACAGTACATGGTCCTGATGGAGGTGCTGCAAAGCGGCGACATGTGCTTCAACCCTTTACCATGGCCGCAGAATGCCACCACTTCTCTTCCAATACCTTTGCAACCTTCAGCCTGACGGTCATATCGAAATGCAGCGGTCAGACTGCGGCATGCCTGTTGGGCGGTCCCCAGACCGCCGCAACAGCGGTTGGCAGTCGGAGTGACCGCTATCGTAATCGGGCCTACGTTTCTGACTAACCCATTAAGTCTGTACTAGAAAAGCAGATTAATTCCACAAGGTATGGAATCCCACAATAGGATCAAGACAGCACCTTAATATATGTCAAGTATTTTGAAATAGATTGCAGACAACATTAAAACCATTAGCCAAGAATCTTAAGACAGAAAGGAAGTGAAATAAGCCTTTCGCCCCTCGACTTCGATAAAATGAGCACCAATTTTGATTCGTTAATAGCTGAATAAAAATGTTCCACGTAAAGTGCATAGAATAAAAGCATTCTCAAGTGAATTTTTTGATGTTGGTGTCATTAATAATATTTTGCTGATAGGGACTAAGTACGTCAAAAAAAGACAATACAAAGTTTGATTTATAAAACAACACTGTTGAAATATCACTTTTTCCAAACGAAAAAAAAATATATTTTTAATTACGTTCAACGTCCAATGCCAGCGGCCTCCCAGGATTAATACAACTCTCTCTACAGCCGACGAACCTGCTAACAGATGGTCAGTTCAATTTACTAACAGTTATGTTGGCCACCCCATGCAACAAATAACCTTCTGATGGAACGGACCCCCCCCCCCCCCCAAACTATGACCAGTAGTTGAATGGAGTGCCCTGGCCGATCACAGAAACCTTTCAACATAATTTTGTCCTTCTACTTCCTCTGTTATAATACTGCTATCTTTTTGTGTTATCTTGATTCGGATACCTTTCCATGCTGTGTTCTACTTCTAGCTGGTAACTTTTAAAATATAATACAATTTTATTAACTTTATTAACTGTATACATGTTATTTATTGAAGGTTCTTGCATAGTGCTTATCAGCACAGAAGCAGTTCCAGGCACCTTACACTTGATGGGCGGTACAGAGTTTAGCCTCATGCGGTCCTGTCCTTTCTTGCCTCTGGTGGTAAATCACGGATGGGCTGTTGGTGGAGGCCACCCTGCCATAACCCTGTCAAATCGGATTTGTTTGTCGCTTGGCTGTTTAATGTTGAATCAGCATGGATGACCTTAAACTGCACAACTCTGGACTTGTTTTTAACTCTTTTATCAGGTGATTCAACTTGAAACGGTTATCATTTAGCAGAAGGTCAAACAAAAAAGCACATTTTTGTTAGTCAGACGTTAATGATTGGAAGAATTGCACCAATCTCAGCGGGGCAGTGTGTGATTAATCTCCTACTTTATGTACATATATTTTAAGTCATTAAGTTCATTGGCCTTTTCGCCTTCAGAAGTAAATAATCTTTCCAAGCCAATGGGATATCGATTTTGTTATAAAACGCCCTTTGTATCCCTGAACAGCATTCACTTTCACGAAGTATGATACACTTTGGAGGAAGAACAAGTAGGAGAAATGGTTCAGGTGCCCACCCCTTTAATGAGGCTACAACGTTTGTGCCACATCGCCCTCCCCAGTCAGTTGGTCTGGAGTAGGTTCCATCTTTGATTATTAGTTTGCTGTCGCTCCTTAAAGAGAGAACTCACCATAAGCATATCACTGCGGCCTGCAACAATTCACCCTTAAACTACAAGCCAAGAACCCTCTTCATGGGATAACAATAATGCTTAATTTGAGCCAGTGGTTGCAGGTGGGGCCCCCTAGCATGCATTTTTGGGGACCAGCACTTGTGCTTTCCTAAGCAGGCTGTTCTCCAGAATGAGAAAGGGCAAAACACATGAGTGGGAAATAAGGGAGAAAAGCAGTTGAAAGGGGAGAAAGCAGGGATGATAAAGAACCTACAAGAGTGAGATAAAGTGGTAGAGATGTCTGGGGGTGGATTAAAGAGGCATCAGGTGAAATCAAGACTACGCCCCCTGGTTTTCAGCACTTCGGCTTCAACAGAGTCAACCCCAGGCTTTTGAGCAAACTTTGGGTCCCAGCACTTACTCGTTTACAGATTAGTGATTGTTGGGAAATCTGAAGCTTACACTCCCCCCCGCCCCCCCCCCAATCTTACTGACCAAGCTACGCCCCCGGGGTTGGCAGCTGAAATCTTATTAACAAAGGGAAAACTGTTCCTGTGAAAGTCATCACCCTACTCTCCATCCCTTAGAGAGGAGGTGGGGAAAGGTGGGTGGTGGGTGGGGCAGGGAGCTAACAGTGATCTGGGTATGGAATTTAGAAGTATTGTTTTAGCATGATTGTAGTAGCGGCAGCCGTGTTCTTGTTCAATGCTAAACCAATGCTACCAATTTGTGCCCGTCTCTTATTTGTAAAGCCTCACTCTCATGCATTTACAAAGCAATGTGGTAACATATGGTAAACCAAAGGACCTGGGTACTTGGAAGCCGTCGGCCGTGAGACTGCATTGACTTGCACATTTGATGTGCAGGTCGGTTTCGCTATATCTGCTCGGCCTCTTCATTTTGTGCATTCTTCTGCCAAGCACGATGCTCGAGGAGCGTGCCTCTAGGGCCCCGGCCCCCGCCACGCCCCCTAGTCAGGAAAGGCGGCCGGCTAGGCCTATGGGCGACCGGCCACCTTTAACTTCCGGGGCACCGGGTGACGCACATCCGGTGAGGGAGAGGGCGGAGATTGGGACCTATTTAGGTTCTGGGAGCTGTGGTCCTGGCCTCTTTTCCTCTCCTGCACCGGACCGGCTGTGCGCAGCCGAGTCCGGTCCACAAGGAAGCAGGCAGCCACGAGCGGCTGAGCGAGCGGGGGAGGCGGGGTCTAGTCCATGCGGTGTCGGTGTGTGTGAGGAGGTCCATCTCGCCAGGTAAGGTGTCGGGTGGGCTTGGGGGCCTGTGGGCAGCTGTAGGAGGCGGGGTGGGCTTAGTGGAGCAGGCGACTGTGCCTGTGCTTCTCTAGCGGACTGTGGCTGCCTGCAGGGCCCTTCGCGAACTTGGCATCTTCCTTATCGACGTGGCTGGGCGGGGGGGGCTGTGAAAGGGCTCCAAGCGGTGTAAGAGGCAGAGCACACGGTGGGGGCTTAGCTCAGTTAACTAGCGCGGCAAGAGGAGAACCGGCACCAGCGGGCTCAGAGGGGGAGCGTGTGAGTTGGAGGCGCAGGCCAGAGGTCAAGGTCCTGGGGAAACAGCCAAACAGACCGAGCGCACGTTGGGGGCATACTTGATTTGCACTGCAAGCGTGGGAAGCGACAGTGCGGGCTAAAGCTCAGGACATTGAATAGCTGAAGCGGGGCACGCAGGGGAGCATCGCGGCTAAGTGCTTGATTGGAAAAATGAAGGGGGAGCAAGCAGCCCACCCAGCTGTGTGTGTGGGGACGTACAGGAACAAGGGCACACCAGAGATAAAAGCAGTCAAAGGGCCTATTGCGATTGGTGATTGTGGGGCTGAATATTAAGTGTGCCTCAAACTTAGGATTATTTGGTACCTTGTCTGCACATTGGCATTGCGATCAGTTGGGGACAATTTAAGTGAACAGTCATTTTTAAGAGGGGCTCTGCGTAGGTTGCACGGGTAAGCCTCCCCAGGGGTCATCATGCCAGCTAGCGGTCTTAGCCACAAGAGAAAAGATAAGGACCCTGAAATTGCGCAGCTCTTGAAATTAGTTTTGGCTAAACTGAGCAATGAGCGGGAAGAGAGTAGCGACGACGAGGGAGAGGAGTCCCCGGTCTCCGAAGATGAGCCAGTGCAGGCGGGCATAGGGGACCGTCCCCGTAGAAATGAAGTGCCACCCAAAGCAGCCTTCTCTCCCTTAGTAAAGAAACCTAGGGTGCAGCACAAGGCAAGGGGTGAGAGCAGGGGTGGGGCCAACAGGAATAAGATGGGCAGAGGAGGGGGCGGAGCCGGACCGGCAACCAAGATGGCCGCTTGGGTTCCCGGCTCCGCCGACCTTCTTCCCCCACCGCCCGATCCAGTCGACTGTCCCGTGCAGATACGGTGCTCCCGTACGTTGGAAGGGGTACTGTGATGCTGCGTTTGACTTTGAGGAATTTCCGAGTCCCGGGGACGGAGATACGGACCCCCGCACGTTGCGGCCTGCACAATACCTGAAGCCGGGACCCCACGTGATGCTGCTGCCGGCCGCAAGTTTAACAACAACGGACATGCAGACCCGGAAGGTGCCGGCCAACCGTCATGGAGGTCAGCCCGCCCCCCGTAAGTGTATTTCCAGTGCGTGATCATTGGAGCCTGGTGAACGTGAAATGAGCCGTCCCTCCATGCCGATCGCTCTCCCTCCCCGAACACAGCTCGACGGCAACGGGAACCTGGAAGTAGCTCTTTGTTTCCCTAACGGTACTTTGTTGGACCCGTGTATAACTGTCTACATCCCACGCTCCAGTTGATCGGAGCCGGTTGATGTAAAACGTTGCTGTGGCACTTTTTGGGTTGAGGGGGCTCGTATGTGCCCGTCAGTGGGGAATGAGGATGGCACCCGTGTTGTACACTAGTGTGGAGGTCTTGGTGGACTATGCTCCTCTTTCTGGCGGGGGCCGGCGCATTTATGCTCGTCTGAGCTGCGCTCATGTGGTAAATTTCTTTTGGAAGTGGCGCCTCAATGGGTCCTATCTGATCATGGCGGTGGCAGTGCGAACTGAGGACCGGGGGGAGGAGATCGGATACCCCCTGTGCACTGGAGGGTCAAAATCTGGAAAAGCGTGCTACAGGGATGATCCCGGTTGCCTTTGGATCGGTCAGATAGCCCGAGACCGGTATCAGCTCTGGGAAACCTTGTTTGTGTGGCACATACTGCAGTTCCCCGTGAAGACGCTGCTGTCGGGTATGGAGGTGACTTTATTGTGGCTGAGAGGCGAGTATGCGTATTTGAGAGACTCCCTGGTAGTTCTAAGTGGACCGACACAGAGACACCTGGCTCCGTGGGTGAAGGTGGAAGGCTACCGAGTGTGTCGTACCATGGGACATCGTAATAACTCTGGCTTCTCCTGGACTGGCCTGCGTGTTCCATTTGGTTCTTTGCTTGCCCGACCCTGCACTACACAGACTGTGTAACTTTTTTGATTAGAGCCGGGTGGGTCTGTGGGAGTCGATGGCACCCTGGTCTCCCTTGTTGCTTCATGGGGGGATTTACATCTTCAATGTGTGATTTGAGGAGCTGCGCGGCGACTGCTATCCTGATTATGTTGGTGTCTCCGATGCCTTGGTTATAATTCCGGTGTAATTGAAATGCCATGCGGCGGTGGGGGAGGGGGTCAGGGGACCCGCAATGGGAACCCTCCATATTTCTTCTTTCTCCTATCGTGGGGCTCTAGTTAATTTCTTTCCTTTCCCCTTTTCTTTTCTACTTTAGTGTAGATTATTGTCTTTTTCTCCTTTCTCTTTCTCTCTCTTCTATATTTCGGGTTTCAGATACTGGGCGACAGGCACGCTGCTAGGGGGGTAGGCCGTAGCCATATGCAGGGGTGCAGGGTGGGGTGATGGGGGAGGGGTGTTATTGTTTTTTCTTCTTTCGTCTTTGTTTCTATGGCCTTCTTTTATTTTTGTTATTCTTGGCTCGTCTTCACTTTCCTCTTTTCTTCTCCTTTTCCCGGGATCTGCGTGGAGTTACCTCTCCGCATGCTTTTACTATTTCAGATAATGAGGGTGGAAGTTTTTTCTAATGCCTTGCTTACTGCGGTCAGGCACTGTCTCGGTGGGAGAAATGTATTGCTTACTGATTATCCTGATTATGTACTCCAGCGCTAATACCTTTCCTACAGCAATCCTGACTGTGAATATCCTGCCTAACGAATATCCCTTGATTTGTTCTAGTTTAATTGTACTGCATCAGATCCTGTTCTTTCCTTAATTTAAAAGTAAAAAAGGAACCTTCTTTAATCTTGTTACCATTATGGTAAGAACGTTCTCCTGTGTTACAACAGAGTATTTGAGGAGCGGACTCCTGTATTTCTATGGCTTACTTGTTTTGATTTGACCGCTTCTGTCTCGATGGCCGGCCGTGATGGTTTATATACTCATGACTGTAACTGACTTAAGTAACAATAAAGGTTTACCAAAAAAAAAAAAAAAGAAGGGCAGAGGACAGGGTAGGCAAGGGGCAGGAAATGAGGCCGCGAGATCAGTAGGTCTCGTCCTGCAGCCGGCTCCTGAGATAGCTGCCCTCCCCATCTCATCTCGGCAGTCAGTGCTTCATGAGATAAGGGCCCTCCCCTTAGCATTGCAGGTCATTGAAGAGCAGTCCGCACCAAGTAATTGGGTGGGGTACACACCTGGGGTGGTGGTAACTGCACAACCGGTCCCAGAGAACGATGTGGGGACAATCCTGGCAGAGATCAGAGGAGCCCTGAAGGCATTAGCGCCAGGCTCTAACCTATAGAGCAGGGGATGGCAGGAATACCCCCAGTCAGTATGGTTCCAATAGTGGGGATGGTAAGCGGGGCATCTGTACCAGGGGCGGTACCAGTAACGGTGGTCCCCCCTTCCCCCCTTCAGCCGCAACCGGAGGTTCCAGCAGGGGGTTCACAGGATCCGACAGCTAGCATTTTAGCTTCAGTGGCCACACTTTTGGGGCAGCTAGCGGCACCGGTGGGGGGGTCTCAAGCCCAGTAGCGTGGCAGCAGCACCATGGGCTCCTAAATCAGCGGCGGAGTGTGCGCTAAGCAAAATCAGTTAACAGGTAGCCCTCCTGGTTGAAGCTCAAGGCACCTCCAGTCAGGCAGCAGGGCAAACGCCCCCTGCCCCACCAGAAGCATCAGTGTCCTCTAGAGGTAAGACGGGGGAGGCCGCAAGCAAGAATGTGGATGGGGAGTCTAAGGCGGCGGGGGGCATGATACTTTGTTATCTAAGCCTTGAAAGTTGGCAACTCATCTCACCATAGAAATGAAAGAAAAAATCTGGAAAGGGGAATATGTACATATTTTCGCATTGATCAGACCCAAGAGGAGGGATGTTGAATACAGGGAGAAGGAAGGGAAGGAAGATTCCTTCAGAGACAGAAGGCCAAGGGTGGAAGAGTCCATTATGAATTGGCTGTTTGGTGTCCAGGTTTTTACAATGTAAATGTAAATGTATGTATACTTGTAAAGCGCACTTTCACCTAGAAGGTATCTTGGCGCTGTATACCGCTGTGGAACCCTTCCTGGCTTTCCCTGTGAGATGCCCCTTACTGGGCACCTCCAAGGTGAGGCCAGGCATCCTAGCGCGTTCGGGGCCGTTGTGGAGATTAAGCAAGCTATTGCCCAGAGTTGCAGAGTGGGACCCATGATTAGAGTAGGCACCTAGGCGAGAATTATCGAGTCCTTGGACATTGAGCCCAAGACCCTGCCGCGTCGGGAATTGAACTCTGGTCCCGGGCCAGTCCTCTGCCTCAGGGTCTGCCGCTCTAATGGGTGAGCCACACCTCTCCAACTGTGATGTTGGAGAAGAAGCCTGAGTTAGCGATATCGTTAGTGTATTACATGAACAAGATCTTGGAGGTGCACACAACTGATGGGGGTACGGCGTGGTTGGATTATGACAGGGACTTCTGATGGGAGAAGGTTGAGGACCCAAACATTGGGTGGGACCAAGTGGAGGTCGACGTGTGGCTGGAGAATGTTAACAGCAAAGCGCACCACACGAAGCAGCCCTTTCGGACTTCTAAGGTGGGAACAGGGGAGAAGATGGGATCCTGCTGGGCATTCAATAAGAAAGTATGTACCTGGCCCAAGGGGCAATGCAAATTTAGACACGCCTGATCGTTCTGTGGCCACCCCTCTCGCCCAGAGTTCAAGTGCATTAAAAAGTCCTAGGAAAGGGGAGGGGGGGGGGGGGCAGAGAGAACAAGCCTCTGCAGCCATAACCTGCCCACGCCAGTGGACATTGGGAAACTGATTTTTTGGCTGAATCAGTATCCAGACAGGGCAGCAGTCAAAGTACTGTATCAGGGTTTTTCCAAGGGGTTTCACATCCCAGCGCAGGGTGTTCCACCAGTTGATCATTGTAATAACTTGCTTTCAGCACGCATGCACCCCATGGTGGTGGCGCAAAAGGTGGAGAAGGAGCAGGCCCTTGGCCGGGTGGCAGGCCCGTTCCCAGCTCCCCCATAGGCAGGTTATGTGTATTCTCCTCTGGGGGTGGTGCCTAAGAAAGAACCTGGTCAGTTCAGGATGATTCACAACATTTCAGCACCAAAGGGGGCATCAGTGAACGATGCCATTGATCCATCCTTGTGTTCAGTAACGTACTCCTCTTTTGATACTGCATTGCAGAAGTTGAGGGACCTAGGGCCCAATGCTATCATGGCTAAGACAGATATTAAATCAGCTTTCCGCCTTCTGCCGGTACACCCCGAAGATTACCATCTGTTGGGCTTTCAGCTAAATCACCAATTCTACTATGACATGTGTATGCCAATGGGGTACACGGTTTCTTGCAAGTACTTTGAAACATTTAGCTCCATGCTACAATGGTTGTTCACGCGCAGGCAGGTTACAAAGAGGTGGTGCACTATTTAGATGACTTTATGGTAATGGGCCCGGAATCATCAGAAGCGTGCGCCCAGGCGCTGGAAAAATTTGTGGCTATGTTTCAGGAATTTAAGATTCCATTGGTGCTTGGCAAAACAGTAGGCCCTGATACGTCCATGTCCTTTTTGGAAATTGAGATTGACACTGTGGCAGGGGAATGTAGGCTGCCACTTGACAAGGTTCAGGCTTTTTCTCTGGCAATTGACGCGGCTCTGGTTGGTCCTAAGGTGACCCTGCACCAATTACAGGTGTTGGTGGGCCATCTCAATTTCACCCTTCGGATCATCCCTATGAGGCGCCCCTTCTCGAGGTCTATAGCTAGGGCAATGGTGGGACTAACCCAGAAGCATCATCGTGTGTGCCTCCGGGCAGAGGTGAGGGAGGGCCTGATAGTGTGGCGTAGCTTCTTGAGCAATTTCAATGGGAAAGTGGTGTGGCCTGCTCCGCCGGTGTCTAGCTCCGAGCTGGGCTTGCTTACTGACTCGGCCGGCAGCATCGGCTTTGGCGCAATTATGGGGCCTTCCTGGTGCAGGACGGAATGGCCACCTGAATGGCATGAGAATGGTTTGACTAGGAATATAGCCTTCTTGGAACTCTTCCCAATTATAGTGGCAGGAACTGTTCGGGCGGACCGCTTCTAGAATAAGCCAGTGATATTTTGGTCAGACAACATGGCGGTGGTGGAAGCCATAAACAGGCAGGGGGCTACGTGCAGGCATGTTCTGAGATTGCTGAAGCACCTGGTGCTGGTTTGCTTGAGGGTGAACCTACTTCTCAAGGCTGCACATATACCAGGGGTGGACAATCAAGCTGCTGATGCTTAATCTCGTTCCAAGTTGCAGGATTTCCAGAAATACCACCCACAGGCGGAGGAGCAGATGACAGGGTTCCCTGCATCACTGTGGACGATTGGAGCCCCGCGCTAGCGGGGCTGGTAGGTGCCTCTCTGAATGATCGCACTAGGAGATCATACCAACAGCAGTTCAAGTCTTAAAGGATGTTTGTACAGGAGGCTGGTATACCAGGATTGTTTTCCACCAAGGCAATCTACTGTTTTTTGCAAGGGCCGAGGGACCAGGGCAGGGCAGTCTCGTATGCTAGGGCTCATGTGACGGCAGTGGGATTCTTTGCTACACTCGCAGGCAAGCGCGACCCGGGCGCACCCTTTGTAGTCAGGAAGGCCTTGGCGGGGTGGGCCAAGTTGGAGGGGCCCAAGCGGGATTGCTGGAGGCCATTAGATATTAGAACCCTGACCAGCATTCTGGAATCCCTTCCTACGTTCTGCAGCTCGTCATTTAAGAGCACATTATTTGGGGCATTGTTTTCTCTGGCCTTTTATGGTGCCTTCCGGCTGGGTGAAATTGTAGGGACCTCCAGATCCGATCAGGCGGGGGGCATCCAATTCAGCGACACCAAGTTAACCCCGGGGGGCTTAGAGGTGACCTTAAGAAAATCTGAGACGGACCAGGGGAGGAAGGGGGCTACAATCCAGCTCTGTCCAGCACCCGGCGTAGCAGTTTGCCCGGTGGCCCGGATGCAGTCATACTTAGCCATTTACTCAGCGGGAATAGGATAGGCCTTGTTCATACATGAGCAGGGAGACTGTCTGTCACAGTACCAATTAAAGGCAATTTTTGGGTTAGCATTGGCCGGGCTGGGATTGGGGGCATCAGGGAATTCATCACACTCATTTAGGATTGGTGCGGCAACCTTGGTGACAGGGGCAGGCTTACCAACCAACACCGTGAAGAAGGTTGGGCGCTGGTCGTCGGATTGTTTTAAACGGTACATACGGCCAGAGTTGCTTTGACAGAATGCTGATAACCTGCTTATGATTGTGCCTGACTTTTCCATTTCTCTCCTGTTCATTAGTATGCCTGCAATGGTGGTGTGGGTACTGGGGCACTCCTTCGTGCGTCGCGCCACGGTGCGGTTACAGCAGCGGTGAGTGGAGAAACCACCAGGCTTGAGCGGGACGGAGTTCCTGTGGCGGGGCGTCGGGGGCATGCAAATTCGGCACCTGCAACGGCTCATGGAGGAGATGAGAGAACACGAGGTACAGAAGTCCCCGGATTTGATCATCATTCACCTGGGAGGAAACAACATGGTGGACCGGAGATGCCTGGTGGTCAAGAAGGCACTGCTGATGGAGTTTGCTTGGTTAGGACGGGTTTTTCCCCTGGCCCGGATTGCTTGGTCTTGCATGATACCACGCAGGGTGTGGGGTTCCAGAGTGCAAGCTAGATCATTGAATGTTTCAGTCAGGCGGCTTAACGGAGAATTGGCCAAGTTGAGCTCAGTGAAGGGCCGCTTGTGTCACATCCCTCACCGGATGATCTCAGGAGAAGTGATGTTTCACCAGGATGGAGTGCATTTGTCAGACATTGGCACGGATATCTGGATCAAGGGAATATGGTCTTTCGTACAGAATTCAGTTGGGGAGGGTGACGGACCTGGGGGCCCGGGTCAGCCTTGTGGCGGTAAAGAGACCTTAGAACATTGACATGGACTTACAGAATATACCGGGAGTCCGCCTTGCGTACTCCCTAGGCCAGCACTGAGGGGAGAGACGGTAAGCTCTCCGCAGGGAGAATGTGGCCACCGGCTGGGGAGGCTAGGGCGACAGGTTGCGAGCCTCCTGGGTTCTTGGTCAGCCTGGTGGTTGAGGGGTGGGCCCCGGAGGTGGCGGACAAGGACCAGAGGTTTGGGGCCCACCACTCAAGGGCGCAGGTGGGTTGCACCTTGCGTGGGAAGCTCAACTTGGGAGATACAAGCCAGATGGCCCCTTAGTGCTGGGGGATAAGGATCTTGCAGAATGAGAACTTGAAATGTCAATATTAAAATTGTGTCATTTATTTATCTAATGATGAATATGAAATGTTTTGTCATGTTTATGAATGTGGATATTAAACATGGCCGTTTTTACACCCACTCAATCTCTGTAGATACTTTATCTGTGGGTTATAAGGTTGTCTTGGCAGGCGGGGAGCATGCTAGGGGAACCGTGTCCTATGCCGGGAGCGATGCTTGAAAAGCACGCCTCTAGGGCTCCGGCCCCCTGCCACGCCTCCTAGTCAGGATAGGTGGCTGGCTACCCCTATGGGTGACCTGCCGCCTTTTACTTCCGGGGCACCGGGTGACACACATCCGGTGCGGGAGACGGTGGAGACTGGGACCTATTTAGGTTCTGGAAGCTGTGGTCCCGGTCTCTTTTCCTCTCCTGCACCGGACCGGCTGTGCACTCCCTGTAGCTGCGTCCCCATTTGGATCTTAACTCCTACCCACCCGTCCCTTAGTTCAGTAGTTTGGAGGGGGCGAGTTGCGATAAAGAGACCTTAGAACATTGACATGGACTTACAGAATAGACGGGAGTCCGCCTTGCGTACTCCCTAGGCCAGCACTGAGGGGAGAGACGGTAAGCCCTCCGCAGGGAGAATGTGGCCACCGGCTGGGGAGGCTAGGGCTACAGGTTACGAGCCTCCTGGGTTCCTGGTCAGCCTGGTGGTCGAGGGTGGGCCCCGGAGATGGCGGACAAGGACCAGAGGGTTGGGGCTCACCACTCAAGGGCGCAGGTGGGTTACACCTTGCGTGGGAAGCTCAACTTGGGAGATGCGAGCCAGATGGCCCCTTAGTGCTGGATGATAAGGATCTTGCAGAATGAGAACTTGGAATGTCAATACTAAAATTGTGTCATTTATTTATCTAATGATGAATATGAAATGCTTTGTCATGTTTATGAATGTGGATATTAAACATGGCCATTTTTACACCCACTAAATCTCTGTGGATGATTTATCTGTGGGTTGTAAGGTTGTCTTGGTGGGCAGGGAGCATGCTGGGGGATCCGGGTCCTATTTCTTTGTGGACCCCTGACAGTGAGCAGATGCGGCTGCCGCTGGTAAGCCTTACAACTTGTTTGAAGCTATGTTGAGTATTTTTTGACAGGCATCGTTAAGGGAACAGCAGGATTAAACGGTTCGAGTATTTTGTATGTCTTTTTAAAGGACCGTAGCATCTCTTTGGTAATGTCTATTATTAGACTTTGACAACACTGCTTTGAAGGTTGTTAATGATCTTTATTGGATTTAAGCCACGGGGGTGGTAAGTTTCCACACACCACACCTTTTGAGTATTCATTACACTCTTACACATCAGCAGGTTCACATGCCTGTCTCTGTCTTTTTTATTGTTTTAGAGGACCGCAGGATCTCCCCTCTTTTTTGGCAGGGTCTATTGTTAGACCCCCTTCATACTGAATTTAATGAGTTGGACCTCATTCATGGACTAACGCTATGGCAGTGGTAAGTTCTTTACACACCACACCATTTAAGTTATTATGGACATTTTTGATCCCACTTATGTATTGATTAGACTTTTAAATTAATTTTTGGAAACTTTTAGTTTGTGGACTTCAGGCCCTGGTGTGGGGATCCGAATTTTTTGCCCCAAACAACATCAGTAATTGCATACACTGTGAAAGCGAGAGTACCCTTGTGACCAGAGGTGTTTTTTCGAATCAGCTGTTCCTTTCATTTAGGTCTCTTTACCATGTTCTTATTGTCCTGATGAAGACCCACATGGTGAGGCTTTAATTAACCCTCCAAGCTACAGTCAAGTCGAACCATCCAAGCTATAGTCAAGTCGAAACGCTGACTTTCCCAAAACTTGTTTCCCTTCTGCCTCTGTTGCACCCCTCCAACCCCCCCATCCCCCCACTCTTGCCTTCTGGGTCTGCTGTTCCTGCTGCTTTCCCCGTGGCCACGCCCATTCGCCACCCGCTCCAGCCTCCCAGCTGCTCCTCCCTCCCTCCTCACCTCATATGGCAGCCACTGCCCGGACACACAGCGGACGCGTTCAGCGGGCACGCCGATTGTGCGTCGAACGCGTGCCAAAGGCAAGCCTGTCTGTGCCCATCCATGCCTGGACCGCGCTAGCGCCAGGACCCCTGGACACCGTGCACTCCACAACGCCAGACTCCGATACGGCGCCAACACCCTCCACGCTCTCAACTCCGGTCGAGACCACTGCTGTTTCCAGGCCGCCCCAAAACACCCTCGTGGACCCTTCTCCTGCAACACCTGCAACTTCACCTGTGACAGAACCACCAAGCCACCAAGGACCGGACCCAACCACCTACAATGCATACTCCTCAACACCTGCTCTGCACACAAACACGCCCTCGAGTTCTGGGACCTGCTCGACACCTCCGCCCCAGACGTAGCCTTCCTGACCGAGACCTGGTGGAATGACTCCTCAGCACCTGACATCGCCATAGCCATCCCAGACGGCTACAAGATCTCCCGCAGAGACCGCACCAATGGAATCGGAGGAGGAATAGCCATCGTCCACAAGTCCACCCTCCAGGTCCACACCCTCGCAGATTTCTCCCTCAACTCCGCCGAACACCTCCACTTCCGGATCCACACCGACCCCAACACCACCCTCAGAGGAACACTCATCTACATATCCCCCGGACCACGGGCCCTGTTCAGCAACTCCATCGCCGACCTCGCCAGCACCCAGACACTCGCCTCCATGGACTACATCCTCCTCGGGGACCTGAACTTCCACCTCGAGAACAACAACGACACCAACCCACCACCCTGATCGACAACCTCACCAATCTCGGCCTCAAACAGCTCGTTACCGAACCCACCCACGCCGCGGCCACGCGCTCGACCCCGTCTTCTCCACAAGCACCCACATCGCCTTCAACAACACCACCGAACTCCACTTGACCGACCACCGCTGCATCCACTTCAGCTTCAAGAAACCAACCACACACCATCGCACGCAACTGCTGCCCCGCCGCTGCTGGAGCAAAGTCACAGAGAACCCACCCACCAAACACACTGACCCAGACGACGCCGCCAGTAACCTCAGACAGTGGATCGACAACTGCACCAACACTCCTGTCCCGCTCAAGAAACTCTCCATCAACCACCCAGCAAGAAAGCCGCCTGGTTCACCGAAGAACTCCAGACCTCCAAACGGACATGCCGGAAGCTGGAGAAGAAATTGCTCCAAGACCGCAGACCAAACAGCCACGCAGCCCACAAGGATGCCATCCGCAGACACCACCACCTTATCAGAACAGCCAAGAGATCTTCCTTCAAAAGCCACCTAGATAACAACGCACACAACAGCAACAAGCTCTTTAAAATAGTAAAGGAACTCTCCAACCCCAGCGCCAACACGAACTACATCCCACCCTCACAAGATCTGTGTGACTCACTGGCCACCTTCTTCCATCGCAAGATCGCCGACATCCATGACAGTTTCAACACCCCGTCCGCGCCGACCACGACAGACCCCACCCTGAACGCCACCTGCACCAACCAGCTAACCTCCTGGGCCCACGTCAATGATGACGAGACACGCAAGGTCATGAACTCCATCCACTCAGGATCTCCGTCTGACCCCTGCCCGCACCATGTCTTCAACAAAGCAGACACAACTATCGCATCCCAACTACGGAAGGTCATCAACAACTCCTTCGACACAGCAACATTCCCGGAAGACTGGAAGCACGCCGAAATCAAAGCCCTCCTCAAAAAGCCCAAGGCGGACCCCAGTACCTCAAGAACTTCCGGCCCATCTCCCTGCTCCCTTTCCCTGCGAAGGTCATAGAGAAAATCGCCAGCATAAAGCTGACCCGCCACCTCGAGGACAACAACATCTTAGACCCATCCCAGTCCGGATTCAGACGAAACGACAGCACCGAGACAGCCCTCATCGCCGCCACAGACGACATCAGGAGACAACTGGACAACGGCGAAACTTCAGCCCTCATCCTCCTGGACCTGTCAGCTGCCTTCAACACGGTCTGCCATCGCACTCTAAAGACACGCCTCCAAGAAGCCGGAATCCAGAAGAAGGCCCTGGATTGGACCACATCCTTCCTCTCCGGCATAACCCAGAGAGTCCGCCTCTCACCCTTCCGATCCGAAGCCACTGACATCATCTGCAGCGTACCCCAGGGCTCATCCCTCAGCCCAACCCTGTTCAATGTCTACATGGCCCCCCTCGCACAAATGGCCCGCCAGCACGACCTGAACATCATCTCCTACGCTGACGACACCCAGCTCATCCTCTCCCTCACCAAGGACCCGCACACCGCCAAAACCAACCTCCACGAGGGAATGAAGGCCGTCGCCGAGTGGATGAGGAGAATCCGCCTGAAACTGAACTCGGACAAGACGGAAGTCCTCATCCTCGACCCCACCCACTCTTCCTGGGATGACTCCTGGTGGCCGACCACACTGGGAACAGCATCAACACCCACCGACCATTCACGCAACCTAGGATTCATCCTCGACTCCTCCCTCTCCATGTCAAAGCAGGTCAACGCCGTCTCCTCCTCCTGCTACAACACCCTCCGCATGCTTCGCAGGATCTACAGGTGGATCCCGACCGAAACCAGAAGAACGGTCACCCAAGCCCTCATCAGCAGAAGGCTGGACTATGGCAATGAACTCTACTCAGGAATCCCGAACAAGCACCTACAAGGACTGCAACACATCCAGAACGCCTCCGCCCGCCTCATCCTCAATATCCCTTGACGCAGCCACATCACCTCCCACCTAAGAGACCTGCACTGGCTCCCCATTAACAAGAGGATCACCTTCAAGCTCCTCACCTACGCACACAAAGCACTTCACAACACCGGACCAGCCTACCTGAACAACAGACTCTGTAGTGTAGTTCCTATTTTCCCAATAGGCCCTGCGCATTGGAATAACATAAACAGTAGTATCGACGTAGAAGTGCGGATCTTCCAGGCCTCCACTGACTATGCTAAACTTAATTGGGTTTGTTGCCAACTAGCTCAGAGGTCACTGGAAACTTTCTTCTCTGAATCTGATCAGCTTCCCTGGTACAGACAAGAAGGGATTCAGTTTTCCAACAACCGTGCAACATGACAACTTTGCTCCTCAGATAAGAGTCAATCTCTAGGGTCGTGTGAAACAATAGACAGTTATTTTACTCAGTCAGTGGTTGTGCAGTTTACTTTCACAATATGTAGAGAATAGAGAGACGGGCGTTTTCAATAAAGGGTAACATTTATTGAACAGTCTTTCTTCTCGTACAAGAGAAATGAATTGCCACAATTGCAAGACTTGTTATTATAAAAAGTACGTACAGTAAGATGAGTATTGCAAAATAATACTGTAAAAGCATTGATATGGTTTCTTAGCCATACAATGGTTTAAAATGAATAAAACATATATACATTCATATATACATTAGGCTAAAAATGCTCAACTGGTGCTTCTAACTACGCCTACCCCAGCGTACCTGACCTAAGCCGAATACTTGGGAGGGGAGTAAGTAAGTAGCTTTAAGTTAAGTTGGTTTTGCCAAGGTTTGCTTCAAGAATTCTCTCTAAGGGTTTAGTCAACACCATACCTCTGGAATAGAATGATGGAGGTCTGGTATCTCCTTCAGGGGGTCGATATCCCAGTCACCCGCAAGGGTAGGCTGGAAACGCCGGGGCTGGATTTCTCTGCAGGAGAAAAGACAGTGTCTCTCTCAGCGCGTCGAGGAAGAGGAGAGGCAGCGTCCGCGGGCAGCTTGCATCTGCTGGGCTCTTGCAGGGGGACGGCTGTTCAGCTCCTAAGTTCACCACACCATTGTTCGCTAGTTAGCAGCGATAGCAGTAGCGATAGCAGCTATGGTATCATCAGCATAACAGCAACTTCAGCAGCGATGGCATTGAGGCAGAGTTTGCTTAAGGCAACGTTGGTAATATTTATACCTGAAAGGTGCCTTGTTTGACGTAAGTTTTTGGACATAAGAAGTCAATAAAGATGTCACTAGGAAGTGATCGTCTATCAGTGCTCATTAGAGTTCTATTACTAATCAAAACATAGCAAGCGGGGCTTTCCCAAGTTGCTGAGTTTTTATCTTGTTGAAGAACTCGGAGTGTTAATCTAGGAATCTTAGATAGTAACTTCTGCTATGTCATTGCACTAATTAGCTGCAAAGGAAGTGGCAGAGAAAGCGATTCTGAAATGTGGCTCTGTTCGTGTGAGGCCAGAGACGAGTTTCTGAATATTGCATTTGATCGGTTATGCCAATATAGGGAACAAATGGATTTATAGCCGTATAGGGGCATAAGGTCACAGTATCGATCAGGGTCCTAGATTAGAACGCTACACCCACTCCACGAATTCATGTCCATCAAATTACTAAAACTAGAGCAATAAGATGCATGTGTAACATTGCCCACCCCAAAATAAATATATGCATTTGAAATAGGCGTATTTGTAATACGTGAAAATATAGGTACTGTACGTTTTTGAAGCATAGAAATCATTCAAAAATTATAGCATATGAAATCAATGAACGATTTTGCAAAAAGAATTACACATGAAAATATCTCTGAATACAGAAAGGAAGGGCGAGATAATTTCATCACATATGAATGCATTGCAGTAAAATGTGCTAGAGGCTGGTGTAAAATTATTATGTCTCTAGATGTATTTAAAAATAGAAGTAGAAGCTTCTGTTCTCTATGAATAGTTCTACCTTAAGCAAAGAATTTTTCGTGCCAGAAAAAGGGTGAATATTAAAAAAGTGTTCAATTCAAAAGAATTATTGCTTGAACGGGGAAAGAGTTCCAACGCTTTTAGCAGTTTTTGTTGTTCAAAACTGAAGGCCGAATTCAGAGTTCATGGGAACGCTGTGTGTTGCAATGCTTCTCTAAAGTTATTGTTTCTGTTCGGGTGAGAACATCATATCAGACAGGCTCTCAAAGAATTGGTCTACAAAATCAGGTGACAGTTCGACCAAATTCGATAGTGCTGTAACTTGGCAGGTGTGAGAATGATTGCTGTCATCAAAGGCTGGATCAGCAATGCTCACAGAAGGTCGTACCTGGGTGATGTTGCTTTTGTCACTCGCTCCACTGTTACCACCTAGTCGTAGCACAGGAGTCTCAACGAATGCCGTCATCAGGATTGGTAGCCGCTGGGGACAACACAATGCGTGAGCCGTTATCAGACTTAGCAAAGTATTGATATCCATTGGTACTGCTGATGGAAGTGCAAGACAGGTGTCCAACACGCACTCATCTCCGCATAGCATACATCGTAGTACAGGTAAGATGCAGTTTTGCCACATCGGTCTGAATGAAAGGAACCAGGTCATGTTTAGATCTCTCAGTCTGGCCAATCCAAGGACTCTAGTTATTCTGTCCCGGTAGCGGATTGCTAGGATTGTTTCTTCCATTCCCATAGGAGTCATGTCTGAGCTGTGGCTTGCCATATCAGAGCAGGAGGGTCAAAAATAAAATGCCTGCTACAAGTCCCAAAAATAGGGGTATGCCGCCAAAAACAGAGTGGACAAAATTTGGAACGATTCCCAGAATTGCTTGAAATGGTGTTAGCAGTCCCGTAAAAATCGTCTTAAATATGCCTGGGATGCCTGTGGCACTAGACATGTTAAGGAGTTGGCTCAACATTTCTATGAAATGCACGGGGCAATTTGTTGATAAAAGGTCATGAACCTCCGTAGCTGTCCTTGCAACTAGGAGATCATACGTCTCTTTTGATGACGTGATGGGCACTGTTGTCTGCAAAAGCACAGACTTCATTTTGCTTAAAGTATCAATTCGTATAGAAGAGAAATGCAGACGAGGCCAGATGGGAGTCTCTATGTCTCCAGGCCCGCTCGGGAACAATGCTTGCATACATCATTTGACCATGGAAGTCACGCTTACGAGATACGCTTTTCCTTGCAAAAGGCCACAACATCTGTGATCCGTTCTTAGAATGTAATTCCCATTCACGAGTTGCATAAAGAAGGGCTCTATCTGCGTTGCAGGTGTGACAAGCTGGTGGCATGAAAGGTTGTTAGAATTACCTTCATAGACTCCGTGTAAATTAATACCCTGGCACAAAAGTATACCGCTTAGTGAACGTTTACAGTTTTCACCACTAAGAAATAAATTTTTGTCGCTGTCACTATAGCATGAATGTGTGTATGGTAATTTCCATGCTGACTTAACATATCCTTTACCTAATCGTTCATACTGGCTAGTAGGTATGTATTCAAGGCACTTTTTAAATCGGAAAGTTGTTATCGGAATAGTGATAATTCCGTGTATTATCCATTCAATGACAGGACTTTCTGACATTGTCAATGGTAATCTCTCAAGTTTTTCGATGCTCAGGATTGTATAGTCTGCTCCTTTCTGTGCCAAGCTGATTTGTTTATCAGTAAGGTTAAAAATGGAAAACAATGACGTTGTGTTGATTAAACGCCAAGGCACATAGCCTGAACGAAGGTTTTGCAGCGTCCAGCCTAATTGTACAATAGAACGTAATTGTGACTAATCATGTTCTGTGAATTTAGCTGACATTACTAAATCAGACATCATGTTATTAATACTGTCAAAGTCCCAATCATCAGAGAATGTACTAGGTTTTACAAAGTCACTTAAGGAAACCTTCAGTTGATGAGGATACTTCAGGATCTCGACCGGACCATAGATCTCATAGTCAGTTTTCTCCCATACTACCCCACCGGGTATTGGAATGGCTGTGACATTTACTGTTGACAGTTCTCTTTTCTTCACGTGGGATGATCTGTGTGGTTTGAGGACTAAGTTGATGTTCTGACTTGCTGTGTCCATTGTACTATATTTTCCCTCAATTAATTTTCCCAAACAAAGTACCATGATGAGCCAAAGCAGGAGGAAAAATACACCTAGACCAAACCAGAACTCTAACCAAGGGGAAATAAGGTAGATTTCCTTCAGTTGATGAAAGAGTTCCGTTGCTTTTTCTTTAACCCCTTCGATGCTCATGGCGAGCTGAGCTCGTCATGAGGCACAGTGGAGCTGTGCTGATGACGAGCTGAGCTCGTCATGAACTATGGGCTCTATAACAATTCAGCACCGGAGGAAAATATCCCTAGCAGCCAAGGTGTTAAAAGTCTTTTTTATTTCTGGCATCACTTCGGGGTTGCTTTGATCCTCTGAAAAGTTGTCGAAGTCAATGAAATAGCCAGAGGCAGTTCTGTCAATTGTTGGGATTGTTCTTTCAATCTGTCTTTCGGTAGCACTTTCTGATGCCACATTATTGTAGACTGGTGTTTCTTGGGAGTCCACTGGGCCTACTGTTGATTATAGGCCACATGCTTGTGGTTTTGCCAGGTCGATTGATACAACTCTGTTCTCCTTTTTACCAGCAAGGGGCGGTAGTACTACTGATCTTGTTCCGGTGACTGCCAAGACAGGTACTGCTTTTCTGTAAGAAGGCCCAAATTCCTTCTTCACCGCTATTTTTTCTCTGACTAGATCCCCAATCTTTGGAATCCAGACAGGCCTTGCTGGGGCTATTGCTTGTGGTGCCTCGTCAGTGGTAGCTGGCTGTTGCTTTAACTTTATGTTGCTTAAGGATTTTCTTGTTTCATTCAAGTCCTGTAAAACAGCCAAACGATCTTTGATGTCAAAGTCTGTTTTCTTATCTTGTACCACTGATACTTGACTATCTAAGTCCTGAACTCTCATTCTAGTTCTGAACAATAGTTCGTATGGGCTGAAACCTTTTAGAGAATTTCTTGGCAAATTATTAAGACTGATTTGGACACTTATTAGATGTTTGACCCACCCAGCGCCTGAACCTAACACCTTCGCTGTTATAGATCGATTTATGTCCCGTTTTTTTCTTTCTACCACACTATTCCCTTCGGGGTGTGACGGACAAGAATACCGCAACCCAACTCCCATACTGGTCATGGCCTCCCTATAAGCTCGAGAGCTAAAAGCAGGACCCTGGTCAGAATGGAACATGGCAATTGCGTATGTGCCGATAAAGACTCGCAGATCTTTTATAACCGTTCTGGCGTCAGCCGAGCGCTGGAGGCTACATTTTTTAAGTGTGTTTAGCCTTAATGATTAATAGGACGCAGGATGGGGTGTAGACAGCGTTACGCTGTTTCTGATTGGTAGCCGGTAGCATAGTTCACTACTGCGATCCCTGTGACAGTTTTCACAGTTGTTTGCACATATTTGGTGTTGTACACTCATTCCCGGCCACCAGTATACTGATTCCAATTCTCTCAGAGAGTCCCTGATTGTTTGGTGTCTAGGTCCCAATCCCATGTGTGCGTCTGCTATTAAAATATTCTCCTGTTCATGTTTAGAATTACCCTATCCCCCACTCCAGGGATTCGAGCAAAAGGAACGGAGTTTGCATCGATTACGTATGCATAATTGAGTGGATAGTTCACGGGCAGTGCTGCACAGTCGCCTTTTACAGACGTTTTTACTGCCAGCATAGTTTCCCCGTCTATGTATTTTTCTGTACGCTTTTTTGTGGCTACGGAAGCCGGTTTAGTTGCTTCCGCTGTGGCTGTATTAGCCAATGAATTCCCTGCAACGTGAACGCCATCACGCTGAAGACTCTGTGCGTGTATCACGTGAGTCTTTTGTAGTTCTTTCTGAAAAAGAGCTACCTGTTTCCAGAGCAATTTATGCTTTATTGTGGCACCTGTGTCATCTTTGTAATCGTTTTCAATCCAGTTCTGCAGTTTATTATTGTAAGAGTTGGCGCAAAAATGAGAATCGCACACGATTAGTGTCGGGAAATCAGGTTCTGCATTTTCAAGCTCCATCTTTAAAGATCTGATTTCAGCTCTCTGAGCCGAACAGTTTCTTACTGATTCCGTTTTTGTTACTTTCGGTCTGAATTTACCGCACAGCCAACGACCTTTAACAATCGCTCAGGCTGCACCGTACGATTTGCTCTCTACGTTGAAATGCTGTACAAATCTATCTGTATAGATTATACAGGTGTATTGTGGGAGAGGCAGAAGTTCGATTGGCAGAGGATATTCTGCTTCATATTCTAATTCATTCAGTTCTTCGAATTGCGGGGCGAAATAGTATTTCACATCTTCCGCTCCTAGAGAATCTACATACTGTATCCATTTCGGATCCAGTGACACTGTAGGCAGGTTTCTGGGCTGAATAGCGCCTCGAAGGCGGATTCCGCTGTGAGGATAATAATCCTTTTACCATGTGCTAATTCTCGTTCATTTGCTAATGCGATTTGCACTGCTTTCACAGTTCTTTCTGTGTGACTGAATGTTTTTTCTGCTTGTGTGTACAAGTGAGATTTAATTGAAATTGGTACCTTTTCTCCCTCATTAGAGGTCAGGTACGTGAATCCGCATCCTCCTGGGATGACAAGATCGCGTGTGTTGTCACGTGTATCTAATTTTGTTTTTGCTAACATTTCTGTTTGCAGTGATCTCAACATTTCTGTGTGTTTTTGAGTCCAATTGATTTGTTTAAAATCAGGTTTTATTAGTTCGTAGAGAGGTTTAACCCTCTCTGTGTAATTTAGAATGTAAGTTCTTCTTAAATTCAGAAAACCTAGTATGGATTGTAAATTCTTCAGCGTTTTTGGGGCTTGGAGTACAGCGCACTTCTCTAAGAAGTTGTCCGCGAGGCTTTTTCCTTCACTTGATAATTCGTATCCTAAAAATAATACTGTCAGATGGGCAATTCGAGACTTTTTAAGGTTGAATTTGTAACCCTCTTCTGCGAACCCAAGTATAATGGTGTTCACTCTTTTCAAGTGAGTATCCAAGTCGTCGTCTGTGAGATAGATATCATCTACGTAAGATAATGCCTCATCATCATATATTTGTAGTAACTCTGTTACTCTAGCTGAGAATAGTCCTGGGCTGTTCTTGAACCCCTGTGGGAGCCTACAGAAATTTTTCTGAGACCCCATTACGGAGAAAGCGGTCAAATACCTGCTTTCTGCTGCAATGTTTCGACAAAAGAAACCATTCGATATGTCTAATGTCGTTTTATATTTTTTCCTAACTATGTTGTTCATTAGTGCAGCACTATGCGAATTTTGTACTGCAAATGTTTTGCAACATGCATTAAGGTGTCTGTAGTCCAAAACTAGACGATATGAATTGTCTGGCTTGGAGACAGGAAACAAAGGATTGTTCATTTGAGAGGTGCATGTTTCAATCACCCCCTGGTATTCAAGTTGATCTAAGATCTCCCTGACTTGTTTTTTAGCTTCTTGCTTAATGGGATACTGCCGTTGGGCAGTTGGTTCACTTTTTAATTGGATTTTGTGAGGAGGTGAGTCCTCATCCCATCCTACATGATTTTTATATAATGCCGGTGCCTGGGCCACTGCCCATTTCCTTGCATAAGTATATTTTTTGTGAATCGGAATGTGATTCGAGAAGGCAGGCATAATCATTTCTTCGCCACGAGGGCACTCCCTGACAAACTCTGGGGGCCAATCTTTTTCAGCTAACAGAATATCATAGCCTTTTGAGAGTTTATCCCAAAATAGACCCTCTATTTTCCTAGTCTTATCACCCTCTATACGCAATGTTATTTCGTATATCTTATGGGGTTCGCTAAGTCTGGTGTCGGCAGTTTCAACCTGAATGTATTCATTCGTGTCCACTGTCTCCAGATGACTCATCAAGATCTTGCGGGCTATACTGATTTCTGCTGCACTGTCTAGCATTGTCTGTGCCCACTCCCCGTTTTTCAACTGTGTCCTCAGTATTCTCGGCATGAGTGATTACTCTAATACTGGCTACCTTCTTTTTTGGAAATTGAGATTTTTTACTCTGAGCATGTTCCTTGTCTTTGGACTTGGTGTGCTCTCCTGGGTCTGCCCGTCCTCTTCTTTCCGATTTCTGCGAAAAAGATCGAGAGGGACGTGTATCAATACTTTGATATCTATCAGGTTTTTTCAAATTATCCCTATTTCTAAGGTTATATCTTTTCTCAGAGGGCTCCCTCTGGGGAGACTGGTGTTCTCGAGTCGGAGTTCTTTCCCTCCGTCGAGGAGACCTTCCTCTGGACTGGAAAACTTTTTCCTTGTGAGTGGATTGTTTATTTCCATCCCAGCTCTTTTTAGGAGTGTTTGAATTATTTTTAATAAATAATTTTTCAGGATTTTCGAGCAGTTGGGGCTTTACTGGTTTTCCACCCAAGCTGTCTCTACCTAGTTCTTCATAGCATTTTTCTATGATTCTGGCAAGCTCAATTGGTTGATCTGTTATATCTGTTTCCCTCAACTTCTGGCGGATCGCCACAGATGCTGCTTCTCCTTTTATGTTGGCTAATAATATAGCCGAGACCTGCTTGAAGTCTTTCGGTACTTTCATACCCAGAGTTAAAGCAGGTTCTGGACCGTATTCATTTTGAATCTGTCTTAGTACATCTGGTATTACCGCCATAGACGGAACGCCATGTGTTTTTGTGTAAATGGAAGCAAAGACTGTACCCCAAGTGGCACAGTCCTCCACGTGTGGTGCAATTCCCATAGGAAGGCAGATGGTCAAGATTCTGTGTTTCTCGATAGGGGTAGTATCCGGAAATACTGCCTCTATTTGAGTGATTTTTTGCGCTAACCAGAAAGGAATTTGTTCCCGTTTTACGTGTGTTTTACCAAGACATGACTGTATGTTCTATGGTGTAATTCTATTAGTGTTCCCCTGATGAGGGCTCAGCTGTGGTACATTAACAGCTGGTTGGACTGTTGCAGTCCGCATTACATATTGGACTAATTGCCTATGTATTTTAATTAATGTTTTTAGCTGTACTAACAGCTCTTCCTTTGACATTTTTGCAATGTCCGGATGTGGTGTGTAGCTGGCTAGAACCGGCCACGTTGCTCCTGGTCTACCTAGTGGACCGAGCCTGGTAATATGATCATTATGTTTTAGGGCGCCTTTAAACCAGAGTAAATGTTCTTGGTATTTTAGTGGGATTTCAGTCTCCTCGAAAGGAGCGTACTCATCCGGTGGTTCCCCTATTTTGTAATAGTGAAACTCTTTTGTTCTAGCGTTTGCCGCTGGAAAGTTTATCCATGAATAGAATACCTCTGTCTGCCGATATTCGTGTGCCTCTATCACGAAAATCACTGTACCACCTTGTGGTGTCAGTCCGTTTTCTATAAGTTTTAACGTTATAGTTTTTCTTAAATTGACCGGAATGATAATTGCACCCGGTTCAATAGTCCCGTCGGGACCCTGCTGAGTCACATCTGCTGCGGCCCCAGTGGTTCCGTTTTCTCCTGGCATTGTATAAATGCAAGGTTTGCAGAGTAGATCTCCAAGGAGACAAAGATTAGGTGCACAATATTTTGGAACACTGTATCCTTCAACGTTGAATAAACCAGAGCTTTACATAGGAATCTCTTCCTACTGAGTTCGGGCGGATTTTAACCTTTCACCCACTCCAGACGTCTATTGGAGAATTTACGGGAGAAAGGGGTCTGTGTGAAAAATGCACGGCTGAGTTACTCTAAAGTCTTGCGTTAGTTTATCGCCTTACCAAACGTCGGGCGCCATGTAGTGTAGTTCCTATTTTCCCACTAGGCCCTGCGCATTGGAATAACATAAACAGTAGTATCGACGTAGAAGTGCGGATCTTCCAGGCCTCCACTGACTATGCTAAACTTAATTGGGTTTGTTACCAACTAGCTCAGAGGTCACTGGAAACTTTCTTCTCTGAATAGGAAGTGATCAGCTTCCCTGGTACAGACAAGAATGGATTCAGTTTTCCAACAACCGTGCAACATGACAACTTTGCTCCTCAGATAAGAGTCAATCTCTAGGGTCGTGTGAAACAATAGACAGTTATTTTACTCAGTCAGTGGTTGTGCAGTTTACTTTCACAATATGTAGAGAATAGAGAGACGGGCGTTTTCAATAAAGGGTAACATTTATTGAACAGTCTTTCTTCTCGTACAAGAGAAATGAATTGCCACAATTGCAAGACTTGTTATTATAAAAAGTACGTACAGTAAGATGAGTATTGCGAAATAATACTGTAAAAGCATTGATATGGTTTCTTAGCCATACAATGGTTTAAAATGAATAAAACATATATACATTCATATATACATTAGGCTAAAAATGCTCAACTGGTGCTTCTAACTACGCCTACCCCAGCGTACCTGACCTAAGCCTAATACTTGGGAGGGGAGTAAGTAAGTAGCTTTAAGTTAAGTTGGTTTTGCCAAGGTTTGGTTCAAGAATTCGCTCTAAGGGTTTAGTCAACACCATACCTCTGGAATAGAATGATGGAGGTCTGGTATCTCCTTCAGGGGGTCGATATCCCAGTCACCCGCAAGGGTAGGCTGGAAACGCCGGGGCTGGATTTCTCTGCAGGAGAAAATACAGCGTCTCTCTCAGCGCATCGAGGAAGAGGAGGGGCAGCGTCCGCGGGCAGCTTGTATCTGCTGGGCTCTTGCAGGGGGACGGCTGTTCAGCTCCTAAGTTCACCACACCATCGTTCGCTAGTTAGCAGCGATAGCAGTAGAGATAGCAGCCATGGTATCATCAGCATAACAGCAACTTCAGCAGCGATGGCATTGAGGCAGCATTTGCTTAAGGCAACGTTGGTAATATTTATACCTGAAAGGTGCCTTGTTTGACGTAAGTTTTTGGACATAAGACGTCAATAAAGATGTCACTAGGAAGTGATTGTCTATCAGTGCTCATTAGAGTTCTATTACTAATCAAAACATAGCAAGCGGGGCTTTCCCAGGTTGCTGAGTTTTTATCTTGTTGAAGAACTCGGAGTGTTAATCTAGGAATCTTAGATAGTAACTTCTGCTATGTCATTGCACTAATTAGCTGCAAAGGAAGTGGCAGAGAAAGCGATTCTGAAATGTGGCTCTGTTCGTGTGAGGCCAGAGACGAGTTTCTGAATATTGCATTTGATTGGTTATGCCAATATAGGGAACAAATGGATTTATAGCCGTATAGGGGCATAAGGTCACAGTATCGATCAGGGTCCTAGATTAGAACGCTACAACTCAACTTCTACACCCCCGCCCGCCAGCTCCGCTCCGCCAGCCTCGCCCTCGCCACTGTCTCGCGCATCCAATGAACGACCTCCGGAGGCAGATCCTTCTCCTTCCTCGCCGCCAAGACCTGGAACACCCTCCCCAACCACCTGCGGCAGTCCCAGGACCTGCTCACCTTCAGGAAGCTCCTCAATACCTGGCTCTTCAAGCAGTAGCAGCACCCCCTCCCCTCAGCGCCTTGAGACACTCACGGCTAAGTAGTGCGCTTTACAAATTCACTGATTGATTGATTGACCTTGGCCTGGATTGATTTTGCTCAATCCCCAGGGGAAGGTGGATTTGGAATCTTTGATCACCACACCCCTCAAAACAACAGACCCTAAAATAAAAGATTCAAAGAATATTTATTTGCAAACAGGACAACTACACTGGTCTTTGACTTAACAAAGTTTTGTTTTTCTTCTTGTTTTCCCCTTCTGTAATATGCATTGGTAATTCTCTTGCACAATGACTAATTTACTTGGTTACCGGTACAACATATTTTTGAACTGTCCTCTCTGTGACTAAGATAAGACCATAAGGACCACCCTGTTTTCTGTATCTCGCTCTCATGCCTGGCATCTCAGACATGAATTCTTGATTATGACTATGAAAAAGTTTACATTCTACATCAGTTTGAAGGTTGACCGTGTGCTATCCCACAATTTGGGTATCCACACCTGCTAAGCCCTTTTTTTTGGCCTTAGCTTTTATGCATGCACAGCTAGGGTAGCCCCCTGGAGCCTGTCTGTGATTCACTGTTTTTTAAATTTGTAAATAATCATTTTCAGACCCCTTATTTAGTGAGCGGAATTCCTTCATAGCCTAGTAGGTTGTTGCCAGGAACTGCCTTTGCTTGATCAAGTTCAGAGATGAGAAGCCGGACCCGGCACTAGACACAAAGGTAAGCCAGGGAATTTTCTGAACAAGGGGGAATTTGGTCTGGTGTTTGACTCACTAGTCAGGTCAGACAGCACTAGCATGCGTTGGAACGTATGATATGCAAAGCCTGATAGAGCCTACTGAGTGGCAAAGCTTTAAAGAGAACCTGGAAGGAGTCGTCTGGGCAACTGATAATTGGACAAACTGATTTTTGGGTAGGCATAGTTGAGAACACCAGGATTAGGAAGTTAGAGGTGTGAATTAAATCGATTGTATAGAGCAGAAGGCTGTAGAGAAGGTGCTCGAAGGGGGAAAGGGAGAAAGGACTCCTAGAACCCCAGCATAGACCGTTGTGAATGTGTGAGTGAAAAAGGGACGTTGACCCAACTCTACTTGAACCTCGGCAAGCTTCAACAGACTGTGACTGGAGAATTTCGAAAGCAAGGGGGAGGGGGTCAACAACCAGGCATGCTAGATTCTTTACTACCTCCCTCCAAGAGCTGTTACTCCTACCCTCCCCCATTTTATCCTTCTACCACATTGTCTCCAGTGGATAAGCTGTGGCCCAAGGCTGACAGACACCTTAATGTCTTCCTGGTGGTAAATGAAGGCACAGCCAGCAAAATGAGGGCATCGAAGTCAAAACAAGAACAAGCCCTGGCTAGTGGGATTCCCGCCCCCATCCATGCGACGTATCACCACTATAGCAAAAGCATGTGCTGATATATAAAGCAGTGGGGTTGACTGTCTAACTGGGATTGTCTAGAGCGCCTGAATAAACTGCTAAAAAGATTAAAATACCCCAAAAGTAAACAAGAGGATGCCCGCTTGCTAGGCTTCTTAAACTGCTAGGAGGAAGCCAACAAATACCAACTGGTGGGTTGTAAAGGAGACTCATGAGAGACTCAAATACCAAATTATCCATTTGAGAGATAGGATCAGAGCTAGTACCCCTACTGCCCAACATATTCCCTTTTACCAATATCTTTACCATTGAGGGACCTGGGCTGTATAAAAAAATGTTTTCATGTCAGAAATGCAAACGAATAATTGGAGGTTTGTTGTCTCTTGTATGCTTCCATTCCTGCATTTGCAGGGGTCTCAAAATGTCTCCTTCCTAATTAATACTCATTAGGAAGGAGGTTTTGTGACACCCTGTGAATCCATTTTATGGCATGTGATTAACTAGTACGTCAGTCACAGTTTAAAATGCTTGGCTCATCAAGTTGTGACGTGTCCAACGATACATACGTCTCTAAGCACAATGGAAACGTGCATTTGCATGTGTAACTTTCCTTTTGCTTTACTGCATCATGAAGAAAAAAAATTCTATGTGGAGTGACGCTTTCCCCTACAAATCTTTAACATATGACCAAGTTTGGGGCTGTTCCAAACTCAATTTGCATTTTTATTTCTGGCATTAACGTTTAAGGCACAAATTGAGTTTGAAAAACTATTGGGAATGTTTGTGACTATCCGCAGAATTCTAACTCTATGGGTCTTAGTTGCCTCAAATGCGAAAACTCATTTTTGAGCCTCTGTTCCTAAATCTATGACTCCAACAAATCTGACACACTAGAAGATTTTGCAGTGATAGAATGTTCCATCTCATGGTGTATATGTCTGAAGATCTTCATACTAATTTCAGGATCCGCCATTTTCAAATTACAGTTTTGTGCACCTAGGTGAAGAGATGTGTGACTCAGGACCCCAGATAAGGGAGTTAATGACACAGTAAATGGTTGTGTGCCTCGTGGACGTTAAAGATACGTTGAGGAAGTTTCAGGATAACACAGCAGTACATTCAATAGAGAGCTTGAATGTCCATATTAAAACATGCATTGTAATGATAACATCAAACTGGTCTTTATTACTTATCCTGTTGTCTTCATAGGGTTCTGTGCCTGCTGTATAAACTCATTTATCTACAGGAATTGATCAGTCTTTAATAGTTCAGCGCTTCACTTTCTAGACTGCGCTTAATTTGAGATTTAATAAGTATAGGGGCTCACAGCATTTGTGTGTAGACCACTGCAACTGACTGGCTGAACTGGCTTGGCCAAGTTTGCTCGATTACCAATACCTAGAGTGAACTGGCACACCAATCTCAAAAAAATAAATAACAAATTTAAACTAATCTTTAACCAAATTTTCTCAAAATTCTGCGTGCACCCACGTTAGTGAGGGATGTGGCCCTCAATCCCTCTTAGTATTCATGAAACGAAAGGAGGCTGAGGAAAACCCCAGCCTACGTGGAGCACAGCTGAGGACAAGATTGTCTTCAAACACTTACATTAACAATCGGGTGTACAAATTTACTGTATTCAGAAGATTTAATCAGTATTAATCTCATCAGTAAAAGCAGAGTCCTTTGCTTATTATGAAGGGTAAGAGTTGGTTTAGGATATTTTTATGTTGTTTCAGTTGTCACGAGGTTTGGAAGGGAATTCAAAATTCACTGAGACTTTATGTTACACGACACTATTTTAAGAATCGTTGCACTTTATGGTTCAGTTTTTTGGGTCACTGAGCATGCGCTCTCTCGTGTTTTTCAAGACATTCTGCTTACCACTTGCACATCTTTCTGTTTTCGGAATGTTTTCACTTTCTGAGTGCAAATCATGGTCACTTTTATGTATTCATTTATATTTGACTCGAATGGTTTAATATACATCGTGTGTTGAGTTTATATTTATTGTGTTGTAGATTCTGAACGAGGACTTACAAGACTTGACACAGTTATTATATGATGCAATTTAGCCCCTGAAGAAGGGTTCTGAAAGAACCCGAAATGCATTGGGAATGCTCCTTTTTATGTCAATGATTTTGTAAATATGCAGTTAAAGTAATTCTTTTGATGTCAATACTTTGAAAAAGCACATTTACATTTTTCAGTGGAGAATGTTTTTCTTGTGTTAAAACGAACTGTTTTTGCCAAAACCAACTGTATAAATTCATTATTTTTACTGATAAGATTAATACTGATTAAATCTTCTGAATACAGTATATTTGTACACACGATTGTTATGTAAGTGTTTAAAGACAATCTTGTCCTCAGCTGTGCTCCACGTAGGCTGGGGTTTTCCACAGCCTCCTTTCGTTTCAAATCCCTCGATGCCACCTCTAGTGCCAACTACTGCCAGTAGGGGCAGCTCCATAGTTCATCACTATTAGGGCCACTGGAGTTATGTACAATGTAACAGAGGGACAAGTTATGCTGCAGGGTTGACAAAATTATGCAACATGGAAAGTAAAATGATGCGGCATAATGTGGCAAAATCTGTGACAGCATTATAATTCTGAAATTACAGCTTCTATTAACACTGCAAGGTCAAAGTGATGCTTCATTGGTACCAATTTGACACCTGATTTAAGCAATTAGCAACTGAAATATCATCAGTTAACATCAATAAAGGAGCTGCCATAGCACAGAACCAGATTTACTTTCCTTTTCAACCTTTTCATCCTTCTGTGGTAGAAATATCATTTTGTTTTGTTGAAAACTGCTCAATAAGCTGCAGACGGTGCGTTATGTGGCAAATCAATATTTATGGGAACAACTATGGCTGCAGAATTATGTAATTCCAGTGGCCCTAGACATAAGAATCATACTAATGTGACAGGGCATTACAAACAAGGCAAAACAGTATACGCAGTCTTACCTTAGCTAACAAATAGCCAAATGTATGAAATTCATTTATTTACAGCTTTTAAACAGTTAATGCCTCTACATACTAAAGTAAATTACCATAGAGTATTGAAAAAGGATAATGGAGTGCCCTACTCTAACAATAGTAGTTTTGTCCAGCCCTTGCACCCTTAGCAAACCCAAGTCAGTTAGGGTTGGGCCGTGACATACTGCATGGCATCATCATCAAGTAAGTGGCACCACTGAATTAAAAGGATTACTGTCCAAACTCTTGCTGCTGCTGTTGTGAATTGGACTGTTCTTTGTACAGCGGGGGCCACGATAAGGAAGAGAACCACGCTCCCCGTCATTGCAGCGCCATCTGACTTTTGATATCTGCCCACCTCTCGCGTTTCCCGCTACGCGGGAAACGCTCACTGTTTGGGGGACTTGGCCAAAAGGGAGGCTAAAACTACATTGCCCACAAGACATCGGGGGCAGGAGGCACCTTCCCGCCACGCCCTCCACAGGTGCTTTAAATCCTGCACCAACACCGCGTATTGCGGGACAAGCCGGGCGAAGCCCGGGCCAAGGGCGGGCCCGTCTGAGCCTGTCAGAGACAGGAAGATACTGAACTGGGCTACCCCCTTTGTTTTTCCCAATATCAGTAAGACTTTATAATTGTAATTTTAACTCTTTATTTTTTTTTAGCTATATCAAAGAATCTTGACATAACCCAGGCATTAGCGAAGGTCAATGGCACCCAAAACCCCCAAAGGGAATAAACCAGGAAACAGGGCAGGGGGATGGGGTAACTGGCACCATAGATGCCTTTATCACCAGGGCTGCGTCAGCATTGGAAAAGGAGAAGGCCTTAACCGAACAGCGCTTATCCCTCGATCCTATGTTTCAGAGAAGATCATCACTAGGGGGGATTGCCTTAGTACTCTCACCTGAACAGCCAGTAATTATAACTTCACAGCATGAAATCGCAACTCAGCGTCAACAAAATCTATCAATAATTTTAGATACAAGTGGACCTGACCCAAGCTTAGATTCTTTTATGGTTTTTCCTAGAGTAGATCCAGCCCCTAGTAAAAGCACGCAAGTGATTAATAAAGCATCCATCGAAGTAAATGCTCCTGAACATGTGCTGGATTCAGGCATTAATTTAAAGCGTAAGCGAGGTGACAATCAACAGAAGGGCGGACTATCTAAGAAGACCAAAGTCGCCTCACCTAAAAGTAACAATAAGGCAGCTGTGGACAGGCCTGACAGACTTAAACAGGCTGGGAATATTAGTTCTAAGCATAATTGCTCTTCCGATGCTACATCGGAATCAATATACAACGAACCAAGGTCTAAAGAGTGCCCGTTAGAAAATATCGAACACTTAGTTAGATCTTTAATTCTACCCTTAGTTGAAAGTACTAGAAGGATAAGCGAACAGCTAGGGATACTTGAGAAAATCACTCAGGCAAACTCTGTAATGTTACAAAAGGTGGAAGAGACTAAGGGCCATATGTATCAAGCCTTTTGTGAATCGCAAAGGCCGAAATTTGCAGAATTTTGGCCTTCGCGAATCGCAAACGGACTTTTTGCATGTTTCAGGATGTATGAAACATTCGCAAAATAAGGAATAGCAAAGTTTTGCGATTCCTTATTTTGCCATAGCATTTAAGGAATCGCAATTTTGTGATTCCTTAAATGCTATGTATGTAGCATTTTTGTGTTGCTAATTATGGTTAAGAATTCGCAAATTACCACCAACTTGTAGTTGATGGTAACTTGCGAATTCTTCATAAAATGCACAATTTGGCATTTTTGAAGGTGGCATGTAATGCACACACATGCCCATGGGGCATGTATGTGCACCATATGCACACACACATGTACATTCAAGGGGTGCAGCAGGGTGTCTTTGAGACACCCCTGCACCCTTGAAATAATTCTCAAATTGCGATTAGCAAATTGCGAATTCGCAATTTGAGAATTATTTCGCAATCATTCATATGGGCCTCCTGGCCCATAGGAATGCATTGGGAATTATTCCTTAATTTCGAATTCGCAAAATGTGAATTCGCAAATAAGGAAGATTAAGGAATCGCTAAAAAATTGCGATTTTCTTCATACATACCATTTTGCGATTCCTAAATAGCGATTCCTTAAAAATCGCTATTTAGGAATCGCAAAAGGGTTTGTTGATACTTATGGCCCTAAATCTCAGCTAAACTGTACTATCACAACACTTCCTGATAAACAGGCAACATTACTTAAAGGGAATTTAGGGCAAAGAGGGAGAGAAATACCCAAGCCAGCTAGTGGCAAAACTATAGGCAAGGCATCCCACACGACCAGTTCTGAGGTAAATTCAGGACATGTTGAGAGTCATAAAGATAGACCAGTTAGGAGACTTGAGAAAGCAGAAACTACCCCTGAAATAGACAAAGGAGCGATAACCAGTCAAATAGGGATCAGGAAGAGAATTGATCTCCCCCCGGATTCTTATCCATATGTGGTTGTGCTAGTAGGTGTCCCAGAATGGAAGCAAGACAGGGACGAATCCTACTATGAACTAAAAAATAAGGTTATTTTTCTGGCTAGGAAGAAATAGACCGCTTAGACCAGACATGCAAGGGGAAATCTTAAATGTGCGCAGAGTAAGCTGGGTGGGTCACAAAGCCAAGGACATTAATGAAGACTGTATCATAGTTAATTTTAGAGATCCCCGAGTGGTACAGTTTATAAGTAGCTTTACGAACTATGATAATCCCGGCGGTATTTTCTCTCTCGGTTTAAGCTACTTTTACCCACCAGCTTCAGTTGTTACTAGCGGGCCAAGGTTTAACAACTCTTTCTTTGGAAGCAACAACTTGCGTCCAGGATATCAATTTCACGCCCCCCCCAGCACCGATCATGTACATAGGCTTTTTGCCTCGTAACTTACATCACGGCGGTAACTACCTTCCAGATGGGGATCATTACAATGTGCCTATTCGCAATCGTTTTGAATCCCTGTCTGGACTTGGTGAGGTGGATTGACCAATATGTGAGAAACTAAAGACCCATACTGATGAGTTACTCTCTCCCCAGTTAGTTCGGGATAAACAGGCGAATCAAGATCCTCCTGAGTTAGCATCTCTAACCTATGCTGGTAAGGAGATTGCTCATCCCGATGTGATTGATATAATCGGTAGAACAATTATGCCGGACTCAAGTTTGAATGAGGAGACAACAGCTGTTTACATGGGAAATGATCTGTCTTTTGCTAAGGAGGATATTGGTACGAAAAAGAAGAAATGGTCTATTATCTCTTGGAACATAGCTGGCCTTAGAGCTAAATTTGATAACCCACTTTGGCTTAAATTAATTAATGAAAATTATGTCATATGTTTACAAGAGACATGGTCCAAGGAAGTGTACCACCTGAATGGTTTTAAAACTATATTGACCCCAGCCATTGGCGCAACACACGGCAGAGCTAAAGGAGGGGTCTGCACTTATGTTTCAAATTCTCTTAAATGTAAAAGTATGGAGACCTTTTATAATAATCGTTTTTATCACATAGTGGGGTTGCATTTTAACAATACTGTTTGTATCTTGATTGTGAACCTATATAACAATGTCCCTCCAGCAGACATACTAGCAGTCTTTAAGGCCCTGAAATCTGAACTCAACAGTTTAACCTGTAATGAAAGGAAGGAGTTTTTTGTCATATGGGGAGGTGACTTTAACTGTGGCCTTTGTAAGGGAGCAGAAAGGGGGAACTGTGGTTTAACGTTGGATAGGGAGTCTATATTGGCTCATTTTGAACACTCAGTAATGGGGGATATTCTGAATGAAATTATGTTCATAAATGATCTAGGCTTTGCCAATAAGTTATGTCAGCCCGAGGTTCCATTTTCTGCTACTTTTATGGGTAGAGGGTTATCCTCGGTAATTGATTACATCTTGATCTCTTCATGTTATAAAGACAGTATTTTCAATTACTCCACGTTGGGAACCTCCCTTAGCGATCACTACCCTATCAGGGTGGAAATAGTAGATCCACGAGACGATTCTATTGATGATAATTTAATCAGGGTGCATTCGATAGATATTGATATCTCAAGACAAAATGGATATGCTTTGAAGTGGACTAAGGTGGTGCCTGAAGAGTTTTTATGTAAGATCATCAAGGCCTGTAAAACAAGTTTCAGTATTTGTCTGGACATGGGCGCTGACAACACAGAAATAATTACTAATTTTAGGCAAATAACAACGTGCATTAAAAATAGCCTTTGGGTAGAAGTAAAGAACCCTATAAGCAAATATAAGGGCTGGTTTGATTCAGCGGGCACCAAGGCATACTCTAATCTCAAGCGGGCCCTGAGCAGTCAAGTCAGGGATCAGACGCAGATCAGGGAGCTGCGCAAAGCATACAAGACAGCACAAAAAAACAGGAGGGACGTGATGAGGAGGGAAGCTTACGAGGCTTTAATTGAAGCTTCCCAACTGAAAGATATGACAGCCTTTTGGAAGGCTGTCAATGCACCGTATTTTAAGGATAATACTAAGGCAAGGATGGAGATTGCCATCAGTGAAGATGACTGGGCGAGCCATTTTGAAACTCTTTATAGCTCTCCGGTTATTACTGATGAATCACTGAGTGAGATGACAGAGACGGATACGAATATTATGATTAAGAGCAAAGAGGAGCTGGAATTTACTTTAGAAAAGGTAACTAGGGGTATTAATTCTAGTAAGGGTGGTAAGGCACCAGGGCCTGATGGAGTCCCAGTGGATGTCTTTAAAAATAACATGGTCCCACTGCTTACAAGATTATTTAATGCTGCTGACTCGGTGGGACTAGTTAGCTCATGGTATGAATCGATTATTGTACCCATTTTTAAAAAAGGCGATAGGGCTAGCTGTGTGTGCTACCGCCCGATATCTTTACTTGACTCAACCATTAAAATCATCGGGCGGGTTATTTTAAATAGGCTGCAGTTATGGGCTGAGGAGCACAAGATTATCAGCGACCTACAATATGGCTTTAGAGAGTGTATCGGGACAATAGTCCAGTGTCTCAATTTATTTATTGTCCTGGAGAAATACACCAAGGCCAATGGAGGTAGGTTGTTCTTAACCTTTGTGGATCTGACATCCGCTTTTGACTGTGTTACCCACAGCAAATTATGGTCAATTTTAGCTAGGTTGGGTGTTGAGAACAATATAATTTTATTCCTCAGAGAGTTGTATAATGGTGCTAGGGCCACGATTAGATACAGTAAAAGAGGGGAATGTACAAGAATGTTTAATATAGCGAGGGGAGTGAGGCAAGGATGCGTCCTTGCCCCTTTCTTATTTACCATCTACATTAATGATCTGGAGAAAATCTTGCTGCAAGACTGTCAAGATAAGCCTGCGGCACAAAATCGATCAATACCTACACTTATTTATGCAGATGATGCTGTCCTGCTGGCAAGTACCCCATTAGCTATGCAAACAATGATATCATCATTTACCATCTTCATGACCAATGTGGACCTGAAGGTTAGTTGTACTAAAACCTTTAGTATGAACTGTGGTAGGTGAGCCAACTTGAAAAAAAGAACTATGTACATCAACTCATATTCTGTACTAAGGAAAAGGTGGATAATGCCCATTTTAAGGTATCTAAATCTAAGGCAATGTCGGCCTGCATTTTTAGCAATTCAGAAGTTAGATGACATATTCCCTGTGGCGTCTGTATCTGCCTTTCTTTAAAATGTTTTTTATTCACGGAAAACTATTATTATTTGATTTTATTAGTATTTGAGCAATGGCATTTTAATGTATGTAATATGTATTATTAACTGTGTAATAATTGTTGTTATATTTGTTGTTATTTTATGAACTTTTATGGTTATCTATGACAATATAACTGAATAAAGTCTTTTTGATTTGATTTGATTTACTGTCCAAAATATCCTACTTCACCCTCACGGATGTTTTAATTACAACCGCCCCCCCCCATGAATTCTTTCAAGTGCAAAAATAGTTTTCTTTGGACTCACCATATAGGTTAAGTCACCAGATCTGACATTTGTGACTCACCAGAGAGAATTTGCTGTTCCTGGTTATCGGAGGTTGGTCGCAGAACAGTGGTTGATGTTTTATGAGGAAGGTGATTGGTCTGGCGGAAGGCACAATAGTGATGTTCTACCGGATCAGTCAGTTCCTTCAATCTACTCGCCATATCTGTGACTGGCGTGATGAGATACCCAGACTAGTAAACTGGAGAAAAAGCTCCACCTAGTTAATCAAACAAGAAGATCCACTAACTAATGGGTTGATTAGGCGAGTGATCCGTTAGCTAGGAATCAGTTAGTCTACAGATTAGTGACCCGTTAGCTAGGCATCAGTTAGTCTACAGCTCAGCGAACTATCCGCAATACTATACAACTAGCTGTATGCTACCTAACTGATACGTAACTGATCCGCTCTTTCCTAATCACTAGCCACCCTGTAGGTACGTCAGGCTAGGGAGAGGGAAGCTGTAGTAATGGTAGCTCCAGGTCTCCGAGTAGTGACCCCTAGCTAGAGATTTACCTAAAAACCTGATTGCTGGGCTAGCGGTAGGCTAGCTTTGGGTTAGTTCGACCTGGTGTCAGGAAGTCAGGAGTTACTTAACTAGTAAACGGCCACGGGTTCCCAAACGAAGCACGTGACTAGGTGCCCCGACGTGTCATATCTGAATTGTGTGTCTTACGCATCCTGGGAGGTCCATCTCCCTTTAGTATGGGGGGTTCCCGTCACAGGCACTGCTTAAACAGTTTGTAGCCACCCTGTAATAGTTTGGCTGCGTGTACTGGTCAGTCATGTTGGATAATGAATCGCGCTCCGCCCTTGACACACCCTCTGCCACGGATTACGTGCCGTTGTAGTTTGACGGCGGCTAATTGTTTCCTGAAGGGGACCCCCTGCTAAACAAGTTCCCAGATCCAGGACACATATGCCAAAGGCGTTGGCCCGCACTCTAGCTATGGGTCACCCGTGGTTGCTTATAACTGTGGGATGCCAGCCCTTGGTGAGACCACGTGGCTTAAACTGGGAGAGAGCTTGTAAACTGCATGATCTTTCCGCTCTGTCTCCCCTCTATCCCAAGGGATACCAAACAGCGTCTTTGAAGGTACACCAAATCAGGCCCCGCAGACTGTCCTAGGAAGGAAGCAGCAAGAAAATGGCGAGCACCCACAAACTTTATCCCTGAGAGACTCACCCTGTTCCAATGCACATTTCGCACCCAGGCCGGGGAGGGACAAGTGAACACGTTTCCAATCCTGGCTTAGTATTAGGGCAGATGTAAGTATGGCAACAACAGGCTGTCCTGTCAACTGAATAATCTTCGAAGAGGTCACTCATCCATTTGTTGTAGCGCCCGCTATGTTCCTTGAAACCAGGGGAAGTTTAAGTGATTAGCCCAGAAGCCCACATGTTTTGCATCGTGCCCGAGACTCGAACCCAGGTCCCCAGGCCGGGATTGCATGTACTAGCCAGCAGTATACCTCTACTTGTGCTTTGCACACTTTTGTAACCTGCACACATATCACTTTTTCCCTTGTAATGTACCATTTGTTACCTCTTGTCTTTCGGTTGCTCACAAGTGTCACATTTACCTTATGTAAATTAACGATTGCTTTCATCATTGGTGTGCCCTTGAATTCCTTCCCCATCCTCAGGCATCATTACTGTTCCAATCGTGAAAGCGCTCTGGCACCTTAGGGTAAGGTTCCGCCGACTCTATAAGTCTCCCCTAAGTGTGATACTACACTGCCCACATTTGTGCGGGCACCCACGGCAAAATTGTTAGGGGTTCTGCTCCATCAAACATAGACCCCTACTGCGGCTGCATTAACCCACTGAGCCAACAAGCAGCAAGACTATCACTCCCTGCCAACCGCGGAAGTCGGACATATTGAAATCTGAAATAATGCACCCCGTATGTATCTTTGGAGTAAGGTATTTGTACGGAGTGGAGACCTCTGGAGAAGGGAACATCAAACAATACCCTTCCTTAAAACCCGACTAATATGCCGCCTGTCGACTACACATTGCCTAGTGTACATACCATATGTGCGTTATTACATATATCCGAAAGGCAGCGACACGTAAAGCGACTGTACCCAAAGAAGCCATCTACATTAAATAAGAAGACCGCTGATTTGGTCATGGCTCTTAACCGTGTCTAGGGGAAGGGGGGGGGGCGCGAATGCAATGACCGTGTCGGCTAAACCTACACAGGCAATCATGACGTAAAACAGTCAGCACTGCGACTGGCCAGAACACGAACTGCGCCTGACCGCGGCCGAGACACTAATCCACAGACACGCTGCATGATGTAACCGACGTGTTTCCACGTACCATAGAGGATCCGGTTCGATTAAGGAGGGCCGAGGACAAAGCTGCCAAAGTATAGATTACTGCGTGTGACCGCTCCACCATTAAGTGTAAATAGTGAAAAAACGCACAAACTATGACCCTTATTCTCGTGCACAATCAAAACCCCCGAGAGGCGATGATGACATAACTATTCCGAAGTGCCACAGATCCAGTAACCAAAGAACCCCTGTATGATCGCAGCCTGCTGCCACGCGCCTTAACAGCTATACCTTTGCACTTTCAGAGGGGCAGATGCACTTTCAGAGGGACAGAAACAGACGTACTGTGCCGCTCCCCCCAGACCCAGATGTACCCCGTGGTGATTGCAAGCGTAAGTTTGGGTTACAGACAACAACGATATAAAGCAACCCCCTTGACTGACTGCGGAAAGTGCAAGTCGCTTCCAACACAACCTTCCACAATACCCCTGAGCCCTGGTCACACTGATACCTCTAGCTCCGAGCAGTACCCCGCTACAGCAGCCTGTTCTACCGAACCACACTGCTAATACTTCAGGAGCGAACGATACAGCTAATATTTCTGGCCAAGGGTCCGAAGGGCGCGCTCCTTTAGGCTCGCGCTCGGCATACTGGCACAAGAGTCAGATATTCCGGGTTGCTAGCTATGAAGACATGCACTTTACCATTTAAGATCTTCTACCTTTGACCACTACCGCCGGTCACAGGGGCAGTCATCAGCCCAGAGCTGCATCTCGGCATCCGCTCACTTAGCCATCACAGAGACAACATAATGGAAGCTAAGGGGATCCCAGCTTGAGCAGGACTTGGTAACGCAGTACACTCACCATCGCCACCTGCTCCACTACACAAACATTCCTAGGCCCCCGCCTATTACGACAACACCAGCTTTACCTCCTTTCATCTGAGGGTCACATATACCACCCACCCTCTGCAATTGACTCCTGCCTTATGATGGGCTGTGATCCTACGATAACCTCCATGTGTGTCCAGTACAAGGCTATCCACTTGTTTGATCCCCATGGGAGAAAAAAGTAAATACACCATTATTTCACCGCTAAACACACGCTGTGGCACCATTGCCCGCGCCGAGCACTCGTCGCCCTGCTGCCAAATCACGCAAGCCGTTACCCGACCACTAGCACTGCCCCCGCCGGGCCCCCAGCTCCCTGCCTTCCCTGGCAGCTAATCCGGTCGGCCCTTGCGCACCACACCACGCGCATGGCAACCACAGCTTACCCTGGGGAAATCAAAGGTCATGATTCTACCATTGTTTTTTTTTATCCCCCCCCCCCCCCATATGCCAATCTAATCCAGTAAATCAGCAACCAGAGTGCCCACTATGGTATCACGCAAATCGTTTTGGCCCTCTAAGTACATTAGCTGAGGTAGACTGACTACAAGTTAGGACACCAATAAGAAATGATTCTAAAGACATGATTGTACCCTTATTAAATCACGAGGACACTAATGTATTTATATTATTTACTGACCCTCTGGGGGAAGATGGAGATCTACAGTTGTCCCATAATACAGATACCATGCGGGTATTGATTGTGGATCCTGAGGATAACCATGAAATGGTAGATGATGATCAAATGGGGGAAGGGATTACCAAAAGTAAACATCCAGAAATAATAAGTAAACAATCGGATAGATGTACCTTCCACCTAATCTCGTGGAACGCAGCAGGCATCTGACGAAGACTAAGGGATGAGGTATGGATGAAATATATAAAAACTTTTGACATCATCTGTCTCCAAGAAACCTGGAGCAGAACTGACCACAATTTAGATGGATATCATTCATTTACTGTTCATGCCGAGCCTTCTTTGGCTGGGAGGGCAAAAGGTGGCCTAATGACCTCTATTTCAGTAAAATATAATTCACGGAAGACGCATAAAGTAGTGGTCGCCCCATGGTATCAACTGATCTTGATTACAAACTTGTTTCCTGTCCCCCTGCTTCTAATTAACTGGTATTGTAACATCTTTGACACTCATATTACATCTGTCATTGACGGTTTACAAGTTTAAATAGCCAAAGTGACCGAAAGCTTTTCACCCCTTTGTATTATGTGGCATGGGGTTTTCAATTGCACCTCATGCCATCAAAGTGGGACCAAGGTCTGTGGTTTACTTGATACAAATGAGCAACCATTGGCACATTTTAAGCACACCGCACAGGGAGATGCACTGAATAATATTATTGTGATAAACTATCTTTGTATACTAGATATGTCGACTAGCACCTCATTGGTGCCGATACCAACTTTCCAAGGGACGTGGAGCCAAATGAGTGTAATTGATTTTGCATTGGTCTCTAGTAGGTATGTTCATCTTATTGATGATTTTAGAATAGAAGTAAACCCTGCTAGTGATCATAATCCTCTTGTTTTAATGTTGAGTTCTGTTGTTGACAGGAAGCAGTCCTCTGAACAACCATTGAAATACAGTCAAAATCAAGGTCTTAGGTTAAAGTGGGATAGGGTTGATTCCCAAAAATTGGAGGAAACAATTTTTAGAGTTAATTATTTACAAGTAGATACTTACCTACCTGTGAGCCTGAACTGATAGTTCAGAATTTTGAAGCTCTTTGTGAGAGTGTGGCCACATACCTTCTTTAACCTGCTGGGAAGGGCGATACCCAGGATTACAAATGGTTTGATGCTGAATGCACCACAGCACAAACATTATTGAAGAAGGTATTACACCAGGTTCCTCGGGATAAGGAAATGGTAAAAAAGGCAAGGAGAATTTATAAGGATACCATTGATAAACGAAAATTAGAATTGAAAAAACAAGCCTGGGATGACCTTGAGAAAGCCTCTGAATTGAGGGACAGTATATTGTTTTGGGAGGTAATAAATCGTCCTTTCCTTAGTAATGAAAAAAAGAAGTATGATTACTCATATAACCATGGAGACTTGGGAGACCCATTACTCTAGAATTTTTAACCCAAACGGTACCTTTTTGACAAATGAAGGTGAGGATGAAATTGATTTTAACATTGAAACTGCACAACAATGTAGTCTCTCACTTTCTCTGGGTGAAGTTGAGGAGGCACTAAGAAAAGGTATTTCTCTTAAGGCACCAGGTCCTGATGCTGTGCCATTGGATCTTTTCTAAAAATAATCTTGATGTATGGGCACCACTGCTGTTTAATGTCTTTAAGGCAATTATTGTTGGGCGTATCCCGTCATCCTGGAAAGAGGCAGTAGTTGTGCCAATATTAAAAAAAGGTGAAAAAAGTGACCCTTGCTGCTACAGGCCAATTTCCTTAATAGACGCCTCCTGCAAGATAATGGGGAGAGTAATATTGGCCCGTCTGGAGATATGGGCAAATTCCTCTGGCCTTATTGTGGACTCACAGTACGGATTTAGAAAGGGTAGGGGGACAACGAAGCAATGTCTCAATTTGGCCCTGATCATGGGTAAGTACATGAAAGCCAGGGGTGTTTCTATACACCTGGCCTTCATGGACTTATCCAGTGCCTTTGACACTGTGTGTAGGGAGAAACTGTGGTTGTTAATGGAGGCTATGGGGTTTGAGGAATCCTTGGTCACCCTGCTTCGCAGATTAGATGTTGCTACTTCTGTGGCCATTAGATATGGCCCTGGGGGCAAAAAGACAAGGCCTATTCCATCAACCGAAGATGTCCGTCAGGGCTGTATTCTGGCTCCTTTTTTGTTTTTAGTTTACACAAATGGTTTGAAAAAGGTTTTACTGGAAAGATGTTCGGACTTCCCTAAAATAAACGGCAAACAACTACCTTTATTGTCCTACGCTGACGATATCGTGCTAATGACCTTAACTGCAAACATGTTTAAATGTTTTTAATGAATTTATGCTGGGTTTAGACCTTAAGGTCAATTTTACAAAATCTTTCACAATGATCTGCGGTCCAAGTGGGACAAAAACTCGTAGGTTTGTTGTTAAGAAACATACATCTGGGATTTGGATATCTTTCTGTGTGCTCACTGTTTCTTGAACACTGATATTGAATTGCTATGATTTGTTGTATAGTGCTGAACCCTTTTGTGTTTAGTGCACCATACTAAGACCAAGTCTCATAATCAAGCCCTGTGTTTTTCTATATTTTAAATTAAATTGACAAATATTGTCAACACACAAAAATATAGAGTTTCAAATATTTACAACCAAAATATTGACTACAATGATGCTAAAGTTTAACAATAACATTAATGTTAATAACAATATCAACTACCAAAATATAGTGTACCAAATTGTAATAATATAAATATATATTTAAATAAAATTAATGTAACTTATTACAATTGTTATCATTTAATAAGAGATTTAAAATATGTAAACTAACTATCCAATCGAACTTTAAATATCTGCATAGTTGTCGAAAGAATACGAATAATAGAATGGGGCTACATTATCAAAAACATATTAAAAATGAATTTTAAAAAAAAGTAATTTTCCAATAACCTTTATTCATCCAATAAAATAAATATAATTGGATACCTTTAGAAATAGTTTACATTTTTGTATGTTAAGACATTGACATTTTTGGGGGCAAATCACTCAAAATAAAAAAAATGATTATTTTTTAATAAACTAAATAAAAAAGAGAATACATGCACTCTAAATTTTCAAAACCAAAAATGATCACTATAATAATTATTTACCAAATCTCAATTTTTAAAAACATATGACTAAACAATGACATTAAAGCATTTTTTCTAAAATTCGAACAACAAAGAAAGGCTAAATAATATAATATGTATAGCATAAATCATTAAGTAAATCCTAAACATTTTTTTATGTGGAGGGTACATCTACTGTACTAACTTTAGTCCTACAAACACTGTGGTAAGTATAAATAATTGGAGGGCGTATTTACAATTCCAACTCCAGTTCAACAAGCAATGGTGTTAGGGCATTACATTGGGCGTCATGGCAATGGCATATTTACTCTTCTAACTACAGTCCTACAAACATAAGATATTAAGTACCACAGTATCTTAGTATTCAATATTTTAAACTTTGAAATTATTTTACAAAAACTTACCGTTGATATTCCCTACCTTGAAATTTTAGTAGGCACAATATTTTGATCTCGATATTAAGCACCCTTGATATCCTGTAGTTCATATTCAGGATATGCACTTAATCTACAATAATGAAGGTTTCATGATGTCAGTAGTTAATGTTAGCTTAGTGATGGTTCTGGGCAAGTGTAGGAATGTTGCTTTTCCCTGTCACTGGGATACTGTGTTGAGGGAGTTGAAATGGTTAGAACTTGATCCTCCATCAATGGAGTATTTTTTGTGACAGGAAAATATTAAAAATTATGCAAAAGATTAGTGGATTGCAAATTTTCCCCAGTTTTTGGCTGGTAGCTGGGCCTGAGGGCAAATCTGTCACACCAGCACTAGTGCCCTTAGCACTGGCCATCAGTCCGGAGGGATGGAGAGGGTGGGACTGGTTTGCTCGGCTGGGTCTTTGAGGTAGGAAGACCACTTCCCTCCAGGTCATTATGGAGACTGTTACAGTTCTAGACTCTCATGTGATAACTTAATCCAGGACCCAGGACATCCAGGGTGTTGTAATCATGAATTGCTTCCATTTAACTAATTAATGAAACACACCTGAAAAGAAAGATTTGTGGGAGAAAAGATCAGAACTGGAGACAGTGTCTGTAAATACCTCGAGTGAGATGGTCACCCTACTTTGAGGGCCCATGTCCATTCCTAAATGGGTGCAGGGGCTCCATGTAGTTAAGGGTCTCGGAATGGGAGCACTAGGGCATGAAACACGCAAAATACGTAAATAAATGCAATTTTATACAGATGTGATGCGTCCTATTAATTTCTTGTTAAATATGTTCTAATGCAGCCTCACATTTGAAAAAATGAATGTCTCCATTAGTTGTGTGGGAAGGTACAACTCTCACCTGAGCGCCCTATCTAAGGTTGCCTGACTGAAATGTCGTACCCTGCACAATCCTCGACCCAGATCCCTGCCCTCTCTGCTCCTCTTCTTATGCACGGTTCCTGCGCAGGTCCTGCAAGCCAGCACCTTCCACCTAGAGTGAGTGTGGGTTGTAGCCATGAATTTCTCCTTTTGGATGCCCTATCCATGGAACATCTTGTGGGAGGAACACATCACTGCTGGTGACTGGGTTGGTTCAAATTTGCCTCGGACAAACTTGGGTAAGTTCTTAACTAGCTCTTAACATCATTTCAAGGTATTTAAGTGTGAAGAGCCTGTGGGAGCAATTTGCCCGCCAACCCTTCGGTCTGGGGGCATTTAGCCCCAGACCAATGAATATCTCACATATATGGGAGACTAAGAGGCTACTCTTCACAATTTGCAGAGGGCTCCATCATTTTGCGTTACGCCACTGGTCTGATTCAGTGTTTAGTGGATGGGTTCAAGACACAGGCTACTTTTTTGTTTCTAAACCTACAAACATTTCTATAAAATATTGACCTGTCAAGTGACCACATCTTGAGACATGTTTGAAAGCCAAGGTATATAATATAATATATTAATAACGAAGCCCCCTGCTTTTTAATGTTTATCTGACTCCTTTGATTCACCTGGACGAGCAGTTGGGGGCTAAAATAATGGCCTACGCCGATGATACCCAACTTTTGTTCACTTGGCCAAAGGACAACTTGGATACATCGGCGGTTCGGCTCTGCCTCTCATCTGTCTTCCGCTGGTTAGCACTTGCCCAGCTTAAGTGCAATGAAGACAAGTCCGACGTTCTTTTTTATGGCTCTTTTCCCGATAATTTTAGAGACCTCCTATGGCCACCTGACCTACCTTGTCCCAATTCTATGGGTGGCCCAGCAAAGAACCTGGGGGTCTGGTTTGAGAGTGATCTGAAGTTTGAGGACCATATCAAAAAACTTACCGGCGTGTGTTTTGGGACTCTCAAAGCCTTACACAGGTTCTTTCCACTTCTTCCGAGAGAGGCCAAAGAGACTGTGTCGCGTGCTCTAATTCTTTCCAGGCTTGATTATGTGAATGCCTTGTTTAGTGGTTTACCTGCTTATTTGATCCAACGGCTTCAGGTAATTCAAAACGTGGCTGCACGCCTCCTGTTCAAATTGACCAGGAGGTCTAGTGTTCGCCTTCATCTACGCAGCCTCCATTGGCTTCCGGTGGCTCACCGGATTATGTTTAAAACACTGGTTCTCTCTTTCCGAGCTATCCATCAGCTCGGACCTGTGTACCTGAGGAAACGGTTTGCTCTCTATGCTCCGAATCGTTGCCTTCGATCGGCTAATCAATGCAAAATGATTATGCCTAGGTTTAAGTACTCCAGACTAGGAGGCTAGTCTATTTCTGTCAGGGCCGCCAAGGCCTGGAATGCTCTTCCTTTGTGTCTTAGGGCAGCCCAGTCCATCACCGCCTTTAAGAAAGGATTGAAAACTCATCTGTTTAATAAGATCATGTAACTGTCTTCTCCATCTCGCTAGCTTGCTATTTGTGCCACTTCTTTTTCCGCGCCAGGATACTTGTTAGTAATAGAGCGTGTAATAAAAGTCTTTTATAACATATAACATAACATAACACCTTCGCTGGGAACGGGAGCAGGGAGATGGGCCGGAAGTTCTTGAGGTCCTTGGGGTCCGCCTTGGGTTTCTTGAGTATCCTAATGGTGGATTGCACAGGCAACCGGGGAGTCAGCTGTAGAAGTTTATTCGCAGGCAAATAAATGTTGGTCTGGTGGATAAGTATACCAATGAATGCTCTGTGGTCACTGTTTCAATACAGTTGATTCAACTTGGACTTTCCTCCTTATGAGGTTGATAAAAGCGATACTGTTGAGCTGCTAAAAATAATTGTATGCTGTCAGTGACAAGAGACTATTTTGGCAGTGAAGGAGTGCGCTTTACAGGTAGCTTAGATTAGAGTGGAGTGCTTAATCTGAACCGGTGGTTTCTGGAGCCGGTGATTTCTGGTGCTCGGCACCGATACTTGATTGTTAACACCAGGGCTTGTGATAGTCTGCCAAGAAGGCGTTGTCTGGCTAATTTAGAGATGACCACACCTAATATTACAATATACATTAAAAATGACTATTACCTGCGGCCCAAGCCATTCCTATAGCCTTTGGGAGCGTGTAATAGTCCGAATTGTTACACTTGAAGGAGTGTGACGGTTAGTAGTTGTGTTGCTACTATCATTGGCAGCATGGAAGTGGCAATGTGTATTGCTAGCTGCTATGGCCTCCTGACAAGAGCCCCATCACTTATATTTTTGTTTACAAATTAAGTAGTGGTACTGGAACATCGTGATATATATTTATTGTAAATATTTTTTCCTGTACAAAAGAAGAAAAATACAATTTCACTGAAAAAGCACTTGACTAGTAATTATTTCCTCGAGTAGAATATTGTTTTTAAATTGTTCATAGGAACAGCGCCACACACCAGCTCACTCTCGACATGGCTGCGACCTTTATAAATTGTGACTGGAACACTTCTCCCCTCTCCCACATTTACTAATAGGACAACGATAACCATGTATTGAGGGCGGACGTTAGTCACCAAGGTAAAGGAACAGGAACACCTGGCTGGATATGAAAGTGTAATTTCACGCCTCTTTCTTTATGGGCTGCAGAGAGCGCGGCTAATTAAAGGTATCGCGAGCTGTTAATGGAGCGCTCACTCTGAACAACGTGCTGTTAAACCACTGTTTACAAAAGATAATGACCATTAGCAAGATGGCGCCTCTAATGCCCGAGACAATATGCTATCAAGGGTTGCTGCTTCAGTCCAAATGGTATGTTAGAGATTTTAAAGTACTTAATGAGATCAAGTAATTGAGCAGTGAAGCCAACATTTCTACCTTCAATTAAACAATCAACAGCTCTGCGCATCAACATAATCAGATCTCGCTCTCTCTGGCTACCTGCTCTCATCAATATGTGGACAGCAGTTGTCCGAGAAACCATTTCCTCCCTGCGTCCACTGCAGCACTCAGCGTCCATTTTAAAATCATTTTTATCAATTAGTGGGCCGTAATTTGCAAATAGTGGAAAGTCTGTAGTAATTCAAATTCCACAGGCAACTAAGGAAAAATCGGACCGCGTCTCAGCACTATTTACTTTATAATTAGGTTTGTTTGGTGTATTGAGTGAGATATTTCACCAATATTAGTCACTTTTTGCTCGGGCTCTCGTGGTCTGTCTGGTTGAAGTAAAAAGGTGTCATTAATTCGGAAATAATGTTCCCGAAACACATTCATTAGGCACCACTACAATGACAGTATCAAGGTGTGATATTAAATGACTGCTATATTAGGAAGCTAAAATAAGAGGCAGTGGAACTTATGGACGCTATTAAGGGTTGGCCAGTGGTGACCCCTGGCTTGCCTCTTGTGATCTATGGCACTGCTTTTGCAACCCCTGGACTGCGGGGTGGCCATGAGCCTGAGGGAAGCTCACCTTAAAGGTGTCAGGCACCACCTTCTGTTTCTGGCCATTTTTAATATGCTAATAGTGAATATAGTGCTTTTTTCACTATTGGCATAATAATGAAGTTGTATAGCTGTAACCAGACCTCCTCTGGCAGCTGTGGTAAGCAAAATAAAATACTTTCAAATGTTTGTTGTGAGCATGTGGGGGAGAGTTTGTATGAGAGCAAGCATGTGTATGTATGAGCGTATGTCTTAATGTGTGAGCATTTACCTTTGTACATGCATGACCGTGAATGACAGGTGATGAGAATGGCTCAGAATGAGATTAAGGGGCAGATTCATCAAGACTGCACTGGTGCAAAGACACGCTAAGTGAAGCAACCTGGCTTGGTTAGCTATTTTCTTTCAGGTGCAAAACGTTTTTTCTATACTAGAAAGTAGCCTTACATTTTTTTATTTATTTATGCTTTGCGCTACTTTGCATCACAGGAGCACCCCATGGGGGTTATATTGGTGTTCCCACGCTATAGCACAAGGTTTCTGAGGCAAAGCCCTATCTGAAAATGTCTTAAGCTCTTCTAACTTTTACACATTGCATAAATGCTGCACTATACAGCGCACATCCAATGCGTGCAAAGCTTTACAGTCTGCCTAGGAATAATATTTTGTTCTGAAAGGCTAGCCTTCAAGTACATCAACTTCACAAGATATCATGTGCACATCTTTGCACGATGGTGCAAAGGAAAGTATGCGTGTTGTACTTGCAGCCTGTTTGTGCACCAGCATTGGCTAAAAGAGCAGTGTAACAGAACACAGCGCAGGGTCAATGGCGTCATTTACCGAAGAACCCTTAGGGGCGGAGAGGTTATGAATCATTCTAAACGGACCCGGTTCCTTTTTGGGCACCACCCCCAGCGGGGAGCAAACAAAATTCTTCAAAGGCGGAGCCGCGAAAGGCCCAGCAACTCGACCCAGGGCCCTCTCCTTTTCTACCTTAACAATCACCACTGATGAATGAATTCTGGCAGACAACTGATTGTTGCATTGGCTAATGGGGGGGATATGCACCGCTGGAATGCGGAAACCTTCAGAAAAACCGTCAAACAAGACCTTGGCTGCCACCCTATTCGGGTACAAATCCAGCCAATAAATCAGTCTACCAAAGTCCACCGGGGTAGGCAGTCTAAGCTTGCGGGGGTTTGGTGTCCCTTGGAGCTGCACCCCCCCCCCCACGCTCCTTTGCTTTTTTGTTACATCTAAACTTGGGGTGGGAAGGGTGTCCACAATAGGCACATGCGTGTTTAAACTTGCATTGCCCGGGGGGCCAAGTGCACTCCTTGGCATTGAAGGCCCAGCAGGCACCCCCTCTTCTCCCCCGGCCCACCCTGGGACGCCCAAAAGGGCTGCCTAGCGGGCTGCTCTCTACTGCTTACACTCTCCAACCAGGCATTCACCTCCACCTGGTCCCAACCAATGCCTCGGTTTTGTTCCTTAGCCCACCGAAACTCTCTATCATAATTCAACCACACCTGTCCCCGATGGGTAGCGTGTGCCTTCACAATTTTGTTGGTGTAAAACACCAATGAAATAGCAAACTCTGGTCGCTTCTCTAATAGGACCGTGACAAAAACTTGAAAACCAAAGAGCCAATTCGTCAAAGTTTGTTCTACCCTTGGCCTCCTATCTTTGAAGGAGCCCTCCTTGCCCTCTCTTTCTTTGTAATCAACATCGCTCCTATTGGGCCTGATCAGTGAAAAAATGTTAACATACGCGCCCTTCCAGATTTTTTCGCGCACCTCCTGACTCACATGTGTCGCCAGCATCCCTGACTGGGACAACACGTTCCACTAAATCCCCCCCAGTACCCCCACAGCCCCGCCGCTCTTGGCTAACGCATCATCTGGCTTACCTCCTGAGGGTCCCGCCGCCAATGCGGCTGCGGGGGGCTGGACTCCAATCGCCCCATCGGGCTCGGTTCTACGCGGTTCTACCACTTGCGCAATCTGGCTCTGAATGTCCTGCAATGCCCCCTGGTTTGTCGCTTGCTGTGGGACCCAAGGCGCTGCTGCCCCCGCGTTCGGCCGCTCCACTACCCTACCCGGCCCTGATAATTGTCCTACCAATGTCGACACTGATGCCAACAAACCATCCAGTGGATCTTGCACGACCGCCACTGCGGCCACTGGCTGTGGTGCGAGCGGGGCCGGAACCTCGGTGACCGACCCTGGAGCTAGTGCTTTCAAAGCCTCCCTAATCTCTGTTAATAACGACCCCACTGGGTCTGCTGGTACCCCCGAGCCTGCAGGGAGATCACCCCCCTGCGGCGCTACTGTCTCCGGTCCTGGGCTGGGTGTGGGGACAACAACTACCTCGGGCTCGATCGGGAGAGGGGGGACGGGATCTACTGATCCCACGTCTTCTCCCCCTACCCCCGGGGAAGGCCTACGCTTTTTGTTCCTGCCCCCCACCGTCTTTTTAGGCTTATTCTTCTTTTTTAAGGGGGGAAGGCCGCCCTTGGAGGTACTCCCTCCCTCCGTGGTCTTTCTACTACCTCAGGTTGTTCCCCCTCGCTCTCCTCCTCACTCTCTGACGTGTCCTTGCCCAATTTCGCTATTAATAGTTTCATTATTTGGGCCAACTCGGGATCAGTGTCTTTCCTCTTATGGCTTCCTCTCTTGGGCGCCATACCGCCTGTCTTTTCTAAGTCCCCCGCACTGCTTCGTGACACGCCTCTTGACTCCGGCGCCTGGACCTAGGACTACGCTTATGCTCGCCTGGCAACACACCCTCCAGCCACGCTAATAACAACCTTGCTGCGTGAATCGGGATCCCCGCTCCCAGTCCCTCCCTGCGTGCTGCCGACGCCGCCCAGCAGGAGCCCGTACACAAGGAAAGCCCCACGTGCAGCCGCAACTCCCGAAAGGCAAAACACCAGGCCAAAAGCACAGTACACTCCCCCCCGAGGTCAACGGCTGCCCACCAGGCCCCCCAAAGCACCGACTCCTTACCTGGCCACGTGGTCAGCACTCGCTATGCACCCACCGGGGACCGCCACCGACTCCAGCCGCCAGCCGCCCTCCCTCGACAATCCAACGGGAGGTGCGGTGAAGTAGCTCTGACGAAAGCCCGCCACGAGGAGGCACTCCACACTCGAGAACCGGGCTCCCTCGACGATCCAACGGGAGCCGCAGGAGTTAATTAAAGATGGCTGCTCCTGTTCGCTGTGGCACCAACGACGGGGCACTATGCAGTCCTGGAGTGGTGGGGGGAACAGAGACCCCGGTCACAGGGAATTGACTCTAAATAGGCCAAAGGTCTCTGCCCCCGCCACTCCGGACGTGTGTCATCGCCCCTCTGACCCGGATGTATTAGGGGGCGGCCGGCCGCCGATTGGCTGCCCGGCCGTCCAACCACCACGACTGCTGGGCGGGGCCCGGAGGTGCCGGGTCCTAAGGGCGTGCCTTGCGATACTCTGCTCTTGGCAAAAGAGCAGCCAGCAGCAGTAGATATGGCTCTGTAATGCTCTCTTCCCCAGTGCAATGAAATGAAGCAACTTTGTTTGCTGTGTTGTATGGCACTATTGTTTTGGTAAATGTGCCCCTAAGTGTCAGTGAGTATGTGAGAGTCAGTGGGTGAGAATAAGTGAGCAAGAGAAACCCTGACTGTGATAAAGTGAGAGAATGTGGATGAGAATGAATGAGCATGAGTGTAAGGGATTGTGGGCAAGAATGAGAGTGGCAGTGAGGTAGCATCAATGAGTGCAAGTGAGTGAGAATGAATGAGCGAGAGTCTGAATGAGTGAATATAAGTGAGCATGAGCAAGAATGTGCATTTGATCCTGACATACTGAAGGTAATTCTTCCTTTAAAAAGGTGCCCATGGCAAGAGTCTAGCCCTGGTATACCGGACGTAGTTCTTTCTATGACAGGCACCTGTGGCAAAAAGCTAGAAAACAAGGGGACACGTTTGAAATAAATAGGATTTAATTCTGAAGCACTAGGTTTTGAAATTCGGATGTGGACAAGTCAATATTGTTTTGAAATTATTGCACCAGTGTTGTGTGTTTTTATATTGTCACAAAATCTCTCTTCCTTCTTTCTCTTCATCACACGTGTCAACCCTTGAGCACTATCTCTATGCACGTTCTTATGAGCACTCTCAATTTCGTACTCAAATAATGAAAATAATAATAATATAAAAAAGCTGTATTGGAAGCTTTGAATTATAAAAGGAACATACGTGTTTGGTAGAATTAAAATGAATTGATTCTCCAAGTGATTGTGTTGGGTCTTGCAATTTTAGAAACAATTTTGGATTGTATACCCGGAGCAATTGGATGAAGGCTCAAACTGAGTAATTAATGATTATAAATGTGATAAATTCTTTAATTTCATTTTGGTCAAGGACCATTGTTTTTGATCACATGAATGACAGTCATGCAAATTATATTAAATAAACATGTATTAACAGTAAGGAATAATTTAGGCCAATAATATCATTCATATTCAGTATAGGGTCTACATCATTTAATACATGCAGACATAAGTAGTAATGTTTTATTTAAATCTCTTTTTTCTTTCCCTGTAATGAATCCACATGTTTCTCATGGCAGTATACAGTAGAGAAACTATTAATTCATGACAGCTTGTGGTACCCAAAAAATAGTTTACCGTTGCTTTTGTTAGGTTTTTTTAAGCACTTATATCCTCTTCAGATGAACACACAATTTTCATGCAATACTAAGAGAAATGAGTAATGGTCCACTTGCATATCACACCAGCACCCTAAAACAGGTGGTATCTAAAACAGGAATTTGTCTATATTGTGATATTATAGTGATCACACATATATTATGAAACTTCAGCTATGTCAATTGTTTTGATGTCACATGGGCCAAGTTCATATGACACCACTTTCAAGGAAGATTGAGGGTCGAAAGTCCTGCGATCACTTTCTGTGGTGTTATTAAGCGTGTGTGACGTAACTTCCGCTACCCCAGGCATTTTGGTGAATCAACATCCACATGCTACAGCTCTAGTGTTCTTTGTTCAGTTTAGAACCTTCCATAATAGGAGATGCTTGCTTGGTAGTAGCCAGTCATTTGCATCAGCAGGGCCCCTCTGTCGAACTTAAGCAGCTAACAGCCTGATTCAGAGTTGGGTGGACAGAGTACTCTGTCACAACTGTGAAGGTGGATGGGATCTTCATCATGTTTGTGATGAGTACCTGTCCACCAAATTCTAAATAAAGCCCTAAGTCTTGAGTTGTTTGCTGAAGTACAAATCTTTTCTCATGTTGTGGGGTGTATAATAGTGGATTAAAAAAATACTGAGACAGCCAGAGAGAAGATTCTGCTTCTATGAGTAGCCTTTTCTGGTCTCAAAACTCCATTTCCTGGTCTGACTTTCATATTTGGACCTTTTTTTTAAAGCATTGGTGAGCCACAGGAGTGTTTTAGTTTTAGCTGTTTATTTCTAGGTCTAACATTTGAAATATGTATTTTTTTTGGAGCAGTAATGACAGATTTATCAATGTTAGTTTGAGACAATATTTTCTTCATATGCCTGATACCAAATGGTTACTATGCTCTGGGGAAGTAGGTATCATGTTGGAATTTTTAAAGACAAATCCAAATTGATAGAGTTAAAGGGACCTAGTTAAGTGATATCTGTTCTTAGACTGTCTGTGGAAATGTTCTTTATGATGCAGAAGTAGAAACAGGTACAGGAACAACAGAATCCTTGATGACTGGTTCTATCCGGTGAATATCTTAGAAAACTGCTTAATTTGTCTTACTATGTGCATAGCCATCACTTGTAATATTTCAGTTTAACTTTCAGTTTGGTGATACATTGCATTTTCCAATGATCTGGGGATGACGTCATTATTAACCATGAGAGATTTACAAAATGTAATGTAAAAGATTAAAACAATGGGAAAAAGGACATTTTAAATCATAAAAAACAATAGTGTGAGGGATTTAGGTGCAGATTATCATTGCCTCATTGGGATTACCAGATCCACAGTAAATCCATGGATACTGTGCATTTCACTGGGTAGATTTCAGCTGCTAAAAGCAGCCAGAACCTCTCAGTGAAGTGAAAGAAATGTGGATTAATGCAGGAGAGTGGCACTGGAATTACATCTTCCCCAAAAATCCTCTTTATTAGGGGGACCCTTAGGGTCCCACTTAAAATCACCATACATTCCACACCAACCTCTGAAGTTAGAGCTGCCCCCAGTACCTTCCTAATCATAGCATATTTCCAAACACAAAATGAGAATATGTTTTATATGTTCTCTTCACGGGCAGTTATAGCTTTCTACCACAGACCACCTATTATTATTATTATTAAATTAGTTTTGTAACACACACAGCTACCCAAAAAGGGTTTCCCGGCACCTAGCACACAAATTGCTAGAAAAGGAGCAGTCAAGAACCATTTGCTACTAAAAGAGCCAAGTTTTAAGATTTATTCGAAAGCTGAGATAGGACGGGTCATTCTTCAAGGACACCGGAAGAGAATTCCAGATTTTGGGGCCAGGACAAGAAAAGGAACGGCCTCCCATTCATGCAAGTTTAAATCTGGGAATCACAAAGTCTCCGTAGGCTGTAGAGCTCAGGGGGCGAGAAGGAATGTAAGTATGGATGAGCTCTTGAAGATACGCTGGTGCCACACCTTGTTTGATTTTAAAGATGTAACACAGGGTTTTAAATGTAATTCTTTGATCAATTCGAAGCCAGTGAAGATCACGTAAATACGACGAGATGCAAGCCTGTCTAGGAACTTGACAAAGAAGGCGTACTGCAGAGTTCTGAACTACCTGTAGCTTTCTCAGTACCGTTTGGCAGGTACCGAGATAGAGAACATTGCCGTAATCGAGGCGAGAGGTGATGAGTGCCTGGACTACCGTGCGTTGGGTTGAGGCAGGAAGCATCCAAATGATCTTACGAAGCCACCTCAAGATTGTGAAACAGATGGCAGCAACACTCACCACCTGTTGTCTCATAGAGAGACTATCATCACTAATGATGCCCAGATTATGGACATGGGTGACAGGTAGGGGAAATGAACCCATTTCCTGAGGCCAATGGTGAGTGCCCCATAGGTCCTTGTGCTTGCCCAGGATAAGGACTTCAGTCTTATCCCCATTTAACGTCAAAAAGTTAAGGCGCATCCACTCACTTGCCGTAGGCCGCACTGAAGGGTAGATGTCGTAGCGTCTTTAGTGGTGGAAAGCGAAAAGACAATCTGCGTATCATCCGCATACGAATATAGGGAAAGACCTGCCTCTTCCACAATCTCTGCCAGAGGTCTGACATAGATGTTGAAGAGCAGGGGGCTTAAAATGGATCCCTGTGGGACTCCATGTGCTGATACGCAGATCTTAGATGATGCCTTAGCAGAAAAGACTTGAAAAGTGCGACCATCAAGGAATGAAGCAAACCAGGATAGGGCAGTGCTGTCCATCCCAAGAGACCTAAGGGCGTTAAGCAAGATGTTATGCGACGCAGTGTCGAATGCGGCACTCAAATCTAATAGAATGAGTGCCGTAGTTTCCCCTTGATCTAAATGCTGGTGCAGTTTCTCAGTAACCCCAAGCAGAGCGGTTTCAGGTGAAAAGTTGGCTCTGAACCCGGATTGTGAATAATGAAGAAAGCCAACTTTGTCTATGTGTTGGGTCAGTTGAGTATTGATATGTTTCTCCAAAATTTTGGAGAAAGCCGGAAGAAGAGATATAGGTCTAAAGTTAGATAGTACAAAAGGATCTGCTCCGGCCTTTTCCAACAAAGGGATGACCATGGCTCGCTTCTACTCGGGGGGTACCAAGGCCTCCCGCATAGAGGCGTTAAGAAGATCAATAAGGACGCCTTTAGATGTGGCAGAGAGCTGACAAAGGATGTTAATAGGCAAAGGATCAAGAGGAGACCCAGATTTAATACTGTTTAAACAATTTTGGAAAGACGCCTCTTCAAATGGGTGCCAGGAAGAAATCTTGGCTATCTTGGCACTTTGTATACAATACTACGTACAGTGGACTTTGGGTCAACCCCTTGCTCCTCCCTGGATGCCATTCTTGTCCATTCCAAAATCTTTATTACTGATTGGAGGGCTTATCTACCTATTCTTGTGATTGTTCCATCCTTGTAGAATTTCTGCTTTGCACTGTTTTTTGACGGGATGAGTTAGATCCTCCCACTGCCTGATGTCAGCAAACTATTTTCCTTTTGTCCCACTCCAATTTGTGATCTAGCACTCCACAGAAGTGCATGCCCTTCTCGTTCCTCTCTCTCTCGCTGTTTCTCTCTCTCTCACACCTGCACACTCTTTCCTTTGTTTCTCCCCGTCTCTCTCTCTCTCTCTCTCTCTCTCTCTCTCTCTCTCTCTCCCTCAACCACTTGTCTCTGCCCTCCCCTGTTCGCACTCACCACCCCTTTCCTGCAACCACCCACCGGCTACCCGAAGCTCACTGCTATTGGTTTTGCCAATGGTGGATACTTTTAAAATTTCACCAGCATTGGAAAAGCTAATAGCAGTGGCTGGCCATCTTGAAATTGCATTTTCTGTACTTCCAAAATTACTGCCGCCTTGTGTGTAAATGCAATGTGGTGACCATGTTCAAAGTATAGAAAATAATATTCTGATATGGCTCAACATTATTTTCTTTCCTTCCAAAATGTTTAAAGGTGGGCTCCTAAAACATTTGTGATCTCTCTGAAAGATGAGATCTGCACAGCTTTCCACCCCAAGCTCACTTTTTCTGCAACACACTTTGCCCCTACCACTGCAGATGAACATACTGTACACAATGGTGATATCTAGCATCGCTAGGACTCTTGATTCATGATAGTTTATGCTTTTATGGTATTTCACATTGCAAATGACCCAGAAGAGATTAATGAAATATCAAATAAAGTCTGGGCTGAAACAACAGTTATTGAAATAAGACATTCGTTGGTATTTTTTCCCAAAAAAAAGGATAGAAGAAATGTCCAAAACCATATCTACAAGGACAATGTTTGGAGGTAGTTGTGATAGATTTCAGATCTAAATAACTAACAACACACATGCTCATGATCCGAGGTGAGAAATGAAGTCTGAACAGAACTGCTGCTGGAATTGTAAGTTTTATACAGAGCTTTCATGTGGCGACTTGCTCTGTCGTAGTTGCATGATGATCATGTCTAAATCCTATTTCTGGTAGGTACCTGTGACGAGTAGAAAAAACTTTAAGTCATGGGAGGAACAGATCATACGCTGACAACTGCATGGAAAGATTGAGTTATAATTTTAGTTAATAAAAAACAAATCCAATACTGATGGTATAAACAATGCAAAATGAGTATCTTGAAAGATTGCAAGATGTGCTGAGTCTATGCTAAGCGACAAAGTATTTGCTGGGGTTGGTGATTGCAGAAGTCACTAACTTCATTAATATTAGGGGAAAAATGCTGGTGATTAACAAAACCTAAACTGAAAAAATTAAAATAGGCAATCAACATTAGGAGGCGGAGAGGTCATATTTCAGTGTGGGGTAAATATGATTGGAAATTTATGTTTAGTCAATTTTTTTCAAGGATCCACTTTCAATAATTGTATTTAAAGATGTTGGAGCTCATTACAATGGTGGTCAGATGAGTGTCCGACTGATATCGTCACGGGAACAGGACTGGCTGACAGGTAGATGGTGGTGCCGCCCGCCAAATTGCGCTCCTACTGCCTTGTATAACTAAGTACACAGATTGCCAGCCACACACTTACTTAAATCCTCTATTTTTGAGGGAACAAACCATAAGAGACTTCCTGGTTCGTACGGGTATATCACTCTAACCCTTTTATTATTTATTTATTTTTTGTCTTTTTTAGTATCGATGTATGAAAGGGACACCTTATCGTTTTATACACCTTATATACAATTATTTACAATTCGCGATTATTTACAACACAAACACATACACATAACTAGTTGTATTATACAAAGTGAATTGCTCTGATATATATACACTCAAATATTCATACTACGAAGAAAAAATCATCCATAATTCCATAAAGACCAGAGTCAAAAGTATAAACTTGATGACAATCATAAATCAATGAACTACAGTTAAATGTAGGCAGTTCAAAAAAGGGGAAAAATAGACTTCAAATTAATTCATTCAGTCCATTCGACCAATAAATGGCTAATCTTTTTACGCCAACGCGTTTCGAATCCGGTATGTCAACTCTACGGATTCTCATCAGGGCTCTGTCTTAATACGGGATATCTGTTGAACCAGCAGCCGCCGGTCAAGGGTAGAGTATTAGTTCTGACTGAGTTTCTTTTCTTTTCGGGATCTTACTGGATCATTCTCGTGATCCTACGTTTCCACCAAATGGGAGTTAATTTTCAGTCTTGTATTACAGCCTGCTCTGAGGGATTCCTCGCTTGGGCTGTTCGTGTTCTAATCGGTTGCAGCGGTAAACGCTTTCTAACCATGCAGGCACCGCTTTCCTCAGTCCTTTTTACTCGCGCTCGCTTTCCTTGAACAAGCTGTGACTCGGCATCTAGCTCTCATTCACTTAGTTTGATGGCTGCCAAACTAAGGGAATGAGAGCTAGATGCCTGGAAAAGGGCCCTCACAAGCCCCAATAGCAAAAGGCATGTTTACAAACATCCTTGCACCGTGTGCCAGGCATGGTGCCTGGCAATTGGCGCATGGGCGGCCGCCTGCTGGGGCACCCCAAAGTCTCTTTCCGACAGCCTTTCTATGGTCGTCGGACCACCATGGAAAGGCTGGCGGAAAGGAACATCGGAATCCCTACGGCACTGCCCCTATTGTAGGGACTATGATCTGACCAACGGTCCGACAGGCTCCTTGAGTCCGTCAGAAGCGTCGGTCAGTCCCTCTGACAGATGCGGTCAGACCGACCGAATCATAATACTGCAGTCAGACCAACCAGATGAATGTTGGTGAGACTGCCACCTACGGCCTGTCGCTGGCTGTTCCACCGACATCCTAATGCAGCTAATTGTTAGGCAGTAAGATGTGTCAGCGAGTTCAGCACTCCCTGTTCAGACCTCTGTGAGACTGGCAAATCATGCTTAAGTGTTATGAAATGGAACGAAACACAGTCCTACCCATTACATAAGAAGGTATTATTATTATCATATTTTTAGGGAAGAGCCAGGGACTAATAATGGGTGATTATTTTGCAAAAGATATATATTAACAATAACTTAACGGAAATAAGGAAAACTATGAATATTGCCACACATATTCACCCATGATGATTCAAGAAATTGAGTTTTGCACACTTGGTGATGTAAATTTCTGATATATATGCAATTCGTTTGTACTCCTTCGAACATGCATCGAATGCTAATTATTTAACAATTTAAATACATTTTTGTAATTGATGAACTTAACTAACTATTCAAATAATACGCTTTTTCCTAGCTGTGCTAAGTTTTGATAAAGCCTAATTTATTCAATACAAAGAGAGCACACACATTAAACTGTCCCCAACCAAGGTATTGGGTAGAAATGAACATGGCAAGCACCAAGAGCAGCTAATTTGTTAGTGTAGCCCTGATGAATTATATTATATATGTGCCAAAAAACAGAAAGGGACAACTGTGGATATCTGGTTTTGCCAGAGCTGGACAAAGTCACAAGTTCAGGCTGACCGCAATTGAGTTTGGGTTGTCCACAGGGACCAAGTTGGGTGAGCTGAACTAAGTACCTTGAATCCTACTTTGCATTGGGGGAACCACATCAAAGATGCGTCACAAAACATTGCGTCTGTTCCAATATGTGGGGAAGCTGCGATGTGAGGGCCTGCATCATTGTTAAGTATTCTGACTATGGCACTTGCGATGCATAGTCCAGCGTCAAGGATGCAGTGTGCAGCCAGTGCTATGTGTTGTTTCAAGGAGCTATGAGGTTGCGATGCGGAGTCTGGCATTGTCGTTGAGGCTGCCGCCGATGAGGGATGTGAGGGCCTGCAACGAGAATGCGTTGTGCAGCTGCAGTTCCGATGGGGCTTGTGAAGGCAATGCAGGCCTTTGCGACAGGTCCAATCAACGCAACAGTGGTGATGCGTTGTTTCTGCTTGGGTTTGACCCCATACAGCAGAGGAGACGAGTCAGTCAGCTGGATGAACAAAGGCTGGCCGAGCACCTTAAGCCCACTTCCAAGAGTCCAGGACTGGGGTGGCACTACATGTCAAGTTAGACTTAGAAATGGCAGAGTCCAGGTGCAGGTGCAAGGTTGTTGGAAGCCTATTGTGTCCCTAAGGCTTCAGATCAGGACGTCAGCCAACTATTCCATGGAGTAACTCTGAATTCTGGGTTGAAGAGATGAAGGTCCAGTCCTTCTAACCCAGGCAGGATGGCAGCAGGCAGCAAGCAACAGGTCAGCACAGCAGAGAATTAGTCCTTTAGAGTAGTAGTCCAGCAGAGTGGAGGTCCTTTCAGCAGCACAGCAGTCTTTCAACTGGCAGAGTATCCACAGGTCCAGAAGAGTACTGAAGAGTTGGTGTCTTAAGTTCAGTATGTATAGCCAGTTCTGCCTTTGAAGTGGGGAGAATCTTCTAGAGGCAAGCCATTGAAGTGCTAGGGTGGCCTGCCTTCCTGGCCCAGGCTCCAGACTAACTACAAGGAATACACAGCTCTTTGTATGGAGACAGGATGCAGCCTATTCACGTGTAAGTGGCACTGGGCCCAGCTCCTCCCTCTCAACCTGTCAGTGAGGGCCTATCCAGTCACACTTAAGCTCCCCATTGTGTGTGGCTGTCACAAAACCCTTATGTCAACTACACCCACTCATGTGACCCAGAGACAGGCTGAAAGCACCAAATGGCCAAAGCAAGACAATGCTAACTTTCTAGAAGTGGTATTTTCTGAATTGTAATTAAAATCTGACTTCACCATAAATTAGGATTTTTCAATTCCAGAAACACCAAAAATGAACTGTTTACTTGTTCCTATTTTGAAATTATACATACAGTATGTAATAAGTTAACTCAAATGTTAGTTTATGGGAGAGGTAGCCCTGACTCAGAGTCGGGTGGAGATGGGAGCAATGTGGCAAGGGTCCAGCATTAAGCAATGTGAAGTGCAATATAATCTGTGGCACCCCCCCCCCCCACACACAGCTGTGACATGGGAACACCTGGGCTGCCTAGCACAACCCACTCTTGTAGCCTGGTGGGGCTAGAATACTCCCGCTGTTGTGCATTTAATCACCCAGAATGCAACCCCAGAGACGTTTCAGTTGTTATTGTTAGTTTACACATGTTTATTAATGAGCACCTATTATAGCCCAAATCCTCTCCTATATTTGGCGAAAAACACAGAGTCCCTCACCTTTAAACTGTGCACTCAGAATATAGAGACCAGACTCTGTATGCTCTATACCTGAATCATTAAGGACCACAGAATTTTGCACACTACAATAGGAAACCAGCCACTTTAGACCATACAACGACTACAAACATATGGGTATGGGAAGGATAGACTGGCAGAATCAATATGGATTATACATTGTCCCTGTCAATCAATCAGGTGTTTGTTAAGTGCGACTACTCACCCTTGAGGGTCTCAAGGCGCTCCCTGTCTGTTATTTATATGTATGCACAATATACAGAACTAGCTATTGAAATGTAGACACAATATGAGTGTACTTTACTGCTCTACAAATGCCAATAAAAACGTGTGAAAAAAATGGGAGAGGTAGGTCTTGCAGTAGTGAAAAACAAATTTAAGAGTTTATCACTACCAAGACATGTAAAACTTAAAAGTAAATGTCCTACTTTTTAAATATATTGCACAGTGCCCCCTGGGTTGTCCAAGGCCAACCCTAGGGGTGACCTATATGTTTTAAAAATGAATGTTTGGGCCTGGCAAAAGGTTTACTTTGCCATGTCAGAATTGCAGTTTAAAAACTGCACACACAGGAAGCAATGTAGGCCCAAGACATGTTTAAAGTGCTACTTAATTGGGTAGCACAATCAGTGCTGTAGGCCCACTAGTCGCATTTAAATGATAGGCCCTTGCTAGGGACTTACAAGTAAGTTAAATGTTCCCATTGGGTATAAGCCAATCTAACAAGTTTTAAGGAGAGAGCACAAGCACTTTAGCACTGGTTAGCAGTGGTAAAATGTGCAGTATCCTAAGGCCAGCAAAAACGAAGTCAGCACAAACAGGAGGGCTGAAGGCAAAATGCTAGGAGGAAACTATGCCAATGTTTCCAGGTCTAACACGGGCCATGAATGATGAATGTTTACTCACCATTTCTGTGACATAACGTATGAATGAGTAGGAATAAAGTTAACCAAGGGGGTTTTGAAAAATGCCCGCAGCTTGAATTTAGATTATGATAAAACAAGGGAAATAATTAAAGTGCTAAAGATTAAACTACAGATAAACTAGGACACATACTGACAAATCTCTTTGTTTGGTAGTATGGGCGTTATAAATCTGCTAATAATATTAGGTAAAAGGCCCAGAGTAGGAGTAAGGAAAGAATGCTGAATACTTTAATGCCTATTAACACTAATCAGTAATGGGAATACTCTGCAACAAAATACTGAAAAGGTGAAAGTTGAAAGATAACAAGACACTATTATTGAATCAACCGAATGATATCTCCCAGACAGGCTAAGGTTAGTCTCTGGGAGGTAACATTGAAGCTTCAGAGACCAGCAAATTAGTATAAAGTATTCTTGATGAGCTGAAGTTTTTGAGACAGTTGAGAAGTGCTATGTGGAGAACTAGGGAGGTCATTTAGACCCCGGCAGATGATCTGCTGGTCCAATAGGTGGGCAGAGGCGGCAGTCTTTCCCATTCTGGCATAGGATTGTATTCCACATTTAGAGGTTCCTTCAGAGCCTTGCAGGTTTGCTGAGTGGGAATCAGGTTACAGCCCATGGTCTGTAAACTATTTTGGTTAGAGAAAAAAAACTCCACAGCATGAATAAATAAAAAACCAAATGGCCCTAAGAAACACGGATATTTCACCCTTGTATCTTGGGCCCTTTCTACATTTTCCCTCCCTGTGATGTGCTGGAAAAATCAGTGCCAGTTGGTCTGCTCTCAGAAGGGCAGGACAACAGTATCTGTTACCCAGTGGCCCTTTGGCCTAGTTGATTGGACAAAATCTTGAATTACAAACATCATAATGCCTTAATAGTTAGTCAAGAATATAATAAAAATGAAAATATTCAGTTACAGAATATCGTTGTTTAGATATGTAATATTGTTTTAAATAATATTGGGTTCTGTACTATAATTTACTTAAATATCGCTGTAAATAATGTTGTTTTTACATTATTTGAATATGCGGTAGTTTAAATATTATTGTAAGTTTTTAATATTGTTACAAAAATTGTTATTATTTCTTAAACAAAAAATGTGAAATTTAAGGGGTGTGGCCAAGTAGCATGGCCGACAGGACGTGAGCTCCTTCGGCTCCCGATCGGCCAGCCGCTAAAATACTGTAATATTCTTTATACGGACGCCCACGGCTGATCTGTGGGTGCAGCTGGGACCCTGCAAGCAGTGGGGACACCCTGGAAGAGAGTGAGCCCGATCGACGGACTGGTACCGGCCACTGCGACTACATGACCAACGGCCTGATGGGACAAAATCACACAAGGCCGGGGATGAGGCCTACACCTACCTGATGTGCACCTGGAGACCGGAGTCGGCGATCCTGCTTCCAATTGCTCCCAAGACCCCAGCTGATGCAGAGGAGGCACCCACTGCCATCGGGGGCCTCCCGGAGTGCGCTGGATCCCTACTCTGCCATACCGACCCTGAGGTGAGCCGCGAACCATGAGGTGTGCCGCGTGGCGTCCCCACACAGGAGTGCCGGAGGAACATTGATTTGGGGCGGCCGCCCAGGAGCATTGGGCAGTCGCATCCTACTCCCTGATGTGGTGATGTATTCTGCGGGAGCGGACATTGGGAATCGAGCAAGGCTCCCTGTTGTAGGCCATGCTCGGCTGAGTCCCGCGCACGTTTGTGGTGTGGCACGGCTGACTGGCCGGTGATCTCCCCCTGCGTGGCACCTGCGGACCTTGCTGCCGGCTGTCGGTGGCCCCTGTGCCTTGGGGGCCCCTGGTGGGGTGCTATTGGAGCCTTGTTGGGGGACTGCTGCTGTGACAGAGAAGATCTGGGCTCGCCTTGGACTTGGAGCCATCGTGACGGCGGCAGTTAGATGCGGGGATGCCCTCCAGACTGCCTGCGTTGCCTGCCTTCACCTGCCTGGATGCCTCAGTGTGCCTGACTTCTGCTGGAACCCTCGGGCTCTCTGCCTGCCTGTGGACAGCTGCTGAGACGGACTCCACGTTGGAGTGAGCTGCAGGTGCCGTTACTGGTGGATAGCCACCCTAGGAACACTGGAGCAGCAGCCATATCGAGATGAGCGGCCCTGGGAACTCTGTGAGACCACTTAGTCGGCCCTGTTCTGGGGTACGACAGGACTGAGATCCTCAGTTATGTCTGGCCCCCGACTAGGACTGGATATGAGCTAGTGACAAACGTCATTAGACCCTTCTCGCACTACTCTTGGCAAAAATCCATCTGCCTAAGTAATCTACCAATTTGCAAACGTTTGTATTGTATTTCAAATATTTAATTGAAATAAAACATTTCAAATAATTTTTGTTTGTACATTCTGTGTATACATTTACCATGAACAAATAACGTTCGTTTGCCTTATTCTAGACATTTGATTCTTTGTCTAAACATAAAACATCATCAACAAAGGTAAAAAGATAATCCAGTCCCAATGCATTTTGGGAAAGTATCCCTTCGTCAGGGGCGGTGAAAAACATAACATAATAATCACGCGTAAACTTGTGGAGAAAACGACTATCAGCACTGTTAACACTTTGACAATTAATTCACATTCAATTGTACACTGTTGATCATAAGAAATTTACAACATGCAAGAAATTCAATGGGTCATGCACAGATAGCTTATATCAACATGTTAGAAAAAATGAACCAAACATCACGTGTGTGTGAGAAATTAAATTCATCCAAAGAAATGAAAATTAACTCGTTTATGGTGAATGTGCAACACTAACGATGACGGCGACCTGTAAATGAAAAGGATACTCTAAATTGTTTAAATAAGAAACTAGCGTAAGCTTTTTTGGAGTAAACACTTACCGAAATAACCTGAAGAATACTGATTAGGAAGCCTGTATTCTAAAACAGCAACTGAACACTCTTAGAATCTGCAAGATCGAAATTAAAACTCGGGTTATATTCAATGTATTTTACTAAAGGCAGAAAAACTTGTTTCCAGGTGCCAAAATATCATACCTAACTTTGTGAAATAGACGTTTTTGACCGCCGTTATTGACACAGAAGTCTTCCGAACTGTTCTATGGAGGTAGTCTGTGGGTTGACTGCGGAGGGGAAGCAAGAGAAAACAACTAAAAAGGCGATATGAATGGCGGGTGAAAAAACCCTTTCGCTTACACATCTTTGGCAATTTAAACATAATCACACTGAAAAGTATTGTGAATGATACTATAGATCACTATGCTGTGGACACGGATGATTGCCGAAAAGCTCTATGGCTGTATAGGGATAAATATCAAAAACGGTCTAAGTTAAAGGTAAACCCTTCTGCAGAAACATAGTGGGTAATATAAATTTAACCAAGCTAAAACAATATATTTCAGAGGTGGTACCTTGAATCACGGTGCTTTAATAAAGTAGACACCCTGTGTACGGACAAGCTCGCGGTATCAAAACTGGGAAAAAGAAACAGAGAAAAGGGGATAATATATGTTACTGTGTAAAAGCAACGAAAAAACTCTCGATTTAAACCAGGGTTCCCAAAATACCTGTTTGTTAAATGCGGCTACAGCGAATTCAGGGGATCTGTTGTAAATTGATTCCGTAATGACGAGTAGCTTATGTTCAAAGACCGGATCCTAAAAATCGTAATACTTTACACGTAAATATATATAAATAACGTTCAGATACGAGTCTTTAGATTTAATGCTAAGTCGAACTAAAATAGATGGAAAGCGGTGACTAACGTCCGGGGGTCTGGTTCAGGATTCAAACGATCGGTAGCCCACGTGTAGGTGCGTACTGAAAGTAAAAGACGGACTACGGAAGTAACTTATAACATGCCTGTGGTAAACGAGCTAGTAGATATAGACAAAAGACTCTGAATAATGTATTACACATTCGTCGCTTAAACTATCACTGTCCTAAATTGAAAACTAGATCATTTAGAATCTAGATTCAAGTGAAAATGCTATCTAAAGAAACTTGAAAAAAACTTAACTGAAAGAGTGTTTAGAAGATCTTAGGAGCCATAAATCCTAGGAATCTTTTGCGAAATCTCCCATATTCTCAACTAGTACGCAGCAAACGGATAGCATCAAATGCACAAGCATTCAACACAGAAGCCACTCTACAAAAACTAAGATTTGAAGCTAGAGGATACCCTAAACAGGTCATACAAACAGCAGAAAACAACATTTCAGCATTCACAAGAGAAGAACTGATACAACCCAAAGTTAAATCAAGAACAGATCGGCAAGTGTTCGTAACAAAGTTTTCGACACAAGCCAATTCAATCAAAAACATTATCAACACACAATGGGAACTACTGCAAAAAGAGGAAGATTTTCAAGGTATTTTTGCCAATAAACCACTGTTTGCCCACACTAGAAACTCCAACATACATGAACGAGTTACTCGCACAAAAAAGGAACCAGGATCAATTCACCTTAATCTAGGCATGAAAAAATGTTATAATTGCACCCACTCCAACAATGTGTTGGAAGGACCGGTTCTACTACATCCCCAGAATGGCAAAAAAATCAGATTAAGACAACAGACAAATTGTAACTCATCCCATGTTATTTACAGCATAAAATGCCCCTGCGGGAAATTGTACGTAGGAAAAACTGAGCGGCAAGTCAAAATAAGGATCACAGAACATAAAAACCGCAAACAGAACAAAACATTAACCTCCAGTCTAGTAGCACATTGGACAGAAATGAAACACACCATTCCGCAACTCAGATTTCAAGTTTTGGAACAGATTCAAATTTTGCCAGACAGAAATAATGAAAAATGGTTATCACAGAGAGAAATTTGGTGGATAGACTTTTACAAACTCAAGCACCAAAAGGTCTTAATGACAAAATAGATATGTCTTGTTTCCTTTAAATCTCAAGCTTGACAACCATTTACTCAGTAACTAGAACATCACCGAATGACATTAAATCTCAAGTTCTCCAGAACAAAGAATCACCTCTCGCTGTAGACAAACCAATCCTACTAGGTTTTTATAGCACCAACTTATCTATTTTAGGACCCTAAACACCTGTACAGATGTAGAGAGTACGAAGGGACTTCCTTTATTATAGTTCAACAACACTAGTGAATTTATAAAATACATGTTGGTTTTCATTGTCCTTAAATTACCAGCTATTGTCAAAAATATACATTTGTTCATATTTCCAAGCATATCATGTTGTTTTTCAATGTACACAGGAAAACTACTAATGTTAAAAAAGTACAGTTCGTGTACACTTCCAAGCATTCGCAGCCTTTACACTGCAAGCAGGTTCAGAACAGATTAGTCATCGTTCACTGTTTCACATCATTTTCAAACTTGCACTTTAGTTATTCCACACATGAGTTGTGGTAAACATGTTGGAACTCTTCTTTCTTCTTTTTTTAAAAAAACACTGAGTTGTCAGTGTAATCCCTTGTTTATTTGATTCTTATCGACCTTTTCATATCATTCAGTTCGCTTCAAAATGGCGACCAACTTCGCTTCGCTAGACCACTGTCCGTTATTTATGGCTCCTAAGATCTTCTAAACACTCTTTAAGTTAAGTTTTTTTCAAGTTTCTTTAGATAGCATTTTCACTTGAATCTAGATTCTAAATGATCTAGTTTTCAATTTAGGACAGTGATAGTTTAAGCGACGAATGTGTAATACATTATTCAGAGTCTTTTGTCTATATCTACTAGCTCGTTTACCACAGGCATGATATAAGTTACTTCCATAGTCCGTCTTTTACTTTCGGTACGCACCTACACGTGGGCTACCGATCGTTTGAATCCTGAACCAGACCCCCGGACGTTAGTCATCGCTTTCCATCTATTTTAGCTCGACTTAGCATTAAATCTAAAGACTCGTATCTGAACGTTATTTATATATATTTACGTGTAAAGTATTGCGATTTTTAGGATCCGGTCTTTGAACATAAGCTACTCGTCATTACGGAATCAATTTACAACAGATCCCCTGAATTCGCTGTAGCCGCATTTAACAAACAGGTATTTTGGGAACCCTGGTTTAAATCGAGAGTTTTTTCGTTGCTTTTACACAGTAACAAACTTGATATATTATCCCCTTTTCTCTGTTTCTTTTTCCCAGTTTTGATACCGCGAGCTTGTCCGTACACAGAGTGTCTACTTTATTAAAGCACCGTGATTCAAGGTACCACCTCTGAAATATATTGTTTTAGCTTGGTTAAATTTATATTACCCACTATGGTTCTGCAGAAGGGTTTACCTTTAACTTAGACCGTTTTTGATATTTATCCCTATACAGCCATAGAGCTTTTCGGCAATCATCCGTGTCCACAGCATAGTGATCTATAGTATCATTCACAATACTTTTCAGTGTGATTATGTTTAAATTGCCAAAGATGTGTAAGCGAAAGGGTTTTTTCACCCGCCATTCATATCGCCTTTTTAGTTGTTTTCTCTTGCTTCCCCTCCGCAGTCAACCCACAGACTACCTCCATAGAACAGTTCGGAAGACTTCTGTGTCAATAACGGCGGTCAAAAACGTCTATTTCACAAAGTTAGGTATGATATTTTGGCACCTGGAAACAAGTTTTTCTCCCTTTAGTAAAATACATTGAATATAACCCGAGTTTTAATTTCGATCTTGCAGATTCTAAGAGTGTTCAGTCGCTGTTTTAGAATACAGGCTTCCTAATCAGTATTCTTCAGGTTATTTCGGTAAGTGTTTACTCCAAAAAAGCTTATGTTAGTTTCTTATTTAAACAATTTAGAGTATCCTTTTCATTTACATGTCGCCGTCATCGTTAGTGTTGCACATTCACCATAAACGAGTTCATTTTCATTTGTTTGGATGAATTTAATTTCTCACACACACGTGATGTTTGGTTCATTTTTTCTAACATGTTGCTATAAGCTATCTGTGCATGACCCATTGAATTTCTTGCATGTTGTAAATTTCTTATGATCAACAGTGTACAATTGAATGTGAATTAAATGTCAAAGTGTTAACAGTGCAGATAGTCGTTTTCTCCACAAGTTTACGCATGATTTATATGTTATGTTTTTCAGCGCCCCTGACGAAGGGATACTTTCCCGAAATGCAATGGGACTGGATTATCTTTTTACTTTTGTTGATGATGTTTTATGTTTAGACAGAGAATCAAATGTCTAGAATAAGGCAAACGAATGTTATTTGTTCATGGTAAATGTATACACAGAATGTACAAACAAAAATTATTTGAAATGTTTTATTTCAATTAAATATTTGAAATACAATACAAACGTTTGCAAATTGGTAGATTCCTTAGGCAGATGGATTTTTGCCAAGAGTAGTGCAGGAAGGGTCTAATGACGTTTGTCACTAGCTCATATCCATTTCAATCTCCGTGGAGGGTGGCTCCTCCTTCCCTCCCAGCACAACCCTTTAAGATATAGAGAGGAAAAAACTCAGCTTAGTTTATATCCAGGAGTGCACTACACAACCCCAATTTAATAAACCCCGACAAGGACTGCCATGTTTTCTGGGACACTCGCGAGAGAGATGTGTATCCGGTGCTTGGTGCTCTATAGGGTGGGACTGAGTTGTGCGGTCACGGCACTTTGAGGACCCCTGAGTGACCCTCCAAAGCCTGTACCATGGGTAAAGACAGGCTGCCTCGTGCCTCCAACCCCAACACAATCACGCAGTATACCACACAACGCCTCCCTACGCAACAGATTACCCGTCAAACAGGCCTGGACGGGAGATGCCTCCAACGAACCATCTCAAGCAGAGCTCCTGGGGGCGATACAGGGGTCCCGCACCACCCCGGAAAAGCAAATAGAGACAGTCTCCATTGATGTGAACCTGCTGAGGGCGGACCTGCCGAAAGTGGCGGAAAAGGTCTCAACGGCGGAAGGGGACATCGTACATCTCCAGGGTGAAGCAGCCTCGATGAAGCAGCAGGTCTCTCAGCTGACTAACACTACCGGAGCACTGGAATGTCGAGCGGAGGAAGCTGAGGGGAGGGCCCGCCGCAGCAACATCAGGGTCCTGGGCATTCCGGAGCGCTCGGAGCAGGGCAACGCAGAGCCATTTTTGGAGAAATGGATACGTACCAAGCTATGCCCCACGGGTCCGTCGGAGGTCTTTGAGGTGGAGAGAGCCCACAGAGCGTGGGTCCCTCTGCCGCTGCCGGGGGCCCCTCCCAGGGCCCTCATCGCCAAAATCCTGAACTACGGGATAGAGACTATTTTGAAAGCTATGAGGAAAGCGCCAGATCTCACCTATGACAACGCCAAAGTCTCCATCTACCTGGACTATACTCGCCAGGTTCAGGAACAGAGGAAATCTTTTGTTGGCATCAAGCAAAAGCTCTGTAAACTGCACCTACAGTACATGTTATTTTATCCCACGAAACTCAAAGTTATAACCCAGGGAAAAGCTCACTTCTTCGACTCTCCAGAAGAGGTCTGGGAGTGGGTCGAAATCAGGGGAGAGATGCTCCCCCAGCAGGAACAGAGGGGATCCTGGAGATCATGGGGGACCAGACCTCCGAGGAATTGGAGGGGCAGGCGCAGGAATCACTCCGCCAGCGACACCCAAGCGGAGTGGCAGAGGATCACGGTGGGGGATGACGGAGCCTTGCGTGTGGAATCTTTGGACTCTGGTGACTCTCCTCCACGAACTGTGATGGGTACTCCTGATGTGGGACTGGTACCAGAAACTCTGCCGCTGACCAATCAAGTGGTCCCAGAAACTGTCAAGGATCCTCTCACACCCACTTCAGACCCATCATGACGATGGTGTCCTTTCTTTTCCTTCTTTTTGAGGTCGGGGGGGCATATATTAGTGGCCCAGTGGCCATTGACTCACAGGGACTCTGGGGCAGCACTTCTTGAGAAGGTACCTATGAGGAAATATCTTGGAGGGGGGGATCGGGACGGAACACGTCATGTTTAGATACCATATGCATCCTGTGGGGTTGGCCGAACAAACTGGCTCCGTTGTACCACATGCATAAAACTGGCCAGTTCGGGGCACTGAAACACGCAATGTGGTGGCTGGGCAGGGTCGGGAGTTAGACCTAGGGTTTTTTTTTTTTCAGTGTAGTTTTTGGCTCTGTTGAGCTGATGGGGTAGCTGTGCACGTCCTGGCACCAGCATGGGAAGGGAATTTCTGCATGTATAGTTGTCAGTATATTGCTCATGGGAGGGGGAAGAGTGTTCTTGGAGGGCTGTTCTTGTTTTTTTTATATATTGTATGTACAGCATGTGGGGCACAGGTAATATGTAGCTAATCTGGGCGGGGAACGCACAGAGATTGGTTGCTCTAACATCCATGGAGTTTCAATTTTTAAGCTGGAATGTGAGGGGACTGGATACTTGTACCAAGAGATATAGGGTCCTGTCCTTTCTCCGGACACATCAGGGCTCGATAGCATGCCTCCAAGAAACCCACCTTACTGACGAAAGGGCTCAGAAGTTGGCAAAGAAATGGTGTGGGCAGGTTTTCCACTCTTCACTCTCTACTTATGCCAGGGGAGTCCTTGTGTGGGTGGCCCCAGGGACTCTATTAGCCCTGCAGTATGTGGAAGCTGACATCCATGGGAGATATTTACTCCTTAGAGCTAAGCTAGATGGTAGAGACATCGCTATAATGAACACTTATGCCCCAAACACAGACAATCCAGACTTTTTTCAGACCCTGCAGGAGGTCCTGGTGTCGGAACTAAAAGTCCCATTGATCTGGGTGGGGGATTTTAATTGTGTCCTGGACCCCGACCTCGACAGGTTCCCACCTCGCAAGGACACGAAGCCGAGGATGACGGTGAAGCTCCGAGAGGTTATGGGAAATATAGGGGCCCGGGATATATGGCGCCAGAAACACCCAACCCAGGAAGTGTACACCTGTTTTTCACCCACTCATGACACTCAGATGGCTGGACAGGATCTTAGTCGCAAACCCAGACACGATATGGCCTTTGAGGTGATGCATCAGGCCCGTTTCCTATCTGATCACTCCCCTGTGGCATGTGTGGTTGACTAGGGGGGGCCCGGTTCATAGCCCCCGGACCTGGAGGCTGCTGGTGGAGATACTTGAGGACCCGGTAGAGAAACAACACCTAGAGACTGCCCGTCCCAATAAACTGGGACGGGCCTGTCTTGTCACAGGCTATGAAATGGGAAGCCTTAAAAGCGATAGTGAGAGGGGCCTGCTTGAGTCTAACATGTGGGGTCCGTAAACAGCTCCAACAAGAGCTACAGGAAGAGGAGCAACACCTCCTAGAGGCACAGACCTGCGAAGCTCCTGATGCAGAGGGGGGCTAGGGAACATGGCATGGAGTGGTGTGGCTCACTGGCTAGAGGAGGCAGACCCGGGAGCAGAGGACGGCCCAGGACCAGGGTTCAAAGCCCGATGCGGCAGGGCCGTGGACCAGGGTCAGCGGACTTGATAATTCTCACCTCGGTGCCTACTAACCAGGGTTCACACTCGGCAACTCTGGGCATTAGCTTGCCACATCTCCACAACGGCCCCCCACAAATACCGGGGATGCCTGGTATCACCTTGGAGATACCCAGTAGGGACCATCTCACAGGGAAAGCCAGGACGGGTTCCCCAGCGGTCTATTGCGCAGAGATACTCCTTCGGGAGTCGATTCTATCGCGTTAGAAACCCGCAAATTAAATTAAATCCAGGAGCGCATCCATGACATTTCAGACAGGCTCGACAAATACATCCTCACACATTACAGACAAAGCCTCCATAGGGAAGGGGATAGATCGAGTCATCTTTTAGCCTGGATTCTCCGGTGAGAACAAGCCCCTGCCACGATCGTAGCTCTGCAGGAGCCCACGGGGGCCTGGCCCACTCAGAGGTGGGGTTATTGCAAGCCCTGAAATCTCACTTGCAGACAGTGTATGCCGCGGACCCCGCAATCAGCAAGACAGCTTGCCTCCCTTACCTTCACAAACTGACCCTATGGTCTATCTCTAAATCGGCACAGAAAGAGCTCAATGAACCCCTAACACTGGGGGAGGGGCTCTCTGCACTGCAGCACCTACCACAAGCTGAATCCCCGGGTAATGACGGGTATCCTCCTCAGTTCTATCAAGCATTTGCGGGCCCTCTTCCCTGCCTCTTATTGCAGGTGTATCTTATCTTGAGGCCTTTGAACGCGGGGATCTCCCACCCAGCATGAAGCAGGGGGAGATATGTATGATTCTGAAGCCATGAGGGGATGTGCATGAGCCCTCGTCATATCGACCGATTACTATGATTAACACAGATGTTAAAATTCTGTGTAAGCTTTTGGCCACTCGGTTAGGGTCATACATGCCGCATTTGATCCATGAAGACCAATTTGGTTTTATACTGGGACGAAACACGGCTATGAATCTGCGCCGGCTTAACCATGTCATGCATGAGGTACGAGGTTGAGAGGAACAGATGGTACTGATTTCCATTGACCTCGCCAAGGCGTTTGACACAGTGGATTGGGGGTATCTTTTGGAGGTCCTACAGGTTGTGGGGCTGGGTCCAAAATTCCGTTGCTGGATTCGCATATTGTACACAGCACCTCGCGTGAGGGTATAGATGGGGGGCGCACGCTTAGAAGACTGGCAACTGGGAAGGGGCCCTCACCAGGGGTGTCCCCTCTCGCCTCTATTGTTTGCCCTGGCCATAGAGCCATTCGCAGTCTGGGTCAGGGCCTAAATGGAACAGTGGGGAATTAGAGTGGGTAACAGGAGCCATGTTATCTCCCTATATGCCGATGATGCCCTGTTTTACTTGGCCTCTCCCTGGGACGCACTACCTGCACTGCTGCTCCAATTGGATAGATTTAGAGAGGTGTCTGGATTGCGACTCAATCGTGGCAAGTCACTGATCTTTCCATTGGCAGGACTGGCCTTGGTACCCCTGGGGGATCTCTCTGACCTGGGTTTGCGCTGGGAACGGGTGGGTTTCCAAAATGTGGGGATACAGGTTGTGCCAACGGATACACAGGCACTGGCCCAGAACATAAACCGGATAAGCACATCTCTACAGCAGTCGGTGAAATTTTGGGACACCCTTCAACTGTCATTGATGGGTAGGCTGGCCATCTCTAAGATGGTGATGCTTCCTAGGACCTTGTATGTTCTTCAGAATTCATTATGCCCAATACCGACGCCCGTCTTCAAAACCCTGAACATCCTCGTCATGTCTCTGCTCTGCGAGGACCGGCGCAGTAGGGTAGCTCTCAACACTATCATACTCAGCTATGACGAGGGTGGCCTGGAAGCTCCACATTTTGATTTATATTATTACGCTGCCCAATTACAGCATGCGGCATGTTGGCTGACTGACGCGGACAACTGGGAGAAACGCCTTCTCTCCAGCAGGGTGGATGCCCAGACATTGCAGGAGGTGCTGATGCAGGGCAGGGGGGCAGAGGCAATCCTTCCCTATGTGGTGAGACATACAGCCGGCATATGGCAGCGGTTTGCCGAGACGGTCTTAAGGACAGCACCCTTTCACAGGGAGCTATCGATCTAGATACTGGCACCTTTTATAGACATGGGAAGGTAAATGTCCTTTCAACCCTGGAGGGAGGGTGGCTCCGAAGTCCTTGCCGACCTTTTCCCCAACGAGACATTTACCACTTATGAACAGGCGGAATAGAGCTTTGGCCTTGGGCAGGGCCAATTCCTACACTAAAGAGGACTCCAGGAGGTGGTAAAGATTACCTGGCCACAATACCCGGACATTCCACAACCAATACAAACTCTAGAAATCATGCTCACGTGTGGTGCCGGTCGCAAATTAATTTCTCTCCTCTATAAAGCTATGAAACAGGATTCCACGCCCCCGGTGCCGCCGCCCAGGGCTGCCTGGGAGCGGGATCTAGCCGTTCAGCTGGATGAGAAACAGTGCGCCCACATAGGCTCCCCCACACGCACTGTCTCGTGTAATGCCAGATTCAAATTAATGCACTTTAACTTCTTGCATCGCACCTACCTAACCCCTGTATCCTTAAAATGCATTTCATGTGACAGGAGGGATAGATGCCCGAGATGTGGCATGGAGAAAGCAGGCTTTCTACACTTGGCCGGGGAGTGTTCAGCGGTCAGGCAGTTTTGGGCAGAGGTGGTGGGCAGGATTGCTGCGGCCACGGGCCTTCAGGTGAAGCCGGAACCCTTGAGTTGCCTACTTGCATCTGTTCGGAAGCCCAAGAAAAGGAAACTCCCATATAAACTGCAACAACTAATGGTAGTGCTAGCTAAGCATAGGGTGGCCATAACTTGGATAGGGCAGAGAGGCCCGGAAGTGCCGATCTGACTCAATGCCTTACGAGAGTGGTCTCTAGCCGAAGAAGCACATATGAAACTCACCCGTAGGGACGAGAAGCTATAAGTGGACCTAATGGTCTGGCGGAGAGCCCTCCACTCAGGATACGCTTGACAGCGGGGAAAGTGGGTCGGATGTGGACGGCTACCCTAATCATGATTAGGGGCGAGAGGATTGGTCCCAGTAATATGCAGCCTGAGGGCCATTGGTATGTCTCATGCTTCTACAACACTGTATTATGCTTACGTATGAATATGTACCCCCATTGTGCCTTTTTACCTCCAATGCTACCACCTGTATTACCAATTGCATCAACGGTATGCTAGTATATGCTGTATCATTGTCAATTTGTTTTTGTTATTGTAAATGAAAAATAAAGTTTAAAAAAATAAAGTGAAATATAAACATATTTATTTTTTGAAGTTAAATTATGAAGTTATAGTGTTGTAGCTGGTTGTTGAGTTTGTAGGTAAATAGGGTGGCCATTAATTTAAATTAAATATTTTTATATTAATGTTAATTCATTGTTAATTGCTAAATAATTATAGAATTGGTAACTAATTCTGTACATTTACATTTTATAGTTATTGTTTTCATTATTTTTTTATACAATATTTATACTTTGACTTTTTTTAAGCAATTCATATTTCAGCAGTGGCTTGTTTGTTTTTATAGAGGTATAGGATGGAAAATTATTACATTTCAAATGTTTACTTCATTAACTGTTAATGTAGCAGATATATTGTCCTTATTTATTATGTTTAAATTGTTTCTATATTTAATGTTAAGTGTTTTAAATAACAATGTATTTGAAATGTTTGTCATATATTGTAAGAGTTAATGTTTTTGTATTTATCTAAAAAATATTGTATTTACGTTCTTATGGAAGTTAACATTTTCCGGGATTCACTGTTTTTGCTCAGGAAGGGAAGGACATTATATTTCAATTGTTTTACATTTTTACATATTTTAATCTCATTGTTTAAAAATATTTGTACTACAATTTTTTGAATCAGATTTTGATATTTATTTTTTATATAGTAGTTCTTTATGTATTTTTAAGAAAATTATTAGGAGGAATAATATTATTTGTAGTTCCTTCAAAGTCCAACATTTTTCTTAACATTGTGTACATTGGAGTAGGAATAGTAGATCTAACCCCTTTGGAGTCACACACTGTCCCTACTGTTACTTACTCTGGAGAGGGAATGGTAAATCTGACCCTTCTGAAGTCCAAGGGTCTGAGTCCTGTAATGGCTGCTGCAACATTTCTGTTCATGTTGCGACCAGTCAATCAGATCGCTCGCTCAAAAAATCCCCCACATTTTTTATTCAAGTCCAATTGTCAATATATTGATAATTTTGCATTCTTAATTTCTCAAAAACTATCAAACGGATTTACACCAATTCATGAAAAGCACACTTTCTGGGTAATGGTCTAGCTTTGTGCCAAATTTGGTGTAATTCCATTCAGCCATTCTGGCTGTAGCTCTGTCTTAAATTCACTATGGAAATTTCATTGGGAATTTGCTTTTTGGCACTCCCATTTTTCTCGGCCCCTGTTTGACCAATTACCCTCAGACCTTCTAGGAAGTATCTGAGATGGATGAACTTTTCTTTTGGAAAGGTTTATGAAGATTTGTCAAATGGGGCCGATGTTATTAACACCAAAATGAATACCCTTCAATGGAACCTCTGACTTAACTATAACTACACAGTGGCGACTGCCACTTGGTAATTTATAGTGAATTAAAGTATTTTATTTACATTATAATAACTTTAACCAAAATAATAATTGAAATATATTACTTTAATGTTTCTTTTTTATGAAAAAAGCATCATTCTTACCTTGTTTTTGGCAAAATTACCTTCCATGATATTCTGGACACAACAATTTTGTCATTTTTATTGTAAATATAGGAAGGCAATATATAGGTTAACAATATTTTAAAAAAATGATACTTTGGTATTTCAATATTTCTACTCTCGATATTTCATCATACAATCTTGTTTTTTCAGTTGCCAGAGGTTTACACCAGCAAAGGCACTAGAGGCTCTGTTGGTGAAAACCCTGTGCTTCACTTGACTCTAAATAGAGCATTGGAATTCTACCAAATCTCTAAATGAGGCCCATGCATTGTCTCTGAATGATAACCGATACCTGAAATAAACAAAGCAGCACCCTTGAACTACTCCAACTTTGCCCATATTTTCACAAATCTAAAATTTGTAAGTTGTGTCTCCAAATTTGGGCACATCCTTGTGCATTTTTTGATATTTTTTTAAGCTATTCACAACACATAAGGCTGGACAATACAGGTAGAATAAAAAAACTGTAAATAAACATAGCAAGGCATTAGTTTACAGTAAATATAATCAACAAACATTCATTTTATAGATAAAAGGTTACCAGTATCTGTAGGATACTGCTGTTGCATGGGTAGGAGTTTTGGCATTGAAGTTACATTAAGGCACAACTTTCTGAACTAATTTCTGGGAATAATATGTCCTAAAGGATTTTCATGAACGAGTCCATCACCAGTAGTGCCCAAGTCTTGCCATTTCTATCTGGATATAGTGCTAGGATCACACTCAATGCCTGAACTGATAATGTATGTTTAGCTGTAAATGGGGTAGTTCCCAATAGGAATACCTTGGGTGACCATAAGTGTGTTTACTTGATATGGAGTGGGAAAAGATCTAACAGTACTCTATGCCCATACTCAGCATATATTAAACATTGTATGGCGGAGTCTGTGATGGAGAATGTGTCATGTACTGAGCAGTAAAATTAGTGAACAAATGCATTTGCACAACACACCCTACACAAATCCAGGGTCAAAGATCATATAATGCTTTCCTCTGCATCTGGGTATAAGCAAGCCCTTGCAGCGAGAATACCAATTCACCTTTTGACTTCACTAAAGCTCTGTGTATCTGCCGTAGGGAAAGGACTGGTCCAGTGGAAGGATTCCATGTTGCTCGCAATTATTAGAGCCTAGAATAGACACTATGACTGAGGAAGAAAGCCTGTTTTTGTGACATGAGGTTGATTACCAAGCACACATAAAATCAGCTCAAACCTATCAGAAGAATAGCAAAGTTACAACTACTATGCATGGAAAACCAACAGGGAGACGCATTTATGAAGTAACCAACTGCGAGCAGTTGCAAGACTTGCGCAGCCACGAGGACATCACTATTAATTATATTGAACTTACCCTGACAGACATAGAAAAGAAAGTCCTTAATAAAGGTCTGGGCTTTGTACACACTCCGAAAGTAAATGTATTCAGACTGAAATTGGAACTCACAGATTTCCTTCGGAAACTAAGACTCAAGTTTGTCATTAGAAACCAACCCCATGCGTATCAGTCTGACACCAATATTGGACTGCATCCTTAATCCACCTTTATCCCTCCCACCTTTGTAATGCCACCAGAGGTGTTGGCTCTTGCGAAAAAGCAGCAATCAGAGGGTTTGACTCATTAAACAGTGACCACCATGAGCACTTTAGAAACACTTCAGAGGAAGAAATGAGGGCCTTAATGTACCTCACTAGTAATGAGTCAATAGTAATCAAACCAGCAGACAAGGCAGGGTGATTGTGATGCTCCAGAGGACTATGTACAATGCAGAATGTCTTAGACTCCTCAATGATCTCCGTAATTATAAGAGACTATCAAGAAAGGCAGCATTTGAAATACAGGAAGACATTTCCTTTCTAGTATCAAGGGCAGCTGAAAACCAGTACCAGTGGTTTACCTAGCACGAGTCTGAGTTCCTTATTCAAAAGGAACAGAAAGTACTGTATTTCTAAGTACTTCCAAAGGTACACAAAACAAGTTCCCTCCCCCCTCGGAAGCCCAGTTGTGTCCAGGATAGGGTTCACACTAAGGACACAAAGGATGTGCTTAACCTTATTAAGAACATAACATTTGAACAGGACAGGGAGATACTCATTAGCCCAGATGTCGAGTCACTATATATGAATATCCCCCAGGAGACCACCTTCGAGGAGAGTGATAAGATTGTGAGTGAGACTGTGTGGGACTCAATGACACAACACAAGTTTATATTTGATTTGGCACATCTAGCTCTAACACAGGAATATTTTGTGTATGAAGGAGAGTTCTTCTTACAAGTTCATGGGACTTCAATGGGGAGCACATTCGCTCCCAGTTTGGCATGTCTATATGAACACTCCTCTAGTCTGAATACATGATTCACCTTTCGAACATGTTTAAGGACAACATCAATCTGTGGAAGTGCTACATAGCCAATGTGCTGCTGATGAGGGCCATTTGAGAACAGAAGTATTTTACAAGGAATCCGATAGGAACAACCTATTTTATTTTGAGAGTTTTCACCCCGATCCTTGCATGAGAACCTACCAGTGGTGCAGTTCTTATGTCTGAGACATAATTGTTCAGATACAAAAGGATACAAGGCCCATGAAAAGAGACCCTCAGAGAAACTGACAGAAAAAAGTTTCCTTCTCATCTAATCAAAAGAGCTAGTAAGAGAGCCCTAAATAATAACAGGGAGAAACTGCTATCTACGTTTGAAAGGGCACCTCAGGATAGATTGATTTGTGTAACAACTTTTAATCCCTTGTCTAATGACCTGCAAAAAATTATAAACAAGAACTTGGGTATTTTAATCACTGTTTGCGCCCGGCACACCTTTTGAAAGGTGCACCAGGCACAAACATTGATAATGTGTAATATGGCCCCAGGAGGACATTCGCCATCTGGTAATTGCAGCATGTGGCCCTTTGCTAAGAGAACGAAGGGGGCTAAAAACCCCTTAGAGACTAAAGGACCTGTCCAACTGCAATTCTAGGAATGTAGTGTATATCATAAGATGCCCTTGCAATTTACTATATGTAGGGATGGCTTCAAGAAGTGTTTGAACAAAGATAACAGAACGCTGAAGCACCATACGGTGCAAACGGGATGCCACTAAATTGTCAAAATAAATAATTGAGAATGGACACAGTGATAGAGATGTGGAATGGTGCATCATTGAGAAGGGACACAGTGATAGAGTCATATAATGATGCATCACTGAAAAGTTGAGACCATTCAAAAAAGACATGACTCTACCGCTTCTTCTCTTTGAAAAGAGATGGGTGTACACACTCTGCCCCAACATCCATTATTGAAATGACGAGATACCCTGGAGATATGTGAATTCCCTAAGACAATAAGAGTGATGATGGGATCTACTCTTTGGTGAATGGGCTTATGGTAGCATGAGGATACACCATGGGCTTACCTGTAACCTCGAAAAAACACTGACACTTAAACTGAGAGTAAGGAGGAATATGTACACACAACCCCGAAATAGCGCTGCTGGTGCAATGATGTTGGAAAGAAAAGTAATACGGATGTCATCTGTGGACACTAGTAAATACTTGACTTTGTGCAAAAACCTGCAGGTCACTCCCTGTATTCTTTACTGCGCTAACACATAGAACCGCACTGCTTGCGGCTTTAGGATTTGACCTGCATAGAAAGGAAGAAGCAACTTTTTGGCCACACACCACTCCCGCAGTGCAGCATATGAGCAGGCTGCGCGGATTGGGCTTAACAATAGACCAAGGGACCACAATTCCCGTGGCCCCATGGGGCAGCTAAAAGCCGCCCTTTTACCACACATGCATCGTTTTTAACCATAGACTTAGGGATCACTATCCCCATGGTTCTGTGGGGCAGCCAGATGCTGCCCATGTACCACTCATGCTCTGGCTTTAAATGGAAGACTCCATCACCACCTTAGCCGTACCTGCGACTGGGTGAGGGCGTTTCATAGGTAGTACCACACAATGGTCCTCTTGATGATGTGAATACGGAGGGAATCTGTACGACGGGTGGTCACCAGTGGGCAAGATGGGCATGTTTATCCCCTTCCAGGTTTCTGATTTCTTTTCATCATTAGTATTGACTCCATGCAGGCATATGTCTCCTTCCAACATAGGAGGATACCTTTGAATTGGATGGTATTTCATTGACTTGGGTTGCTCTAATTTGTGGCCTGATTGTTCTCACTTTAGCCTTGTCTACCGGGACAGTTTAATGTGTCAGTAATTGTCGGCCAAAAAAGCAGACAAGATATTATTGTTGATGATGTAGTGATGGAAGGTTCATATCCAGTGCCGGCTCCTGGGTTAAGGCGGAGGAGCGTTGCCCCACTATTGAAAAGGAAAAATTAAATGATATTAATGTATGGTTATTATCATTTTACTTTTCCTATTGCAGTCAATGGCAGGGCGGGGCTGGCCAGAGCAGGGGGAGGAGTGGTTTGCACTTCCTAAGTGGACATGATCATTTGGTCGGCCCTCTTGGGCCGGCCAAACAGTCATGCACACTTTGCATGTTCTCCACCTGGCTGCATTACACAGACTGGTGAGGAGCATGCACAGACTCCCTGTCCTTATCGGAACGTTGAACCATGACGCTCAGACCAATCACAATGCTGCATTGCAGCGTTGTAATTGGCTCAGGGAAGCCTGTATGTCTGGGTGCTTCCTGCTGCCAGCCGGGACTGGAGACAGGAAGAAGGAAGATGGAAAAGGACAGAGCAGAGGTGGCTGCCGGCCAGCCTTTCCAGGTAAGTTCTTTCTTTTTCATTACCCCCACCCCACCACCTGCGTTCGCTAGCAGCCACTACTGCTTAATCATATGAGTGTCTACAGAAGACATCGTCCCTCCCCAGATCGGATGGCAGATATCCCCTTACTGAAGGTAAGAATCGGGACCCTGCTAAACAATGTGCTTGTTTATATGTCACTTTTTACACATGTGTTCTTGTTTGTGGTGTATCTTGCAGTGGCATTTGACGAGTGACCTACAATGAGGTCTCCAACCTCTGCAAGTAACAAATGCCGTAATCTATCAGGTTCGGTTGATAAAAAACCTTCCCTTTTCTGTTTGTCTATTTTAAGTGAAGTAGTACTGAGACCAGATAGGAATCACTTCGGTCTTTTCAGCGCAAGAGTTTTAATACTTGGCCTTTATTGACCTGAAGACTGCCTTTGACCTGGTTCCTAGGGAGGAACTTTGGAGGGTGCTACACGGTCTAGGGATGCCCCCGTATATTCTAAACCTCCTTATTAAACTGCCTAACAACACCTATGCCCAGGTCAGATGGGGGTTGAACGGGGAAAAGACCGATAAGATCAGGGTCGAGAGGGGAGTAAGGCAGGGTTGTGTCCTGGCCCCCACCCTATTCTCCCTCTATATCAACGGGGTGGTAGATCATCTACTCGGCGAACCAGCAGACGCTCCCACTCTGGGAGGCGTAAAAATTCCAACTTTGCTGTTCGCCGACGACACCCTCCTCATCTCTAAAACCCCCCAAGGCCTCCAGACACTACTGAATCGCTTCCAGGATTTTTGCACCACTAAGGGACTTGTCATCAACGTGGAAATTACCAAGTACCTAGTTATGCATCCACCTCGCAAACTTGGCCGCCCTCCCACTCTAAATTCTATTCCCCTTGAAAGAGTGGCAGAATTCGATTACTTGGGAATTCGACTTAACGACGCGATGAGCTGGACCGCCCACATCAATAAAATGACAATGGCCCACAAAAGGGTGGGGGGGGCCCTCCTTAAGGATTTCAACAACTCAACAAAACATTGTGTTGCCCTTCTACTTGATATATATAAAGCACGTGCGGTCCCTGCGTCACTTTATGGAGCCGAACTGTGGGGCCTGGGCAAAGTGGATTTATTGAGCAAGGCCGAAAACAAATTCATTAAAGATCTCCTTGCCATTCCATCGAGTAGTCCGACTATCCCTGTGCTCATGGATACTGGCTGTAAAGCTATAAGGGATCAGGCCCGTCTTCGACCCCTCTTGCTCGGGGCTCGCCTGTGGAGGGTACCGGAGCTAAAATCTTATGCTGATGGCCTAGCTGAGGTGATGCACTCCGACGGTTGGCACAGGATTAAATGGCTGAAGGACATTAAACACCTTTTAGGGGACCTAGGCCTGGATTCCTGCTGGCATAACCACTCCGCTCCCCCGAAGGAGACCTTAAAAAAACTTTTTTGGGAGTGGGTTCGTGTGAAGCGCATCACTAATCAGCAGCACTGCAAAACCACCGCAGCTTTTCTGCTGATAAAAGATGTCGTTGCCTACGAGCCGTACATGGACATAATAACAATCGCCATGGACCGGTCCTTGTACATCAAATTCCGGTTAGGAACCCTACCCTTGGCCGACCTCTGCTCCAGGTGGAATAAATCCCAGTCCTCATCGCGCTATTGTGCTCTTTGTCCCGATAAACCAGAGACGGTGCCTCACTTTCTCTTCGAATGCCCGGACTACGGTCGCCCCAGATCACGTTGGCTTGGACCTATATGCAGAGAATTGGGTACTCGCCAGTACTCTGTTGCCCTTCGGATTCTTTTAACCAACACAGCCCCTCCTATTGTTTGTGCTGTTGCCAAGTTTTTAAAATGGGCCTGGTTGATTAGACTTAGAAGACTGTCCATATCGATTTAATCCTTTTTTAACTAATTTATGCTGATCAAATGTGTTTTACTCTTTTATCTAATGTACAGTCACACTTTTTCTTCGACATGCTGTTTTTATCTTTTGTACCACTTTTATGATATATGCATATCGAAATAAAGCAATCAACCAATCAACCAATATTTGTTAGGCCAGGTTTTTAGGGATCCATGGCCCTGATGAATGCCCTAGACCAGTATAGGCGATTCAAATTATGGCAAATAGGTTGATGTTTTGAGACATTGCGCTCTCAGTCCATCACATTGCTGTTTTTAGATGCACCAGAGAAAACCCGGTTACCTTTAGGTACTTTTAATTTTATCTGGATACCCTTTTTGTCCAGGAAATACCTCATCTAAGAACTCCCTCAATCGGCCAACGTGGGAGGTCGAGTCTGCCCTAGTGGTATTATAAGGCCAGGGTGGGGAGAGGTTGCCTATGATGGAGCGAACACATTACGTGGGTGAGGCTTCCTCTTCCAAAAGATTAGTCTTTCTTTTTATCCCCTTTGGAATTAGGATCTCGATGGGCCCAAATAGGATCCAGTGATTTATAAATAACACTGACATAAAAGGTATCATTCAGCCACCTTACTTTATTGTGTTTTGGTAAACTGATTCAAGCCTTCTGTGAGGGTCTGGTGCACATGACAGAGGAGGGATGTACGACATTACAAAGCATGCTTTTACATCGCGGGTTTCACAACGCATACCATTACAACGCATAGTGCTTTGGGGCGCTGGATAGTGAATAGTTTAATTTACTATTCCAACTCCAGTCCCCGTGGATAGTAGGGAAGGTGTTGGACAGTAAATTAAACCTATTCCCTATCCTAGAGCGCCCCCCAGCGTAATGCGTTGTAATGGTTTGCGTTGTAAAAGTTGCGTCGTAAAGGCACTGCGTGGTAAAAGTTGCGTTGTACGTGATGTTTCCCGAAGAGGAGCCCACCCGGGATTGTAGTGCTGCTAAAGTAGTCAGCTCATGCAGGATGCATCCCAGCAATAGGGGTATTGTTTCTCTGACCATTTCTCAGCATCTCCCTACAAGAAAGGCCTGATCCTTTTTATCTTGTGTGAGGCTTCCACACACTAAAGAGGAACTCAAGAACCTTCAGGGCAAATCACTGACTTTTGCTGGGTTGCTTGAGTCACTCTTCCTCCAGTGTGGCAGGATTACTACTTCTGCATATTTGTGAGCTTGTTAAGGGTCATTGTTTGCCTCTTACTGCTGGCACACTGCCCGAAACCTGATAGCAAACGTTGCATCAGCCTGTTCCCAATGAACTTGCAGGCAAGTCTCCAGTGTCCCTGGGCTGTGCCTGTGAGAATCCCCTGAGTCTGCTCATATCCTACAACGAGTGTGCTATCCCTGGAAACACTTGTTTGGACTGTATTCCTTCACTCTGTGTTTTGGGGCATTACCTACTCAATCCTACCTTGTTCCAGGACTTATAAGATGAGGTGTATTCCCCCACAGAATCCTCTGGGCTCCAACCCTCAATGAGCCAATAAAGAATCCTTTATCACAACAATCAATTTGTTTTTGTGCCTGTGTCATGCAGACATCAAATTGACTATGGCTGGGCCTGGTCTTTTATTTAGTGTTCTCTTTATATATCTTCTTTCTTTAAGAAACAATTTAAGGGGAGCGGGAATACCTGTTATTTTTCATCATTACCTGGTTTTAATGGATGTATCTTTTGGAGATTGCTAGGTGTGGGACCATGGGAGTCATTCAGCAGGAAGTGCAGTGTCTGCTAGGCAGCCAAGTGTTTTGAGAAACCTTTTTTTGTTTATGATGTTACACTCAAGCAGTGCTGTAGCCCCCAAAATTCATTTCACAACATATTTTACAAAGAAGTGCAATGGTGCACCTGAAAATATAGCTGCCCATAAATCCTCAGTTGTGTTTAAAAATATGTTGTATTCCTTTATTTCATATTCATAAAATTCCCATTGAAACATACATCCAGCCAACACGTTTCTTTCAAACAAGCATTTGAACTTCATCAGGTCTGTAAATAATATACAAATACACAAATAAGAAACAACACACTAACATACATTTGTACAACAAACCGTACAATACTTGTAAAGACAAGCAAGTCACACAATAAAAAAGCATAACCTAAAATAGTATATGGCAAGACAACAACACAACATATGAAATCCATACTCACAGAATAAAATCACTACGGGAACTAGTGTGCAAGAAAACCCCCACCAAGGAAGGGGAATGAATCAACAAAAAATATCAATTATAAATGTTCCTTCACCAGTGAGAGTTGCCCACTTGCTTCCTTGGCTTCCCAAATACCCGAAGAACAAAAATGCTAGTGTGTTGTATGTTTTTGCAAAAGCTCTTAGGATCCCAGTAGATAAACTGTCACTGATTACCTGTTGCGGTTATGAAATGTCAGTGATAACACACCCAGAGAGTATGGTAAAGAAACTGGAAAAGGGATTAAACCTTGGTTATATTGCTGGCCCCTTTAAGAAACCCCATTTAGTTCCACCCTATAGTTAGTCCCTAAGAAAGAACCTGGTCAGTATCACCTGATACACAACATGTCAGCCGCAGAGGTGCATCTGTTAGTGAGGCTATTAGCCACAAGCTCTGATCTGTAAATATGCATCTTTTGATCAAGCATTATTGAAATCGCAACAGATTGGCACAGGTGTGCTTTTATTGAAAGCAAACATTAAGGGCCAGATGTAGGTAAATCCGATTTACCGACTCTTAAATACTGAGTCATACCGATTCGGTATTTAAAAGACGGTAAATTGGAAGGAGGCAGATGTAGGTAAAAAATTACCGAATCTGTAAGAGTCGGTATTTACCGATTCTGTAAATACCGAATCTGTATTTCCCATTGATTCCTATGGGCCTTGAAGCCCATAGGAATCAATGGGAAATACAGATTCGGTATTTACAGAATCGGTAAATACCGAATCCTGCAAGGGTGCAGGGGGTGTCACTTTGACACCCTCTAGCACCCCAATTCTGGACTTGTGTGCCATGTGGCACACAGACATGCCCTAAGGGCATGTCTGTGTGTCACATTACACAGGTGTGCATGCACAGATGTGCATGCACACCTGAATTCGGTATTTTACCACCCAATAGGATTGGGTGGTAAAATACCGATTTTTAAGGGCCTGTGGCACTCTTAGGAGTGCCACCTACATGTGGTTTTTCCGAATCGGTAAATATACCGATTCGGTATTTTACCGATTCTGTAAATTTACTGATTCGGTAACTTTACAGAATCGGTAAAATATAGGCCCCCTACATCTGGAAACCCTAATACCGGTCGATAACGGCCGAATTCGGCCGTTACCGACCGGTATTAGGGCTCCTACATCTGGCCCTAAGTCTGCTTTCAGGTTGTTGCCTATCTACCCATATGACTACCATATGTTTTAGGTCCTCAGATTGCAGGACCTTTTTACTACAGCAAATGTATGCCCATAAGGTGTCTCATATCTTGCCACTAATTTGAAAAGTTAAGCTCTGGTAGAGTGGATTTTCAGCCAAGTGACAAGGTCACAGAATATTATTCACTACCTGAATGACGTCTTTATTTTAATGAGTGCACCACACTCCTTTGAACGTCGGAGATCTTTGAACACTTTGTTTCATTGACTCATGAGTTGAGGGTTCCCTTTGCAGAGGACTAGATGGCTAGGCAAGCAGCATGCATCACCTTCTTGGGGACTGAATTTGATTCCTGTGCCAGTGGATGTAGGCTGCGCCAAGAAAGGTTGGTACATTCATTTAGTCAACCGAGGAATGTTAATGGCACAGTAAGGCTACCCTGCACCAGCTCCAGGGATTAGAAGGCCAATTCAACTTTGCATTTGAGAATCATACTGATGGCTCACCTCTTCTCCCGGTTGGTAGCTAGGGCAATTGTTGGATTGAGCTTAAAACATCATCACGCTAGGCAGACAGCAGGGGTTAGAGAGGACCTGTTGATGTGACAATCCTTCTTGCATCAAATCAATAGGATGGTGATATGGTCAGCTGCCACTTTGTCTAGTGAAGCTTTGGGCCTGTAGAATGATGAAGCAGCTAACATAGGTTTCACAGCGATCCTCGAGAATCATGAAGGAGACGTACAGCTAAAGTTTGTCACCTTGATGGCAGTTGGGTAATGATCAGGCTCATACATTAAAAGACTGTTCAGTTTAAGAAGGTCTCTCTGGTAACTCTCTGGTAACCTCCAGATACCCTGGGCTACCCCAGATTCCTTGGGCTACCCTGTGCAGGCAGTAAGGCAATGTGTGAGTGGAGGACACGTAGTCCATTCATTAGACCTTCTCGTCCATGAGAATGGTGAAGTACTATGAAGATATCAATTTCTCAAGGTATTACAGACAGTAGTGGAAGCAGCAGGCGAAGGTTAAAAAAAAAAGTCTTCCACGAAGTTCAGAAATGGGGCAGCCACTATGGTGGCAAAGGCAAATCTGAATGAGGGTCAGTTGAAATACATAAGACGATGGTCCTTGACTTGCTACAATAGATATGTGCATCCTGATGACCTATTACAATCATCCTGATTTGCGTCTGTCTTCTAGTAAGCCATCTCTTCCAAGCCGGTTTGGGTAGTGGGCTATTCATTCACTTGGTGAGCAGCAAACTGGAAGGCAAAAATCCGGGCTGCTAGTGAAAGTACAATTGAAGTGGTTTGGGATCAGTGGCCTATGCTTGTCACAATTCCAGGACACATGCAAGTGAGCAAGAACTTGATATTTGGCAGTAATTTATCTTGGGGGAACAAAAGTTACCACGCTTGGAAGGAAGCAAATGTGTGAAATGATTCTTGGCAAATTTGCATGGCAGGGTAGGCTGTTTCCAGATATCATCATTGTATGGCTTTCTATATTGCAGAGGAAGAATTGGGGCTAAGAGTGTGGGCCATGGTAGTTAATGTTCCAGGTAGGTCCCTGGATGTTATTATGGGGCAGCTTTGCACAGGACCCAGAGGGTGTCTGAAGAATGTCCCACATGGATAACAGTAAGGAAGATATCTTCCTTTCCGTTGTCTGCGTGAGATATTCCTCAGATGCCCCCAGGATGAGGAAAACATTAGGAACTGGCTCTTTGGTTTTAATGTTTCCAGACAGTATTGTTAGAGAAGACACCAGTGTTGGCCATGGTGATGATTGATTTCCTACAGCAACAACATACTGAAGACCCATCCTGACTATTGGGGTAAAGCCTGTTTAGTCTATGGTAGGGATTTTAAATAGGCGTAGTGGACATACAGTGGGATCCAACAGAACTGTCTCATTAGAATCTGCGTCTGGGAGAAATGCAGCTAACTTTACCAGAATCGTTCCTTTCATCAACAGAAGTTAGGTAGTGAGAAAAAGGGAACCTGCTGGGCATTTAACAGGCAGCTTTGCATTAGATGAGTGGAATTCTGCAAATATAAACATGTTTTTTCCTTTTGTGGCCTCGCTTCACATCCTGAATTCAAACACATGAAGAAAGCAAAAGAGAAGGGAAAGGAGTCTACAACAAAATGTTTCATAAACATGGGTTCACTTGCTCACCAAGGAGCTGATGCCTTCATTGACACCCTCCGGGCTTTTGCAGGATCTTTTTTAGCTGAGGTGGGGAGCAAAGTACCAGTGGGCTCTGGAACCAGGATGCTTGAATTTTGGAACCAGGATCCTTGCTACTATTGATTCTGGCTGCCGTTGTTTTTGGTAAATGCACCTCGTTATATATATATAACAAGTACCGTCTTACCGGCACGCCTTCCGGTCAGGAGCACCGCGTCAACTTGCAAAGAAGGAGGTAGCAGTTTCTAGCAGAGAAAACGTGGCGCCCCCTCAAGCAGTCAGAAGTGTTCACCTGGAATGCTGACCGTCCCATACCGAACTTTGTTTGGGCATCACTGGATGTAAGGCGCAATCGGAATACTATGTCCGTAGTCTATGTGAGAGGTGATTAAACTCCGACCCGGATTACTACGGAGTGGAGTGGAGGAACGCTGTGAGGGTGGGGCGGAGAGCAATGCAATGCACTGCTGATGACGTCACATAGTACATCACTCATGACATGGTCAGTGACATCACTCATGACATCACTGATGACACCATCCAGTGAATGTGTGTCTTTCTGAAAAATCAATATGTTTTATATATGTATTTGTAAAGGTCGATGGACGAATAAATGTTTAAATAAGTGTGTAAATGGATGTTTATTTTTAATAAAATATTGATTGGTTAAATGGCTTTAAAAGTGTATCTTAGTGAATACATATATTAGCTAGTAATTTTTAAATATTTAAATATATGTATCAGTGTTTTACTTTGTATATAAGTGGCTGCATGGGTTGGTGACTGACTCACTGTTTGTATGTGTTTTGAAGACAGCGTATGTGCAGGACTGTATGGGTGGATGAGTGTGTATATGTGTGTGTTAGTGAGTGAATGCCTGCCTCACTAGTGTCTTTATGAGTAACTACATATGTTTTAATCTAGTATATGTGAGTATTGATGTATATAAGTGAGTATATGTGAGAGTGAGATATTGAAAGAGTTCCTGTTTAAATAAGTATGTGTCAGTCAGTCAGTCAATTTTCTTTATTCGATTATTGAAAATCATAAAAGAGCAAGCAATGTTACATACCATGGTTACATACAATTTCATTGAAGCACAAAACATTTTAAGAAATTTAAAACATTCAATCAATATTGTAAAAACAGATAAGCTACAATACAACATACATGAATATCTAAAAAAGCTAAAAAGAAGGATTTATTAAAGCACAATTCATTTAGGTAAATAGAAAAGAGAGGAAGTTCATTTTTCAAAGATAAAGTGCCTGTGCCTTGTGCGGTGCTTATTTAGACGTGCACCTGCAACCAAAAAACTAGCCACTGCGAAAGCTACTTTTACATTAGGGAGGAGTTGCAAAAACAACAGGGCTGGTTTAACCTGAATGAAGCCCTGGTGACGTAAAATAGGGAGCAGATAACTTTTCCTAATCTCAGTGTAATGTCCGCAGAACATAATAAAGTGCATCGTATCCTGTATCGAGAAGTGGTCACAGTCGCATGGATCGGCATCCTCAGGTCGCGACCAAGTTCTGAAGTTACCCAGTACAAAATGAATTAAATCAAAGCGGAATCTCGTTAAGAGAAAGCGATTATAGGAATTTGTAGTAAAAAGGAGATAAGGTTCCATTCCTGGAGCTAAGGAGAGCATACAATGTTTCCTCACCATAATCTTTTTTAGCTCTACTTCTTCCCTTTCCATGGCATATAAATTTGTCAGGGTGTTTTTGACTGATTTTATATCGCCATAAGTTATCCCCTCTGGAGAAGAGAAGAGCTCCGGGCGACCTGCCAAGGTAAGCTGCATTTTAACGTATCTTAACCAAGGAATGTAGAGGGCTCTATCCAGGGCTAAACAATCTTTTAAGATGGTGTGATTTAAAGTAAGCTCCTGATTGAGCCATGTTTTTATCCAACCAATCACTGGGGCTAGTTTTAATATATCTGAGATACAGCCCAAACCTAACTCTATATGTAATGCGAAGGTCGAAGTTGATTGGGGGACAGAGAGCAAAGATCTCAAAAATTTATTTTCTACAATCTGTAATTTAGCTGGGCTGGTATATCCCCAGATTACCGAGCCATACTGGGCAACTGACAGACACTTGGATTTATAAACTTTGATGATGCTTTCCATGGGGCGGGCGCCCAGCTTTTTGGCAAACCCCAGCAGCCCTGCGGCCGCTCTAGCGACAGCGCTGCTTTTGACCAAAAGCTGAGGGCCCCAAGTGCCCCTATCGTCGAAAGTGACTCCTAAATATGGAAAGGAGGAAACTCTCTTAACCTCCTTTCCTGCACAGGAAAAAGTTGGTAACTTTCTTTTCCTTCCTGCGGGTCCAGCGATCATTACATGTGATTTGTCTGTATTAATTTTCATGTCCAAAGATGACATAAAAGCCCCGAAGGATGCAAGGAGTTTGTTTAGCGCAACTCCGGAGCGTGCCAAAAGGACAGCATCGTCCGCATACAGGAGTACAGGAATCTTTGTCTCCCCTGCACGCGGAATATCGCTGTGGGCTGTTATCATTACTGCCTCTAGGTCATTGATGTATAAAGTGAAGAGGAGGGGGGCAAGTATGCACCCTTGCCTGACCCCCCTCTCTGACTTAAAGTGACAAGTGCATCTTCCTTCCCGAGTAACTCTGACTGAGGTCATAAGATCCTTGTGTAGCTCAGCCAGGTATTCGACCAAAGGGGGGTCGAGGCCCATGGCCAAAAGGATCCTCCACAGCTTTGCCCTGTTGACCAGGTCAAAAGCTGATGACAGGTCCATGAAGGCCATGTATAAAGACCCCTCCTTGGCGATTACATACTTGTTTAAAATTAATTCTAAATTTAGGCACTGATCTAAAGTTCCTCTTTTGGATCTAAAACCATATTGTCCATTAGATAAAATGCCCTTACTTTCTAAAATAAGGGTCAGTCTTGATAGTAGGACTCTCCCCATAATTTTTACACTCGAGTCAATAAGAGAAATTGGCCTATAACAAGCCGGATCTGTCCTCTGACCCTTCTTGAAAATTGGCACTATGGTTGAGTTTGCCCAGCTGGAGGGGAAGATAAATTCCTGTGTAGCATTAAAAACATTAGTTAAAATTTTTGAGCTAAAATCAGGGGCACTCTTGAAAAAGTCTGCCGGGACCCCATCTGGTCCTGGTGCCTTTTTACAGAGTGTATCATTGATAGCTTTTTTCACCTCTTCCTGAGTGAAAGGAGAGATGGAATTTGGCGTTAGAGAAAGAGGAAGTGCGCGTTCTATAATCGTATCATTGTGACGATAAATATTGCTAAAATGTGTCACCCATTGCTCATCTGGGATGATACAATCCGCTCTTTGATGGTCTAACCCTACAAAATACGGATGATTTATCACTGCCCAAAATTTAGCACTGTCTTTCTGTATCTCAGGCAGTAACAGATTATTCCAGGCTTCATCTTTTATCTCGGATTTCCTCTTTCTAATAGCCAAATTATATTTTTTTCTTAGGGATGCTACCAATGCTCTGTTTCTAGGTTTGTTCTTTAAGGCTTTAAGTAGAGTTGAATGAGCCTTAGAACAGTTTGTGTCGAACCATTTGGGGCCCATTGTCTTATTAGATTTTACCTTCACGGTCAGATCTGAATTGACTTGTTGACAAATAGCGCTAAAGGCCTCAACCACAGTAGCGCTAGAATTTTTGTTGTCTAAACAAATGGCAACTTCTCCTTCGACCTTGGCCAGTGTGTCTTGTAAGAAGGTTATAGGGGTAACTTTGTCCCATTTAAGCCTTCGATTTTGATCCCTCAGCACAAGGTTTGTTGCACAAAAATTATCAGACGTCCTATTTCCCAAAACTCCCTGAGCTAAAACCTCTAAAATCACAGGATTGTGATCGCTAAAAACAGAAGTTAAGACTTTACAAACAAATACATCAGATAAAACTCTAAGAGATACGAAGATGTAGTCAATAATTGTGCCTCGGTCCTTGCCCTCATAAGTCGGCAACCGTAAGTCATTTGAATAAGTATAAAATTCATGGAGGTTAAAGGTAGCCAAAAACAGTTCCAGAGCCTCGCCACTAGGTGTGTGTTCAAAATGCGGCGTGGAAGAATATAGAAAAGATTCCTCTGTTTCTCTTTGGCAACCCGCCTGGCAAGGATGAATATTAAAATCTCCCATGAGGATCACCTCGTACCCATAAGAACTGTTTACATTATAAGTCGATAAGAGTTCCTCTAGGGATGCTAAGTGCTCGGTAGGAAATTGACTGTCTGGAGAATTATAAAAATTTATAAGTAAAATAGGATGGGAGTTTGATGAGCTCAATTCAACCATTAAACAATTTTTAGTATTAGACTTAATGTGCCTCGCTTTTCCTTTAACATCAAGTGAAATATATATAGCCAACCCACCCCTTGCTCTTCCTGCTTTGCTGGGATCTGCAGGTACATAAAAATGAGAGTAGCCATCTATAGCCAGACAATCTGATATTTCCCAAGTTTCCTGGAATGCAAGAATATCATAATTTCTAATTAGGTCCAGCCAGTTCTTATCTTTAAATTTAGCTCTAAGCCCGGCGATGTTCCAGCTCATAATTCTTCGGACCTCAACACTTACTGAAGAATGAGCTAAAGGGCCAGGAGCAGGCTGTAAACCCTCTGAATTATTTTCTCCGGCTGGCAAAAGTCAATCATTTTGGTCCATAAATGAAAGTGGCGCAAAACGGTTAAAGAGTTCGAGTGGCTGTGTAACAGGGTTAAACATTGGGGGTTGATGACGATGAACTGAGGCGTTGTTCCTTAAGTCTTGTCCCCATCTAAAGTGAGAATCCCAGTTGGTATCCCACCCTGGGGCGGAGGTCCTTGGGAAAGAGACATTCTGCTGTTCTCCATAAAAAAAATTCAAAGTAAGGGGAACCACAGTGCCTCTTCTTCGTTGAGGAGGAAGAATATTTGCAAGAATATTGGGAAGAACGTCTGGGTTTGAAAAGCTCACTGCCACACAGTCCCCTTTAAATTTTTTTGGCCGGTTTCCCAGCCAATGAACCCTGGTTGCAGATTTAATCACGCTTGCAAGATGGTGTTTCCCCCCTGGTGCTAGTCGCATATTGCTAGTTAACCAGTGTAGGGCTTTACTGCAGAGTGAAGTTGAAGTTTCAGCTATGCCCCCTTCTAATGGGGGTACGTTTGCGAGGACCAAGACCACGGGTGTGGCCTCAACGATAAATTGCAAGGGATCCGTGGAATGAGTTTGAGCTTGCACTTGTATTTGTGCGGGAGGAATGTTAAGCGAAGGAGTTGGGCCTATTGTGGAGCATGCTGGTATGGAGCCCTCAAATGCTACTGATGGTGTTTGTTGCGTTGGGTTCGCCCCAAGCAGTTCCATTCCATCTCCAACATCCGTATCGCTTCCTGCTTCAGCTCCTCTAGGATTGTTATCCAGGTGAGTAATTAACGTAGTGAATTTCTCAATACCACTTGCAACTGTATTTTGGAGTGCACCCAACTTCTTGACCTCTGCTTGCAGTTTATCGATCTTGGATATAATAATAATAATAATAATAATAATAATAAAACATTTATTAAGCGCATGGCTGCACAACTGTGTATCCCCGCGCTAAATGCTGAAAACTCTCATCCGAAGGTTATGTCGGAGGGAACAGGGACCGGAGTTATTGAGGGAAAAGGTGGGTTTTTAAATTCGCTCTGAAAAGAGTTTCAGAGGGTTCCATTCTTAAATGAATCGGAAGAGCGTTCCAGAGTTTCGCTCCTAGATAACAAAAGGATCGGCCACCGATTTTTGCTTTTTGAACGCGGGGCAGTTTGAAGAGGGACATTCCTGAAGACCTCAAATGGCGAATAGGACGATGAATGGTCATGAGGCTTTTTAGATATGAGGGGCCTTTGTTGTGGGCTATCCTGTGGACATGGCAGAGACTCTTGAATTTTATTCTTTCCCTTACGGGAAGCCAGTGCAGCTTGGACAGTGCTGTCTTGGCCGAGGTTCTTTTCGAAAGGCCTAGTACCAATCGGGCGGCTGCATTCTGTACACATTGCAGCTGGTGTAGGAGTTTTTGGTTAATGCCTAACAGAAGGGCATTCCCGTAGTCCAGGTGAGGTGTGACAAGAGCATGAACGATGGTTTTCCTGGCTGTAATCGGTATTAGGTCGATGATTTTCCTAAGAATTCTTAGTGTGCCGATGCATTTGCCAATGATCTTGTGGACTTGGGATTTACCTGAAAGGTCAGAGTCGATCATGATCCCGAGGTTTTTGACTTTCTCGACCGGTTGAGGGCATTCACCAAGCAATGTGGGCCACCATGCTTGGGACCAAAGGGAGGTTTTATTTCCTATTACTAACACCTCAGTTTTGTCACCATTCAGCCGGAGGCAGTTACTGTCCATCCATCCGGCGACAGCAGTCATGCACTCCGAGAAATTAGAAGCATTCTTATCAGTATCCGGGGTAAGCTTAAACATGAGCTGCGTATCATCGGCATAGCTCACTATGCCAACACCAAAATTCTCTATGATTTGAGCCAGGGGTTCCATATAGATGTTGAACAAAGTAGGGCTCAGACTAGAGCCCTGTGGAACCCCATAGCTCACGATCCGAGAGGATGATTTGAAAGGCGGGCAATGGAGCTGGAAGGTTTTGTTGGTGAGGAATGATTTAATCCACTCCAGCGCGCCATCTTTTACTCCAATGTCAGAAAGCCGGGACAACAGCGTGGCATGTAGCACCGTATCGAAAGCGGCGCTTAAGTCTAGCATGACCAACGCTGCGGTTTCACCCTCGTCCACCATCTTGCGGATAAATTCCGTAGAGTACAAGACAGCAGTTTCTGTGGAGTATTTGGGTCTAAAGCCAGATTGGGTGGGATGGAGGATGTTTTCTGCCTCTAAATACGCCATGAGTTGAATGTTCACAATTTTTTCTATTATTTTGGCGCATTGGGGCAGTAGGGAAATTGGCCGTAAGTTTTGAAATTGAGTGATTGGAATGTTAGGTTTTTTTTTCAGAGGGATGACTTGGGCGTTTTTCCAAGCCTCCGGGACGTAACATTCTTTGAAGGAGAGAGAGATGAGGTGGCTTATTTGATCCAAGAGAGTGTTGTCCATGATATCTTTACATTTGTCTAATGGACATACATCATTAGGGGAGCCAGAATGAATACTGTTAATTATGCTGGACAATTTTGCTTTGTCAGGAGTGAGGAAGTGGGTGAGAGTGGTCTTATGGAGAGAGGGAGATATCGTGCCGGGTGTGGAGGGAGCGAGGAATGAGGCGTGAATCTTTTCTACCTTGTTGACAAAGAAATCCGCAATTTCTTCGCATAGCTCATCGGAGTATGTGTCTTGCGTGTCCAGGCTCGATGCGTCTGTAAGTTCTTTATAGATCCGAAACAGTTCTTTGGAGGGGTTTGTAGCCTGTTCAATTCTACTTTGGTAGAAGAGACTTTTTTCCTCTTTTATGAGTCTCTGATAGACCTTTAATTCACGTTTGTATTTCTCCTTCAGTTCCATGGAGTAGTTCTTTCTCCATTTCCTTTCAATCACTTTGCATCGGGTTTTAGCTGCCTTAAGTTTTTCTGAAAACCACGGTTCGGATTTAGTTCGCCTAGCTGGGGGCTTACATGTCCAAGGGGCGATTTTGTCAAGTGCCTTACTCAACCAGAGTTCGTAAGAATTCCAGGTGTCTTGAAGGGATTGACCTTGGGGGGGAGGGTCAATTTTTAAAGCGTCAGAGAGGCGTTCCGGAGTGTAGTTTTTCCAATTGCGACGTTTGGCGTATAAGGGTTTATGGGCATTAATCTTAGATCTGGTCTTGGGTATATTGAACATAATCATATGGTGATCTGACCATATGATGGGGACCGGAGGTTGTATGTTAATGTCTGTCCAGGTCGCGAAAATGGGGTTTGACAATGATATTGATTTTCATCTCAATGAGATCAGCGATTTTGTCAAGTAGGGCTTCCTTGGAGGAACAGATAGGGTGTTCCTCAGCAAGAGTCACTTGTTTATGCTTTGGAGTGGTTGCCCTCTTCCGCTTAGTCCCTGAGCGTAAACCCCCCCGCTTGGAGGGATTCTTTGTACATTGACGTTTAGGTCTACCAGCATGTCCAGTAAGGGATTGATCTAGGACGGAGACCTGTGACTGTGTGTCTTGCTCTGGGTCGTGATCAATGTCAATATCTATGTTAACATCAGTAGGCAAGCCTTCAAGAGCCGGAATTGCATTCTCCGGAGATCCGGGTATAACTTGGGGTGTAATATCAGCTGTAGAGTCTACAATATGAATGTCCTGTGTTATTGTTCCATCAAACAGGATGGAAGCGGATGTAGGTGGTGATGGGCATAGCAAGTCAGGTGATAGGCTCAACCCCAAAGACTCCCTCCTTTGCATGTTAATTTTCTGAACAGTCTGGACCATGTAGTTATTTATCTTGTTTTGTTGCACTGCTACAGGTTTTTTAGACATTGCTCAGACTGTATAATATATGTGGATAGCGTGCACTAAACTTACTTGAGGGACGATCGATGTCGGAACACTTGCAGAGTTTCTGGCCCTGCCCCTGCCTCCTCCTGCCGATGAGGGCCGTAGAGGGCCCGCCCTTTGCCCGGGCTTCGCCCCGGGCGTCCCGCTCGCGTCCCGCGACGCGGGGCTTCTTCGTCCTTTATTGTCCCTGTTCGCGCTCTCTGGCGCGTGTGCGTCACCCAAGACGCGCCGCCGCGTGGCCTGCCGGGAGCTGTAGTCTCCCGGAGCGGCGGCGCGGAGTCAAGTGCCTTCCTGACTCTTGGCGGTGGCGGCTGGATCAACAGGGTGCCTTCGCTGCAGGTAAGTGACTCTCGGCGGTGGCGGCGTGTGCAAAATATGTCCCCCGCTCTGCCGGGCTTCTTCGTCCTTTATTGTCCCTGTTCGCGCTCTCTGGCGCGTGTGCGTCACCCAAGACGCGCCGCCGCGTGGCCTGCCGGGAGCTGTAGTCCCCCGGAGCGGCGGCGCGGAGTCAAGTGCCTTCCTGACTCTTGGCGGTGGCGGCTGGATCAACAGGGTGCCTTCGCTGCAGGTAAGTGACTCTCGGCGGTGGCGGCGTGTGCAAAATATGTCCCCAAAGTATGTGTTTCTATAAGTGATTGTTTAAGAGAGTAAGTATGTGTAAGTTTCCTTAGAAGTAATGTGCTAGTGTGTGTATAGCTGTATATGCAAATACATGGATGTTCAATAGTTTATTTGCATGTGTGAGTATGTGTGTGAGTAACTTTTGGATGACTGTCGGTGTGTAACAGGATGTATATGTGTATCACTACATATGATGAGTGAGTATATGTATGAGTGACTATATAGAACTGTTGCTGAATGAGAGGATGTGTATATAGATGGTGGAATTACTGAATTGGTTGTTGTAAATGGTATGGGTATCTCCATTTTTTTGAAAATGTTAGTTTCTATTTTTGAATATGTGTTTCAAGGGTTACATTACACTGAAAGGAGGTCTGTCAGTCTGTCACAAGGATGGTGTCATCAGTAATGTCATGAGTGATGTCACTGACCATGTCATGAGTGATGTAATATGTGACATCATCAGCAGTGCATTGCAGGCGCGCAAGTTATAGGACCCGGACCCCCCAGCATTGTCCCCACCTCCCCCTATCTGACATTAACATGCAAGCCCATAATGAAATCACCATGAGATTTACGTGGGTTAAAAACGGCCATGTTTATTCACAAACAATGCATAAACATGACAAGCAATTTACATGCATAACTGATATTTCAAAATTACACTTTTAGTAACGAGTTGATGATGGTTCTTCTCATGTCCTCCAGCACCAAGGGAGGAGCCCCATCTGGTTCGCATCTCGCAACTGGGTATCCTACGCCAGGTGCCGCGCACCTGCCCCCTTAGAGTGGTTGGCCCCAACCTCTGATCCTTGTCCGCCATTACCAGGGCCCACCCCTCAACCACCAGGCTGCCCAGGGACCCAGGAGGCTCGAAATCTGTCGCCCTAGCCTCCCCAGCCGGTGGTAACTTCCTCCCAGCGGAGAGCTTACCATATCCCCCTCGGTGCTGGCCAATGGAGTACGCAAGGCGGACTCCCGTCCATTGTGTTAGTCACTGTTACTGATCGCAGATCTCTTTACCGCACCACACCCCTCTAACCACTAATCTAAGGGACGGGTGGGTGGGAGTTCTCGAAGGTCGGGGTTCCGAAGAAGGAGGGAAGCCAGTTTCAGCGCCGACGTGGGGTCTGGGTGACTGGAGTGGTAACAGGGACAGAGACCGAGGCCCCGGGGCTTGGACCCTAAATAGGCCACAGGTCTCCGCCTCCCACCACTCCGGAAGTGCGTTACCCATTGACCCGGAAGTGGAAGGCGGCCGGCTGCCCATTGGACTACCTGGCCGCCCAACCACAAGAGGCCGGAGGCGGGGCCTGGGGGGCCGGGTCCTAAGTGCGCGCGTCTCGATTTTCCGCGCTTGGCATAGGACCCGGACCCCCCAGCATTGTCCCCACCTCCCCCTATCTGACATTAACATGCAAGCCCACAATGGTATCAACATGAGATTTACGTGAGTTAAAAACGGCCATGTTTATTCACAAACAATGCATAAACATGACAAGCAATTTACATGCATAACTGATATTTCAAAATTACACTTTTAGTAACGACTTGATGATGGTTCTTCTCATGTCCTCCAGCACCAAGGGAGGAGCCCCATCTGGTTCGCATCTTGCAACTGGGTATCCTACGCCAGGTGCTGCGCACCTGCCCCCTTAGAGTGGTGGGCCCCAACCTCTGATCCTTGTCCGCCATTACCAGGGCCCACCCCTCGACCACCAGGCTGCCCAGGGACCCAGGAGGCTCGAAATCTGTCGCCCTAGCCTCCCCAGCCGGTGGTAACGTCCTCCCATCAGATAGCTTACCATATCCCCCCTCGGTGCTGGCCAATGGAGTACGCAAGGCGGACTCCCGTCCATTGTGTTAGTCACTGTTACTGATCGCAGGTCTCTTTACCGCCACAAGGGTGGCCAAGGCCCTCAGGTCTGACACCCTCCCCCACCTGCGCTCAGAAACACCGACCCAAGTTCCATGATAAACTCTCTGTGCCCAAGTCAGATAAATGCGCACCATCGTGGTGATACCTTGTGTCCCCTGAGGTTATACAGTCCTGGCTATCACGCAGGTGGCCCTTCACTGAGCACAACCCTGCCATCTCCTCATAGACATTTAACATTGACTTCCAATGTAGTCTCCGGCAAGATTCTAATCTTCCCGCACACTGCCTACTAGCTCGCATCTTCTCTGCCGAGCATCCGCGCCAGGTGCAACGCCCCTGCGCCCATGAGGATTGGGCCCCCCAAAAGTCTGATCCTTGTCCGCCCTTCCCAGGGGGCCCGCCCTCAGACCACCAGGCTGCCCAGGGACCCAGGAGGCTCGTAACTTGTCGCCCTAGCCTCCCCAGCCGGGGCCATTTTTACCGTGTAGAGCCTAGGGAGTACTTAAGGCGCACTCCCGTCCCCTCCGCCAGTCCATTACCTGTTCAATGGTCTTTTTACTTAACTAAAGGTTACCCGGGCCCTCCGGTCCGTCGCTGTCCCCTCTCTGGATGGATGAACTTACCACTCTAGTTTAAGCATTCGTACCAGTGCTTGATCACTGGGTTCCATCCCTGTAATAAATTACCTCACTGGGAATGTGATACGAGCGGCCCTTCGCTGAGCACGACCCGGCCTTATTCCTTTTTGAGCCGCCTCGCCGGGATGTTCCAGGCTCATGGCCATGCTCCGGAGCCCTTCGCCCTGCGTTGTATCATGCCCGACCGTGCAATTTCACCAGGGCAAGACCCTCGCCCGCCCGGCCTCTTCCGTTAGCGGCGCCTCTTTGACAGCCAGGGGAAAGGGCCCCCGTACCCCTACCCTCTCGGTAAGGGCATCCTAATGCATAGGAGAAAAAATTGGAAATTATGCACATCCATGGCAAATACACACGCATCATTTAACAGCCACCCAGGCTGCATATGAAGTATTGGCTGAGTGAGTGTCCAAACTATCCATCGTATGCGAAATGTAGACCAAGTGCTCTCCCTGTCTGGGTTGTTTCCTATCCCGCCTTTCTTTCTTCTAATACCACTGACCCATGCAGGATTTAACAAAACCCCCTTCCTAGTTTACCTCTACTTCGACATCATGATGATGCCGGTTGTTTGCCTTGCAGATATCACCCTTTCTATTTTGGATTTGAGATCTACAGCTACTGCCATTATTCCCTGTGTAGTCCCCAGTTCCCAGCTGTTGGCCTCACAGGGGTACTACCCGCTCCGGTGCCCCCTACTCACTCCCCAAGGTCTTGCCTACCACAAGCCATGAGGAAGGCTGGAGCTCCAGCTTAGGTTTTAAGTAATTTATTTTCAATTATGCGCTACCTTCCTGATCCTCTCTCGTACTATGCTATAGCCCATGGGTTATGTGACCAGCAATGTACGCTAATGTGCCGGTGCTTCCGGGGTCTTTCAGGACCCTTACTCTATGTCTTTAACACATTCCCAATGTCAGTGTCCACATAGCTTCAGAGGATATGGGGAGAGCACCGCCTTACTGGTATAGACATGGCCCCTACTTGGCCCAGACGTACAGTTTAAATGATCCAAATTATTGCCCCTGTATGATAACGTAATTATCCCCTAGACTATTTGTCAGCCGTGCATCACCCACGTAACGTGTCTAGTGTTAGTTTCGTTCCCACTAAGCCCATCGCAGCCCATAGTTCAGGGGACGCTGCTATGCCCCGTTTGCGTTGTTTCTGGGATTAGCCCATGGGTCATGGGGATACTCTAATTATACCATATCTAGTTCTATAGTGCTATTCCCAGCATTTAGCTTGATCTTATTTCAGGGTTCGAACCTATACGTTTAAATCGATCAATAGATACGAGTTCCACCACTAAGTGGTAGCTCTAACTTTCCTCTAGACCGATTTGTCTTCCGTGTAGCTAAGGGTAAACTCGTTGAGAAGACCGGAAGTTAGCTGCTTGCTCCCCTGGGTATTCCTTTTATTCTGACCTACTTACAATTGCCATTGACTCCTAACTGGATAGTAGTTGTGTTTGTGCACATCTGCTCGACATGTTGCCTTCCAACCAACTACAGGAAGAGGATTAAGGATCTGCCCCTTTCAAAGTCCAGCTCGGGTGTTGTTCGGTTCCCTGTCTTGATTGCCCGCCCAATTACTTCATCCTCATGGGGTGTACTCTGCAGTTAGCTTCAGCCTTCCCCCACCCACCAAAATACCTCCTATGTTGCTTGGGCTCTGCTTATTTCACACATCCATGCCGCTCGAGTTAACCCGTTCACCCGCTTCTCTCTGGAAATATCTCTCTTCGAGTGATCACAAACCCTCCGCATCCTGCTAAGCTGGAGAGTTGTGTAGCCGGCTATATGGTTGGACATAGCTACAAGGATACGTTTCTCCCTCTTTGTTGCGCCTCAGGTCACCATGCGTAACGTAAAACACACAACCTTTACAGTAGAACCTGATCTTCGTGCGTGTACGATGTTCAGAGCCCCCTCTCCCGCAGTGTTATGAAGTTCTATCCATGGTACAGTTAGCATTAGGACTTCCCATAGAACAAACATTAGTACGGGAGCTGAATTACAATCATGATCTAATCAAGTCAGTAAGCAGTATATTGACTGCCAGCCTGAATGCCTACTTTAAGATGTGCAAGGTACAGCCCAGCGTGCCTAAGATAGCGCAAAGCACAAGCATAGCAGTAAAGGTATCAGTTGCTTGTAGTAATACAGAAGATGACAATGCTACGACAAACTAATCCCACCACACCTTACTTTCTGACGGCTGATAGATAGCAGGTGTTCCAATTACTTTTTCTATAGCTCCTAATTTACCGATCTCACTGGGATTGAAGGCTGAGTGGTATTCTCTGGGATTTAAATTCGCATGCGATCCGCTGCTCCACCCTCTCAGAAGCGCGAGCCACAGCGTGGCTAAGAAGATAGGCTTCAATCGGTTTATAGGATTGCACCATTGTGATAAAATACTTAACATTAACACTGTACTATTTCGAAGACGGTGAGAAAACAGTCACATAGGTACACTGGTGATGGATAACAAATGTCTGTTGTTACCCAACTCAAAGGTATTCATTTTATTGGCCTCAGAAGGATGAAAGGCTGAGGGACCTGCCTTGTGTACATTCGGATAGGATTTAACACCGCAAATCATCAGGTCCGAACCCTCATTATACTGTCAAGTTGATGCTTCTGTGACTTTGGGGAAATGAGTACCGCATCCTATTCTACACTCAAGCCGCGGTAGCTGAGCCCGCGGAAAAAAGCTGCACCGCCGCTATCTCCATTTACCGCGGGAGCAATCACCGCCCAGTATTGCGGCGCACTAGTAGGTTTGTGACACGTGGCCATGGTTTCGGGGCACCACATGGACGTCTCACTCAAGGGACCCCTGCGCCCTTCGGCGCGATTGCATAGTAAAACACACATGGTCGCTGGAACTAGTTGAAGCTCAATTCAGTGACGCATTCATCAGCCCAAAAACAATTGTGAGCGTCGTCGAGGCTGGGCAGGTGTGCTTGTCGAAAATCAGCTGTGATGCTGGATAGAGGCCTTTGCATCGTTGACTTTCACGAGCGCAATCACCGTGCTATTCCTGTGACCAGGAGCTTCTATCTCTTCATCAGCTGCTCTGATCTTTCTCTGACCCATTATACGCACAAGAGGCATGTGAGCTCGCATAAAAGCCCCGCCCATTTGGCCCCGCACACACACTCGCGGTGTGCACCGTCTTCCCGCCATTTACCCACGATGATGGACGGCTCAATCAAGGGACCCCTGCGCCCTTCGGCGCGACTGCATAGTAACACACACATGGTCGCTGGGAACAGCTCACAACACGATAACAATCTAAACAGCATGTCGGTGAAAATATACACAACAGCGCACAATGCGATCTCTCTAATTGGACTCCCCTACAATGAGCCGCACCCACTGCGCTGCACCGCTAAGGAGGTACCACAACTAGTTGCCGATAAGCCCTGACAAACGCGCGCTGCTTTACCTGCGCCTGATGTGCCGCCGCTATTCGCGAATAAGAAACCAGGGATCCTAATTCACTATTGGGGACGCCCTGTGCTACTGCTCTCCCCCCCTGTGTCCATCCCCAGTTGCACCCGACCCCCCTCGATGGGGAGGTGAGCAGCACGGCCCGAGGAGCCCCGTCGGCAGCCGCAACCCCAGCTTCGCACAGCTCGAGGCCCGCAAAGCAGGGCAAACCATTAACCTTACAACCCTCACCCCTCGGCTGCCCACAGGCCCCGAGAAGCGCACCCCCCACCTAACCTGCTGGCGACACGGTCCCCTCTTCATACAGCTGCCACACTCGTCCCCGCCTCGGAGTTCTCGAAGGTCGGGGTTCCGAAGAAGGGGGGAAGCCAGTTTCAGCGCCGATGTGGGGTCTGGGTGACTGGAGTGGTAACAGGGACAGAGACTGAGGCCCCGGGGCTTGGACCCTAAATAGGCCACAGGTCTCCGCCCCCCACCACTCCGGAAGTGCGTTACCCATTGACCCGGAAGTGGAAGGCGGCCGGCTGCCCATTGGACTACCCGGCCGCCCAACCACAAGAGGCCGGAGGCGGGGCCCGGGGGGCCGGGTCCTAAGTGCGCGCGTCTCGATTTTCCGCGCTTGGCATAGTGAGTCCAACTAACTATAACCTGGGAATTTCAATGGTTTTATGTCAGTAAAATTTCCAGCTAACTATAACTGGTGTGAAACCTATGGTTTTTTCAGTGAATTTAATAGGTTTTTTTAATGCTAATTCCTAACTATAGCTGGTGTGAAACCTATGGTTTTTTCAGTGAATTTCATAGGTTTTTTAAGTGCTAATTCCTAACTATAACTGGTGTGAAACCTATGGTTTTTTCAGTGAATTTCATAGATTTTTTAAATGCTAATTCCTAACTATAACTGGTGTGAAACCTTTGGTGTTTTCAGTGAATTTGAAAGGTTTTTTAATAACAAATTTCTATAGCTATGAAATGTAATATTTGTTATATTGAATCCTATATTGTATATTTATGTAATACTATTTTTTAATAAAAAAAATGTTGCCCGCGGGGCCCTTTTATAGCCCCCACATCAAACCTAGGGGGTCTACTCTGCCCCCTTATGGTCAATTCCCCCTTTGTTTTTGCTACCTACCTTCAGGTGTGCCATACTTTTGTCATAAGTAAGACTGTTAGCGCTCTAGTTGTTCTTTAGAACACTCTGGGACATTCTGTCATTGGTCTATAGTTGGGCTACATCTGGCTGATATTTGGGCTACTGTGGGTTTTTTTTGTCTCTGGTGGCCATCTTTGGGCTACATTGGGCTACATTGGGCTACATTTGGGCTCTAACATATATATAGCCCAATGTAGCCCAATATATATTTTTTCAAAGTTAATTTTCGTAAAAACCATTAGAGCATATATCTTGAGACATAGCAAAGGCACATCGGGGAACCAGTCCCTACAATTTTGCCAAGTTTGGTGGAAATCCATTCAGCCGTTCGGGCTAAAAGTGAGTTCGACCGCCCTATGGAAATAAACATGGGGAAAACACGTTTTGGGACCCCCCTTTTATCTCGGCCCCCGCTTGACGAATCCCCCCCAAACTTTCAGGGAAGGAGCGGAGCTCCGCGAGGCAAATTTGAGGAAATTTTCAGGCAGATTTGTCAACTGGCTCCAAAGTTATTCACAATAGAATTTTGAGATTTTGCATTGAAAAAAATCCTAACTATAACTACCTACTGGAGACAGCCAGTAGGTAATATATATATATATATATATATATATATATATATATATACGATCCATCACCAACAGCCTCCGCCAAGAGTGAAGAGGCCAACCCAGGAGAAACAGGTGGAAACAGCTTTTATTCAATCCACAGCAGGTAAGGAAGCATTGTACACCCGCTGTCAAGGCGAATGCATTTCGGCTTCTGTTCAGCCTTCTTCAGCGCCACAGGTGTTTTGGTAAGTCAGGCGGCGGCAAATATATCTGACAAAATGTCACGCCCCTCCTGATTTGACCAGCTTTGCTCCACCCCCTTCAGCCAAATAAGCAACGCAAATGTCTGTTGGCGAGTCACATCTTGTGTAGTGACTACCTTTCTCAGAGTGCATCTTGCTTAGTCACTGGGAAACATTGCGTGGAGATGACAAAGCGTTGTTCTGATGCAATTGTTCCCCTCGTTGCTGCAGTAGAATACGCTGTCTCCTCCGGTCTCCTTCCGCCTCAACCTGCCTGTTCCTGGTGTCAAAAAAGCGGGGACAAGGCAGACATGCAAGCCCAGTATATATATATATACGACGATTAGAGCTTTGCTGGATCGGGCCCATTCTGTGCATCACTGCTGTTATCATATGTACACAAATGTACCCAATTCTGAGCAGCCTTTACTTGGTAAAAGAATAAATGCCAGGGCCCAACTATTTGCACAGAAATGCACAGTTGGTGCTACTGAATGCACACGGGCTGAATACCAAGGCTGTGCAGCCTTGATTCCACCTCATACCTCTTTCATCCACCACCAGACACTCCCAGCCCTTTTATCTCACCCTTGCAGATTCCTCCTTTCTCCTGTTGTCACATTTTCCATCCGTCTCTTCCTCCATTAATCCCCTTATGTGTTCTCATTCTCTTTCTCTAGGTCAAAGCCTAATAAAGTAAGTGTCGGTCCTTAAAAATAATGCTGTCCCCCCCCACCCCCCTGTAACCGCAGTCTCAAACTAAGCACTGAGTCTGAGACACAAGCTTAAAAGTCAAGCTCCCTGCTACTTTTACTGCTCCCTGGTGAATTCTCTCCCTCCTCAGTGTTCAGTGCCATAAAAGACCAGTTAGAATCGAAAGACATGTTCTTACCCTATTTGTTCCTTCGTGAGATTATTTGTCTAAGATATCATGACTCTTAACTGTTCCCCGGAGAGGCAATTACCTGCAAATAACCAAAGCTGTAAAAAAATTAGCAGCCTCTGAAAACGGAATGAAATGGAAAGAGCGGCCATGATGGGCTCTGGCCATCACCGTGTTTGCTGATACATTTACAGTGTCAGAGCGGGGCTCCGCCTGGCCAGCATTAATTACACGCGGTCACTGGAGCATGAACCGAAGCAGCTATTGAGCCTCACAGGAGGAAAAGAGCTCTCCATCACTCTAAGCGGGATACGGATTTAATGCCCGACCAAATATTTGTGCCCGCGTGTCCTACTCTAGGAAATTAGCCAACGTTTGTTTTCTTTTGCAAAATGGCTGTTTAATGCCTCATTTGACATGCTGTTGTCGCTCAGATAGAAAGCTGATAAATTGTGCATTTACCCTCTTTTGTGATATGGGATTACTGGCCGGGTCGAGATTTGTGAGGCCGTGTCTAGTCAGCACTCCCAGCCTCGAAGATAAGGCGGCAACTGTAGTGTGTTGTGTCGTAGCATTTATATAGCACATTTTACCCCCTTTCGGGCTATCAAAGCGCATTATCTGATGGGTGGCACTCTATATCGTGGAGCACTGTGTTTGTTGTGAACCTATGTGGGGCGCGTTTTGATGACGTGCATGAGTGGCCAGAGAGCCCTTAGGGCATTGCGCCTGACAGAGTTATGGGGTAGGTGGTATCATTGTATTTATCTGGTAGATAAATTTACTTTGCACGTCTTATGCTATATTTTATGGCTTTTGATACGTTTTTAGTTCATACATCACGCCTCTGCAGGGACCACCCCTCTGTAGAGTTTCCTGAGTCTGTGAGGAGGACAGGAAGATGGAGGAGGAAAGGGGGTATAAAGCAGAGGTGTGCCTGGGTGGTCTGCGTTAAGGGCAGTCGAGTTAAGAAGTGGGTTGGTTTGAGGGCCGAAATCATATAGGCAGCTACATAGCACCAGTGTAGCATCAGGGTGCTGTGTGCTCCAAAAACAGGGAGCTATCAGAGAAGGCCTAGAAATCTATATAGTAAAGTGCCCAAGGCAAAGTTACTATCAAAGGAGTGCAGAGATGCCAATTAGGAGTTGGTGGCATGAGCAGTTAGTACCCCTGCCGCTTCTTGAAAGCCGGGATACTGCCTGGTGCTCTACAAATACACCTCAAGAGGGAGGCAAGAGGTTGAAGAGCAGTCAGGATTGGCAAACTGGGCAGAAACTGCAGAATCTGTAAATGCCCAGTTTTCACCTACTCCTGCTAAGCCCAACGAGGCAACATTTTGAGCAGGGGTTTGGGCCCCAAGGTCTTTCGGCAATCTACTGCTCAAAGCATTGTTTACTTAATTAGTCTCCCCACGACAAAATAATCTGACACCAACCTGCTTGAGTAAACTTTTAAGATCATATTTTAGAATAAGGGACAGCAGTTTTCCTACTCACAGTATCTGTTGCCATGGTGTTTCCTGTTAACCTCACATTGCCACTCTCTTGTCAAAAGCTCGGATTAATATCAGTTTACAAGGCTGGTTCAGAGCTAGAAAGTGTAATAACAGTGCCAAGTTCTATTGCTCAAGTAAATAGAGGGAGCCAGTGCTTAATTTGTAAAAAAAAAAAAAAATAAGTGCCAGGGCCATCTTTAAGAGGCTACTGCTGCTTGCAGGACCCACTGCCAGTGACAACGCTGCCAATGACTGTACTTGTGTGTAAGTGTGACAATCTAGACTACATGAGCCCCCCAAATCTATAAGAAAGGCTTGAGCAACAGTTATTAGTTGTTTTTATTGTATGTTGAATTAAGAAATGACTGTTCTTATGCTCGTCTCTAAATAACGCAGACAGTGCCACTAAGTAGCAGCTGTCATAAGTGTTGGTGTTGACAATTAAGTGCCGGTGCCGAGCACTGGAACCCACGCCTCAAATTAAGCACTAGAGGGAGACCAATTCTCTACAGAGAAGATTTGGGGATGCTGTACCTGCCTAAGTAAATGCTGGAACAAATAGGTGCAAACAGTGCATTTTACAGCATAATTTCTCAAATATATTGGTTAAGAAACAATTAGTTTGAGAGACAGTTCTGAAGGTCTAATGAAATGTTACATTTTTCTGTATTTATCACAGTACCATGGAACAATATTTTTCTGCCGCAGGAAATCATGCGTCTATATGAACAAAACATACTGGGTGCACAGCAAGCAAATATTTGTAGTACAGATCAGCAAAGTAACCTGAGGCACTGTGCCCAAATGAAAATACACACCCATTGCAAATCCTATGCAAAAAGAAATTATGCCAGTTTTAACCTCATAGCTGCTAGTAAACATCCCTCCCCAGTGCTGCGCTGTCCATTGGAACTAGTGCTGAATGGACGTCCAATGGTCGTGCGCAGCACTGGGGAGGTAGTGCTGCCGTCGGCCAACGCACCGAGGCAGCACTTAAGGGGTTAAATAAATGAAAGGAAATAGTGCCCATCATTTTGCTTATGCCAGTTGGCACGCAATAAAAATGTATCAGCCAGTCCAGCATCATCAGTATCCAAAAGGACTGCTGTCAAGCCAGTCTTCACAATGTCCCAGCCTGCACATTACTTTTGTCCACAAAATTAGCATTATAAACAGGTACATTTTTTACAATTTTACAGTGACCTAGTATGTAAAGTATTTAATTAGGGTTACTTCACAATTCCACTGAAGCCCACGCAGCAATGGCCGGGTTAGCGCTTAGCTTTGCTACACGTTATTTCCCGGAGAAAATTACAAAAACCAATTTGATGGACAGAATGTGTAGAATGTGTAGTTCGGACTGGACTGTTCCCATGGGGCACAGGGTCAGAGCTGATTTGCATAAAGCCATTATCTAACCCAGGGTGGTGTGGAGTGCAAAAAACGATGGATTTAGGCCCAGATCCTTGTACTGGGGTGAATGTAAGACATTGATCTACATTCTGTCCATCAAATTGTTTTTTGTAATTTTCTCCCTGAGTGTACTGGGGTAGCTCAGACGTGGGTCCCAGAGCCTCCACACCACTGGAGTCAAGCTAGCCGGGCTGATGAGAGGTGTTACCTCGAAACCGGTCCGGTCCTCGGATGCTTGATTCCGGTCTGGGAAAGATATGGCTGTGTAGTTCGGACTGGACTGTTCCCATGGGGCACAGGGTCAGAGCTGATTTGCATAAAGCCATTATCTAACCCAGGGTGGTGTGGAGTGCAAAAAACGATGGATTTAGGCCCAGATCCTTGTACTGGGGTGAATGTGAGACATTGATCTACATTCTGTCCATCAAATTGTTTTTTGTAATTTTCTCCCTGAGTGTACTGGGTTAGCTCAGACGTGGGTCCCAGAGCCTCCACACCACTGGAGTCAAGCTAGCCGGGCTGATGAGAGGTGTTACCTCGAAACCGGTCCGGTCCTCGGATGCTTGATTCCGGTCTGGGAAAGATATGGCTGTGTAGTTCGGACTGGACTGTTCCCATGGGGCACAGGGTCAGAGCCGATTTGCATAAAGCCATTATCTAACCCAGGGTGGTGTGGAGTGCAAAAAACGATGGATTTAGGCCCAGATCCTTGTACTGGGGTGAATGTAGGACATTGATCTACATTCTGTCCATCAAATTCTTTTTTGTAATTTTACACGTTATTTCCCTTCACTTGGCCTTACTCGAAAAAAACGCCATTTTGTATGTTACGGCGGCCATTTTAGGGAATGAGCGGCCTCGTGGTCAGCATGCCCTTTAGTCCTTTGTCCGTGCCGCTGACCACTCGAGTTTGCCCAGCAACAGGCTATTTTTAGTAACGGTCAAGCCTGTACATGCGCAGTTCCAACTGACCAGTCACCCCTCAGGAATGTTCCGCCAAATTGACCAGTGGAGTTGTAACCCCTCCCATGAGTTGGCTGTGCTCCAAAAATGACCATATATGTACATAAACTCTGTAAACCTTGTACCGCCTATTTTTTTATTACCTGTATAATGTATAAAAGAAGGATTCACACCAATGTTCGGTGTGATACTTCTTGCATTGCCGAAGGGTGCTGTAGGAATGTACCACCACCCCATGGGGTCTTAATAAACTTGTCTTTTGTACTTTTCAGTTTCCGTGCCAACAGTTCTTTCGGTGTAAGTGGGTTATCTGCGGAGCATGTAGGCCTTGGGAACCCAATACCACAAATTGGCGACCACGAAGGGACTCATCGGCGACTCAGATGCCCGAAGGAGAGGTCGTGACGAAGGATTGGAAACTCGCCATGGACGCGTACGCTGCCACTGAGTGACCCGAGTCTTGGCACCCACGGTGTTTTCTTCCTTTCCTTCTGATCTGACCTTCCAGGTGACGCCGGTCTCCGACTGAGATCCTGATCGTCTGCGTTGCTGTACAGTGCCTGTTTGGCTGATTCGGGTTTAAGACCTTGGCAGTTAGAATCTGGATATTTGAGATTGGGTAAGATTTGTGATCGGTAAGGTAGTCTACGGACGCTTACTGAAGTTCTATGATTGTGACTATGATTCGAGTTAGCTAACATTTTGACTTTGTGAACTTTGAATATATGTGTACTGCACTCCACATAGGCAGGCATGTAGAGATGTTTCTCTAATTTTGTTTGTACTCTGAGCGGCACATTTGTGTGAAATACTGTAAGTGCCATTTATATGGTATCACGCTTTCGTGATACTTTTTGAACATGCCTGTTTTAAGCACGCTCAGAGGGATGTGCTGTCTTGGAAATGGTACCACAATTAGGTTAGCGGAATCTCAGCCGGCTCCCCCAGAGGGAACTCCAAACCGTGAGATGTATGTTAAATTTGGCCTTCCCCCCATACTGTACAGTAAACTATGGCATAAATATACTAGAACTGATCCCGAGTTGCAATGGCCACTACATGGGTCGTTTGATTTGCGAAAGGTTCAATTTGTGGAGCAATGTTTGTTTCAGCGCAGGTCTAGACAGGATATGTTTGATTGTGTGTGAATGTGGGAGAAAGCGGTGCGTGAACGAATGAAGCGTGAAGTTGCCTTGGCGGACAAAGAGCAGCGCAAGGCTGCTCGAGATAAAGCTTTACAGCTTGAGGAAAAGGAGGCACAGGAAAAGAAAGAGAGAGAGGCACGGGAACGTAATTTGCAAACGACCGGTCAATTTCCTATTCGACGACCGCTTTATCCTGTCCTTAATAATGAAATTGATGATTTTTCGTTATTAGATCGATCTCCGCCTCCGTACGTTCCTCCTACGGCTCCGACTGAGGATTCTGGTGATGAAGAACAGGACAAGTCGGGAAAAGGGGATAAGTCGAGTGTCAGGTTATCTGCGGAGAGATCCGCGGAATTGCGTAGTTGTGCTCGGAAATTGAATTTGAATCATATAACTGTGTCAGACGTTGTTGCCGAAAGGGGTAAATGGACAGAACAAGAATTGATGTGTTTTTTTAATACTTTTACAGATGAAGTTGTTACTCGTTTTCGTAAATATTCAGAGACTTTAGAACCTAAGGCTGTGTCGGTTCATCGTGAGAATTTGGATAAAGGTTTATTTGTTATTGCAGATGTCGATACCTTTTTCAAACAACTGATCCAGCTGCGGGATGAGACGTCCAGGTTGCGGGAAGAAAAGAAAAAGGATAAGGAGTCCGTGCCGGGGTCCACTGAGCAGTCTAAGGAGTGTTCTCTCCGGGGTTCAGATAAGAATTCTAAAATGCATGTTATGCCTATGCGTGAAGCTGCACCTTTGTATGTTCCCCCTAAAGGGGATGGTACAGATGACGATAAAACGTCGAAGGATGCGAAGGGGTACTTTATATATAATTGGGTGTATACGCCTTGGAATAGAGCAGATGTTATGGCACTAAAAAACTCCTTACCTGATCTCCGAAAAAATCCAGCCGCATTCTATGAAGGGGTGGAGGGGGCCATTTCCTCGTGTGTTATGACTCTAGTTGATATAGATCTCTTTTTTGGGTTACTTCTTCCGCCTGATATGTGGAGATCGATTCGTAAAACTAATGATCAAGCGATGCTTGGGGGAACTTGGAAAGAAATAAACCAGGCTGACTCAGACAGGGAGCCTGCATGTAAACCATGTGATTTGATTTTAGACCTCCCAGCGGCTATTTTAACTAAACTAAAAACGCTTGTTCCTTCTAAAAAGATCGATTGGACTATGTTAGCTTCGTGCAAACAAAAGTTAGATGAATCGGTATCAGATTTCTTTACACGTTTCGAAGAAGCGTTTCATGATTACAGTGGTCAATCGTTAACGGATGATACGGGCAGGCATTTGTTTGTTGATAAGTACGTGGCTAATCTCCTACCGGAGATTGCAAAGCGGTTAAAAGCGAGTGAAAGTTCCTGGACCATGGCGACCCCTGCGTCTTTGTTAACTATGGCTCAGTATTATGAACGACAGGAATTAGAGGCTAAAGAAAGTGCTGATAAGAAAACGAAGGAATTGAAAACGTAGGTGATGTTGGCACAGGTTCGTGGGATGCAATCTAGAGGGAATGATAGAGGTAGACGAGGAGGGAGTAATGCGTCGTATGGTCGTACTGACATAGAGGAGGACCAATGTGCATATTGTAAAGAGTTTGGGCATTGGGCTGAAGATTGTCCGGTACTTCGTGAACAGCGTAGTCAGCGTGGTCGAGGAGGTGGTAGAGCGAGGAATAATTATTCAGGAGCGAGAGGTGGCGGAAGTGATCGTGGTAGGTTTGAAACGAGGGGCCGTGGTCAGGATGAACGAAATACTTTTGATAGACGAAATCAATATCAGATCTCGGAGGATGAGAATGTGGAGCACCAGGATTATGTGCATGCATAGGATTGCGTAGGATGGGGTACGGAATCAGTTGAAGTGCCAGTAGATCAAAGAGGTCCATATGTATCAGCGGGCATTTTGGGTTCTACTGATCAGTTTTTAGTTGACACAGGAGCTACTCGTAGTGCTTTGTCCAAAAACTTGGTTCCAAGGGCTCCCCTGTCTGGCGAAACGATAACATGTATAGGGTTTGATGGCACACCCTCTCCTAGCCCATTATCACAACCTCTTGCACTTTGCATTGACACATTTTTCAGTTTTGGTCCATTTTTGTTGTCACCTCACACCCCAGATAACATTATGGGCATTGATTTGCTCAAATACTTTCGAGCAACGATACGCTGCGCTCCCGAAGGAGTGCGAGTTATTTTAAATGACAATTACCCAGATTCAGACAGATTTTGTACCATACAAGAAATTGAAGCATTAGCCTCTCTCCAGATGCTTATTCCACCTATTCGAATTACTGTCAAGGAGGGAGTACTTTTGCCACGTGTACCACAGTATAGGATTTCTAGGGAAGGTGAAATTGCCCTGACGCACATCGTTCAGGATTTGATTGTTGCAGGAGTAGTGGAGGAAGTTCCTTACAATGTTTGCAATAGCCCTATTCTTCCGATTCTTAAGAAAGACACTGACGACAAAGTCTATCGATTTATTATTGATTTGAGAGAAATTAACAAAATTGTCATCCCTCAATATCCTGTGGTGTCTGATATCACGACATTGCTTACATTGGTCCCCCCAACAGCGACGACCTTTACTGTCATTGATCTCAAAAATGCATTCTTTTCCATTCCCATCCATCCCGACAGCAGATACCTATTTGGCTTTACGTTAAATAATAAATCGTATAGATTTTGTCGTGTTCCTCAAGGTTACACAGAAAGTCCTAGCATCTATAGCCAGGCTTTAAAACGACAGCTTGATTCTTTCGAATTGCAATCTGGAGTAGCCCTTATACAGTATGTTGACGACCTCCTATTGGCTGCAGACACTTATGCACAATGTGAGGAGAGTACACTGGCTTTGCTTTCCTTTTTGGCTCAGAACAACCATAAAGTCTCTAAGAAAAAGCTCCAATATTGTAGACCCAAGGTGACCTACCTCGGTCATCTTTTGTCTAAGGAGGGGCGTGCATTAACATCAGATCAAATTCAGGCGATTTTAGACACACCAGTCCCCCGCACTCAGAGAGATGTATGCGCCTTCATAGGATTAACGTCCTTTTGTAGACAGTGGATCATGGGGTTTTCGCACATTATAAAACCTTTGTTAGCGTTACTGTCCAAAACTACACCAATGCCCCTTGAATGGACAGATGAATGTCAAAATGCTTTTGAACAATTGAGACAGGCTCTTTGCTCTGCACCCGTGCTAGGTACACCAGACTACTCAAAGATTTTCACATTGTACGTGCACGAGAAAGAAGGGTGCGCGTTATCAGTGTTAGTGCAAGCACACGGGGACAAGCAGAGGCCATGCGCGTATTTTTCAGCCATTCTTGATCCTGTAGCATGAGGGTTACCTGGGTGTTTTCGAGCAGTTGCAGCAACAGCAGTAGCTATACAGCAGAGTGAGGGAATAGTTTTATCGCACAAACTGTTGGTGCTGGTTCCCCATGCAGTAGATGCCCTGTTAAATCAAACAAAGACTCAATATCTTATGAGTGCACGTTTAACAGGATATGAGCTCACACTTTTGGCGCCACATATCACACTGAAAAGATGTGCTACCCTGAACCCTGCCACTTTATTGCCTTATCCGGTTGAAGAGGGTCAGGAAGAAAAACATCATGATTGTGTTTTCCTGACTGAGGAACAGACAAAGGGTCGTGTCGACTTACAGGATATGCCACTTCCAGATGTGGATGGGGAACTGTGGGTTGATGGATCGTGTTTGAGGCTGCCAGATGGCACGACTTCCGCAGCATATGCGATCACGACACTTAAGACAGTGGTAGAAACAGCACGAATACCACAGAAATTGGCTCAAGCAGCAGAGCTGATAGCCTTGACAAGAGCCTGCGAACTGAGTGCTGGCCTATGTGTGAACATCTACACAGACAGCCGGTACGCCTTCGGAGTAGCGCATGACTTCGGGTTACTCTGGAGAGAACGTGGGTTTTTGACCTCTCATGGAGTACACATTATGCACGGAGAACTGGTGCGTGATCTCCTAAATGCGTTGCTCTGCCCAAGGAAAGTAGTGATAATTAAATGCAGTGCACATAAAAAGGTCACTGATGAAGTAGGACAAGGCAATGCTTTTGCAGACAGTATAGCAAGACAAACAGCTATGTCTCGAAATGACTCCCCCATGTATGTAGTGAAGTCGCAGGCCGAGCGATGGCATGATGCTAGAGCAGAGATACTAGATATCCAAAAATCAGCGACTGAAGCAGAACTTGTAACATGGGCAGCCGAAGGGATACTGGATGACGAGGGTTGTTGGAGGAGTAAGGACATGGAGAGATGGAAATTGCCAGCAGCTTACTTGCAGGCGATGGTTCAGATGACACACGGGTTAGCGCATGTGGGAGCTCTTGCAATTATTCGATTGTTAACACGAGTTTGGGAGCATCCTGAGATTGCTAATACTGCTAAGAGAGTAGTGCAGACTTGTTTGATATGTTTACAACACAATCCTGCGAAAGGGACGCATACTCCGAAAGGAGGTTTCGTTCCACCTTCTGCACCATTCGAGGTACTTCAAATGGATTACATCCAGCTTGAGCGTTGCATAAACCTTTAGTATGTCTTAGTGGTGGTGTGTGCTTTTAGCAAATGGGTCGAGGCCTTCCCCACGAAAGATAATACAGCTTTGACAACAGCTAAGGTTTTGCTCAAAGAGTACTTCCCTCGATTTGGAGTTTGCAAATTTTTGTGGAGCGATAATGGTCCTCATTTTGTTGGGAAAATTGTGTAGTATGTGCTAAAAGGACTGGGGATTCAGCAGAAGTTTCATGCTGTGTTCCACCCTCAGTCAGCAGGTCTTGTCGAGCGGTACAATGCTACGTTGAAGTTGAAACTGGCTAAGATTGTGGCGTCCACGTCATTGAAGTGGCCGGATGCCTTGCCGCTAGCATTGCTCTCTCTTAGATCAGTGCCCCACTCTCGAACTGGCCTCACACCGTATGAAGTGGTGTTTGGAAGGCCTATGAACATATGGGGAGTTCCTAAGCCGCGATTGTTATATGATGTGCCTTGTATAATGATGAAGGATTATTTGGCACGATTAACAAATGATTTGCTTTCTATTCATCAACAGGTTCGAGAAGCGCTCCCAGACAATTCTATTGGAGAAGCCCATAGTCTCCGTCCCGGGGACTATGTAATGGTGAAGTCGTTCGAGAGGGCAAATAGCTTGGAACCGAGGTGGCGTGGCCCCGAGCAGGTCCTTTTGGCGACTCGAACGGCTGTGCGAGTGACCAACAGAAAGTGGTGGGTGCATTCAACTCACTGCCGTCGCGTCTCTCCGGACCTGGTGAATCCTACCGTGCTGTCCGACTACAAAGAGATTTTGGATAAAGAAAAGAGCCCAGCTGTGACATCGGCCGAATCTGAGGGAGCCTTCCCGGACCACACTGTTTCTGGACGACAGCGCTACGATCTGCGGCCAAGATAGGAAGAAGATTTTTGTGCGAGACTGGTTGGTTACCGCTCTGGGGTTTGTGAAACTGAAGCCGGGAATCTCAAGGGGGGGGATCAGTTCTGCCAAGAGTAGCAACACCCGTCTTGACCCCGGAGAAGAAAACAACGGCTACCTCGGAGCTCAGCACCACTGTTTTGTTTTTAATTTTTGTAGTTGTATATTTGAGACATTGTGAACTTTGAACTATGGCGTCTTCTGCATCACGAGACAAGAAAATTCTTGGTGCCATTTTGTTCGCATTGACAATTGTGGTGATAGCAGTAATAGCCTGGGTAGTAGAACTTGTGGTGCCTGTACGAGAACATTTGCTGCCGACTACCCCGGCTCCGTCCGAACATTTTCACTTCACCTTACCCTACCATGAAGAACGGCACCGACAGACTTACTTGAACAATAGCTTCATTCAGATTTTGCATCATACTCATAATATGACGAACACTTCTAACTGTTGGGTGTGTGGGATGTTGCCTGGTCATCAGAAGAAAGGGGGCACCCCGCTCATCCCACTCCCATTCTCCCACAATGGTTCCTGCAACGCCTGGTATACTCTCCTATTTACTTTACGATGGCCAACAAAAGGGGGGTGCTTTTCCATTTAAACAAGATATGTTATCATGATCGGGATGGTTATCCACGAGCTGAGGGTACTCGATTTGAATGGGAAGAGTACCGCCCCGATAATGTGTCTGCACCCCGCATTTACAGCAATCAAAGGAACATTAATATGTCCAGTTCACATGTCATTAATGTTATAAATACCAAGGCTGATCTATGCATACGTAATAAAGGTACAATCCCGGTTGGAAAAAGTGAATGTAACACCACACTTACATTTGACAGTCCGAATGGCATATCATTTGTGGCATCCCGAAATACATACTTTATCTGCGGTAATAAAGGCTATCATCAGCTCCCTTTAGGATGGTTAGGCACATGCTATGTATCTTTTGTATTGCCCCCTGTATTCATTGCCCCACCAATGTATCATAATGATTACGTGCTCTACCACGATTTTGTGTTAAATCGAGTTAAACGTGCTGTGGTCTTGGACGACATTGACCAGACCGATACTGCCTTACAACAATATGTAGACTTTAATTTGGGATTGTTTTCCTTTGTGGGGGCTGCTTTGAACAGTCGGAAAATACGACAACTGACTCGTGTTGTTGAGGCTGTAGCTAATGACACTGCTATTGCACTGGGAAATATCACGGAAGAACTTCAAATTTCTAGAATTGTTACGCTCCAGAATCGCATGGTTCTTGATGTGGTTCTAGCTGATCGAGGGGGGGCATGTAGAATCATCGGAAGTAGCTGCTGCGTATATGTGCCAGATAATTCGCCATCTGTTTATGATGCAATTTCCAAACTCCACAAAATCGCTGCTGAAATACACCCGGACAATGGTACATGGACTCTTTCGGGGTGGTTCTGGTCAATGCTTAGTACTTGGGGCTGGAAGCTGCTGACGATTTTATGTATTATAGTTGGGATATTATTTTTTGTATGTTTATGTATACAATGTGGCCCTGCCCTATGTTCCATGTGTTTATCAGCCTGTATTCCATCTAGGCGAGCTCTTGCCCAAAAAGAAATGATGCTTCATACAGAAGTAGCTCAAATAATGTTAATTGATATCGAAGATGAATATCCCGACTACGTCCACTATGAGGTAGCTTCAGCTAAACGCTAAAAGGGTCGTCTGTTGTAATTTGACAATGGCCGGGTTAGCGCTTAGCTTTGCTACACGTTATTTCCTTTCACTTGGCCTTACTCGAAAAAAACGCCATTTTGTATGTTACGGCGGCCATTTTAGGGAATGAGCGGCCTCGTGGTCAGCATGCCCCTTAGTCCTTTGTCCGTGCCGCTGACCACTCGAGTTTGCCCAGCAACAGGCTATTTTTAGTAACGGTCAAGCCTGTACATGCGCAGTTCCAACTGACCAGTCACCCCTCAGGAATGTTCCGCCAAATTGACCAGTGGAGTTGTAACCCCTCCCATGAGTTGGCCTGTGCTTCAAAAATGACCATATATGTACATAAACTCTGTAAACCTTGTACCGCCTATTTTTTTATTACCTGTATAATGTATAAAAGAAGGATTCACACCAATGTTTGGTGTGATACTTCTTGCATTGCCGAAGGGTGCTGTAGGAATGTACCACCACCCCATGGGGTCTTAATAAACTTGTCTTTTGTACTTTTCAGTTTCCGTGCCAACAGTTCTTTCGTGTAAGTGGGTTATCTGCGGAGCATGTAGGCCTTGGGAACCCAATACCACAAGGCCAGGCTCTATATTGCCGTAGAAAGTAGAGCACCATCGTCATGTCAGGGTTTGACCATTTGAAGTGATGAATAGTTGGTCGGTTCGATGTCTTACTCAAAAGATTGTGTTCTTGATGGCAATTAATTTGGCCTGTGAGTCAGCAAAAAACAGGCACGTTCAGTTTGACCATCGTTGACTGCTTTGTACCCTAGCAAGTTGGTTCTTCTCACCTGCCAGTTATTTTTTATCTAAAGTTGTATCTGCCTTCCACATGAACAAGTCTATCACCTTTCAATCCTTCTTGCCTCCTCCTCATCCTGTCGAAGAATAGGACAGCTCACACAGACTGGAACTCAGGCATAATATGTCTTATTACGTTGATCGTCCCAAATAGGGCAAATGGATGATCAGTTCCTTGTGGAATTTGCTGGGCAAAGAAAGGCAAGCTGGCTTCCCAACATACGATTTCACATTGGGACAGCCTCTGCATTAAGATGTGCTATGCTTTGACCAAGATGTGTCTCGACCTGGTGTTTGTGCACATTCACGAGTACCACTGCAGCTTTCGCAGCTTTCACCAGGGCATTGCCGATGGCGGACATTGGCTAGGCAGTCACCTGGCCCTCTCTCCATACATTTGCCAAACATTACTGACTCACAGCTCAGGCTTGTAGAAAAAAGTTACTTACCTCTGATAACCCTATTTCTGGTAGATGCTATATCTACCTGCAGATTCCTCACCATCCTCCCTTCCCCCTTATGAGTTAGTGGCATTCATAATAAGATCCCGAAGAACCCAGGGTATGTGATGATAGCTCTGCTGTTATTGTCACTTTAAGTAGGCTCTGTCAGTTCCTCTCTACAAGCCTCAAATGATTACAGAAACAATTCAAGACACTTACTTCAGCGTGCCAGATGGGTCTATGTATAGCCTTAAGTTTTTTTAAAAATTATTTTTATTGAAAAGATTGTTGAAAAACGTACAGTTCGACTGGGCATAGCCATTAACATATAGTCACAGTCATAGGTGCAAAGCGTCGATGGGAAGAGCAAGGCATCACCTTACATGTTAGGGTGGCTGGCTAATCAACAAGTAATTGTAGACCATCAGAAGCATCACTTACATTACAGTAACAGAGGAACAGAAGCATCCACGGGAACACAGATATACATTTGCAATATGACATGCGTACAAAAAAAGTGTAATCGAAAAAAAAAAACATTTACATATCACTACTAAGAAATTGCGAGGGTAAGCTCAGAATCCATCACTCATCATCCACTGCAGAGACATCTTCGCCTCTCTTGTCTCCTTGCCGACTAGGTAAGTCTGACGTCTATGTCTATGTAAGAGATTTATAAAGCGCTACTGTTACTAAGAAGAGTGTCCTGCAGAAGGGACATCAGCTAGCTGGGAAAAGGAGAGAACTAGGGGCGGGAAAAAAGCCATGTCTTAAGTTTTTTCTGGAACAATGGTGTCGCCTTAATGCACCTGAGAGACAGCGGAAGCTTGTTCCAAAGAGAGGGGTCAAGGAAGGAGAAAGATCTGCCCTCTGCCCTTGCCTTTCTAATACGAGGAATTTTGGCTAAACAAACATTTTTTGAACGGAGGGTTCTCTGGGGAGTGTAAAGCTTAACTCTTTTTTGTAGATAGTTTGGGCCAGTTTCGTAAGGTGCTTATTGGGTAAGGAGCAGTATCTTAAAAGTAAGCATGATAAAGTCCAAAACGGTTTCTAGGGCGGCTCTGGGGTGGGAGTAACTCAATGTATGTGTCAGATTGTTTGTTACAGTATGAATATATGACGTTATCCCGCAGACAAACATCCCGCATACCATCAGTCCGCAAAAATAATCCTGCATGTACTATTAGTCCGCAAATTAAAAGAACGAAAACTTTTACAACGAATATGCCTTTAGCACGCATGCCTTTACAACGTAAAGGCATGCATGTTAAAGGTATACTCGTTGTAAAAGTTGTAAAGGTAAGTAAAAGAACACTACCCTACCCTACACTACCCTACACTTTAATGTAGTACCCCTGCACCACCCACCCTTGACACACAGTCCTTTTTCTACATTTACACTACCCAGCACGACCCCCCAACACTACCATAAAGCACTTTACTTCCCTACACAAACACTACAACAGTACCTTAATACAGTACCCCCAGCATGACACTACACAAACACTACAATACTATACTAAACCACTACACTCCAGCATGACCCTACACTACACAAACACTACAACACTACCCTAAACCCTAAACCACTACACCACAGCATGACCCTACACTACACAAACACTACAACACTACCTTAACCCCTATTACACTTCCCCGAGCACGACCCTACACTAAACGACCACCACAACTCTACACTACACTAACACAACACTACACTACACAATCACTACCCCAGCACGACCGCCACCCTTAAAAATTAACCCAAACCCCCTTACCTCTCTCGTCATCGTCATCGTTTACAACGCAAATGCATTTACCAAACATGCCTTTACAACGTATTTCGTTGTAAAGGCATGCGTGATAAAAGCACATGCGTTGTAAAACAATGCGGGATGAATGACATTGCGGATTAATAGTATGCGGCCTGAAAGTTCGCGGGAAAAAATATGCGGGATAAAGGTTGACAGTATACCATGTCAGCGGGCATGTAGAGCCTAAAGTTGTCATATGCGGGTGGACAGAGCTGGGACAAGGGTTGCATGGCGCCACCTGGCAGTGCTGGAGAGCAAAATATTCCAAATGCAGGCTGACACCTTGAGAATATTCACAAAGCAAGGAATATTTGGAAAGGAATAGTATCCAACAGAAATATTGGTACTTAAAGTAAGGTAAGAAACTTTTCCAGCCAGGAGAGGTTTCTCAATGCCAAATATGTAAAACAGAATAATAAGGCTGGTTTTGTTTCACAGTGACCCAGCATTCAAAGCAGCATAGCCAGGCCAGTTTACACATTGCCTCAGCATGTACATAATCCAGTGATGCCCAATATGTACAGCTCAGTAGTCAAGGCAGTACAACTTTGTCCAAGCATAAAAACACGATACCCCTGCCAGATGACACAGTGCCCAATAACTGGACCTATTGTGTGTTACATCCTAGGTTGTTCCTACCAGTAAAGTCCCAGTCCTAGTATGCATACAAGCCAACACTTTCGGACCGGAAAGTGGCAGAAGTTATTTTTGTTGCAAAAGTACTAAAGTACTAATAAGCATTTGATTAAATACACAAAGTAAAAGTCAAAATTGTTGCTTTATTCGGTTAAAAAAGCGTAAAACCATCAAAGCACAAAACAGTATTTCATTCAGGAATTATTCATAACTACATGATTATATACAAACAAATGGCACCACTAAATACATTACAAAGTGACAATGATATACAGTTGGCTACACAATGAATAAATAAAAATAAAAACAGTTTGTCACCCACAGGGTATTTCAAAATCCATCTAAATACTCATATCAGTATCAATTTTGCGCTAAAAAATGTCCATCAAGAAGGGGCCTGGCATATGCGAATTAAGATAACAGTAACTTGTTTCGGCATCTGATAGCCCCTGTAATATAACTCGCTACCCCGAAACAGACCACCACGGACCCAAGCATTTGTAAATAGGTCAGGGCCGGTCTGGCTTGCTCAAAATTACTGCCCTGTTACATCCTAGGTTGTTCCTGCCAGTAAAGTCCCAGTCCTAGTATGCATTCAAGCCAACACTTTCGGACCGGAAAGTGGCAGAAGTTATTTTTGTTGCAAAAGTACTAAAGTACTAATAAGCATTTGATTAAATACACATTATGTGACCCAGATTACATGATTTAATTATTTGACCATTGACCAAGATGACAGCACAAGAACTGACATTTCTTAAGCATAGCTCTTCGGTGAATCTCATTAGGAGAGTCTACTTCGGATTGTAACCTCGCTTTTTTGTTAAATATACAATTTTTCTTAAATTCATTCCATTCAATTAATTTACACTGAAGTATAATTTCGATACGTGGCAGTCATGTAGGACAGGTTAGTGACACGCAATGGCACTAAGCACCCTGTCTATCCGTGATGACCCACTATTCTTCTCAGGTTTCCCTGCTCACTATAACTGACTGGGCTCTCATCTAGAACTGAGAGGGGCTTGAATGCCCCCATGTTAGGCCTATGTAGCGGCTGAGATATATATATTCCATTGACTTCAAAGCTTGTGATGTGAGTTTGAGGTGTTGCAAAGCCACATCTTGACCTTCCATGCCTTGTTGGTGAGGTTTATAAAGTACTGAGACACCACATGAGCATGCACTCTGATTTGTGTTGTTACAAATGCGAGGAGATGGAAGTTGGTAGCACAGTTTTATTTGACATTACAAGCAATGGCAAAGGCAAATTTGTCAACCCTGAGAAAGGCACTGAGAGAGATTGAGGTAAGTAGCTCAATGATGAGGCATGGACGAAAGTAGCAGGGTATCTAAAGAAGGTTTCTTGAAATACCAGATTTCAACCAACCCATTTTAACATATTGCACAACCCATATTTAACACCAAATAAACTACACACAACTGTTTGTGGGCATCCTAGAAATATGACCTAGATGCCAGACACAGGGAGCAGATCTACAGAAGAAACATATTTGGCTAATCTCCTATATTTTACAGAAAGTGGAAGATAGAGCCCAATTTTCTTTGATCCCAAGAATTGTGCAATGGGATTAATGGGTACTCCAAAGAAAAACAGAGCGCAGAGTGGATTTGTGGATCTTGCTCTGCTATTGGCCAAAAGACAATCAGCGTGGAAGAGTGATAGTGCCCCACAGCACCCAAAGTGGAAGAGGGATCTCAATAAAAGGGTCTACGCAAAGGAGACACACTAACTGGCCTGTAAAAGTAAAAGGCGAGCAAGCAAAGGCGACAGAATGGGGCTTTCTGTTGAAACTAGCTAGGAAAAATGGTGAAAGACTTCATTGAAACCAGAATATTTGTTGCATATTCTGAGTGCTATTAGAGAGTTTGTATTGTCTGAGTGTCTTCAAAGCAAATTCGTCCAAGGATTTGCATGCAGATGTATTGCTGTGCCAGGTTTGGGGTGAGTGGGTATGAATTCATAAATAAGCCAGTTAAGGAGGGTGGGTGTCAGGATTTCGGGCAAGTGGAGGGCTGCATGCCAAACTAAAAATAATTTCAAACTACGATATGTATATGTTGCTGAGTCTTAAACTGACAGGTTGTAACATGCTAAGGGATGCATGCTGTCCATTGTATATGTTTTATACTGTTCTTCCTATCAGCTTTGCATGAGAGACTTAGAATAAAAAGGAATACAGATACTTACACTGATTGTGTACCCAATATTCTGCTACTCTCTGATCTCTGCCTATGTAGCTTGCTTTCTAGGCACAGTGCTATTATATATGACTCTGAGACATAATTGTCCTGAAAGATTCCGAGCAAGTCCCTGGGATTCGGTGAGCCTCTTCCTTCTTACATCCACTGTAAGCAAACAGCATCCCAAATCCAAATAATAAAATCCAAGCATCAGAACTTTCCAGTTCCATGACACTCTGTGCCCTCCCTCCCTCTGCTGATGTTGTGACAGGCAGTGGTCAATTTGGAAAAAAAAAAAGGTCTGGGGATCTCATCAGGAGGCAGCTTGCACCGGCCCTTTTCCCCACTTAGCGTCGCCTAAAAAAGAACCAACCACGAAACCCTACAAGTGGGGAGAGGATGTGGCGAGGTGACCAGTGCTGCCCTCTGAGCTGGGGAAACTGGGTTCGAGGTTCGGCTTTGGTTCAACATCCTGTGATTCTGGGAAAATCACTATAGGCCCGATGTAGGTAGGGCTTTACCGATCGGTATCGGCCGAAAATACCGATTTTTGGCCCTTACCGATCGGTAAACAGCCATCTAGATGTAGGGAAGCAAAAACAGAACGAATCGGATAGAAAACCGATTCGGAATGTGTACCGAATGGGAAAGAATCCGATACGTACATACCGAAAATCGGATATGTAACGAATCGGAAAATCACCGATTCGGTTACAAAGACCGAATCGGTCCATGTACCGATTCGTTAGTGACACCGATTCGGAAAATCACCGATTCGGTCCCACTACCGATTCGTTAGTGACACCGAATCGGAAAATCACCGATTCGGTCCCACTACCGATTCGTTAGTGACACCGATTCGGAAAATCACCGATTCGGTCCCACTACCGAATCGTTAGTGACACCGATTCGGAAAATCACCGATTCGGTCCATGTACCGAATCGGAAAAAATACCGATTCGGACATGCTCCGAATCGGAAAACATGCCGATTCGTATGATTCTCCGATCGGGAAATTCCCCGATTCCGACAGTTGGGGAGATGTAGGGAGGCACAGAAACACCGAAATCGGCTCAAAATCGGTAGAATTCACTCGGTATTTACCATGGATTGCAATCAGGTGGTAACCAACTCCAACCCACATAAACAGTCCCAAAATGCATTGCAACTTGCAGGATGGCAGCTTTCTATGTCATTGCGAGGCGGCTACGGCTACAGCAGGAAGGACTGAGGGAATGGCTAAGAAATGAACAGGTCTACAGACAGAGGATAACCCTGTTCATGCTCACTGAGGCTGAGATCCTACAGAGATACAGGCTGGACTCTGACACCATACTTGAGCTCATCAGGGACCTTAAGCCATACTTGGACCACCACACCCCAAGGGCACACGCCATCCCTGCCCACGTCCAGGTGCTATGCAGCCTACACCTGGTAGCGTCTGGCAGCTATCAAAGTGGAGTAGCAGCAGCAGGAGGGGTGAGCCAGAGCAGCCTGTCAAGGTTCTTCCACATATTCCTTGACGCCATGATAGACAGGATGGACCAATACATCTCATTCCCTGCAACCCACGCAGAACTGCTACAAACCAAAGCGGACTTCTACCAGATGGCACACTTTCCCCAAGTCATCGGTTGCATAGATGGCACGCATATTCCGATTTGCCCACCAGCGGACACCGAATACATATACCGCAATCGGAAATCGACACACACCATCAACGTGCAGGTGATCTGCAATGCCAAGTACACCATCACAGACCTGGTAGCAAAATTTCCAGGGAGTACCCATGACTCCTATATATTCCAACAGAGCGGCATATATGCACGGCTGATGGCTGGCGATTTTGGAGAAGGATACCTCCTAGGTGAGCCACATCATCAGACCCCCATAACACATAGTAGGTAGGTGTAATACATGTATGCATGTGTCTAATGTGACCCCTTTCTCTTCCAGGCGACAGTGCATATGCCCTCCGCTCATTCATACTCACCCCCTACCTCAACCCCTCCACACCCAGCCAAAGGAGGTATAACCGTGCCCACATACGCACCAGGAATGTTGTTGAACGGACCTTTGGCATCTGGAAAAGTAGATTCAGATGCCTGCACAAGAGTGGAGGTGCAAGGCAGTATACCCCCATCACCTGCTGCAAGATCATAGCTGTATGTGCAATGTTACACAACCTTGCGGTCAAGAAGGGCACTGAGGTGGAGTTGTCTGACTACGAGGACTATGACGACGACGAAGCTGTGCCACTGACACAGCCAGCTGGGGTGTGTACGCCATGTGATGGCAGATACAGACGTGAGGAGATCACTGAGAACTATTTCTGACTGAGTACAGATGCAAAGACAGCTAAATGTTGCTTGGAAAATAAACTTTTTAATAGTGATGCACCACAGTTACATCACTGAAGTGCATAAAAAAATGGAGTCTGTCAAAACAAATAAAGTCCAGGGTTCTGGTATGATCATCCCCCCTTGCCAGCCTATTTTTTGGCCCGCTTTCCAGACCCACTGGGGTGTCCCTCGGCCCCCTCCGAATGGCCAGCAGCATCAGCGGAGCGCCTGGTGCTCCTCCTTGGCTCTGATGCAGCGCTGGCCGGGCTGCTGCGGCTGCTGCTGTCACCAGCATCACCCAGGTCCAGGGCAGGATTGGAGGCGGCGTTCGATATTAACATGGCCTCCATGGCCGTGGTGATCCTGGCCATCCCCCTGGTCAGCTCAGCAGTATGCTGACTCTGCACCGACTCCTGATTTGCGCTACGCTGGCACAGCTGTGCAGTCGCCGCTGCAAGGCGGGCCATGGCCCGGTTGAGCACCCGGGCATCCCTCCTGCGCGCAACCTCATGCTCCTCCTGCCTGGCAGAGGAGTGGGTGATGGCAGTGGTCAGCCTGCCCAACCCTGCTGCCACCTCCTTGTTGCTGTCCACAACAGCCTGGAACCCCTTCACCAACTCCCCCATCTGCAGGTTGTGCTGCAGGAGCTGGCGTTGGCAGGCCATGGTGGATCTGGCCTGTTGGCGCTGGATTTTGACCATCTGGCCCTCCAGGCCCAGGAACACACTGCCCTCCCGTGCTGGTGCAGCAGTGGTGGTGGTGGTGGTGGTGGTGGTGGCACGGCGTCTGGCACTGCTGCCTCCGGCCTGCTGAGTGGGCTGGGGTGCCACTGGTGGTGGTGTGGTGCTGGCCGGTCCCGGAGCCCCTGCTCCCAGGACAGGTAGGACGGGTGGCAAGGCCACGGTTGTGGCAGGAGCTGTTGTCGGCGGAATGGTCTGCCTTGTTGGGGAGTTGCATGGTGAAAATTGCAAGGGGGGTGAGCTGGGCAGTACTGGGGAGTGCACTGCCTGGAAATCAATCACCAGGACTCCCTCCATTCCAAGCCCTGGGGTGTCTCCTTCCTCATCCTCTTCCTCCTCCTCCTGGCCAGGCTGGCTGGTGCTCGGCCCTGCCACTGCAGTATGTGATGTGGAAGCTCCCTCTGCTGCCACAGTGGTGCCGCCTGATGGTGCCCCTAGGTACAAAGAAGCATTTGTAAACTGAGTGCCGATGTATTACAGTCAGTACAATTATGGCATTCCACATGTCCTTGCATCTCCTTACACCGTGTCACACTGTTTCCTGTCTTGTGATTCTGCACTGACATATTTGGCTAACTTCTGCTGACTACATGTACCATGATGCTTGTCTCTTGTATGTTGGTGACAGTACAGTGCTGGTGTTTGCCTATGCATTGTGTCTAATGGGGAGGTGTCTGGTAGGGTGTGTCATGATGCGCATGCTTCTTACCTGTAGCTGTGGCCATCGCAGTGCTGTCCAGGGTCCCGATCCCTACAATGCTCTCCCTCTCGATGGTGCTGGAGACAATTTCCTCCAGCTCGGTGAGGGGTGGCGCCGGGTTCTTGCCTCCTCCGGTGTGTCCTGCCTGCCTTTGGAGGTCGGCCAGCTTCCTCTTGGTGAGGCTGCGGAGGTCATAGAACCTTTTCTTAAGTTCCTCAATGGACCTGGGGGTGACTCCAGCAGCATTGACCTTCTGGGCGATGTCTGCCCACAATCGCCTCTTGGTGCTGTCTGGCACGTTGAGGGACAGCTTGCCAAAGAGCTGGCGGTGCACCCTCACCACCTCCTCAACCAGCACCTGTAGTTCTGTGGTGGTGAATTTTGGCTTCCTCTTTTGGGAGGACTTCTGGCTTCCTGCCTGATCTGCCATATTCTCTTGCTCCTGCTCAGTCTGCAACCTCCTTCTCCCACTGCTGCTAACTGTGTGTTGGGCTCAGGCAGGCTTTCCAGAAACTTCTAGAAACTTCTTAATTGGCTGCACCTGCCAGGGTTGCCACTCCCTGTTTGGGTGGGGGAGGGGGAGCCACCTCATTGGCTGAATCGCCTATTGCCGAGTCTGCTTTTACCGATTCGGTAAAATCCGAATCGGTAAAATCCGATTCGGTATTATCCGATTCGGTAAAAGCCGAATCGGGTCATGCAATGCATTCCTATGGGCTTTTTCGCCATGGGTCTATGATTGCCGATTCGGTTTTTACCGAATCGGCTTTTACCGATTCGGTATTCGCCGAATCGGAAATATCCGATTCGGTGGTAGCCGATTCGGTATTTTCCGATTCGTTGTTGGCCGATTCGGTAATTTCCGATTCGGACCTAGCTGAATCGGAACGTACCGAATCTCATTACCGATGCCGACCGAATCGGTTTTCAGTCGGTATTTTTTTCCTACATCTCGTTTTCCGATTTCAGAATACCGATTCGGCCCGCCTCGGTATTTTGAAATCGGAAAATCCCGTTTACCTACATCGGGCCCTATATCTCCCCATGCCTACCAAAAATGAATGGGTCGAGTTTGCGCTGTAAGCACCAGTGTTGATGAATAAGTGCCGATGCGGAGCACCAGAAACCACTGGCTCAAATGAAGCACTGGTAACAGATGGAACATTTGAACCATGTGGGAAAATTGTGCTTGACTGCTGACTCACGGTATGTGGAGAGCCTACATTTTGAGCAAAAGGGAAATATCAAAAATGTCATGCTGTTATATCAGACGAAGATGGTGTGTGTGGCCAAACAGATGGGCTGGGACAAGTGCCTCTGTTAATCCTTCATTTGTTAACATTAAAGGGTCTAAAATTGACGTAGATGAGCGACTGAAGGAGAAGGAGGAACACTGAAAAATAACGTAATGATTCTAATATCCGATTCATTACTAAGTTCTCTCAACAAAGTAACACGGTGTTTCTTTTTGTTAAAGCATCTGCAAATTCTCAGATTGAACACTGTAATAAAATAAAAACATCAGTTTCATTAGGCCCTTGATCACGTATACCAGAGCAAGAACCATAGGTAATATTGTGAGAACGAGTGATTCCATTTCACACAGTACTACCAAAGTATTTTAAGCAGAGATACTCGAACCTCTAAGAGGTTGCTATAAATGTGGGATTGGAGTTGTTGTAAAGTTATTCTAGACAGCATTGTCTGCTTCATCAATTAAAACAGAATCAAGCATTACAAAATACATCAAATTATGAAGTGTTGTAGGTTCTACTAAACAAGGGCTCAAAGTAAGATAGAAGTAACATTGATAGCTATTAAAATGATTATTAATTATACCCTTTAACAGAACACTTAGTAAGCTTCACACTTTGCAAACGGTCAATCAAAGAAAAATATTTGGTATTCATATTCTTATTAACGACAGGAGAATAGGAAATTGAGTTTATCCTGAGTGAAATTGAGATCCTCTGGATCCACACACTGGACAGGCAAATGAAACCTTAAATCTGATCATACATTACACTCAGCGCACTCAACACCGGACGCCTCCCCGGCTGCCACCGAGCTACCCTAGGACGCACCCACGGACCCTTCACCTGCCAATCCTGTAAGTTCGCCTGCATCCGGACCTGCAACCCACCCGCACCCGCCAAGCCAAGCACCAACAGCAACCACCTGAAATGCATCCTGCTCAACACCCGCTCCGTCCACAGACACGCGTGGAACTATGGAACCTGCTCGACACCACATCTCCGGACGTCGCCTTCCTCACGGAGACCTGGATGAACACCTCCTCAGCACCCGACATCGCCATAGCCATCCTGGACGGATACAAGATCACCCGGAGGGACCGTGTCAACCAGACTGGAGGAGGCATCGCCATCGTCCACAAGAACACCATTCTCATCACGACCAACTCCGAGGACACCCTCACAGCTGCCGAACATCTTCACTTCCAGATACACACCGACCCCAAGACCACACTCAGAGGCACCCTCATCTACAGACCCCCAGGACCCCGCACACAATTCAGCGAAGACATCGCAGACTTCATCAGCCCACACGCCCTTCCCTCCGCTGACTACATCCAACAACACCACCACCCTACTGGACAACCTCGCCAACCTCGGACTCAAGCAACTGGTGAACACCCCCACCCACTATGCCGGACACACGCTTGACCCAATCTTCTCCTCCAGCAAGCACATCTCCTTCAGCCACTCCACCGGGCACCACTCGACAGACCACAGCAGCGTCCACTTCAGCTTCAGAAAGACCACAACTCACCACCTCCCGCAACAGGTTCCCCGCAGGAACTGGAACAAGATCACCACCGACCAGCTCACCACATCACTGAACCAGAACCCTCCCGCCAGATCAACAGACCACAACCAAGCAGCCCACAACCTTGCACACCAACTGCGCCGATGACCTCGCACCCCTAAAAACCCATCCCAGCAGGCCTGTAAGCAAGAGAGCTCCATGGTTCAACGACGACCTCAAGAACTCCAAGAAGAACTGCTGCACCCTCGAGAAAGCCTGGCGAAAAAACCCGACCACAGACAACTTGACCGCCCTCAAGCCCGCCACCCGCAAACACCACCAGCTGATCCACACCACCAAGAAGTCAGCATTCAAGGAACGACTAGACAATAACGCACACAACAGCAAGGAGCTCTTCAGCATCGTCAAAGAGCTCTCCAACCCCAGCGCCGGAAACAACGACATCACTCCCTCACAAGACCTCTGCGACTCACTCGCCTCGTTCTTCCACAGCAAGATCGCAGACATACACAACAGCTTCGGTGAACAGACCACGCACCCCACCACAGAACCAACGCCCCCCACCACCACCCTCCGCGACTGGACCCCAGTCAAAACCGAAGACACCATCTGCACGATGAACACCATCCACTCCGGATTGCCAACCGACCCATGCCCTCACCACGTCTTCAACAAGGCCGACTCCGTCATCGCACTCCAACTCCAGGACATCATCAACTGCTCCTTCAACACCGCCACCTTCCCGGAGTGCTGGAAACATGCCGAACTCAGCGCCCTCCTGAAGAAACCATCAGCAGACCCCACCGACCTCAAGAACTACCGCCCCATCTTGCTTCTCCCGTTTCCTGCCAAAGTCATCGAGAAGACCGTCAACAGACAGCTGGCCGCCTTCCTCGAGACGAACGGATCCCTCGACCACTCACAATCTGGCTTCCGAGCCAATCACAGCACTGAGACCGCCCTCATCACAGCCACTGACGACATCCGAACCCTGCTCGACAACGGGGAAACAGCAGCCCTCATCCTCCTGGACCTCTCCGCAGCGTTCGATACTGTCTGCCACCGCACCCTAGTACAACGCCTCAGCAACGTCGGAATCCAAGAGAAGGCACTGGAGTGGATCATCTCGTTCCTCGCCGGAAGAACCCAGAGAGTCCACCTCCCCCCGTTCAGATCTGAGGCCACCGAAGTCATCTGCGGCGTACCACAAGGATCATCACTCAGCCCCACCCTCTTCAACGTGTACATGAGCCCCCTCGCTGCCATCGCACGCCAACACAGCCTCAACATCATCTCCTATGCCGACGACACCCAGCTGATCCTCTCCCTCCCCAACGACCCCGCCACCGCCAGAACCAACCTACACAAAGGGATGAAAGAAGTAGCCAAATGGATGAAGAACAGCCGCTTGAAACTGAACTCAGACAAGACAGAAGTCCTCATCCTTGGATCATCACCATCTGCCTGGGACGACTCCTGGTGGCCCCCGGCCCTAGGCAGCGCACCCAAACCAACGGACCACGCATGCAACCTGGGCTTCATCCTGGACTCCTCCCTGTCGATGACCAGACAAGTCAACGCCGTCTCGTCTTCATGTTTCAACATCCTATGCATGCTCCGAAAGATCTTCCGATGGATCCCCACCGAAACCAGGAAGACGGTCACCCAGGCACTTGTCACCAGCCGACTGGATTACGGAAACACCTTCTACACCGGAACCACAGCCAAACTGCTGAAAAGACTCCAACGCATCCAGAACGCCTCCGCACGACTCATCCTGGACATCCCCCGCCTCAGCCACATCTCCGGACACCTGAAAGACCTGCACTGGCTCCCCGTCAGCAAAAGAATCACGTTCCGCCTCCTCACCCACGCACACAAAGCCCTCCACGACTTAGGCCCCAGGTACCTCAACAACCGCCTGACCTTCTACACTCGCCAACTACGTTCGACCAGCCACGCCCTCGCCGCCGTTCCACGCATCCGAAGAGCCACCATGGGAGGAAGATCCTTCTCCTACCTGGCAGCCAAGACCTGGAATTCCCTCCCCATCCACCTCCGTCTTACCCAAGACCACCTCTCCTTCAGGAAGCAACTCAAGACCTGGCTGTTCGAGCAGTAGCGGACACCCCCACCCCCTCCCTAAGCGCCTTGAGACCCTCCGGGTGAGTAGCGCGCTATACAAATTTCTTGATTGATTGACTTTTTAAAGTAGAGATTAATGTTTGTTTTTCTCCTCATAATTTTTCCAAGAGCCAAAATATTGGGTAATTGGATTTACTAACAATTTTGATGAGATTTTTGTGCACATTAAAACAGAAACATCACCTGCCTATAAACTTTGCAGCCCCAGATACTTTGCTGAATTATTTAAGTACTTCTTTAAGTTTTTATATTAATTTTGCTAATAAGATTATGTGACGTCATACAATGCTAACAAACGAGAACATAGAATTCTTCGTGACCATTTATATTGCAAGAGATAATAGAATATGTGGTGTTACAGGATACACAGAATTAGTATTTCTCAATTTGGACTACAAATATGGCGTGGATAATTTCTGTTTAAAATAAACCGGAAGTCTGGTTTGGTGTGCGCTGATGTAAATGGAGCTAGCCTCTAAAGCCATCTCGAGAAAGGTCCAGGTTTGTTTGCAGACAGGACAGACTGCAGTGGAAAGCACAAAGTTATACATCTTTTAGTGCAAATTAGAGAATGTTTTGTTCCCTTTCAAAAAAAAAATGTTTAACAAGAATCACAATGAAGTTCTATTATTTGTTTTAGATCCCTGTGCTTATCATGGTCTTGAAATTGGATACTCACCTTAGAAACAAGATGGCAGGTCAGGGAGCCTAATATTGTGTTGTTTTATTTACCAGATGGATAAGCATTAGAAGTTGCTGTATTGAGGTATACATTGTGAAATATGATAATCAAGAATACTTGACGTGCTGGGATGCTTCTGATCTAAATGCTTTCATACTGCTCAACCTCATGTTTGGTTTTAACTGATGAACTTAAAGAGGCAATATTCTTGAGCTTTTTCTGCTACATATTCATGTCATATAATTAAAGATTAACATGTTTACATTTTGTAAATATTAACCAAACAGTGGCTAAAACCTGGTAGATTTATATAGTAAACGTCTCCTTTTTATAGTTTTAGCCTTCACAAAAGCAAAAGGACACTCAAAACACTAATCGGGAAAGCGAACATAATTTTAATTTTAATTATACAGTCGGTCAAAATAATGCACAATTAACAACATTTGTAATTTTGTTTCAATAAAAATTCTCCCTTTATTAATGTGCTGCGGAAATGCACTAAACATTTTACTTTCATTTGGCATACCGGTTTTCTCAATGAAATTCGAACAAGTCATTTTTGTAACATAACTTTTTCGACCAAACCTTGTAGAGCGAGGACACTGTAAAATGCCAGAGAAGGCATCCCGATTTCTTGAAAGGAATGTATTCCAAGGACAAAGTGCAAATACGAGTACGCCCGTATTGGGTCTACCAAAATCACCGACCACTTATTGGCTTGGATTTTCCTGATCACCTTATGTTTCAGGGCAGAGAGAAATGGCCATAGTAATCGTCTGATAATCAGTATCTGTGAGTCATTTCACTCGATGGCTGACTTTACTCCCCCACGTCTACTTGAATAAAAAATAGAAACAGCTATTTCAAAGATTACTGAAGAAATGAATTACGACCCCACAGTAAGCACCAGGGTAGTTGCCTCGCACACCAAGACGCGGGGTTTGTATTCTGCAGGTTCCCTGTACAAAGGGCTCATTCGGTGGTTAGGAAGCTTGACGTGTGTCTTGAAATGAAAGCAGGGAAAACGCCCCCCTCTGTTTTTAGTTGGGTAGTAAAAGACAGTCATAGTAGGTGCGGTGGGCCTCTCACAGGCATGGGCCCTGGTTGCATCTGCTACGTCATTGACTCACCTTTTCACCATTCTATGCACAATAACACAACGAATACATTTACTTAGAAGTTTCTAGGGAATATAGGATAGTTTTCTTGCATAAGTATAAAGTTAATGGGGCTTATTTACAAGCCCCTTGCGCCACTTTTGGGTTACTTTTCCCATGTTAAAAGTGACGCAACAGTGGCGCAAGGGGCTTGTACATCTGCCCCCATATTTGAACTTCCTTTAAGTGTTTTTTTTTCCTGTTGTGGTCTCTGTTTGTCTTCTATCCAGGGTACAAGGGGATGTTCAATAATTCATATGTTCACCTTGATATTCTGTCATTACTTCTTGTGTAACCAGTTATGAAAAATAAAAAGTTATAAAGTGATAAAAAAGAAAATAACACATGGAGGACAACTGATTAACACTTGTTATTTACCGCGCGACACACCTGATAATATGTAGCAGCAAAAATGATACAACAAATGCATTATTATGTTATTATTGAATAAATCGCTGCATGTAAAACATTTACTAAGTATAACGTGGGACCTCTTCACATTTGTCATTTGATGAGCATCCTGCGTGTAATTAATCACAGATTGATAGCGTTTACATGTTATTATAAGACGTCATTTGTCATTTAACATCTGATGAACCACTAACCTTGGGATTCTGGGGTAGCGCAAAGCCCTTCAACGCCAGAGCGAGAAAGTAATATATTAATGCAATTACACTAAAGTACAACAATGTACTAAATGGGATTACGACACAACCATTTGAACCGCCAAATGGTTTGCTGCGCATGCGCAAATGGTTGGCATAACCTGAAACTCACAGTAGCTCTACCCGAGACACCTAATCAATATATCCTCATGTGTCACGTGCCAGATACTCAAGGCCCTTCTTTCTGCGGGGCACAGCAATCAATAGCGGGCCATGCAGGCACACAGAGACAGTAATGGGAGGTAAACATTCCCTTTCACTCATTTATCAACCTAACTTCACATAATGGCGCTGGGGGTTACTCAAGGTCAACAAGCAGCTAAGCTGCATTCTTCCGTTGTTTGATTGTGAGCACACATTAACAAATTGATATCAAGGCCCCTTGATTAATTGTTTCAGAGTGTTTCCATTTTACAGTTGTATATTCGACTGCTTAATGTGCATTGCTTTTATTACATCACTTCCAGTTAAGTATCTGAATTTATCAAGAGACAGACCCATAAAACAGTCGTGTATCTAAGCACTTGTCCAGAGGCCAGTAATTATTAACATGTGTAGCTGGGGCATGCGTCTGATTGCATTTATTTGGGTCTTTTTCTTTTGTGTAGGGGAATTATGATTAGCCAATGAATCAATCAATAAAAAAAACATTTATGGAAACACACTTGTCCCATAGAAATGAATTCAGTAAATCAGGAATTGAAATTTTACTTTCTTTATGGATTACAGAATAATTTTGATTATCTCAATCAAATTAAATGTATTTTATTTATGTATTTATTCTGTTTTGTAGGTCTGGCTTGACCGTGCAGCTGCCAATTACCTTATGTGATCAACAGAAGAATAGCATTGAGAATCACTACTGAGACAGGGGCTTTTGTCCACCCACAAGTTGATTTTATTGAGTACAGCATTAGGTTGGGCAAAAGTTGGGTCTTCCGACGACAAAGAATGTTTTCATATTACCCTTTTTGCCTTGTGGAAAAGATTATGCTCAGTACAGCTGGGCTGTGCTGGTTATGCTGCCAATTCAATGATCAAGACCTGATTCATTAACTATTTATACTAGCAGCCCGTCCCGACCTTGTCCGGGAGCAATCAGGCTTCCCCGACCCCCGCCTGCCCCGACATTGCCCAGCAGCCCGGGCCCCCGGCCGCTCCGTCCCCCGCCTGCCCCGACCCCCGCCTGCCGCGACATTATCCCCCAGATGTCACAAAGGCCCAGTGTTGAGGCGCTCTGCATAAATCTCCATGGCAGATGCTGTAAGTCCCCGTCCCCCGCCTGCCCCGACATTGTCCCCCGGAGCCTTTCCTCAGCCGATGTAAATTGTACCCTTCTGTTTTGTTGTAACTCCCCATCCCCCGCCTGCCCCGACCCCCGCCTGCCCAACATTGTCCCCCGGAGCCTTACCTCAGCCAATCTAAATTCTATCCTTCTGTTTTGGTGTAAGTCCCCGTCCCCCGCCTGCCCCGACCCCCGCCTGCCCGACATTGTCCCCCGGAGCCTTACCTTAGCCGCTGCTCCTCAGTTCACCGCTCCTCCTTCTGTTTTGGTGGAAGTTCCCATCCCCCGCCTGCCCCGACCCCCGCCTGCCTGACATTGTCCCCCGGAGCCTTACCTCAGCCGCCGCTTCTCAGTTCACCGCTCCTCGCCGCTGGTCAACGCTCCTCCCGCCAGTCCGCTGCTCCCCACCTCCTCCCCCACGCCATGTCCGCCGCTCGTCACTGCTCCTCCCCCGCGCCATGTCCGCCGCTCCTCCTCGCGCTCCTGGACGCCGCACCTCCCTGCGCTCCTGACATCAGTACGCAGGTCGCGGCCGGCGCTACTTCGAGGGGACTACTTTTTTTATAATGTAAATTTTTTTAATATAACGTATTTTTTAACTTTATATAGCCTATGTATATCTGCACACCCTGAGGATTACAACAATGTATCGGGTGTGTGGATTGGTGCTGTGGTTCCCGAGTTTACCCGCCTCAAAGCTTCAAAGTTCTTCCTTTATAATAGTAGTATAGATTAACGTCAAAGGGAGTAGGTCTAGTGTATTTATTGAGAAAAGCATAGTAAACACCAATAGCTATTTAAGGGTGGATTGTTATTACATTGTCTTAAATCTTGTAAGATGTTTTTTTCACACTGTATCTTACATTAGACTTTAGTGGGCAAGTGCTTTGGTGTTTGTTACCTACTCTTGCAAAAAAGATTTACACTGTGATAAACCTTTTTGTCCTTTTTAGGAGAGTTGCATTTTGTTTTACAAACTCTAATTGGGAATATAGTTGCAAATGTATTTATTTGTTTATATTTTTATATAGAATAGCAGACTAAAGAGAAAGCCGCAGGCTGTATATCTAACTTATAAATCGAGAAAAAATCTTTTACAAGGAAAATTCGGATAAATATTCATGCAACATGAAACTGGGTATATTGAATACTAATTCTTACAATTTGAATGTATCAATATCAGAGGATGAACATTCTTCTTGGATGGTCAGGGCACACAGATAAGGAGTAGGAGAAGAAGTGCAAGTTGGAAGCTTGTAAGCTGTAATGAGGGAGGGAGATGTAAGATATGATATGATCAATAGGACTGTAGAATTTGAAATAGCTGAAAGAGGAAAGACTTTAGGAAAGATTTGGATAGTTTGTATTAAGATTATATTAGATTTTTCATCCCATTTTTTAAACTGGTTCAATTCAGACACAGTTGATACAAGTAAGATTTGAACTTTTTCCTAAAAGAAATCATGTCCAAGGTGCATCTGATATGTTCTCGTAAAGGGTTCCAGAGGTAGGTGCAGCACCAGAGAAAGGCTGACTGTGGCCCAATTATGTTGGAACATTTTCGTTTTTTGATTCTAGGCCAGAGCTCTTCAAAGTCAGTTCAGGAGAGCTGGATCTATGCCAGATATTTAAGATAACTACATTGATCGGAATGGGGATATGCTAAATATCTGGCATGGATCCGGCACTCCAGGACTGACTTTGGAGAACCCTGTTCTAGGCAAAAGGTGTCCTTACTCCGCACATTTTTTACCTCAAGATTTTTAAAGTACCTTTGAAAATATTGACATCAGTTTTCATGTGGAGCTTTGAAGATGATAAATGCTGTTAAGACTTTTATTCTCACCTCCACTAGGAACCAGTATAAGCCCTTTACAACGGGCATGGTGTGGTTGTATTTATGACTGTACACCTGATGTTTATGCGTACGAAAGCATATGCTAAGTTCAGTAGGACTGAGTTGGTTATGGTGGCAAGCCGATGATATAGGCCTGAATTGGTTCATTGAGAAAATTATGTCTTCTGCTGCCTGATCTGTTTATTATTAAAAGTTATGACAACGACAGGAGGCCTGATCTGTTTCTCATGAAAAGTTTATGTTAAAGTGATACATTTTAAAATGTGTCTTGGTATTACACTGTGTTAATAGTTATTGATAGAAATTCTGCTACACGGAATCTAACAGATTTCTGTAGCTAGCAACGTTTTGGTTTAGGTCACCTTCTTGACAAACCCTTCGGGCTGAATATTTGCCATGGGACATTCCTTGTTGTGTCCTATTGAGATTGGTTGAATATTGTTCAGCTAACAGTAAATTTGCTCATATTTGCAATTTTTGGGACTGTATGCATATTGGTTGGCATCTTATGCACAATGAATAAGGTCTGAGCAGCTTATGTGACAAGGCCATAATAAAGGCTTTATGCCTGGGTTAGTTCACTGGCAAAAGTTAAGTTATGTCAGATGCCACATTATTAAAACTAATTACTTTGACAGTAGGCCTGCCTTATTTATTATGAAAAGCATATGTTAAAGCCAACAGGCCTAAATAGTGGAATGTTATTACAGCCTGTTAAAACCCGTAGACAGATATTTTGTTACTCGGAATCCCACTATTTACCTTAGTATGCAAGGATTTTGTTGCTGATTGCCCCTTTAACAAAACCTGTGGAGAGAGGATTCACCTTGCTATAATCCTTGCTAGACCTACTTATGAGGACCTGGAAGGTTTAGTTGCCTGCCCGGCACTTGCAATTACAACAACTCAATGAAACATATATACATACAACTAAGTACATGCATAGAAATACATAAAGAGGCTTTGGATCAGTCCTCTTCTGTCATTGGTCTGTTTGAGTGTCATTCTCACCCTGCTTCCAAACATCAGAGCATACTGCAATCATGTGTTTTATTGCCCTGTGAATGACAGCATTTTGCCTGAGCACATGTACCTCTTACTAAAATGACCGTGCTTCAGTTCCATGGCTGGTAAATAGTTTAGTTTTCAATGTTCTCTTTTATATGTCTCCATTCATGTTGTTCTTTCTCCTTTTTTTAGTTTTAATATTATTTTCTAAAGCATACTGAAGCTCCCTAGTCAGTGTTACTAGGCCCCTCATTTGCTGGCAATATTCTACAACCCATGCAGCCACTGTCTCTAAAACCAGGCATCCATCTTGGAAAAGTGTTAGCCATACTGTAACATTGTTTACCATGCTAAGATAGCCAATAAATTGCTTCTAAACTTGGCAACCAAGTTGAAACTTTAAATCAGCAATACACTATGCACAATATCATTACTAGATGACAAGCTGTGAGCACACTGTTTGTTGCTGCATGTCTCCTTTTTCTACTCTTATTTTTCTACTTTATCTTCCACATGCTTGTTGAGATTGTTTGTGTGTTTTAATGTGGAAGGGTAAGGTAAGAATGGGTCACTGGGTAAATGATTGAATACATGAGTGCAACAATGAGAGTAAAAGTGCATTTATGATGAGATATTGAGTGTGCAATTGAGTGTCTAAACTCACCAGAGGAAGAAAAGGCACTTTGAATTATAAGTGAGACCTACTGGCATTGCCAATACTTTTTTTATCTAGCCTGAATGAGGCACTAACAGTATCAGAACAGTGTAAAACATTTGGATGGAATAGATCAAAGTAAAGACATAGGAAACAGATTAAATGACTGTAGAAAACACAAGGGCTCTTATTTAAAGATGGCTTCTAATTCCATTTGAGTGCAACTGTGAGTTTGTGCCCAAAACAAGAGTAGAAGTGCAACTAACTTCAATTTCCCCCCACACAAATCAAAGTATACTTCACCCATGTCCTACGATGCAAGAGGTAAAGGTCATGAAGTAATGGCTCAAGATCTTAGTAAAATTAGATATTCTGGTTATCAAAGTGGCTCTAAGTTGACATCGTCACAGTGGCGAGCATTAAAAAGTCTGAAGGAGGATAATATTATCATTATAAAACCCTCCCTCGGGTAAAGGGAAAATATGCTAGTAATGTCAAAGCAAATGTACATTGGAGAAGCAATGTGACAATTAAATGGCAGAGATTGTTATGAATTGATCACAAGGAGGTGTACCAATCAGAAATTACCAGGTGTCATGAACTGTTACTTGACTGGAGAGGTAGGAGTGTATTTGACTACAAGGAATTATCTTTTCTGAAATGTAATCATTCTCGGTTTCCCACAACAATCTCTTACCAAAAAAATTCCTTACTTCCCCCAAGTCCACCCATTGTGTCTTCTAAACATAGTTTACTTGAGAATACATACATTTATATTGACCATTACCTATTCTTTTTTGTGATAAACTCTAGAGACAGTTGTGAAGGACCGTATGGATTTCATCAAATAAATAATAGATAGCCACTGGGAATATTTGTACACCGTGCTGACATTAAAGGTCAATAGTTTCTATATGAAATAGAGCCATGCAAAAAGAATTAATATAGAACAATATAAAATATAATTACGTTTTGTTTAAATGAAAGCATGTTCTTATTTCACGAAAGATATATGGACAAAGAAGGAGTAAGGTGATGGGCCCCCCCAGATTACCCAGAGGGACGCCTGGTGTACCGACGGGATGAGCGGTGCTCTTCTTACCTGAGCAGCTGCCAGGTGGGGTGATGCTATTCCTCCTACTAAATTTAGGGGAGAAGATTGAATGAATTTGAGAAAAATATACAGGTGATATTTTTCCTTTTCTAATACAGTAGCCATTTACATCTAGGTCCTGAAGAAAGCAGTGACATATTTAGAGTCACCTTTGCTGAAACATGTTGACCCTACTGATTGGCAGATATTATGTTAAATCTGCTTGTTTTCTCACATTTTAACCCCTTCACTGCGGCGGCTATTCCGCCGCAGTGCCAAGGGGGCGGGGCGGCCGCGCGGCGGCCGCATGCTGGTGACGGAACCGCTCCGTCACCAGCGTCGGTTGAGCTCTGCTTGTGACGGAGCGGTTCCGTCATGGCCCGCCCCGCTCAATAGAACGTCCAGCGCATGCGCGAAATTCGCCCCGCGCAGGCGCGCCGAGCGGGCCATGACGGAACCGCTCCGTCATCAGCACAGCGCACCCGCAGCTGATGACGGAGCGGTTCCGTCATCAGCGTCCAAGGGGTTAATATTAGGAGTTTTGAGGGAGCTTATTAAAATATTTCTTTATCTACTAAACAATTACCTAATTTTAACATTGCACTATTTTCACGCATTTAATTTGGCACTGTAACTCAGCTACCCACAACAGATAATCTTCCAGTCCTCCAAACACAACTTTGGATTTTTCTGAAGTTGGTTTATCTATCAATACTACACTGATAGACATACTGCACTTTCTCCTGGGCAAGGAGAGCCCAAATGATGTAGGGCGGTACCAGGTGGGAGCTGATGGGCACCTTTTCCAGATATGGGAATTTGTGTGTAGTATGACACATAGTCATATCACTTCATTCACCACATAGCATCTCTTTTGATGTCTCCATAGTAAGATTCGTAGTTTCTCTCTTGACCCTCAGATACGTTTTTTAGTAGTAAGGTGATGGGCACCTGCTTCATTCCCAGTGATGCTAATCTTTTCATAGGCTGGTTGGAGGAGCACTTGTCTTGTTGCTGGACATGGAGATGCCGTCAAACAGGATAGTACTATGGCTACTCTACATTGATGATTTTTTTCTTTTTTTGGACTGGAGTTGAAAATTCAGTGTTGGCATTTGTGGGTGTGTTGGAGAATGATACGCTAAACATATGTTTAAGTGTACATGTAAGCATCTGCAGAGTAGAATATGTGGATGTAAAATGTTAGCCCCCACCCCCAGTAGCACACACACAGCTCTCTTTCCTGCCCCGGGGAAAACCATAGGCAACAGTCTAGTGGGACATCTGGTGTATAAAGGAGGGAGCTGGCCTATTGCTTCAGCACATTCGAAGACTAGACCATTGTATTTAGTGGGTCAAGCACATTGTAATACTCATTAGACTTCGCAAACATCTTCTGGGGAAGCGACAGTCGATAAGCAGAGTCTCGTTCAAGCCAGAGATGAGGTCGGTCTTCTGGACCAAGCAACCAGTAGTAGTCATATGTGCACTTAGTAGAAAGCCTCCAGGTCCTGGGCATTCAGTCCCCCCATATATTATGCAAGGTGATTGTATCTCAGTTCACCTGAGGCTACTCCCCAGGCAAGGAGAGTCGAGTCAAAATAGTTTGTAAGTTGCAAAACCCCTCCCGCTGTAACCAGATTGGGATATTTGCAAATAACCACCATTTTCATACTTGCTATATGGTCGGTAAGTGATAGTGGGAGCCGTAGCTGGAGTTCTACTGCTTCCAAGAGTTTCTGCACTGCCTTGTCATAGTTTTTCAGTATGGCCACCATTGAGTCGGTATGCACCTGTATTCCCAAATAGTACACTTCGCCTGTGGTCCATTGAAGCGGATATTCTAATTGTACCGATGTTATAGCCGCTGTAAGAGGGCATATTATGGACTTATCCCAGTTCATATGCAAACCTGAATGTCCCCCGAACAGCACTACGACCTCAGAGAATTGGTGATAAGGTATGCTTCAGGTTGCGCATATACAAAAGAGTGTTGTTCACGTAAGTCGAGATAATTAGGTTATAGCGTGGGAATCGTAGCTCCCTGTGAGCATGATACTCTTGGAGAGCACAGGCCAGTGGTTCCACCACCAGAGTATACAGCAAGGGTGACAGGGGGCATATCTTCCTGGTCCCCCTGGCAACATCCATAGGCTCTGTGACTTTAGCATTAATCTGTATATGCGCCATTGGTCTTGTGTGGAGTGCTGGGACTATTTGTAAAGATACTTTTCATGCCCGACACGCCTAAATCTGAAGTATCTGAAGTAATAAACAACAAGACTGAAACCTGTCGTCTTAGAAAACCTACAGTAGGTACTAGTTAATTACACACTAGTAGTGGGTATCAAATAATTTGAAATGGAATGTCCTATAAGGTTAATTGTTGCGAACCAGGAGAAATTGGAGCATGACGAAAGATTTTGAAACACAGAAACAGAAGATGCTACAGCATTCCAGATATAGGGGTTATCCAGAGAGAGTATTGAGCTAGGCATTTCACACAAACAAAGGAATCACAGTCTTAGATGCCATTGAATAATGCGCCAAAGGGCAAGGAAACTACTTGTAACCTTTGTGTCATATTCATTGCAACCTATAATGAAAAAGCTAGTAGATTGAGAAAATGTTTGCGAAAAAATAGAATATTCTTCAAAGTAATAGTCATTGAGAATGTAGTTGATTCCCACAAATCCCCTTCAGAAAGACTTGATCATTAAAAGTCTGTTTAATCAGGAGTCATCTAGAGGTTGCAACACAGAATCCATCTTTAAAGTAAGACACAGTTTCTTATCTGTTACAATTGCAAGCCTTGCAATAACAGTGTCAGTAAAAGGGAATATAAGATGAAAGGTTAAGAAGTAATTGGGAAACATTTACATTTTACTTCAGAGTTTACTGTTGATGCATTTATCTGCACTTGCAATGAGCAATGCATAGCAAATACACTACTTGCCAAGAAAATAATTCTTTAACTTTTGTTTAGATAATCATGAAAATAAAACTGTGTTGTTACAATTCTAACACATTTATAGAGTTAAATGTCATCCAATAGGTGTTTTTTATTTTTTATTTAAATTTTTGTTGTTGTCTTCATTAGCCACTTTATCGTTCCAAGACTTAACCGACCCCCAAGAAAAAGTCCCTGAAGAGGTAGGAAACTAGAAAATAGCTCCATTCTTCCCAGGGGCAGACCAGATAACTTGGCGGGAGGAAACCTCTGTACGATCTTACTCCATCCAAGCCTAAGACAGGCTATCGGCCCACTATCTTTGTGGCATGGGGAGCCTCCCGTTGGACCTGGAGTACTGGGCCTAATCATCGGACCCGGGGGAAAAAAAACCAAAAAAAAAAAAAAAAAACGGGTTCTCTGACAGTTTTATCTCCACTCAAGTAGAAAATTCCAGAAGCCCAGACTACGGGGACTACAAGCCCTTGCCATATCTACTTTAGATGTTTCATAAAGTGATGTCAGCCACTCTGCATGAGTAGACGGATTGCTATTGACCCAGTTTTTACAGATTTGTCTTCTTGCTATCAATATGGCATAGTACAAAAATGACCTCTCTAACCCCCCGATGTTATCGCTTAGCCCAAAAATAACTAAGGACCAAGAAAAAGAAATTGAGGTTTTAAGAATTGATTCAAGAGATGCCTTAACTTCTTGCCAGAAACTACTAATATTGGGGCACTCCCAAAACATGTGGAGATCTGAGGCTGCTGGGAGGAGGCATTTATTACAGCACTTCCCTGATTGGAACTTAGACAGTCTTTGGGGAGAGTAATATGCACGATGCAAAGTAAATAGTTGATTGCACCTCAACCAGGCAGGTTTAATGATTTTATACAGGAGACTAAAAGATCTCATCCATAATTCTTCTGCCTGAACTTCTCCGTTTCCTCCCCACAATTCTACCGGGAGGCTGAAGTCTCCATCTGCTTCCTCCATAATGTTCCAATAGAAAAAAGCAACCTCCTTACCACCACTAACCATCCAAGAGGTGTTGATTGTGTGACAGAATTGATTACTTCGAAATTGTGGTAAATAATTGATCATCAGACAAAGATTCTTGCTTGTCCTAACATTGATAAGGAGTTAGTGTTGCATCTTAGATTTTTAGACTTTAGATTTACATTGCTGCTGTCATGGATGAAAAATATGTAATTCTCAGTTTTGTTTTCTTTAACTGTTAATAGATTAAAAAAAAACTTTTAGCATTACAAAGTGCTATTTGTTTTTATTTCAGGGTGAATTAATTTTTTTCTTTAATAATTTTGTTTTTATTCACATTCAATCAAACAGAACATAGAAGTCTATATAACACAGTGGAGTATCGTATACAACAGAGTAACAGGCATTAACCGCTCCTTTAACACCAGCGGGTCTGGTGACATTGCAGTCAATAAACCAGTACCGTATTAGAGGGTCAGCAGTGGAGTCCCAGTACACAGATTGGAATTAGAGTGGGAAGGCATCCGCATTTCTGCAGTCCGAACTCCCACATCCCTGTTATCGGATCCATACCCATCTGGCAACCCAGAGTGAGTCATACCATTGCACTCCAAACCATTCAAGTTGACGCTTCCAGAGCTGGAATCTTTTCCTGTATCTCGGGAGCTGTGGAGGAAACCCCTGGAAGGGGTTCCTCCTCAATGATTTGCCCTCCAGGACTCAGCCTGGCAAGCTGCCAGAACGGTATCTCAAGCTGGCAAGATTGGCACCTTACGTACATCCGTATTCCCTTCCTTCCGAATTGCCTCCCTATTGCACTTCGCTCATTTCACAAGCGCCATCTATATACATCAGGGCCACATGCTGATTTCCTGCTCATTGTCAGCTGTCTGTGAGCAAGTATAAGCGCCAAATCTGTAAATCTATTCCTCATCTTTTGTGCTGTACTACGGTCATGAAGGTCTAAACACAAATGGGGAGTGAGCTCAAAGCTCCGATCTGTAGCCCAACAAATTACCTGGAGGAAAGGTGTCCAGTACGGTGTCAATATGTGGAAAAAGCCTGCATCATCCGAATGGCATCGAAAGCAGGCCGCACTATGCCAGGGAACATGTCATGCACGTGTCGGGGGTGGTGCACAGTCAAAATATCGAGTTTGAAATATCGACCTACAAAAATATCGAGTTGGAAATATCTAAGGAACAGAATATCGAGGTCAAGAATATTGTTGGACAGAATATCGACCCTAAGGTAAGTAATATCGATTTTTTTATATCTATGTAAGTAATATCGAAGTTACTAATATCGATATTTGTATTATTGTTATGTATTTTATTATGTATGTGTAATATTTTTTTTGTTAAGTATTTTACTTGTTTTAAATTATATGTGTATTATTATCATATATTAATAATGTTATTTTTAAGTAAATTTTATGTTTTAGTACCGGAGCGGGTTGTGGGTTTATAGGGGAATAGGGAGGAAAGTAATGTAAATATACTAAATTAATTATTAATTTTTAGGAATTATAAATTAATTTTTTAATTAATTTTTGTGTTTATTTCTGTAGTGGGTTGTGTGTTTATAGGGGAATTGGGTGGGAAGTAATTTAATTTTAATTAATTAATGATTTATTTTTATTTATTGGTATGGATAATTACTTTATTTTTAATAAATTATTACTTGGCAAATAATTATTTTAATTAATAATTAATTTTTTTAATTGGTAATTAATGTTTGTAATTGTCAAACTATTTTTTTAATTGGTAATTATTTTTTTATTTTGTAATTAAATTTGTTAATTGGCAATTACTATTCTTAATTGGTAATTAATTTGTATTAATTGGAAAATATTGTTAATTAATTGGTAATCAATGTTTCATAAAAAGTATTATTTGTATGTTTTTTTATTGTTTAATATTTTTTAATTGTGAATTAATTTTAAATCATTAATTTTTCTTGTAATGAAACATATTTATTGTTCAATATTTATTATTTGGTGACTAATATTTAATAATTAATATTTATTGGTATTTATTGTTAATTTATTGTTAATTATTCAATTGTAATTATGTTTTTAATAATTATTAATGGGTATTTATAAATGATGTAGAGTTATGAAAAACTTTAATTATTTATAATTTTAAATACAAAAATTATTTATAAGTATGTTATATTAAAATGCTATGCTATCCAATGTTTTCCCTACTGTAGCACCCTCTGGAGCTGGAATAGTAATTTTTACCCCCACGCTATCCAACATTTTCCCTACTGTTGCACCCTCTGGTGTTGGAATAGTAATTTTTACCCCTACTCTATCCAATGCTTTCCCTCCTGCTGCCCTCTCTGGAGTTGGAATAATAATTTTTACCACTACGCTATCCAAAGCTTTCGCTACTGTAGCACCCTCTGGAGTTGGAATATAAATTTTTACCCCTACGCTATCCAACACTTTCCCTACTGTTGCACCCTCTGTAGTTGCAATAGTAATTTTTACCACTATGCTATCCAACGCTTTCCCTACTGCTGCATCCTCTGGATTTGGAATAGAAATTTTTACCCCTACGCTATCCAACGCTTTCCCTACTGTTGCACCCTCTGGAGTTGGAATAGCTATTTTTACCCTCACGCTATCCAATGCTTTCCCTACTTTTGCACCCTCTGGAGTTGGATTAGTAATTTTTACCCCTATGATAGACACCGCTTTCCCTACTGTAGCACCCTCTGGAGTTGGAATAGTAATTTTTACCCCTACGCTATCCAATGCTTTCCCTACTGTTGCCCTCTCTGGAGTTGGAATATTAATTTTTACCCCTACGCTATCTAACGCTTCCCCTATTGTAGCACCGTCTGGAGTTGGAATATACATATTTACCCCTACACTATCCAACGCTTTTCCTACTGTTGCACCCTCTGGAGATGGAATAGTAATGTTTACCCCTATGCTATCCAACGCTTTACCTTCTGTTGCACACTCTGGAGTTGGAAAAGTAATTTTTACCCTTACGCTATCCAATGCTTTCCCTACTGTTGCACCCTCTGGAGTTGGAATAGTAATTTTTACCCCTACGCTATCCAACGCTTGCCCTACTGTAGCACCGTCTGGAGTTGGAATATACATTTTAACCCCTACACTATCCAACGCTTTCCCTACTATTGCTCGCTCTGGAGTGGGAATAGTCACTTTTACCCCTACGCTATCCAACGCTTTCCCTACTGTTGCATTTTCTGAAGTTGGAATAGTAATTTTAAGTGTTATGCTCTCCAATGTACTGTAGTTTTTTTTGGACTTTGTATCGTAGTTTTATTTATTTAGCTATTTAATATTTGTAAGTATATTACATTTTTTAAATTATTTAAATATAATTATTTACTTTTTATTTATGTCATTGTCTTATGTGTGTAGATGTATTTGTAATTTATAATACTTTTTAATAATTTATAAGTTATTAAAAAAATTATTAAAACTTATTATTAAGTAAGTATATATTATAATTTTTATGTATATGCTTAATTAATGTTATATTATTGTATATATATTATTTATTAATTTTAAACATAATTACATATTTGTAACTATGTTGATTTGGTTTATAACTATTATTTACTTTATTTTACACTTTTAACATCTATATTTTGGTTTCGATATTTTTGTACTTACCATGTTGTAGATAGGCTGTCGATATTCTTGTCTCTGATATTCCAACGTCGATTCTTTTGTAGGTTGATATTTTTTCCATCAATATTGTGTCAGTGATCCGTCGGGGGGGAGGAACGCCCTGTGTAAGTAGTAGAACTGAATAAGCTTGAAGCAAGCATTTCTGGACATCTTGGGGGTAAGTTCTAGTGCCCTCTTCCAAGTTGAATCAGACACTCAAGGTGGATTCTTTGATGCTGAATTGAACATGTATAGATTACATGAATGACATTTTGGATGTACTCATTAGGGTATTTACACACTTAGGGGGTCATTAGGATGTCGGGCGGATTGCCTCCGCCAGGCTGGCGGTAGCCACCGCCGGCCTGGCGGAGGCAATCCGCCCGACATCCTCTGCCCAATTCCTCCCGCCATATTAGGATGGCGGGGGGGGGGCCGCGGCGGTGTAAAACACCACCCGCCTGTTTTCCGCCCCGGTCGCCTTGCGGCCGGGGCGGAAAATGTTTAATACGGTGGCGGCGTCTGTTAGACACTGCAAGCCATATTACAATGGGCAAATTGGCATGCCTTTCCGTGGTGGCAGGCGGTCTTCAGAGTGAAGGAGAATGGGGGGTGCACACAGCAGGGTACCTGTGGTACCCCCCACATTTACATAATCAAAGCGGCAGGCACCGCGCGGTGCCTGCCGCTTTGGTTATGCCAATGCTGCATATCATTTTCAGTATTGTGGCGGGCGGTGCAGAGAGCACCGCCCGCCACAATACTGAAAATACAGGATGTCCCCGCCCCTGTGGCGAGCACATCCTAATTCCCCATACGGGACCCCCGCACTTCTGGTGAGCGGTCCCGTTCTCCATTAGGGAGGCGGGTGGACAAAGTCCTCCCACCATCCTAATGAGCCCCTTAGACTAAATTGTGCCTTTAGTAATAATTACTGAGTGAGCCAGACATGGACATTAGTTGCCCACTTGGACCATATTTTAAGGAGTTATTTCTCATCAGAAATCATATTGTAGGTATTGTTTTTAAGTTGTCTTCAAAAATAACCCCTCATGACCATGCGTTGTAACATTTGGCACTTTTTAAAATTCTGTGATCAATATGCATTATAAACAAATGGCACACCACAGACTTTCTTTCTATGTGGCTGCCAATCATATACCTTGATACTTCAGTTCCCACTTTGGGGTGGGACTGGTACAGCCGCAAAAAAAGAAAAAAAAGAAAATTGGTCACAAAATATTAAAAGAGCGCCCGGAGCAGCTATTTTATTATTCAGAGCTCCTGGAAAGGAGCACACCATAATGTCCTTCATGGGCTAATTTAGATATATTCTGCAGCATGGTGGTGACGCAATCTTGGTAGGGGCACCACCAGCCTATTTTGTAAGTATTGTGGAGGGCTGCAGAGAGCGTACCAGTTTCCCTGAAATACTTAAAAAACATTACCCTATGTTTCCTGGGGTCTGTAGAGCATGGATCCAGGAAAATGTGATGAGATTTGTAAACATTTCAGAGCTGGAGTGTTTGCTCTTCAGCTTGGGAGTTCAGGGACCCTTTGTGGTTGGTCTTATGCTGCATTATGTTGTTTGAGCAGTGTGAAAGAAAGACTCTACCACCGGTTTAATGTGCTTTGATTACAAATACTTTATTTTAATGTTTATTGACAAACATTGCAATGACTCCCTGACAAACCCAACAGGCCTACCTGTCATATATTGACAGTTATTTAACCTAAAAAAACACAGAAATTCACTGAAAAAAAACAAAGATGAAACTGATGTTTTAGTTAGTACGAATGTCAGTTGCAACATAACATTTTTAACTAAGAAACTCACTGAAATTCACCAATTATATTTAACTACGAAAATGATAACTCAAGCCCTGAAGTAACTATACCCCTCACTTTTGCCATGCACTGCTTATAACCTCACATATTACATCACTCACAACATGATCCATGACATCATTGATGATAACACTGTGCATGGCCGGGGCTCAAGTTATAGTTACTTCAAGTTACATCAGGGTTTGTGTTATAGTTACATCAGTTAACTATAAGGGGTGAATTTAAGTGGTTTATTTAGTTTGTGTGTATGTATATATATGTATATGTGTGTATACATAATTATATTCACTGAAAAAAACATAGGTTTCAGGGAATTTACAGTTAGAAATTAGTAAACCTTGGAAATAAACAGAATAAATCATAGGTGTCAGGGACGTTATAGTTAGGCTGACATTTCACTCGTACAAAACCAGAGAAATTCGGCTGTTATAGTTAGTTGAGCTAACTATTACTTGCGTCCCCACAATGCACTGCTGATGACTTCACATATTACATCACTCATGGCATGGTCAATGACGTCACTGATGACATCTCAAATGACATCACTGATGAAATCATCCACTTAATATCTGATACATCTCCTCACACCCTAATATAACCTTTCATACACCCACTCAAAAATACAGACTACCATTTTTGAAACCATAGATACACCAATACCAGTTAGTACATACCCACTCACTGATTCATAGGTGTACACACACATCTACTCACTAATCCATACAGTCACTCATACATGCTGTCACTCATCAATACAGCCACTGATATATGCACTCATACACCCATACAGATAATCACACACCGCCACTCACCCATAGTTACTCACACACCTACTCAGTCACCCAAAGAACTAATCAAACTGCCATTTACTCATGTATACAGTTATACACACACACCACCTCACTTATTCATACATATACTAACACATACTTACTCTCTTCTACAATCACTGACAGAAGCACACACTCATCCATACAGCCACTGTCACAATCACTCACACTCACATATATTCAATTATATACTCCAACACTCACTTATACTGCCTTTTACATATGTAGTTACTAACCCTGGGCAAAGCACTACGCTACGCTTGACTAGTTTGCGAAGTTTGTGCTACTTTGCACTACGCGAATTGCACGTAGCACAGTGCAAACACGCGTAGCGTAGCGTAGTGCAGTGGTCATTTTTTGCTTGCTCTCGGTCCTCAACGTCAAGTTGGCGACCGCGAGCAAGCAAAATAACATACCGGCGAGACTTTTTCCCCGTTTGTGATCAGCAACCTCAAGTTGCTGATCTCGAGCATGGAAAATAAACCTCCCGGCGAGATTCTCAACGCGGGGAGGTCAGGTTTCTCATTGCGAGTGGTCGCGTATGCTCGTGACCGCTCGCGATGAGAAACTACCAGTCCTTGTTGAGAAAGCTGCAGCTTGAGTAAAAATCTACTTGAGAGGTAGTAAAAGACAGCTCACACTGTGCAAGATGTCGTTTTTAATGATTGCACAGTGTGGACAAGCATCCAGCACTGTGCAATCATCCTGAACAGGGTACTACGTATTTTGCGTAGTGCTATGCATAGCTCACGGAGTGCGAAGTGCACTTAGCCTAGCTACGCGTAGCGCTACTTCACGAACTACTCCCAGGGTTTGTAGTTACTTACACATATACCACTGAGACATCTATTCACTCACCAACACAGCCATACACTCACTCACTCACTCACCCATACAGCCCCTTGCAGATACACTCATGAACCCATACATCCAGTGAATGACCCACTCACCCATCCATCCAGGGAGTCACACATCCTCCACCCACCCCACAGACATACAGGCACCCAAGCAGGCGCTCAGACAACCACTCATTAACCCATACAGACACTCATGTAGCTACACACCAACTCATACAGCCACTTACATACCAACTGACCGACTGATACAGATATTCACACAGTTTAGTCATTCACACATAGTTTAATCAATCACTTATACAGTCAGTCACGCACCCAGTAAATCATCCTTTCAGACACTCATACACCCACTCATTCTTCAATACACCTTGGCATATATATATATAATATATATATATATATATATATATATATATATATATATATAATACATATATATATATATATATATATATATATATATATATATATATATATATATATATATATATATATATATATATATATGTAGGTAGTTATAGTTAGGAACTATTATCCATAGGAAAACTGCAACTTTCTATTGCCAATAACTTTGGAGTCGATTGATGAATCTTCTTGAAATTATTCAAACTTTTGTCAAGCTCAGCTCTGCTCCTTCGTTGAAAGTTTGGGGGTGATTGGTGAAGCGTTGGCTGAGAAAAAAAGGAGGGTCCCAAACACGTTTTCCCCATGCAATTTCTCATAGGACCTTTAGCCACGGCCACAGCTCGAAAGGCTGAATGGAATTACACCAAATTTGGAAGAGAAATAGTCCTCAGTTCCGACTTGTGCCTTTGGTATATCTGGTGTCAATCTGTTCAGTAGTTTCTTTGAAAAGTACGGTCAAATCATTTATATATCTATGGGCTTGGAGGATCCGCAGATTGTGCGAGGATTGGCCTTGTAGGATAAGCGCACCGTTCCGATCACGCGGTGAATTCTAATTGGCTGTCAAGCGGTCGTAAACATTCGAAACCAGGAACTGTTGGTAGCCATTTTGTGCCTCGGTAGAAGCGAGGGTGAAGAAGTCTGTGAAATATGTTGGCAAAACGTGAACAGGGGCAGGTTAGAAAAAAAAGTCGCGAGATGCGAGTAGGATCCGCGCATTTGGTCGCTGAAAAAAAATGCATGTATTTTTGAGATATACATCAAGCTTATGTGTATATATGTTGGGTGGTTCTACAAAGAGCCCTTGTGCTTATTGAGAGATTTTAGTAATTGTAAGTAAGTACAGATGCAGAGTCTAAAGTTCATGAGGAAGACTCGGTTACCTTCATCTGTAAAATGTACACTATCTCTTTAATAGATGTCATGCATGTTGAAACGCAGATTGTTGTGGTATATGGACAATATTCTATAGTCTCATAGAAAAGTAGAAAGATTTATTCACATGTTTATTCACTTATCTGCGCAGATCAGGTGTTCCAGTCTTCCCCTAACTCGACGACTGGTTGTTGAAGGCGGGCTCGCCCCAGACAGTCGTCTCCCACCTCCAGACTACGGTCGACCTCTTGCACCTGCTGGAGTTGTCCATCAACGTGCCGAAGTCGCACCTGTGCCCCTCTCAGAAGCTCCTCTTCATGGGAGCGGTTCTGGACTCGGCTCAGTTTCAGGTTTTTCACTCCGAACAGCGGGTTCGGGATATTTGGGCTCTGATTCTGATCTTTCAGCTTTTATCCCAGGTCTTGGTCAGGTTGACGCTGCGCCTCCTGGGGCTGAAGGCCTCCTGCATCCTAGTGGTGCATCACGCAAGGTGGCATGTGAATAAATATAAACATAGGCCACGCAGTTTACGTCCCATAATACACAAATTTCAGGGGGTGGTGGTTCCCGGGGCTTGAGGGGGGTCGTTGAAGCCCACATACTTGTAATGTTGTGGGGGGGGGGTTGGACGCAAAAGTGGTGCAAGGGGGTTGTAAATCTGGTACACAGTGTTTTTTTTTCTTTGCTTTCCTTTCTGTGATGTAGAAGATCCTGGGTAAATAGAACGTTTTTTGTGCAGTCAGTAACTTTTAACCCTACCCTCAAATGGCTTTCTGCCAGTTACCATAGTAACAGTTCATGGAACACTTACGTGAGCACAGAGGTTAAAAGCTCACCACACTATCAGGTCCATTAGGATGACGGGCGGACTTTGCCCGCCCGTCATCCTATCGTAAATCGGGACCGCCCGCCATAATGGCGGGGGTCCCGGGGGTGCCATTAGGATGTGCCCACCACAGTGGCAGGCACATCCTGTATTTTCAGCATTGTGGCGGGCGGTGCTCTCTGCACCGCCCGCCACAATGCTGAAAATGCACTTTCACATTTTCATTTGCAAAGCGGCAGGCACCGCGCGGTGCCTGCCGCTTTGCAAATGAAAATGAAGGGGGGTACCACAGGTACCCCCCATGTGCACCACCCCACCTGTACTTCACTCTGGGGGCCCCCAGGGGGCCCCCAGAGTGAAGACTGCATGCCTTTCCGTGGCGGCAGCGCCGCCGCGGAAAGGCATCTAACAATGCCCATGGTAATATTGCGGGTGGTGTCTAACAGACACCGCCTCCATGTTACTCGTTTTCCGCCCCGGCCGCTAGGCGACCGGGGCGGAAAACAGGCGGCAGTATTTTGCACCGCCACCTTCCCCTCCGCCATCCTAATATGGCGGGGGGATTTGGGCTTGCAATGTCGGGTGGTTTGCCGCCGCCAGGCCGGCGGTGGCCACCGCTAGCCTGGCGGAGGCAAACCGCCCGACATCGTAATGGACCCCTATGTTGCTAATAAGTTAGCCTCAGAATTATACTTCAAATTATAAATATCATTTCTATTGATGACTGCTACCCCCACAAAAAAAACAGACTTATGTACTTTTTTAATGAACTTTTATTAAAACAATAACTGGAACTATAACTAAAACATAACAATACAATAAATAACTAGAACTAGAACTAACAAAACAATATAATAAACAACATATAATATGGAGTCCAAAAGAAGTATTGTAGTTAATCTGCAAAACAAAAAAGAAAATTAGTGTTTAAAATTAGATTGATGTGACTAAATGAGGTCAAACATTACAAGTCAAAGTAACACTTGACAATATTTATATTTTTTAAAATGTTTGCAGTGTGCCTGAAACGCTTCCACTAGCATTGTACATGCAGACTTTGGTCCACACTTTTTATCAGTTTTGCAGTTTAAAATATAACGTCCTAAGCTAGCTTTGCCCATTATTATGAGACGCAGTACGCCTCCCGGGATTACCTAGAGACGGAGGAGATTTCCGCTTATCTCGATGACCTGCTACCGCAGGCCGTCTCCGATGAAACTAGAACTGCGCTAGACGTCCCGCTCACGGCTGAGGAGCTCGGGGAGGCATTGGGACAGTGAATACAGGGAAAGCACCGGGCCCGAGCGGCTACCCGTGCGAATTCTACAAAAAGTTCCACCTCCAGCTGGGGCCTCAGTACAGGTGATAGAGCGCGCAGTTCACCCGGGTCACTGGGTTTCCTGATTCTCACACGCACTGGGCCCTGGCGTGCACATTCAAACCAATGACTCGCGTTTGGCGTGAACCGGGTGAGTTTATACACGCTACTATGAGTAATTCGGGGTTGACTTCTCACCACTGCTGATCATGTACCTGACTTACCACAGGCACATTACTCCAGACGGATCAGGAGCTAGCAGGGAACAGGTGACAGGGGTCCTAGAAGAAAATACACTTTATAACCAACGATACTTTGCTCATACTATAATCTGCAAAATGACCACAGACACCTGATAAGTTTAAGAGTTTATATAAGAATTTTCAAAGTGAATATGTAAAAATTAGCAAAATACAAAATAACACATCAAGCATTAAGATCACAACCAAAAGGTAACTATGTATTAGAGCAAGGACCATTTGAGTATACGTGAACACTATGGGTAAGAATATGAAGAACTAACTAGTCTCTGCAAGTTTATACTAGGACATGGGATATGAACGAGACCTATAACATTTAATTTAACTAGGCTATTATGCTATCCTGCTAAGTTCACTGCAACCGTACTAAAGGAAAGGGAAAAATTGGGAACACACTATTACGTATGATAAATCAATGATATCCTATAGGAGGGGAGAGAAGTGGAACCCAACTAAGAAACAATCGCATATACTTGGCATTTCAAGGTGATAGAGCAATATCACAGGCAAGAGTGCTTTATTAAGAAAGTAGAGAGAGAGAGAGAGAGAGAGACGCAAACCCACAGTCTAATAATTACCTAATTCAGAATGAAGACCAACCCTGGCCACGGGTCAGTTGGGAAGACGGGGATAAGGACCCTCAGGGAATGGAATACCAGAATATGAGCAGGTACAGCTCACGGAAGCTCGGGACAGGATACCCCTCAGGATTTTGGTTCAGGACTGGGCTCACCAGGGTACGACCAACACCCACAGCTTCGGAAGCAACGCCAGCGTTACCCCTTTTCTGCAAGTAATCCGCCAGTAACCCCGATTGGGTTTTTCGAATTTCCCAGCAAAGTGCTTCGCCAACACTTAAGACTATTTCCACCCCTAGGAGTTTGTGGAAAGTATGGACAGAGTGCTCCGCAGCACTCTAGATTGAGCACCTATAGAGTTCGTAGGGTCAGTGACAGGTCTGCTACTCGGACAAGTCGGACAATTTTCCTAAGCTACACTAGGGTAATTATACAGTTTGGGGACCCTTAGACCACCCACCAATGTTGCAAGTGACAGTTTCGCACGTTATGATTGGTCAGAAGAGGTGACTTGGTCATTGTCGCCTCCTAGAATTCAGAGTTCACATCATTATTAATAATTTCTGCCTACCCGCCCCTTGGGTTCACGTTCCCATGCATAGGAATACAGCAAGACAATACAGTTCATAGTAGGTAGCAACAGTGTTGCTTCGCTCCAAGGTAAGATCCCGTCTCCTGGAGATGCTTCCCAGGCGCATTGGGCTTCAGGAGCCAGCTGGCTTGTTTCAGCTTCTGCGCAGTTTAGTTTCTCCCCGGTCACATGACGGTGCCCAGCAGAGCCTCAAGTATGGCTCCGCTCCCGATTTTCCCAGCCCCAGAGACGCGATACATGAAAAGTAAGCGAGAACAAATTAGAATCACACATAAAAATGATCACACTGTATACCATGATAAAATTTAACACACCCCTTACTTTATAACTTCTATAGCATTAAAGTTTAGTGCGAAAAGACAGATAGGCTAAAGCAGCAGTAGCAGGCAGAGTGCGTGGTGAGACAAGCGGCCATGTTTGCAACAGTGCGCATGAGCAACCGGTTCCCTCCAGAATGCGAGTGCGTCACATCACATGGGTATGACCGACGCATGCGCAGACTGAATTTCAGCGAAGCAGCCATTTCTTCTAGTGCAAGCTTTGTTAATATAAAAAGACACACAGGCAAGCCTCTTGGGGACACCCGCGTGTTGGGGAAAATGCTAAATAAATGACGAACAGTTGGATTAATATGATTATACATTAGACGAGGTTCATGAATGAGAGCAAGTCGCTTTACGTGCGAATCCTTGCTCCATCAATCCCCTCTTTGATGATATTTACTATCATCACTACAAAGGAAACAGATGCCAACTTTCATTCTTCCATATCATTCATTTCTATCTCAACGAACTTATTGTTGATTTTTCTTTCGGCTTCTCTATGAGAGTGGTGATTCTTTACCTTTTTGTATATTTCATTCCTTAATTCTTCCAATTCTAATTCATCAATGTTCCTTTTCACCCCTCTTTTATTTACAGTTTTTCTTTTGCACTTTTGACATTTACAACAGATGAAAATTATCAACACAATCATACCTATTCCAATTATTGGCATCAGTATTTTCCACAGAATGTTTCTACCTAGGTTAGAAAACCAACTACCTATAGAGAGACCTCCAGTCAGTCTCGTCCAGGCACTGTCAACCTCTAATGGTTTGAGTTCCTTTTCCAAATTAGTTATGTTCTTCACATATTGTTTTAATTCAATACTTTTGTCAGGAATGTAGGTGCAACAATGTTGCGCCTTCAGCATTCTACAGACTCCGCCCTCTTTTGCCAATAAGGTGTCAAGAGCAAGGCGATTTTGCAAAACCATTGATCTGATCGCAACCATTTCGGTATTGACCAGCAGGAATCCAGCAGCAGTGTCAGTTGATAACCGATCCACTACTGTAGACAATTTGCAGATCCTGTGAGTGTTCAGAACTACCCCCATTCCAGGTATCAGTGCACTAAAGATATCACCTATAATTTCACCTACGCTTTCACGTTTACTACGCACTAAGCCATTAGTTTCTTCATTGCTTCCAGCAGCATTATTCACATGGTATATTTTCGGGAAAACAATGCCAAAATAGCAGCTTCCATACCAGTGATCCGGTAACTTGAAATAGGCCTTGTTCCCACATATATAATAAATTCCGGGGAACACAGGTTCCGACCCATTTTTGAAACCCCAACCTCCAATTACTTTATAATTATGTTCACACTCGCTGAAACCAATGAATACATTGTTATAATATTCTGTCCTTTCTCTATGGAGACAAAGTTTTCCTTTCCGTTCAAAATCCAGCAACAAAGCAGGATTAGCTTCGCCTTGTGAGGTGTTATCCATGTGCTCAGCCCACCTAGGGACTCTATCCTTTTCATCATTCGCCTTTTTCTGAAACTTTTCCCTCCTTCGGTCTGCCATTTTTATAAACATCTTTTCCTGCTCTTGCAAAGAACAGGTCAGATTCTCTTGTCGTGCTTCATCTAAGTCTATGTCACCTATAGTCAGGAAATATTCACCCATATAACGGGTTACCTCGCTTTTAACATGGACAAGGTTCAGATGTCCTCTAATAGGAAGTTCAGAAAACACTACGTCAGCATTTGAATAGTAGTACTGTAACGTGCTTCTATAAAACAAGCTAGCTAATATACTACAGGAAATTCCGTCGGTTAGGGGTAAGTGGTGATATGTCACACCTTCAGCTACAGATGTGGGTAGCTTCATGCAGACATAACAGTCTTCTATTTCCATAGCTTCTACATAATGCACTAACAAGTTAGCAAAAACATTTAAATGCGTCCGGTTTCTCATCTTGTGAAAGTGCAGTTCACCCTCATCTGATGCTTCTAAATTCTGTCGTGTGTGTCTTTGCTTAACTGGATTGTCATGTCGTCCTAAGCTTCGTGGTGTTTCTGAAGTCTGTACAACGTCTGTGTCTAATATTTCAGGTTCAGTAGGGGATAGGTTAGGATTTTTACTTATCATAAAAGGTAAAAAGACGGTTAATCCTATCCACATCACTATTAGCATTGCTATACTACACAAGCATATCTTACAGCAAGTTTTACAACACCCAAATCTGGATCTCCCAGCTACGCTTGAATCAGACATTTTAGCTTACAGTTGGCTTTTGCAACCCCTCTTCTTTTCTTTATACCAAGGCTTCGCTCTGTTTTGTCTCAAGGAGGGTCTTCGTCCGAACTCCGATCAGTGACGGACTCCTCGTCACTTTTACCACTGTGATTGGGCTCATCAATTTCTTCCAGTACCAGGTATGTCCATTCGGGGCTCCGATACAGTTTATTCTGTTTCTTCAATCTGTCGCTTTTTCTCAGAAACTTGCCTCGGGCTGGTTTTCTTTTACTTTCAGCCCTTTCACGGTCTTTCAGTTTCTCCTCGACTGTTTTTATTCGGAGTCTTAGCCTTTTGACGTACCTGGGTGTACTTTTGCTTCTGTGACTTTCAGTGGTCGAGGACACTTGGCCTTCCTCGTGCACTCTCTTATTTTTCTTCTTGTGCTTGACAGAGTCTATTTCCCTCCCTGTCTGACTAGTTCCAGGTCTTATCTCTATTTCTTCTGCCTGGCCCTCAAACTGGTCCTGTTCAGGTTCGCTTTGTAGGTTTTCTTTGCTGTGGGGTGAACTGGAGTCTGATTCCTGAACACGTTCATCTATTTCTATCTGCTCTGGTTCATGCACTTCGTTCTCTTCACTGTCTTCCGCATGAACTTCAGCTCTGACCACTATCTGTCCTTTTCCAGACTCCGGAGTTTCAGGTGGAGTGTCGACGTCTTGATCTGTCCCTACTTGGCCTATTTCCTGATCAGGTGTGATGTGTGTCTTGTTGACCTGACCTTCTTCTTCTAGTTCTGTCTCACCTGGACTATCCCACTCACTGTCTAGGTAGGAGTATTTCCTGGTTCGTATTGGATCATGAACCTGGTCGTCGGCGGGGTACCACTCAACGTCTCGACTTGTGCTCGGCAGTTCGATGTCAGCAAGATCCGGACTCTCCTCGGGAGTCTCCTCAGCGGCGCTGCCTTCAGCTTCAGTCGCGTTTTCTCCGGTTACCCGCTTTGTGTGGCTGGCATGGATCCACTTCGGCACACCAGCACACTTTACAGCAGTAGTGGTGACAAGAATCACTTGTCTCGGCTTTCCCCACTTTGGTCCAAGGCAACTCTTCCGGGTGTGTTTCTTTAACACCACCCAATCGCCTGGTCGTAGCTTATGTGCTGGAGTCTTGGGCCATTCGTCTTCTGTCTCTCCAATCTGGTGGGAGATAGAACGCACTTGGTCACCCAGCTGCTTGCAGTATTCTAGCACCAAATCATCAGTAATGCTTAGCAGTTTGTGTCCAGGTACCCATGCTTGTCGCATCACTCTCCCCATTAGTACCTCATGGGGGCTCAGGCCTGTTTTTCGATTTGGAATACTTCTCAGACTCATCAGCACAAGGGGCAAAGCGTCTGTCCATTTCATTTTGGTGGAATCACACATCTTCGCCAGCCTGGACTTTATCGTGCCATTTATCTGTTCCACCACCCCAGATGCCTCGGGATGGTAGGCACAGTGCAGTCTTTGCTTCATTTTAAAAGCCTTACAGAGCTCTTCTAGGACGTCGTTGGCAAAATGCCCACCTTGGTCCGTTTCAATCTTCTCAGGGATCCCAAACCTAGGTATCAACTCCCTGAGCAATAGCTTGGCTGTAGTTAGGGCATCATTTTTCTTAGCTGGGTAGGCCTCCACCCACCGGGAGAACAGACAAACTATGACCAGGATATACCTATATCCCTTGCATTTGGGCATTGTTATAAAGTCTGCCTGCATTCTGACAAAGGGACCTACTGCCTTGCCGATGGTACTCTGCTCCACTACAGTCCTCTTTCCTGCATTGAATTGCTGACACACTAAGCACCTCTGGCAAAGCCTTTCCGCCTGGTTCCTGAACTTTGAATTATAGAATACCTTGTCAAACACACGACACATGGCATCCCTTCCCATATGTGTTGGTTCATGTATCATTCGGACCATGGGATCTATCAGACTGTCGGGCAGCACGGGCACTCCATTTTTGTCTACCACCACACCGTCATTCCTCATTCTGCAGTCATTTTCACTCCATCTAGCTTTTTCTTCCCTGCCTGTTGACTGTTGTAAGTCTTTCAATTCATCCCATGTGGACACATTCTCAAACAACATCAGTTGGCAGCTGTGTCCACCCCACAACCCAACTTGGAGGGACATTTGGTGTCGGGCACAAAATTGGGCAATTTGGTCAGCGTATCTATTTCCGGCTGTCACATCATCATTTCCTGATCTGTGAGCCGCACACTTGACCACAGCCAATTCTTTGGGCAATTGAATAGCTTCCAATAATTCTTGTACCACCTTTCCGTTTCTGATAGGGGTACCTGAGGAAGTCATGAATTCTCTTTGTAACCACAGTTGGCCGAAGTCATGAACAACCCCGTAACAGTACTGACTGTCGGTGTAAACAGTTATTCTTTTGTTCTTTCCCCTCCTACAGGCTCTTGTCAGGGCGATGAGCTCAGCTACTTGGGCTGATTTCACTTCGCATAGGGACGAGGCTTCTATGGTGTTTGTCAACGTGACAACAGCATAGGCAGCACACAGACCCCCACTCTCATGTCTTAAACATGAGCCGTCCACGAACATTGTATGATCCCCATCAAGCAATGCTACTTCTCTGATGTCAGGACGGGGCTTAGTGCTGAATTCTGTTAGATCAATGCAATTATGTTCCATTTCACCTTCGTCGTCTACATCCAGGGGGACAGGTAACAGAGTTGCTGGGTTTAGGATATTGCACCGAGAAATGGTTACATTCTCAGCACCAATCAAAATTCTCTCATACTTAGTCAGCCGACTAGGTGTGAGATACTGGGTCTTGGTTCTTGTCAGTAGAATTACAACAGAATGTGGAACATATACGGTGACAGGATGTCCCATGACAATATTCTCACTCTGCTCCAGACTGACGCAAGTACAGCTACTGCTTTTAGGCATCCGGGTAATCCAGCAGCCACCGGATCTAGAGTGGCAGAGAAATACGCTACAGGACGCCTGACCAGCCCATGCTCCTGGGTCAGGACTGAGAGCGCACAATTTTCTCTGGTGTCACAGAATAGTTCGAAACGCTTGGAATAGTCTGGCATACCTAATGCAGGTGCGGTGCATAGACAATTTCGCAATGTTACCCATGCGGACATGCTTTCGCTGTCCCAACTGACTGGGTCTTCCACTCCTTTCTTGGTCATTTTTATCAAAGGTTTGGCTAGATTTGCGAAGCCCACAATCCATTGTCTGCAGTACCCCACAACTCCTAGGAACATCCTCACCTCTTTCTGAGTTCGGGGTAGGTCCATTGCTTTAATTATCTTGATCCTGTCTGTGGTGACCTTTCGGATCCCTTTCTCTATCTGGTGCCCCAGATATTTTACTGAGTTTTTACAGAACTGTAATTTGTCAGGGGATACTTTATGTCCTCCCTTTCCTAGGTGATTCAGCAAGGCGATGGTGTCGGTGACACAGTCATTTTGAGTTTTTGATGCCACTAGAAGGTCATCTATGTACTGTACCAAAACGACTCTCCGGGCAGTATCAGGGTCTCAAGACATTTCTTTAATATCTGGTTGAAAATCGAAGGACTTTCAGTGTACCCCTGGGGGACACGATTCCAGACATAGATATGGCTGTCAAATTCAAAACTAAAAAGGAATTTGCTTTCTGGATGCAATGGGATGGAAAAGATTGCATGGCACAGGTCAATGACAGTGAACCATTCCGCATTCCAAGGAATCTGATACAAGATCACTGCAGGGTTGGGCACAATGGGACAGCAAGGTACAACAATTTGGTTTACCTTGCGCAGGTCCTGTACTACTCAGTATTTCCCACTAGGCTTTTTAATCCCAATGATAGGCGAATTGCAGGGACTGCTCATTACTTCTTCTATGATTTCTGCTTCGAGCAATCGGGTAATTTCAGTTGCGACTCCTGCCTTTACTTCTGCACTCATTTTGTACTGTCTTGTTTTGGGATATACTGCATTTGTCTTTATTGCTATTTTAACTGGATCCACATTTGCCATTAAGCCTACATCCTTTCCTGAGAAATCCCACACTTCTGGTACTACTCTTAACTGCAGCTCTTCAGGCAAGTCTTCAATTGACAACGTTTTAATGTCAGCATCAGGTCTTACTAACATTAGTTTGTACAAGCCATCTTCATCGGGGGTCTGAACCTCGACGTCTTTTGGTGAGCAAAAGATGGTGCAGTTCATTTTGCACAACAAATCGCGTCCTAACAGGTTCACGGGACTGGAATCACAGACCACAAACCTGTGCATTTCTTTAAAGTTTCCTATGGAGATTTCCATAGGCTCAGTTACTGGAGTACTTATTATTTGATTGGAGACACCCACTACTTGGATCGCTTCTCCTGAGAGGGGTAGGTTAGGAACATCCACTGTTCTCACAGTGGACCGGGTAGCACCAGTGTCCAACAGAAAGGTGATGTCTTTTCCCTCAACCTTCCCTTCAATGTATGGTCCAGTCTGGTCTACCGGTAAGGAGGCGCCAAGTACGCACTCCTTGTCCTCCCCTCTCAGGCCCCGTCAATCTTGTTCATCATAGAGGAAAGAATCATTTAACAGGTACTGTGGAATTGCTGCATTGCTTCCATTCTCTCCCTCCCATATTTCCGCCCTTTCATTCTGCTGGCCCTGGTTCTTGTAATTCTGTCTAGGAGCGCGAGGTACTGGAGGTAGCTTTACCTGTTGCTGGTTCTTTCTTGTCCCCTCTTTCTGCACCTGTGGATTTAAACCATTTATAGGGGCATTACCGGCCTGCAGGTGTGGACACTCGTCTCTCCAATGCCCTAACTGGCCGCACCCGTGGCAGGGAAACTTCTTCATAGCCTCTTCCCGACTTAATTTTGCCCGGGGCTTCCCTCCTCCCCCAGCTGTGGCATTCTGAACATTATTATTGGAATTCAATTTACTTAACTGTTTTTCTTGCTGTTCAGCCAATTTTACTTGTGCCCACATCACTTTCTCCTTGAGGGCCTTCTTTTTATTTTCGATTTCATCTTCACAGTATTTTGCGTATTTCAGGACATCGTCTATGGGCTTTCCCTGCCAACTTATTTTATTGTCTCAAATCCATTGAGATATTTCAGGCCTTAATCCTAGCACGAATCTGTAACTGAAATGGGTCATGTCTTTCATGTCCACATTATCGATACCACTGTAAGTCTTGAATACTTGCAGTAACCTTTCATAAAAGGAATGGACAGTTTCATCACGTTCTTGGGTGGTTCTATCTATTCTGGTCCAATCTGTCTCCTTTGCCGGCACCTTTTTCTTGAGGTACTGTATGACCTTATCATACTTCCTCATTACATCAGGTGAGGGAGCTCCTGTTTTCTCATCTCTGGGGTATTCTTCATTAGGCCAATCAATTTCTATTTTACATTCGGTCCACAGATCTACAGGGACCACAATGTCGAAAAACCCATCTAGGTCTTTCAGAAGACATTTCTGAACTTTTATAAAGCGTTCAACCTGCCTGTACCAATCAACAGGCTTTTCCCGTAATTTCGGGAAGTCATTTGTAAATGACACAATATCCTGTCGGGACCAAGGGACATGGACATATTTTCCTCCCGGGACCTCTCTCATGGGACACAATTTTTCTGTCGGGGTTACTTCCTTTAATACGAATTCTGAAGCCTGAGACTTAGCCCTGCTGTCTTCCTTTTTCTTTGCCCACCGGGTTCTCCATTTCCCCACCTCTCCCCATTTCTGCAAGAGTTTCAACAATTCCTTTATCTGGATCTGTTTTCCTACCACATTCAAGCTCTCTAAGTCTTTGTCCGAAAAATCTACTCTGTAGGGTTTCTGAAGGATTTTGGAGCGACTGACATCGATTCCCATTTCTGTGGCTGTGTCCATTAATCTTTCATGGCGCAATCTAGCATTTCGGGTAAGATTTTTACTGATAAAGAGTAACTCTTCTTCACTGTAGGAGTTTAAGCGCTCTAATCCTACATTTCCAGCCATCATTTCTTCTATTTCTATTCTTAGTTTATAGATCTCTAAAGGTCGGGATTGGGGAGTGGTCTCTTTCTCCAACTCTTTGGTCCATCTGTCTAACTCTTCTGGTGACACTACTGTGGCACTCCTAACCCCAGATGCACCTTCAATCAGAACCTCTTTTGGCTTATTCTGACTTCTTGCCCCCGACATGCTAGTCCTAGGTTCCCTAATGGGCAAATCCATCAGAACCACTGACTCACATTCACTCTCTTGATCGTCATCTATGAATACTTCCCTTCTCGGGGGTGGGATGCTAGGAGTAGGCATTATTGGGGAGATAACAGGAGGACGAGGAGTAGCCAGGTTATCCCTATAAAGAGGTATAGCGGGTCCAATGGTTACTGGGATAGTTAGGGAATCTGGATGAGGATGTATCTGGGCTATGGTCCGGACTAAATCATCTCGCTGCCTAGCCAGGGCTTCCTTTTCTTGTTCTCTCAAACCCTTTCCTGTGGGATTGTCATGCAATACTTGAGGTACCAAGGGAGGGTAAATACTCGGGGCAGTAGGAGTAACCAATCGTGGTGGTCCTTCTCCAAACGGCTGATAATTCGGGACCGTGGATTTTGGTCTGCAAAACCCATCCCCTTCACTGGTTTTACTGTCTGTACCTGTTCCATCTGTCTCGCTATCCCTCCGACATCTGGGATATTTGGCAAACGGGTTTGGTGAATTCAAAGGTTCGGACTCGGCTGCATAGGGAGGGGGGGTTTTCATCAATAAATCTTCTAGGTGCTCATCCTCTGAGTCCCCTATGGGCATAGTGTGATGGGTCTTTTCTGTGCTTTTTCCTTTTCCTGGTTCTAATACCCCCATCATTGGAAACAATCCCTCTGTCATCATGCTTTGTCTCCACTGTTTCATTTTCTGCTCTTTGGTTTCTCTATGGACCCTCGGATACCATTTACTCACTCCCTTGTCCATCCGGGGTCTATCTCTCTCCAGAGCCTCAATTTCCCACTCTTCTAAGGCTTCGTACTGGGTCAATCTGGGTCTGGGATGCAATTCATTCATGCGGGTCCTCAAGTTAAACAGGATCCTACCATTAAACGTACCATCCATAGGAAATGCTAGGACTCCGTCATCTGCAGTATATTTGGCCCAATTCTCTAGCCATACACAGGTATGATACCCCTTTTCAAACATCATGAAGGAAGCAGGAGTATTCGGTGGAGGAATGATCACACCCTCCCTCGTTCTAATGGGCTTATCTGTTTTGAAGAAATTCTTTACCTTGTCGGCAAATGACATTTTTCTCTTTATTCCATACATCATGTGCGGTCTACCTCGTATAATCTGTTCCTTATAGAAACCTGAGTTTTGTGGATTAGGTAAAAACTCAGGATACCACATATGCCTTTCCAGGCTCGCTTCTAACTCGGCCTGATTAATTTTGTCTATTCTGGTACTTCCAATGCTAGCGCGACTCTTATTTAGTAGAGACCAATCAACACTGTGAATACAAAAATCCTTGTCCAATGGGTGCGCGGCCTTTCGTGAGACCAAGTCCCACGCTCCGGCACTCACCCCTCCCTTACAAATTCGGCTTCACTACACGCCCGCTGTTCTGACCAATACCAGCGCGGCACGGAGTGACGTCAGAGCAGCCTTCCGCCCGACTCCCTCCTTCACAAGGTAACGGAAACTTTTAACTTTTCCTAAAGTGAGAGCGCAAAATTTAGTTACTAACACACAACGTCTGCCACTATGTTTGAGTGTTCTAAATAGAAAGAAAAATTTCCTCTCACTACAAGTAAACCACTTCTGTCTACTTTTCATTCACTCTGGATAGACTTCTTTGCCTGACCCTTCACACTAGTAATATAGAACCCGTTATTTTTCTGACTCATCCACCTTAGTCGGGGACATGTACTGAGCCAGGATTTCACCAGCGGACTATTTTACTTACCAGACAAGCCTCGGAGACCCTATTACTCCTCCCACATGTGACCCTTTCTAGGTGATATCACAAGGGAAGTTTTATACAAAGGACTCGGGGCTATCAATTATACATATACGAAAAGATCCTAATTAGTGCTTCCAGGTATTTCTTAACCCTACACTAATAACTCTAAACAAGTGACTTTTCCAGCTAATCGGATTCTACTCACCGTTAGCTATATACTTCCCCGGGGATTCTCCCCGGGGATTCGGACTACACTGAACACGTACAAACAGTTCTTGGTTAATATTACATATAATACTTATAGCAATAATGCAAAATCATATACACAGTCATATAAATCCTTAAAACATCACAAAATATTTGAAAAATACAATAGAAAAATCAGCAGCATGGAAACTTTTTAGCAGCACATTTTAATTCCACAGTTTGTTTATCAACTATCCTGCCTACCTAATTTAACTAGTCCTAACCATTACCTCTGCTACCAGAAAATTACTGATAGAGCGCGCAGTTCACCCGGGTCACTGGGTTTCCTGATTCTCACACGCACTGGGCCCTGGCGTGCACATTCAAACCAATGACTCGCGTTTGGCGTGAACCGGGTGAGTTTATACACGCTACTATGAGTAATCCGGGGTTGACTTCTCACCACTGCTGATCATGTACCTGACTTACCACAGGCACATTACGCCAGACGGATCAGGAGCTAGCAGGGAACAGGTGACAGGGGTCCTAGAAGAAAATACACTTTATAACCAACGATACTTTGCTCATACTATAATCTGCAAAATGACCACAAACACCTGATAAGTTTAAGAGTTTATATAAGAATTTTCAAAGTGAATATGTCAAAATTAGCAAAATACAAAATAACACATCAAGCATTAAGATCACAACCAAAAGGTAACTATGTATTAGAGCAAGGACCATTTGAGTATACGTGAACACTATGGGTAAGAATATGAAGAACTAACTAGTCTCTGCAAGTTTATACTAGGACATGGGATATGAACGAGACCTATAACATTTAATTTAACTAGGCTATTATGCTATCCTGCTAAGTTCACTGCAACCGTACTAAAGGAAAGGGAAAAATTGGGAACACACTATTACGTATGATAAATCAATGATATCCTATAGGAGGGGAGAGAAGTGGAACCCAACTAAGAAACAATCGCATATACTTGGCATTTCAAGGTGATAGAGCAATATCACAGGCAAGAGTGCTTTATTAAGAAAGTAGAGAGAGAGAGAGAGAGAGAGACGCAAACCCACAGTCTAATAATTACCTAATTCAGAATGAAGACCAACCCTGGCCACGGGTCAGTTGGGAAGACGGGGATAAGGACCCTCAGGGAATGGAATACCAGAATATGAGCAGGTACAGCTCACGGAAGCTCGGGACAGGATACCCCTCAGGATTTTGGTTCAGGACTGGGCTCACCAGGGTACGACCAACACCCACAGCTTCGGAAGCAACGCCAGCGTTACCCCTTTTCTGCAAGTAATCCGCCAGTAACCCCGATTGGGTTTTTCGAATTTCCCAGCAAAGTGCTTCGCCAACACTTAAGACTATTTCCACCCCTAGGAGTTTGTGGAAAGTATGGACAGAGTGCTCCGCAGCACTCTAGATTGAGCACCTATAGAGTTCGTAGGGTCAGTGACAGGTCTGCTACTCGGACAAGTCGGACAATTTTCCTAAGCTACACTAGGGTAATTATACAGTTTGGGGACCCTTAGACCACCCACCAATGTTGCAAGTGACAGTTTCGCACGTTATGATTGGTCAGAAGAGGTGACTTGGTCATTGTCGCCTCCTAGAATTCAGAGTTCACATCATTATTAATAATTTCTGCCTACCCGCCCCTTGGGTTCACGTTCCCATGCATAGGAATACAGCAAGACAATACAGTTCATAGTAGGTAGCAACAGTGTTGCTTCGCTCCAAGGTAAGATCTCGTCTCCTGGAGATGCTTCCCAGGTGCATTGGGCTTCAGGAGCCAGCTGGCTTGTTTCAGCTTCTGCGCAGTTGAGTTTCTCCCCGGTCACATGACGGTGCCCAGCAGAGCCTCAAGTATGGCTCCGCTCCCGATTTTCCCAGCCCCAGAGACGCGATACATGAAAAGTAAGCGAGAACAAATTAGAATCACACATAAAAATGATCACACTGTATACCATGATAAAATTTAACACACCCCTTACTTTATAACTTCTATAGCATTAAAGTTTAGTGCGAAAAGACAGATAGGCTAAAGCAGCAGTAGCAGGCAGAGTGCGTGGTGAGACAAGCGGCCATGTTTGCAACAGTGCGCATGAGCAACCGGTTCCCTCCAGAATGCGAGTGCGTCACATCACATGGGTATGACCGACGCATGCGCAGACTGAATTTCAGCGAAGCAGCCATTTCTTCTAGTGCAAGCTTTGTTAATATAAAAAGACACACAGGCAAGCCTCTTGGGGACACCCGCGTGTTGGGGAAAATGCTAAATAAATGACGAACAGTTGGATTAATATGATTATACATTAGACGAGGTTCATGAATGAGAGCAAGTCGCTTTACGTGCGAATCCTTGCTCCATCACAGGCGCGCGCTTGAGGCGGCACGGGCCCAGGGGGAACTGCCGCCCGATTGGCGCCACGCTGAGATCGTAGTCTTCCTGAAACCGGGCAGGGCGCCGGACAGGCACGACTCGTACCGGCCCATTTCTCTTTTAAATATTGAGGCCAAAATCCTGGCAAAGGCTTTGGCGAACCGACTGCTGCCCTTTATTACGGACCTGGTCCATCCTGACCAGGCCGGATTCATGCCCCGTAGAGCTACTCGCCATAATATCCGGCGGGCGCAGGCGGCGGTTGGCGCCATGGGCGCTCGGGATGAGCAGGCGGCCCTCCTACTGGCGGACATGGACAGGGCCTTCGACTCTGTGAGTTGGGCATACCTGTTTACACTCCTGGCTCGCCTTAACCTTGGCCCAGTGTTCCTGTCGTATTTGCAATTGCTGTACACCAACGTCACGGCCTCAGTCCGAGTGGCCGGGGCCACTTCCGGGCGCTTTCGAATTGGTCAGGGCACCCGGCAGGGTTGCCCATTGTCCCCGTACCTGTTCGCCCTTGCGATGGAGCCCCTGGCGTCCCGGGTGCGGGCTGATGCCCAGTTACGCGGGTTCGTCTGGAATGACGACCTGGTAGATAGGATAGCACTCTAAGCGGAGGATGTCCTTTTCTTTCTCACCGACCCACAACGCTCAGGCCCCCGGGTTCTGGAGGTCATGCGCGTCTTTGGCGAGATCTCCGGCCTCCGACTCAACCTTCATAAATCGACCCTGTGGGTGCTGGGCGGCGGAGTCGTGACTGACCCCTGGGCTGCGGGACTGCGGGTGGCGACGGATGGTCTGAAATACCTTGGCATATATCTTTCGGAGTTGCGCGTCGTGGCTTGGGATCGTGGCGTCCTGCCAGTGTGGGAACTGGTCCAGGCCGATGTCAAGACTTGGTCCAGAATGCCCCTTACCATCTTTGGAAGATCGGCCATCTTCAAAATGGTGGCGCTTCCGCGTCTGCTATATCAACTTCAGAATTTCCCGTACTCTATCGGCCCGCAGTGGTTTCGCCAAGTCAATTCGGTGCTGGGTCGATTCCTATGGGCCAGTGGTGCGGCCAGGGTGGCGTTGAAAACGTGCTTCTTGTCTACTTACTGTGGTGGCCTGGCCACCTCTGACCTCCTCTCCTACTACCAGGCTTCCCAACTGCTTATTCTTAATGAATGGTGGTACAGCGATAGGGGGGACCCGGCGTATGCCTTAGAACGGTCGCTCATGGGTGACAATACCCATGAACAAGGGGTTCCACAGGGCTCGATCTTGAGCCCCGCGTTATTCAATCTGTACATGGAACCCCTTGCCAAACTGGTGGAGTCATATGGTGTTGCAATAGTCTCCTATGCAGACGACACACAACTGGTGATCAACCTGTCCCGTGATCCAGTTGTGGATGCTGAGAATTTCTCGGCCTGCTTGGTGGCACTTGATGGTTGGATGAAGCAGAACTATCTCCGCCTCAATGGTAATAAGACGGAAGTTTTTATTGTAGGTCCCTGTCCTTCCATCTGGACTTCTGCTTGGTGGCCCATAGAACTGGGCTCTGTCCCGGCCCCGGTAGACACAGTCAAAAACCTTGGCTTTCTTCTTGACTCTAATCTAGCCTACACTAATCATGTTGGTAAGGTTGCCGGTAAATGCTATGGCCTCTTGAAGGTCATGAGGAAAATCCTGGACCTACTGCCCCCTAGCTCCAGAAAAACTATGGTACATGCCTTGGTCACCTCCCATTTAGACTATGGGAACTCCCTCCTATGTGGACTCAGTAAAAAAGGCCTAACACAGTTACAACGCGTCCAGAACGCAGCTGCTAGGCTGGTCCTATACCTCCCTAGGAGAGCCTCGGGGAAGCATGCATTACGTTCCCTGCACTGGCTCCCAATAAAGGAACGAATTAAATTTAAAACCATGTGCATCACCCACCGTATAGCTCACAAAAAAGCACCTCCATATCTCCAGGACTTGCTTCCAATCTACCGTCCCTCACGCCCTCTGAGATCGATGGGCAGCATGCTATTAGTGGCTCCACGGATACACAGAGCAAGGATGGGAGGACGGTCCTTTAGACACCTTGCCAGTAAAGACTGGAATGACTTACCCATCGAATTGAGGATAGAGCCGTCTGAAACCAGGTTCAGACAGAGGCTGAAAACCCATCTCTTCCCCAAGACATTATCTGCATAGTCTCCCCGGTCCCTAGTGCTCTTCCTCTGTGAGCTAAGCTTAAGAGATGATGGTGGGAGTGTCAGTGCGGGGACGCACTGTTCTCTGTGCAACCAGGCGCTTAACAAATGTCATTAACTTAATACGCTCCACACCATTCTGTATTCAGCCCGCCTGCGTCGCGTACTGCCGTCGGTTACCAGAGTGGTCTTCGCTGTGTGGAGGCAGGCCCTACACCGCATGGGCTGGTGGGGTAAGTTAACGGCCGAGACGCCGCTCTGGCACAATGGTCTGCTCCCGGAACTGGCGGCCCTGGCCGGTTTTGAGGGCTGGGAGGCAATAGGTATCACGCTACTGGGCCAGGTCATGTCCGGCACTACCCTTAAATCGTTCGAGGAACTCCGCACGGAGTTCCAAATGCCTCAGTCCCAATTTTTCCGCTACTTGCAGCTGCGCCATGCCCTCACCCCGAGCATTGCCAGCCTGGACTCCTTACCGGAGTTCAGCCCGGTCGAGGCAAAGGTGTTTATGGGGGATCTGGGGGACAGAAAGGTTTCCCGGATATACCAGACGCTGGTCATTCATTGCTCCTCTACCCTACACTCCCTTCGGGTGGCATGGGAAGTGGACGTCGGCCCTCTCGATGAGGACGATTGGAGGGAGGCGCTAGAATCCCCACGTGGAACCGCCATTGCTGTACGGCTCCGACTCATCCAATTTAAATACTTGCATCGGGCCTACTACACCCGTGAACGATTGTGGAGAGCTGGGTTGATTGCATCCTCGGAATGTTTGCGCTGTGGGACGGTGCCTGGGTCCCTGATACATACTGTGTGGTTGTGTGGTCGGCTGTCTGGTTTCTGGAGAGGCGTGTGGAGTTGTCTGTCTGAGGTTCTGGGCTGGGACCTTCCCCGCACCCATCGGCTGGGATTATTGCACGTCATGGAGGGCATCGGTGGGAACATATATAAGCGTCATCTGCTGCTTTTGGGGCTTGTTGTTGCCAAGCGGGACCTGGCCCGGGCGTGGAAGGCGGTGAGGGCCCCCCCCTGTCTGCGTGGAAAGCTGGGCTGGACTACTTTGTGGGCCTGGAAAGGCCGATCTTTGAGGCGAGGGGCTGCCCGCGCAAACACTACAAAATTTGGAAGCGATGGGCCGATTACCGGGGTCTGTCACTGGATCCCCCAGCAGAACGAGAGGAGGACATTTGATGGCATGGACATTGTTGGCCCGAGTCTGCGACGCTCCAGTCGCGCTGCACCTACACCTTTTATTCTATTGCTGTGTACACGTGTGGATGGGGGGTGGAGGGGGAGTTTGGGTGTTGGGGGGGCCGGGGTTGGGGGGTAGGGTGGGTTGGGGGGTTCTTCATACTGAGCCTATTCTTAAGGCCTGCTTGGACATTTGCTACCTATGTGATTTATTGTACCGATATCGTTGTGGTGATCTCCGGCCTTGGGGGTGCCACGTTGTTATTGCTCACTTGCTCAATAAAATTGTTTGTGAAAAAAAAAATATAACGTCCTACCTCTGTTATTCATCTCCTACTTTCTCCTTTCAAATTCTCTTGTAAAGACGTTAACAACAATTGAAGGGAACAATTTCTTCATATTTTTAATAAAGCATTTGACACAATGCATAGTGATATCGTATTTATTGAATGTTTAAAAATTAATTTTCACAAGTCTTAAAATAGGTGAATGCAAGAAAAGTTACTTGCCGCATATGCAAGACTGCTTTCAAGAGGAGACCCCAATAAAGAGGACTGGTGTGGAACTGCAAGTATGCGGAAGCACTTGCAGACTAAGAATCTGGTCAACTTAGCAAGGGACGAGTTAAGGAGATTGAGAGACGCTCCTCCTGCTTCATGAAGAGGCCCAAGTACCAGTGGAGCAACCCTGTCAACCTCTACTGCACAGCCTAATATTTGTCAACAATTTGGAATCCTTTAAGAGAAAAAGTAAGAAGGTTTGGAGCTCTGTATGCCATCCTAATACCTAATCATCCTTTAGTTATACACAGATCCACCCTGTATCAGACCTATCCATACAAGTTTGAATTTGAGATTATCTGCCACCGAAAACCCCTCAAGTACTCATATCCGTTACTTTTTAACCAGTTCCGTGCTCATGACGGAACCACTCCATCATGAGCCACGGGCGCGCAGTGCTAGTGACGGAGTGGTTCCATCGTGCCGCGGCCGCCCCGCCCACGCTGCATCAATTCCGCGCCTGCACGGCTGAATTTATGAGCGGGCGGGCTGTAAACGGAACCACTCCTTCATTAGCACAGTTCACCTGTGGCTCATGACGGAGTGGTTCCGTCACGAGCATGGCGGCGCCGCGCGATGACCCTCCCCTCCAGCGCCACGGCAGAATTACCGCCACGCCCAAGGGGTTAACTCATCGCGTAGTCATATTGTGAGTATTTACCTTAAAGTTGTCCATTAAAAATTTGCGAATCTCTCTAGCTTCATACAACTAGTTCATGCCATATTTGAGACATCAGTGAAATGAACTGGAACAGGAGGATATACTTTCTTCAATGTTGGTAACTTGCTGCTGACTTATGTAACATTGTGGTAACTGAAAAAAGAGTTAAAAATGTATATGTTGTACATATGAAAAAGAGGGACCCCCTGTAACTAGTGAAAAGTTCCTAGGTCAGGACAACAAAATTTCAAAAATAGCAAAATCCTAGGCAACTTAAGTGTCCTGAAGGATACCAGGTACATCAACACAAAAAATAACAGATGCTACAGAGTACTGGACTAATAACGGCAAATAGAATTAAAAAATGTACTGTTCATTTATTATAAAAAACATGAATACACATTGCAAATAAAAACCACACTGGGTGGCAATAGTACAGTAAATAGCAATTATGCCGAAATCACATAAGGCATATAATGATGCAAATACAATACACATACAATACTCATACAATAAAAAATCAATGCAGAATTGAGTTAAAAAACAACAAAGTGGCCCTGGCTTGACACTCTATCAGGTAGTGTAACACCTTAATAAGGAGACCACCCCTGGTACCTTTGTCTTAGTGCACACCGCTACATGTGAATTTATACACTTAAAAATTTGTGTTTTCTCACATTCCGCAGATTGGAAACTGTGATCCAAACCCCTTACAACTGAAGTCGCCATGTATCATTGGCTTCATCAGTGATTCGTTAACTCTTTGGTAAATACACCATTCATATGCTTTCATTTGCAACTGCACCTAGGTGCAACACTTTAGACGACCATTTATAACCACATAATAAAGCATTTTTACTCTTATTTTACCTAGTCAAGAGTGCTGTCCACACTTGAGAAATATCTCCTTTGCGCTACCTTGCGCCAGTTTTTACTTGATTCCTAGGTAAGGATCCATAGTCGGCTTCAAAAGTATCTTTCAGCATGTCCACTTAATGCTCTTGTCATATTGGTATGCCTGTGTGGATTTATATCCTCTCTGCCTTATTCTTTTTTTTGCACAAATCTATTCTTTGGTATTTTCTTTCTCCTTCACTTAATATTTTTTAAGCAGCTGGACTTAACAGTCCTGGTGGTTTGATCTTCTTATCTCTTTTACTCCTTGAGCACAAACCAGCTTTCTTCATTAAATGCCTCCACTTCGAAGTAGCCTTTGCTATCAGCTGCAGTGTACTGTGTTGTGCAACATGTTTTGTGCAGTTGTAATTTTTATACTGTTCTTTTTTAGACTCTTCAAGTGGTTCTCCAGAAGAAGGCGTGTGAAATGCCAAAACACGCGTAGAGATTACCATTTAACCCACTTTGATTTTTTTTAACTCAATTCTGCATCGATTTTTATTGTATGAGTATTGTATGTGTATTGTATTTGCATCATTATATGCCTTATATGATTTCAGCATAATTGCTATTTACTGTACTATTGCCACCCAGTGTGGTTTTTATTTGAAATGTGTATTCATGTTTTTTATAATAAATGAACAGTACATTTTTTAATTCTATTTGCCGTTATTAGTCCAGTACTCTGTAGCATCTGTTATTTTTTGTGTTGTTGTGCCTGGTATCCTTCAGGACCCTTAAGTTGCCTAGGATTTTGCTATTTTTGAAATATGTTGTACATATGTCCAAGCTTAATTTGAATGTTCATAAAAACAATTGTTCTCAATAGGATTGAGGATGAAAAGTAATCATCAGAGGTTATATTTGTACTGCAAAATAGGAAATAGTATTGCATTATACTCTGGCCTTGTGATTAATTGGACTAAGTCCTGTGTTTACGTACTCTCGGTGACACTCCCTCTCTACCGCGCGGCTGCCCTATACAGGTGGCACAGATGGGATTTAAGTATTTGGGGGCCTTTATTACACTGGATCCCGTTGTCCGTTATGAACGTAATCTGCTTCCTCCACTCCAACGGTTGAAATCTGACGTTGTGGCCTGGTGCGGACTGCCATTGTCCCCCTGGGGCGTGGAGCTCTTTTCAAAATGATGTCTTTGCCGCAGTTTTTATACCCGCTTCAGAACACGTTTGATGTCATTCCGGCGGGCTACTTCCGGGAGGTGGAGAGTTTGCAGAGGCGGTTGATATGGGGTGGGCGTCCGCGTATCACCCTCGCCAAACTGACGCTTCCCTGGTACAACGGCGGTATCGCACTTCCTGATATCAAGCGATACTACTGGACCTCCCAGCTGGGAGCGATTAATCATGGAATGTACGGTCCTGCGTTGAAAATCGCGTTTGAGATGGATAAGTGGCAGCTACCGGGTGGAGATTATAACAGGGCGCTTTATTCCAAATCTGCGGGAGGGAAATTGTCGGGACCCACCAAGATAGCAGTGCGAGTGTGGCATTGTGCGAATGCGGCTATGGGATGGACGGACCGATTGACCCGGGCGACTCCGCTTTATGCGTCTGAAAAACTGGGTAGCCTGTGGAGGACGAAAGGCTTTGAGAAGTGGGATAGGATCGGTATTAGCAAGGTAAGTGACCTCTGGGACATAGATAGGATTAAGACCTTCGAGGAGTTGAAGGTAGAATACGAACTTAGTGACAAGGAGTTCTTCTGTTATATACAGATCCGCCATGCGTTGAATTTGGTTTTTCCTGCAGGTGTTGCTATCCTGGAATCATACCCACTCGAAGATCGGGTGCTTGATGGATACGTTCCAGACAGCACTATTTCTTTGATGTATAAAAAATTGATTAACGACTGTGCTGACCTGTTGGTACACCTCAGATAGGTTTGGACCAGTGACGGTTTCAAATTATATGATAAGGACTGGCAATCCGCGATATCCTCACCCAAGGAGGTCGCAATTCCAGCCTGTCTCCGACTCGTGCAGCTTAAGATCCTGCATCGGATCTACGTGACTGGCCCTCGCTTGATTCATATGGGTTATTCTGTGGATGGGTTGTGTAAGCGTGGGTGCGGCTTAACTGGTACTTTCCTCCACATAATTTGGGAATGCCCGGAGGTAGTAGTGTTTTGGAATCGAGTACATGCAGTGATGGCGGAGGTCACGGGTGTTACACTGCTACCCGAAGCCAGGCGTTGCTTACTGAATGTTTGGGAACCGACTGATTATGATGTGGGTAGACTCGGTGGGCGACCCTGGGGAATATGGTCACCAAGAGAGATATAGCACAGTTGTGGGGCTCCCAGAGGCCGCCCATGGTTTTGGCATGGAAGGAGAACATGGATTGGTGTATGTTTCGGGAGAAAACGGTGTATGTGGCATGCGGCAGACCGAGGAAGTGGGGTAAAATTTGGGGTCAGTGGAACGCATACCGGGGTGATGTGTGTACACCTCCCCTCACCGATATACTGGATGTTCCTCTTTCCCCCTGACCCGACATTCCTAGTACTATCTAGTCCTAACGTACTGTGGCTCTGTTTCCCCCCTGCTCCCCTCCCCCCCTTTTCTGTAATGATGATTTGTATTAAATTGTAATGCGCTTTCTCCCCTCCTTGAACACGTATCCAGCTGTATGCCTCTTATTGCCTTGTTTGTTATTGTTTTATTGTCAATAAAAAGATTTTTTTAAAAAGTATTGCATTATACAAATGTTAGGCCGAGATTGGTCACTCACTTCATTCACAAACTCCTGGGCTTGATCTGATAGAGCCCTTTTTGGACTTCCATGATCTAGAAATTCAGAAATAAATAGCAAGGAAAATTAAAAGACAAGTTTAAAAAAAAAAACAACAACATTTTTACTTTGTATTTGAAGTACAGGCTGAAAACGTGTAACGAGCATTAAAATGAGAAATGGGTTTCAGAAAGAAATGTCTATAAGACAGATTTGTATTTTATAAAAATATTTATAGAAGCAAGAAAAATGATAACTCATACATTGTTCAATTTTAAATCACATATTTGGGCAATGAAATCGGGAGGACATGCTTTTTTACGTTTGGTTCATTTCAGAATGCCTACGAATTCCAGTAAAACATGACATATACACAAGTGCTTATCTCAAAATGGTTTTCGATCATGAAATGTTGAAGACAAACCTTATAACTCCATTAGGTCCATTGCAATTTTCGGCTGATAACATATGGAGAGCAGTCAGTGGATCTGGTGTGTCGAGTTGTTCACCACCACGTGGTATAGTGTATGGTTAGTACGTCTCATGGTTGAGATATCTGTGTAAGGAGATACCACTGGGGGCAAATGAAGTTGAAGGTTATTAAAAAACATGGAGAGCGTGCTAAAATACAACATTGACCAATCAATTACATGTGCAGTGCATGGGGAGGAAGCAGCACGTGACACACTACTTAAAAAATGATATGCGGCAGGATTAAGTGATTTGCTCAGAAACATCGCCTACCAAGGCAAAATATTTAAGTTATAAGAGCTGGAAACCGTGCAAAAATACACTTTTGCCGAAAACATTACTTTTGCATGGGGCTCGTGACGCACTACTTAAACGAGAAAAACTACATCGTATTCACTTGAACAGCACGTAGCACACTGCTGTAGGAGCGGCCACGTGGCGCTTGGCAAATTAAACGAACACACCAGTGATTTGCACAGAAACAAAAGTTACGAAGTCAACTTTAACGATATAAAAAAGAGGGAAGCGTGCTTAAAAATAGCATTGCCAAATCGAACATTAATTTGCATTTACGCGGTATTTAAAGTTTGTTCAGATTAATTAATTTAATTACTCACAAAGAAGTAGATACAAACACTCTCGATGGCTGTGACTGCGGAATAGGTAAAGTTCAAGAAGGTTGGCAGCTTATAAATGCTTTGCAGAAGGATGATTGGTTGAGCATGATGTCACTGGGTGTGAGAGCTGTGATTGGGCATGTTGTAATTGAGAATGCGCAAATAAAATGAAATACGTTAGGGGTACATAGCCAGATGGTGGGACGTGTTGTGCGCATGTGTAACATTAACATGCATGCGCTAGCACAAACATGCATGCGCAAAGTGAAGGCAACTCCTAGGGGTACATACATAGATGGAGTTCAGATGTCCCCGTGGTCTTGAAGTGGCTTCAGGAGGGGGGCTTTGCAGCCCTCCGCCATAAAATAATAATATATAATTAGCCATGCCATTGGGGCTGGGGACCCCAGTGCCCGTAATTGGGCACGGGAGGGGGCCCCAATTCCGGCCACTGCCCATAAAAAAATGTAATACCTATACTCCGCTTATCGTCATCGTACCATAAGCGCACCCTTCCGATCACGTGCTGAAGGGTAATTGGCTGTCAAGTGGTTGTCAACATTCGAAACTAGAAACTGTTGACTGCCATTTTATGTCTCGGTACAAGGGAGGCTGAAGAAGCGTGTGAAATGTGTGTTTAAAACGTGAAAAGGGTGAGGGTAGACACACCCTGATCCTCTAGGTCTCCTCAGGGGGTCCCACAAGTCAACATAAAAAACCAATAAAAATATTTACAAATTAGCACTTCCAAAATCTTTGAAATTCACTGAAAAAACCATAGGTGTCAGACATGTTATAGTTAGGAATTAGCATTTAAAAAACCTTTGAAATTCACTGAAAAAAGCATAGGTTTCTGAATTATAGTTAGGAATTAGCATTTAAAAAACCTCAGAAATTCACTGAAAAAAACATAGGTTTCAGGGGTGTTATAGTTAGCTGGACATTTCACTCGTATAAAACCATTGAAATTCCCCCGTTATAGTTAGTTGTACTAACTATAACTCGCGCACCCGCAATCCACTGCTGATGATGTCACCTATTACATCATTCATGACATGGTCAGTGACATCACTGATGACATCTCAAAGGACCAGGTGCAAGGCAGAATGCTCTTTATTGCTCTTGACGTTACGCATTACTACAAAGAACATTTTGTTCACACGGAGAGCCATTCAGGAAGTACATGCATAAATCAACATATGACATGGACAAAGGACCACAGTGCATCACTCTCACAAAGTAAGTAAAACATGTTGGCCATTTTGTAACATGCATCTATAAGTAGAGAAGCATTTAGTCTATTACTGCTACGGGCATAGTTGTACCTCGCAGAAACATTATGACAGAAAATTATAAACAACTGTCAGTATTCCGCAGTAATGAAACAAAATCTGATATTGCGCTAGTGGCTAGATGATCATTGTGCAATGTTTGGAAACCCCAATGGGCATCGAGTTATCGAGCCAGTGCTCAACAGATTCATGCATTCAGTGATAGGGTGTGTATGCGGACTAGTGCCCTAGTATCATCACATCTCTGATACAGTGGCTCAAGAAATGGTTATATACCAGTACCTATGTAGTGGGGTCACTGATTAACACAAAATTAATGGATACTATGTGACAGTGATGTTTATGCACCAAGTGGCCGCTAAGAAGTGTCTAAGTCCAATCTACGTTTTATAAAGTGAAAATACAAATATGGGTTGATTGTGTTAAAAAAGGAGAACAAACAAAAAATATATTAGTTGATTAAAAAGTCTCTTATCTTGCATTCAGTGTTCACCTGAGCCCGGGGAAGAAAAGGGTAGGGAACACGTTAATTGGCCATGCAGCATGGTGGGTCCCTTCCTTTCCTCCTGTGGAAAGAGAATAAGACAGAAAACATAGTAAGTACTAATTCAATATTCAGTGTAAACAGATAATTAAAACCAATGTAACTGTGAAACAAAAAAAAGTAATAATCAGTATCATGGAAGGACATCCAGTTACTTCTCATGGAGATGTGTGGCAAACTCCTCATCAAGGTTGTGGCCCCCAGGGAATCTAGTTTCTAACTCTTTAATCCATTCACGTAGTTTCTTTTTTCCTTAGAGCTAATTCCCTATTGCCACCTCTTTACCAAAGTTAATCTGCTCAATCTCAAAAAACCTGAGAAGAGAACTGTTAGATTGATGGCACTACTGAAAATGTCTGGCAATCGGATAGTGTAAATCAATGTTATTGATGGCCCTCAGGTGTTCCATGATTCTTTTCTTTACCATGTGGGTGGTACTCCCTACATATCTAAGTTTTGCAGGGACATTCTAACACAAAAATGACAAAATTGCTACTGCAAGTGAGGACACGTGTTATGTTTCACCTCTGGGCATGTCCTGGAATGGTGAATTCTTTTACCATATGGCTGAATTTCCAGGCTCTGCAATGCCCACAAGGGAAGAAGCCTTTGAGATTATACAGATTGCTTTTCTTCAACTCAGTAATATTCTCTTTGACAAGGATATCTCTCAAAGTAATCAAAGGTCTATCACTTATATTCAGACATATGATGTTTTCAGTTTTGAGAATATTCCAGTTATCAGCGATAATTTTCTGAACTTTCTTAGACTGATTGTTGTAAGTGGTGATCACTCTGATGTTGTTCTCATTCATGCTTTTCTTATTAGCTTAGCAATGAAGTTGATGGCTTCAGATTCACTACCCTTGCAAACAATAAATAAATCATCAATGTACCTGAGCCAGACAGCTACTTTTTCAAAGTCAGTCGAAAGTGTAGCGTAGAGTGAATTTCCTCCTCCCATTTGCCTTAGAAGAGGTTGGCAAAGCTCGGTGCGAAGCACGTACCTATCGCTGTGTCCCGCACCTGCCTGTACAGTTCCCCATCAAACATGAAGATGTTATTGGTGAGACACAACATTATCATGTCTGCCAGCATACTGGTGTGTTCCAAGTAACTGATGTTTTTGGTACTTAAGAAATGCATACAGGCCTCAATACCCTGGACGTGATCAATGATGGTATAGAATTAATTTATGTCCAGGGTAATCAGTAAGTACTTCTCCTCCCATTTAAATCCTTCAACTCTGTTAAGGAAGTCTTTTGTGTCCCTAACATAGGAGGGTAACAAAAAATAACATATTCTCTTAGAAAATGGTCAACATATTTTGAAATGTTTTGTACACTTTGCCCATTGAGGATACTATGGGCCTTCCTGGGGGAATAGTAGGGTTTTTGTGAATCTTAAGGAGAAGGTACAATATGGGCAGCTTAGGATAATCTTTTTTCAAAAAACAATTTTCATGCCAGGAGATAATACCAGTTTCTTGCCATTTTGAAAGTTTCTCCCTCCCACGTATTGTTTATACTAGCATTGTACGTATTGGTATTGCATGCACAATAGAACCTTTCATCATCAAGCTGTCTTTTTGCCACATTAATATACATTTGCTTACTCCACAGTACTATATTACCACCTTCGTCTGATGAGCGTATTACAATGATACTATCTTGAGATAGAGACACAATACTTTTTCTTTGTTTCCATAACAAGTTGAAGCCTTTAGCATTTCTGTTCATGTTGCTGTGCTTCTGCTTGATAAGTTCTTTGGTAATAATGTCGTGAAAGGTGTCAATTGAGTCGCGGGGAAGGATCGGGTAGAATACTGAACGTGGTTTAAAAGTAGTACATGCAGCTTTATCTGTAACAATGTCAGTAAGATCGTAGGAGGATAGTTCTTCAGTTTCTAGCCATGGTGCCTGTTCTAGATCCTGCATGATCTGTAACATGTATGCGTCGCCGACGGTCAGTGAGGGTTCTGCTAATGTTTCAGCAGTCATCTCGCTATCAACAGGGAGTTTATTATTTCTGAGAGTGCGCCACTTTTTCAACTTCAGCTTTCTTATGAACTTAAAAATATCTACACAGGTGTTGGCATAGTTAAATAGTTCTGTGGGACAAAAGGTTAAGCCTTTTTTCTTGTTGAGATAGTGTTTGTGATGTTAGATTAACAATAGTTTTGTTTACCATTGCGAGGTCCATCATTGTTTCGTTTTTCTGGAGCCGCCCGCCTGGTTCCCATGGGCTCTGTATTTCTTTGACCTGTGTTTTTGCTTGAGTAGCCTTTGTTTGCTGCACCCCTGCCTCTTCCTTTTCCTCGCCCTCGGCCCCTCCCGTCCTCGGGTTGGTGGGGTTGGGGTGGGTGTTGTCTTCCCTGATTGTTGACCTTTCTTCATCACTCTGTATTCGTATAAAAAAGGGGCTTGACTAGATATTATTTCGACTTCAGAAGAGGGGCTGGTTGTATGTACTGAAGCATCAGTATCAGAGTCACTGGTGTCACTGGACATGGGTAAATTATCATTCGCAGTAGTAGGAACCCTTGGTTCTTCATGGGGTGTTTTTTAATTGTACAGGTGATTATATTTATGGCTTTAGGTAAGAATGCGCCTATTCTCATAATCTATACAATCTCTGTGTAACTTACTTTGCAGAGTTGTATGTCATCCTCATGTTTCAACAGTCTTCCTTTCAATTCATCTTTGAATTTTTTTATGTTGTCTCTTTCAGTGCTTTTATTCAGGTCATTCTTGATCTCAGCTATTTCCTTGAGTATTTTTCTCCCTGTCTTCTCAAGCATATTTTATGTGTATAAAGAGCATATTCTTGGAACACATGGCAGAGTTCTCCACCCACTCTTCTAACATGCGTGGATTGGGAGATTCATGTGAGAGAGTTCTATAGATTCTAAGGCCATATGGAACCATTTGCTTGTCCACATAGTTCTGGAGGGAGATGGCCTCCCACCATTTCGATGTTTCCTGTTTTTTGAGTTTTTCGTACTTTTTAAGTTGAGTGTTAAGTACATTGTCTTTGTTCGATTGTGTTTCTACTGATCGCTCTTTTCCTGGAGCGCGCGCGAATAGAGTTTGTGCTGCTATCCGCCTTTCATTTTCGTCTTCCATGATGATAGTACTTATTTTAGTATAGTAGTTTATTACTCCTGTGCACATAGAAATGTACGTGTTACTGGGGACTGCTGGGTGAGTTGCCTCCAGTGTTCCCGGCTCCCCAGGAGCATCTGCCCTAGCACCGGGACCTTCCCGCCCATAAACATGCACCACCTGACTACGGACTTGTTCCCGGAAGGACCCGCTTTCTGGTTTCAAATATATATGCAATTTCAGGGCACGATCAAAATTATCCGGTTGTCAGGCATTTTCAGGAGAAACATCTAGGCATACCTGACAAGCTCCAATATTTTCTAATTGATTCTGTGGAGGTTTGAAGGAGAGGAGGGGACCGCGAGGCTAAATTCTGTCTCCTTGAGACTAGATACATATTGGAGCTCAACACAAAGAATCCAAATGGAATAAATGACAGGGAAGACCTTTACACCTGCATTTAGGATCTGTCAGTTTGCCCATAAGACCTGTCCGGATATATGAAGGATCTTATCCCAGCAATGTCATTTTTCATTATACTGTAACATCTTGACATTGTGGTGACTCTTTTGTATATTGCATATTTAAAATAGGTTTTTCCCAAAAAATTTCTTGATTTGTATTTTAGGAATTATCTGTTGTCATATTTGCACTTTATATTGCTAATTTTGCACAATCACTCTTGCACTTATAATGTTTCTAGCAGGCATCGTTACAGGCCCACTTGAGCTCTTTTCAGATTAACACATTGTTGATTCAAACATATTAAGGAGGGAGTAGCATTAGGGAGTTCATTTCGAGATCCCCCCTCAATTAACGCTGCTGTATTATACTTGAGCATATTGAACAGCTTTCGCACAATATTGATATTTGGACTGTAAATATGTATATATTAGGTCGATACCTTATTACATAGACATAACTATTTGTCATGTATATTGGATGGTGCCATCTCTATTTTTGCGTGCTGTGTAAATATGCTTGTACATAGATTAACTGAATAATCGTTTTTATTGAATGTGAAGTATTCTTGGGAACTATATATGTTTTCCTTTATCGATTGCATAACAACAGCGTTAGTGTGCAAAGTATTTTTACTATGTTCATGAATCAACTGATTGTACTGTCACTTTAAATGCCCCGCTCAATGACGAGCAGTTTGTCATGTGATCCAGCCTCTCCGAAGGAGAAACGCGTCATGGCGGCAGCGCTGGCTTTATTTTAATAAACCACCTTTGCACCAGCATTTTCTTGGGTCGACTCTTTGTCACTGTGGAACCAGCAGTTGTTCTTCTGCCTTTAAAGTGACGAGCTTCGCAATATATATATATATATATATATATATATATATATATATATATATATATATATATATATATATATATATATATATATATATATACATATATATATATTCACTGAAAAAAACCATAGGTTTCACATACGTTATAGTTAGGAATTAGCATTTTAAAAACCTTTGAAATTCACTGAAAAAACCATAGGTTTCACACCAGTTATAGTTAGCTGGTCATTTTACTCATACAAACCCTTTGAAATTCCCCTGTTATAGTTAGTTCAGCTAACTATAAGTCGCACGCCCGCAATGCACTGCTGATGACGTCACTCATGACATGGTCAGTGACATCACTCATGACATCACTGATGACATCTCAAATTACATCACTGATGACATCACTGATGACATCATCCAGTGGATGTGTGTCTTTCTGAAAAATAAATATCTTTTATATATGTATAACTAAAGGTCGATGGAAGAATATTTGGCCAAGTAAGTGTCTAAATGGATGACTTTTTTAAAAAATTGATTGTATAACTGACTGATTAATTGTATCTTAGTGAATACATGGGTTAGCTAGTAATGTTTAAATATGTAAATATCTGTATCAGTCTCACACATTTTTTGAATAAGTGGCTGCATGGGTTGGTGAGAAGCTACATGAGTGTCTATATAGGTTATTAGTTTGTTTTTTAAGTATCATTATGAGTGTCTGAGTGTTTATATGGTTTGGTTGGGGATATTACTTAGCACATAGATGCATTAATGAGTGACTCACTGTTTATATGTGTTTTGAAGACAGCATGTGTGCAGGACTGTATGGGTGGATGAGTGTGTGTATAGGTGTGTTAGTGAGAGAATGACTGTCTCAATACTGTCTTATGACTAAGTACATATGTGTTAAACTACTATATGTGAGTATTGGTGTATATACGTGAGTATATATGTGAGTTAGAGATTTGAAGAGTTCCTGTATAACTAAGTATGTGTTTCTATAAGTGATCGTTTAAGAGAGTCAGTATGTGTATGTTTGTGTGTATAGCTGTATATGCAAGTAAATGGATGTTTGTTTCTATTTTTGAATGTGTGTATCAAAGGTTATATTAGAGTGAGAGGAGGTCTGCCACTCTTTCACAAGGATGATGTCATCAGTGATGTCATTTGAGATGTCATCAGTGATGTCATGAGTGATGCCACTGACCATGTCATGAGTGATGTAATATGTGACGTCATCAGCAGTGCATTGCGGTCGCGCGAATTATAGTTAGCTGAACTAACTATAAGGTGGGAATTTCAAAGGTTTTGTATGAGTAAAATGACCAGCTAACTATAACGTGTGTGAAACCTATGGTTTTTTCAGTGAATTTGCACGTTTTTTTAAATGCTAATTCCTAACTATAACATGGCTGAAACCTATGGTTTTTTTCAGTGAATATCAAAGGTTTTTTAAATGGTAATTTTTATCTATAACGTGGCTTAAAACTATGTTTTTTTCAGTGAATTTCAATGGTTTTGTAAATGATAATTTTTAAATGTAATAATTGTTATATTTTTTATAATGATTTACTACATTATTATAAATTATTTATTTTTAGATATATTATTTGTTAAATTACATTACATATTTTTAATATAAATTGAAAAAAAAATGTTTTTACACCTCTCTGCAGTGCAGCCACCTGGCGTGCTTGCATACTGGGGGTCCCTGGGGGCCAACTAGCCCACCTGGAACCTCCAGTATGCGCCAGGGGGCTGCATTGCAAAGAGGTGTAATGAGGCCACACCCTTTTTTACACCTCTCTGCAACGCAGCCCCCGGGCGCGTTTGCAGAGGGTAAACTAATTCCCCTTGCATACTAGGGGTCCCTGGGGTCCAACTAGCCCACCTGGAACCTCCAGTATGCGCCAGGGGGCTGCATTGCAGAGAGGTGTAATGAGGCCACACCCTTTTTTACACCTCTCTTCAACGCAGCCCCGGGCGTGTTTGCAGAGGGGTAACTAATTTCCCTTGCATACTGGGGGTCCCTGGGGGCCAACTAGCCCACCCTGAACCTCCAGTATGCACCAGGGGGCTGCATTGCAGAGAGGTGTAATCAGGCCACACCCTTTTTTACACCTTTCTGCAATGCAGCCCCCTGGCGCATTTGCAGAGGGGGAACTAATTCCCCTTGCATACTGGGGGTCCCTGTGGGCCAACTAGCCCACCTGGAACCTCCAGTATGCGCCAAGGGCCTTCATTGCAGAGAGGTGTACTAAGGCCACACCCCTTTTTACACCTCTCTGCAACGCAGCCCCCGGGCACGTTTGCAGAGGGTGAACTAATTCCTCTTGCATACTAGGGGTCCCTGGGGTCCAACTAGCCCACCTGGCACCTCCAGTATGCGCCAGGGGGCTGCATTGCAGAGAGGTGCAATGAGGCCACACCCTTTTTTACACCTCTCTGCAACGCAGCCCCGGGCATGTTTGCAGAGGGGGGAACTAATTTCCCTTGCATACTGGGGGTCCCTGGGGGCCACCTAGCCCACCTTGAACCTCCAGTATGCACCAGGGAGCTGCATTGCAGAGAGGTGTAATGAGGCCACACCCTTTTTTACACCTCTCCACAATGCAGCCCCCGGGCATGTTTGCAGAGGGGGAACTAATTCCCCTTGCATACTGGGGGTCCCTGGGGTCCAACTAGCCCATCTGGAACCTCCAGTATGCGCCAGGGGGCTGCATTGCAGAGCGGTGTAATGAGGCCACACCCTTTTTTACACCTCTCTGCAACGCAGCCCCGGGCGTGTTTGCAGAGAAGGAACTAATTTCCCTTGCATACTGGGGGTTCCTGGGGGCCAACTAGCCCACCTTCAACCTCCAGTATGCACCAGGGGGCTGCATTGCGGAGAGGTGTAATGAGGCCACACCCTTTTTTACACCTCTCTGCAATGCAGCCCCCTGGCGCGTTTGCAGAGGGGGAACTAATTCCCCTTGCATACTGGGGGTCCCTGTGGGCCAACTAGCCCATCCGGAACCCCCAGTATGCGCCAGGGGGCTGCATTGCAGAGAGGTGTAAGGAGGCCACACCCTTTTTTACACCTCTCCGCAACGCAGCCCCCGGGCATGTTTGCAGAGGGGGAACTAATTCCCCTTGCATACTGGGGGTCCCTGTGGGCCAACTAGCCCACCCGGAACCCCCAGTATGCGCCAGGGGGCTGCATTGCAGAGAGGTGTAATGAGGCCACACCCTTACACCTCTCCGCAACGCAGCCCTCGGGCATGTTTGCAGAGGGGGAACTAATTCCCCTTGCATACTGGGGGTCCCTGGGGGCCAACTAGCCCACCAGGAGCCTCCAGTATGCGCCAGGGGGCTGCGTTGCTTTGCCCTGGAGGGCACCCCCAACACTTTTTATCACTATGCCCCCGCAATTTGGTCCCCCTGGGGGGTAATTTAAAAAAAGACATACCAAGTTTAAAAAAAAAGAAATTTGGGCCTTGGAGGTCCTTGTGGGACCACCTTGGCAGGCCTAGGGGGTCAGGGTGTTTCTACCCTGGCTCCTTTTTGTGTTCTACACGTTTGTTTTTCTACTTTCTTATGCCTCGGTCTACTGAGCACAAGATGGCTGCCAACACTTCCTGGTTTGGAGTGTTGACAGCCAATGAGCATGCAGCTTTCTCGGAAAGGTACACGCACCGTACGCATACCGTGCACCCCGCAATTTTTCCGTTTTTTTTTTCCTTGGGGGTCCTTGTGTGACCCACTAAGCAGGCCTAGGGGGTCAGGGTGCTTCTACCCTGCCCCCTTTTTGAGTTCTACATTTTTGTTTTTCTGCTTTCTTGTGCCTCAGTCTACCGAGGCACAAGATGGCTGCCAACAATTTCTGTTTTGGAATGTTGACAGACAGCCAATCAGCATGCAGCTCGCGCACACGAAGGTCCGCGCAATACGGTTCGCGCACGGTACGCGGACCCGTGCGCGTACGGAGCGTGTTTATAGATATATATTTTTTTCTTTTGATTTTCTCAGGAACTACTGAAGGATTTACACCATTTAAGCAAAAGGGTAATCTGCGAACCGAACTCTACCTCTCTGCCAAATTTGGTGTAATTCCGTTCAGCCGTTCGGGCTGTAGCCGTGTCTAATCGTCCTATGGAAAATAACGTGGGGAAAACACGTTTTGGGACCCCCGTTTTTCTCAGCCCCCACTTGACGAATCCCCCCAAAACTTTCAGGGAAGGAGCGGGCCATTTTCTTTGAGAAATTTGCGAAGATTCATCAACCGGCGCAAAAGTTATTCCCAATAGAATGTTGCGGATTTCCTATGGAAACTCGGACCTAACTATAACTACCTACTGGCAACCGCCAGTAGGTAATATATATATATATATATATATATATATATATATATATATATATATATATAATTTATATATAATGTATATATATATATATATTCACTGAAAAAACCATTGGTTATAGACCATATATAGTTAGGAATTAGCCTTTTCAAAACCTTATTTTACTCACACAAAACCATTGAAATTTCATATATAGTTAGTTCCACTAACTATATATCGCGCACCCGCAATCCACTGCTGATGATGTCACATATTACATCATTCATGACATGGTTAGTGACATCACTGATGACATCACTGATGACATCTCAAATGACATCACTGATGACATCTCAAATGACATCACTGATGACATCTCAAATGACATCACTGATGACATCACTGATGACAACATCCAGTGACTGTATGTTTCTGTAAAGTTAAAATATGTCTTACATATTGAAGAATGAGTGGATGTATAAGTGTCTGGATGAAGGATTTAGTAGGTGCATGACTGACTGTATGAGTGAGTGATTAAATGTGTCTCACTGAGTGCATGGGTTAGTGACTAAACTGTTTTAATTTGTGCATCATTATATCTGTTGTTCTACAAACTGCTGCATATGTTGATCAGTAGCTATATGATTAACTGTATGGGTTATTCATTGGTTGTCCAAGTATTTGTATGGGAAACTGAGTGTGTGTGTATGGGTGGCTGGCAGGTGTGTGACTCTGTACATAGATGTGTGAGTAGTTGATTCACTATATGTATGGGTTCAAAAGTGCATGTGGAAACAGCTGTATGGGCGGTTGACTGTGCATGAGTGTATTAGTGAGTGAATGGATATCTCAGTGCTACATGTCAAAGTAAGTACATATGTAAAACACAGTACGTGTGAGAGTTGACATATATAAATAACTGTGCATAAGAGCCAGTGAATGTGTGAGTGGCTGTATGGATCATTGTGAACATGTATCAGGGATTGTATAAGAGAGTAAAGTAAATATGTGTTAGTATATGTTTGAATAAGTAAGGTGTGTATAACTGTATCGTTGAGAAAATGGAGGTGTGATTGATTTTTTGCATGACTGACTAGGTGTGTGAGTAACTCCATGGATGAGTGACAGTCTGTGACTATCTGTTTACACTGATTGTATCTAAGGTTATATTAGAGTCTAAAGAGGTTTATGGTATTATCACATGAATGATATCATCAGTGATGTGATCAGTCATGTCAAATGAGATGTTATCAGTGATTTTATCAGTGATGTCATTTGAGATGTCATCAGTGATGTCATTTGAGATGTCATCAGTGATGTCATTTGAGATGTCATCAGTGATGTCATCAGTGATGTCACTAACCATGTCATGAATAATGTAATATGTGACATCATCAGCAGTGGATTGCGGGTGCGCGATATATAGTTAGTGGAACTAACTATATATGAAATTTCAATGGTTTTGTGTGAGTAAAATAAGGTTTTGAAAAGGCTAATTCCTAACTATATATGGTCTATAACCAATGGTTTTTTCAGTGAATTTTCAAGGTTTTGTAAATGCAAATTCCTAACTATATATGGCCTATAACCTATGGTTTTTTCAGTGAATTTCATTGGTTTTTTAATAGCAAATATCAAAAGCTGTAAAATGTCAAGTACGTGATAGGTAAAAACTTTTTCGTGTTTTTGCACGCTGATGTGCTTTGAACGCTGCCCCCCTCCCCTCTTTTCTCTTAGTAGTACTCTCTCTTTGCAGATAGTGAAGAGTAGTTAACGCAGGCCTTTACCCCCGTTGTAATCCGTCGTGCCTGCTTCTCTCTCCATTTGATTGATTGTTATCCAAGCATTTACTGTTTTACAATTGATTCTCTTTGGTTCATTCTCTATTTACAAACTAAGCACAAAGTCGCAATACTCTGTTTAGTCTTTGCAGATCGTGAAAAATCGTGTAAAAAAATAAAAGTAATCGAGCAAAATCAGTAGGCCACTAATTGGATCTCTTTTTGACTTCGCTAAAATAGAAACATTAGGAACAACCCTTCATGAGAAATACGAAAATAGAGATGAAATGAGCGCCACACCATGAGGGCTGCAAGACAGCTCGGCTCCGTCACCCACCCCGCCCAAAATAACGACAAACCCTATGCAAATATTAAAAATATAGACAACACACCAGCAAAGTAACAGGGTAAAACATTTTATTAAATAACTATTTACATTACGTTGGTTTATAAGATGATGTCAGTAGTGGACCGATGTGTGAATAGGTCAGAAGCAGCACAAGGCGCCAAGATCCGGATGGCAAATCCTGGATGTTGGGTGCCATAGTTCAGAGTTCTCAGTTTGAGCCTTTTTCAATGCCTGTGCTTTGTTGTTTCCCCTCCATCAAAAACAAAAAAATATATATAAAACTGTGCAAAAATACAAAAAAATCTAAAAATGTTTACAAAAGCAGTGCTTGTAAGACTGTCTGAAGCTTATTTCCACCTACTACAGCTTCACTATTCTCAAAGTAAGTGAGGGTCGTTTGTGAACCTGACTGCATTTGAAAACAATGTTATATGGTACCTCCCTAAACCGCTTGACGGAGGCCCCCGAGGGGCGGTGTGATGGCACGGACTCGGAGAAGACGCTTGGCTCCGACCCCCTCCCCAAGTCTTATAGCACTGGTGTAGCCTGAGATCGCCCCCGACATAGGCGGCCGGCTCCCGGGGTCCGGCGGAACTTTTTGCCTTTTGATGACTCTTCTATTCTGGACTTTGTCCCACAATCCGTTTGACCTGAAGACACGCTGTAGTGGGGCGCCCCTTTACCGTTTTAGTTGCCATTCCGCCCGCTTTTGCTACACTGTGCCTCTTCTGCCATTCAGCTGTTTACCGCCCGCTCTTGCGACTACAGCGTCTCGCTCACCATGTAGTTAAGTTGCTCCCGCTCTTGCGGTGCAGCGATAGGCGGCTGCCACAGGACTCTCAAAATGGCGGCCGGCTCTTCGGTTTTGGGCCTGGTCCACTAAAATGGCCCTGGGACACCTTGGAACTCGGACGCTTCCCTGATAGGGCTTGGATCCCATTCTCGAAAGCGTCCCCTCAGCCGTGAAGATTCTACAAAAGTCTTGGGGGCCCCCGACTCCCGCAGGCTTCTGGTGGGGAGCGGCTGCCATGTCTGCACGTGGAATGGCCACGACGGAGCTACGAGATGGTAGTGCTCTCATGCTGACGCCAGCTTTAGTCTGAAACATCCAGAAACACTGTAGACTACCAATTCGATCAGTTCCGGTAGCGCCCCAACATGACCCGGTAGAGAAGAACTTGCCCTCCCCTCTTTGACTGATGGTTCTTGTTGCCTGTCCCCTCTGTTGTCATTTAACAGAACTTTTTGGACTGCTGAAAGGGGTTGTGTTCCGAACGCTGGTTGGTGGAGACATTTTGACTATATTCTTGACCTACGTTGTCGCGTAATGCGTTATATGACACGCCGCGTTAGCGCACCCGGAAGTGATCCGGGGCGCGGCGCGCTGCGCGTAACGTAAACATAACAGGTCATGTGACTTGTTAATAAAACTTTTCATTGGTTCATTTTACTTTTGTTATTTTAATGATGAAAAGCTTGGTCATATGACCTAAAAATTACGCTTTTTATTGTTTTCGAACATTATTTTTTTTTAAACATATATGTTATAATATTCCAGGCTAATGTACTTTCCCGGAAAATTTACAACTGTCCTGCAAGTAAAATATATTCCTTTTTCGAGAAAAAGGGCGTTTCTTCGTTCCATGACGGAGCCGTTGAGTAAAAGAGACTCGGCCTGCTGTCTTAGTCGCCGATACGCCTGATTATCAGATTCTTATCGATCACTTTATGTTGCAGGAGTGGAAAACACAACTGCCCTTGACCATTTATCTTTACTGCGTTCCTACATATTATACCTTTTATCCGTCATGTAATTGGACTGCTTTATTTCACTTGCCTTTTACTGATTCGAAAACAGTGACTAAAAGTAAAAACTTTACCATATGTAAATACTACTACCGTGTTTTGTTTTAAAAACCTTTATTGTGAAAATGTCAGTATACAAATACGGGCCTATAACCACGTGGGCCGGCCACGGAGCAAACTGAAATCGTATATGATGAGGAGACATTTACATTATAGAGGAACGTAACGAGCGAGCCATTAGGTTGCAAGAACTAAGATGTCTAACAGTTGCGGAATCGCTGTACGTACATTTTGTAATTAAAATACGACAGGGCCACTTACAAAAAAGTTATCTAGATATACATTTGCGTTTAAGTACCATGGGTGACGTTAATTCGAACTTACAATAGTTCAGTAATCAATAACACATCAGAACTTAATATCAATAGGGATGTAGAAATATTCAATCAATTCTCGTCAAAACTGCATTCATATCTCGTGATATCAAGGTTGTTCAACCAGTACACAACAAGGAGTTACGAGTCCCATTTATACCGGCGCCATTTTGGGCGAGGCCGGGCAGGTCCAAGGTATAGTCAAAATGTCTCCACCAACAATCGGCCAGACCAGAACCCCTTTCGGCCCTTTATGCTACAAGATGGTGTCTTCCATTCAGAAAATATTGTTGGCAGCATTTTGAAAGGAAAGATAAACAGCCGTTTTCCTAGTGAGTCTCACATTGTTACATTTAGGAAGAATGTTGAAGAGTAATATGTGGAAAATCTGAAGACATTTTTCTACAAACTCTCAATCAGCCTTGGATGGAAAAAAAAATCCTGAAGAATGTACAAACTGAAAACCAATTTTAGTCTGTATAGCATCAACAGCAACGCTTGAGTCAGCTTTGTGTCAAGCCGCCATTTTCATTCAATCAATAGCGTCCCCCTGCACACATTCAGGAACCTGGTCGTGTCTTCAGGTGAAACGGATTGTGGGACAAGAAGCAGAAAGGAAAAGGAAAAAAGTTCCGCCGGACCTCGGGAGCCGGCCGCCTATGTCATGGGCGATCTTTGGCCACACCAGGGCAATAGTGAAGCTGCAGCAGGTGCAAAAGAGCTTCAGACAGTCTTACAAGCACTGCTTTTCTAAACATTTTTTTGTATTTTTGCACAGTTTTATATTTTCTTTTTGTTTTTGATGGAGGGGAAACAACAAAAAACAGGCATTGAAAAAAGCTCAACAGTGCAGGGCGCCTTGTGCTGGTTCCGACCTATTCACACATCGGTCCACTACTGACATCACCTCATAAGCCAACGGGGCACCCCACACTGACTTTCGGCGCAGCATTGTAGGATGGCCACACCAGTGCGGCAACTTGCTGGACACCACCTCGGTGCCATCCGGATCTCGGCGCGTTCCAGTCACTGTACCGCAAAAGTGACCGGAACTCAGCTGGACACGCCGTCTTTCGGCGCAGCATTGTAGGATGGCCACACCAGTGCGGCAATTTGCTGGACACCACCTCGGGCAATAGTGAAGCTGCAGCAGGTGCAAATAAGCTTCAGACAGTCTTACAAGCACTGCTCAGAACTCTCAACTATGGCACTCAACATCCAGGACTTGCCATCCGGATCTTGGCGCCTTGTGCTGGTTCCGACCTATTCACACATCGGTCCACTACTGACATCACCTCATAAGCCAACGGGGCACCCCACGCCGACTTTCGGCGCAGCATTGTAGGATGGCCACACCAGTGCAGCAACTTGCTGGACACCACCTCGGTGCCATCCGGATCTCGGCGCGTTCGAGTCACTGTACCGCAAGAGTGACCGGAACTCAGCTGGACACGCCGTCTTTCGGCGCAGCATTGTAGGATGGCCACACCAGTGCGGCAATTTGCTGGACACCACCTCGGTGCCATCCGGATCTCGGCGCGTTGTGCTGCCTTCGGCCTATTCGCACATCGGTCCGCTACTGACGCCGCCTCACATGCCAACGGATTTTCTACGCTTTTTGTAGCCCTATGCCGCATAGCAGGTCATGTGACTTGTTTATAAAACTTTTCATTGGTTCATTTTACTTTTGGTTTCCTAAAGATGGAAGGCTTGGTCATATGACCTAAAAATAACACTTTTCATTGGTTTAGAACATTTTTTTTTCCCAAACGATGAAAGCCCCACCTTGTTTCTGGATGATTCAGACTGAAGCTGGCGTCAGCATGAGAGCACCACCATCTCGTGGCTCCGTCGTGGTCATTCCGCGAGCAATCATGGCAGCCGCTCCCCACCGGAAGCCTGCAGGAGTCGAGGGCCCCCAAGACTTTTGTAGAATCTTCACGGCTGAGGGGACGCTTTAGAGAATGGAGCCCAAGCCCTAGCAGGCAAGCGTCCGAGTTCCAAGGTGTCCCAGGGCCATTTTAGTGGACCAGGCCCAAAACCGAAGAGCCGTCCGCCATTTTAAGAGTCATGTGGCAGCCGCCTATCGCTGCACTGCAAGAGTGGGAGCAACTCAACAACATGGTGAGCGAGACGCTGTAGCCGCAAGAGCGGGCGCAACTCAGCTGGATGGCCGCCACCTGGGGAGGCCCGTTCACGCCGCCTCCCCCACGCCCCCCCCCCCCCGCGGGCCGCCCCACGCCAATTTTCGGAGCAGCATTGTAGGATACCAAAACCAGTGCGGCAGTTTACTGGACATCACCTGGGTGCCATCAACATCTCAGCGCGTTCTGCTGCCTTGGGACTATTCGCACAACAGACCGCTACTGACGAGGCCTCCCTCCGCAACACCCTGGACGCCCCACGCTGTTTTTCTTTGCTGCATTGTAGGATCCCAAAAACCAGTGCGGCAGCCAGGTGACATCACCTGGGTGCCGTCCAGAACTCAGCACGTTGTGCTGCCTTGGGACTATTCGCACAAAAGACAGCTTCTGACCATTGTTGCTTTTTTTTGTGAAAAATGTTTAAATGTTTTTACAGTTTTTGTTCCGTTCGTTATATTTAAAAGTTAATAAAGTTTTATAATCCTACTTTGTTGGAGTGTTATATATTTTTTTTTAAACGGGTGAATGGGGCCTTGAATCGGGTTATTGTCATGTGTGGGCTTTGCAAGTGTACTGCTACAGGATCGGACATTTCAAACTCAAATGCACGTTCTTTTTCTTACCTTTCCGAAGCATGGAGCGCAATAGCAAGCAGAGAAAGGGTGATGCAACTGTTGAACACTGCCTGGCCTGGAAGTTGCTGGCAGTGCCCCCCCCCGCCCGCTCCTGAAAGAGGACACACACACACCGCCGCCCCGAGTACTTCACAGATCTTTAAAAGACCATGCGCTTGTTCATGAGGCTTAAATGGTTTATCACCCCTTCTAGAACCCCTGCATCGACCCTCTGACGTTTCCTGGAAAAATTACCACGTAACACAATACCAAGCCCTGTCAGCTGAAACCCCCGAGTAATCGTGGGGCATATTATCAAGGGGGTTTATCTCCGCTTTTTTGGCTTTAAAAGCCAAGAAAGCGGAGATAAAATTATCTCCCTATTACCAAGCTGTCGCTAACACCAGTTAGTGACAGCTAAAAGGAGATAGCGACCATCTTGGGCCCCGCTTTGCATGTCAGTGATATTTATCACTAATGACATGCAAAGTGGGCGTGCCAAGATGTTAGCGACTGGAAACAGTCCCTAACATCGCTATCTCCTATTACCAACTTTTGGAGATATTCGCGCTAAGCGCGAATATCTCCAAAAGCTAACACCTGACCTGAGCAGTTCTTAGCCATGTTATCCAATGGGAGGTGGATAACATGGCTAAGAGCATTTGCTCGATAACGCATGAATATCGCTGACTTTTCTGCGATATTCATGCATTGCGGCCGTTTTTTATCGCATTTGCGATAAACCTTGCTAATAGCAAGGTTTATCTGCAATAAAAATCGCCGATGTGCGGCGATAATTTTTGTCTCTAAACAAGTTAGAGACAAAAATTATCGCTAGTTGTTGGTAATATGCCCCGGGTTTTTGCTTGCAGAAATCGAGAGGCGGGAGACTACCACTGAAATCAGTAGTCTCACGCCTGAATCGGGAGGGTTGGCATGTCTGGATTCTCTACAGCTGAGGCCATAAACTACATCCGCAGGGCTAGGTGATAGCCTGGGACCGGCCTGGCATCTAAAATGGCTGCCGTGCACGACAAAATTGTGGCATTGGAAAAAAGGCAAGATGGCGCAGACAATGTTTATCAATAAGGATTCATTTATAACAAAATATTTTATCGCACTGACAAATTGGCGGTCAACACTTCCTGATTTCCATCGAATCGAACGTTAACAGACGTCACGCAGCAAAAAAAAAAAAGCTCACGCACAGCCGCTGGGAGAGATGTATCAACATATATGAGCCTCCTCAGCCACCCTCAGAAAACATAGGGGATTAGGATACGTCTCCCGCACCCCCTTATACCTAGTAATTTAATTAAAACGAAGCACAAAATGGCGAATTCCCGTTTCGCTACCAGTTTGCGGCCCAGTTCGCGGCCCGTGAAGCGCTTCTACCGTGAAAAATAATTTTTTTTTTATTTTCCCCACGGGACCCTTTAATAACCCCAACAACATTCCTAGGGGGTCAAGAGGGGTATACCTTGCCCCCTTTCATTAAATTCCCCCTTCGTTTTTCACCTTTTCTTCTCTCTCGATCCTACCGAGAGATAAGATGGCGGCCGCTCCGGACTGTTTAGAATGTTGACAGACACCGGGGAGCCAATCAGCTTCGCATCGCAAAGTTCCGTTTCGCGAAAAGTAAGCGGACCGGAGCGCAGCCCGGAGCGCTGTTACAGATATATATCTTGTTTTGAACGTTAATTTCTCAAAATCCACTGGAGCACATATATTGAGACCTAGCAAAGGCACATTGGGCTAACAGTCCCTACAATTTTGCCAAGTTTCGTGCAAATCCATTCAGCCGTTCGAGCTAAAAGTGAGGCCAAAGGCCCTATGGAAATTAACATGGGAAAAACGTGTTTTGGGACCCCCCTTTTTTCTCAGCCCCCCCCTGACGAAACCCCCCCAAATTTTCAGGGGCTGCTCAGAAACAAAATGTGCCATTTTCCTGAAAATTTCAGCCGATTCCGTCCACAAATGCCAAAGTTATTAGACATAGAATTTTCAAAAGTTCCATAGACAAATAATCCTAACTATATATACCTACTGGCTATCGCCAGTAGGTAATATATATATATATGTAATGTAATGTAATGTAATGTAATGTAAGAGACATTTCTACCGCGCACTTTCACTCCAAGGAGTATCTTGGCGCTCACACAACTCAGGTGGAAGAGTTGGAGGGAAAAAGTGTGTTGCATTGTACACCACAGTTACACCAGAGTTCTACATGTAGCATCGGGCAGGGAGAAGATGCAGGTTTTTAATGCTTTCCTAAAAGGGGCTTCTAGGGAGAATGTACGTAGAGACAGGGGAAGTTTGTTCCATGCCTTTGTACCTAATACAAAAAGGGATTTGCCTCCTTTTGTAGCCAGCTTGAAACGGGGAGGGGTAAGTAAGTTCTGGCTGGCGGACCTCAGGCAGCGTGTCGGATGATATCTTTTGAACCCATGGAGTAGATATTTTGGGCCACGCTGGTGGAATGCCCTAAAGGTAATTAAAAGAATTTTAAACAGAATTCTTTTGCTTATCCGCAGCCAGTGGAGAATATTAAGTGCTGCTGAAGCTGACGACCTCCGTGGCCAACGTAGCACGAGGCGGGCTGCCGCATTTTGGACTATTTGTAACCTATGGAGAACGCTTTTGTTAGCTCCAGCATATACTCCGTTACAATAGTCTAGCCTAGAATTGATTAAGGCCACAGCGACTGTTTTCCTCGCTGGTAAGGGGAGCAGGTCGAAAAACTTCCTCAGAGCTTTGATGATTTGAAAGCACATACCTGCCACTGCTATAGCCTGGGGCTTAAAAGATAGCTGGTTATCAAATTTAATGCCTAGGTTACGGGCAGATGCAATTGTGTTGGGGGGAGCTTCTGCCTCCGTAGGCCAGCACATTTTTGGTGAGAACAAGTTATGGCTCCCAACAGGAAGGATTTCAGTTTTGCCGGTGTTACATTTTAGATGGTTGTTGGTCATCCATCTAAATGTGGCTGTCAAACACTCCTTAAGATTTTCCTCTGCGCCTGGTCGTTCCCTGTCCAAAACCAGTATGAGCTGAGTGTCGTCAGCATATGAGATGGAACTAATCTGGAATGACGCGATCAGATTAACAAGGGGTACCATATATAAATTGAAAAGAACAGGGCTCAAACTTGAGCCCTGCGGGACCCCTGAGCTGACGATTTTGGCTTCAGACTGGTATTGGCCTAACACTGTCACTTGGCGTCTATTGCTGAGGAAATTCCTGAGCCATGCCAGGACCTGACCTCCTACTCCTGCGGCAGCCAACCGGTCCACTAAGATGTTATGTGAGACCGTATCAAAGGCTGCCGACAGGTCGAGTAGGATAAGGACGGCCTTTTTTCCTTGGTCCATTGCTGCCCGTAAGGTTTCTGCGGTGAAAAGCAGGGCCGTCTCAGTGGAATGTTCTGACCGAAATCCTGATTGATGAGGATGGAGAATGTTATTCTTCTCCAAAAAATTGGTCAGTTGGTTATTGACAAATTTTTCGGTCAGTTTAAATAGGACAGGCAGCAAGGAGATAGGTCGCAGGTTAGACAGGGTGGTGGGGTCGGCCAGTGCTTTTTTTTGGAGTGGTTTGACAGCTGCCAGCTTCCAGTCATTGGGGATGTTTGCCGTGGCTAGAGAGGAATTAATAATCCTGTTGATTATAGGATTGGCCAGCTCAACCAGAGTGTGCAACACCGGGGGGGGACAAGGGTCAAAAGGGGAACCCGATTTACAAGCCAAGATAGCTTTGGAGGTATCCTCAAGGGACACTGGGGCAAACTCCTCAAAGCACGGGGAAATTGTCACTTCGTTACATTGCTCAGTTTCCGCAGCTGTTGTTTCTCTTGATGGAAAAGTATTTACAATGGTAAGGATCTTATTGTCGAAATAGTTGGATATCGCATTACAGAGATCCTGAGAGGGTGGAATCTCCTGCGATAAAGCTGAAGGATTCATAAAATCCTTAACAATCTTAAAGATTGCTTTTTGTTCCTGACCTGCTGTGGACAAGGCTTGTAAATAATAGATTTTTTTTGCTGATTTTATTTCTGCATGATATTTTCGTCTTGCTACTATGTAGATATTACGTGCGGTGGTGTCATAATTTCGGCGCCATCTTCGTTCTAATACTCTGACCTTACCTAGTTCAAGTTTCAGAGTCATTGAGAACCAGGGGGCACTCTTTTTAATTCTGCTAGTTTTGGAATTGTTATTTCTGAGCGGGCTTAGCAAAGATCCTGCTCTGACAATCCAATCGCAGAAACTCTGATTATCTACTAAGGTGGAGTCAGTTAGAACCGGTAAATTGTCTTTAAGTTTGTTCATTACATCAGGTCTTTTGGTTAAAGATTTCCAATCAGGGGTAGATTTAATTTGGACTTTATTTATCCGAGTTGTAGAGCTAGTGATGGATTTTGAATTCCATCCAATATTAAAAGGAATAAAGTAATGATCCATCCATGTCTGAGGACTGGGGGATTTAACTCTCAGATTAGGAGAGTTGGAGCATATGCAGTCCAATAGGTGTCCTGCCTGATGGGTGGGCTCATGATTCAGGAGTGGGAGTCCAAGTACTTCCATAATTTCCATAAAACAGCCTACTCCAGGGTCGTTATGGGATTCTAAATGTGGGTTTAAATCGCCCAATAGTGTAAAGTGGGAGAATCTGAGTGCTAATTCACTCAGAGCATCAGCTACTGTTTCTAAAAATTTCGAGGATGGACCCGGAGGGCGGTAAATGAGGGCCCCGGAGAAGACAAAGGTGTCATGAATCTCCAATGAGAATGCCAAGGCTTCAGCTTCTTTTATCTCCGGCAGTTCTTGGGATGAGCACTTAATGGTGTTCCGGTGGATGATTGCCAGACCCCCTCCACGTTGTTCAGATCTGTCCAAACGTTTGATAAGAAAATTATGTGGGAGGGCTATGGCTAAATCCGGATTGCACCAAGGCTTAAGCCATGCCTCTGTGACCAAAAGCCAGTCCAGATGGAAATCGACAATAAGATCATGGATATTCTGGGCATATATATATATAACGCTCGAAATTTCCTCAATATCAAGAAGAAAAACAGCATTCTGGAGGGGGCAGTTTCAACAGGCTTTATTGTTAAAGCGAACAAACCCGTTTCGGCGTTTAGCCTTCGTCGGTGTCCATGACACCCTGCTCGTGACCGGCTAATAAAGTTCTCACAATTCTTGGCAATTGACAAGGGACTACACGACTACACCCCTCTGTTCATATTGAAGCGCCATTTTGGAATGTGTTATGCTATACACATTAACATGAAAGTATTATTTAGCCATAAATCGGCTCACTTTTGGTCGCATACAATTACAGAGGGTATAAAAACAATTAAATGGAACATATGATCCAATCTTGCCGTGGATCGGCTTGAGTCCCTCAAAGAATAGCCACAAACATTGTGATCAACATCAATCTCAGCACAGTTAATAGTACTAGGGCACTTATAGCCCTATCTACCAGCATCAACAGCATTCTATTAATCTCATAAAGCTGATCACATTCATCCAGGTAATTAGGACATCCAAATTTCATAAAAATCAATCCTCAGCACAACAGAACCAAACAGCAACAGACCAACCAACAGTCTAACCAACAGTCCATGCTTACTTTCCTAGATGAACTGCTAGTTCCTCCCACTATTCAAACCTTTGGGAGATTTAGTCAACAGATCTATAATATATCTCAACTCTAGCCTTCGCAGTCTTCTAAGTTGGTCCCCTCCTCTAACATTCAATGGTACACAGTCCAGTCCAAAATACTGCAGTTTCTTCCTATCCTTATTATGCAGTTCAGCAAATTGTCGGGCTACCGGGTATGCAGGGTCCGCCTTATCGATATCCCGATTGATTGTGCTACCAATGTAGCGTAAGTCACATGAGCAGACCAAGCAATACACTGCAAAAGAAGTGCTGCACGTAATGAACTTCTGTATCTCCATAGTTCTTCCTGTGTCTGGTATGTTATAGATGAGGACCCTTCTGCTCGCTGTTCAGGCCTTACATCGACTACAAGGATAGAATCCTTTCATTTCTTTCAAGGTACTCATCCTAGGTGCAGGTTTCTCGAGGGGACTTCTCACCAACATATCTCTAAGTGACCTAGCTCTGCTAAAGGTGACCAGAGGAGGTTGTGGTAAGTCATCCTTCAGCACATTGTCTGTTAGAAGAATATGCCAATTCTTCTTCAGCATCTCTCTTAGATGATTGGCCAACGAAGAAAACGGGGTAACCATCCTGAATTTCCCTTCTTTTCCAGTTTTCCTATTTACAGGTTTGTTTCCCAAGAGTTCCTTCCTCGGGATCTTTCCGACCCTCTTGATTGTCTTTTCCAATGCCTCCTTATCATAACCGCTTAGACTAAATCGTACTAGGCATTCAGAGTCAGCCGCCTCAAAATCCTGTTCTCTCTAACTATTCCTATGTAGTCTAAGGAGTTCACCATAGGGTATACTCTTGACCAACTGGGATGGATGACTGCTGCTAGCAAAAAGAATAGAATTGCCAGTGGTTTGTTTTCTGAAAAGTGCAGTGTGGATTTGGCCACTGTCAACAAACACCCTGAGGTCCAAATAGTCCACCACCACTGGACTAATGGAACCGGAGAGCTGCAAGTTGTACTGGTTGTTATTAAGGTCATCAATGTATCCTGCAGCCGTACTCATTGCCCCTTGCCACACAATGAATAGGTCATCTATGTAGCGGTACCACCGTACCACCTTTCCACTTTCCTGTCCCACTTCGCAGCTCCTGGGCACCTGCTCCTCCCACCAGCCAACTAACAAGTTTGCATAGCTGGGGGCGAAGCAGGTGCCCATCGCTGTCCCTGACACCTGTCTGAAAAATTGTTCTTCAAACAGAAATATATTATTAGTGAGACAGAATTCCACAAATTCCAAAATCATCATATCATGCTGCGCAAAGCGCAATTGACGTTGGTCTAGATAGTATCGGACTGCAGTTAAACCATGTTGGTGCCCTATACTAGTATAGAGACAGGTAATATCCATGATCCTATTTAGAAAGTCCTTAGTAACTTGAATATAGGACTGAAGGTTTACCACAAAAGGGAACAGAACATTGTCTACAAATCTGGACATGTTTTTGGTTAGGCCATCAACAGATGAAACAATTGGTCGGCCAGGAGGACATATGTTGTTTTTGTGAAGTTTTGGGAGATGGTAAAAGGTAGGGGTCATGGGATTACCACTCCGTAAGAAAAGGTGTTCATCGCTTCCCAACATGGAGTGACCATACCATTTTCGTATCAAGTTGTCGTACATTTTGATACTCTGCTTGTATACTTCATTACAGGTTATCTCATAATGTTGTTATCTGACAGTTGTGTGATTGCTTCTTGATGGTAATATTCTCTACTAAGCAGGACCACATTACCACCCTTATCAGAGGGTTTCACAATGATGGTGGTGTCATTCATCAGATCTTGCAATGCCAATCTTTGTGCATTGGTTATATTGCCTCATTTTATTTGGTGGTTTTTAGTCTTTCTGAATTTCAGTAGATCATTGGTCATAGCCTCAGTAAAAACATCAATCGCATCCAAGTCATTTGGGGGACAAAAACAGATAAGGGTTTGAAATGACTTTCTTCTCTTTCTTTGTCCACACCTTGCAGTAATGCTCGCTGCGCCATATCCATATTGGTACTTAAATTAGAGTCCAGTTCCAGTCTCAAATCATTTAGTGCTTCCAAGCTCTGTAAATCCTTACTGCTCAGTGTGTCCGTGGCTGTCAATCTCATTCCTTGTATCTTAGAGTCTTTAATGTGAGGTCTCAATGTGAAGTATTGTGAAGCTTGAGCTTCCGTTTAAAACGGAAGAGGTCAATTTGTGTCTGTGTGTATTCGAGGTTGCTGCTTGGACAGAATGTCAAGCCAAGACTCAGCAGTTCCGTTTCAATGTCCGTTAGTTTCCTCTTAGTTAAGTTGACCACAGTTAAATTAGTCGCATCTCCTAACATCTTGTTGTTTTCTTTTTTCTTCTTGATATTGAGCAAATTTCGAGCGTTATGTTATGCGGCGTTCCACTAACAGAACCCGCCTGTGAGTGCACAGGACTTTTGTGGAAAAACGAGTGAAAATATATATATATATATATATATATATATATATATAGAATGCAAATATAACATGGTGTTTCACACTAGTGCCGGTAACATCGAAAAAGGCACTTCCGCCGAAACGCGTCTGTTGCTGTAAAATAAACAAGAACTTGCATTTCAAGCTGCCCGGAGTGCGGTTTTCTTTGTGCACGTCAAGTGCAACACTTGGATTTGAGCATTATATATATATATATATATTTATATATTCTCGCTCCTCAGCACCTTTTTGAAAAATGGGACACTCATAGGTGGGTGCTGCTAACACAGTGGTGCTCCGTGTTAATATACCGCTCACAAACACACTCTCCCAGCCGGGAAGAAAAAGTAGCAGCACTCGCGGGGTTGTTATCAGCTTCAGTTTATTTCAACGCTACACAAACGCGTTTCGGGGTTCTCCCTTCTTCAGTGTGTTTACTCTATGCAAACGGAGGCGACATTTTTAACCACAAGTAACAGATATTGCAAACAATGTAGGACTACTCGCCACCGCTGTTCAGTGAGCGCCATCTTGTATGTGCAAAACCCGCAATATTAAATACATGTATAAAAACTCTATACATATTTACATCACTATTTACAATATATACATAGATATAATTACATCTCGTGTGATCACACACTTTAGCGTAATTTGGTATGATACCAAATTCGGTTATGAAGCACATTACTATTCGAAATCTTGCTGGGGATCGGCCAATGGCGATTCCTATATGTGGAACCGCCCTGTCTCACTTCAATCTCGCCATGTATCAGCATACTCTACATGCTACCAGCAGTCATCCTGTGAAACTAAAAAATAGCATCCCTTACGGAGAGTTCTTACGTCTCAAACGAAACTGCTCCAGAGATTGTGAGTTTATAAAAACAGCTAGGGAGAGCCTGGAAAGATTTGTTGCCAGAGGTTATGGTTTAGAACTCCTTGAGAATACACTAAAAAAGGTTAGAAAAATACCCAGGAAGAGCTTACTAGTGGACAAAAATGAGGTGAAAACAAATAAGGGAAGGTTTTGTTTAATTACTACCTACTCGGAAGACACCAATTTTATAAGGGCAACCTTATGCAAGCACTGGCATGTTTTAAAAACTGATGCAATCATTGGAATGGGCATTCCACCAGTTCTGCAAATAACTTTTAAAAAGGTGAGCTCGCTTCGGGACAAACTATTCCACAGCCATTTGGACAACCCTGTACCAAAACAGAATACATTAACCGAGATGAAAGGCTTCTTCCCTTGTGGAAGATGCAAGGCATGTGCATCTAGTAAAAGGGTCTTAGGCTATGATATTCCAGGACTAAAAGAATGTAAAACCATAAGTAAGTTTATAACATGCCAAACTACACATGTGGTTTACTGCTTAGTCTGCCCTTGTAAATTAAAATACATAGGGAGCACCATACATTGTGTTAAAATGAGGGTTCTAGAGCACATGCATGCAATCATGAACAAAGACATGAGTTACCCAGTGGAGAGGCATTTTGCCATCAAACATCAGAGTAACAGAGATCTACTCCAATATTTTGGACTAGACCATGTACCACTTCACATTAGAGGGGGGTAGGGTACTCAAATTAAGAAGACTAAAGTCTAGATTCATCATTGACTTACAAACCAAGACCCCCAAGGGCTTGAACAGCGGAGAGGAACTGACAACACCTAGGGAGCTAGGCTGAGCCATTTTGATTGATGCTTCTTAAACTATCATTTTAAAAATATTTTAAAAAAGTTTTCAAATATTTATAAGCAGTTTTAAAAAAACATATAACATAGCTGAGCTGACATTTATATTCTTATTTCTTTGAATTAACATTGTTCTCTTGTTTGCATTTTTGTACAGTGTGATATTATAATACAGAATTTTGAAATGAAAAAGAAAATATAAAAAAAGTTTGACTTATTTTTTTAACTATTTTTTGATAAATGAAACTTTGTATTATTACTTTTAATAGTATAAAAGTTGAGGAGGGGCAATTTTGGGAGGGGGAGGGCAGGAGAGCATGTTCACCAGCGCCCTCTAGCTACGCCACTAAAATAAAAGGGTTACATACTGTACGCAAACTTACACAGTGGATGTGCATATCTGTTATATAGAAATATCACTTCAAAATACATATTCAGAATGAATTAATATATTTTTTTGACGAAGAGCTTTAGTACTGTATACCTAAAAATAATAATAAAGAAGTTATTCTTTTGTTTTAACATGTTGTTAACAGATTTTTGTGGACACAATGGTATCGCCTACCGATTGCAAATCTACGTGTTGTGTGTAATTCTAAAACACATACAGTGAAACAATATATGTTCTTTACAAAGAGGTTTATGTGAACTGTCTCGGGGATTGCATAAATGCATGCATACTGCTGGAGTAAAAGAATGAGTGCAACAGCACTGCCTGACAGTTTCTAAGAGAGTTGGTGTATTGCCTGGATGATTGGATAAATGCTTTTGTAGTACCTCAATGAATGGATGAGTGCATAGATCGTACTTCAGGGAATTCATGAGGGAATACATAGTGCCTTAGTGAATTGTGGAGTGCAAGAGTAGTGCCTCGCTGATTGCATGACTGCATAGGTAATGCGTGCTCGATTGAATGTGTGAATAACTAGTGCCTCCTCGATTCTATGAGTGCATGGGTAGTGTCTAAGTGAATGTATGAGTGCAAAACTAATGTATATCTGCTTGGAACAACGCAGAGGTAATGCCTCAGTAAAAGGGTGACTTCAAGAGTGATTCCTGGGTCACTGTATGAGTGCAAGGGTGGTACCTGAGGAAATTGATGAATACAGAGGTACTGCCTGAGTGAATAATTGAGTGCTAGAGAAGTACCTAGGTGATTGCATGATTGCGTTGGTAATGTCTGATTGTTTCAATGTGTGTATAGCTAGTGTATCCTTGATTGCATGAAACATTACCCCGTTGGTACATTTAAGTCCCTTGGAAGTACTTTTATTCGTGAATTGTATTAGTTGCTTTTGCATTTCGCTGTCGGAATGAAGATTTATAAGTTTTCCTAACAGGGAATCACTGTGATTCTTCAGTAGAACATTCTTTAGTTTGTAAACAAATTAAAGAACACAGAGATGTTAACATTTCGGCCTATAATTTGTACTGTTTTTTGAAAGAAACTCCAGTGCCTGCTGTTATTTCCATGCTCATTGAGTTTTCCAACAGCAGTTATCTTATCCCAAATAACCACAATTGGCTTACGAGCAGGCGGCCCATGTATAGCAACTTTTTCACAACGTGTTACATATTGCACCAATGTCTTTTATCTTGCCACATATGGGATTGTAGACAGTTTGCTATGGCCTTCCATTCCCACTTTGAAAACAAATTTTAATAACGTAGGCCGACTCAAAGCGCTATTCTTTCAACAAGAAGTGGTGCTCACATCAGCTTGAGAGACCTTCAAATAGCAGATGGCTAAAAGACCAAGTAACATTGAGTCACTGCTCAATACCAATCTCCCACTACATTCTGCAGAATTAATACACCAAGTATTTAATGCGTCTGAACCCAAAGGCCTCCTACATTTTTTAAACTAGTCGACTCCAGGGGGGCGTGGCCACGCATGCAACCAAGATGGCCGCCCGTGCTTGAAGCTCCGCCGGCCGGGCGCCGATACAGCCTGTGTTTCCCAATGTAGGAGCTATTTGGACCGGCAGACACCTTTCCATCTTGCCCGGGAGGCCCAGTGGAGCAGTTTGATGCCCAGATTGGCTCGCTGCAAGGAGCGGTGGAGCTTTTCCTAGAACCTGCGCGGGACTCGGGCGTGGGCCCGGCGGCTTTCCAGACCGTGGAATCACTGGACGGGGAGCGGCCCTGGATTTATGGGGTGAGCATGGCCCTGGTGGGCGCCTGGTGCCGGTTTCGGCTTCCCCACACCCCACCTGCCTGGCCACTTACCCCGTCCCCCCTGCTGCGCTGCGTGCTGGGTTCCGCTGTGTGCGTGGCGGTCGCGGGACCCCTTAGGCCTTGTGGGCGCTGCTGCGCCGAGCCTTGGCGTGCGTTTTCCGGCGGGGGGTGAGGCGGGCTAGTGAGGGGGCCTTGTTTTTTAAATCAGGGGCTGCGTGGGCACTGGGCCTCATCGGGCGAGCTGGCTCCCCTCCCTCTCCTGGTGCACGAGTTTGGAGGTGGTGAGGGCCGCCTAGCGAGGTGTACTGCTTCTCCCTCACAGTGGCCTGCAGCGTTTCTGGGCACAGTTGGTCCCTGCTTGATTGGTCTTCCCATATCCACTGGCGGCTATAAAGGATACGATCTCTTCTGGGGATGAGACGCTGCTATTGCCGCACTGAGAGGGGGCCTAAGATTCGCGCGCTGACCCTGCTGCTTTCTGGTCATTCCATATTTGCCACTGTGTCTTCACTTGCGGACAGAGCAGCATATGCTCTCCCTCGCGCTCCCCTCTGGGTGGGCGGCCTGGCCTGATCTGCTGGACTCTCGCCTTTGGGGGCATTGCCATCATTCTACCCCTTGGCCAGTGTTACTACGTGTGATCTGCTCGGCTGGCGTGTACTGGGATGCTGCACTGTGAGGCTCTTCTCTCTGAGTGATCTCAAACGAAGTTTCTGCACTCCTCTGGCCTTCCTGCTTTGCGACCTCAGCTTGGCTCCGATTGCGTCTAGGGGTACACCTGCTTTCCCTGAAGTATAAGAAGAAAAGATCCTAAGCAGCGCACGGTGCAATTTGAAAAGGCCCCTGACTCCACCTCAGACGACCCTTCTGACATGGCGGATGGGGCGCAAGGCTCCGACGATACAGACGACCCTGCCTCCCTTACTGTGGCTATGCTTAAAGAGATTAGAGCTGGTTTCAGGGCGCTGGACGGTAGATTCGATGCGGCAGACAAGAAATTGGCTGACATGGGCGCAAAAGTTCAGGTGCACGACCGGCGGTTAGATGTGGTGGAGGCGAGGGTTTCAGATATTAAAGACGGAGCAGCGTCATTGCAGAAATGGCTGGAGAGGGTGGAAAGGATTCTTAAGGAAGTGGCAATTAAGAAGGATGATTTGGAGGCCCACAGTCGACGGAACAACATCCGTATTATTGGCGTGCCGGAGACTGCCACTACCGGTCACATGGATATTTTCGTGGAGCAACTATTAACGGAGTTGTTTGGTAGGGAGTCCTTCACGCAGGGTTTTGTGGTGGAGCATGCTCACAGGTCGTTGGGCCCTCGCCCTAAACCAGGTCAGCCTCCAAGACCCATTATTGCCAGACTCATGAACTTCAGGGACAGAGACGTGGCCCTCCGCTCTGCTCGAGACCGTGGGAACGTCCAGTGGCACGGGAGTAAGTTGTCCTTTTTCCCTGACTTCACTATCATGGTTCAAGAGGCGATATGCAAATTCAATGGAGTCAAGGCCACCCTGAAAAACCTGCGTCTTAGGTACGACATGCTTTACCCGGCGAGGTTGAAAGTAGACGTGGACGGCAGATTCTGCATCTTTGAGTCACCAGCAGAGGCGCAGGAGTTTTGTCAAGCTTTAAAAAAAAAAAAAAAAGGAGCGACGACCACCCCACGTGCGACTTCCCCTCCACAAAGTGGGTTGGAGGCCAGCATAGAGCTCTTCTCTATCCCGGGACTGGTTGATCAGTTATTGCACTTATCATTTGTGTGCTGCTGTGTTTGTATTACGTGCACAATTCTATCCTGATTGTTACTGCAACATTCAGTAATGCCCGACCGGCGTTGTATTGCTGCGCCTCATGGTGAAAATCAAGGTTTCTTTACTAATTATGCCAAGTTTATGGTGTGTAAATTTGATTTCAGCATTGATTTGGTCGTTTATATTGCACCGTCATTTGGTTAGTGGAGTTGGGTTCTGCCTCGCAGGGGTTGGTGTGAGGCTGGGTGGTGGGTGGAGGGGGTCTGGACATTTGCCTTTTTTTTTATGAGCTTTAGCAAACATTGCGCAGGTTACTGGTATATGGCACCGGTTCAATTTGCATTGCTGTGAGTTTGTTGTGATAGCTCTCCAATGGTACAGTTCGGCTGGCAGCCCGGTCCTTCCTGGCTCTCTCTGATTTCCTGGAATGTTAGGGGTCTGAACAATACTCGAAAGCGAAGGCAGTTTCTCAATTACATTGCAAGGCATAACATTGATATTGTCTTCATGCAAGAGACCCACTTGTCCAAATCTGAAGATTCTCCTGTGGCGGCGAGCTGGGGTTCCAATCGATATTTTTCCAATTACAGTAGCTATGCAAGGGGGTAGCCATATTTATACATTGAAGAGTTCCTTTCTCTCTACACAAGATGGTGGGGGACGGGGAGGGCCGGACGTTGATTGTGACTGGTTCATTGATGGGACATAAGGTTTCACTGGTCTGTGTTTATGGTCCTAATGTGGATTCCCCTGACTTCTATCATGAGTTACAGGTACGACTATTGGCATTGGACCCATGCTTACTGATAATGGGGGGAATTTCAACTTATTGTTAGATCCTACAAGGGATAGCGCTTCCTCCTCACCTGACACTAAACCTCGCTCGCGCCGTGCGCTAAAAAGACATTTGTGGGCACTTCTCTTTAATAGACATTGAAAGCAAACAACACCCTCACCTTGCAGCCTACACACATTATTCTGGGTTTCACAACAACTGGACTAGAATAGATTACTGGTTGGTCTCCCCGGGGGTTGCTGGATGGCTTAGTGGGTTGGTTACCCTACCACACACCTTTTCAGACCACTCTCCGCTCGTGCTTAAGATTAACGTTCCTAGACCTGGAGGATATGAGAGGCAGTGGGGCTTTCTTGGGAGAGCTCTTCTAAATCAGGTTTTTCATGAGGAACTAAGAGAGGCTTTTGAGGATTACTTCGAAATTAACACTGGGTCGGTGGACACCTGGGCGGTGCTCTGGGAAGGCTTCAAGGCCTATATCAGAGGTGTCTGTATTGCCAAGAATTCAGGGGTCCTGAGAGATCTTCGTTCCACTTTAAGCAGCATTAAGACAGATATCACTGCTTTAGATCGGGATTTATTGGAAACTGCATCGGAGACTGGGGACGCCCGGCGATTAGCTTTGCTGCTCGAATTTAGAGAGGCAGCATAAAGAGAGCTATTATCCCTTAACAAACAGCATGCCTCTAGACGATATGGGGAGAGCGAACAACCCGGTAAGATTCTTGCACACACACTCCGCCCCCCATGTGATAGAGCCTACATCACTGAACTCATAGGTCCGGACGACACGTTGTTACACTCCACCCCTGACATACGCGACACGTTCCTTTCTTATTATAAAACATTATACATTTCCAGAGTCACTGGGGACCTTCGAGAGCAAGGGGAATACCTTGCGGAAATTGCGCTGGTTTACCTAGAACGATATATGCAGGATTTCCTGTCGATTCCCATATCACAGGAGAGCATTTTTGAGGCAATTGAGGCGTTGCGGGGCTCCTCTGCTCCTGGTCTCGATGGATTCTCCGCGGATTTTTATAAAGCGTATGAGGATATATTAGTTCTGAGACTGGTGGAGGTGTATGCTGAAGCACTAGAAGTGGGTATCCTTCCATTTCCATAAGCCGTGAGCTGAACGGCCATCGAGGTCAGCAGACAGCAGACAGCTTGCCATTTTAGCGCTCCAGCGCTCTACCGACGCCGTGAGGGAAACGGCCAGCGCTACCAGCGCTCAGCTCCATAGCGCTCCAGCGCCATCCACACTACAACTCCCAGGTGCCCCGGCGGCGGAAGTGACGCCGCACGAGCGCCCGGAGGCGCTTGAAAGAACGGAGCGTCCAGAGCTCCGGCGGGACAATTCCATTTCCATAAGCCGTGAGGTGAACGGCCATCGAGGTCAGCAGACAGCAGACAGCTTGCCATTTTAGCGCTCCAGCGCTCTACCGACGCCGTGAGGGAAACGGCCAGCGCTACCAGCGCTCAGCTCCATAGCGCTCCAGCGCCATCCACACTACAACTCCCAGGTGCCCCGGCGGCGGAAGTGACGCCGCACGAGCGCCCGGAGGCGCTTGAAAGAACGGAACGCCCCTCGCCCCCGCGAGTCGCGCGCGGGAGCGCCCGGGCGAAGCCCGGGCCAAGGGCGGGCCCGTTTCAGCCCGTTCCAGACAGATCCAGGCAGGGCAGGGCCCCCCCCCTTTCGATCCGGTACGTTCCCGCTTGACGACCATCTCTTCAGTTACAGGTACTCTTTGGCTCAGTGAGTGATTGTGATTCCTTTGGTCCACTGCCTCTGTGCCTGCCTATCCGCACTATGTCAGTAACAAGGGGATCCAGAAGTAAGACTGCACTCAGAACTGCTCAGTTCATAGGTCCTATTGACAAATTTATTTCCACTACCACTGAAGCTATCAATTTAAACATTTCCCTTTTGGAGCGCAGGGTTTCCCAGGACCTTGCGTTTGCTAGGAGATCCTCCCTGGGTCTCATAGCTACAGCCTTAACCCCAGCCCCAGCAGTAACATCCATTCCCAGCCTTTCTCAACCTGCAAATGTTACAGCACAATTACATTCCATTCCGAATGCCGTAGATTTATCGGCCACTAACTTGTCATTAGGTCTGGATTCTATTGAGAACCTTGAGATCACCCCGGATCTAGAGCGGATTGTAGTTGACGACCAGACTCAAGGTACTCATTCCATGGGGGCGAGAGAAGGCGCCATTCCCAAGCAGTCAATACCTACAAATAAAGGGAACAAGGCCAATCAACATCCGAAAAATAAGAAAAAGAAAGGGACTATTACAGCACCAGCCATGAATATACCTACCGGCACAAACTCCACATCATCTGTCTCGCTTAATTCATATAGCGCTTCTAATGGTATTGTCCAGGGGGGTGCACCTGGACCGTCTGATTTTGATAATATCCAGTTGTTTGAAAGACTCAGGGACTTGTTTAAACAACAACTCCTGCCCCTGGAACGGAGTATTATGGCCATTGAGAAACAGCTTGCTATACTTATTGATAAATCTTCCAACCACCCAAGGGCAGGTGCAGCTAAATCGGGGGGGGTTACACCTGTGGTTTCAGCTGTGGTGTCCTGTCCGGGGGTCCCTTCAGCTAAGACTAACATAGATAAACCATCTGCTAATACAGTTATGTTTAGTACCAAATCTATAATAAAGGATCCTACCATTTTAACAATGTCTAATTCTAACACCTGTACTAACTGCACCAAATGTAAGCCGAAAGACAAACCAATACCCCAGACACCGTCATCTAGTCAGCAAACCCTTGCTGCCCAGACCCCACAGGGTACTTCCAATGAAGCTAATCGTGCCCCTACTAATGAGCCTTTACAGGAATCTACCAGCAACAAAAAGGCCCCCAAAGCTAATTCTCATGCAGACAAAAAGAGGCCTAGACCTAAACGCCCTTTTCAATTGGCCCCAGAGGTATCTCCATTTACGGCAATTTTAACAGGAGTACCGGAACTTCCAGAGGGAACTGACGAACCCCACTGGTCCCTCCGGAATAAAATTCTGCAATGGCTTTGTATCCATAGGCCTCTGAAGCCCCCATTCACCTGTAGAATATCCTCGGTACGAAGGGTTTCTTGGGTGGGTAAGATCCACAAGAGCATTCAAGGGGATTGTGTCATCATCACATGTGAGGATGCCGCTACTGTGAATCACATATGTTCATGGCCTGACCTAGAGAAGAAGGGAGGAATCGATACCCATCGACTCTCCTTTTTTTATCCCCCTACTTCTAATTACCACTATCCAATTCCACCGCCAAATTGGCCTTTGAACCAAGAACATCAATGGGACTATGGCGACCCATGGCACACTCAACAGTTTAGAGGTAGGGATTGGGTACCTCGTCCTTGGTATCCCAATAACAACCGTTTTGCGGATGGCGGGTGGCAGGGCATCCAAACCACTAACAGATTTGACTGCCTGGAGATGGTTGACTGACTTTATGTTCCATCTCCACCGACTCCAACTGTCTACAGGCGGTCGGTATCCGATATGGTTGTGCAATCTGACCCCGTCAGCCCTAAGTCTGCCCCCATAGTGGCCCCTGTGTTTTCTAGTGGTCACATGGTTTTACATAAGACTACAGCATCCGAAAGTTCTTCTATCCAATCCCCCCCCTTTTGTCCCCACCCTTTTAACACCCAATCCCCCGCTTGTCAGGTAGTAACAGGACTCTTGAAGATACCAGCTCATGTAACTAAGCCTGGTGACCTTACTTTGTTATCATGGAATATTGCTGGTATCGCAGGGAAACTAAATACCCCTTTTTGGTCCAGATTCATAGGAGAAGGGTTTGATATAGTCCTCCTCCAGGAGACCTGGAGTCAGGAAGATATCAACGTAGAAGGTTATTCCTCCTATTGTCTTAATGCCACTAAATCCAATTCTGGCAGGGCAAAGGGGGGTCTTTTGATTCTCCTTTCTAACAGATTGGAATCCTACAAAGTTAGAAGTAGTTCAAATGTGGGAGCCTACAGCCAGGTATTAAGGATTGCATGTGCTAAGGGTAAGGACTTGGTTCTTGTTAACTTTTATAACAACATCTTTGATGCCTCCAGAGGGAACATCTTGTACCCCCTGGAAAAAGAAATTGCCAAAGCTATAGGCATTTCTAATAAGCAGCTAGACATCTTATGGGCTGGTGACTTTAATTTGCAGCCATGCCAGCTATCCAAGGGTAACCCTTGTGGTTTTGGTGTGGAGTCGGATAATTTCAATGGGGGTATAGGAAGGAGTGAGGATTCTCCCCACTTCCCGCACTGCCATTACGGCTCCACCTTAAATAACCTGCTACTAAAACTAGATTTATCCCTATTAAATTGCAACAAAAATAAGCAGAACGCCAGTTGCCCCACTTTTACAGGGAGGGAAGCTGGGACTTTTATCGATCACATCCTGTTCTCAAGTCATGGGGACTATTCAAGTTTGTATGTGAGAGAGGAAGGTCTTAGCGATCACAACAGTATTCGCGTTACCCTTCCTCTAAGGGGTGTCACACAAAGAACTGGGGAAACCTGTACCACCGATATAGTGTCCCAACGGCCCAATGGTCCGAGAATCAAGTGGACCGGGGTCAACTCTGTGGCTAAACAAAGGGAGGTAGTAGTCAGCTGTAAAATTGAGCTTAGCTATTGCCTTAATGATGTTGTTAACCACGACCTTCTGATATCCCAATTTATTAACATCAATACCATCATTGAGGGTATTTTTACTAAAAAACCCTCAGCTAATAAAACGACAAAATTGGGATGGTTTGATAAGCCTTGTATTGTAACCTTACGGGAACTAAAACGAGTTTTAGGGCTCAAACCCCGTGATGGCACTAGCATCAAAGAAGCAAGGGTTAATTACAAACTGGCTATCTCAAACAGGAAAAAGGTATTACAGAGAGAAGCTTGGGATAAATTGAATGAAGCTGTTGAGACAAAAAATAGTAAACTCTACTGGGAAATAGTCAACAGTCCATTCTTAAATTCGGAAGGCGTCCCAGAAATGACTTCTTATGTTGCTTGCGAGGACTGGGTCTCTCACTTTACCAATATTTTTAACCCAGAAAAGGTATCACTGACCCTACCTCTTGTTGATTTGCCAATGTGGGCACCTATACCTTTGGAAATTACGCTGCAAGAGGGACTAGAAGGCCTTGCTAATAGCAAGGGGGGGAAGGCTCCGGGACCTGATGGGGTGCCCATGGATCTATTAAAAACAGAACCTAACCTGTGGGCTCCCATATTGGTTAGAACTTTCAATTGCGCAGCAGAAGGTAATTTCCCTCCCTCTTGGGGTCAATCGGTTATTGTCCCCTTACATAAAAAAGGCAGCAAATCTGAGGCCTCCAACTATCGGCCAATTTCTCTATTGGATGCCTCAGTGAAGGTTATGAGCAGAATTCTGCTCAATCGATTAGAAACTTGGGCAGAAGATATGAGTATTTTAACTAAAGTGCAATACGGCTTCAGGAAGGGGATGGGTACCTTGGAGCAATGCGTGAACTTGGATCTTTTAATTAATAAGTACACTGTGGCTAAAAAGGGTAATTTATTTTTATGTTTCGCTGATCTGAGCAGCGCATTTGATTTAGTTGATCATGGCATTTTATGGCAGGTTTTACTGGAGTTAGGAGCGCCGAAAGAAATAGTACATTTCCTGGCTAGGCTTTACCAGAAACTTTCTTGTAAAGTCCGATATGGCAGCCATGGCGAATGCACTCCATTTTTCAAGGTATCTAGGGGCATCCGCCAAGGATGCGTACTAGCTCCTCTTTTATTTTCTCTTTTCATTAACTGTGTAGATCGCACCTTGGCCACCATATCAGAAGATGCCCCGCAGATTGGAGGCAATTCTGTCTCAATCTTACTTTATGCGGATGACGCGGTACTTTTATCACGCACTCAGATAGGCTTACAACGCCTTATTGATGGTTTTATGTTGTTTATACAAAAAAGGAGACTCAGTGTAAACAAATCTAAGACCTATGTTATGTTGTGCGGTGAGTCAGTCAATAAACTAAAGTCCAACTTCTATCTAGACAGCGATAAAATGTTACAAGTTAAAACATTCTGTTATTTAGGAATCACCTATGCCAGTGATGGGTCCTGGAAATCAGAGCTTGAAAATGCTAGGTTGAAAATGACTCGTTGTACCAGTAGTGTTTTTCGCTTCTCTTCTAAGCTCGGTTCGAGAAGTATTCGTGACATGATTAACATCTACAATATTCGTTGTGTTCCCTCGGCATTGTATGGGGCTGGAGTGTGGGGCCACACAGATGGCACCCTCCTCCAAAAAGAGGAGAACAAGTTCCTAAGAAAAGTGCTATGTGTTCCCCACTCCGCCTCCATTCAATTAATTCATGACGAGGTTGGGGTCGAGTTTATTTCGGACTTAGCAGCCGTTCGTCCACTCTTATTGTGGCGTTCTATTTGGGCTAAGCCCGAAACTCGATTCACTCAAGAAATTATTCTTGATTGTATAGGCCTGGACTTTTCTTTACGTATTCTTTGGCTGAAATACATTAATTTTTGGTTTAAGACTCTGTTTGATATTGACGTTCTTACTGTCCCCGAACTCGCGGTAGAAATACCCAAAAAAGAGATTAAACAAACTTTCTTGATGTATAAAAAGAAAGGGCGAGATGAGGCATATGGCAAGTTAACTACCGTAAAGTTCTATAGAGAACTAAACTTGCCATCGGGGTTTCAAGCATATCTCCTACATGTCAGCCGCCCATCTCATCAATATGTTTTAACTCGCGTCAGGCTGGGCATTGCACACCATCTTGTTGCGTTCCCAGTACAGAAACAGAAATCTGACACCCCCTGCCCTTGTGACAATGTTTCACGCCAGAGTTGCTGCCATTTCCTACTTTTTTGTAAATTTTATCATTTTCTAAGATTAAGGTACTTGAAACCTATATTTATTAAATACAATATACGGTCTTTTAAGAATGCCCTTGTGTTATTATCAGCTTTAGAAAACGTGGACATATGTTTTTTTGTTGCAGTTTATATTTTGAAATGTACAGCTGCCAGGAAAAGTATTGTGTTGCCATGATTTTCATATTCCTGTCTGAACTTTTCAAAACGTACAGCTGCCAGGGTGAGCACTTTTTTGGTAGTGTTCAATATATCTTTAACCCTGTCTGTACATGTTTTTCTTTTCTTGTATCAACAAATTTTAAAATGAAATTTTTATGTCCCATGATTAGGCGGGGGTTTGTTGTCCAACGTACAGCTGCCAGGATTAATATTTTGTGCTAATTTATTTACTCCTGTCTGTACGATTTTAACTGTCAATTTCTATTCCTTTTTGCCACTTTTATGTGTTTTTCTTAATTATGATCCAATATAAACGCGTGCTAGTATGTGTCCTATCTTTACATGAATTTTCTCGGATTTCCGTATAAATTTTGTATTTTCTAAATTTTTAATGTAATGGATTGATTTCATGTTTTGCTTGTATGATTTGTTTACAAATCGAATAAAAGCTTTGAAACCGGGTATCCTTCCTCCAACGTTCCGGGAAGCGGCATCATCCTCCCCAAACCGGGTAAAGACCCCAAACTCTGTGGCTCCTATAGGCCGTTATCTCTGCTAAACCTTGACTATAAAATACTGGTGAAGGTAATCGCAATCCGGTTATCTTTATTAATGGAATCCAACATTTCTCCGGCCCAATCAGGTTTCGTGCCGCACAGATGCACATCTCTCAATTTGCGGACTCTGTTTACGGTGTTGCATAGGTCTCAGTGTCAATTGGCACAAATCTGTTATTTTCCTATTGACTGCTAGCACTACTTTCTGGGAATGCGAATTCCTGCTTGAAAGGTGCCAAGATGCTATCAAGTATCTCGGAGTTTAGATCCATTTAGACACCGCCACTATTATCAGGCTAAATTATGGTTGTGCAATTAGCTCCCTGGAATCGCCGATTGTGAAATGGTTACGGCAGCCTTTGTCAATGGCCTGTAGAGTGGCTTTAATTAAAATGGTGGTCCTTCCTCGGTTTTTGTATCTTTTTTACAATAGCCCCATTCCTCTCACTCAGGCCTTTTTTCTTCAGCTGCGTACACTCCTCTTGAGACTTGTTTGGGGAGACAGGAGGCTGCGTGTGAACTGGCAGACCTTTACCCTGCCGTATGAGAGAGGAGGCTTTGGGGTTCTAGACATGTATTTGTATTACCTGGCTGCACAATGTTGCTATGCCTACGCCTGGTATCACCCGGACGCACGTGTCCCCTATTTGAAACCAGAAGCTGACCTTTTACTCCCACAGAAACTTTCCGCCATTCTACCTACGTGCATCCCCAGAGACCCTCTGGACATCCAGACGGTATCCACCACTTGCTGGGCATGGGACAGGTTGCGAAGACTGTTGGGCCTAGTCCAATTGCATTCTCCGGCATTGCCTCTACCAAATCCTTCATTGCTCCCCATAACGAGTGAGGTCCTGATTCAGTGCACACTTGAGAAATTTCAAATCTGCACGATAGGTGACCTATTTCCAGATGATCATGTTTTCTCGGTATCAGGGGAAGCTCGTTCAGTGAACGCACCTTTATGGACACTTTTGTACTGAAACGTCTGTATTCCATGTTGCGGGCCACATTCCCTTAATTTCCGCCTCCTCCTAAGCCGGTCCCACCACTGACCTTAATTATTGAGTGTCCCACAAGGGCACATTTGATCTCCAAACTGTACAAACAATGTGTGATGCCCCGGCCGTCCTCTGATGCTAAAACACGCACGGCTTGCAAGATTGATTTAGGCAGGCCTATTACTGATGACCAGTGGGAACAGTGATGCAGGGCAACTAGGGAAGTGCCCCTGAATCGCAGGCATAAGCTGCTTCACTTTAAGTTTCTCCATAGAATGTACCACACCCCGCATGGTCCTACAAGATAGACCCCACTAGACCCCACCACTGCCAGAAATGCTCAAATTTTAATCGTTGCTGAGGTGAGCATGGTCTCAAACATAATGCATGCCTTTGTACACTTGAGAATGCAACAGATTTTAAAAACAGAATACAATGCACTGTTTGGAGGAAAACATTTAAATATATTTGGAGATCTACTAAGCTAACTCTTGTAAAAGGACAACCAGTTTTTAAAACACGTGTGCGTGAAGACACTAGAAAAACTTTGGGAAGTACTGGAAATGTGAACATTTGGTTACATTTTGAATATAAAGAACTTATAAAGAATATGCGACAAGCAATTAATGAAGATTATGGAAATATTATTAAACATATAAGAATTGTTGTCTTGATGAAACATGGTAAACAATCTTTAGAAAGTCGACTACCAAGGAACTTGTTTACAACTGAAAATGTAATGTACAAGAAGATTGGAGAAAATAAGTCTATAGTTTGCCTAATGCCTACTCTGCAAGAGTGTTCTACATTCAATCAAAAGCTTTTGAAACTGGAAAAACAGGAAACAGTTGAAATTGAAGCTATTTATAAAATTGAACACCAGGGAGTGATTCTTCTTCTTATAGAGAAACCACAGACTGAATTGCACTCTTTGGAAAAGTCTTTATCTAAAACTGCAGGCTTCGAAAAAACTTTACATGTATGTGTAAACAGTCAGGTAATTTTACGGTGTAATTTGAATTTAGAAGAAAGTTTAGTGAATGGAGCAATGGGAAAAGTTGTTGATTTTGTAAAATCAGAGAACAGAGATGGAATAGAATTTTTGAAAATAAAATTAGATGATATTAAAAAGTAAGACAGATTGGGCATTGTGTTGTATGGTTTTCGCTTGTAAAAGACGTGTATGTTCGCAGAAAACAGTTTCCTCTGTCTTTAGCATATGAAGTAACTACTCATTTTCGATAATTGGCTGTCCCAGTGGATCTTGACTCAGTGGATCAGAACTTTGACAATCTTGAGAAAGGTCTTTAGCTATTTCAGCTGCAATAGTATTTTCTTGTTCAATCTCATCATTTAACATTTGTAGATATTTAGGGAAAATTGTGCATTGAATGCTATCTTTACATGCATTAAAAGAATCTTCCTAGCAGTCAAAATATCTAAGTAATTCTGTTTCATTACGCTATGGCTTGAACAATTACAGAAGTGCTAAATAGTAAAATTCTTTCTTATCTGGAGTTTCACAACTGAGCATCTCCATGTCCGTCCTGACGCGTTTCGGCTGGTCCCAGCCTTTATCAAACTCGCACTGCATTGTAAGTCACACATTTTTAAAGGTACAGTCAATCATGGGCATAGAAGAAATGCATCCGTTACCCTCTTTATCATAATCATAGTAAGACTGCATTATTTAGATGTCTGTCACATATTCTTGTATGTTCATGTTTATATATCTATTTTTGTATTTATAATTTTTTTAATATTTATAAAAATTATTTTATTTAAAAAAAAAGCCAACTTATTATTTCATCACATCTTATATATCATGCTTAGACTCTGGAACCTTGGAGGTTAGTGAAGCAAAATCTTGGGCCAGTGCCCTAATCAATATAAATACATCGAATGGTCGAGGAAATAATAGTGATCGCTGGAGGTCATTGGCTAAGGAAGAGCATTACGATCACCCCAAATACGTTCCCTATGTTTTAAAAAGCTATTACGCAAGAGAGTTGTAATGACTAATTTGATAATGAATCTAGACACTATAAATCAATCCCATATATAATATTTCTCATAAACTTCATATTAGATATGTCCATATCAAATACATAAGTAATATAATATTTCTAATATGTAAATGCCATAATCACTATAAAGTTATAAAACAAGTAAAAAATGCCTAAGGTGTCAGAGTGCAAAAATTTGCCAATATGTCACAGCTCACTTTCATACCACAATCATGAATGCCTAAAGTGACTAAGTGCAAAGATAAAATAATCTGTCACAGCTTAACATTTCATCCCAAATTCATGAACCCATTAGGGAAGATGTCAGGACGTGAAAAGAAAGAGGGCAAAGAAAATTGACCCTGGCCAGGGGTCATCGCAAATGTACTTCTAAATCCTCATCCCTGTTCAGCCCATTTGGTAATTTGGTATTTAAATCCAGAATATATCTTGATTCTAAGCTTCTCAGATTCATTGTTCTATTACCTTCTCTTATATTAGGGGGGATTCTATCCACAGCAAAGAACATCAGCAGCCCAGGATCACTCCCATGTTTATCATAGAAGTCTTTAGGTACTGAATATGTAAAATTATGATTCTTGATCGCCCGCTGGTGATCTAGTATGCGTTTTTTGAGGGGGAAGAGAGTACTCCCCAAGTACGTTAGGGAACAGGGACAACTAAGGACGTAGACACAATGATCTGTATTACAGTTGTAAAATCCATTTTCCTTCCTTTTATGTCCGCCAGCAGACTTGAAGGTCAAAACATTTCTCACCATTCTGCAGGCTTTAAAATTATTACATTTGTAAAAACCCTTTTGGAGTAGATAACCACGTATCAGGTTTACGGCTCCTTGTGAAGTAACTATGTGTGAGGCTATCCCCCAATGTCCTACCTTTTCTGCCTGTTACTGGTTGTGCCATAGGCAAATCTGTTCCAATTGTTGTATCATTCATTCCTTACTATCTGTCAATGTTTTCTCATGATCTGATGTACTTTGTGGGACATGTGATTAAAATAATAGATTAATATAGCTGGTGTGATTTCCTATTTCGTTCTATCATTGGCGTAAAGAAGCTTGTTTCTAGTAATGTTTTCAGATTTCAGTTTGGCCGTCTTTAATGTTCCCAGGAAGTATCCTCGCTTGCAAAATCTCTCAAATATATCTTAGCTTCTTGAGTGTTTTTAATCCATTTTTTGATCATCACTATAACATTTTTTTTGTTTTTCATTCAGGTCACAGCATTTTACCAAGATGAATGTAGTCACCAATCATGGAGTTGTAAAGTTATTGAGAGTTCCTCAGTCTTGTCGACCAACATGTCCTGTTGGGAATAGGAGAAACCTTGGTGATGTCATGGCATTCTCCAGTTTGGCCTGGCTGGATTAAACTTGTATACTAGGACTTAGTTCTTGTGTTTCAGTATTGATTCATTTATTATAGAGTGACACTTGCCGGAGACTTTTTCTGTTTTGCCCACTTAGGTTGGACTATTTGCCAGTCACGAGGGTAGAAACGAGTGACCTAGGAGATTCATGAGGGTATGATACTATTATCACCGGGGCCTGATGGCTTTCCTACATACTGCCGCAGCTCCTCACTATGTATCGAAGTACACAGGAAATGGGAATACTGCCTGGCACACTGCGAGAATCACTGCTGGTGTCACTACCGAAATCAAATAGAAATGCAGAACTACTCAGCTCATATCGCCCACTAGCACTCGCTCCTGTCCCTCAGGCTTTTGCCCTTGATTTCTGCCGCTTTCACTGTACTCGGTATCGTTGTACCGCTTTTGCCCTTGATTTCCGCCTAATTGCATTTGCCTGCTGTATGCCTGCCTGCCGAGTTGTTCTTTTTGTTATTTAATTAATTATACGTGCCGCTTTCACTATATTTGCGCGTTCTGACTAGCGCGACGCTGTGCTCCCCCCTCCGCCTCCATTTTGTTGTTGTTGTGATCCCTGGAGCCCGCCCCGCCTCCCAGCTGAGCCGCCCTACCACTGACCTGATCAGCGCTGCAGAACCTTAGAGCGCCGTGACTCGCTCCTGTCCCTCAGGCTGAGTGGTCACTCCCCAGTGTCCCCTCGTGACACTCGGTATCGTTGTGCTGCTTTTGCCCTTGATTTCTGCCTAATTGCATTTGCCTGCTGTGTGCCTGCCTGCCGAGTTGTTCTTTTTGTTATTTAATTAATTATACGTGCCGCTTTCACTATATTTGCGCGTTCTGACTAGCGCGACGCTGTGCTCCCCCCTCCGCCTCCATTTTGTTGTTGTTGTGATCCCTGGAGCCCGCCCCGCCTCCCAGCTGAGCCGCCCTCGCCCCTCCCCCTCCACTATCCATATATGACAGTCCTTCCCGCGCGCAGCGTTCACGCGCAGCGACCGCGCCCAACCCGCGCCGAAGGTGCGCCAAAGGTAAGCCCGTCTACGCCCGTCCGCGCCTGGACCGCGCCCAGCGCCAGACCCCCTGCCCCTCGCGCTGCCCAGCCCTCCCGCATTACTTACGATGCCGCCACCCTCCTAGCCCTTAACCCCGGTCGCGCCCCCAACTGCGTCCAAGCCGCTCCTGGACACACCCATGGACCTTTCTCCTGCTACTCCTGCAAATTCAGCGGCACCGACAACATCTCCGCTACGATTACACCACAGATTCCCGACCCCAACCACCTACAATGCATCCTTCTCAACACCCGATCGGTGCACAGGCACGCCATTGACCTATGGAACCTACTAGACACCCTCTCTCCAGACGTCGCCTTCCTTACGGAAACATGGATGAATGCTTCCTCCGCACCAGACATCACCATTGCCATCCCTGAAGACTATAAGATCACTCGCAAAGACCGTACCAGCCACACAGGAGGAGGAATCGCTATCGTCCATAAGAAATCAATCCGCATCTCAACCAGCTCTGACACCAACCTCGCCAACTCCGAACACCTTCACTTCCAGATCCACATCGACCCCAAAACCACACTCAGAGGCACTCTCCTCTACAGACCACCAGGACCCCGCGCAAAATTCAGTGAAGACATCACGGACTTCATCTCTCCACACGCGCTCCCCTCCAAAGACTATATTCTTCTGGGAGACCTCAACTTTCACCTCGAAAAGAAAAACGACCACAACACCGCCACCCTCGTGGACAACCTCGCCAACCTCGGACTTAAACAACTAGTCACTTCCCCCACCCATATCGCAGGCCACACACTCGACCCCATCTTCACTTCCAGCAATCATGTCTCCTTCAGCCACACTACGAATCTCCTATGGACCGACCACAGCTGCGTTCACTTCACCTACAACAAGCCGAAACCCATCAACCACTCCCAACCTACCTTGCAAAGAAACTGGAACAAAATCACCACGGACCAAATCTCCACATCGCTCCTTCGAAACTCCCCAGCCCTCTCTTCTAACGCCAACGAAGCCGCCGCCAACCTCACCCTATGGTTATCCAACACCGCCGACACCTTAGCACCACTGAAAAAACGTCAAAGCAAACCTGGCAGCAAGAAGGCCTCATGGTTCAACGATGATCTCAAGAAGTCCAAGAAACTCTGCCGCTCCCTTGAAAAGGCCTGGAAAAAAGACCCAACCACCAGCACCAAGGACACCTTCAAAAGCGCCACCCGCACTCACCACCAACTGATCCGAAAAGCCAAGAAAACAGCATTCAAGGATCGACTTGACAACAACGCCCACAACAGCAAGGAACTTTTCAACATCGTCAAGGAATTTTCCAACCCCTCGGCCAACTCCAATGACATCACCCCCTCTCAAACCCTCTGCGAGTCCCTAGCCTCTTTTTTCCACAACAAGATTGCAGACATCCACAACAGCTTTGACAACCAACCCGGAAACCAACCCACCCTACCATCTGCTGACCATCTTCCCCCCGTAAACACCCTTAACGCCTGGAACCCAATCTCCACTGAGGACACCATCCGCCTGATGAATTCCATCCACTCTGGATCCCCCACAGACCCATGCCCTCACCACATCTTCAACAAAGCAGACTCCGTCATAGCACCGCACCTCCGAGACGTCATCAACTGCTCCTTCAACTCCGCTACCTTCCCAGAAGACTGGAAACACGCTGAACTCACCGCCCTTCTGAAAAAAACAACAGCGGACCCCACCGAACTCAAAAATTACCGCCCCATCTCGCTTCTTCCATTCCCGGCCAAAGTCATCGAGAAAGCCGTCAACAACCAGCTCGCCGCCTTCCTCGAAGCCAACAAATCCCTCGACCCCTCACAATCTGGCTTCCGAGCAAAACACAGCACTGAAACCGCCCTCATCGCAGCAACAGACGACATTCGAACTCTACTGGACAATGGAGACACAGTCGCCCTCATCCTCCTCGACCTCTCTGCAGCATTCGACACAGTCTGCCACAGCACCCTTCTACAACGCCTCAATAACATCGGAATCCAAGGAAAAGCACTTGAATGGATCACCTTGTTCCTCACCGGAAGAACCCAGAGAGTCCGCCTTCCTCCATTCAAGTCCGAGGCCTCTGAAGTCATCTGCGGCGTACCTCAAGGATCCTCACTCAGTCCCACCCTCTTCAACGTATACATGAGCCCCCTCGCGGCCATCGCCCGCCAACACAACCTCAACATCATCTCTTACGCGGATGACACTCAACTGATCCTTTCTCTCACCAAGGACCCCAGCACCGCCAAAACTAACCTACACGAAGGAATGAAAGAAGTCGCCGAATGGATGAAACAAAGCCGTCTGAAACTGAACTCAGACAAAACAGAAGTCCTCATCTTAGGTACATCCCCCTCTGCTTGGGACGACTCCTGGTGGCCGGAAGCCCTCGGAAAAGCACCCATCCCGACAGACAAGGCACGGAACCTTGGCGTCATCCTGGATTCTTCACTCTCAATGAACAGACAAGTCAGCGCCGTATCCTCTTCCTGCTTCAACATTCTTCGCATGCTCAGAAAAACATTTCGCTGGATCCCCTCCGAAACAAGGAAAACAGTCACCCACGCTCTGGTCACGAGCCGACTGGACTACGGAAACACCCTCTACGCAGGTACCACCGCTAAACTCCAGAAGAAACTCCAACGAATCCAAAACGCCTCAGCCAGGCTCATACTAGACATCCCACGCAACAAACACATCTCTGGTCACCTTAAAGACCTCCACTGGCTACCCGTCAATAAGAGGATCACTTTCCGACTGCTTACCCACGCACACAAATCACTCTACGACATCGGACCAGATTGCCTCAACTCTCGACTGTCCTTCTACACCCCCTCCCGCCAACTACGTTCTTCCAGCCAAGCCTTCGCCACTGTACCTCGCATCAACAAGACCACCATGGGAGGCAGATCCTTTTCATACCTGGCTGCTAAAACATGGAACTCACTCCCCGCTTACCTTCGCCTCACCCAGAACCACCTAGCGTTCAGAAAGCAGCTTAAAACGTGGATATTTGACAAATAATCCTCCTCCCCTTCCTAAGCGCCTTGAAACCCTCTGGGTATGTAGTGCGCTATACAAATTTTATGACTTGACTTGACTTGAATACAGATTATAAAGTGCTAGCGAAAATGTTGGCATCCAGATTGGCCCCTCTGGTGCTGACGCTCATCCATTCAGATCAAAATGGGTTTGTACCCAATCGCAGTATGTCATTAAATCTGCGTCGCTTCTTCAGGGTGGCTCACTATTCCAGGGTTGTCTGGGAACTCTGGGGGTGTCTAGTATTAGACTTAGAAACAGCTTTCAACACTCTGGAGTGGAGTTTCCTATTCGCAGCACTGTGCAGATATGACCTGGGTGAGGGCTTCATAAGTCTTGTTCAGCTGCTTTATCCTCAGCCAGTAGCCAGGGTCTAAACTGGCCCAAATGTAGCAGACTAGATCCCTATTGAATGTGGCACGAGGCAGGGCTGCCCACTTTCCCCACTCCTGTTTGCGCTAGCTATCCAACCTCTGGCTGCAGCACTGCGCAAGACACAAAACGAGTAGGGTATCCCGCTGGGTGACGGCTTACACAGAGCATCATTATTTGCAGACGACCTGCTTATATATCTCAAGGAAGTCAAGCTTAACTGGCTGGCAGTAGAGAGAACACTGCTAGAATTTGCCGCTGTTTCAGGGCTCCGCATGAATTGGGATAAATCATGCCTGTATCCCTTCATGGAGTCTACTCCAGACCCACACCTGTCTTTTACTGGAAAGCCAGTGCACTGGCAATTGTACACATTCCGGTATTTCAGAATATTTATGTATAGAGACCCCGCAGACATCCTCGAGGGTAATCCGATGCGTGCCACTGGGGTACGAGCACAGATGTCCTTTTGGGGCACACTACCATTGACTGTCATGGGACGAATAGCACTATTAAAGATGGCAGTACTCCCGCGCCTTTTATACCATTTCGTGAATTTGCCGTCCTGTCTTGAACCGGCATTGTTTAAGGGCCTGGAACTAGACATGAGGAAATGGATCTGGAACGGGTCACGTAGCAGAGTGTCCTTAGCCAAGATGTACCCCTTCACAACCAATGGAGGCCTTTAGCTGCAGAATGTGGAGCATTACTACCTGGCGGCCCAACTCCAGTGGGTGGCGAGATGGGTGAGTGTGCGCCACCTAGAAGAATTAGCGTCCCAGACGCCGGGATTCATGCATCCACAAGTGGTGGAATTAGTCCACCCCAGCTGGAAGAGCAGGCCGCCAACCCAACTATTGTTAGAAGTGGCCCACTACTGTTCCCGCCGCAGTCTGCGAATCATGCGTGGTGTGATCCCATAGGCGCCATCCCTCCCCATGGTGGGCATGCCCAGAAAGCACCAAGCTATCACCAGTGCAGAACTACTGCAATGGTAAGAGGTAGGCATCCTAACATTGGGGACCTGTATAGCAATGGGCAGCTCCTACCTTTTGATGCGCTTGCTGAGAATTCGGGCCTACCACACGGCCAGTTCCTGCTGCATGCAGCATTAGTCCACACACTGCAGAAGACATGGGGCAACATTTAACCACACAATATCTGCATGAACTAGGGGCAGGCCACCACCTAATCAAGTGGCTTGCGCAGTCATTTAGGGTACACATAGCGCTGCAGTTGAGTTCTCTGCTGTCTCATTGGGACGCAGACCTACAGCGCCCCTGCACCAACCACGAATGAGAGGCCGTCCTCGAGAGCCCCAGTCGTATTCCACGTAACACAAGATTCCGGCTCATCCAGTATTACATAGTGCATAGGCCCTACCTGACATCATCCAAGCTTAATAAATATTTTAAATGTGCCAACGCCAGTTGCCCCAGATGCGGAGAAGTAGGTTGTGACCTGCTCCATATGCTTTGGTCCTCTCCTGCCCTACAGCCATATTGGGGAGTGGTTGCCACGACCTTAATACAATGCACAGAAATTGGTTGTGGGAGATGTGCATATTGGGGCTGTACCAGAGGTCCAGCAAATACAAGGTAACGTCCCGATACACAAATTTGGGACTCATAGTGGCCTAATCATGCGGTGCTGGAAGTCTCATGAGCCCCCAGCAGAGAGGGCCTTGTTCCAATCACTGCTCCACTGGGCGCAAGCTGAGAGTATATCGCCGCACCAAGAAGTTGCGATTGGTATTGGTAAGCCGCCACTTGTGGCGAACTGGGATGCAATTCTGACAGACTTTCGTACAGTCTGGCAGAACCAGACCGAAGCACCAAACACCACACCTTAGTGAAGCAGAGATCAGACTCTGGCGGGTCAGCTTGAGCACAAGGGTCAAACCAGAATGTTCATGGCACGCTCAGCAACACACAAAGGGCATTGTAGTGGAAGTTACTCACTGACATCTCCCAAGGCAACTAACACAGCACACAATGGGCATTAATGATGGAATAGGAGCCTAGCGTGTTGCATTTCATGTGGTCTACACACAATCAAGCGCTGCATGGAAGCAAAGTTAGATCCCATAGAAGGGCCAAGTAGGATGTACACTGTGATGCACTGTTTCAATGTCTGAATCTTTGAGGAAAGGAGTCAAAATGTTATACCCCCTATTATATCAATGTTATGTTGTAAATGACCTTATCATATTTTCACTGGACCGCCATCCTTGTAATGTTCAATAAGATTTTAATGTTTTACGCGCTGCACTGCAAACCTGCTTAGCAAAACTTATTGGATCAAAACTGTACTGTGATACAATTGTGTAACCTGCAGTGATTTGCAATTATGAAACTCAAATAAACAAATTTTAAAAAAAAGGGATTATACTATTATATCTTTTTCCACTGGTGAGCCACTTGCATTAAATCTAATATGGTGGCTGATGTGAATATCATCACAGTCGGCTATCAACAGAACTAGAGGAATAGTGTCCAGGGAGACAGGTCCCGTCCGGCATGCAGTAAGAAGCTGTGAGTGTTCTGATTTTTATTACTATTTGGGCTGTTTGCTGTTACCTGCAAACACACACAGTTGCTACACACAGCAGGTATAGTTCTGGATACTTTTACATATTGTATGCCAATGTATTATGTTGTATATTGTTGATGTCTTTTAACCATTGAGTTACAATGAATTATGAATCATAAATGTTATACAATTATGTGGCTACGTTTTGCATGCACACAAGGTACAGGACACAATTGTATTCAGTCTTCGGGCCTCCAGTTGCGCAGACTCTTGTAATTTACAGCTAAAAACAAAATTATGTGCATTTTCAACATCACTGCATTGTCACCACACTGCTGTCACCCATGAAAAAGGCCCGGCTGAGTTGAAATGCATTGGGAGAAGCCAACAGTGAATAAGCAGATTGTATGCAACTGCAGAAGTGTCTGAGCCTGTCTTTGAGGATTCTACAGGCACACATGCATGCACACAAACACACACACACATATGACAGAGTGGGGATTTTTGCTAGCTGATAAATTTGCGCCCATTTGACGTATCTCTACGAAGCTTTTCAGACCTATTTCTTTTTCTACATTAGTGGGCGATGGAAAGTTTCACAGAGATTGGTCAAGGGGATGCAAAGAAATACATGTGTTCCCAAAATGCCTTTAGGCGCCAATGCATTTTCCTTTTTTTTTTTTAAATCATTTTTATTGAAGTTTTTAACACATTTTTTGTTCCCCCTTAACCGGGGGTGAGGAACAGATTACTATATACATTCAATCATACTTTCTAAACAAAACAAATCCACTATTAATTTCCAACAGAGAAACATATACATTATATATATGGTTTGATAATATCACTATACAAAGAAAAAACAAAAGGGGGGAAAAGACGTGACACCATTTTCAGCTGTAAGCTTAAGGACCCTACCTCGTATCGCAATATACATTACATCCCCTATACATCGTAGTACATTATGTTTCTTCCTTCCAGTGGGTTATTGACTCCCATATTTTCAATCCCAGTTTCCTCCTTTTTTTCCCTTTTCTGGCATATATCGCTTTCTCCAGACTATAGATGTTTAAGATCCTGGCTAACCACTGATGAAATATTGGTGGTGTCTGATCGAGCCACGCTGAAGCATTACATAGACTCAGTACAGCCATTGCCACAAAGTTAAAGTAACATCCTTCTCCCTGAGTGCTATCCAAATTCACCCCCAATAACACTATCAAAGGGGTTAAGTTAACTGTTATTTTTAATGCTCCTTGTACAAAGTTCTTTATTTCTTTCAGTATCGTCGATAGATGCGGACAGGTTGCAAATATATGAATTATATCAGCCTGCAGACTTCCACATCTAGGACAGTTAATTCCAGTAACCGCCCCGCATTGTGCAAGTTTTGCCGGGGTATAATAAAGACGATATAATGTTTTATAATGCTGTGCCTGTAATGCTGTAGAACACAAAATATTTTGACCTAGCTCTAATGATAATTTAAAACATTGCAATTCTACCTCCAACTTGCTCGACCAACTTTCCCCCAACTTATCCAGATCGTCTTGTTTTGTTTTAATTAATTCAGCATAAAGCCTTTTGATAGTACAAGTTACTCCCTCTTGTATCACCTCTAGTATAGGGTTTTTCTCAAATCCACTCAAGCCCCCCCTTTTATTTGCCAGAAAACTTCTTACTTGAAGGTACTTGAAAAAATGTCTTGTTTCTAAACCATATTTCACCTGTATTTCTACAAACTGCTTCATCTCCTGTGGGTCCATCAAATCTCCCACCCTCGTAATTCCCTTCCAGGACCATTCCATGAAGATTGCATCGGAAAAAATATCCTCGGGGAATGCTGAGTTGTTTCTTATTCTAGTATATCTATTGATTTTCCCCACACCATATTTTTTAGTAAAGGCTTTCCAAATATTATGAGCTCCCATAATAGTCTTGAATCGGGTCCTTTTAAAGTAAGCTGTATCAAAGTGTCTTAAAAATATATTATTTACCTCTTGCTCTATCAAGAGGCCATATATTGCTAACGATCCTAATTCATCATCCCCCTCCGCCTCCGCTCCAACTATCAGGCCAACCATATATTGTAGAGCGGCAGCCCAGTAGTAAGATTTCAAATCCGGTAATGCCCACCCTCCTCTCTCCCTTGGTAATGCCATGAATCTTGCTGCTCTCCTGGTTTTTCCTGTAGACCAAATAAATCTATTGATCATACCTTCTAATTTTTTGAACCAAGTATTGTCAAACAAAAGGGGGATTGTCCTAAAAATATATAAAAATTTTGGTAAAAATAGCATCTTAATAATATTAACTCTGCCAACTATCGTGAGGTGTAGATTGTGGAGTCTATCTAAATCTTTACCCCCCATCATTATAATAGGACCTATATTCAGTTCTACTATCTTCTCCAATTCTGCAGTAATTATTATTCCAAGGTATGTTCCTGACTGCACCACCCGAGGATCCTGACATACTGCCTTATCATTTTTAATTATTTATGTTTTGTTAGTGTTTAGGGAGTACCCTGATACTTTCCCGAATTTCTTAGCCTCCATTTCCACGTGTCTAATAGCCTCTGTGGGTACTGGTGTTACAACAGCCACGTCATCGGCATATGCAAGTATCTTGCAGTGCCCCCTATGTGTAATAACTGGAGTTATATTCTCATTCCTTTCCATTCTGCAAATCAGTGGGTCCAAGTACATGGCAAAGAGCAGGGGGGAACACGGACATCCCTGTCTGGTACCCCTATTAATTTGCACCAGTTTGGTTATTCCTGAATTTATTCTTATTGCAGCCACCGGGTCCCTGTATAATGTCTTTATCGCAGTGACAAAACCGTCCCCAAATCCTGCCCTGATTAAGACACTCCACATATAGTCCCAGGAGACCCGGTCAAATTCCTTCTCGGCGTCTAAGAGCAATACCGCGATTGGTTCCCCTGTGGCTTCCATTTTATCAAATAGAGTTATTAGTTTCCGTGTGTGATGAGTGGTTCCTCGCCCTGGTATAAATCCGTGCTGACTGATGGTGACTAGTGGCGTTATCACACTGGCAAATCTTATTGCTAATGTTTTTGAATAAATCTTTGTGTCGGTGTTCATGAGTGTTAATAGTCTGTAAGAACCAGGGTCCGTAGGTGCCTTTCCTTTCTTTAAAATGACCACGATTTCTGCACCGGACCACGAGTTTGGTATTGATACACCCATCTGCGCCTGTTGCATAGCGCGCACCATATCCTTCCCTAATACTTCCCAGAAAACCTTATAAAACTCTAACGGTATCTTATCTGGTCCAGCTGCTTTGCCAGAAGGAAGACTCTTAAGAGCTGTTTCAATCTCCTGCAGGTCTAATAGATTATCTAATCTCCATCTTTCTTGATCTTCCATCTCTACCCTTGGGGAGTCATTCAGGTATGTTGCTATTTCCCCTAAATCTTTCCCTTGATGTTCTTCAAATAGATTCGTATAGAATTGTCTAAAGACTTCTCTAATCTGTTGTGTACCCGTTACCACCTTCCCAGAACTGTCCTTAATTGCAGTTATCTCCCCTAGCACTGTCTTTTGCCTTGCTCTAACGGCTAACGTTCGTCCTACTCGATCACTCAACTCGTAGCATTTCTCCCTATTTGCCACGTATGTTTTTGCTGCCTTAGATGCTATATATTCCTCTGCCTCCATTCTCAGCTTAGCTAATTTAATTATAGCAAGTTCTAGTACATTACCATTACCATTCAGTATATTTGCCTGGTTTGCTGCACTCTCACTCACTTCTTCCTCGGCTAATAGTATCTCTCTTCTTAGAGTTTGATTTCTCTGTTGCTCCTGCTTCCTTTTATTTACACTATAGCTTAGGGTCTCCCCCCTCACTCCAGCCTTGAAACTATCCCAAACCATACTGCTGCGCCCCTGTTTATTGTCAGATATTCCACAATCCACCGCTTCATATGTTGGATATATACCTCATCTTCTAAGAGTGCTCTCTCAAAGGTCCAGACTGAACCCCCCCTTGACTCTGATGTCACTGTTAGATTTATAATCAAGGGATTATGGTCCGCCAATAATCTTGGCAACCTTTCAATCTGTGTGCCTGAAATACAATAACTACTAACCAGAAAAAAATCTAATCTCGCACTCACTCTATGCGGCGCAGAATAATACGTATATCCCTTCTCTCCTGGTTTGAGAGCATCCCAGACATCTAATAGACCGTTGTTCCTTGCCAAGGAGCAGACTGCTCGAAAAACTCTTCTTTTTCTTCCTTGATATCTAGCAGGAGGTCCTAACCCTAGTACCAATCCCCCAGCACCATTGATATTAAAATCTCCTCCTAACACAACACAGGGGGCCCAAGTTGCCAACTCTATATCTATCTGCTCAAAAATGTCAGCATCATCCCCAGTAGATCCATATATAGAGCCAAGAGTTATCCATTGCTTCCCTACCAGGCATTCTACACATCTCTTTCCCTCCTCTATTCAAAGTCATTATATATTTTTCCCCTCCTTTGTTGTTGCTACTATGCATTTTTATTTCCTTGTGAGACCAGGGCCACAGCTCGCTCTTTATCAGCCTGTGCCGTATTTTCTTTCAGCCAGATCAGAAATTCTTGAGCCTTAATCTCAGAGTGGAAAATTTTAAACTGACCATCTCTTACCACTTTCAGCCGACTGGGGAACATTAAGTATGCCTCACATCCTATCTTTTGAAATGGCACAATCAACTCCCGCATTCTCCACCTCCTTTCTACTGTCGTATGGCAGAAGTCAGGCCTAGCAAAGAACTCAACATCTTTGTATCTGCATTTAGCCTGAGGTTTTGCCTTTGCCATGATCTCTTCTCTCAAAAGATAGTTGCCAACATATATGAGTATTGCTCTAGGTTTACTTGATGATTTCCCCTTTCTCTGTACAAATGGGAATCTGTGTGCACGCTGTATTTCCGATTCCCAATCCCAGCCTGATACCTCGGGAAACGCACCTCTGAGTAACTCAATAACGTATGACCTCACGTCCTGCCCCTCCTTTCCCTCTGCAATCCCAAAAGTCTTATGTTGTTCCTACGCTGCCTGTTTTCGAAATCTTCCAATTTCCATAAAACATCTGATGTGGTCTTTTCTTGCTCTTGCCTATACTCCTGCCATTTCTGCACTTCGTCCTCCAAGATACCAGTTCTCTCCTCTACTTCTGTGACTCTCCCTGTCAAATTGGCATATAGTTTATTCACTTTTCGGAGAGATCCTTGTATCTTTTTACTTTCCTGCCTAGCTCTACGACTTTCCACTCTAGCCTCCACCTGGATCTGTTTCAGCATCGAATACATAATTTCAAACCCCATAGGTGATTGCCCTTGGGACTGGCTCTGCCTCTGTGCTTGATCTTGATCTTGCGTAGTAGCAACTCCTGCCCCCCCAACACTCTCCTGATACAACTGCGATGTAGCAGAGTAGTCCCATTCCAACCGCTTTACCACTTCTGTATGTAGAGGACTTAGAACATTTTTTGGTTTACTCCGCTTTTTTGTGAAATGTTTCGATTTATGTTTAGAGGGTGATTTCTGAGCTGTATCCTCTCCCAAGTCTGATGTGCCCAGTGCCTCTGTCGCTAATCCAGACACTATTAGATCATTCTCTGTATCTATAGAGCTTGAGGAGGATGCAGAGGAGCTTTCCCCACCCCTGTCCCCCCCTCTCCCCCTTCTTCCTCTTCCTCCTCTTCCTCCTCGCCCTCATTCACAGAAAAAAAACATTCATCGCAAGGTGAACCTGGATTAACATGAAATCTCAGCCGTCTCAAATTCCAATGTTCCGGAGACTGACTCCGTCTTGGAATGCAATAAGGTGGCTGAATATTTTGCCAACAAGGTTAAAAAAATCTACAGTTCTTTCTCCAGATGTCCTGCTGATGGAGAAACCTTCGTAGAACTGAAGGAAGTGGCACTGCTGAATTCTGAGCTGAGGTTAGAGTGTTTTACCGTACCGCCCAGTAAAGAACTTGAAACCATTTGCACCAGTATAAAATCGGGTTCTCCACGAGACCCCGCTCCCCCGAGGGTCCTGGGTGCAAGCATAGTGGCTCTAGAACCTTACATCCACCACGTCCTTGTAACATCCTTTGACTCCCAGACCCTTCCGGTAAACTCGAAAAAGGCCAATGTGTTACCTATTAGGAAAAAACCTAATGTAAGCCATGATGTCCTGGAGAACCTACGACCCATTTCTCTGCTACCCTATACTGCGAAAATTGCAGAGAAAATTGCAAATGTGCAATTGATGGCATTTGCGGAGAAGACTAATCTCCTGCACTCCTCCCAATCGGGGTTCCGTAGGGGTTTCTCTACTGAGACGGCCTTATTACGAGCCACCGAAACTCTACGTCAAGGGGCGGACGCAGGCCTAACCATGGCACTGGTCATGCTAGACCTTAGTGCAGCGATCGACACTGTAGCACATATCACCTTGCTACAGTGTCTGAACAGAGGAGGTGTGACTGATAGAGCACTCGGTTGGCTAAAATCGTTTCTGACGGGCAGAAGCTTTCAGGTCCAGCGGGGCTCATTTCAGTCTGAGGAGATGGTATTGGAACAGGGGGTGCCACAAGGCTCAGCTCTGAGTCCTACTTTTTAAAATCTATATATGGCCCCCCTGGCTGAGGTAGTCCAATCGTTCGGAGTAGAGATTATTTCCTACGCCGACGATACGCAGCTCCTACTCACCCTCACCCAAACACCTGCAGCTGGAGCCAATAACTTCTGAGCCTGCATTCAAGCATTGGCTACTTGGATAGATAATCACTGTCTAAAACTGAACGGCTCCAAGACAGAAGTCTTGGTGGTTGGTGGTGATCAAAGGCTCTGGACATGTGATTGGTGGCCAAGCTGTCTAGGCTCTATGCCCACACCCTGTCCTGAAGCTAAGAACTTAGGGATATGGGTGGATCCCACACTCTCTTACGAGACACACATTAGTCGATTAGTGGGCAAGTGCTTTGGAGTCCTAAAGACTCTAAATAAAACCCTGGACCTCCTCCCCTTAGAGGCTCCGCGCACTATGACCCAGGCACTGTTTACGTCACGCCTCGACTATGGGAATGTCCTCTTCTTGGGAGCTTCTAGTAAAAGTATAGGACGACTCCAGATACTGCAAAACGCTGCAGCTCGCCTAGTACTTAGACTCCCAAGAAGAGCCAATTCCAGAGCCGCCCTGGAGTCCCTCCACTGGCTCCCAGTCAAAAAAAGAATAATGTACAAAGCCCTCGTAATATGTCATCGGATCCTTTGGCATAAAGCTCCCGGCTATTTGGCGGGTCTGGTTACCTGGTATGAGCCACGCAGCCCGCTTAGGTCGGGCGGAATGGGCACGCTCGTGACCCACCGCTATAGGAGAGAAAAAATGGGAGGTCGGTCCTTTAGAGTGGCGGCGGCGATAGGCTGGAACAAACTTCCTACCAGTCTCCGCCTGGAGCCATCTGAAACCAAATTCCGCCGTCAACTGAAAACACACCTGTTCTCCTTGTAAGTCTCCATTAGTGTTTCTGATCATGCACTGACCTCTCCTCTGGTGAGCTCCTTCTCTCTTTAGCACGGGGACACGCCGGGATGGCGTAACCATAGCGCTTTATAAATGTCTTTATTATTATTATTATTATTATTATTATTATTATTATTAGGATGTGTACTAGAATGTCCTTTTTTTTAACTCACAGTCTTCAGCATCCACATCGCTCAAAATTTGGGTAGGCACAGTCCCGCAGTTGATCAGCCTCCGTGTCCGTGTGCGTGATCATTGTTGCCTCCGTGTCTGTAGTAGTGGCTGTGTTTAATGTCTCCTGCCCCTGCTCCTGCTCAGAGCGTGCTATCGCCGGGGTCAATGGAGTTACTGGAGTCACTGGGGTCACTGGGGTTGGTAATCCATCCTGCCCTTTACCCTCCGGCATTATACACTCTTTTTCTCCTGCTCCATCCCGCGTCGGTAGTGTTGAATCCTCCCCCAGCTGCTGTGATGAGAATTGTCCCGCCCCCTGCGCTTTTGCCGTTTCCATACCTGCCGGTGGAACCGCTACAGCCGGGTCATCGCCATTACTCAATCTCCGTTGCATTGCTGTTCCGGATCGCGGGGTTTGGATCTGAGGCTGTGCTGTGTCTGCGGCAGACCCTCTGGTACTCGTTGTTATTGCCGGCACTGCGCGGGAGTTCGCAGGTAGGAACGCCTCGAGGGCTGTAGGCTGCCTCATAGTCGCCTGCTCAGCAGTTTTACCCCCTGTATTATGTCTCTTGCTGGATGCCGTTTTCTCCTTACTTTTCTCCTTCTTCCTCTTTTCAATCGGGATGGTGTCTCCAGTGTCAGCAGCAGCAGCATTTGTATCGTGCTCATTACCTCGAGGGTTAGTGCGCTCCTCCTGGTTACGCATCACTTTCTTTGCCCGTAGGTTAGCTGCCGGAGCATCAGAGTCACTCCAAGCAGCTTTCTCCTTGTCCTCCCTAGTATTCCTCAACAACTTCGGGCCCATTGTGTCCCGCGATGACAGCGCCCTCCACCAATGGTGCCGACTCCAGCCAGTAATCTCAGCTATTGGTTGTGCTGATAAAGTCAGCGCCCACTCTACCGCTGCCTTAAAGCTCCAGGTGCGGATTCCTCCCAGGTAAAAGTGCCTTGAAATCCACTGGGAAGCAGAAAGATAAATTCAAATTTTTAGCGTTGTTCTGTCCAAAACGATGCAGCATATCTTGTGGTATTCTGGAAGCAAACCAGCTTAAATCCTGGGATACCAGATGGCGAACAATCAGGGTGTCATCCTGTGTTGGACGGAAGAGGCAAGGAGTTAACCCGCAATGGGGAACAGGTTACGCGCCAATAATTAATTTGGTCGTGTTTCCCCGAGCCAACAAGTAAGGCTTCGTGTGTAGACCCTGGCAGTGCCAGGATCTACACACGAAGCCTTACTTGTTGGCTTGTTGTCTTCCGTCCAACACGGGATGACGCCCTGATTGTTCGCCATCTGGTGCGCAACAATTCTTCTTCAAACTCGAGCCCTGGCACATGTAATGCATCAAGCCACCGTGATTGATGCCGTGAAGCCTTGCCTTCCCTTTACCTTGCTTCACCGTCTTATTCTTGTTCACCAGGCTATTGTGGCTCATACTGTTTAGGCATATTTTTTGTCCTGATGATGATCCCTCGGAATATTATGTAAATGGGATCGAAACGCCGTCGACTTGTTGAAACACCATATATTTAAAATGTATACAGAATGTTCTATGCTTATAATGGTGTACATTGAATTTCTGTCATTGTCGTATTTACAGAAAACGCTCACTTTCTGCCTAACACCTTTCTCTGTCCTTTTACTACTTCTTCACCTTGCCAATCTGTATGCGTGAGGTCACAGGCTTGTGTCTCACTCTAAAGAATGTAAGGTATTTTATTGATTAACTAAGTGTATAGTAAAGATTTTTGACCTCTGTCCGGCTGGACAAGTCACACTACTCAATATAGTTTCCATTGTTTCTATAATCATTGCTTCCTTGTATTCCTTTTTGCATAGGACCACTGTTGTTTTGAAAATAAATTCCTCTTTACACTACGCCACTGTACACCATTCCACTCTATGCTATTCCTCTATATGCCACTCCACTCTACTCCACTCCGCTATTTCACTGGACGCCACTCTACTCTATTCCATCACACTGTACATGATACTCTACAATACGACATGCTACGAAACAACTTTGCATGATACTGCACTCTACGGCACTCCAGTCTACGCCACTTGCGTCTACCCTGCGCTACGAACCTCTGCTCTAGTCTACAACACTCTACGCCCTTTCACTGTACCAAACTCTACTGCACTCTATTCAACTCCCCAGTACAACACTATGCTCCAGTCTATATCACCACACAACACTGCAGTCCACTCTATGCCATTCCATTCTACTCCACTCCAGAGTCGGCTGGCACAGATCAGTGGTGGCGGGGCGGGTGGAGTAAGGGGGGGTGATTAAGAAAAAAGAAACATACCTGATCGCCGCATCTGCCCTCTGTCTCTCCTCCACGTCAGGATAGAACAGGAAGCACCAACCTCCCCAGGCCCAATATCAACGCTGCAATGCCTTAGCAGAGGAGCCGCCACTGCCCCACTCTATGACAGTTTCCCACACTCTGCGACACTGCATACAACTCAACTGTACGACATGCCACTCCACTCAATGACACTTTACTACACTGTATGCTACGCCACTACACTGTACTCCTTTTCAGTGCACTGTACTATACGAAATGCCATTCCTCTGTATGACATTTTACTCATGCTACAATACTCTACTCAATTCCACTGCACGATAATTTACCCCACTCTATGCTACGCTGTTGTGTGTTGTGTGATTCTCCACTCTATGCCGCTCCACTCTGTAACATTCTACTCTATAAAAGTCCACTTTACTACACTAGGCAGTTTTACAGTGCAGAGATTGCTAGCTTTGAAGTGCGCATGTCAGATTGGCCGGCTATAGGCAGCAGCAATCTGACATGCGGACATGAACACCTAAAGCATCATCCTGCAATCTGCAGGAATCTGCCCCGCCTCCATCATCCATTCTCTACGGCCGGCAGCAAACAGAATAATAAAATGGTAATTACCATTTTATTATTCTGTGTTTACCGCTGCGCTCACAGCAAGTTGGGCAACACTCTTCCACCCAGGGAGAGAAACCGCCCCTGGAAAAAGAAGTACACTTGAGTGTCAGCGCTAGTGAACAAAACTTGACTTTGCCAATAATTTGTCTTTTCATTTGTTATTCCTTTTATTTTTTAGTCATCCTTTAATGTGTATGCTATGTCTTTGCTTTGAGTAATTCAGGGCCAATTGTACCTTTTTTACACCAATAAGAATCATATTTTCCTGTGATGTGCATTAAAACTGAAAAGAGTTTCTTTAGCTGTTTCAAGTCCACTTTCCTGCTGGGAAACAACCATACTGTTTTATAAAAATTATATGCAATGGTTATTTTGGTTATTTTCACATTTTTATTGCAAGCACATGGCCACCACATTTAGGTGATGCCATGTGTTTTTTCCATGTTCGTTTTGTGACATAAGCTTGCAATAAAAAATAAATCCAACTATTACATAAGCTAGCCAAAACCAGACCTATTGGCTTTGCCAATGTTTCTTTTTCAAAGAGAGATTCCTACTTGTTCAATTTGTTCTTCTGGATCAGTGCATATTTGAATGTGCCATCACTTTCAAAGTTCACCAGTCACCACAAATAGGATCTGGTATGTAAGATGTGCTGCCTGTATATAGGAATTACAACCACTTTGCTCTATCTGCATGTAGGCCCCGATCCCGGCGTGCTTTGCTTGTCAACGCTTTTCAAGGAGTCACTAGGGATTAATGTTTAATGCAGCATGGCTTTCGTTGTGCTATTTTTATTGGCGACTGTGAAGCGGGGAGGAACACCAAATCTCTGCACACACTTGGGTTGATTGCAAATTTAGAACCATTGTGCAACCTCAAAAATCGGTATGAGTAAGACTTCCTGTTTTCAAACACATGATGGTGGACAGATGAAGATAGAAACCTGCTTGCGGCTTGGCTTCTCTCTGAGGCTTGAACTATGCAGGCTGGTCCAGATGAAGCGACAATTCACAGGTTCCCAGTCGTCAGCAGTTCAATCACAGCCACACATGCAGGCCTGGAGATGCCTGCTTCCTCTGGCTGTCGAGAAGCCGCACTACAGATCACTGCCGGAAGTTATTCTTACGGGCAGCTTTCCACTCATTTTTATCAGCAGAACAAGAAGGTCGGAACAATATTCATCAAGTTGTTTTGCTTCCTTTCCACGAAACCGAGGGTGGAAAAACAGATGAAAATGCTGGGACACGTCTGAAATAGCCGTCGAAATAACTTGCTGCAGGAGGATAAAAAGGAAATTGGTTTTTAACAAGAAGCATTTAAGGGAAGTAAGGAAAAAAGGAAGGTGATTTCTGAAGAAACTTGTACATTCTTTCGAAACCCTTACTCTGCGCTAGCCCTTCAACTCTAGCTGTGCACAAAGGCAGACAGGTCATTGTTTTAAGGGCATTGTAATATTTACTAAATAAAATACGAAGGTAATTCAAACTTAAATAAACATTGGGAAAGCCAATAGGTCTCGCCTTTGGGGTTTTCCTTTCGTTCGTGTGGTGTCGAATAATTTGGCGCGGAGTGAAATTATGTGGTGTGAGGTGGAATTAAGTGTTGTGGTGTTAAAACGTGCTGTGTGGAATTGTGTGGTGTGGGACAGTGTGGTGTGGAATTGTGTGATGTGGAATGGTGTTGCATGGAGCAGATGGAATTATGTGGAGTGGAATTATGCTGTATGGTGTGGAGTGACATTTTGTGGACAGTAATTACGTGCCATGGGTGGAGTGGCATAGTGGTGTGGAACTGTGAGATGTTGAAATGTGTAGTGTGTAGTAGAATAATGTGGTGTGCATTCGTCTATTGTTGAATTGAGTGGCATAGAACTATGTGGCATTGTATTGAATTATGTGGACTTGAATTACGTGGAATGCAATTATGTGGCATGCAGTGGGTTTGAATTATGTGGAGTGGCATTGTGTGGCATGGAGTGTAATTATGTGGAGTGGACAGGGACGGGGTGGCAGGTGGGAGAAGAAGGAGGGATGAGAAAGGAGGGGATGGGCTTAAATGCAAACTTCCCAGTGCAAAAGTGAACAATGTCAGCAGTGCCTCAGCCCCTACCACACCTTTGCTGCACCCCTTCATATGATGCCTCTCCTACTTCGCCTCATCCCTTCTGTGCCAGCATTGTAGACTCGAAACCTCTGACCGGATCTCCCTTGGTGTAGGCGGCACTTCTGGATGTGAGGATTAGTGACAGACACTCAGAGAATAGGGAAAAGCAAGAGATGCCCTTGTTGCGTGCTTATCTAGGATCCTGATCGATACTGTGACCTTATGCCCCTATTCGGCTTTAAATCCATTTATTCCCTATATTGGCATAACCGTTCAAGTGCGATGTTCAGAAAGTCATCTCTGGCCTCACACGAACAGAGCCACATTCCAGAATAGTTTTCTCTGCCACTTCCTTTGCAACCAATTAGTGCAATGACAGAGCAGAAGTCACTATCTGAGATTCCTAGATTAACACTCCGAGTTCTTCAACAAGATAAAAACTCAGCAAACCTGGAAATCCCCGCTTGCTGTGTTTTGATTAGTAATGGAACTCTAATGAGCAACTGATAGCTATCACTTCCTAGTGACATCTTTAATTGACGTCTTATGTCCAGCAAACTTACGTCAAACCAGGCACCTGACAGGTTGTAACAGGGTCGGGATGAGTGGTAGTGTGGAATGGTGGAACCCTGACTGTGACCCTTCTAATCTACAGACTGCGACTCAGAAGAATGATTGGGAAGTAGATCAGTCCGAAGAAAAGTGCTCAAGCCCCTTTAAATGGGAGTTTGACGACTTCCAAGAAGCCCCGCCTTCTACTGACGTCGAGAGTCCTGGATGGTTGAAAACAGGGGAAGCCCTGTACGCGGCGTGTGACGTCATCGGCGAGCCAACGGACAGGGGACGCGAAGCACACCGACCGGAGGAAGAAGACGTGGGAGAAAACCGAGGACGAGAAGAAGACGGAAAGCCAGGAGGCCAACGATACTGCGATTCGCCGTGCCACACTCCCGGGGGAGGAGTGTGGCTTAACCAGGTACGGAGGCGTTGGGCAGCCTGGGTGGGGAGAAAGAGTGCCCCGAGTGAATAGTGTAAAAAGCCCCTGTACGTTCTATCCTCTGTGTTCCCTTCTTCCCTACTTTTCCAGCTCCCCCTTTCCGATTACTGTACCTACCCTTCGTACCTCACTCCTCTCCTTACTCAGCCACGTGTTTCGCACTGGAGTGTTTGTATATACACCGGTGTCCCTCACATTCACGGGAATCCCTTGGGTGCAAACACTTATCAGATATAGCGACTAACGCCCTCCCTCTGTCCATTCTCTTCCATGTTGCCGGATCGGGAGACGAGAATCATCTGGCAGCTTGCAGCCTTCCTGGAGTAGTTACGACGCCGAACCATCTTGCGTGCCCTGGAAATTTGAACTGTAACCCTGCGTGCCCCGAAGACCACCACCACGGATAAAATTGAGTTTGCGAGGGAGAGACTTACGTTCCGTACCAAGAGAACCTTAAAAATAAAACCCAGTTTAAAACGGTATACTGGTCAAGTGTCTGTTGAGCCTGTTGTTACCACTGTGAGTATCCCTAGCCCCCCTGCCCCGGCTACAGTGGTGTCAGAAGTGGGATCAAGTCCCTCCATACCAACAGCAGTCATGGAACAAGTGGTTCAACAACTTATTGAAGGCCAACAGAAATTAGAATGGGCTATCAGCCAGCAAATGACGGCTGCAGACGCTGATCGGGACATGTTTAAAAACACCATTACTGCCCAACTCGAAGGACTACACAAAGTAGTACAGAACCCCGGGGTATCCTCAGGAACCGAGAGAAGAGCTTTCGGACCTCACCCTTCAGGAATGAAACTACAGAAATACGTACCGGGAGAAGATCCCGATGCATTCCTTCTCAATTTCGAACGAGCGGCCAGAGCTTGTGGTTGGCCCGAGGACAAATGGCCGTTTTTTTTGGCTCCCTTACTTTCCGGGGAGGCACAATCAGCTTACCAAGTAGCTAACCATGCAGGAGTAACGCCTTATGCTACTATTAAGGCAGTAATATTGGACCATCTGGGACTAGATACAGAGGCCTATAGACTCCGGTTCAGGAAAGAAAAGGGTATAGCGGGGGAACACCCTAAAACGTTATACTTACGACTAAAGATGGCCGCCGACAAGTGGTTAAAACCAGAGAGTAGAAGCAAAGAAGAAGTGATGACCAGTATATATCTGGAACAGTTTATGGAAGCCCTGCCTTACAATACACAGCGTTGGCTAAGACAGCATTCAGGTCTCACTGCGGAACAGGCAATTGAAATGGCTTCAAACTTTAATAGAGCTATGCCACGTACCTTCCCTTGGGACACTGATAAAGGCCCTAAAGGACCCACAGGGTTGTTGAAACAAGAAAAGAAACTTAAACCAGCCGCAGAGCAGGTGAAAACACGACCATTAAGATTCGAACCTCCATCACAAAGAGGTCCGCAGTGCTTTGATTGTGGAGAGTGGGGACACATAGCAAGGATGTGTCCCCGGAAACGTCCACCTGATGAACCCATGGAGGTTGGCTACATCCCAAAGGCCGTGATGTATACAGCGGAGATGGGACCGTCCTTCTATGCCAGGGTACTTGTGAACAGTAAATGTATAAAAGCTCTTTTAGACTCTGGTTGTAAACAGTCGGTCATAAAAAAACAGCACGTTCTTCCCTCCCAGTTGGGCCCTGATTCAGTCGTACACATACGATGTGTACACGGGGATGTGAAACCGTACCCAGTAGCCCAACTTGCTATCAAGCCTCTGGGTAGAGAACCTTGTATAGTGAGGGTAGGGGTAGTAGAGTCTTTACCCGAGGATCTAATTTTGGGGGTGGATAATCCCGACTTCCTGAGTCTATTCAGAAAACAATTGGAACGTCCAAAAGAAGCGCTACTTACTACAGAACCATGGGTGCTAGATCGGAGTTTCAAGTTTGCCCAAAGTAACGACCCGACACTCTTGAACGCCTGGGAGGCAGCCCATGTAAATGAAACAACACCGACCTCAGTTTATCCTAAGTTCAGAATCATAAACGATCTGTTGTATAGGGAAGGAAAAGCGGGCGACTCGCCACAGTTAGTCGTCCCCAAAGACTTTAGAGATCAGATTCTGTTCTATGCCCATACACATCTAACGGCAGGACATAGCGGATCTGAAAAGACACTACAGAACATAACAAAACTGTTCTTTTGGCCAGGAATATATAAAACGTCGGAGGAATACTGTCGACAGTGTGAGGTCTGCCAAAAGAAAAACATGATCAGACCATCAGCAGTGCCCCTCCAGCCTTTACCTATCATTGGTAATCCCTTCGAAAGAGTAGGGATGGACCTTATTGGTCCCCTTCCCCGCACATCTAGAGGGCATACTTATGCACTCGTTTTGGTGGATTACAACACCAGGTTCCCCGAGGCCTTTGCTCTCAGTGCTCCAACAACACGGAATGTAGCCGACAAATTAATTGAATTGTTTTCGAGGGTGGGGTTTCCTAGGGAGATCCTCACAGATCAGGGGACACCCTTTGTTTTGAAAATGATGGCGGAAGTATGTAAGACCCTGGAACTGAGACACATACGCACCTCGGCATACCATCCACAGACAGATGGATTGGTTGAGAGATACAATCGAACTCTCAAGTCCACGCTAAAAAAAATGTTAACTGCCGAAAACAAAGACTGGGACAAACTGTTACCTCTGGCTCTCTATGTGTTGCGGGCCCAAGTACAGAGTAGCTTAGGGTACTCCCCGTTCGAGTTGTTGTATGGACGACAACCGAGGTCACTTTTAGAGATCACTAAAGAGGCCTGGGAAAAGGAAGAGGAGACAGAACAGAGGTCACTACTGGAATACACCAGCCAGTTGAAATCTCGGCTAGGTAAACTCAGGGACCTAGCGTATTCCAATCTTGAAAGAGCCCAAGTGAATCAGAGACACCAATACGATAAAGGAAAAAAATGGAGGGTGCTGAACAAAGGAGATTGGGCATTGGTGCTCCTTCCGTCGTCCAGCCAGAAGTTCAGGAGCGAGTGGAAGGGTCCCTACGAGGTGGTGGAAACTATTGGCAAAACAACCTATAGGTTGCAAATCACCCCGGGAAGGCAACAAACCTTCCATATAAATCTACTGAAAAAATGGATAGGGCCACCACCCAAATCAGCACATTTAGCCTTACCATCAAAAGACACAAGTACTACTCTTGATAAACTGCCTATAAACCCTGATCTAACAGAACCCGAAAGAAATGATCTTTTGCATACCCTACAAAAGTTCGCCCCTATGTTTTCGGATGTACCTGGACACACTCACCTAGCTGAGCATTTTATCGACACTGACCCAGGCAAGGTAGTGAAGCAAAGGGCCTACCGTATACCAGCTGCTAGGAGAGCCGATGTAAAAAAAGAAGTATCAGACATGCTTCGACTAGGGGTCATCAGACCATCCTGTAGCAACTGGGCTTCGCCCATAGTAATGGTACCAAAACCAGATGGGTCAACCCGGTTTTGTATGGATTTTCGCGCATTAAATGCTATTTCATCTTTTGATGCCTTCCCAATACCCTGAGTTGATGAATTGATTGAGAGAATAGGAGAGTCCAGGTATATAACAACACTAGACCTGACCAAAGGGTACTGGCAGGTACCGCTACGAGAAAAAGACAGGCACAAAACAGCTTTTGCTACGGATGATGGGTTGTTCGAGTTTACTGTGTTACCATTCGGGCTCCATGGAGCCCCGGCAACTTTCCAGAGACTCATGAACACCGTATTAGCCCCTCATACCAAGTATAGTTCGGTATATCTAGATGATATCGTCATTTTCAGCAGGACGTGGAAGGATCATCTAGATCATATTGCCAATATACTACAAGACCTACAAAATGCAGGACTGCACATAAATTCCAAAAAATCTCGTGCAGCCTTTCCCAGAGTGAAGTATTTGGGGTTCATGCTAGGAGAGGGGGTCATCGCTCCTCAAGAGGAGAAAATAAAAGCTATCACAGGTACCCCTTTCCCATCCACAAAAAAAGAACTTCGTGCTTTCCTGGGATTGATAGGCTACTATAGGAGGTTCATAATGAATTTTGCAGAGACTGCAGCTCCTTTAACTGACCTTCTGAAACATACCTCCAAGAACAATCTAGGGAACTGCCCTTCCAAGGAGGCTAAAGAAGCTTTCGAAAACTTAAAAACAGCCATTACCTCAAGTCCTGTCTTGATTCCACCAGACTTTGAGAAACCCTTCTCGTTAGCTACCGATGCCTCTGATGTAGGAATAGGGGCAGTGCTGTCGCAAACAGATGACGATGGGATTGAACACCCCATTCTCTTCATCAGTCGAAAATTACACCCGAGGGAATGTAAATACCCAACGGTGGAAAAGGAATGCTTGGCGATCCGCTGGTCTGTGGACAAGTTGAGATACTATCTTGAAGGGAAGCTTTTTACACTGTTTTCGGACCATGCTCCGTTACAGTGGATGCAAAAAAACATGTCACAAAACTCCAGGGTGTTGAGGTGGTTTCTGTTCCTTCAACCGTTCACCTTTCATATAGTGCACCGGAAGGGGGTCCAGAATGGTAATGCAGACTTCCTGTCGAGAACTCCTATTCTCCCCGATCGGGAGAATCCTAGGGGGGAGCAGTGTAACAGGGTCGGGATGAGTGGTAGTGTGGAATGGTGGAACCCTGCCTGTGACCCTTCTAATCTACAGACTGCGACTCAGAAGAATGATTGGGAAGTAGATCAGTCCGAAGAAAAGTGCTCAAGCCCCTTTAAATGGGAGTTCGACGACTTCCAAGAAGCCCCGCCTTCTACTGACGTCGAGAGTCCTGGATGGTTGAAAACAGGGGAAGCCCTGTACGCGGCGTGTGACGTCATCGGCGAGCCAACGGACAGAGGACGCGAAGCACACCGACCGGAGGAAGAAGACGTGGGAGAAAACCGAGGACGAGAAGAAGACGGAAAGCCAGGAGGCCAACGATACTGCGATTCGCCGTGCCACACTCCCGGGGGAGGAGTGTGGCTTAACCAGGTACGGAGGCGTTGGGCAGCCTGGGTGGGGAGAAAGAGTGCCCCGAGTGAATAGTGTAAAAAGCCCCTGTACGTTCTATCCTCTGTGTTCCCTTCTTCCCTACTTTTCCAGCTCCCCCTTTCCGATTACTGTACCTACCCTTCGTACCTCACTCCTCTCCTTACTCAGCCACGTGTTTCGCACTGGAGTGTTTGTATATACACCGGTGTCCCTCACATTCACGGGAATCCCTTGGGTGCAAACACTTATCAGATATAGCGACTAACGCCCTCCCTCTGTCCATTCTCTTCCATGTTGCTGGATCGGGAGACGAGAATCATCTGGCAGCTTGCAGCCTTCCTGGAGTAGTTACGACGCCGAACCATCTTGCGTGCCCTGGAAATTTGAACTGTAACCCTGCGTGCCCCGAAGACCACCACCACGGATAAAATTGAGTTTGCGAGGGAGAGACTTACGTTCCGTACCAAGAGAACCTTAAAAATAAAACCCAGTTTAAAACGGTATACTGGTCAAGTGTCTGTTGAGCCTGTTGTTACCACTGTGAGTATCCCTAGCCCCCCTGCCCCGGCTACACAGGTATAAATATTACCAACATTGCCTTAAGCAAATGCTGTGTTGCTGCTGTCTCGTCGCTTGATGAAGCTGCTGTATGCAAGCTGCTGATACCATTATCGCTGCCAAAGCGCGAACGATGGTGTGGTGAAACTGGGAGCTGAACAGCCGTCCCTCTGCGAAGAGCCCAGCAGATGCAAGCTGCCCGCGGACGCTGTCCCCCCTCCTCCTCCTCGACGCGCTGAAGAGAGACGCTGTCTTTCTCCTGCCGAGAAATCCAGCTCCAGCGTTTCTGGTCTACCCTCGCGGGTGACTGGGATACCGAGTTCCCCCTGAAGGAGATACCAGACCTCCATCATTCTATTCAGAGGTATGGTGTTGGCTAAACCCTTAGTGAGAATTCTTGAAGCAAACCTTGGCAAAACCAACTTAACTTAAAGCTACTTACTTACTCCCGTCCCAAGTATTAGGCTTAGGTCAGGTACACTGGGGTAGGCGTAGTTAGAAGCACCAGTTGAGTATTTTAGCCTAATGTATATATGACTATATATATGTTTTATTACTTTTAAACTATTGTATGGCTAAGACACCATATCAATGCTTTTACAGTATTATTTCGCAATACTTATCTTACTGTACGTACTTTTTATAATAACAAGTCTTGCAATTGTGGCAATACATTTCTCTTGTATGAGAAGAAAGACTGTTCAATAAATGTTAACCCTTTATTGACAAACGCCCGTCTCTCTATTCTCTACATATTGTGAAAGTAATCTGCACCAACCTGACTGAGTAAAATAACTGTCTATTGTTTCACACGACCCTAGAGATTGACTCTTGATCTGAGGAGCAAAGTTGTCATGTTGCACGGTTGTTGGAAAACGGAATCCCTTCTTGTCTGTGCCAGGGAAGCTGATCACTTCCTATTCAGTCAAGAAAGTTTCCAGTGACCTCTGAGCTAGTTGGTAACAAACCCAATTAAGTTTAGCATAGTCAGTGGAGGCCTGGAAGATCCGCACTTCTACGTCGATACTACTGTTTATGTTATTCCAATGCGCAGGGCCTAGTGGGAAACTAGGAACTACACTACACCCTATGCATCATGCTTGTCCCCTATGTAACTTCACCACCCCCTCGCTTTCTCCCGAGAGATCTGTAGTAGAAAATATTGTTTAATCATAGACTGCTGACTATGACATTCTTCTTGGATGTGGCAGACAGTCTCGCAAGATGTCTTGCCAGGTTTCATTTGTCAGACTAGTTATTGAAATACTGGTAGGATTGGGAACAGTCATTCACAAGTCAGCCTGCTACCTCTGAAAGGATGGCAGAGCTGGGGCACGCTCACACCTTCTTTCCAATGCCAGTATGGTTAAAAGTACTGCCAGCCACATTGTCCGGGGCTCCTGGAAGTGCGCAGGGACTAAGGAAACATCACTTAATACAACAATCAAGAAAAGAGATGATTGGAATGATTCAAATAAACGTGTAGTTGACATGGGAAGAGGCAGTAGCCGAATGGCTAACAATGTAGACTGTTGAACTGTAGAACCAGGTTAGAGTCTCAACCCCAGCTCAATATACTGTGATTCTGGACAAATCACGTAATCTTTTCCTACCTACGCAAAATGAATGTGTGCTTGTGTAAAGTGCTCCAACACCTTCAGGTCGAGTTTGCGCTAGATAAAAGCTGCAACAAAAACCGGGAGGACAGATGCCGGGATTGTGCTGTGTGGGGCAGGGATGTGGAACAAGCAAACACAGACAAGGAAGAGAGCAGACCACAAAGCCAGCTACAAAAGATGCACTCTCTAGAGTGGGTCAACAAAAAGAAAAACATGGGTCCCAAAAGTGCAAGCAGTGTAAGGACACACACACTTAGGTCATGTCCCAGGAGAGGGTCACATGCAAGAAGAGGGAAGCGGCCACCGTAGAGCTGTCCAGCTGGAGGCAAGCAATTGAGATTCACTTTGATGCCATCTAATGGTAAGCAATGGGCGGCCTTTGAGATCCCTAACAGTTAAACACATGTTTAGAAGGGACAGCATATGAGCTGTCTAGCCAAGACCGAAAAAGTGCAGTCAGGTCTGCTACACTAATCTCATACTGCTTAACTCTGTATTGTGTTTGTCGGCGCTAATATCCCATCCCTGACACACAGTGCAAACTTGCAGAGCTGTAAGGTTCCCAGTACAGATTCAGTAGCACACTCCCAAAGCCCACCCATACCACTGCGTCACCCAGCCAGCCACTGACTAAGGCCATCGGATTATTCCATGCCGCTAAGAATGTAGCACTCCAATCCAGGGGTTTCATTTAACAAGCAAATGTATGCTCCCCATCCGTCTACGACAGACCCAGGACCTGCTGGCCTTCAGGAGACTCCTCAAGACCTGGCTGCTGGAGCAGTAGCAGCACCCCCGCCCCCCTCATGTGTAAGTAGTATGCTTTATTTATTTATTTTTCACATTTGTAAAGCGCACTGTTACCAGACGGTGTCCTGGCGCTGAGTGACCACTGGTATGTGTGACAGGAAGATTAATGTGTGAATAGCCATGTCTTCAGGGCCCTCCTGAAGGGCAGCAGGTCTGACGTCTGCCTAAGGGCCAATGGCAGAGCATTCCAGGCCTTGGCTGCTCCAAGGGAGAAACTCCTCCCCACCCAGCGAGCCTTCCTAACTCTGGGGACTACGATCAGTCCTTGATCGGCAGACCTTAGTGATCTTGTTGGTTTGTACCACTGGAAGAGAGGGGTCATGCATTGAGGGCCTAGCCCTTTTAATGCTTTGAAAACTACACAGAGTGTCTTAAAAGCTATTCTTTTACGTACTGGCAACCAGTGTAGCTTTACCAGATCTTGTGCTACCGAAGAGAATTTGGGTGTGCCCGTGATCAAGCGGGCAGCCGCGTTTTGTAAAATTTGAAGTTTGTTCAGCAGCCCCTGTTGGGCATTTAAGAGCAGGCTATTACAGTAGTCTAGCCGAGATATTACTAATCTCGTTACCACTGTCTTTCTATGTTCGTCGGGGAGAAAAGGCAAAACTTTTCGTATTGTTTTTAAGACATAGTGGATGGATGAGGACAGGGCGTTAACTTGAGGTCTAAAGGAGAGAGTGTCATCCATCAGAACCCCCAGGTTTTTGACCTTAGTGACTGGAGAGCAGACTGTCCCCATTTCCTCAGGCCACCATCTTGGGGACCAAAAATTGTCTTTGGCCCCGAACAGCAAGACTTCAGTTTTTGTTGAATTCAATTTAAGACAGTTTTCTGCCATCCAGTTGCTGACCTCACGCATACAGTTCTTAAACCTGTCGGCTGTGTCTTCCATTCCACCCGGTAGCAGCGACACTACAATCTGCGCGTCGTCTGCGTATGATGTTAGATTGAAGACGAAAGATCTTATAACTGGCGCCAGGGTGGAGACGTACACATTAAAAAGAGTCAGACTCAAGGAAGAACCCTGAAGGACTCCACAGGGGAGTGCAAAAGGGGCCGATTCAAAGTCTCCCAGTGCCACCACCTGAGTCCTGCTGGAGAGAAAGGCCTGCAAGATCTTAAGGGCCTTACCTTGAATTCCGCATGCCCCCAACCGGTCCACCAACAACCTGTGGTGGACCGTATCGAAGGCCGCGGACAAGTCCAACAGGATAAGGGCGGCTCTGTCTCCTGCATCCATCACTTGTCTTATATCTTTGGCGGATTTTATCAGAGCTGATTCTGTACTGTGCCCTGTCCGGAATCCATGCTGAGACGGGTCCAGACATTGCTCAGTCCCCAGAAACGCGCTCAGCTGAGTGTTCATAATACCCTCTATAATTTTAGCTGGCAGCGGTAACCTGGCGATGGGCTGATAGTTGTTCAAATCGGCCACGTCTAGGTTAGATTTTTTTAGAAGGGGTAGAATTGATGCTTGTTTCCAACGTATAGGGAACTCACCACTTTCCAGCATGTTATTGAAGAGTGGGGTGAGTCCCGCTGCTATGATGGATGGGACTGTTTTTACAATGGTGGCTGGGCAGGGATCACCAGGGGAGCCCGGTTTAATCCTCTGTATCCTGTTCTTAACCTCATCCTTGGTAATAGGGGAGAAGTTAAGTAACCTTTCCCTGTGCCTTTCAGACTCTGAGATCTCTGGATTAGTCCCTGGAGGAATGACCTTAACTAAGTGATCCAGGACATGAAACATCTTCTCGACCTTCCCCTGAAAGAATTTGGCCAGATCTTCACATAGTTCCCGACTAGGGGGAGCTTCCACTGGTTTGGGGGCTGCTAAAGATGACACTGTGCGGAAAAGTTCTTTGGAGGAATTACTAGCTTCCTGAATGCGATTGGTGAAGAAGGCCCTTTTGGCCGATCTGATCATCTCTTTGTAGACTCCCAACTCTGCATTTAGTAGCTTTTTATCAGCCTGCTTGTAATTTTTCCGCTTTACAAATGTACTGATTGATTGATTGCTTGCTGGGACTTAGAGGTCTTGTTGACTTCAGTTGAACTGAATCTATCACATCCAAAAGTAAAAATATGAAACAGGGGCGTAGTTATCAATGGGGCAGCAGCAAGTGCAGTGGCACGGGGGCCCAGAGGATGGAGGTGCACATTAAACCCTGACTATTGGTGTACATTAGTGTCCATGTAATAGATGCTAGCTCTCGGGCCAATGGTGTCTTTGTTGCACCACTGTTTGTAAATGAAAAGTACAGTCCTGGAGCAGTGCATCCTTGGTGACAAGGAGTCATGTGGTTACCTTCCCATTGGTGGTTCATTACTAAGTTACATTGCTGCAGCTAGTGTTATCTGGAGTTAAGCTGTGCATTTTTTAAGTGGAGCACTTGACTTGCTTCTAATGTTCTAGTGTTCAGCCCATCGCAAACTTCTTAGAGTTAGACTGACAAAAAAAGGATGCAAGTCAGAGGCCTTTCAGAAAACAACTCAAAGCCATGGCTTTTCGCCCTCTAATTCTTTCAGCCTCAGCTTCTTACTTTCTGTTTTAGCGCCAGGACACTTTTCGGAGTACCTGTGCCCTCTAGAAATCCTGATATGTATTCAGTCATTCAATGACAGCCACAGGACACACTACCTATTACTCTAAGGTATTTCACATCACCACAAGTGAAGCATCTAATTTGGGGTTTTCCCAGAAGTCTAGAATCACTTGAGAAAAGCTCCTTCCCAGCTAAAGGGGAGAACTCCCTTTCATAGATATCTGGGTGAGAGGGGGATTTCTATGAATATATAGAATGATAACGTTTAGGGCTATAGGAATAATTCTATCTGTGACCTGGAGCAAGTAGAGAAGTTTCTTTACATTAGTAACTTTGCTGAATTTGCACAATGTCCTACTGGGGAATTATCTACTCTTAGTAGCTTTCAGAACTCTTTTTTGGGAATTCACTGCATATATGGTGTTACAGTAATCAAACCAGAAAGCAATGACTGCACCCACTGCAGCAGGTCAATGTCCTTTGAAGTGAAGGGATTTATTCTCCTCATCTTTTAAAATAGGAAGGCACATATACTTGCTAATTGGTTGAATTGCTATAATGTGATAATAGCAGCAAAGATGTCCCAAAATGTTTATGGCCCCAGGAAAATAAATGCAAATATGATAGCCGGACTTAGATTTCCACTAATCTATCGGCAACTGTACTATACAAAGACACGAGTATGTTTATTCTGTTGTTTGATTAATAGCTTGTCATGGCTTATGTATGTTATACTGCTGAACTAGAAATGACTTGACTCTAGCCATCCACCGTTTGCAGGACTTTATAGGGGCTTAGTTGTAAGCCCCTTGCGCCGCCGGCGTGTCACTTTTTTTGACACATCATTGGTGCAGTGTGCTGGCCTATATTTACAGGACCACACAAAGCCACGCTGCGTGGCTTTTCATGGCCTTGTAAACACGACCCCTTTTCACGTATCATTCTGCGTGAAAGGGTCGTGCCATGAGTGTTGCCGTGGGTGTTCCTACACAATATGCATGGATTCTGCCGCATTCCCAGATTTACAACATTTCATAAACCTGGGAATGCGTCACAATCTTATGCCTCCCGGGAGGCATAAGGAGGCCCAATGAGGATAAATACTTTTATTTCTCCTCATTTTTAAATCTTTCTATGCGAGCTGCATTCTGCAGCACACATAGAAAGAGGAAAACACCCTCAGTGACTGTTTTTGTGCAGTAAGGGACACTTTCCTGCATAAAAATAATCATCCCTGCAATGCAGGCACCCTTGCACCAGGGTGCCTGCGTTGGCGCATGGCAGGCAATTGTGCACAAGCTCAGGGAAAAGCACAAGGATGCATCATATTGTTGTAAAGTTGATGCATCCCTGTGCTTTTAAAATGACACAGCTCGGTATAACAAAATGGGTTGCAGTGCAGCGCTGCTTCGTTTTATTGTAAATTAGGCCCTATATCTTCTAATTTCCCTTGGCTGCACATAAGGTCTTTTTTTATATATATGAATTATTTCATTTATCAAGCTTTTACAGATCATACAAGAAGCAAGATGCAACATTCTGACCTCTGTAAAGTGAGCACATGGTGTATAATTGAATACAATTAGGCATATTACAAACAGATCAAGTACAATTCAACATGTCTATGTGAGTAAGTACAGTGTAACATACTTGTGGCTGTGGTAATATTGCTTTCCTGAAAAACCAGAAGTATCGGGTAGAGAACATAGCCAGAGGTGTGATTTCTTCACTCAATTTAAGTTTGAGAATCTACAGGAAAGAAAAAAAATTCTTTCTTGAGTCCCCTCACTCACCAGGGTTTCCCCACAATGACACGCTTCATCGTAGGAGCCATCTCAGTCCTCTACAGACTGAGGCGTGCTACGACTTGCGGAATTACGTAGGAGCACTGTTGTGAGAACTATGTGTAGTGCCGGAAGTGTAGTGGAGAGGAAAAGAGTGAGTTTAAAAATTCCTAGCCTGTGGGCGAAATGTTATTCTTGCTCCTAGTTGGTATAGGCTAAAAACGGGGTATAATACTGGAAAACCTAGCTATAATGGGTTAGGCGCCGAGACACCCACGGTTAATTGTGGACTTAATAAATCTCTAAAATAAATAAATAAATAAATATCAGCGAACATGTTTGGAGCATTCTCTAGAGCCCTGTGTACGCCACTCCCAATTATCCTTAATAAGGTGAATGAACATAGGACATTAAATGACGCTGCAACTAATAAGCATGCGTTAGAAAATACATATACGATTGAACATTTTCACGTAGTATTTTTTAGGTGATGCGGTCTGGAGGGACACCAGTTAGGTGAATTCGCTGTGAGGATATCTCATTCCAAGTATTTGAGACACCCACAGCCCCTCCAAGTCCATGGGAAAATGTTGCTACCTAAAAAATACTACATGAAAATGTTCAATCGTATGTAACACAAAAACCTGGGCACACATAGGATTATCAACAGTACTTATCCTTATTAGCTACCTGTCTGAGCGCCACTAGCCTGCCACACCAAACCCTACACAGTAGCCATTCAATCGTATGTATTTACTAATGCATGCTTATTCGTTGCAGCGTCATTTAATGTCCTATGTACATTCACCTTATTAAGGTTAATTAGGAGTGGTGTACACAGGGCTGGTACCTGTGTAGACCTGACAAAGAGCTCTGGGGAATGTTCAAAACATGTTGACTGATACTAGGTACACCTGACCCATTATAGCTAGGTTTTCCAGTATTATATCCCGTTTTTAGCCTATACCAACTAGGAGCAAGAATAAAATTATTTCGCCTACTAGCTAGGTATTTTTAAACTCACTCTTGTCCACTCCACTCCACTTCCTTCACTACACATAGTTCTCACAACAGTGCTCCTACATAATTCCGCAAATCGTAGCACACCTCAGTCTGTAGAGGACTGAGATCGCCCCTATGATGAAGCATGTCACCGTGGGGAAAACCTGGTGACTGAGGGGACTCAAGAAATAATTTATTTTCTTTCCTGTAGATTCTCAAACTCAAATTGAGTGAATAAATCACACCTCTGGCTAGGTTCTCTACCCAATACTTTGGGTTTTTCAGGTTTACTACTGTTTTTGGTGGGTGGACCTAGCTTACACCTCTACCTCCCCCCATTTTGTTGTTTCGTAATATCGCTTTCAGCATCTCCAGAGCGGAACATTAGAAACATATGTGCAGGAATAGCCCCGACTCAACAGTCATTGTGCCCGCCTAATAAGGTCACAAGGGGGATCAGACAGCAGGTGTTGTGAGGGCGTGGGATGGCAAGTCGCAATCAGTCTCAGACTGATCCGACCCTCTGGCAGATATATATGTCGTATAAAGTCTCCCCAACATTTTTGGGCGACTCCTGGGAGGGAGTAAATCGCTGACATTTTCTGTCTGCGTGCAGCAAAAAAGCATGTGTGTGACCACTGTGCCATAGTAGGGGTGGGGCCACGAAGCCAATTGATCGCAACTCTACGTTTTGCTAGGAGAATACCCAAGTTTATCAGTCTGCGCCTCCCTCAGGGGATCTTTTTGGAGTAACCCAGCAGGCCAGTGCAGGGTCCAGGGGGAGATCCGAATCATGTATTTTTGCCATCCCACTAAAAACCAGTTCCCAAAACTTGTGCACCCTTGGGCATGACCAGGCTAAGTGTAAAAAGTCAGCCGTTGGTTGCGTGCATCTGAAGCAAGCAGAAGCTTCCCTCAACCCGTATCTGTGTAATCTCTCCAGTGTGTAATACGCCCTATTGAGATATTCAAAGTGGATCAGTCTGTGCCTGCCATTTAGCGATATATGACGTGTACTGGTGCAACAATATGCCCACATAGCGTATTCAATCGGTTGCTATAAGTCTCGTTGCCAGTCTGACCTGGCCTTAGAGTACTGATTTACCCTGTTTGACATAGCAATCTTATAAATATTGGAAACAATCTAGAGGGGCGATTTAGCTTTAATAGCATAGGCTAATTCTGTGACCTCAGGAGGCTCTAAGAGGTCCTCCCCCAATATGTCACGTAAGGCATGCCTCGTCCTATGAAATTGAAATTGTTGCAGTAGGGTATGAGGGGGCTCCCGCTGCTCCAACTCCTCCCATTGTTTAACCACGCTGTTGTGAAAGAGGTCACCGGCCATCTGAATGTTCAGAGAGCTCAATGTTTGTATCACCCCTTGGGCTCTGCAGGGAGGCAGCCAACGTACCCAGTCAAGTGGCATGGCTGGGGAATATAACAGAGCTCCAGCTTCGAGCTGTAGTAGAAAGTGTCAGGCGTGACGTGTAGCATTGATGGAATCAAATATGCCTGTCCTGTAATCTGTATCTTCAAATATCAAGGATGGGAGTGGTAGCGGATCAGCAACGATTGTCTCAAGACGGAGGTGGGGAGCATCCAGAGGACCGTGTAACCAGTAATATGCTTGCGGAAACTTTGCAGCTCTATAATATAAGTTTAAGTCCGGAGCACCCAGTCCCCCCTGTGATACGGCAAGGTTAGTGTCTGCCACTTAACTCTAGCATGTTTTTTTGTTTTTTGAGGGGCGTGGCTAGCAGCCAACGATGGCGGCCGCAGCTTAGGGAGGCTCCCGGGTAGAGGCGGCTTTCCGCAACAATCCGTGCAATTATCCTGATCAACGCCGGCTGCAAGGGGCGGACCGGACCTGGAGTCCGTGCGGCGAGCGGTTACAGAACTTCTGGGCGTGGCGGCTGTCCGAATAAGCACAATCTCGCTGGCCGGAGACGGAGGAGGAGCCGGGCCTACCCTCGACCGCGAAGCCGCGGAGCCACAGTGCACGCAGAGCCGGCCGGAAGTTACCTGGAGACGGGGGTGAGTGACAGGAAGTGTCGGCTTGCCAACTGCGTCACTGCGAAGAACCACGGAACTCCCCCCAGTGACGCAAGCACACGAGCGCACCTTTACACCGCCCGTTGACACTCCCCGGGCGTGTAAAATCCTACCGGAGGCGCAGAAGGCGCCGCGCACGTTGGACTCGGCGCCGCCATTGCTCAGCCACACCCGCGGAGTGCACCGGGTCCCTGCGGCGGCCGCCCAAGCAACTCGGCGACCACAGCGGTCAGGAGAAAACAGTTTGGCGGGCTCCCCAGCGGCAGCGCCGGAACTCATTCACAAGCTGCGCCACTAGAGAGGCAAGGGCCTAGGCGGTGTCTACATCGAGGCGGCACTGGGGAGAGGCATACCGCGGAAGAGCGGCCCGGTGTTGGTCGCAACTCATAACACGCTAACTAATTTCCCAACGGACCCATTGCAGGGGTATGGGCTCAGCGGAGTCCCAACGACGGACCTGTGCATAGAATTTACGGGGGCATTCCGCTTCTGCGTACCTGCAGGGAAACACCACCCTCCCCCGTTGTGACTATACCTACAAGCCTCAACGCGGTCGACCGCTGGAAGCGGCCAATTGAGCCACCTGGCTGCTTAGATAACAGCTGCGCCATGACACACAGGGGCCCCAAAAACACCTCAACCCAGGCCAAGTTGGACAAATTTGCATATGAGAGGCATTCACCGCCCCAGGAACAGCGCAAGACCGTCGGAAAAGTGGCGGACACCGAGGGGGCAAGGAAGGCTACGCTGGATGATGTCCTGGCGGCATTGGAGCAGGTACAAGAAACTGTGAGGGCCACGGCAACTAAAGTCACTTTAATAAGGGCGGATCTCCAAAAAATGAACGAGAGGGTCAAACAGGTTGAAGTGGTCACTAAATCGCTGGTTGAGGATGTGTCCGAACTACAAACGGCGGTGGAGCGATTGCAAACTGATAACAAACTGCTCAGGGACAAACTGGATGACCAGGAAGGTCGCTCATGGCGCAACAATGTCCGCATTATAGGTGTGCCGGAATCGGAAGACACAGGGGCATTGGACCTATATGTGGAAGACTTGGTAAAAAATCGACTCCAGCCCAAGGGACTCTCGAATTTCTTCTCGGTAGAAAGGGCTCACCGCGTTCCGGGGGGAAAACCCAAGACGGGAGGCACACCACGACCGATATTGGCTAGACTGTTCAATTTCCGAGATCGGGACACCATTTTGCAGGCCGCAAGAGTAGCGCCGGCCATTCAAATCCAGAACTCGAAGATTGCTTTCTTCCCGGACTATACGGCGGAGGTGTCTAGGAGGAGGAGAACGTTCTTGGAAGTTAAAAAGACCTTGAGAGAGAAAGAACTGCCGTACTCAATGGTATTCCCGGCCAAGCTACGGGTGGTAGCGGACAAAAAAGTATGGTTTTTTGATTCCCCGGACACGACCCGGGACTGGCTGGTGGGCTGGCACACCGTTGGACGACAGCGCAGGGCGCATAGGCCGGATCAAGACCGTAGAGGAGGCAGCAGAAATGGCTCACAGACATCTGGTCGAGTGGAGGGTGTGGAACGCTCGCCCTCCCATGCATTTGAAGGGGGAGGCGAGGAAGAATAACCCCGGCTCTGGACTCTGCACCACGCACAGTCGCCGATCACCGAACTGACTTGTTGTTTTAACTGCTGCACGTAGACTCTGGCATGGCAGCCCCGAAAGCCTACAGGGAAGCCGCCAGCCCGGGGAGACGCTCTCCCCCCTACACGCAAGTACTCTGGTTGAGGGATGGGAAAAGCACTCTGACAGTTGGGGAGGCGGGCAGTTGGAAGTCCGTTAGGCAGGGGGGCAGGGAGGGGGGTTTGTTTTGAAATGTTCATGTTGGGAATGTACGCAAATGGTCGAGATCGATGTTTCAATTCTTATGGGAATCAATGCACACTGATAGGGTCGGACAGCGATAATATGCCCCCATGATGTCTCTGGGTTCCTCGCTGTGCGACGGCGCAGCCACTAGGCCGGTTGCATCTCTTGGGCACTACAACATGTACCTCATAATCCCCAATGGCTAACGATTCAGTACAGTCAGGGGGGGTAGTACCCCCCGACACACAATGCCCACCTCTGAGCTTGATGTCATGGAATGTGAGAGGTTTGGGGGACAAGGTTAAGCGGGGGTTGATACTGACTGCTATTAAGCGACTGCGACCTACTGTGGCCCTGCTGCAGGAGACACACCTGGTAGGGGGGGCTACAAAGGCCTTGGATAGACGAGGTTGCAAAATGTGGGCCCACTCTGAATTCACGTCCGGCTCCAGGGGGTCCGGCATTCTAGTACAGAAAAACTCGCGATTCATGCCCCTATCGTCTAAAACTGATGATCAGGGCTGCTTCGCGGCCGTGCAAGGACAGTGGGAGGGGAAACTCTTTAACTTAGTGTCAGTATATATTCCGCCGGCATTACACTCGGTCCACCTCCCAAGACTAGGGGAATTCCTTCTGACTCTCCCTGAGGGTGAGATCATTCTAGGGGGGGATTTTAATGCAGTCATGGACACGCAACTAGATAAACACCCCACACCGGCCCCGACGGAGGGAAGCACTTACTTTTGGCGATTTGCAGCGGCCATGGGACTGACTGACGTCTGGAGGCACTTACACCCGGGCGTCAAACAATACACCTTTCACTCCGCGGTGCATGGCAGCCTGTCCCGCATTGACTACTTCTTATCACTAGGGGATGGTCTCCGGCACGTAGATACCCTGGTAATTCACCCCCGAGGAATTTCAGACCACTCACCGCTCACACTGACACTTTCCCTACAGACGAGAGCACGCAAACGCATTTACCCCATTCATGCAACCTACTTTAAGGTTCCACAGGTTCGCAAAGCTCTCAAACATGACACGAAACAATACTTTCTTGAAAACGTACACTCAGTACGCTCCCCAGCAACACTTTGGGAAGCCTATAAAACGGTCCTGCGGGGGCAAGCCATTAACACCATAACCGGGCATAAGAGGCAACAATCCCAGGAGCTGGCCGATTTGGAGGTGGCATTGCAGGAACGGACCATGGCTCACGAGCTGCACCCCTCTCCCTCCACCCTCCACGCGCTCACTCTCCAACAGCAGCTGTATAATGATCACCTACGCTTGGTAGTTAAAGGGCACATAGCCGACACTCAAAATAGAATTTATGAAGTGGGGGACAAAGCAGGGAAAATGCTAGCGTGGCTTGATAAACGAGAGGGCAACTCCAGGGGGATCCAACGTCTGAAAGATGAACATGGGGTGCCGCATTCTGATCCTAGGCGTATCACAGAGCTACTTGCGGCCCATTTTGAACAAGTGTACACCCCGGAACAGGCGATCACACCTGAAAGAGCCAGGGCACTCTTAGCTCCGATCGAGGTCCGAACATTATCGCCAGAGGCGTCAAGTGAGTTAGAGGCAGACATCACTGCCGATGAAATCCAATTGGCCATTAAGGCTCTGAACCCGGGCAAGGCAATGGGCCCGAATGGAATACCCATAGAATGGTACCAGGCGATGCCGGAGACCCTCAGCGTACATTTGTTGGGGATGTTCAGGGACTGTTTAGAGAGGGGTTCCCTTCCGCTGGACCAGCGAGTGGCAACTATCGTAACTATCCCCAAGCCAGGAAAGCCGCCGGAGGAATGTTCCTCTTATCGACCCATTTCCTTACTAAATGCTGAAGTGAAAATTCTGGCTAAACTCCTAGCGCAAAGGATCCTGCCCCATCTGTCATCGATTATACATCCGGATCAATCCGGATTTATGCCACACAGGAACACAGCGTTGAACCTGCGGCGACTGCACGGTGTACTGGCTAGAACGGACGCCATCAAATCACCAGCAGTAATTTTAGCTCTTGACGCCAAAATGGCATTTGACTTGGTGGAATGGGAGTACCTTTTCGAAACGCTGAAGCGTATGGGGTTCGGCCCTCGCTTTATTGCATGGGTCAAACTGCTATACACGGACCCAGTGGCTCATGTGGTGGCTAACGGCCATATTTCGCACACATTCCCGTTGGGGAGGGGCACGCTGCAGGGATGCCCTCTGTCACCCCTACTGTTTGCCATCTCTCTGGAACCTCTTGCGACCCTCATACGAACCTCACCCCTCCTCAAGGGTATAACTTGGAACGGGGGTTGGGAAGATCGTCTGTCCTTATACGCAGATGATATGTTGCTTTATCTAACTGACCCCGAAGATGGAATACCGGCTTTGTTGCATATTTGCGACACGTACGGCAGTGCCTCCGGCTATACGCTGAACTGGACCAAATCGGAACTGTATGTTTTGCAGGGTCCGGCCCCGAACCTCAACGTAACGTGCCCGCTGCAGCTGGCGGGATCATCGTTTAAATACCTAGGCATACATGTCACTAAGGACCCGGCAGAATTCATAGATAAAAATCTGAAACCACACTTAGACAGGCTTAAACGGGATGTTGGATTCTGGTCGGGCCTTCCGTTGACGCTCCTAGGCAGGGCGGCACTCTACAAGATGATGGCGTTACCACGCTTTTTGTACGTCCTCGAGAATTCACCCTATCCTGTGCCCCCTAAGTTTTTCCAGAAAGTGGCGGCTTTGGTTTCCAACCTTCTATGGGGCAACCTCCCGGCGCTCGTGGCACAATCCAAGCTGCACAGAGACTGGTATAGCGGGGGTATTGCGCTACCAAATCTGAAATTGTACTATTGGGCTGCACACCTTAAGCCAATTAACCAATGGATCCACGCACCGCATACCGAGCCAGCATTCCAGTCAGACAGGGCACAGTTGGGCACTAATAGTCTGTTGGGCCCGTTGTACGATCACCGCAAAGTACGGGCACTAGTGGGCCCCACTAAACTAACAGTTCAGTCATGGCACACGGCAACGGCAGCTCTGGGCTGGAAAGGGAAGATCACCAAGATGACTCCGCTGTGGGACTCTCGAGCGTTGGGCAATCTAAGGAGCACTAAGGGATTCACACACTGGGATACAATAGGAATTACCACGGTGGGTGATCTGTGGGAGAGGAATGCGGTGATCCCTTTTGCCCGGCTAAAAGAACTATATGATCTCGGTGACAGAGAACTTTACAGGTACATTAAAATCCAGCACGCATTGCTCACAGCCCTGCCACCCGACACACCACTACCCGAGTCTTCGCCTCTGGAAGATCGCCTCCTCACTGATTACATGTTAGAAAGGGCGACGTCCCTCACTTACCGTAAATTACTCAATAATACCCCAGATGCTACACTTCACCTGGGGGAGAAATGGGAGGGGGACGTTAGCGATATGGATGAACATGAATGGAATGAGGCACTTGGGTCCCCTAAGGAAGTGGGCATCTCGGCACGCATGCGGCTAGTGCAATTTAAGATCCTACACAGGGTTTACTATACGAGGACCATGCTACACCGCATACATAGGGCACCCCATCCATACTGTCTGCGTGGGTGCGGGGAGGAAGGCACATTTTTCCACACCATATGGGACTGTCCCAAGATCCAGGAGTACTGGAGGCAAATACTCCGCACACTCTCACAAGCATTAGACCAATCCCTGCTGCCTGACCCGAGGAGGTGCTTACTAAATGTATGGGAGCCTACTGACTTGTCCAGATATGAACAACTCTGGGTCACGGCGGGGTTAATGGTGGCGAAACGTGACATAGCACAGCGCTGGGGGGCGGCAGACTTACCGACTAAGTCCCAATGGTGTCTGAACATGGATAGAGTAATGTTGACCGAGAGAGCAGTGTACTCCAACCGAGCCTGCCCAGGGAAATGGAACAGGATTTGGTTAAAATGGAATGAATATAGAGGGGATATTTGTGAACCCTTGTCAGAAGACGATCAGGAAGACTCCGACGAAGAGGGCGAAGAGGGTTGAAGCTAGGCGGGATGGATGGGTGGGATGAAGGTCACAGCCACTGCACGAGACCTTCCCTTAGAGTTTAGGACTGTGAGACGGGGGTGGGGGGACGTGTATTGTGGGTAGGAACATTCACGTACTAGGAACTGAGGTTGGAATAAACCTCTTCCAAGAGACACTTACAACTTGAACTGCATTGATTTGTGCCAGACCATATTGTCATTCCTAACAGTTTACCGTTCAGAGTTTGTTGTTTTTCAAAAAAAAGAAAAATACCATCAAAACCACATCTTCTGCTGATAATGCTTGCTCAAACTGCACTTTTATTTTTCAGCATGTTTCATCGGACAATTAATGTAACTATTGCTTTACTGGCCATTTCGCTGAACTACACTGTGAATAACGATCTGAAAAATGCGGCCGGCCCGCAGGGTTGTAGGCACTCTGCTGTGTACTATGCAAAGTGCAATAAAGGTTTTGGGAAAAAAAGAAAAAAAAAAACTCTAGCATGTTTGCCCGCCCAGGCTAATTTTATCATTAACGTCGTGACCCGACTAAAAAAAGAGTTGGTTAATACAATGGGGATATTCATAAATAAGAACATAAATCGCGGTAGCACCACCATTTTCATGTTTGAGATTCTGCCTAACAGGGACAGAGGCAGCCTGATCCAAGTCTCTACGTCGTCTTCCAACCTACTGACAGCAGCTCCATAATTTTCCCTGAAGACAACCTCTGAGTCAGGATGTACTTGAATACCTACGTACCTGATCGAGTCGGTGGACCATCGCAGTGGGTATTCTGGTTCCTGCAGCATCGTGGCAGGCATGAGAGGAACAGCGATATATTTGGCCAATTAACCCGCAGTCCCGAGAGGGCTCCAAAGTGCACCACCTTGCACAAGACGGAGGAGAGGTTGTTTTCCGGATCACAAACGTACAGTAATGTGCCATCGGCATAGGTTGACACAATTAGTTCATACTTCGACAATATAACACCCTTGTGACTGTGGTATTCACGTAATGCACAGGCCAGTGGCTCAGCCACTAAGGTGTATAATAGCTGGGACAGAGAGCATCCCTGCCTCGTCCCGCGGGTGATGTTGAAGGGATCCGTCACCAGGTTGCCAACTCGAACTCTGGCGTAAGGATGATCATACAGCACCCCCAATCAACTGCAGGAAAACCGGTCCCAGACCTGGCTACACATGTGGTCATGCAAGCCTTAGTTGCAGCAGCGGCCGGCGCAGGTAAGTGGGGTGGGTTGGGGTGGGGGCAGGGCATTAAGTCGACAGATGACTGAATCGGTACAATAAAAAAAATGTATGATACCTATGCCGTTGTCTGTTGACTTCGCCCCCCGCTCTGCCACACTCCACCACCCCACCGCACTTACCTGCACTGGCAGCAACTCCTATGGTGTGGGGGAGATCCCAATAGTTTTCTACAAATTCCTTACTTTTTCTTGGTGAAAAAGCACTTCTCCCTTTTTTCGACAGATATTCTTGTAATTTAACTTTTGAGGACTACAGTGTTTACTCCAGGAAAGACCGCACCTTTTCCCTGACTGCTCAGAAATAGACACCTCTAGCACAGTGGCAGCTGCCACAATAAAGAGCTGGGGGGCGGAGGCGGGGGCGGGTGAGCGTGGGAGGTGGTGTTATAATATTACAAAATAAAAAAAAAAGGTACCTGGAGCTTCTGCCTCCCACTTCGCGCTCACTCTCGTTCTTCCTGGTCCCAGAAAGCACTGGGGCACGTCCATGGACTCCCTACAATCCCTGCGCTCCTCTCATGTGACAGCAGTGCCGGGATTGGTCTGAGAAGGCAGTAAAGATGCACTGCTCCGACCAAAGAGTCTGTGGGGGGTTTACCCAGCCCTGCTGCTCAATGCAGCCGGGCTGGAGAAACCTAAGTGGGATTGTGTGTTTTGGGCGGCCTGAGGCAGCCGGCCAAACACATATGCGCACTTAAGGAGTGCACTTAGCACTCCTCCTGCCACGCCCTGCCCCAAACTGGCTCAGAGCTGGAAAATGAAAAATAAAACAATGACATAATTTTATTTTTCAGTTTGGCTCTGAGGCAGGTAGTGTGGTGATTCTCATCCACCATTGTGGAGGAGCTGCTTCTGCTCTTGCGATTTTTAGGTATCCTTTTATCCCGGTATATCAATTTTTTTTGTATTTACACACTTAATTACTTTTCTTTCTCACCACTTTTCCTTGTTGTGCAGTGACCTTTTCTTACATTTAATGCATGTTTATGCATTGGATGCACAATGGTAAAATATTCAAACCTAAGTGAGGCATTTTCTTGGGCACTTAATTTTCTTCTATTTCAGGCACTGTTCTTTCTCGTAGTGTTGTACTGGCATGGTACATACTTAAGTCACAAGTTTGTTGGTGTAGTTCTTGACTCGTGCACTTTATTATTTGCTGTTGATTTTAATTTAAATGTATATATAGTATTATGTGGCCATATTGCTGATGTGCCACTTTAATAATAATTTTAAAGAATGTTATTAGTATGTAGCACAATACATATTTTTGTATATATTGCAGCTCTTAGGAAGTCTAGATAGACAAAACAAGGATCGGCTGGCAGATGTATTTGCCAGAATTATTGTCAAGAGTCAAAGTGGTGAAAATAAAGGAAACATAACGGCGTATATTGAAAAATACAGTTATAGCACTCCCTTCATTAGTCAAAATCAGTTCCATTAGAACATATACTTGATATAGGAATATATCATGACAATAATTGTCAAAGTTTTATAATTGTAAGACGAATATAATGTGTTCAAATAGCACACAGGTTCTCAAGGATTCTCCACAACAGATGAAAACAGATCTCCTTTATTTGTATACGGCAAATTGCCTGCAATAAATCGAAGCCAACACGTGTTTCGTCTGTATAATGTCAGTATTCAGACTTTTTCAAGGCAATCTAGAAAATCGAGTCCGGGTTCCACGTCACACACAGCTTTTTCTATGTAGTGGTGTCCAAGTACAAAAAGCAAAATAGTCCGATAGATCTAAAAGTAATTGGCAAATAAGCCCAGCTAACAAATACGTCGCACATAGCAAGTTCCAGAATGAAGTAAAACGGACACCAGAGTTGTGCAAAACATTGCACTGTGTGTCGACCCGCGCTGATGTGATGTGTTTTTCACATCAGCTTGGGTCGACACACAGACGGTGTGAGGTTTTGCCCAACTCTGGCGGTTTTAGGGGACCAGCTTATCATGTCTGGCAACCCTTTGCAGTTTATACTCCCATTTCACCGCGTATGTGGTAGTGTGCCTGGGAATGACGTACATGATTACAGTATCCTGGTTAGGGCCACTACTTATGATGGTGTCCGTTTGACTTCATTCTGAAACTTGCTATGTGCGACATATTTGTTAGCTGGGCTTATTTGCCAATTACTTCAAGACTATTTATCTTTTTGTACTTGGACACCACCTACATAGAAAACGCTGTGTGTGACATGGAACCCGGACTCGATTTTCTAGATTGCCATGAAAAAGTCCGAAGGGCGAAGGGCAGGGTGGGGGGTAGTAAACTTGAAAATACGACGGGACGGAGGAACGTAATAATTACTTTCCTCCGTTCCGTTGTATGTCCGAGATTACTACTCCCCCACCCTCCCCCTACCCGTTCCACCTCATGCCCTATGCGAGCTGCCACTGAAAGGGAGCCTTTATAAATGCGAAACATTATACCACAAATACGCAATATTATGCAGAAGTAAAACCACAGATGTCATTTAGGGGTCACTGCTGTGACCCCTGGCATTACCCTTGTGATCCCTAGCACTGCCTTTGTGACCCCTGGTGTCAACAGTAGCAAAATCAGTGGCAGGAACAGAAGCTTGTGGACGTGGGTGGGGGCTTCACTCGCCTCGACTTTTGTCAATTTTTTATTATACTAATAGTGAATACTATTACATTATTCACTATTAAGTTTAATAAAAAATGGAGAACAAATAGCTGGAATATGATTTACCCTGGCAGCTGAGGTAAATAAAAAAAAAATGCTTTTGAATGTATTTATGGTGTGTGTGTGCTTGCAGTTTTGAGTGTGTTTGTGTAAGTGAGAGTGTGTGTATGTGTGAATGTCTGCATGTGTAGGCAGTGTGTGTATGTGTGAGCGTATGTGTGAATGCGTGTGTACGCAAAAGCATATGTATGTGTGAGTGAAAGTGAAGGTCAAGTGTCATGTGAAGTCACTTCCGCTACCCTTGGCATTTTGGTGAATTGACATTCATGGGTAAAACCGACACAAGCAGTGTGGAGTGGGAATTCCAAGACATGGTTAGCCCTGAAAGTTTGTGAACACCCATCAGGTGTTTAGGGTATTTACAAACTTTTCTCCGAGCCATTCCCATCTTGGAAATTGTTGGAGATTATCAGCCTCATTCATGAAAACCGAAATCTGCGATTTTCAAATTGCGATTAACAGCGAATCGCAATTTAGAAATCGCAGATCGGTATTCATAAAATTTACCGAGAAAAAAATGCGATTCGCACGCGGCCGCAAAAAGCTATTGCGAGTTACGGGAATCGCAGAATAATCGCTATTTTCTGCAACATCCATGTAGGAATAGCGATATCGCTAATTGCGAGATCGCAAAATGCGAGATCGCAAAATCGCGAGATCGGGAAAACGGGAAGTCGCATTTCGAGCACAGTGATGACATCACAACCAGGAAGCAGCCAGTTCCCACCCCCATTCTCAACAGTGAGGCAGACCTCGAGGCAGCAACCAACTCAGCTCCTACCAGGACACGTGCACACTTGAAATTCGACATCCTATCGCATTTCAGCAATGGCAGAGGAGGCTGTACCAGGGCCCAGCAACACCGGGCGCAAGAGGAAACTGAAGTTCTCCGAACAGGAGTTGGAGCACCTCATCGAAGGTGTGGTGGAGAACCACTCAAAACTGTTTGGCAGAGAATCAAGGAGGGTGCCTGAGCAGGAGAAAAGGCGAATCTGGGTCGGGATAGCGGCCACAGTGAACTCCGTGGGCGTGGCACACAGGTCCTTGGAGGAACTCAAGAAGAGGTGGTACGACCTCCGAGGTCGTGCCAAAGAGAAGGTGGCCGAGAGGCTGGACGAGACGCTGGCCACTGGAGGGGGAGGATCTACAGTCCCTCCCAACACCCCCATGGAGGACCGCGTCGAAGACACGTTGGAGCCCGAGGCGTGCATTAGGGTCACAAGATTGGACTCATCCCGCCCCACCCAAGAGAGCCAAGGTAAGTGGCATGCGACTGCGACCCTGTCCCCTATCAATGGCCATGACCCTATAGCCTCCCATAATGTTCCAAAGTCATGCCATCCGTGCACATTAGGTAATGCCCTAAAGCATTGTGGGACATGTAGTCTGCCCACAATGTACAAGTACCCCAATGCAGCCAGACAGGTCCCAAAGTACGCAATGCCACAGCCAGTCAGGGAATGTCAGCCAGCATGCATGTAGCAACTGCACGTGTGACAGATACATGCAACTAATGAACGTCCACTTCCCCTCACAGGTGGCGCAGACAGCAGCGACACTGACCGGCTGCTCATTGATGTGCAACCACTGGATGCCGAGGAGGTGACGTCACCAACACAGCCTGCACCAACAGGCGCAGCACCTACCCCTGCAGCCAGGCCCACAGCATCTGCGCCTACACCATCAGGCGCACCACCTACCCCTGCAGCCAGGCTCACAGCAACTGCGCCTACACCATCAGGCGCACCACCTACCCCTGCAGCCAGGCCCACAGCATCTGCGCCTACACCATCAGGCGCAGCACCTACACCTACCTCAACGCCACCAGCAGCTGGAGCCTCCACATCTGGTCCAGCGACAGCGGTGACACAGCGCCCACCCACTGTGGCCAGCCAGCAGAGCAGGCATGGCAGGGCTCGCCTGCAGAACAATGCACGCAGCGCCAGGAGGGGGATGGAAGTGCGCTTGCCGAGCATGAGCATAGAGCGTAGGATGCTACGCATTCACCAGCTGCAGGCACGCCGGCAAGGGGCCATACACATGCAGCTACACAATATAGGCCGCAATGTGGCAAATGTGGCAGAGAGGATGGACCGCATGACGGCAGCCATGGAGGCCAACACTGCTGCGCTAATATCACAGCGCAACACCGCCCGCCGCCGCCACCGGCAGCTACTGACGCGGCTGTCCGCATACACTAGATCCAACTATGTGATCGGGAATGCGACGTCACAGCTATCGCGACGGTCCCTGGCGCAGCAGCAGCAGCTAATCCAATGCTGTGAGGATGTGGCCAGAGTGTTAGAGCACCTCACCACTGCCGTTATGGCACTCCATCCCGCTCTACCTGGCAATGTCGGGGGGGACGATGCCAGTGAGGGCACCTCAAGTGTGAGCAGCCAGTCTGCCTCACAGGTAGCGGTGTTACGACGTAGCACCAGGCCCACTGCAGGGTCACGTGCGGTGGCAGAGGAGGAGCCGGAGAGGCGCTTGGGTGCTTCGCGCCGAAGGCGCACCTGAGTAACATGTACTTTTACAGGGACATGCTGACACTATAAGCCTGCCCTGTGTTTTGGACGCAGCAGTATGGGGCAATACTGATTGCATAGGAAGGATGGCAACTTGCACTATTATTGTGAATCCAACAATAATATTTATTCTTGCATCATACATTGGCGTCCTGTCAATATTTCCATTTGCATGCAATTGTGATTTGTCGGGTGAGGGGAGTGGGTGCACTAGAAACTGTTCATTGTGATGTGGTTGCGGCGTCTGTGGCCTTCAGCTGGGTTCTCCCCGCGTGCATGGCGCACATGTGCAGGTGGCCGGTCGTCCCCTTCCGACTCACTGCCAGAGATGTCTACAGGTATCCGGCGCTTGGTAGCAATGTTGTGTAGTATTGCACACACAGCCACAATGCGGCAGCACACATCAGGACTGTAGTACATGGCCCCACCTGTCTTGTGAAGTATGCGGAATCTGCTCTTCAGTAGCCCAAAAGTCCTCTCAATGCAATTTCTTGTGCGTATGTGTGATACGTTGTAACGCCGTTGCTGTGGTGTAGCAGGGTTGAGGTATGGGGTGAGGAGGTATTCACGCAGGGCGTAGCCACTGTCACCTGAATGAGAGGAGCAGAGGGCGAGTGCCTGTGCAGCGCAGCTACTTCATCGCAGTGTGACATTGTGGGCAAAGTGTACTTACCAAGTAGGTGTCCTTCCCCGAAGTCTCCCCTGGCCAGTCTTGTGTGGAGGCCGCTGTGCCGGAATATGAATGAGTCATGTGTACTCCCCGGGTACTGTGCCACTATGTCCGTGATGTATGGCTTAGCATTGCAGACCATCTGGATGTTGAGGGAGTGGTACGACTTGCGATTGCGGTACATGTACTCCGTTGCAGCTGGTGGGCAGATGTGGATGTGGGTACAGTCAATGCATCCTATCACGTGTGGGAAATGGGAGACATTGTAGAATTGAAGCTTGGTCTCATCCAAATCCTGTTGGCTTGTTGGAAATTTGATGTGGTGGTGTAGCTGGGTCAGCATTGCGTCAAGGAAACTCCCTAGGCAGCGGGACATGGTGGGCTGGGATATCCCCCCAGCAGCCGCAACTATCCCCTGGAAGCTCCCGGAGGCCAGGAGGTGCAGGCTACACAATACCTGCACATGTGTTGGCACGGCATTGGTCCGCCTTGTTGGGTGCTGCATCAGGGGGTCAAGGTCCTGAATTAGCTTGATGATCATTGCCCCATTCAGGCGGTACTTTGCGTATATTTGCTCTCTGGTTTGGCCCAGCAGGGTGACCCGCTGGCGGAATATCCTGGCCTGGATTCTGCGTCTCCTCCGTGCTGCTCGCTGTAGCCTTCGCCGCCTGACCACAGTACATTCCTGGCATTGTGACACTCCTTATGCTGATGCTGCTTCTCCTTAAGTGTGTTTGGTCAGGCCAGCACCAGTTGCTGATTGGCCAACGGTTTTTCACATTTTTTTTTACTATGGGTTTGATAGTTACCACCTGCTTTGGGTTGTCCTTAAATTGCGCCTCGCAAATTGCGATTTTTGGTTTTTTCGCTAATTGCGATTTTTCATGAATCCCGATTGCGAGGATATTGCGAATTCGCTATTTTTTTCACAGAATCCGTGATTTCTCGCTATTTCCAAATTGCAAATGCTCTACTGCCGGGATTCTGCGAATCTTTTTGTGATTTCGCAATTCTGTGTTAGCGATTTCGCTATTTTCGTGGTGAATACCGATTAGGGAAATTGCGCCCGCGATAGCATTTTCGCAGCTATTGCGAGTGCAATTTTGCTTCATGAATCAGGCTGTTACTGTTTTTCAGAAGTCAGGATTAGCGAATTTGCCAAGGTGGGAGGGTAAAATAAATATGCCCAAAATTATTTTTTCCTGTGCATAAAAATAAAATAGTGCAAAGCACAAAGGTATTGACATACCTTCTGGCACAACTGCATACTGAGTCCAATTATGCTAAAGGAAATGACAATGTACACAAAGGGCCTAACAACCCTACATTGTCACTTCAGCCAGCATGGTGCCAGGGAAGGAGAGGCACTCCAAAGCCAATGTCTAGAAGCTTCTCCCACCTTCCAGAACCAAAGCACCAAGGTATAAAAGATGGACCTCAGACACCACCACTACTGTACACTTCTGGACCTGTGGATACTCTACCAGGAAGGACTGCTGTGCTGCTACTCCTCTGTACAGCACTCTGCTTTGCTGTGCTGACCTCTTGCCCATTGCCATCTTGCCTGGGTGAGAAGGACTGGACCTGCATCACTTGAACCCAGAACACAGAGTGTCTCTAAGGGCTAATTGGCTGGCCTACTGATCTGAAGCCTCAAGGACATAACAGGCTTCTAACAACCGTGCATCTGGTCCTGGACTCTGCCATCTTTGAGTCTATCCTGCTAAGTGAGGCCACCCCAGTCTTGGACCCTTGGAAGTGGGTCTAAGGTGCTTTGCAAGCAGATGTGGATGTGGGTACAGTCAATGCATCCTATCACGTGTGGGAAATGGGCGACATTGTAGAATTGAAGCTTGGTCTCATCCAAATCCTGTTGGCTTGTTGGAAATTTGATGTGGTGGTGTAGCTGGGTCAGCATTGCATCAAGGAAACTCCCTAGGCAGCGGGACATGGTGGGCTGGGATATCCCCCCAGCAGCCGCAACTATCCCCTGGAAGCTCCCGGAGGCCAGGAGGTGCAGGCTACACAATACCTGCACATGTGTTGGCACGGCATTGGTCCGCCTTGTTGGGTGCTGCATCAGGGGGTCAAGGTCCTGAATTAGCTTGATGATCATTGCCCAATTCAGGCGGTACTTTGCGTATATTTGCTCTCTGGTTTGGCCCAGCAGGGTGACCCGCTGGCGGAATATCCTGGCCTGGATTCTGCGTCTCCTCCGTGCTGCTCGCTGTAGCCTTCGCCGCCTGACCACCATGTACATTCCTGGCATTGTGACACTCCTTATGCTGATGCTGCTTCTCCTTAAGTGTGTTTGGTCAGGCCAGCACCAGTTGCTGATTGGCCAACGGTTTTTCACATTTTTTTTTACTATGGGTTTGATAGTTACCACCTGCTTTGGGTTGTCCTTAAATTGCGCCTCGCAAATTGCGATTTTGTTTTTTTTCGCCAATTGCGATTTTTCATGAATCCCGATTGCGAGGATATTGCGAATTCGCAATTTTTTTCGCAGAATCCGTGATTTCTTGCTATTTCCAAATCGCAAATGGTCTATTATTTTTTTATTATTATTAAAAGGCTCTTCTATAGCGCATGGCCACTCGGGGGCATCCCAGCGCTTAAGACTAACCAAGCGGAGATGAATTAAAAATAGAGAACCATTTTAACTAGTTTTTTGGAAACAAAAGAGTTTTTAACTTTTTCCGAAAGACAAGGAGGTTAGGCTCTTGGCGAAGAGGTGGAGGAAGAGCATTCCACAGCCCAGCCGCGTTGTGCGAGAACAGGCGACCTCCAGTGCGGGATCTCCTGATCCTAGGCACTGTCAGCAAGTTTTGTTGGTTCGAGCGAAGATTCCTGGTAGGGTTGTAGGGTCTGATCATATCCTCTAGAATGGGGGGGCCACTCCCATAGAGTGTTTTATGGACCGTGCAGAGGGTCTTGAAATAGATTCGCTCCTTTATGGGGAGCCAATGCACGGTGCGGAGTGCGGGCCTGGCTGATGTACGATGACTCGTGCCCGTGAGCAGCCGTGCTGCGGAATTCTGGACAACCTGAAGTTGCCGAATAACCGACACGGGGGCTCCAAGATAGAGCGCATTTCCATAATCCAACCTGGATAGGACAAGGGACTGGACAATGGGATTCTGCTGGGATTCTGCGAATCTTTTTGCAATTTCGCAATTCTGTGTTAGCGATTTCGCTATTTTCGTGGTGAATACCGATTAGGGAAATTGCGCCCGCGATAGCATTTTCGCAGCTATTGCGAGTGCAATTTTGCTTCATGAATCAGGCTGTTACTGTTTTTCAGGAGTCAGGATTAGCGAATTTGCCAAGGTGGGAGGGGAAAATAAATATGCCCAAAATTAGTAAGGGTGTAAGGGATGGGGTATCTCCACTAAGAAAAATATTTTTTCCTGTGCATAAAAATAAAATAGTGCAAAGCACAAAGGTATTGACATACCTTCTGGCACAACTGCATACTGAGTCCAATTATGCTAAAGGAAATGACAATGTACAGTTGAAAATACTACTAAACAAACGTTTGGTGCTACACATCTGTAAATCTGCGAAAGGCACCACTTTCTAGGCGTAGTTTTGTGAATTGGGAAAAGTCGTAAACCTGCAACCCTTTAGTACTGTAAGTCTGTGGATGCAGTTGTACAGTTGTTTTTGTGAATCAAGCTCGAATTGTTTCTGAGTTGTGTGATTTCCAAGAACCTCCTATACTGTTCTTCTGAGTGTTTCCTATCTATTGTAGATCCAAAAAGCATTATCCTCTGTGTTGCTCTTCTGTAATTGAAGATAGTTTGTTCCTGTCCAGATCTGGTATGAGATTTAAAGAATTTTCGTTTTTTACCTGGGTTCCTGACCAATCAACCATGATAAAAAGCTGTAATAAACCGCATAGAACAAGAAATCCATTCTTTAACAATGTGGATCAATTTAGCAATGTACATGTTAAACAGTAGTAAGCAATTTGTCCAGGTAAAGCTTATCAACAGAGTCTAATACAGTGGAGAGGTCCGGCAAGACGTGAAAAATCATCTTTGCCTTGTCTGCTTGCTCCAAACTATTATATTGCATTTAAGGCAAGGCTCTTACTATTCTGATTTTAGAAAGAAGACCTTGGTACCAGTCCAAGGAACACAGCACACCTATTCTCTAAGAATGTAGCAAAAATAGGGAGTCAGATGATAGGTCTGTACTTATAGACCTGTCAGCCTTAGAGTGGGGTTCCACTCAACTTTTTGCCTTCCTCCTACACTTTTTCTGACGTTGTTTTAGCTTGTAATTTGACTCTGCACACTTTACCATTGCTAACCGGTGCTAAAGTGCCTGTGCTATTTCCTCTAAACATGCTAATATTGGCTTATACCCAGTTGGCATATTTAAGTTACCCCAGCCCCCACTACCTGTGCCCAGGACCTGTAAAAGAAATGCTACTAGTGGATCTGCAGAGCTGATTGTGCCACCCACTTCAGTAGCCCTTTAACCATGTCTGAGGTCTGCCATTTCAGAGCCTGTGTTTTAAACTGCCATTTCGACCTGTCAAAATAAACCTTTTGCCATGTTCAAACCTTCCTTTTAATAGATCTAAGTCACCCCTAGGGAAGTCACAGGAGAGCCCACATGACAGGGTGCAACATATTTAAAAGTAGGATATGTACTTTTAGGTTTTAGATGTCCTGGTACTGAAAAACTCATATATTGGTTTTATACTCCTGCAAGGATTATCTCTCCTATAGGATAACACTTGAGTTGCCTTGTTACATTTTATAAGTGTAATTTCCAAATGGTAATAGATAACCAGTTCATGTTAAGTGTCTCTTGAATCCTAATTTAACATTCAGATTTATGATAAAGTCAGATTTTAAATTACAATTCTGAAAATGCCACTTTTAGAAGTGGCATTTTCTTGCTTTGGCCATTTGGTGCCTGCAGACTGTCTCTGATCACATGACTGGATGTAGTTGGCTGTTGGGATTTCTGTATTCTTTCTAGACAGCCAGACACATATTTTGGAGCTTAGGTGTGACTGGATGGGCTATTACTGGCAAGATAGGAGGGAGGAGCAGGACACACCCCTCACACCTAAATACGCGGTGTGATGTCTCCACACAAAGGGCCTAACAACCCTACATTGTCACTTCAGCCAGCATGGTGCCAGGGCAGGAGAGGCACTCCAAAACCAATGTCTAGAAGCTTCTCCCACCTTCCAGAACCAAAGCACCAAGGTATAAAAGATGGACCTCAGACACCACCACTACTGTACACTTCTGGACCTGTGGATACTCTACCAGGAAGAAGGACTGCTGTGCTGCTACTCCTCTGTACAGCACTCTGCTTTGCTGTGCTGACCTCTTGCCCATTGCCATCTTGCCTGGGTGAGAAGGACTGGACCTGCATCACTTGAACCCAGAACACAGAGTGTCTCTAAGGGCTAATTGGCTGGCCTACTGATCTGAAGCCTCAAGGACATAACAGGCTTCTAACAACCGTGCATCTGGTCCTGGACTCTGCCATCTTTGAGTCTATCCTGCTAAGTGAGGCCACCCCAGTCTTGGACCCTTGGAAGTGGGTCTAAGGTGCTTTGCAAGCCTCTATGGATTCAGCTGACTCAACACTCTGTTGCGCAGCACTAATCCGAGCAGAACTGAGGCATCACTGCTGCTGTGTAGATTGAATCCATCTGCAAGACTCGCAGCCCGCATCTCCTTCGGAACCGTCACTGCACGACACATCTTCAGCGCAGGCCCTCCCATCTCTCGTCTATGGTGGCCTGCACATCACAGCTCTTCCGAACTGATGCATCACCCCGACTCCGCATCGCATCCCCAACACCGAACTTTGCATTGCATGCCCCGTCAACAGGATCCTCGACACTGGCGCAACAGGACCTCCTACTGCAATTTTGACGCATCTCGTAACCAATGCATTGCCTTGGGTGCTTGACACATCTTCGATGTGGATCCACACAACGCTCTGCAAACCAAGATTGAATGCACTTTTGTTCAGCGGGCCTAACTGGGTCCCTGCAGCCGGAGCATGCACTATCTTGGTTGGCCTGAACTTGTGACTTTGTCCCGGTCCACCAGTGTCGGGTGTAGCCCCCTGAGGACATATGGGATGGAGAGGATGATGAACACATACCTCTTTACACCTCTCCTGTCTTTTTCTTTCAGTCGCCTTGCGACCCGATAGACCTCAATAGCAGCGGCCCCTTTAACTCAACCTCCTTCCTGTGTCCCCGGGATTACGAGCCTTCCCAGCTGAATAGGTCACGTGCACCAATCAGGACGACCGACAGAGAGGAGAGGTATTCATCAGCCAGTCCAGAACGAGATGACACACATACATCCGGGATACTGGGAAGTCGTGAATCCTTGAGGAACTGGAGAGACGCTGTGCCTGAACAGGAGGACAACGACCTGAACCTACCGGACCCCAGTACATTGAGGACGTTGGAGCCGAGAGGCCGCCATACCCTGACGGGTCAAGAAGAGGAGCCGCACCCAATCCGGTACTGCGAGTCTGCCATCCACACTCACCGGGGAGAGTGGCTCCCGCAGGTACGTTCCCAAGTGCGGGGTTGGTTCCACCGGGGGGGCTGCCACGACTGTCCCATGTCTGGGGGAGGGAAGAGAAATACAACCCCCTGCTACCCCTTGAGGCAGGTCCCTAGGGTTCTTTAATTCCTTCTTTCGCCTCATCCGAGGAGTTGTTGGTGACGGTTTGGGTGTTCTCCCTCACTCCCTTTCCCTACTCAATAACCGGACGGAAAAAGTCCATTATTGACCGTTGTCAATATTTTCTTTACATTTCTATGTCAACATCGGTATCCTGAGCGAAGCCTGTCAGAAACCGAAGCTATCGAGAAGGGGCCAACCACTTCCTGTCAACTAAGGAGAGTGCAACCAAAGACTATTAATTTAAAAATCAAAGCGTCCTACTTTTCTTTACCTTTAAACATTGAAGCAATAAAACGTTAACTAACGTTAAAACGAGTCAGTCTCTGAGTCGAACCCAACAACCAGATATCCACAGTTGATGCTTTACACCTTTTGGTGCTATTTTTTTCAAAAACTTTTAAAATTCAATATTTCCAGGTTCTACTCATTGGATTTTTGTCTTTCCGGTCTTGTTTTAATTATTAAAAGCTACTCCATTATTCTAACTCTTTTGTGGGCTCCATTTGTGATGCACTTTCACTGCGTTACTGTTTGAAGTGTTGCACAAATACTTGACACATTGCCTCTAAGTTAAGCCTGGCTGCTCTGTGCCAAGCTACCGGGGGGGGGGTGGGGGGTTGAGCACAGGTTAATTTGGGGTTTGTTTGTGCCTTACCTAGACAAGGATTGTAGTTGCTGCTTGACCAAGGCTCATACCCTAGTCAACCACACACCCAATGTCATTAATGAAATCTCCCAGTTCTTCAAGATGAATACTAGACTTTTGGTCAGTGGTTGCTGACATAGGCTTTTTGCAGCACTAGTCACAAACTATTGTTTTAGAGAGACTTTAAAAATCTGGTAGTTTTAATCAGATAATTTGAAAGGCTCTCTTTGTGAGGCTAGCAAATATTTTAATGTGAGTGTGTGTCTGTGAAGCAGTGTATTGTTCTAGCGAGTGTGCACATTGCATGTGAATGAGAGCTAATTGAACATGTGCAGTATTGAGATAGTGCATTTAGGACATACTTCCTGTCTACGTTCTGCAGAAGGTGAACTGATTTAGGGCTTTATTTAAATATTTGTGGATGAGTACTCCATTACAAACGTGACGGGTTCTCCTCAGCCGTATTACAAGTGGATTAGGATATAATGCACTTATAATAAGTTGGACAGAATATTTGTTATGTTTGTGATGGAATAACCGTTTGCCAAATTCTAAAACAGACCCTATGTTTTCACTATCTTGCACCTTAGAATCAGCTTTGTGTTCAGCTGTCCCTTCTTTTCTGGAAGAACTTTGCTGGGTTTTCCATTCATTTGGGTGCAATTGGATTGACAAGACCTGCAGGAAATCCTTCCTGTTGCCATGGCTATAATTTGACACAGAAGCCTTTGATCATATCAAATAGTAGTTTATTATAGGGTGCCAATGGGAGGTGTTTATGTATGCAGATTCTTCTTGAACACCATTTACTTCAAATGTAGCATGGCATGGTTGTTGTCTTGTGCTAGGTGTCTTTGCCAAGCAGAAGAAAATAAAGACTTTATTGCACAAAGATTCTTTCCTTTCTAATGGTGCTCTCTAGTAGTTCCCCATTAGGACACCACCTTGTCCAGGACGTCCTTAACCCGTTGGCTGCTGCCGTCAGCCAACGGTCGTCGCGAGCACTACCTTGGTAGTGGTGAGCACGCCCATTGGCCGTTGCTGCCCCACCCGTTTTTCGAATGTTCAGCACTGGAGCTGAAAGTTCGACGCAGCCAATGGGTTAATTCCAGAGTCTTTACCATATTCTAATTTACATTACTGCCAAAGAAAGTCCCTGTATACGTCTAATGTGCATTATTCTCTGAATCTATGCAAGTCATTCGTTTTGAAAACCATTAATTAGCATGTTACCTACTTTTCTGACTTGTAGACTTTTTCATAAGAAATTTGACTTTCCTTCAGCATGGTGATTTCTTCTTTATTTGAGAGTAGTGTAATAAATTACCACTGAACAGTGATACTTTTCAGTAATTATTCTGTGTCCCTTACCTTATATTCCTCTCATATAGTCCCCACCTCCCTCCCTAACGTTTGCTGTTTCTTCATCCCAAGTATCTCCATTTGCAAAATCTGTACAAATAATCAGTTTCCAATAGTGGGTTTAAATGGCACCGGCCTTGCTATCATCTGGCATTTTCTTGTAGAGTTAAAGTGGAAAATACACAATATCATCATGAACTGCTTTCAATACAAGATTGTCAGAATGATTTCAAATTCCACACATCAGATTTTTGTGGTTAAGGCTACCTCCAGTATCATGAACGTATGTATGATCAGAAAACATGATTACTCCTATCTCCACTCTCTCCACCACATGGATTAAAGAGGATTTAATAAAAATTATGTTAATCCAGATTGGGAGTTGTGCCACACACGTCACATAAACTCACCATCCCAAGACAAGAAGAATCCTCACTGATGTCGGATGAGACCCAAATCTACCTACCCGACATTTGTCTGCTGTGGCAATCATATTTATGGTAATTTTGGGAGTATGGAGAACCTTCCAGTGCACAATCATATTAGTTCTAGGTTGTGTTTCACCAAAAATGTGTCCTGCCATGGGTTTGAGGTCTATTCTATTGCTAAAGTAGACAGAACACCTCCTTAATTTTTTATTAGCTTACTCTTGTTCGCAGCGCGACCTGGATGCTAACTAACGCTTTTCTGTATATTGATTGAATAATTGCACTGAGAGCACGACCACGATAATTTTTAATAGTTGTGTGTGAATTTGTGTTTTTAATTAGCACGGATGCACTTTCATTTTTAAAGACTGTATTGCACTCTACTCACAGACCTCTTTGTGGCGATCCTTGCCGCCCCTGCTACCCCGGTCCACCGCAAGCGCTAGGCTTGATTGTAGTGGAGGGTGCAGGGCGCTACCTTTCTTCCGGGTTCCCTCCCGGTGCCGGGCAGCGATTGGTTGAGAGTGTGGGGAGGCAGTGCTGATCGCTAGCACGGCCTCTACAAAGCCCCAGGGAAACAGGCATTCTCCCTAAAGACACGCGCATTTCTTGTTCGCAGCGCAACCTGGATGCTAACTAACGCTTTTGTGTATATTGATTGAATAATTGCACTGAGAGCGCGACCACGATGATTTTTAATAGTTGTGTGTGAATTTGTGTTTTTAATTAGCACGGATGCACTTTCATTTTTAAAGACTGTATTGCACTCTACTCACAGACCTCTTTGTGGCGATCCTTGCCGCCCCTGCTACCCCGGTCCACCGCAAGCGCTAGGCTTGATTGTAGTGGAGGGTGCAGGGCACTACCTTTCTTCCAGGTTCCCTCCCGGTGCCGGGCAGCAATTGGTTGAGAGTGTGGGGAGGCAGTGCTGATCGCTAGCACGGCCTCTACAAAGCCCCAGGGAAACAGGCATTCTCCCTAAAGACACGGGCATTTCTTGTTCGCAGCCCGACCTGGATGCTAACTAACGCTTTTGTGTATATTGATTGAATAATTGCACTGAGAGCACGACCACGATAATTTTTCACAGTTGTGTGTGAATTTGTGTTTTTAATTAGCACGGATGCACTTTCATTTTTAAAGACTGTATTGCACTCTACTCACAGACCTCTTTGTGGCGATCCTTGCCGCCCCTGCTACCCCGGCCCACCGCAAGCGCTAGGCTTGATTGTAGTGGAGGGTGCAGGGCGCTACCTTTCTTCCGGTGCCGGGCAGCGATTGGTTGAGAGTGTGGGGAGGCAGTGCTGATCGCTAGCACGGCCTCTACAAAGCCCCAGGGAAACAGGCATTCTCCCTAAAGACACGCCCATTTCTTGTTCGCAGCGCGACCTGGATGCTAACTAACGCTTTTGTGTATATTGATTGAATAATTGCACTGAGAGCGCGACCACAATGATTTTTAATAGTTGTGTGTGAATTTGTGTTTTTAATTAGCACGGATGCACTTTCATTTTTAAAGACTGTATTGCACTCTACTCACAGACCTCTTTGTGGCGATCCTTGCCGCCCCTGCTACCCCGGTCCACCGCAAGCGCTAGGCTTGATTGTAGTGGAGGGTGCAGGGCGCTACCTTTCTTCCGGGTTCCCTCCCGGGGCCGGGCAGCGATTGGTTGAGAGTGTGGGGAGGCAGTGCTGATCGCTAGCACGGCCTCTACAAAGCCCCAGGGAAACAGGCATTCTCCCTAAAGACACGCGCATTTCTTGTTCGCAGCGCGACCTGGATGCTAACTAACGCTTTTGTGTATATTGATTGAATAAATGCACTGAGAGCACGACCACGATAATTTTTAAAATTTGTGTGTGAATTTGTGTTTTTAATTAGCACGGATGCACTTTCATTTTTAAAGACTGTATTGCACTCTACTCACAGACCTCTTTGTGGCGATCCTTGCCTCCCCTGCTACCCCGGTCCACCGCAAGCGCTAGGCTTGATTGTAGTGGAGGGTGCCGGGCGCTACCTTTCTTCCGGGTTCCCTCCCGGTGCCGGGCAGCGATTGGTTGAGAGTGTGAGGAGGCAGTGCTGATCGCTAGCACGGCCTCTACAAAGCCCCAGGGAAACAGGCATTTTCCCTAAAGACACGCGCATTTCTTGTTCGCAGCGCGACCTGGATGCTAACTAACGCTTTTGTGTATATTGATTGAATAATTGCACTGAGAGCGCGACCACGATGATTTTTAATAGTTGTGTGTGAATTTGTGCTTTTAATTAGCACAGATGCACTTTCATTTTTAAAGACTGTATTGCACTCTACTCACAGACCTCTTTGTGGCGATCCTTGCCGCCCCTGCTACCCCGGTCCACCGCAAGCGCTAGGCTTGATTGTAGTGGAGGGTGTAGGGCGCCACCTTTCTTCCGGGTTCCCTCCCGGTGCCGGGCAGCGATTGGTTGAGAGTGTGGGGAGGCAGTGCTGATCGCTAGCACGGCCTCTACAAAGCCCCAGGGAAACAGGCATTCTCCCTAAAGACACGCGCATTTCTTGTTCGCAGCGCGAACTGGATGCTAACTAACGCTTTTGTGTATATTGATTGAATAATTGCACTGAGAGCGCGACCACGATAATTTTTCACAGTTGTGTGTGAATTTGTGTTTTTAATTAGCACGGATGCACTTTCATTTTTAAAGACTGTATTGCACTCTACTCACAGACCTCTTTGTGGCGATCCTTGCCGCCCCTGCTACCCCGGCCCACCGCAAGCGCTAGGCTTGATTGTAGTGGAGGGTGCAGGGCGCTACCTTTCTTCCGGGTTCCCTCCCGGTGCCGGGCAGCGATTGGTTGAGAGTGTGGGGAGGCAGTGCTGATCGCTAGCACGGCCTCTACAAAACACTGATGACACCTAACACGCGCAGCGGTGACATGCAGCATCCACGCCGTCCCCGCGCCGAAGACACGCCAAAGACTAGCCCGTCTGTGCCCGTCCGGGCCAGGACGGGGCACGGGGCAGAGTGCTGTCTCCCAGGCAAGGCCTATACAGGTAATGTCACCTAACCAGCTGAAAGCACTCCGCCCTATGAAGCATGACGACTGTACTTTACTTGAAATCCCACACACTGGAAAGGAAACCTGCCCTAATTGCAGTCTCTCAATATCCTCCTTTCAACCCTACCCCTCTCGTAGATCCAGACATAGAAAGCGTCAAAAACAGTCCTGTCCCACTGACAAAAAATTTCTGTTCTACAACATTAACTGCGGCTCCTTACCCAAACACAAGCTGGACATTTTCAACTTGTTACTAGATGACAAACCTAGTGCATTGTTCCTTACAGAAACCTGGTTACATGAGGGCTCAGGTCCGGATGTGGCCACTGCTCTTCCACCAAACTATGCGATTGTCAGGAAGGATAGAACCCTCAAAACTGAGGGTGGAATTGCTATTATCTATAACAAAACACTCAAATGCACGTTTGAGCCGCTAGATATCCCTGATTGTGAAGCCGCACTTTTTAAAATCTGCTTAAATCCCAACTTCACGCTATCAGGCATCTTAATGTACCAGCCTCCCGGGAATGCCACTAAATGGGCTTCTGAATTGGCTAATCGTATCACCCCTTTTTACTTGGCCTCTAAAAACTTCTCTCTTATTGGAGACTTAAATCTACACTTAGAGGACCAATCGAACACGACTTGTGCTAACTTGCTAGAAGATCTGACAGCATTAAGCATCAATCTCCCTAACTCAGGACCTACCCACAAGGCAGGACATTTGCTCGACCCACTATTTTCTAATCTCCCAGAACTCACCTGGCAGAACACCACCCCTGTATGCTGGTCCGACCATTACTTAATTAAATATAATCTTGAACCACCTGCCACCTCGTCCGATCAATCTGTATTCCCGGCTTCATCAAGAAAAAATTGGAAATCCCTAGACATTTTAAAACTTAAAACAGCACTCAGCATGAACTCACCCAATAAAAACCAAGATATGGAAAGTATTGCAACTGCTACCCAACAATGGCTCAGCAAGGCGGCTGAGACCTGCCTACCTACCCCTAACACCAAGGGCAATAGACATCGTCCCCCTGTCCCGTGGTTCAACGACTCACTCAAAGAGGAAAAAACCAAATGTAAGGTACTTGAAAGATTGTGGCGAAAAGACTTCACTCCCGACAAGAAAAGAAGGTACCAAATTGCAAGAAACCTATACCACACCGCATGCAAGAAAGCACGCGCCGTGCATGTCTCTAATACCACCACGGAAGCTGTAAACAAAGATAAAACACTGTTTAATACGGTCAAAGATCTAGCTGGGGCTCAAACTACAGCCCCGACTCGCCCGCTAAACGAGAGGCAATGTCAGGATCTAGCTCAATTCTTTTCCGACAAAATAGATCAACTAATTGTTGAAATAGACAGTAACAACATTGATACCGCCCCAAAGGAAGAGTTGGAGTATACCCCTATTGTAAACCAGACCTTACAACACTGGCCGCCCATCACAATTGATACTCTACAATCCATCATGAAGACAATCAAATCTGGCTCTCCGCAGGACCCCATTCCTATCAATATAATGAAATTATTGTTGACACATTAAACTCATCCCTGGAGCTCGCCACAGTACCCACCCTATGGAAGCATGCCATAGTGACCCCACTTTTAAAGAAACCTACAGCAGACCCGGAAAAACTAGCTAACTACAGGCCCATCTCACTTCTCCCAGCTTTTTCCAAATGTCTGGAAAGACATGTGCATTCTGCCCTAACTCTATTTTCGGAAGAAAATTCCCTTCTCCATCCAACCCAGTCAGGATTCCAAGCGGGCTTCTCCACGGAAACCGCTCTGCTGGGAGTCTCAGAAACCATTCGGAAACTCCTTGACGACGGTCAAACGGTTGCGCTTATTCTTCTCGACCTAAGCGCAGCCTTTGACACTGTGTCGCACAAAAGGCTGCTCACCACGTTAGAAAAAAACGGAATCCGTGGTGATGCCTTGCAATGGATTAGATCCTTTTTGGACCAACGGACGTTCCAAATAGCATCATCCTTTGCATGCTCTGGACCTGTCAACTCCCCTCATGGAGTACCGCAGGGCTCTATCCTCAGCCCGCTTTTCTTCAACCTTTATCTTAGACCCCTGGCGGACCTAGTGGAGAAATCAGGACTTACCCTTATGACGTACGCAGATGATTCACAGATTATCTTCTCGCTGTCAGAATCCCATCCATCATCTCCGTCCCTCCTCAAACAAGGTCTCCTGAACATCTTCAACTGGATGACTACAAACCAGTTAAAATTAAATGGACACAAGACGGAGATTCTCCTCCTGGGCAAGCATCCAGATCTTTGGAACGCCTCACACTGGCCTTCCCAGATGGGAAATCTTCCTACACCAGTCACCCCTGCAAGGAATCTGGGGGTAATTTTGGACAATTCGTTGTCCATGAAGCAACAGGTCAGCAAAGTAGTTGGCCTCTGTTTCACCATCCTAAAATGGCTCAAAAAGATCCTATGGATGCTGCCCATCTCCACGCAGAAAACAGTAGTCAATGCCTTAGTTACATCTCGGCTTGACTACGGGAACATCCTGTACCTAGGTGAAAACAAAGCAGTTATAAAGAGACTACAGCTTGTACAAAACTCGGCTGCCCAACTTCTTTGTTACATACCAAAAAACACCTGCGTGTCCCCCTACCTGCGTGAACTTCACTGGCTCAGGGTGGAAAACCGCATTAAATTCAAGACCCTAAACTATATGTTTAAAATCAAAGCAGGCACTGCACCCAAATACCTTCAGGCATTAGTTCATCCCTACATCCCAAAAAGAAACCTACGGTCACAATCAGCAGCAAATTTCTGTGTGCCCAGATTCAAGCTCTCCAGGATGGGAGGGAGATCCTTTGCCCACCAGGGTCCATCAATCTGGAACGCACTACCACCCCATATACGCAAGGAGGGGAGTTACTCCAGGTTCAGAAAAGAAATAAAAACCTGGTTGTTCGATCAATAATCTTGAACGACCTCAGCTGAACACTCTCCATCTTCTGTGCTGTGATTAAAAAATAAATAAATAAATAAATAAAAAACTCTTAATATGCTTTAAGCTATGTTTTTATGCTCGTGCTAAGAAATGATGAAAATAAGTGCCCATCTTTTACTTTTTGAGCCTCTCTTTCACATCTTGGCTCATTTAATGAGACAGTGTTGATTATCTTGCTTAGACAAAATCTTTACATTGTTGTTGCAAACTAAAGACCATCCACTGCCTTCCTTTCTCATGCTTTTAGTCTTCAGACACCTGTATGCCTCCTTTTTTAACCCTATCATGTGTTCCCCAACTCAGAACTATTTATGAAATACTATAAATGGGTTTCTTGTTTTTGCTTACCTAGCATGTTCCAACACAGTGCTCTAGGAGAAACTCTGACTGGCTGAACCTGTGCTTCAGATGCTACTAATTTGTCTTATTGTTAATAAACCATTTCAGACGTGGCATGTGTGCTGATTTTCATTAGCCATACTCGTCGTCCTCATCAGGACTCTGTACATACTGGGAAAAGGTTTGCCCTCCTCCCCTTTTTCTGACCTCGTTTTTGCTGGTATTAGGACTCTGCACACTTTACCATTTCTAACCAGTGCCAAAGTGCTCGTTCTCTCTCTAAACATGGTAATATTGTCTTATCGCCACTTGGCATATTTAATTTACTTATAAGTCCCCAGTAAAGAGACACTACTTGGGGAAACTTGGGGACCTCTTGCCCACAAAATCCTTAGTTCTCCCTCATTTTCTCTGACTAATGAGAAAAGTAGCTGTGAAAAATGATCAGTCTCACTGTTTATATGTGTATAACCAGAAAGAGTGTCTCATACACGCATTTTATGTCAGCCCTTTGGTGTTCTAAGAGTTTGAGAGGACACTCCAAATTGTTGAGTGCATTAGGGCTTCTTGTAGATAATGTACTTATTTAATGATTTGTACTATCTGCTTGCCTTTTAACTTGATAATTCATATTTCAGCCCTTTCAAAGTATGACTGTTCCCTAAGGAATCACATCCGTTGGTTAAAAACTCCTTACTTATTTAAAGAAAAGGGAGTGACCCCACTTACCAAGAGAAGGGGTACCACCGGTAAACAATGAAATGATCTCTTGCATTGATCAACAATTCAAACGAATACTGATATTTTCTAAACCCTTGTGTTTCACACAATCACCACCTATTCACATTCAAACAATCACAGACCCCAGGACCCTATTAGACAATTTCAATACCCACATGTAACAATGCAGGGAAGTGCGTTAAAAAAGATTGTTAATAAAATTATTTCATAAACCAAGATTCCATAAAAGTCATCGAATTCAAATCGCAGTACATAAAAAACACAAAATAAAATACGTATGAAATAGAGAGACAAAGACAACTGAAAGTGCAAACTATTAATTACATCGATTTTGGTTGTTTCACATTTACTTCTTTCTATTTTATGTTGTTAATAGGTCCATAACTCTTATCTGCTATTGAACATCAACAAGTTCATTGAATACAACCCTAAAAAAAATCTAAAGGCGTAGATGCGTTTCGGTAGTATTTTTCTTGATGTGAACCACCTTCTTCAAGACAAAGGAGTACTTAACAGTCTCTCTTGTATTAAAAATCCTATTAAAAACATAAATACACATATCAGCAATGTTAAGCACATCCCTTTAATTTCATAATTGGAGTCATCAATAGCAACAGCATAGTTACATTTTACCAAGAATATTAACATTATTCTAAGATCCATCATAACAGTAAACAATAACTGGTTAAAAATCCATCATTGATCACAGCAGGGGTCTGTGATTGATTGAATGTGAATAGGTGGTGATTGTGTGAAACACAAGGGTTTAGAAAATATAAGTATTAGTTTGAATTTTTGATCAATCCAAGAGATCATTGCATTGTTTAAAAACTCCTTACCCCATTTGCCCTCATAATTCTAGAGCACAATTTGTAGGTTTACAGTAATGTGATATTCATTCCAAGGTAAAGGGGTAAATTACTGCTGGCAGAATTGACACTGCCTTATAACCACATCGTGATGAGAAGCCCTTTTGCAGTTAAGCCACTAGGGTCAGGTTTTTGGCACCTATTATGAATGTGCAGATTAAATATTATTGTTCATAGTGAACATTGCCTTCTCCAGATTAATGACCTAGACGTAACCGAGACCAAAGAAACCTAATACAATAAATAATTTCCATCAAAAATGGAAGTATGCTGGTACAGTTGTGATGACGTGGAACAGTTATCAGAGACCCAGTTGAAACTAGTAAAGCTGAAACCACTTAAAAGGAATGGCTTGTCCAAGTACAGAATCCACTTAATAGGAAGGGGCTGGTTCACACACACACACAGAAACCAAATGACAGAGAAGGCATTCTTAAAGAGGACTCATGTTTTTGGCCATCTTAGAAGAGTGTCCAATTTGGAATGGGGTTTGAGGTTGGTGGCTATACTGAAATGGTGTTTGTGCATACTGGCCATACTGGCCATCTTGGAATATTGTATTACTAAATTGTCCAAGTACAGAATCCACTTAATAGTAAGGGGCTGGTTCACACACACACAGAAACCAAATGACAGAGAAAGCATTCTTAAAGAGGACACATGTTTTTGGCCATCTTAGAAGAGTGTCCACTTTGGAATGGGGTTTGAGGTTGGTGGCTATATTGAAATGGTGTTTGTGCATACTGGCCATACTGGCCATCTTGGAATATTGTATTACTGATGGAGAGTTGAACAGATGCTTAGACATGCAGCTGAGCCCAGTGCAAGCATAAACCCATAACAGCATGATGGGAATTCCACTATGGGGTTATCTCCCAAGCTATTTCCTTCCTTCACAGAGACAGTCATTTCAGAGAGAGAAGCAACATCAGAAACATGCCATCTGTTGGACTTGGCCCTTTTGGCAGGTTCACCCCTAAACTTTTTTGCTTTTTAAGGTGACTTGGTGTTAGTTATTTTTGGCTTCTGCGCACTTTAACACTGTGTCCCAGTGTAAAGTGCATGTGGTGAGATTGGCCAGCCCTTCCATAGGAATGCATGGAGAATGTGCGTGTCCATGGTAGTCCCTGATGTGTGGGGAGTGCAGGGGCGAGTTTGGTATGTGCGAACTCGTGAGAATAAATGCTGCACGACGGTGTGTGCAGATTTAATGTGTCTAGTGTAGAAGTGCCACTTCTAGAAGTTGGCATGTCTGTATAGTAAATGTGAATTGACTGTCTGGCTTGTGATTGGCTGGAGCTGGCTGGTGTGCCTGGCTCCAGGAGTCAGGATGGGTCTGCCCCGGTGGTGAATGGAGAGATCTGCATGTTGATGGGAGGGAGGAGTGCACCTGGGATCTGAAAAGGGCTGGGCCTTCCCTACACAATGCTGGCTCCGCGCCCTGTGGTGCGACTGATGTTTCTTGCCTGTCCTATGAATGGGGAGAGGGGCTGAGCACAACAAAGTGCTCCAGAACCAGCTGCTTCTGGTTTTCCCCCTACCCTGCACCCTCCAGACAAAGGAACTATGTGTGTAAAAAGGGGCTGTGACCCCATGCAAGTTGTTCTCTCTGGATCCTATCTTGAGGGGGGCCCTGCTGCTGCTGGGCACCAGGAGGTACCACCACTGTGGACTGCCTCCCTGCCTGGAGGGCCCTGTGAGCTGGCCCCTGGGCCCAGCCTTTGCCCCCCCTGCCTTCCTTCCAGGACTTTCCCTGGATTTTGGACTCCCAGCACCTGGAAGCGCTGGGCTGCCTTTCTTCTGTTTTTCCCAGGAAAGCGTGTGGGCTGCTTCAGCGCTGAGGCTGCAGCCTTGTTGAGAGGGATTCCCCCTGCCTGGGGTTCCCCCTCCTTGTGTTACGAGCAGGTGCCCACCCTGCATTCCGGCCGTTTATTTGTTCCCACCGGATTAGGGGTGCCATCCCGCTTGGTGAACTGCTTTGGTGCACGGGTGCCTACCCCGCAGTTGCGTGCATCGGAGCAGGTGCCTACCCCGCAGTTGCGAGCATCCGAGCGGGTGCCTACCCCGCTAATATATTTAATTGCCTTGAAGCGGGTGCCTACGTCACGTTTTTGCAGCCTCTGGCACCTTGCATTAATAGTGGGTGCCTACCCTGCATCTGGGTGCCTCGAAACGGGAGCCTACCCCGAGTTGCGGCTTGCAGTCGCCAGGAGTAACGTGAGTGCCGCCGCGCTGCCCGCGTCAACCCGGAATTAAAGGGGAGGAAGCCGGAAGCCGCCGGAAGACTCGCGGGGAGCCGACCCCGCGTTCCGGCGCCCAAGGGCGAAGTGAGCACTTCGGGACACCAGCGGAGCTCTGCCGGTGTCCCGGGAAGCGCCGCCTTAAAAGAACCCAGGGGGAGCCAGAAGATGACGGAAGGGGAAAGGAAGTGTGGCGTGGCAAGTGGGGACTCTGCTGAGAGCGTCCCGCCGGGTGGAGAGGCCAGCCAAGGAAGAAAGTCAGCGGGTTTGCCCGGGGCTCTCAGGAGTTGAGAGAGCCCTGCCTGGCGTCCAGAGGAGTCTGGAGGTTCCAGAGGAGACCACGAGGGAGTCTCAGGTGAGTGGGATGCTACCCCCCTCCAGCCGGGCCCTATTTCTCTTGAGCGGTCCCGCAGGGCAGTGGACCGCTCCCCCATTGGAGACCCATTTCTTCCCCCACCTTAAGAGTCCCCCGAGCGGGGCTCACTAGCACAGTTGTGGCCATTCAGACTTTCGGCTCACAGCGGCGCCGCAGTTGCGGGCTGCTGCAACAAGGGGCATATTTGTTTATTATTAGAGCCTGTGCGTGGCTCTATTAGGGGCATATTTACTTCCGGGCATATTCTTTGTTAAGCCCCGTGTGGCCCCATCATTCTTAGAGCCTGCGGGCTCCAACGAAGCCCCAGCCGTTTCCAGAGCCTAAGGGGCTCCCAGAGGGGCACCTTTTTGTCCTAAGGGCTACGGAGAGCCCTAGTCGCATTTTCCCCTATCTCACAGCTGCCCAGCAAGTAGTGGACAGCTGCGCCGTTTAGGTTCTTCAGTTTTAGGGGACCTGTCCTTTGAGATTACACAGCTGCCCAGCAAGTAGTGGGCAGCTGCCACGTTTAGTCTGTTCTTTGTGCGTTGTTGCATTTTCGCTGCGTGCGCAGCCAGCCCGGACATTCTGGACATCGGGCATTTGAGCCCTGGGGAAGGCCAGTTGGCCTGGGGGTCGGTATCTAATGTGATTCTGCGCAAGGTGATGGTATACTGTGTCTGTGATGGTGATGATTACCTAATGCCAAATGTGATTTATGCGTAATGTGCAATGCCTTTATGCCTGTGATACCTCTAACTGTGTTTTCATGCTTAGGAGGTTGTTTTGCCTAGTACAGTTTATAATAGTGAGTTTATGTTTACCTGCGTGACCTATGCCTATGGTGACTAGTATTGCGTAGTGTGTACCTACCTTTTACCAGTGGTTTCTGGTTGTGTTCTACAATTGTTATTTTGTGCTACAGTTTTTCTAAGTGCTATTTCTACTAAGTGCTGATTCTGACAGAGGCCCACGTGGCCCTGTCCTATGTAAATAATCCCCTGTAAATACTGCCCAGTGCCAGTTGGCACAGTGTATCTGTGTGATTATGATCTAATGTGTTTATGGTAATACAAAAGCCATTTTTATATATAACCTTGTGTGGAGTTCCTTTTCCAATCGGATCGCCGGATGATCCTGCTCCACCAGACATAATAATGGCTGCCTCTCAGATCACCCTGCCTATTATTAGGGAGGTACTAAACGCATCCATCACCTCCAGCACTGTACCGACCGTCTGGAAACAGGCCATGGTCAGGTCGCTGCTTAAAAAACCCAATTTAGACCCTTCTGACTTGGCCAACTATCGCCCCATCTCCCTGCTCCCATGGGTGAGTAAGGTCTTAGAAAAATATATTAATCAACAGCTAGTGAACTTCCTGGAAAATCATCACGTACTAGATCCCACCCAGAAACACGGGACTGAGACCGCTCTCCTCATGGTCACCGAGGAAGCTAGAAAAATCCTGGATCAAGGAGGATCAGTGGCAGTGATCCTCCTTGATCTAAGCGCGGCATTTGATACGGTCAGTCATGACACCCTACTGGACCGTTTGTCCTGCGCCGGGATCAAGGACAAAGCCTGGACATGGTTTAAATCCTTTCTGGAGAACAGATCCTTCAGGGTCTTTGAGGGTGAATCCGTCTCCTCTAGCAGACCTCTAAAGTGCGGAGTTCCTCAGAGCTCCTCTCTGAGCCCCGCACTCTTCAACCTGTGTATGAGGCCACTGGCTGATGTCGTCCGCCCATTCGGAGTTAAGATCATCTCCTATGCGGACGACACGCAGCTGGTGGTCTCACTGGCGCAGGAGACTACCCGGCCTGCGTCAGGTGGGATCAGAGAATGCCTAAAGGAGGTGAAGACCTGGATGTCTTCATCATCCCTCAAGTTGAATGGGGATAAAACAGAGCTAATGCTCTTAGGCCCCCCAGATCTTGGCTTCCCCCCCTCCTTGTGGCCTCCTTGTCTGGGTCCCCCCCAAACCCCAAGAACAATATTAAGAGCCTCTGAGTGTGGCTGGACAGATCTCTGTCCTTCAACGTTCAAGCCACAAAACTATCAGCCACCTGTTTTGGCATCATGAGGATGCTAAATAAAATCTTCCCCCTCCTCCCCCTGGAAGCCAAACAGGTGGCCATACAAGGCCTCATACACTCACGCCTCGATTTCAACAATGTGCTCTATCTAGGCGCCCCAGAGTATACTCTGCGCAGAATGCAGATAGTGCAGAACTGCGCAGCGCGCTTACTGCTTAAGATCCCTCGGAGACAATCAGTGAGGGCCGGACTGGTCAGCCTTCATTGGCTACCGATTCGGCAGAGAGTCCTTTTTAAAGCTATGTGCATAGCCCACCAAGCATTCTAGGACACAGGCCCCAGCATTTCACGTGACCTAGTTACTCACTACATTCCCAACTGAAGCCTTCGCTCCAGCCAGACCTTTTTAGCAGTGGCGCCAAGAATAAAAAGATCCAGGTCAGGCGGAAGGACGTTCGCCTACAATGCCTACAGAACCTGGAACACCCTGCCACCACATCTCAGAGCCAATCCCAACCTCACGGTGTTTCGTAAACAATTAAAGACTTTCCTGTTGAAATCCCCCCACTAATCCCTAGCTTCCTCCTCATCTGCTCTTCGGTGGGTTCTGGTTACCCTAGCGCTTGGACGCCTCCGGGCAGCAATCGCGCTCTACAAGTCTACAGGTTTACAGGTTTACAGGTTTTTGTGGTGTGCCTAGTGTGTTGCTGCTGTGTGTGTGTGTTGCGCAAATGCTTTACACATTGCCTCCAGGATAAGCCTTACTGCTCGTGTCACATTGCCAAGGGGGTGAGCAGGGGTTATCTTGGCGTGTAACTCCCTTGCCCTAACTAGAGTGGTGGTTTCTGCCTGGCTTTGGCGCAAACCTTAGCCAACCAGAAATCCCATTTCTAACACCATCATATTCATAAACCCAATCCTTGTCAATATGGTGCTTGTTTCACTCTTCACAAACACATGACGATGATTGGCTACAAATATGAAATGAGTTTGATACTTCTCAGTTGGACGGAACTACAATACCTATTGCTAGGACCAGTCTGCAGTATTTTGATCAGTAGCCAATGTTTTCAAATATATGTAGTAAGTGAAGTCTCTCCAAATTTCGGACACGAAGTAGGTGGGATCAGATCAATCTATGATTCCTCCAACTTATTACAGTACGCTGTGTCAAGAAAACATAGGTCTTTAGCAGCGAGAGGACTACCACACATGTTAGCACCATCCTTCTGCTGGTCACCTATAGGACAAGGGCCTCAAATCTTCTCATGGCACACTGAACAGAATCATTTTTATTTATTTGTTTGTTTGTTTGTTTATTTATTTACAGAAAACTGCATCTACCACATACTGAACTCCTTCTTGGAGTAAGAACCTCAGATGAATCGCTCAGGAATTAACAAAATATCTAGGGCCAGGCTGATTTACAAACAGGAATGTAATTTGAGATGTGACCTATGTACTAATAAGTCTCATTGCAAATCGTCCACTCGCAGGTGGTCTCAAAATGACCTGTCTCATGAATATTAATGAGGCAGGTCACAATTTGTGACACCCTGTGATTGGCTGCCAAAGTGGGGATTGAGCCATACAAGGCAGAGAAAATCTAAGTCCCTGCATTTGCTTTCCAAATTCGGAAAAAAAAATTGAAATCAGCCCATGTCCATTAAAGACAGAGTTGATGCTTTAAAAAAAGTGTTTAACATTTGGGGAGACATTAGGGAGAACAGGCAGGGATCCCCTAGGGTGCTGCCTGACTCCCGACAGCTTCCTCTTTGCGAATCAATTACCACCCCATTTTAGGGAATAGTAACTCACCAATGATTTGCAACATTAGTTGCAGTCACAAACTACTGAAACATTCCTTTTAGAATATGAGCGGGACTTCCCATTATTGCCCCCTTTTTTAGGAGATTCTGAAAGAATTGCAAAATCAGTTTTAAGAATCATAATGTACTTTCCAACTTGTAAAAGGTCTTTTGTGCATTAAGAAACCCCATTTTGTGGCAGTATACGCTGGGATTATGCAAACTGCAAAGCTTGGTCCTGCAAAAGGGCTTTGTACATCTGGCCCTAGTTCTCTCGTCCTTTCCTAAACAGTGGCATGGAATCCATTTCCTACAATTTAATGGAAGTTGGTTTCAGATGAGGGGCCCTAGAGCAGAAAATTAACATTCTCCATAGGGCTAAAGATATCTTAACTGAAGCACTTGGTGTGTCAGTACCTGTAGATCTACAAACTAGGTAAATTGGAACGTGTCCATGGAGATATTTGTGTACCAAATTTACAGCATAGTTTTGCAGTAACCAGCATATGTGATCTAAGTCAATCAAAAGCCCTGTTATCCCTCCGGCACATCCACAACTACCTGCCAGAAAGCTAAAACGAGCTGACACTTCCAAGATGTATCGAAGATTTTTGCCACAAGACACCACATGCCCTATAATTTAGCACTGCAGAGGGCTATACCGGTTGTTAAAGGTCCTGAACCCGAGTTATACAGTGGGAGAGGACCTTTAACAACTGTTATAGCCCGAGGCAGAAGGGCTATGAGGCTTTTAGAACATTCCACACACTAAGGGTAGATTGTCATAAATTAAATAAAAGAGAAACATGAAGACAAACTTTAGAATGTTGGAGCTCGGGGCTTGTACTAGCCAATATAAGCCTGGAGCTACTCCATTGTCTTCAATGAAGCGCTCAACATTTCAATGTTCTAATTACCTCTCTAACCATATCACGGTCCATCACACATAAAGCAACAATGTCCAATGCACATGCTTCCTTACATTGACATAGGTCCTTTGTTTGCAAAGATCTCATACCACTAATCAAGCACATTAACAACAGAGCAGTGCTATTCACTTAGGGCCTGATTACGAGTATGGTAGTCCGAAGACTGCTGTACTTGTAGTGGCACTCCAACTGCTGCCTCCTCGGCGGTCCGACCGCCCGATCATGACTATTGTGGTGGGACTGCCACAAGACTGCTGCCACCGCCAGGATTCTGGATCCCGCAGCGGTGGTGAAAGTGGCAGGGATGGGAGGCGGTGCCAATGCCGGCACCTCCGGCCCAATCATTAACTGCCTTTGCACCTACCTTTTCAGGGCGTGGAACACTCCCTGAAAAGGTTGGCAAAAAAGGGGCCCCAAACAGGGCCTCAGGGCGATTTTGCCCATTGGGCAAAGTGCATGGGGGCACATGTTGTGCCCCCTCTCACTGCACTTTCGCGATAGCACTGTGTGCTATGCACGGCATGGTGCATGGTACATAGTACACCCGACATTCAAGTGAAGCTTTCACTGTGGCGACATTTGCTTCAGGCTCTCTATGAACCGTCGCAGTGGCACTGACAACACAACACCGCCATCCCGGCGGAATAATCGTAATATGGTGGTTGGGAGGTTGCCAGATCGCTGCAACGTCGGTCTAGCGGTCAGATCGCCAAAGTCATAATTGGGCCCTAAGTCCTACTGAAACAATGCATCAGTTTCAACAGCCCACAATGGAAAATGTTTGCGATCTTCTTCTGTCAAATGAAGTTATAGTTCCGAGCAACTAGCATCTAAAACCACTGGACTATTTCACACGTTCCTTAAAATAGTTGGACAATATAGCATTTGGTCAACAGGTCAACAAGGTACTAATCCAAAGCATTAAAAAATCTCCTAAAGAAATTCTATCAACAATCTTGCTAAATAGGATTAGATTGTTTACAACTTGACACATTTTCAGTTTTCTACAATTGTATGGTATTTGTGGAGGTAAGAACACCAATAAAATTATGCGTACATTAAAACATTAAAACAAGACCCCTGAGGTATGTAGACTTTAAGGTGACTCCATTTTATGTCTGATGGCTATGGTCCAAGTATCTTACTTGCAGTACTAAAGATGACAAAGTCTTACAACTGCATCCAAGCAGATCTGGGGCAAGGTCAGCCCTTCTCAGTGTTTCATGAGTTTACATATGGTAACAGTAATGGCTTTCAATTGCTCTGCGGAAAGACTAATAATCGCTCATAGAAGTAGTGCAGAGCTCAAGAAGCGAAGCCGATGTGCAATGACTCCACTTCCGGTTACGGGCAAAAAAAACAAGAAGTTGGGCCCAGAGCATTCACCAGTAGAAGCCACTCTTCGGAAATACCAAGAGCTTCTTGAGAGCACAGGTAGAGAGATCTATGATAGCTACTTATCAAAACACGCGGGTTAAGCAAAAACAATGGTTTTCCCACTTTTATGTTTTTAGTTAGGTATTTTGTCCATCCACGCTTTTCCATAAAAAGGAGAGGATTAAAAAACAAATGAACTTCTCTTCAAAGGAAAAGAAAATTACAGGAAAAGAAGAACAAAGGGATATTACAACATAAAAAGGAGAAAGGGAGATATGTAAAGTACATGTAAAGTAAACTCATGTGGGAATGCAAAGGCACTTTTTGGGCCAGAGAAAGTAATACAAGCTCTGAAGATGGGCCAGATTGTTAGAATAAAAACAGCCTCACTGAAGTAAAAATACTTCGTTTTTAAATATCGTGGTATGGAGTTTTTTAAGAACCCTTTGGTCAGCCATTACTTTACTGAGCTCAAGACATTGTTTTTTGGTCAGCCATTAATTTACTGAGCACAAGACATTGGTTCTTTTCTTTTCTTTGAAGTATTTATTATAGCACAAACACAGCAATATGGCAGCAGAGCACAGTAACTGTAAAATATGAGCAGATACAGAATAAACTAGGGAGAGAAAGCAATCAGGGAAGTAATATTTTATTTATTTAAATTGACATCTGATATTTGGTCTTTGAGGAGCATTGTGATCTGACATATGGGTGGTGTTGTTTTACATTGAAAAGGTTTTACAAAAATATGTTAAATGCCCAAGTGAGATCCGTGATTTCCAGAGGCGTTATACTAAGTAGGCTGGACTACTGTAAAGCCCTCCTTTTGGGATCCCCTAGTTATTTACAAAAGAAATTAGAATGCGTTCAGATAGTCATAGCGACATTAACGCTAAATAGACCTCGGAACTCTTTCGCCTCCGGTGCTCTCAGAGATCTCCATTGGCTGCCCATTAAACAGAGAATTACTTTTAAATCACTCTGCATTGTCTTCAAGGCATTACATAACAAAGGACCAAAGCACTGCGGGCCAGACTAAGAAAATATACTCCTGGTAGGTCCCTCCGATCAGATACACTTACTTATGTCCAGGAACAAAATTTCAACAAAGTTCGACAGGGAGGAATTGCCTTCACGTTGAAAATGGCTCAGTTATGGAATAAACTGCCAGTCTCAGTAAGATCTCAACTGACCTGTTTATGTTTAGGAAAGCCCTTAAAACTTGGCTCTTCCCCCATTAATTTTTGGGTTAAATCTCAGTTTTTTCCGACTATAATATCCTCTCTCATTTTCTATACCTCTACTGATGAGTCTAGCTACGCCAGGATACCATTCTGGTCACAGTGCGCTCTATAAATAACTAAATACAAATGAATTCAAAGCAACTACGTAAGCACTTGAGGGACGTCTGTGTACTTATTACCTGATCAGTAACATACATCACCGCCTAATGTGCATTTGATATCTCCAGGATACAGCAAAACTCCATAGAACAAGAAGGATGGCTTTGACTTAAGGAGGCTGCTGTAAAGTTTCCATTGGTTTAATCTACACTCCCTCCACCCCTTTTCACTTCAGTCTGCCTCCTCCCTATCTGTTCCTCATTGCCTTAGAATGGCGGATGGCTTTTGAATATATGTTTCACTGAACTGTCAGTTGTTGTGAAGCAGTCCAGTGCTTGACCAGATGTTGATGACGCTTGTTTATCAATCCTTTCTGGATCCCAGCTTCTATTTATTTATTCGAAGATTACCAGAAACAATCAAGTCACTCCTAACTAACTTCACTTTGTCAACTGAACAGCAGCTTGTCTGCAAGGAAGTCAGAGGAAAGGATAGTAATACCTATACCAATTTATCTTAACCTTCTATTTGGTGGGTAAATTCATGAATTCCTTTTATTAGGCTATATATTTGGGTGAATAAGCAGAGGAAGGCCCATGTTGAGCTGTGACCCTGTGAAAGTAGCCCAAACCAACAGTGCAGTGTCCTGATTCTCTCTGCTCACTAAGGGCCTGATTACGATGTCAGCAGACTGACGTCTGCCCGACATCGCCTCGGTCTCCGGATCGACTGAACTCCAGTTGGCGGTCCTGACACCGCCATTACAATGTGACTGCACATGGTGCGTTCGTATGCTCCCATTTCCCTGTATAAGCTTGTGCTGCGGCTGTAGCACAAGCTTTGATGGAGAAATGGGGCCTGTGTAAATCCCTGCACCATGTGCCACACGGTGCAGGGATTTGTGCCCCGCGGGCCACCAACTGGAGCCTGCAGAGATAGGGGGGCCCTGCTAGGGGCCCCCAAAGTCACTTCTGACAGGCTTTTCATGTCGGAAAGCCCAACATGAAAAGCCTGTCAGAAACCTACATCATAATCCCCACGGCATAAACGCTGTACATAGGGGATTATGAGTGGCCTCCAAGTGTCCGACGGGCATCTTGAGCCTGTAGGAAGCCAGTCACACCAACCAGACAGTTTCAAGTCTGACAGCCTTAATAAGCCTATCATAATAAGGCTGTCGGATTTGAAACCTACGATGTGAGTCGGAAAGCCTCCGAACTGTGGTCATAGGCTTTAGGACTCACATCGTAATAGGCCCCTAAGTGGATGCGTTGATTATGAATGTATGACGTTACAACGCATACATTCACAACGCATACCATCACAACGCAACTTTTACAACGCAACATCCATTACAACGCATGCTTTTACAACGCATGCCATTACATCCCAGATGCTATTACAATGCATACCATTACAATGTAAGTATAGGTAAGTATTTAATTTGATTAATCTTAATTTATTTTTTATATTTTTTTATTAATTTAAATTAATTATTAATTGTATTTAATGTAATTTTATTTTCTATTCTAACTCCTGGGGGGTGTAATATTAGGGTAAGTGTTGGATAGTGTAGGGGTTTAAATTACTATTCTAACTCCGGGGGGTGTAATAGTAGGGTAAGTGTTTGATAGTGTAGGGGTTAAAATTACTATTCTAACTCCAGGGGGTGTAATAGTAGGTTAAGTGTTGGATAGCGTAGGGGTTAAAATTACTATTCTAATTCGAGGGGGGTGTAATAGTAGGGTAAGTGTTGGATAGTGTAGGGGTTAAAATTACTATTCTAACTCCAGGGAGTGTAATAGTAGGGTAAGTGTTGGATAGTGTAGGGGTTAAAATTACTAAATTAAATTCATTTATATTAAAATGATTTTTTTTAAAATATATAATTTTTTTAAATAATTATTTTAATAAATTAAAATGAAATTAATATTAATTAATTAAAATACTTACCCATACTTACGTTGTAATGCATGCGTTGTAATAGCATCTGGGATGTAATGGCATGCGTTGTAATAGCATGTGTTGTATTGGATGTTGTAATGGTAGTGCATTGTTAAAGTTGCGTTGTGACGGCTGTTTCCCGTTGATTACCTGCTGGTAGTCTTCAGTACTTTGAATAAAGTCATCTCTATCAAAGTCCTGACTCAACTTAACAAGCCAGGACTGTGGAGACACACTAAAGCCTAATAGATGCTTTATTGAGATGAAAAAAAAATAACTGCATCGGCCAAGATATCAGAATAGCATATAATTAATTTATGATGGGTTTCATTACTGTTTTCAAGTTTCAATGAAAACTATATGTTTTGGGAAAAAGAATAGTATATAACTAACGGACAAAGGGCAACATGATGTCAATAAAGAGAGTAGGATATCTTTTTTGCCATTCGACTGGTCCGCAAAGAGTGAGGGTGATCACACAATTTTCCTAATGAAATGTCACAAAATTCCATTAAAGATTCACAAAATTATAATTTTGTAATAAAATGTAATTTGCTGAAATCTCGCATCACTTTCTTACTGAAAAGTGCACCTCACATAAAGGGGCTGATTCCGATCCGGTAAAAAGCGCTCCGAATAGCCGTTCGGAGCGTTTTTCCCATACGAATCGTACCCTGCAACGTCCCCCGTACGTACGATGAAGTACGATTTGTACCAGGAACTGGACTCCGTACGAATCGTGCAGAGACCGTACGACTCAAATCTCTGTACGAGTCTCACTCGGAACCCGCTGTACGCGACATCTGTACGGTTCGCGGCTGGTTTATATGACCCAGCAAGTAGGATACGTGTCGGGTACGCACCGTACGACCCTTTTTCTACGGGAGCTGAAAACAGCCGTAAAAGCCGAGTTTGCGACGAAACAGGTACGGAACGGCCCCACTCCGGGTACGGCACGTAACACCCATGATCGCAGGGGTACAGCGCGTACCCCTGCGATCATGGGGGGTACGCAACGTACACCCAGCGTACATGGGGTACACACCGTACCCCATGTACGCTGGGTGTACGGCACGTACCCCATGTTCCCTGGGTGTATGGCGTGTACCCCTGCGATCATGGGGGTACGCGCCGTACGGTGTGTATGTGATTGTGCACTTTTCCGTACGAATCGCCCTTACCTGACGTGGACCGTACGATTCGCGTCCTGATACCCCGGTCCGGATCGTACTCCTCGGGTCGTACGGCGTGTGTACGAGTCGTACGGAGACGGCTCCGGATGCGATTCGTATGGACGGTAATTTTACTGGATCGGAATCGGCCCCAAAAAATGGCATGAGATAGTGGCAGGAGACTGGTTTGCACAGGCGAGACATTTTCTTTGTGAATCAGTCTCCCACTGATAGCTCACAAGACTTTTTAATATGAACTGCAAGCTCGGGTAAAAAAAAATGATATGCAGAATTACATCAGTGGCAGCTCCTCCGCTAAGACGGAGGAGCCTCACCCCACTGCTCCGCAGCAGGAAACATAACATGATAATAACTTGCGTTATTATCATTTTATGTTTTCTTCTGCTGCTGCAGCTTTCTAGGTAGGTCGGTGCTGCTCTGAGGACAGAAGAGCAGGGGAGGAGTGGTTTACCCACTCCTAAGCGCACATGACTGTTTGGTCAGCCCTGTCAGGCCACCCAAAACAATCATGCGCATATCCCACATTCTCCGAGCAGGCTGCATTACAGCCTGCATGGAGAACATGCCCAGGCCGCCATTCCCTGGCTGAGCGCTGATCCACTACGCTCAGACCAATCACAATGCTGCATTACAGCGCTGTGATTGGCTATCGGGAGCCTGGTGCTTCCTGCTGTTTCTTGTATTCTGCTGCATTACCGGAGCAGGAAGAAGAGGATGGAGGAGAGGCGGTGGGCAACTGACTGTCAAAGTTAAGTGTTTATTTTTTATTTTTCGCTGCCCCCGCCCCACCACCGAGTCAGGTAGCAGCAACTACTGAATCACATATTTCGATATTCAGGTAAATTTTACGAATTTCTTGTAATGCAGAATTCAGGAGTTTTACTAATTTTCCCCTGGCCTGGACCTTACTTTAGCTACAATGTGAAACATTACTTTCAGAAACATACCTCTCCGGTTTACTCATGATTTCACTAACTGAAATATTCACTCCAAATCTAGAGCACAGTGTTTGCCACTTTTAATATGTTATGATTTTACTCAGGCGGTATTTGGCTACCTCGAATATATGCCTTTGCAAGTCTCTTTCTTGCTCATGACTCACAGGCAAACACAAATCAAACAGCTGTAGGCGAGAACTCCAAAATAAAATAAAATGCAGAAACACAACAGTCTGAAAAAAAGCAAAATACAACTAAAGGGAAAATAAGGGGCTACAAAACTTTCCCATATTTTTTGGTTCGCTACCATTGCACCTGAAGAACCATGGATGTGAGAAAAAAAATGATAGTATTTAGGAATGTTGAAAAATAATAGTCCCCAATACAGTTCAAAGTGTGTTACATTTCCTTACCTTGAAATGCTGCTGGGACAGTGCCCAAGCCTCAGCTCGCACTTCTCACGCACACTCTGCCTTTCTTTCTCTCTCACACCTTGCTCCCTCTCCTGCTCTCTCTTATGTCCTCATTGTTGCTTGCTTGCCAGTTTCTGACCTTTCTGCTTGTTCTGTGCCGCTCTACCACTTCTGCTTTCTTTCCCATTTCTGACCTTTTTGCTGTTTCTGTGCCATTCTGCCACTTCTGCTTTCTTACACATTAGTGACTTTCCAATCTTTTTCTGCCCGCTCTGTGGCATCTTTCTTCCCTCTCTCTACTCCTGCTTGCCCCTTTAGCCTCCCTCGACTTCAGCCAGTGCTACCTTCGCAAGGGGCAATTCCTGTCTTTTTTTTGCCCCTGCACCCTCCCACCTTCCCCCGCTCCTCACCTACTCTACTCCCACTCTCTCACACCCCGTCCCCTCCCACCTCCCAGGACCTACTTAATGGAGGCTGCAGCACAGCCGTCCTTCAAACGAGCACAGCAAGCGCACCGCTGGCAGGCCTTTGCAAGTCTGTCAGTGGCCATATGCACCTAGACCATGTCCCGGGCTAGGAACGCTGGCCCAGCAACCCCCCACAGGAACACCTCCCTCACACTCCGAGCCCTGAACACCGGATGTCACCACAAATTCTGCTACTGTGCCACATGCTGCACCATTGTAGGCCCTTTCACCTGTACCCACTGATGCTTCACCTGCACAAGGAGACACACGAACAAGCCCCACCACCCGGACCACACTGCACTCAATGCACCACACCCGGCAGACACCGCCCAACCAACACCGCCCAACCAACTAGCAATCTTTCTCATGAACTTATGCTTGTTGTGCAAACACATCATCATGGTCTGGGACTTCATTACTACCCTGACCTGGCTCAGCCCTGCATCGGTTCCTGACATCGCCACCCCTGTCCGTGAAATATATGAGATCTCTCACAGAGACAGCACCAATAGACCAAGCAGGGGGTTGTGATCATTCACAAAGAAACCATCCGCTGCACCACCACGACGGAAAATGACACCTGACCGTGGCATACTTCCAGATGCCACCAAACAAAAGCACCACTATCCAATGAACCCGCGTCTACTGTAGTGGTGGGCGGTGAACTCCGGCCCGCCAGCGGAGTTTGCAGAGTTCTTCCCACTTTGCGCTCCACTTTTAGCGCAGAGTTCAGCAAAAACTCTGCCATCCACCACGGAGCAGAGTTCACCAGCGCGCACTGCTCAGATCACCCGATAATTGGCTCCCCACTGTGACCTTTGCTGGTATTCCACCCAGTACATAGAACGAGTTGCACAGGCCTAAGCATCTAGGTTGCCTTGATGACTGAATGCCATGCCCCCCTCTTTGCACACCGTAGACCGTGGAACGCATCTGCTCCGAGCCTCGGTATTGATGGAGCAAGGCTGCGCACATAAAGCGACTTGCTTGTGCTCAAACCTCTCTAATAACTTATAATGTACTAAATAACATGTTTTGTGTACTAATAATTGCATTTCACGACATACTAGGTATCTAGGAGAAGCTTGCGTATGTGTTTTTACTAACAGTAATCCGCTTGCACTAAAATGGCTGCTGCTACGCAGGATTTCTTATTGCGCATGTATCTATCATACTCATGTGACATGACGTATTACTTTTTTGCTTCTGCGCACTGGGACTAAGATGGCTGCTTTGTGTTACAGCATGCATGATGCTTGCACTGCTGCTTTTGCTAAGCTGTTTGTTTTGCCTAAACACTAAACGCAATAGTTAAAATAAAATAATGGGAATAAAGTAGAGATAAGTGGTATACAGTACATTCATTTATTCGGTGTTGTAAAACTGTTTCTTTTCTATTCTTACATGTAACGTAATCTTGGCCCTGGGAGGTGTTATTACTCCACCTTAAAAACCCACACTGCGCATGTCAATCTCCAGGAGGAGCGGAAGTCATTTGTTATTGAACCAATGCCAAGCTATCATCACACTAGAAGATGCGCCTGGGAATCTGACTTGATGACCCAAGCGGAAGACAAACTGTTAACATTGTATTTCTATAAGAACATCCATTGGTGGGTGGAATAAAGATGTATGGAAAAATTAAATTGATGGACTTAATATTCAGGAGAAAAAGTTTCATTTAGTATGGTGTGATGATCTCTCCCCGTTTTTAGTCCAATCAAAATTGGGGATCCTTACACTTGCAACATTGGGGGGTGGTACACTGCCCTGAAAAATAGTATAACTAGAGTAGGCTTAGCTAGTTAATTTGTCCCACTTGTCCGAATATCTTATATGTCACTGACCCAACGCACTCAATAGGTGATTGGGGGCAGAGGTGCTGGCGGAGCCCTCTGTCAGAAGATTCGATAACCCAATCGGGGTTTGGGAACTGGATGCTTGTGGAGCACTCTGTCCAAAGACTTTCTGACCTTGTCAGGGTTTAACTGTTAGCTGCAGAGAGGGTCCAACGCAGGCGTTTGTCCTTTAGCTGCGGGTGCCGGTTCTAGCCTGAGGTGGTCCTGTCCTGATCCAATTTGGTCCTTACTTGTCCTGATTCTGGTTCACACCTGTTCTTTCCTGCTGCTACCTGCATCTTGGTGTTCTGTCCTTTATCCCAGCCCGTGGCCAGGTTTGGTCTTCACACCACTTTAGGTAATTATAATTAATGTGGGTTCGTCATCGTACTGTTTTGCCTTCTTTACCCTTCTTATGTTTCAATGCTTAATGAAAGTTTCTCATTTTATTTCATATTAATCATATTCTTGCTGATCGATCAAGTTTCAATTAATGTAGTATGGACATTAACATTTAATAATTTTCATAGATAAACAGTTTAAACCTTTCCGGAGTTTGTGGCTATTTTTATTACAAGAAATGTTATTTGTTACCTATTTTCTTGCTAACTACCTGATCCAATTCCGATTGGTAAGTCAAATGGTATAGGACCTGAATGGTTAAACAAAATTTTGATCGAGCGTAGGTTTACCTGTTCAAATTGTGTGTATGTAGATTTATGGGCCCAGGTGAGTATGGTAAAAATCTAGGGCAGGCGAGCCAGCGCTCTATCAGTTCTTTTGGTAGCAGAGGTAAGGTTTGGGTTTAGTTAAGATAAGTAGTTAGTTAGTTGTGGTAAATTGAATTGCATTTATGTATTTGAATTTATGTTGATTGTATGTATTAACCAAACCTGTTCGTATTTGTTATATGTTTGTTTTGGAATCCTGGTGGCAGAATTGCGGGTGGTAAATGGAAGCCACACTGCAGTGAGGTCACTTGCCTGTAGGAAGTAAATGCATGGTTAGGTAGAACCAGAAGCACTTTTTAGGGACTTTTCTGTATAAATGTGTGAATAATTGATAGCAAAGAGTTCACTGGCAAAACTTTGGTGCATTATCACCTAGAAAGGGTCACACTGGAGGAGTAGCAGGTTCTTCTGAGTTGATTGACAGCAAAGGGGTTCGCTGGTGAAACTTTGGTCTTAAATACACCTAGAAAGGGTAAGTCCGAGGGAGTAACAGGTTCTTCAATGCTTACGTGAAGGGTAGACGGAAGGGATCTACTCGCAGTGTATGAAGAGTATGCAGAAGCGATTTACTCATAGTGTGTGAAAATGGTCTTTTCTGTGAATTAGTCACTCAGGCACAGTGGCGAATGTTTCTACGTTGTCGATTAATGAAAATTCATATTTTTTAAGTGAAAAGAAATACGTTTCGTATTACCTTGCAAAGGAGGGAGTCAGTTGCGAAGCTGCACTAACATCACAGAGCCGCGCTGGTATTGGCTGAAACAGCGGGTGTGTAGATGAGGTAGTAATTGTAAAAGAGGGGTGAGTGCAGGAGCGTGAGAACTAGTCTCATGAGAAAAGCCGTGCAACTATTGGTTGGATTTATTTTGAATTCAAAATGTTGATTGGTCACTGAAAAATAAAAGACCCGCTGGTATTGGAAGTATTTTGTAAACAAATTGAGAGTCATCCTAAAGGTTTTGGTTTAAAATATATGTGGCATATAGGTCCGATTGTAGGAGGTAGACCCGATAGAAAATATCTAGGGTTTGCACAAGAACAGTATATAAGAGGAAGACCTTATATCATGTACGGAGAGAAAAGAAAAATGTCATTCATTAAAAGAATTAGGAACTTTTTCAAGAAAGATAAAGCAATTAAAACAAGAGAAGGGATTATTATTCCACCACCAAATATGCCTGCATCATATATGATGGTTGAAAGGGGCTATCACAATTGGATGGAGTCTCCTAAAGATGATGGTGTTTTAGCATTTCCAGAAAATGGTACTTTTAATGGCAGAATTTTGTACAATTTGAGAGCTCGCATGAATGAATTAGATCCCAGACCTAGATTAACACAATATGAGGCAATGGAGGAATGGGAGACTGAGGCTTTTGAGCGAGACAGACCCAGAAGTAACGGGAATTGGAGTAAGTTTATCCCAGATTTCCAAAAGAGACAAGAGACAAACAAATAAAACAATGGAGACCATGTTAGTAGATGGATTGTACCCTGTATTGACTTTAGAAGAACCTATAGGAAGTAGACAGACAGAGAAAATGAAAAATGTGAGGATTAGTGGTGAATCGGATGATGATTATTTGGAGGATTTATTAATGAAAAATCCACCACTTTATAATGAGGAGCCAAGTATAGTTATTCCAAGTGCTCCGTTCCTGAAACCACCTTTGATTCCGCAAGTGGTACATGAGACTTCAATAGAAAAGGTACTTCAGGAAAGAGAACAAGAAGCATTATATAATCAAAGAAGTGAGTTAATTCAGAAAATGTCCCAATTGAATACAAGTCCTGAAGCCTTGACAATTCCGGTAACTATTGGCCCGGTTGTTCCTCTGTACGGAGATAAACAGCCTAGTCCGAAAAATACAGTACTAACTACACCTGTAGTACAGCCCAGAAAAGAACCCTTAATAATTGATGATCAAGCAAGTGAATGTGAGTCAGTGATTTCCTTGATGGATTTACCTATAAGAGAACCAGTGAGTGACTCGGTCAGGAAAACCACTCCTATAAGTTCTAGAGTTGTACAGATAGAGACATCCTCAGGTATGAGAAGTGCCACAGTGGTAATCCCAGAAGAAATAGAGAGATGGTCACGAGAAATAGAGAAACCAAAGTCATGCCAAAGGTATTGGACATATTCAAATTAAGAGTTGAATTAGAAAAAAAGATTGCTGGAAATGTGGGATTAGACAGGTTAAATACACTCAGTGAGGACGAATTGTTGTTCATATGCAAGAGCATATGCAAGCATCCGAGCGGGTGCCTACCCCGCTAATATATTTAATTGCCTCGAGGCGGGTGCCTACCCTGTGTTTTTGCTGCCTCTGGCATCTTGCAAAAATAGTAGTGCCTACCCCGCATCTGGGTGCCTCGAAACGGGAGCCTACCCCGGGTTGCGGCTTGCAGTTGCCAGGAGTAACGTGATGGCCGCCACGCTGCCCGCGGCGACGTGGAAGTAAAGGGGAGGAAGCCGGAAGCTGCCCGAAGCTGCCGGGAGCCGACCCCACGCTCCGGCACCCAAGGGCGAAGTGAGCAGTTCGGGACACCAGCGGAGCTGTGCCGGTGTCCCGGGAAGCGCCGCCTTAAAAGTACCCAGGCGGGAGCCAGAAGATGACGGAAGGGGAAAGGTGTGCGGCGTGGCCAACGGGGACTCTTCTGAGAGCGTCCCGACGGTTGAAGAGGCCAGCCAAGGAAGAAAGTCGGCGGGTCTGCCCGGGGCTCTCAGGAGTTGAGAGAGCCCTGCCTGGCGTCCAGGGGAGTCCGAAAGTCCCAGAGGAGACCACGAGGGAGTCTCCATTGAGTGGAACGCTACTCCCCTCCAGCCGGTTCCTATTTCCCTTGAGCGGTCCCGCAGGGCAGTGGTCCTCTCCAACGTTAGAGACCCATTCCTTCCCCCACCTTAAGAGTCCCCCGAGCGGGGCTCACCAGCACAGTTGTGGCCATTAAGACTTTTGGCTCACAGCGGCGCCACAGTTGTGGGCCGCTGCAACAAGGGGCATATTTGTTTATTATTAGAGCCTGTGCGTGGCTCTATTAGGGGCATTTTTATTTCAGAGGCATATTGTTTGTTAAGCCCCATTTGGCCCCATCATTCTTAGAGCCTGAGGGCTCCAACTAAGCCCCATCCGTTTCCAGAGCCTAGAGGGCTCCAAGAGGGGCACCTTTTTGTCCTAAGGGCTACGGAGAGCCCTTGTCGCATTTTCTCCTACCTCACAGCTGCCCAACAAGTAGTGGGTAGCTGCGCCGTTTAGGTTCTTCAGTTTTAGGGGACCTGTCCTTTGAGATTACACAGCTGCCCAGCAAGTAGTGGGCAGCTGCCACGTTTAGGCTGTTCTTTGTGCATTGTTGCATTTTCGCTGCGTGCGCAGCCAGCCCGGACATTCTGGACATCAGGCATTTGAGCCCTGGGGAAGGCCAGTTGGCCTGGGGTTCAGTATCTAATGTGATTCTGCGCACAGTGATGGTATACTGTCTGTGATGGTGATTACCTAATGCCAAATGTGCTTTATGCGTAATGTGCAATGCCTTTTTGCCTGTGATACCTCTAACTGTGTTTTCATGCTTAGGAGGTTGTTTTGCCTAGTACAGTTTATACTAGTGAGTTTATGTTTACCTGCGTGGCCTATGGTGACTAGTATTGCGTAGTGTGTACCTACCTTTTACCAGTGGTTACTGGTTGTGTTCTAAAATTGTTATTTTGTGCTACAGTTGTTCTAAGTGCTATTTCTACTACGTGCTGATTCTGACAGTGGCCCACGTGGCCCTGTCCTGTGTAGATAATCCCCTGTAAATACTGCCCAGTGCCAGCTGGCACAGTGTATCTGTGTGATTATGATCTAATGTGTCTATGGTAATACAAAGGCCATTTTTATATATAACCTTGTGTGGAGTTCCTTTTTGTGGTGTGCCTAGTGTGTTGCTGCTGTGTGTGTGTGTTGCGCAAACGCTTTACACATTGCTTCCGGCATAAGCCTTACTGCTCGTGTCACATTGGCAAGGGGGTGAGCAGGGGTAATCTTGGCGTGTAACTCCCTTGCCCTAACTAGAGTGGTGGTTTCTGCCTGGCTTTGGCGCAAACCTTAGCCAACCAGAAATCCCATTTCTAACACCATCACATTCATAAACCCAATCCTTGTCAATATGGTTCTTGTTTCACTCTTCACCAACACATGACGATGGTTGGCTACAAATATGAAATGAGTTTGATACTTCTCAGTCGGACGGAACTACAATACCCATTGGTAGGACCTGTCTGCAGTATTTTGATCAGTAGCCAATGTTTTCAAATATATGTAGTAAGTGAAGTCTCTCCAAATATAGTTCGGACACGAGGTAGGTGGGATCAGATCAATCTATGATTCCTCCAACTTATTACAGTATGCTGTGTCAAGAAACCATAGGTCTTTAGCAGCAAGAGGACTACCACACATGTTAGCACCATCCTTCTGCTGGTCACCTATAGGACAAGGGCCTCAAATCTTCTCATGGCACTCTGAACAGAAGCATTTTTATTTATTTATTTGTTTGTTTGTTTATTTATTTACAGACAACTGCATCTACCACATACTAAACTCCTTCTTGGAGTAAGAACCTCAGATGAATCGCTCAGGAATTAACAAAATATCTAGGGCCAGGCGGATTTACAAACAGGAATGTAATTTGAGATGTGACCTATGTACTAATAAGTCTCATTGCAAATCGTCCACTCGCAGGTGGTCTCAAAATGACCTGTCTCATGAATATTAATGAGGCAGGTCACAATTGTGACACCCTGTGATTGGCTGCCAAAGTGGGGATTGAGCCATACAAGGCAGAGAAAGTCTAAGTCCCTGCATTTGCTTTCCAAATTGGGAAAATCATTTTGAAATCAGCCTATGTCCATTAAAGACAGAGTTGATGCTTTAAAAAAGTGTTTACCATTTGGGGAGACATTAGGGAGAACAAGCAGGGATCCCCTAGGGTGCTGCCTGACTCCCTTCCCAAGGCCACTGACATAATTAAAAAAGGGGAAGGTGTCCATAACGGACAGCTTCCTCTTTGCGAATCAATTACCACCCCATCTCAGGGAATAGTAACTCACCAATGATTTGCAACATTAGTTGCAGTCACAAACTACTGAAACATTCCGTTTAGAATATGAGCGGGACTTCCCATTATTGGCCCCTTTTTTAGGAGATTCTAAAAGAATTGCAAAATCTGTTTTAAAAATCATAATGTACTTTCCAACTTGTAAAAGGTCTTTTGTGCATTAAGAAACCCCATTTTGTGGCAGTACACTCTGGGATTTTGCAAACTGCAAAGCTTGGTCCTGCAAAAGGGCTTTGTACATCAGGCCCTAGTTCTCCCGTCCTTTCCTAAACAGTGGTATGGAATCCATTTCCTACAATTTAATGGAAGTTTGTTTCAGATGAGAGGCCCTAGAGCAGAAAATTTACATTCTCCACAGGATGCATCGATAGCTCAAGGTACTGAAATGGGCAAAAGATATCTTAACTGAAGCACTCGGTGTGTCAGTACCTGTAGATCTTACAAACTAGGTAAATTGGAACTTGTCCATTGAGTTATTTGTGTACCAAATTTACAGCATAGTTTTGCAGTAACCTGCATATGTGATCTAAGTCAATCAAAAGCCCTGTTATCCCTCCGGCACATCCACAACTACCTGCCAGAAAGCTAAAACGAGCCGACACTTCCAAGATGCATTGAAGAATTTTGCCACAAGACACCACATGCCCTATAATTTAGCACTGCAGAGGGCTATACCGGTTGTTAAAGGTCCTGAACCCGAGTTATACAGTGGGAGAGGACCTTTAACAACTGTTATAGCCCGAGGCAGAAGGGCTATAAGGCTATTAGAACATTCCACACACTAAGGGTAGATTGTCGTAAATTAAATAAAGCAGACACATGAAGACAAACTGTAGAATGTTGGAGCTCTGGGCTTATACTAGCCAATATAAGCCTGGAGCTACTCCATTGTCTTCAATGAAGCGCTCAACATTTCAATGTTCTAATTACCTCTCTAACCATATCACGGTCCATCACACATAAAGCAACAATGTCCAATGAACATGCTTCCTTACATTGACATAGGTCCCTTGTTTGTAAAGATCTCATACCACTAATCAAGCACATTAACAACAGAGCAGTGCTATTCACTTAGGGCCTGATTACGAGTATGGTGGTCCAAAGACTGCCGTACTTGCAGTGGCACTCCAACTGCTGCCTCCTCGGCGGTCCGACCGCCCGAACATGACTGTTGTGGTGGGACTGCCACAAGACTGCTGCCACCGCCAGGATCCTGGATCCCGCAGCGGTGGGGAAAGCGGCACGGATGGGAGGCGGTGCCAATGCCGGCACCTCCTGCCCAATCATGACCTGCCTTTTGTACCTACCTTTTTAGGGCGTGGAACACGCCCTGAAAAGGTTGGCAGAAAGGCAGAAAAGGGGCCCCAAACAGTGCCTCAGGGCAATTTTGCCCATTGGGCAAAGTGCATGGGGGCACATGTTGTGCCCCCTCTCACTGCACTTTTGCGATAGCACTGTGTGCTATGCACAGCATGGTGCATGGTACATAGTGCACCCGACATTCAAGTGAAGATGCCACTGTGGCGACATATGCTTCAGGCTCTCTATGAACCGTTGCAGTGGCACTGACAACACAACACCGCCATCCCGGTGGAATATTCATAAGATGGTGGTTGGGAGGTTGCCAGCTTGGCGGCGTTCTCCAAACCGCTGCAACGTCGGTCTAGCGGTCAGATCGCCAAAGTCATAATTGGGCCCTAAGTCCTACTGAAACAATGCATCAATTTCAACACCCCACAATGGGAAATGTTTGCGATCTTCTTCTGTCAAATGAAGTTATAGTTCCGAGCAACTAGCATCTAAAACCACTGGACTATTTCACACGTTCCTTAAAATAGTTGTACAATATAGCATTTGGTCAACAGGTCAACAAGGTACTAATCCAAAGCATAAAACAATCCCCTAAAGAAATTTTATCAACAATCTTGTTAAATAGGATTAGATTGTTTACAACTTGACACATTTTCAGTTTTCTACAATTGTATGGTATTTGTGGAGGTAAGAACACCAATAAAATGATGCGTACATTAAAACAAGACCCCTGAGGTATGTAGACTTTGAGGTGACTCCATTTTATGTCTGATGGCTATGGTCCAAGTATCTTACTTGCAGTAGTAAAGATGACAAACTCTTACAACTGCATCCAAGCAGATCTGGTGCAAGGTCAGCCCTTCTCAGTGTTTCATGAGTTTACATATGGTAACACTAATGGCTTTCAATTGCTCTGCGGAAAGACTAATAATCGCTCATAGAAGTAGTGCAGGGCTCAGGAAGCGAAGCTGATGTGCAATGACTCCACTTCAGGTTACGGGCAAAAAAAACAACAAGTTGGGCCCAGAGCATTCACCAGTAGAAGCCACTCTTCTGAAATACCAAGAGCTTCTTGAGAGCACAGGTAGAGAGATCTATGATAGCTACTTATCAAAACACGCGGGTTAAGCAAACGCAATGGTTTTCCCACTTTTATGTTTTTACTTAGGTATTTTGTCCATCCACGCTTTTCCATAAAAAAGAGAGATTTAAAAAAAAATTGAACTTCTCTTCACAGGAAAAGAAAATTACAGGAAAAGAAGAACGAAGGGATATTACAACATAGAAAGGAGAAAGGGAGATATGTAAAGTATATGTAAAGTAAACTCATGTGGGAATGCATAGGCACTTTCTGGGTCAGAGAAAGTAATACAAGCTCTGAAGATGGGCCAGATTGTTAGAATGAAAACAGCCTCACTGAAGTAAAAATACTTAGTTTTTAAATATCGTGGTATGGATTTTTTAAGAACCCTTTGGTCAGCCATTACTTTACTGAGCACAAGACATTGTTTTTTGGTCAGCCATTAATTTACTGAGCACAATATATTGTTTCTTTTATTTTCTTTGAAATATTTATTATAGCACAAACACAGCAATATGGCAGCAGAGCACAGTAACTGTAAAATATGAGCAGATACAGAATAAACTAGGGAGAGGAATCAATCAGGGAAGTAATATTTTATTTATTTAAATTGACAACTGATATTTGGTTTTTGAAGAGCATTGTGATCTGACATATGGGTGGTGTTGTGTTACATTGAAAAGGTTTTACAAAAATATGTTAAATGCCCAAGTAAGATCCCCGATTTCCAGAGGCATTATACTAAGTAGGCTGGACTACTGTAAAGCCCTCCTTTTGGGAGCCCCTAGTTATTTACTAAAGAAATTAGAATGCGTTCAGATAGCGACATTAACACTTAATAGACCTCGGAACTCTTTCGCCTCCGGTGCACTCAGAGATCTCCAGACTAAGAAAATATACTCCTGGTAGGTCCCTCCGATCAGCTACACTTACTTATGTCCAGGAACAAAGATTCAACAAAGTTCGACAGGGAGGACGCGCCTCCATGTTGAAAACAGCTCAGTTATGGAATAAACTGGCAATCTCACTAAGATCTCAAACTGACCTGTTTATGTTTAGGAAAGCCCTTAAAACTTGGCTCTTCCCCCATTAATTATTGGGGTAAATCTCTGTTTTTTTCTGACTATAATATCCTCTCTCATTTTTTATGCCTCTACTGATGAGTCTAGCTAGCGCCAGGATACCATTCTGGTCACAGTGCGCTCTATAAATAACCAAATACAAATGAATTCAAAGCAACTACGTAAGCACTTGAGGGACGTCTGTGTACTTATTACCTGATCAGCAACACACATCTCTGACCGCCTAAGGTGCATTTGATATCTCCAGGATACAGCAAAACCCCATAGAACAAGAAGGATGGCTTTGACTTAAGGAGATTGCTGTAAAGTTTCCATTGATTTAACCTCATCGCTGCAGCGCATATTTTTGCGCTTTGCGGCTTTTTTCAAAAAGCCGCGTTAGATGACGAGCTCAGCTCGTCATCCGCACACGCCCCACGTGGCTGATGACGAGCTCAGCTCGTCATCAGCATCGAAGGGGTTAATCTACACTCCCTCCACCCCTTTTCACTTCAGTCTGCCTCCTCCCTCTCTGTTCCTCATTGCCTTAGAATGGCGGATGGCTTTTGAATATATGTTTCACTGAACTGTCAGTTGTTGTGAAGCAGTCCAGTGCTTGACCCGATGTTGATGATGCTCGTTTATCAATCCTTTCTGGATCCCAGCTTCTATTTGTTTATACGTTTGAAGTCTTTATATCGAAGATTACCAGAAACAATCAAGTCACTCCTAACTAACTTCATTTTGTCAACTGAACAGCAGCTTGTCTGCAAGGAAGTCAGAGGAAAGGATAGTAATACCTATACCAATTTATCTTAACCTTCTATTTGGTGTGTAAATTCATGAGTTCCTTTTATGAGGCTATATATTTTGGTGAATATGCAGAAGAAGGCCCATGTTGAATTGTGACCCTGTGAAAGTAGCCCAGACCAACAGTGCAGTGTCTTGATTCTCTGTGTTCACTAAGGGCCTGATTGCGATGTCAGCAGACTGACGTCTGCCCGACATCGCCTCGGTCTCCGATCGACCGACCTCCGGTTGGCGGTCCTGACAACGCCATTACAATGTGACTGCACATGGTGCGTTTGTATGCTCCCATTTCCCTGTATAAGCTTGTGCGGCAGCTGTAAACTGGCCGTAGCACCAGGACCGGCTCTAGGCATGTGCAAGCTGTGCACCTGCACAGGGCCACCAAACCCCAGGGGCCACCACGCCAATATATATCCTTAATATATTAATCCTCTGAGGATGGATACATATTTGCGTGGTGGCCCCTGGCAGGGATTTGGCGGCCTCTAGCTCTGTTCCACTTCTAAACTCCCTGACCCTCTCCCCTCTTTACTGGCCTGCGCGCTCCGCCCCGCCCGGACCCCCTCATCCGGGCCCCCTACCTACGCTCCCTGCCCAGGGCCACCATTAGCCTAGAGCCGGCCCTGGTAGCACAAGCTGTGATGGAGAAATGGGGCCTGTTTAAATCCCTGCACCATGTCTCACACGGTGCAGGGATTTGTGCCCCGCAGGCCACCAACTGGAGCCTGCAGAGATAGGGGGGCCCTGCTAAGGGCCCCCAAAGTCACTTTCTGACAGGCTTTTCATGTCGGAAAGCCCAACATGAAAAGCCTGTCAGAAACGGACATCATAATCCCCATGGCATAAACGCTGTACATAGGGGATTATGAGTGGCCTTGAAGTGTCCGACGGGCAGCTTGAGCCCGTAGGAAGCCATTCAGACCAACCGGACAGTTTCAAATCTGACAGCCTTAATAAGTCTATCATAATAAGGCTGACGGCTTTGAAACCTACGATATGAGTCGGAAAGCCTCCGAACTGTGGTCATAGGCTTTCAACTCACATTGTAATAGGCCCCTAAGTGGATGCGTTGATTACCTGCTGGTAGTCTTCAGTACTTTGAATCAAGTCATCCCTATCAAAGTCCTGACTCAACTTAACAAGCCAGGACTGTGGAGACACACTAAAGACTAATAGATGCTTTATTGAGATGAAAAAAAAATTACGGCATTGGCCAAGATATCAGAATAGCATATAATTAATTTATGATGGGTTTCATTTCTGTTTTCAAGTTTCAATGAAAACTATATGTTTTGGGAAAAAGAATAGTATATAACTAACGGACAAAGGGCAACATGATGTCAATAAAGAGAGTAGGATATCTTTTTTGCCATTTAACTGGTCTGCAAAGAGTGAAAGTAATCACACAATTTTCCTAATGAAATGTCACAAAATTCCATGAAAGATTCACAAAATTATAATTTTGTACTAAAATGTAATTTGCTGAAATCTCGCATCACTTTCTCACTCAAAAGTGCACCTCACATAAAAAATGGCATGAGATAGTGGCAGGAGACTGGTTCGCACAGGCAAGACATTTTCTTTGTGAATCAGTCTCCCACTGATAGCTCACAAGACTTTTTAATATGAACTGCAAGCTCGGGTAAAAAAAAAAGGATATGCAGAATTACATCAGTGGCAGCGCCTCCGCTAAGACGGAGGAGCATAACCCCACTGCTCCGCAGCAGGAAACATAACATGATAATAACTTGCGTTATTATCATTTTATGTTTCCTTCTGCTGCTGCAGCTTTCTAGGCAGGTCGGTGCTGCTCTGAGGACAGAAGAGCAGGGGAGGAGTGGTTTACCCGCTCCGAAGTGCACATGACTGTTTGGTCAGCCCTGTTGGGCCACCCAAAACAGTAATGCGCACATCCCATATTCTCCATGCAGGCAGGCCCGGACTGGCCGTTGCGGGCACCGGGCAATCCCCCGGTGGGCTGCATGGTTGGGGCCGGTTTTGGGCCCCTGGGGGCCGTTTTATGTTACAGGGCCGTTTTTGCAGCTATGCTGCAAAAACGGCCCTGTAACAAAAACGGCCGAAAACCGGCCCTGGCACAGAGCGCGGTCGCACCCCCACCCCTCCTCCCGGAGGGGGGTGAGGGGGGTCGGCCGAGCACTTTGCCAGGGCCGGTTCTGGTTCCCAGTCCGGCCCTGCATGCAGGCTGCATTAAAGCCTGCATTTAGAACATGCCCAGGCCCCCATTCCCTGGCTGAGCGCTAATCCACGACACTCAGACCAATCACAATGCTGTATTACAGCGCTGTGATTGGCTATTGGGAGCCTGGTGCTTCCTGCTGTTTCCTGTATCCTGCTGCAGTACTGGAGCAGGAAGAAGAGGATGGAGGAGAGGCGGCGGGCAACTGGCTGTCAAAGGTAAGTGTTTATTTTTTACTTTTTCGCTCCCCCCCTCTGCCCCCGCCCCACCACCGAGTCTGGTAGCAGCAACTACTGAATCACATATTTCGATATTCAGGTACATTTTACGAATTTCTTGTAATGCAGAATTCAGGAGTTTTACTTTCCCATAGCCTGGACCTTACTTTAGCTACAATGTGAAACATTACTTTCACAAACATACCTCTCCGGTTAACTCATGATTTTACTAACTGAAATATTCACTCCGCATCAAGAGCACAGTGTTTGCCACTTTTAATATGTGATGATTTTACTCGGGTGGTATTTGGCTACCTCGAATATATGCCTTTGCAAGTCTCTTCCTTGCTCATGACTCACAGGCAAACGCAAATCAAACAGCTGTAGGCGAGAACTTCAAAATAAAATAAAATGCAGAAACAGAACAGTCTGAAAAAACCCAAAGTACAACTAAAGGGAAAATAAGAGGCTAGAAAACTTTCCCATATTTTTTGGTTCGCTACCATTGCACCTGAAGAACCATGGATGTGAGAAAAAAATGATAGTATTTAGGAATGTTGAAAAATAATAGTCCCCAATACAGTTCAAAGTGTGTTACATTTCCTTACCTTGAAATGCTGCTAGGACAGTGCCCAAGCCCCAGCTCGCACTCCTCGCGCACACTCTGCCTTTCTTTCTCTCTCTCACCTTGCTCCCTCTCCTGCTCTCTCTTATGTCCTCATTGTTGCTTGCTTGCCAGTTTCTGACCTTTCTGCTTGTTCTGTGCCGCTCTACCACTGCTGCTTTCTTTCCCATTTCTGACCTTTTTGCTCGTTCTGTGCCATTCTCCACTTCTGCTTTCTTACACATTAGTGACTTTCCAATCTTTTTCTGCCGCTCTGTGGCATCTTTCTTCCCTCTCTCTACTCCTGCTTGCCCCTTTAGCCTCCCTCGACTTCAGCCCGTGCTACCTTCCCAAGGGGCAACTACTCATCTCCCACTCTCGCACACCCCGTCCACTCCCACCTCCCAGGACCTACTTAATGGAGGCTGCAGCACAGCCGTGCTTCAAACGAGCACAGCAAGCGCACCGCTGGCAGGCCTTTGCAAGTCTGTCAGTGGCCATATGCACCTAGACCATGTCCCGGGCTAGGAACGCTGGCCCAGCAACCCCCCACAGGTACACCTCCCTCACAGTTAACAAAAAGAGAGAAGACCCCACATGTTCCAGGGAACAGGGTACTACAGACACTGAAAAGTCTCAAGATAATCCCTGGAAAACTGTTACATTCACTCGCACTCCCTATTCTAAGTGACTGGTCAGAAACTATTTTATACCGTTCACAGACTTTTATTAAAAACATACATATAGAAAAAATTCATTACACAATACAATTCATAAATAAAATCAATTTGTGCACACAGTAAAAAGCAACATTAAAAAATTCATAAACATATAAAGATGAGGCAGGGAGAGAAACAATTTTTTACAAATGCAAAAGTGTCAACATATTCAATAATAAGTGAGAACAATATATTAATCTAAGGCAAGAGATGTTTCCTATGAACCAAAACAGAAACTGAAACCCCTAATTTAAGCAAAATATCTATATCTGTTAATGATCATAAGATTCAAAAAAGCCCTATTTACATATTCAAATAAATCCTTTTTTGCAATACGCCTGATGTTAGGAATTTTCTGGGCTTGAATTCTACAAGACAAGAAATGCGTCGACAGAGACCATCCAGGGGCTTCCCCAACAGGGGGAGGGGGGGATATACCAGGAAACCCCAAATACGAGACCAAGAACAGGAGTACCAGAACAACCCGGCCCCTCAAGAATACAAGAGGACGAGGAACAAGGTCTACTGGAGGTAGGAACTACCCCAGTTATAAATCTGTCTAATAGAACTCTTACAGATACAGAAGAAGAAGTCCTCAGAATGGGTTTTAGCTTTGTACCCACTGTGGGCATTAACAAGTTTCAATTGGAAAAGGACCTTAGATCTTTCTTTAGGAAAATTAGGTTACGTAGATTTTTCGAAGGGAGACCAGAAAGGGACCCCCCCTCGGACTCGGGACTCAGAGCAAAATCAACCTTCACCCCTAGCATAGGCATGGTGGACAAAAACGTAGACATCTTTGAAAGCATGGTCAAAATGGAAGTAGGGAAGGTAGTAGAGAGTAAAAATTATATACAACATAATATCTCAAAAAACCAAAGAGAGGCACTAAACTCCTTAGCACAAGATACCCTGATTACCATAAAGCCAGCAGATAAGGGAGGGGGGGTAGTGGTGTTTAACACCAGTGATTATGAGCAGAGAGCACTATCCCTCCTATCTAATACTGAACATTATACAAGAGTACCTAATTGCAGACTAGCAGCTCTAAAGCGAGAAGTAACTTCCTTTCTAATTACTGCCAGGAATGAGGGAATAATCAGTGAAGAAGAGTTTAAATTTCTAAAAAATGATAATCCGAAAACACCAGCATTTTACGGACTCCCTAAAGTCCATAAGAGCATGGAGGATCCACCTTTAAGACCTATAGTGGCCTCCATTGATTCTCTTCTTGAGCCTCTAAGTATATACGCAGACAAATTTTTAAAGCCGCTAGTACAGGTGCAAAAATCTTACATTAAAGACACAACAGATATGATAACAAAAGTAGAGGGACTCAGTTTCAACAAAGATGCAGAATATATGGTAACTTTAGACGTAGAGTCTCTCTACACAAATATACCACAACAAGCCACAATAAATGTTATAAGAACATTGCTGGAAGAGAACGAAATAATAGGAGCAGAAAAGGACTTTATTGTCCAATGTGTGTCAATGGTACTTCTTAATAACATCTTTCTCTTCAAAAAAGACCTTTACATTCAGCGCAAAGGGACCAGCATGGGCGCAACTTGCGCACCGAGCTTAGCATGCATTTATGTGGGTATCTTTGAGGAGAGACACATATATAATGAAATGTGTCCTTTTTACGAAAATATCAAAAACTGGGTTAGATTTATCGATGATATTTTTTTCATTTGGTCTGGACCTGAACAAGTTTTAAAAGAGTTTTTATGTTGGCTTAATTTAGGAGATGAAAATTTAAAGTTCACAGCATCATACAGTAACTGTAAAGTAGATTTTTTAGACATAAGCATTAAGGTAGACAATAACCAGTTGGCGGTAGAACTGTATAAAAAGAAAACGGACCGTAATACGGTCTTACACTATAACAGCTACCACCCAAAAAGCCAGAAGGATAATATCCCCTTTGGTGAGTTCCTCCGCCTTAGGAGGAACTGTACCTCTGTAGAGGATTTCTATAAACATGCTGAAATGACCAAACAAAAGTTCTTGGATAGGGGATATCCAAAAAAACTTGTTAACCATTCACTAAAAAGAGCAAGATATTACAACCGAGAAAGCCTACTAGATAAAAAAGAAAAAAACAAAACGATGGATAAAATAGTTATGGTGAGTCAATTTTCTGGAATTGCCAACCAAATAAAAAATATAATTAACCATAACTGGAAAATATTAAATGAAGGAATGGAAACCAAACTCCCTAGGCCTCTTTATGCCTATAGAAAGAATAAAAACTTACGGTCCACTTTAGTACATACCTACAGAGAGGACATAACTGGAGTACAAAAAACCCTGACAGGGAAAAAAGCCATTGGAAACCACAAGTGTGGCTCCTGCAGTGTATGCGACTCTTGTGTAGTGACAAAAGAAATATCCTTAAATGGAGTATTACACAAGATAAACACACTAAACAACTGCAGAAGTAAAAATCTGATATACCTAATCTTATGCCCATGTGGCCTGGGCTACATAGGAGAGACAGGTAGAGAGCTGAGGACCCGTATAGGAGAACACAAATCAGCGATTAGACTCAGCAAAGAGAATGCTCCATTGGTGCACCACTGGAAAGAAAAAGGGCACACTGAGACAGAGTTAAAATGGATAATTCTAGAGAAAATGAAAGAACAAACAAGACTAGGTAACAGCACAAAAAAACGAAAACACCAAGAACAGTGGTACATGATGAAGTTTGATACTGTAAAGAGGGGGTTAAACACCAGAGAGGATTGGGATAGCCTCATTTAAGAAACACAAATGGGGAAGGGTAATCAGTGCATACATTGACAACGGTCACTGCATTATCCTCTAGTACAAAATAGAAAGGTACACAGGAGATATGAAATAGGGAAACCTATGATCTAATGATAAATGACTTCATATTACTAACATTCACATGCCCTCCAAGCGTCCCCAGAAAATCAAGATTGAACATAGGGTTCTAACCTGTGGGGATGACGTTATCGAATAATGGCACTCCATCCCTGCCTTTTGAATAATATATTTAGCTTTGCCCAAAGTGATTTAAAGCCCTTCAACAAATGGCGCCGTTTTTTGACTTTATCAAAGAAAAGGCACTACAACCCTGCCTTTCGAATAATATATCCAGCACTGTCTGATAATATGTACATCACCCAACAATGACAGGGGCTCATGATAGACAAATACATGCATACACGCATGCGTGACAATTCCGGCGTTCCGATGTGTATATCTTCGCTTATCGACACCTTTTAACTATGGCGCCCACATCTGCTAGGAAATTAAATGTATCTACGCGTGCGCGCTTTTCCCCTGGGAAAAAAACGCAGCTGTAAACAATGACCAGAAAGGGCGGTTGTTTTCCACATATAAACGGCTACGCTACAGCCTCACTCCAGCAGAGAGGCAACTGGAGGACTGGACGTACCCGTGGCTGCGCACGACAGCACAAGACTGAAGGTAAGCGGAAGGAACGAACGTAGACTGTTCTTTTTCCGTTTTCGCTTGCACGGCATGTAGAACAGGTCCCTTTGCCCCGCAGCATTATTATTTTAACAAGGCGCGTAATACAACGTCTGCGGTCTTTCTCCGGATCGTTCTAAAGGGTAAATCCTTTTTCAAATGGGAAGACTACCCATCAGCAGGGGACACGTGGGATACTTTTAATTTTTAATTTCTATGCAAACCCCCAAACGAGCGGCAGTACGAGAGTGCTGTAGAGGCTGAATAAGTTAACAGTAGATGCACCACCTCTGATTTCAACGGGGATTTGACAAGACTCAACCCTTTTTGACAACACTAGGCTATCCCCTTAAAATATGTAGAGGATAAGACCAGCAACTCTTAAGCCAGAAAAGGGAGCTAGTAATAGGCTGACATTAGTAGACAGAACCAAATAGTGAAACTTATTCAGAACTCTGGCTGTTTAATAAGAGGGGTAACAGGTATTAATGAATACCCAGTCTGGAATTAAAAAAATTAAATACAACAAATTAGAATTAAAATCTAAAAACTAAACATAGGTAACCTTTGTAAATTTGGGTTAAAAATTGTAATTTGCTCCCCATGCAGAGTATACTAGTGCTACTACACATCCCGTTACCATTATCCAAAGTGGAATGGGAGTGAAATAAAGAAAAGTAAACCACGGGAAGGAGGAAACCCCTGACCTTTGGAGGTATGTATACACCTACTGGGTGATAATGTAATGACGAGAGGCCATACTCACTCTAAAGTAAATGTTGGTATTATCATATATAGGGGCTCCATTGGACTAAGCAATACAAGGGATACATGCAAATCCTATGATCCAGAAGGCCCGAAACAGCGCAAAAAACTCTAAAAAATTCTAGACAACGTTCCATCGAGAAGCAAGGTAAAGCTATATTTCTTAAGGCAATAGGAAGACCGTATCCCTTTAGCCAGAAATGTTTGCAGACTATGAGGGATTGATTCAAAGGAACATATAGAATCCTCATAGTGATAACACTATCCCATGTGCATTTTACCTTCAGATTTTACTCCTCAAAGAGAAGATCAAGTACAATATCCAACTCTACGTGGATACGACCCTCATATTAGATATATGAGCCTTTCTAGCCAAGGTTAGTAATAATGGTGTGAATGGTGGGATTTAATTCATCTATGCAAAAACTGGTCATAAACTAGGTTATAACGGAGGTTGTAACACAAAAGCTAGAAAGCAACTTGAAAGGCAGGTCTAGCTTCACGGGAGGGTAGACAATAAATGGAAGGTAATGGAGGTCTGACAAAGACCAAATATGTTTCGTTAGAATGATGTATACATGGCACGAATAGAACCCTGGATGTTATAAATGCACTTAAATAAGACAATACCAATGTACTGATTAATCCTTTTCTACACACAGGAAGGATACCACATTTTAAACCCCTAGCCATCTTGAACTGTCCTGAAGAAGGTGTGCCAATATCCAAGGGCAATACACCGAAACGCGTCGACGCATTTATTGTCTTGTAGAATTCAAGCCCAGAAAATTCCTAACATCAGGCGTATTGCAAAAAAGGATTTATTTGAATATGTAAATAGGGCTTTTTTGAATCTTATGATCATTAACAGATATAGATATTTTGCTTAAATTAGGGGTTTCAGTTTCTGTTTTGGTTCATAGGAAACATCTCTTGCCTTAGATTAATATATTGTTCTCACTTATTATTGAATATGTTGACACTTTTGCATTTGTAAAAAATTGTTTCTCTCCCTGCCTCATCTTTATATGTTTATGAATTTTTTAATGTTGCTTTTTACTGTGTGCACAAATTGATTTTATTTATGAATTGTATTGTGTAATGAATTTTTTCTATATGTATGTTTTTAATAAAAGTCTGTGAACGGTATAAAATAGTTTCTGACCAGTCACTTAGAATAGGGAGTGCGAGTGAATGTAACAGTTTTCCAGGGATTATCTTGAGACTTTTCAGTGTCTGTAGTACCCTGTTCCCTGGAACATGTGGGGTCTTCTCTCTTTTTGTTAACTTGAATGTACAGCCTCGTGCTGGAGAGAATCTTGTGCTTTTCTAGGAAATCTACTCCTACAATTGCCATCTGGTCATCCAAAAAATTGTTTTAAATGGATTCAATGAAGACTTTCGGCTTCAGTGAGGACCAGCTAAATAAAATTCTAGGGGCCAACAGAAGTGGCAATTCCATAACAGTAATTCCCAATGGGGGAGAAAAATGGAATGAATTGGTAAATTTAAAAAAGAAAATTATTCGCACAGAATTACATGCCGAATTTATGGCACAATATGTCAGAGCTGGTACGATTCCTGTGGGACTTCAAGTCCGCAACGAACCGGGCCTCTTTGTTAATAATCCTAAATTTTTAGAAACTTGGACATTCATCTCAAACAGGTGTAGTCGAGATTGGATGATCCTAATTATAGAAACAGCTCAAAATACAATACTTATAGAAAAGAGGGAAATTGAAGAATTAGAAAAAACTCTAAGTGAAACCAATGCATTAGAAGAGGCAAAGAAAAAGATTGATGAAATAAACCAGGATATGCACGGCTACTGCGAATATTTAACCAATAAAAAAACTTCCAAACTAAGAAAAGATGTAACAAAATTCACCCAAGAGGTTATCTACCCGTTCCTTAGAAAAGAATATTATACAGAAAAACCAGAACAAAATTGGGACAGAGGGACGAGGGGTAGATTCCAAAACAGACGCCCGAGACACATGAACTTCTCCGGCTCCTCAGAGAGTAGTGGGGGAGAAGAAGAGATACCCCATAGAGAAGAGGGAAGCTATAACCATCAAAATAGAAATTACGATGATTTTTTAGACCAGCGCCCACAGAGACCATCCAGGGGCTTCCCCAACAGGGGGAGGGGGGGATATACCAGGAAACCCCAAATACGAGACCAAGAACAGGAGTACCAGAACAACCCGGCCCCTCAAGAATACAAGAGGACGAGGAACAAGGTCTACTGGAGGTAGGAACTACCCCAGTTATAAATCTGTCTAATAGAACTCTTACAGATACAGAAGAAGAAGTCCTCAGAATGGGTTTTAGCTTTGTACCCACTGTGGGCATTAACAAGTTTCAATTGGAAAAGGACCTTAGATCTTTCTTTAGGAAAATTAGGTTACGTAGATTTTTCGAAGGGAGACCAGAAAGGGACCCCCCCTCGGACTCGGGACTCAGAGCAAAATCAACCTTCACCCCTAGCATAGGCATGGTGGACAAAAACGTAGACATCTTTGAAAGCATGGTCAAAATGGAAGTAGGGAAGGTAGTAGAGAGTAAAAATTATATACAACATAATATCTCAAAAAACCAAAGAGAGGCACTAAACTCCTTAGCACAAGATACCCTGATTACCATAAAGCCAGCAGATAAGGGAGGGGGGGTAGTGGTGTTTAACACCAGTGATTATGAGCAGAGAGCACTATCCCTCCTATCTAATACTGAACATTATACAAGAGTACCTAATTGCAGACTAGCAGCTCTAAAGCGAGAAGTAACTTCCTTTCTAATTACTGCCAGGAATGAGGGAATAATCAGTGAAGAAGAGTTTAAATTTCTAAAAAATGATAATCCGAAAACACCAGCATTTTACGGACTCCCTAAAGTCCATAAGAGCATGGAGGATCCACCTTTAAGACCTATAGTGGCCTCCATTGATTCTCTTCTTGAGCCTCTAAGTATATACGCAGACAAATTTTTAAAGCCGCTAGTACAGGTGCAAAAATCTTACATTAAAGACACAACAGATATGATAACAAAAGTAGAGGGACTCAGTTTCAACAAAGATGCAGAATATATGGTAACTTTAGACGTAGAGTCTCTCTACACAAATATACCACAACAAGCCACAATAAATGTTATAAGAACATTGCTGGAAGAGAACGAAATAATAGGAGCAGAAAAGGACTTTATTGTCCAATGTGTGTCAATGGTACTTCTTAATAACATCTTTCTCTTCAAAAAAGACCTTTACATTCAGCGCAAAGGGACCAGCATGGGCGCAACTTGCGCACCGAGCTTAGCATGCATTTATGTGAGTATCTTTGAGGAGAGACACATATATAATGAAATGTGTCCTTTTTACGAAAATATCAAAAACTGGGTTAGATTTATCGATGATATTTTTTTCATTTGGTCTGGACCTGAACAAGTTTTAAAAGAGTTTTTATGTTGGCTTAATTTAGGAGATGAAAATTTAAAGTTCACAGCATCATACAGTAACTGTAAAGTAGATTTTTTAGACATAAGCATTAAGGTAGACAATAACCAGTTGGCGGTAGAACTGTATAAAAAGAAAACGGACCGTAATACGGTCTTACACTATAACAGCTACCACCCAAAAAGCCAGAAGGATAATATCCCCTTTGGTGAGTTCCTCCGCCTTAGGAGGAACTGTACCTCTGTAGAGGATTTCTATAAACATGCTGAAATGACCAAACAAAAGTTCTTGGATAGGGGATATCCAAAAAAACTTGTTAACCATTCACTAAAAAGAGCAAGATATTACAACCGAGAAAGCCTACTAGATAAAAAAGAAAAAAACAAAACGATGGATAAAATAGTTATGGTGAGTCAATTTTCTGGAATTGCCAACCAAATAAAAAATATAATTAACCATAACTGGAAAATATTAAATGAAGGAATGGAAACCAAACTCCCTAGGCCTCTTTATGCCTATAGAAAGAATAAAAACTTACGGTCCACTTTAGTACATACCTACAGAGAGGACATAACTGGAGTACAAAAAACCCTGACAGGGAAAAAAGCCATTGGAAACCACAAGTGTGGCTCCTGCAGTGTATGCGACTCTTGTGTAGTGACAAAAGAAATATCCTTAAATGGAGTATTACACAAGATAAACACACTAAACAACTGCAGAAGTAAAAATCTGATATACCTAATCTTATGCCCATGTGGCCTGGGCTACATAGGAGAGACAGGTAGAGAGCTGAGGACCCGTATAGGAGAACACAAATCAGCGATTAGACTCAGCAAAGAGAATGCTCCATTGGTGCACCACTGGAAAGAAAAAGGGCACACTGAGACAGAGTTAAAATGGATAATTCTAGAGAAAATGAAAGAACAAACAAGACTAGGTAACAGCACAAAAAAACGAAAACACCAAGAACAGTGGTACATGATGAAGTTTGATACTGTAAAGAGGGGGTTAAACACCAGAGAGGATTGGGATAGCCTCATTTAAGAAACACAAATGGGGAAGGGTAATCAGTGCATACATTTATAACGGTCACTGCATTATCCTCTAGTACAAAATAGAAAGGTACACAGGAGATATGAAATAGGGAAACCTATGATCTAATGATAAATGACTTCATATTACTAACATTCACATGCCCTCCAAGCGTCCCCAGAAAATCAAGATTGAACATAGGGTTCTAACCTGTGGGGATGACGTTATCGAATAATGGCACTCCATCCCTGCCTTTTGAATAATATATTTAGCTTTGCCCAAAGTGATTTAAAGCCCTTCAACAAATGGCGCCGTTTTTTGACTTTATCAAAGAAAAGGCACTACAACCCTGCCTTTCGAATAATATATCCAGCACTGTCTGATAATATGTACATCACCCAACAATGACAGGGGCTCATGATAGACAAATACATGCATACACGCATGCGTGACAATTCCGGCGTTCCGATGTGTATATCTTCGCTTATCGACACCTTTTAACTATGGCGCCCACATCTGCTAGGAAATTAAATGTATCTACGCGTGCGCGCTTTTCCCCTGGGAAAAAAACGCAGCTGTAAACAATGACCAGAAAGGGCGGTTGTTTTCCACATATAAACGGCTACGCTACAGCCTCACTCCAGCAGAGAGGCAACTGGAGGACTGGACGTACCCGTGGCTGCGCACGACAGCACAAGACTGAAGGTAAGCGGAAGGAACGAACGTAGACTGTTCTTTTTCCGTTTTCGCTTGCACGGCATGTAGAACAGGTCCCTTTGCCCCGCAGCATTATTATTTTAACAAGGCGCGTAATACAACGTCTGCGGTCTTTCTCCGGATCGTTCTAAAGGGTAAATCCTTTTTCAAATGGGAAGACTACCCATCAGCAGGGGACACGTGGGATACTTTTAATTTTTAATTTCTATGCAAACCCCCAAACGAGCGGCAGTACGAGAGTGCTGTAGAGGCTGAATAAGTTAACAGTAGATGCACCACCTCTGATTTCAACGGGGATTTGACAAGACTCAACCCTTTTTGACAACACTAGGCTATCCCCTTAAAATATGTAGAGGATAAGACCAGCAACTCTTAAGCCAGAAAAGGGAGCTAGTAATAGGCTGACATTAGTAGACAGAACCAAATAGTGAAACTTATTCAGAACTCTGGCTGTTTAATAAGAGGGGTAACAGGTATTAATGAATACCCAGTCTGGAATTAAAAAAATTAAATACAACAAATTAGAATTAAAATCTAAAAACTAAACATAGGTAACCTTTGTAAATTTGGGTTAAAAATTGTAATTTGCTCCCCATGCAGAGTATACTAGTGCTACTACACATCCCGTTACCATTATCCAAAGTGGAATGGGAGTGAAATAAAGAAAAGTAAACCACGGGAAGGAGGAAACCCCTGACCTTTGGAGGTATGTATACACCTACTGGGTGATAATGTAATGACGAGAGGCCATACTCACTCTAAAGTAAATGTTGGTATTATCATATATAGGGGCTCCATTGGACTAAGCAATACAAGGGATACATGCAAATCCTATGATCCAGAAGGCCCGAAACAGCGCAAAAAACTCTAAAAAATTCTAGACAACGTTCCATCGAGAAGCAAGGTAAAGCTATATTTCTTAAGGCAATAGGAAGACCGTATCCCTTTAGCCAGAAATGTTTGCAGACTATGAGGGATTGATTCAAAGGAACATATAGAATCCTCATAGTGATAACACTATCCCATGTGCATTTTACCTTCAGATTTTACTCCTCAAAGAGAAGATCAAGTACAATATCCAACTCTACGTGGATACGACCCTCATATTAGATATATGAGCCTTTCTAGCCAAGGTTAGTAATAATGGTGTGAATGGTGGGATTTAATTCATCTATGCAAAAACTGGTCATAAACTAGGTTATAACGGAGGTTGTAACACAAAAGCTAGAAAGCAACTTGAAAGGCAGGTCTAGCTTCACGGGAGGGTAGACAATAAATGGAAGGTAATGGAGGTCTGACAAAGACCAAATATGTTTCGTTAGAATGATGTATACATGGCACGAATAGAACCCTGGATGTTATAAATGCACTTAAATAAGACAATACCAATGTACTGATTAATCCTTTTCTACACACAGGAAGGATACCACATTTTAAACCCCTAGCCATCTTGAACTGTCCTGAAGAAGGTGTGCCAATATCCAAGGGCAATACACCGAAACGCGTCGACGCATTTCTTGTCTTGTAGAATTCAAGCCCAGAAAATTCCTAACATCAGGCGTATTGCAAAAAAGGATTTATTTGAATATGTAAATAGGGCTTTTTTGAATCTTATGATCATTAACAGATATAGATATTTTGCTTAAATTAGGGGTTTCAGTTTCTGTTTTGGTTCATAGGAAACATCTCTTGCCTTAGATTAATATATTGTTCTCACTTATTATTGAATATGTTGACACTTTTGCATTTGTAAAAAATTGTTTCTCTCCCTGCCTCATCTTTATATGTTTATGAATTTTTTAATGTTGCTTTTTACTGTGTGCACAAATTGATTTTATTTATGAATTGTATTGTGTAATGAATTTTTTCTATATGTATGTTTTTAATAAAAGTCTGTGAACGGTATAAAATAGTTTCTGACCAGTCACTTAGAATAGGGAGTGCGAGTGAATGTAACAGTTTTCCAGGGATTATCTTGAGACTTTTCAACACCTCCCTCACACTCCGAGCCCTGAACACCGAGTGTCACCACAAATTCTGCTACTGTGCCACATGCTGCGCCATATTTAGGCCCTTTCACCTGTACGCACTGCTGCTTCACCTGCACAAGCAGACACACGAACAAGCCCCACCACCCGGACCACACTGCACGCAATGCACCACACCCTGCAGACACCGCCCAACCAACTAGCAATCTTTCTCATGAAATCATGCTTGTTGTGCAAACACGTCATCATGGTCTGGGACTTCGATACTACCCTGACCTGGCTCAGCCCTGCATCGGTTCCTGACATCGCCACCCCTGTCCGTGAAATATATAAGATCTCTCACTGAGACAGCACCAATAGACCAGGCAGGGGGTTGTGATCATTCACAATGAAACCATCCGTTGCACCACCACGACGGAAAATGACACCCGACCCTGGAACACCTGCCATACTTCCAGCTGCCACCAAACAAAAGCACCACTATCCAAGGAACCCGCGTCTACTGTAGAGGTGGGCGGTGAGCTCCGGCCCGCCAGCGGAGTTTGCAGAGTTCTTCCCACTTTGCGCTCCACTTGTAGCACAGAGTTCAGCAAAAACTCTGCCATCCACCACGGAGCGGAGTTTACCAGCGCGGACTGCTCTGCTCAACCGATAATTGGCTCCCCAATGTGACCTTTGCTGGTATTCCACCCAGTACGTAGAACGAGTTGCACAGGCCTCAGCATCTAGGTTGCCTTGATGACTGAATGGCCATGCCCCCCTCTTTGCACACCGTAGACCGTGGAACGCATATGCTCCAAGCCTCGGTATTGATGGAGTAAGGCTGCGCACATAAAGCGACTTGCTTGTACTCAAACCTCTCTAATAACTTATAATGTACTAAATAACATGTTTTGTGTACTAATAATTGCATTTCACGACATACTAGGTATCTAGGAGAAGCTTGTGTATGTGTTTTTACTAACAGTAATCCGCTTGCACTAAAATGGCTGCTGCTACGCAGGATTTCTTATTGAGCATGCATCTGTCATACTCATGTGACATGACGTATTACTTTTTTGCTTCTGCGCACTAGGACTAAGATGGCTGCTTTGTGTTACAGCATGCATGATGATTGCACTGCTGCTTTTGCTAAGCTGTTTGTTTTGCCTAAACACTAAACGCAATAGTTAAAATAAAATAATGGGAATAAAGTAGAGATAAGTGGTATACAGTACATTCATTTATTCGGTGTTCTAAAACTGTTTCTTTTCTATTCTTACATGTAACGTAATCTTGGGCCTGAGAGGTTGTATTACTCCACCTTAAAAACCCACACTGCGCATGTCAATCTCCAGGAGGAGCGGAAGTCATTTGTTATTGAACCAATGCCAAGCTATCATCACACTAGAAGATGCGCCTGGAATCTGACTTGATGACCCCAAGCGGAAGACAAACTGTTAACAAATCTATTTCTATAAGAACATCCATTGGTGGGTGGAATAAAGATGTATGGAAAAATTAAATTGATAGACTTAATATTCAGGAGAAAAAGTTTCATTTTAGTATGGTGTGATGATCTCTCCCCGTCTTTAGTCCAATCAAAATTGGGGATCCTTACACTTGCAACATTGAAGGGTGGTACACTGCCCTGAAAAATAGTATAACTAGAGTAGGCTTAGCTAGTTAATTTGTCCCACTTGTCCGAATATCTGATCTGTCACTGACCCAACGCACTCAATAGGTGATTGGGGGCAGAGGTGCTGGCGGAGCCCTCTGTCAGAAGATTCGATAACCCAATCGGGGTTTGGGAACTGGATGCTTGTGGAGCACTCTGTCCAAATACTTTCTGACCTTGTCAGGGTTTAACTGTTAGCTGCAGAGAGGGTCCAACGCAGGCGTTTGTCCTTTAGCTGCGGGTGCCGGTTCTAGCCTGAGGTGGTCCTGTCCTGATCCAATTTGGTCCTTACTTGTCCTGATTCTGGTTCACACCTGTTCTTTTCTGCTGGTACCTGCATCTTGGCGTTCTGTCCTTTATCCCAGCCCGTGGCCAGGTTTGGTCTTCACACTACTCTAGGTAATTATAATTAATGTGGGTTCGTCATCGTACTGTTTTCCCTTCTTTACCCTTCTTATGTTTCAATGTTTAATGAAAGTTTCTCATTTTATTTCATATTAATCATATTCTTGCTGATCGATCAAGTTTCAATTAATGTAGTATGGACATTAACATTTAATAATTTTCATAGATAAACAGTTTAAACCTTTCCCGAGTTTGTGGCTATTTTTATTACAAGAAATGTTATTTGCTACCTATTTTCTTGCTAACTCCCTGATCCAATAGGTCTCTAGGTACCGGTGACTAGGATTGGTAAGTCAAATGGTATAGGACCTGAATGGTTAAACAACATTTTGATCGAGCGTAGGTTTACCTGTTCAAATTGTGTGTATGTAGATTTATTGGCCCAGGTGAGTATAGTAAAAATCTAGGGCAGGTGAGCCCGCGCTCTATCAGTTCTTTTGGTAGCAGAGGTAAGGTTTGGATTTAGTTAAGAAAGGTAGTTAGTTGTGGTAAATTGAATTGCATTTATGTATTTGAATTTATGTTGATTATATGTATTAACCAAACCTGTTCGTATTTGTTATATGCTTGTTTTGGAATCCCCGGGGGCAGAATTGCGGGTGGTAAATGGAACCAACACTGCCGTGAGGTCACTTGCCTGTAGGAAGTAAGTGCATGGTTAGGTAGAACCGGAAGCACTTTTTAGGGACTTTTCTGTATAAATGTGTGAATAATTGATAGCAAAGAGTTCACTGGCAAAACTTTGGTGCATTATCACCTAGAAAGGGTCACACTGGAGGAGTAGCAGGTTCTTCTGAGTTGATTGACAGCAAAGGGGTTCGCTGGTGAAACTTTGGTCTTAAATACACCTAGAAAGGGTAAGTCCGAGGGAGTAACAGGTTCTGCAATGCTTAAGTGAAGGGTAGACGGAAAGGATCTACTCGCAGTGTATGAAAATGGTCTTTTATGTGAATTAGTCACTCAGGCACAGTGGCGAATGTTTCTACGTTGTCGATTAATGAAAATTCAAATTCTTTAAGTGAAAATAAATACGTTTCGTATTACCTTGCAAAGGAGGGAGTCAGTTGCGAAGCTGCACTGACATCACTCAGAGCCGCGCTGGTATTGGCTGAAACAGCGGTTGTGTAGCTGAAGTAGTAATTGTAAAGGAGGGGTGAGTGCAGGAGCGTGAGAACTAGTCTCATGAGAAAAGCCATGCAACTATTGGTTGGATTTATTTTGAATTCAAAATTTTGATTGGTCACTGAAAAATAAAAGACGCGCTGGTATTGGAAGTATTTTGTAAACAAATTGAGAGTCATCCTAAAGGTTTTGGTTCAAAATATATGTGGCATATAGGTCCGATTGTAGAAGGTAGACCCAGATAGAAAATATCTAGGGTTTGCACAAGAACAGTATATAAGAGGAAGACCTTATATCATGTACGGAGAGAAAAGAAAAATGTCATTCATTAAAAGAATTAGGAACTTTTTCAAGAAAGATAAAGCAATTAAAACAAGAGAAGGGATTATTATTCCACCACCAAATATGCCTGCATCATATATGATGGTTGAAAGGGGCTATCACAATTGGATTGAGTCCCCTAAAGATGATGGTGTTTTAGCATTTCCAGAAAATGGTACTTTTAATGGCAGAATTTTGTACAATTTGAGAGCTCGCATGAATGAATTAGATCCCAGACCTAGATTAACACAATATGAGGCAATGGAGGAATAGGAGACTGAGGCTTTTGAGCGAGACAGACCCAGAAGTAACAGGAATTGGAGTAAGTTTATCCCAGATTTCCAAAAGAGACAAGAGACAAACAAATGAAACAATGGAGACCATGTTAGTAGATGGATTGTACCCTGTATTGACTTTAGAAGAACCTATAGGAAGTAGGCAGACAGAGAAAACGAAAATGTAAGGATTAGTGGTGAATCGGATGATGATTATTTGGAGGATTTATTAATGAAAAATCCACCACTTTATAATGAGGAGCCAAGTATAGTTAATCCAAGTGCTCCGTTCCTGAAACCACCTTTGAATCCGCAAGTGGTACATGAGACTTCAATAGAAAAGGTACTTCAGGAAAGAGAACAAGAAGCATTATATAATCAAAGAAGTGAGTTAATTCAGAAAATTCCCAATTGAATACAAGTCCTGAAGGCTTGACAATTCCGGTAACTATTGGCCCGGTTGTTCCTCTGTACGGAGATAAATAGCCTAGTCCTAAAAATACAGTACTAACTACACCTGTAGTACGGCCCAGAAAAGAACCCTTAATAATTGATGATCAAGCAAGTGAATGCGAGTCAGTGATTTCCTTGATGGATTTACCTATAAGAGAACCAGTGAGTGACTCGGTCAGGAAAACCACTCCTATAAATTCTAGAGTTGTACAGATAGAGAAATCCTCAGGTATGAGAAGTGCCACAGTGGTAACCCCAGAAGAAATAGAGAGATGGTCACGAGAAATAAAGAAACCAAAGTCATGCCAAAGGTATTGGACATATTCAAATTAAGAGTCGAATTAGAAAAAAAGATTGCTTGAAATGTGGGATTAGACAGGTTAAATACACTCAGTGAGGACGAATTGTTGTTCATATGCAAGAGCATAAGCAAGTATCCGAGAAGGGTGCCTACCCCGCTAATATATTTAATTGCCTCGAAGCGGGTGCCTACCCCGTGTTTTTGCAGCCTCTGGCATCTTGCAATAATAGTGGTGCCTAACCCGCATCTGGGTGCCTCGAAACTGGAGCCTACCCCGGGTTGCGGCTTGCAGTTGCCAGGAGTAACGTGAGGGCTGCACTGCCCGCGGCGACCTGGAAGTAAAGGGGAGGAAGCCGGAAGCCGCCGGAAGCTGCCGGGAGCCGACCCCGCGCTCTGGCGCCCAAGGGCGAAGTGAGCAGTTCGGGACACCAGCGGAGCTGTGCCGGTGTCCCGGGAAGCGCCGCCTTAAAAGTACCCAGGCGGGAGCCAGAAGATGACGGAAGGAGAAAGGAAGTGCGGCGTGGCCAGCGGGGACTCTGCTGAGAGCGTCTCGCCGGTTGAAGAGGCCAGCCAAGAAAGAAAGTTGGTGGGTCTGCCTGGGGCTCTCAGGAGTTGAGAGAGCCCCGCCTGGCGTCCAGGGGAGTCCGGAGGTTCCAGAGGAGACCACGAGGGAGTCTCCGGTGAGTGGAACGCTACTCCCCTCCAGCCGGTTCCTATTTCCCTTGAGCGGTCCCGCAGAGCAGTGGTCCTCTCCCACGTTAGAGACCCATTCCTTCCCCCACCTTAAGAGTCCCCCGAGCGGGGCTCACCAGCACAGTTGTGGCCATTAAGACTTTCGGCTCACAGCGGTGCCACAGTTGTGGGCCACTGCAACAAGGGGCATATTTGTTTATTATTAGAGCCTGTGAGTGGCTCTATTAGGGGCATTTTTACTTTCGGGGGCATATTGTTTGTTAAGACCCATTTGGCCCCATCATTCTTAGAGCCTGAGGGCTCCAACTAAGCCCCAGCCGTTTCCAGAGCCTAGAGGGCTCCAAGAGGGGCACCTTTTTGTCCTAAGGGCTACGGAGAGCCCTTTTCGCATTTTCTCCTACCTCACAGCTGCCCATCAAGTAGTGGGTAGCTGCGCCGTTTAGGTTCTTCAGTTTTAGGAGACCTGTCCTTTGAGATTACACAGCTGCCCAGCAAGTAGTGGGCAGCTGCCACGTTTAGGCTGTTCTTTGTGCGTTGTTGCATTTTCGCTGCGTGCGTAGCCAGCCCGGACATTCTGGACATTGGGCATTTGAGCCCTGGGGAAGGCCAGTTGGCCTGGGGGTCAGTCTCTAATGTGATTCTGCGCACGGTGATGGTATACTGTCTGTGATGGTGATTACCTAATGCCAAATGTGATTTATGCGTAATGTGCAATGCCTTTAGGCCTGTGATACCTCTAACTGTGTTTTCATGCTTAGGAGGTTGTTTTGCCTAGTACAGTTTATACTAGTGAGTTTATGTTTACCTGCGTGACCTAGGCCTATGGTGACTAGTATTGCGTAAGGTGTACCTACCTTTTACCAGTGGTTACTGGTTGTATTCTACAATTGTTATTTTGTGCTATAGTTGTTCTAAGTGCTATTACTACTAAGTGCTGATTCTGACAGTGGCCCATGTGGCCCTGTCCTGTGTAGAGAATCCCCTGTAAATACTGCCCAGTGCCAGCTGGCACAGTGTATCTGTGTGATTATGATCTAATGTGTTTATGGTAATACAAAGGCCATTTTTATATATAACCTTGTGTGGAGTTCCTTTTTGTGGTGTGCCTAGTGTGTTGCTGCTGTGTGTGTGTTGCGCAAACGCTTTACACATTGCCTCCTGCATAAGCCTTACTGCTCGTGTCACATTGCCAAGGGGGTGAGCAGGGGTTATCTTGGCGTCTAACTTCCTTGCCCTAACAAGAGTGGTGGTTTCTGCCTGGCTTTGGCGCAAACCTTAGCCAACCAGAAATCCCATTTCTAACACCATCATGTTCATAAACCCAATCCTTGTCAATATGGTGCTTGTTTCGCTCTTCACCAACACATGACGATGGTTGGCTACAAATATGAAATGAGTTTGATACTTCTCAGTTGGACGGAACTACAATACCCATTGATAGGACCTGCCTGCAGTATTTTGATCAGTAGCCAATGTTTTCAAATATATGTAGTAAGTGAAGTCTCTCCAAATATAGTTCGGACACGAGGTAGGTGGGATCAGATCAATCTATGATTCCTCCAACTTATTACAGTATGCTGTGTCAAGAAACCATAGGTCTTTAGCAGCGAGAGGACTACCAAACATGTTAGCTCCATCCTTCTGCTGGTCACCTATAGGACAAGGGCCTCAAATCTTCTCATGGCACTCTGAACAGAAGCATTTTTATTTATTTATTTGTTTGTTTCTTTATTTATTTACAGACTACTGCATCTACCACATACTAAACTCCTTCTTGGAGTAAGAATCTCAGATGAATCGCTCAGGAATTAACAAAATATCTAGGGCCAGGCTGATTTACAAACGGGAATGTAATTTGAGATGTGACCTATGTACTAATAAGTCTCATTGCAAATCGTCCACTCGCAGGTGGTCTCAAAATGACCTGTCTCGAGAATATTAATGAGGCAGGTCACAATTTGTGACATAGAGATTCTATCAATGTGTAGAGGTGCCAAATAATTTATGATTTTTAGTTTAAATGTGAAACAGTGGGCTCTCTCTTAGTGATGGAAAGATGAGAGCACGTGTGCTTTGTTAAAATACCCCTCACACACTAAAAAAATCCGTTAGTGTCATGCTTCATCATAGGGGTCTTCCCGTCCCTATAACGGGGCGGGGCGTGCTACGACCAGACGGACTACGCGGGAGCACTATAAATGTGACAGAGCTATGTGTGGGTGCAGTGACTTCAGTGAAGTGTAGGGATCTAGCTAGTGAAATGCGAAAAATACAAAAAAATTAAAAATTCCCTGGCTAGTAGAACAAATACATTTTATTAGTGTCTCTAGCTGGAAATATTAAAAAGGGGAAGGAAGGTAGAGTGATTACTAACTACCAAGTCTACATGTTTCATAGGCTGTCCCCAACTGCCTACTCATCAGGACCGTTCAATGATCCCTACTAGAAGAATAGCTCAGTTCTACAGTGGTATGCCTACTGTCCTATAAATATATCAGCAAAAATAGGCTGAATATTTCGGCTACAGGGCATGAGCTGGCCCTGGTGGAGCAATGCCCCAAAAAATTATTGCTGAAAAAGTGACCAGTGGTCTCTGTGAATCAAAAGGAGAAAAAGGAGAGAAAGCACAAACATATTCGTTTTCTTACTTTTGATCATTAATTGTACATCCATATTATAAGATCACATCCTACAATTGATCAGCAGGATTTTGTTTGTTTAGCGCTAATTCTTATGCCACGTACGTGGTGCATTGATCAATGTGCACCTCCTATTACTGGACACTGTGTCCGACTTATTTTTCAAAAAGAACCGTCCAAATCGTAACGTTTCTTAATTCATTCCTCAACCATACTTTCGTGACTCAACACATTCATTCACCCAATTACACTGGCAGCAAAACAAGACCCATAGTTCGTATGTTTGCCAGGTCTATGCTCTAAATTGCGTTAATGGTTAAAAGTGGTAATCAATGTTTTCTTTTCATACATACTTTTTCATTAGTTTGACAGTGCCCCATGAGCTTGCAGGAGGGGGAAGTTTGTGCTCGGTCTACTGTAAAAAAATAAATAAACAATGCCAACCCCCATTATTAGATGCCGTACACTAGAGTCCTGGTATCAAATTGGCAAACCCTGTGACCCGTTTATTAAAGACTCGGGGTCCGAGTCTGTTACTTACGTTACCGGCATGGCAAATCGCCTGTCATCCCTACCATGCAGCTCCGAGGACGCATGGTCACTCGTTCGTTTGGTAGATATACTCATGTGATTGCCGTACGTGTTGCCTCTGGCTTCCGGGAAAACGCCCCTGGGATCAACACTAGACCGCTCCACTAGAAAAATGGCCGCCGTTGTTCGGCACAAAGTGAGGAAAAAATAGCGGCAGTCTTTCCTCTCTGTCTCTGGCTGGCCTGATTGAAAAGCAAGGGGATCCTATGTAATGTGAACCGATATTTGCACTCTCGTGGATCTTTTAAAAATTATTATTTGTACATGAGCTCCTTTCAGCAATTGAGCTTATTTGGGGTAGATCTCAATAAAAAAATAAAAAAATATTTTGTCAAACTCCTAGGTTTGAAATAGTGTGAAGATAATACCGATCAGTTTATTTTAGGACTGCTCATATAATTAATCCAAAAATACAGCCGGGGATTACCCCGCCTAGTATGATCAGATAGTGAAGGATCTTGTATTTCTCTCCGAAATGTTCGGATAGCGCTTATGGATCGATCTAGGTTTTGCCAATGGTTTCCTTAGTGCAATATCATATCCTAGGTAATAGATATCAGCACAGTGTTGTGCTAAAGGGGATAATTGTTCCTGAAACAGATTACACTCCCCCGGGGGGGGGGGGGGGGGAGGAGAGGGGGGGTTGTATTTCATGCCAGGTCCCACTCAAATAGCCCTTAATGGCGTCGAAGGGTTGTCCAAAGATGTTTCTAGTTGGACGTTGAAGTGGTTTATGATATTGTATATATAAATTGTACTCAGTGTCAATGACCACAGTCAAACTATGGGGGGTCACAGCTGTCCCCATGGTATGTCCTCGTTAAGTCCCCTTTTGTGAGACTGGATGCGAAACACCCATCTTTGCTCTTTTTCCAGCAGGAATCTTTCATTACTCACTTGTTCGATCACAGTCCATGTTATTTCTTCTGGTCTATGGTTCATCTCTAGGAAGTGATTGGTGAGTTTTGTGCTGGTTTTTTTTACACTTGATGGCGCTTTTATGTTCTCCTATCCGGAGTTTTACCGCCCTCGTCGTCATTCCTACATACTCCATTTTGCAGGGGCATGTAATTAAGTACACAACATTGGTGCTGTTGCAATTGCTGAAGCTTCTTTGCTCCCAGCTGGTACCATCACTGAAGGTTAGGGAGTTACTTTTCTTTGTGAGACAGCAAACCTTGCAATTCCCACATGGATGGTGGCCACGTACAAAGTTGGGATCTTTTTGACCAGTGCTGCAGGATGCTTTTGGTCTCCTGTGGACTAGGACATCCCTTATGCTCCGTGCTCTTTTGTGAGAGAACATGGGTTTAGGTATTTCTAACCCACCACTGTTTAGGATCTTCCAGTTCCTGTTGATGATTTTAGTCACTTGGTTCGAGCAGGTGTTATAAGTAGTGATGCAGATTGGTCTTTTATCCTCATCCTTCGGCACTTTTTCCTCCAAGAGACTCTCTCGGCAGTTGTTCTTAGCCCGCTTGTATGCCTGATTGATGATCTTCTCAGGGTACATTCTGGCTACCAGCTTCTTTTCTAAATCTTTGGACTGCAATTTAAAGTCCTTGATCTCTGTGCAATTCCTGCGAAGGCGCAGGAACTGCCCGTACGGTAGATTGTCCCGCAGATGTCTCGGGTGGAAGCTGTTGTACAGTAATAAACAGTTCTTCGAAGTGTTTTTAAAATGAGTTGTCGTCATCAGTCTGCCTTCCTTGGGGTAAATATTCAAATCCAAAAACACTAAGTTGCAGTTAGAGGTAGTGCTCGTAAATTTCAGATAGTCGTCTTGTAGATTCAGCCAGCTCAGGAATTGTTTGGCAGTCCTCTCATCTCCATCCCAGATGATCAGGATATCATCGATGTATCGTTTCCATACCTTGATGTTACTTCTGTAGGGGTTATTAGGATGCAGTATTTTGTTCACTTCTAGGTGGTGCACGTATAGACCAGCTATACTGGGAGCGAATGTGCTTCCCATGCTGCAGCCGTGTTTCTGAAGGTAGAGGGTACCTTTGTACTCAAAGAAGTTCTCCTTGAGGGCTAGGGAGCAACATTCCATCAATACGTGCACCACCTAGAAGTGAACAAAATACTGCATCCTAATAACCCCTACAGAAGTAACATCAAGGTATGGAAATGATACATCGATGATATCCTGATCATCTGGGATGGAGATGAGAGGACTGCCAAACAATTCCTGAGCTGGCTGAATCTACAAGACGACTATCTGAAATTTACGAGCACTACCTCTAACTGCAACTTAGTGTTTTTGGATTTGAATATTTACCCCAAGGAAGGCAGACTGATGACGACAACTCATTTTAAAAACACTTCGAAGAACTGTTTATTACTGTACAACAGCTTCCACCCGAGACATCTGCGGGACAATCTACCGTACGGGCAGTTCCTGCGCCTTCGCAGGAATTGCACAGAGATCAAGGACTTTAAATTGCAGTCCAAAGATTTAGAAAAGAAGCTGGTAGCCAGAATGTACCCTGAGAAGATCATCAATCAGGCATACAAGCGGGCTAAGAACAACTGCCGAGAGAGTCTCTTGGAGGAAAAAGTGCCGAAGGATGAGGATAAAAGACCAATCTGCATCACTACTTATAACACCTGCTCGAACCAAGTGACTAAAATCATCAACAGGAACTGGAAGATCCTAAACAGTGGTGGGTTAGAAATACCTAAACCCATGTCCTCTCACAAAAGAGCACGGAGCATAAGGGATGTCCTAGTCCACACGAGACCAAAAGCATCCTGCAGCACTGGTCAAAAAGATCCCAACTTTGTACGTGGCCACCATCCATGTGGGAATTGCAAGGTTTGCTGTCTCACAAAGAAAAGTAACTCCCTAACCTTCAGTGATGGTACCAGCTGGGAGCAAAGAAGCTTCAGCAATTGCAACAGCACCAATGTTGTGTACTTAATTACATGACCCTGCAAAATGGAGTATGTAGGAATGACGACGAGGGCGGTAAAACTCCGGATAGGAGAACATAAAAGCAACCTCAAGTGTAAAAAAACCAGCACAAAACTCACCAATCACTTCCTAGAGATGAACCATAGACCAGAAGAAATAACATGGACTGTGATCGAACAAGTGAGTAATGAAAGATTCCTGCTGGAAAAAGAGCAAAGATGGGTGTTTCGCATCCAGTCTCACAAAAGGGGACTTAACGAGGACATACCATGGGGACAGCTGTGACCCCCCATAGTTTGACTGTGGTCATTGACACTGAGTACAATTTATATATACAATATCATAAACCACTTCAACGTCCAACTAGAAACATCATTAGACAACCCTTCGATGCCATTAAGGGCTATTTGAGTGGGACCTGGCATGAAATACATCCCCCCCTCTCCTCCCCCCCCCCCCCGGGGGAGTGTAATCTGTTTCAGGAACAATTATCCCCTTTAGCACAACACTGTGCTGATATCTATTACCTAGGATATGAAATTGCACTAAGGAAACCATTGGCAAAACCTAGATCGATCCATAAGCGCTATCCGAACATTTCGGAGAGAAATACAAGATCCTTCACTATCTGATCATACTAGGCGGGGTAATCCCCGGCTGTATTTTTGGATTAATTATATGAGCAGTCCTAAAATAAACTGATCGGTATTATCTTCACACTATTTCAACCCTAGGAGTTTGACAAAATATTTTTTTATTTTTTTATTGAGATCTACCCCAAATAAGCTCAATTGCTGAAAGGAGCTCATGTACAAATAATAATTTTTTAAAAGATCCACGAGAGTGCAAATATCGGTTCACATTACATAGGATCCCCTTGCTTTTCAATCAGGCCAGCCAGAGACAGAGAGGAAAGACTGCCGCTATTTTTTCCTCACTTTGTGCCGAACAACGGCGGCCATTTTTCTAGTGGAGCGGTCTAGTGTTGATCCCAGGGGCGTTTTCCCGGAAGCCAGAGGCAACACGTACAGCAATCACATGAGTATATCTACCAAACGAACGAGTGACCATGCGTCCTCGGAGCTGCATGGTAGGGATGACAGGCGATTTGCCATGCCGGTAACGTAAGTAACAGACTCGGACCCCGAGTCTTTAATAAACGGGTCACAGGGTTTGCCAATTTGATACCAGGACTCTAGTGTACCGCATCTAATAATGGGGGTTGGCATTGTTTATTTATTTTTTTACAGTAGACCGAGCACAAACTTCCCCCTCCTGCAAGCTCATGGGGCACTGTCAAACTAACGAAAAAGTATGTATGAAAAGAAAACATTGATTACCACTTTTAACCATTAACGCAATTTAGAGCATAGACCTGGCAAACATACGAACTATGGGTCTTGTTTTGCTGCCAGTGTAATTGGGTGAATGAATGTGCTGAGTCACGAAAGTATGGTTGAGGAATGAATTAAGAAACGTTACGATTTGGACGGTTCTTTTTGAAAAATAAGTCGGACACAGTGTCCAGTAATAGGAGGTGCACATTGATCAATGCACCACGTACGTGGCATAAGAATTAGCGCTAAACAAACAAAATCCTGCTGATCAATTGTAGGATGTGATCTTATAATATGGATGTACAATTAATGATCAAAAGTAAGAAAACGAATATGTTTGTGCTTTCTCTCCTTTTTCTCCTTTTGATTCACAGAGACCACTGGTCACTTTTTCAGCAATAATTTTTTGGGGCATTGCTCCACCAGGGCCAGCTCATGCCCTGTAGCCGAAATATTCAGCCTATTTTTGCTGATATATTTATAGGACAGTAGGCATACCACTGTAGAACTGAGCTATTCTTCTAGTAGGGATCATTGAACGGTCCTGATGAGTAGGCAGTTGGGGACTGCCTATGAAACATGTCGACTTGGTAGTTAGTAATCACTCTACCTTCCTTCCCCTTTTTAATATTTCCAGCTAGAGACACTAATAAAATGTATTTGTTCTACTAGCCAGGGAATTTTTAATTTTTTTGTATTTTTCGCATTTCACTAGCTAGATCCCTACACTTCACTGAAGTCACTGCACCCACACATAGCTCTGTCACATTTATAGTGCTCCCGCGTAGTCCGTCTGGTCGTAGCATGCCCCGCCCCGTTATAGGGACGGGAAGACCCCTATGATGAAGCATGACACTAACTGATTTTTTTAGTGTGTGAGGGGTATTTTAACAAAGCACACGTGCTCTCATCTTTCCATCACTAAGAGAGAGCCCACTGTTTCACATTTAAACTAAAAATCATAAATTATTTGGCACCTCTACACATTGATAGAATCTCTATGTTTATTTGAATCGTTCAGGAGGGTGATTCTATCTCTACCTCTACGCTTCCTCTATTGATCTTTTTTGTCACAATTTGTGACACCCTGTGATTGGCTGCCAAAGTGGGGATTGAGCCATACAAGGCAGAGAAAGTCTAAGTCCCTGCATTTGCTTTCCAAATTGGGAAAAACATTTTGAAATCAGCCTATGTCCATTAAAGACAGAGTTGATGCTTTAAAAAAGTGTTTACCATTTGGGGAGACATTAGGGAGAACAGGCAGGGATCCCCTAGGGTGCTGCCTGACTCCCTTCCCAAGGCCACTGACATAATTCAAAAAGGGGAAGGTGTCCATAACGGACAGCTTCCTCTTTGCGAATCAATTACCACCCCATCTCAGGGAATAGTAACTCACCAATGATTTGCAACATTAGTTGCAGTCACAAACTACTGAAACATTCCTTTTAGAATATGAGCGGGACTTCCCATTATTTCCCCCTTTTTTAGGAGATTCTGAAAGAATTGCAAAATCAGTTTTAAGAATCATAATGTACTTTCCAACTTGTAAAAGGTCTTTTGTGCATTAAGAAACCCCATTTTGTGGCAGTACACTCTGGGATTTTGCAAACTGCAAAGCTTGGTCCTGCAAAAGGGCTTTGTACATCAGGCCCTAGTTCTCCTGTCCTTTCCGAAACAGTGGTATGGAATCCATTTCCTACAATTTAATGGAAGTTTGTTTCAGATGAGAGGCCCTAGAGCAGAAAATTAACATTCTCCATAGGATGCATCGATAGCTCAAGGTACTGAAATGGTCAAAATTTATCTTAACTAAAGCACTCGGTGTGTCAGTACCTGTAGATCTTACAAACTAGGAAAATTGGAACTTGTCCATTGCGATATTTGTGTACCAAATTTACAGCATAGTTTTTCAGTAACCAGCATATGTGATCTAAGTCAATCAAAAGCCCTGTTATCCCTCCGGCACATCCACAACTACCTGCCAGAAAGCTAAAACAAGCCGACACTTCCAAGATGTATTGAAGAATTTTGCCACAAGACACCACATGCCCTATAATTTAGCACTGCAGAGGGCTATACCGGTTGTTAAAGGTCCTGAACCCGAGTTATACAGTGGGAGAGAACCTTTAACAACTGTTATAGCCCGAGGTAGAAGGGCTATAAGGCTATTAGAACATTCCACACACTAAGGGTAGATTGTCGTAAATTAAATAAAACAGAAACATGAAGACAAACTTTAGAATGTTGGAGCTCTGGGCTTATACTAGCCAATATAAGCCTGGAGCTACTCCATTGTCTTCAATGAAGCGCTCAACATTTCAATGTTCTAATTACCTCTCTAACCATATCACGGTCCATCACACATAAAGCAACAATGTCCAATGCACATGCTTCCTTACATTGACATAGGTCCCTTGTTTGTAAATATCTCATACCACTAATCAAGCACATTAACAACAGAGCAGTGCTATTCACTTAGGGCCTGATTACGAGTTTGGTGGTCCGAAGACTGCCGTACTTGCAGTGGCACTCCAACTGCTGCCTCCTCGGCGGTCCGACCGCCCGATCATGACTATTGTGGTGGGACTGCCACAAGACTGCTGCCACCGCCAGGATCCTGGATCCCGCAGCGGTGGGGAAAGCGGCACGGATGGGAGGCGGTGCCAATGCCAGCACCTCCTGCCTAATCATGACCTGCCTTTCTACCTACCTTTTTAGGGCGTGGAACACGCCCTGAAAAGGTTGGCAGAAAGGCCGAAAAGGGGCCCCAAACAGGGCCTCAGAGCGATTTTGCCCATTGGGCAAAGTGCATGGGGGCACATGTTGTGCCCCCTCTCACTGCACTTTCGCGATAGCACTGTGTGCTATGCACAGCATGGTGCATGGTACATAGTGCACCCGACATTCAAGTGAAGCTGCCACTGTGGCGACATATGCTTCAGGCTCTCTATGAACCGTTGCAGTGGCACTGACTACACAACACCGCCATCCCGGTGAAATATTCGTAATATGGTGGTTGGGAGGTTGCCAGCTTGGCGGTGTTCTCCAAACCGCTGCAACGTCGGTCTAGCGGTCGGATCGCCAAAGTCATAATTGGGCCCCAAGTCCTACTGAAACAATGCATCAATTTCAACACCCCACAATGGGAAATGTTTGCGATCTTCTTCTGTCAAATGAAGTTATAGTTCCGAGCAACTAGCATCTAAAACCACTGGACTATTTCACACGTTCCTTAAAATAGTTGTACAATATAGCATTTGGTCAACAGGTCAACAAGGTACTAATCCAAAGCATAAAACAATCCCCTAAAGAAATTGTATCAACGATCTTGCTAAATAGGATTAGATTGTTTACAACTTGACACATTTTCAGTTTTCTACAATTGTATGGTATTTGTGGAGGTAAGAACACCAATAAAATGATGCGTACATTAAAACATTAAAACAAGACCCCTGAGGTATGTAGACTTTGAGGTGACTCCATTTTATGTCTGATGGCTACGGTCCAAGTATCTTACTTGCAGTAGTAAAGATGACAAACTCATACAACTGCATCCAAGCAGATCTGGTGCAAGGTCAGCCCTTCTCAGTGTTTCATGAGTTTACATATGGTAACACTAATGGCTTTCAATTGCTCTGCGGAAAGACTAATAATCGCTCATAGAAGTAGTGCAGAGCTCAAGAAGCGAAGCCGATGTGCAATGACTCCACTTCAGGTTACGGGCAAAAAAAACAAGAAGTTGGGCCCAGAGCATTCACCAGTAGAAGCCACTCTTCGGAAATACCAAGAGCTTCTTGAGAGCACAGGTAGAGAGATCTATGATAGCTACTTATCAAAACAAGCGGGTTAAGCAAACGCAATGGTTTTCCCACTTTTATGTTTTTACTTAGGTATTTTGTCCATCCAGGCTTTTCCATAAAAAAGAGAGAATTAAAAAAAAAATTGAACTTCTTTTCAAAGGAAAAGAAAGTTACAGGAAAAGAAGAAAGAAGGGATATTACAACATAGAACGGAGAAAGGGAGATATGTAAAGTAAACTCATGTGGGAATGCATAGGCACTTTTTGGGCCAGAGAAAGTAATAAAAGCTCTGAAGATGGGCCAGATTGTTAGAATGAAAACAGCTTCACTGAAGTAAAAATAGTTTTTAAATATCGTGGTATGGATTTTTTAAGAACCCTTTGGTCAGCCATTAATTTACTGAGCACAAGACATTGATTTTTGGTCAGCCATTAATTTACTGAGCACACTACATTGTTTCTTTTCTTTTCTTTAAAGTATTTATTATAGCACAAACACAGCAATATGGCAGCAGAGCACAGTAACTGTAAAATATGAGCAGATACAGAATAAACTAGGGAGAGGAAGCAATCAGGGAAGTAATATTTTATTTATTTAAATTGACATCTGATATTTGGTTTTTGAGGAGCATTGTGATCTGCCATATGGGTGGTGTTGTGTTACATTGAAAAGGTTTTACAAAAATATGTTAAATGCCCAAGTAAGATCCCTGATTTCCAGAGGCGTTATACTAAGTAGGCTGGACTACAGTAAAGCCCTCCTTTTGGGAGCCCCTAGTTGTTTACTAAAGAAATTAGAATGCGTTCAGATAGTCATAGCGACAGTAACGTTAAATAGACCTCGGAACTCTTTCGCCTCCGGTGCTCTCAGAGATCTCCAGACAAAGAAAATATACTCCTGGTAGGTCCCTCCGATCAGCTACACTTACTTATGTCCAGGAACAAAGATTCAACAATGTTCGACAGGGAGGACGCGCCTCCATGTTGAAAACGGCTCAGTTATGGAATAAACTGTCAGTCTCAGTAAGATCTCAAACTGACCTGTTTATGTTTAGGAAAGCCCTTAAAACTTGGCTCTTACCCCATTAATTATTGGGTTAAATCTCTGTTTTTTTATTGACTATAATATCCTCTCTCATTTTCTATGCCTCTACTGATGAGTCTAGCTAGCGCCAGGATACCATTCTGGTCACAGTGCGCTCTATAAATAACCAAATATAAATACAAATGAATTCGAAGCACCTATGTAAGACCTTGAGGGACGTCTGTGTACTTATTACTTGATCAGTAGCACACATCTCTGACCGCCTAAGGTGCATTTGATATCTCCAGGATACAGCAACACCCCATAGAACAAGGAGGATGGCTTTGACTTAAGGAGGTTGCTGTAATGTTTCCAGTGGTTTAATCTACACTCCCTCCACCCCTTTTCACTTTAGTCTGCCTCCTCCCTCTCTGTTCCTCATTGTCTTAGAATGGTGGATGGCTTTGAATATATGTTTCTCTGAACTGTCAGTTGTTGTGAAGCAGTCCAGTGCTTGACCAGATGTTGATGATGCTCGTTTATCAATCCTTTCTGGATCCCAGCTTCTATTTGTTTATACGTTTGAAGTCTTTATATCGAAGATTACCAGAGACAAAATCAAGTCACTCCTAACTAACTTCACTTTGTCAACTGAACAGCAGCTTGTCTGTAAGGAAGTCAGAGGAAAGGATAGTAAAAGCTATACCAATTTATCTTAACCTTCTATTTGGTGTATAAATTCATGAATTCCTTTTATTAGGCTATATATTTTGGTGAATATGCAGAAGAGGGCCCATGTTGAACTGTGACCCTGTGAAATTAGCCCAGACCAACAGTACAGTGTCTTGATTCTCTCTGTTCACTAAGGGCCTGATTGCGATGTCAGCAGACTGACGTCTGCCCGACATCACCTCGGTCTCCGATCGACCGACCTCCGGTTGGCGGTCCTGACAACGCCATTACAATGTGACTGCACATGGTGCGTTCGTATGCTCCCATTTCCCTGTATAAGCTTGTGCGGCAGCAGTAAACTGGCCGTAGCACAAGCTGTGATGGAGAAATTGGGCCTGTTTAAATCCCTGCACCATGTGTCACACGGTGCAGGGATTTGTGCCCCGCAGGCCACCAACCGGAGCCTGTAGAGACTGGGGGGCCCTGCTAGGGGCCCCCAAAGTCACTTTCTGACAGGCTTTACATGTCGGAAAGCCCAACATGAAAAGCCTGTCAGAAACGGACATCATAATCCCCATGGCATAAACGCTGTACATAGGGGATTATGAGTGGCCTCGAAGAGTCCGACGGGCAGCTTGAGCCCGTAGGAAGCCAGTCAGACCAACCGGACAGTTTCAAGTCTGACAGCCTTAATAAGTCTATCATAATAAGGCTGTCGGCTTTGAAACCTACGATATGAGTCGGAAAGCCTCCGAACTGTGGTCATAGGCTTTCAGTCTCACATTGTAATAGGCCCCTAAGTGGATGCGTTGATTTCCTGCTGGTAGTCTTCAGTACTTTGAATCAAGTCATTCCTATCAAAGTCCTGACTCAACTTAACAAGCCAGGACTGTGGAGACACACTAAAGCCTAATAGATGCTTTATTGAGATGAAAAAAAATTACTGCATTGGCCAAGATATCAGAATAGCATATAATTAATTTATGATGGGTTTCATTTCTGTTTTCAAGTTTCAATGAAAACTATATGTTTTGGGAAAAAGAATAGTATATAACTAACGGACAAAGGGAAACATGATGTCAATAAAGAGGGTAGGATATCTTTTTTGCCATTTGACTGGTCTGCAAAGAGTGAGCGTAATCACACAATTTTCCTAATGAAATGTCACAAAATTCCATGAAAGATTCACCAAAATTATAATTTTGTACTAAAATGTAATTTGCTGAAATCTCGCATCACTTTCTCACTCAAAAGTGCACCTCACATAAAAAATGGCATGAGATAGTGGCAGGAGACTGGTTCGCACAGGCAAGACATTTTCTTTGTGAATCACTCTCCCACTGATAGCTCACAAGACTTTTTAATATGAACTGCAAGCTCGGGTAAAAAAAACAAGCATTTACAATGCAATGGTCTCGGCATTATTAAAGGTAGAGCTATTGGCATTGCTCATGACTTTTTTTTTTTAAATCATAAATAAATGGCATTGTCATTTACAATGCCAATAGCTTAATCGTTAAATAAATGGCATTGTCATTTACAATGCCAATAGCTTAACCGCTCGCAAATGCATGACCTATTGCATTTACTCCCACACAGAGCCACACACACAAAGCCACCCACATACACATAGAGCCACCCACACACACATAGAGCCACCTACACAGAGTCATTCACATAGAGCCACCTACACAGAGCCACCCTCACACAGACAGAGCCACCCACACATAGAGCCACCTACAAAAAAAGCTATCCACACAGGGCACACACACAGAGCCACACACACACACAGAGCCACACACACACACACAGAGCCACACACACAGCCACACACACACAACACACAGGCAGAGCCACACACAGGCAGAGCCACTTATGATCCAAGCTTCTGCTAACTAAAGGAATAATGCCATCACTGATAGATATATGTAATTACCATATGGCTAGGCCCTCCTCATTAAGCCTCGAGTCTCACCCATCATGTATGAAATCAAGGCAGTGTTCCTGAGTTAAAGTATAGCCCATCTCCCCCTTGGAAATACATACACACGGTAGCCGCTCAGGCAAGAGACATTATACCAAACACAATTCATCAAAGACTAGAAAATCCAGGCATCAAGCAAAACAAAGCAACATGTTCCCTAAGTAGGCTTACCGGTATAAGACTGTCAGCAGGTCTGCAAGAGCCAAGACGTCACGGCAGGAAGGATGGGGGACGAATAGCTTCACCAGGCCAGTTTAAATACTCCCGGCTGATGACACAGCCAGGGGGCAGGGGAGCAAGCACAGCCAGGGGGCAGGAGAGCAAGCACAGCCAGGGGGCAGGAGAGCAAGCACAGCCAGGGGGCAGGGGAGCAAGCACAGCCAGGGGGCAGGGGAGCAAGCACAGCCAGGGGGAAGGGGAGCAAGCACAGTCAGGGGGCAGGGGAGCAGGCACAGCCAGGGGGCAGGGGAGCAAGCACAGCCTGGGTGGTGCAAGCTGTAGTGGCCTCCTGAGGAGAGCCCTAGCACTCATTATTTTACAAATTAAGCACTGCTCCCAGTTCCAGCTGCTTTTGGTGCAGTGCCAAGCCGAGTTAAGAGTATGGCTTGATGTTTTTTTAGGAGCTATGAAAGGTATTGTAGAACCAGGAAGAGTTCACGGCAGAGGACCTAGTCACATAAACTGCATGGTACCCTAAGCCTTCGTCCGTGACCAGGTGAGTTGGCTGTGGTGTGAACAGTGTGTTTTACATTCCCACAGTCACTCCTAAACTCGACCGTGGTTCTTCATTGTTGGAAACCGGATCAGGAGTCAATGGAAAGTTAAGGAGAACATTAACTTTTCAAGGGAATACAATTTAAAATGTAACTGCTGTGGGTTACTACCTTTGTAAAACTTGCATCAGGGCATATCTTTACAAAAGGTGGAATTTATCACACTGCCATCTTGTCAAACGTTCAAATTGACAGTGGAAACGAATATTATACTGCTAGCTATTTATTCTGGGATTTGGAAGAAAATAAAAACCCCCGCCGAGACATAGAAACAGCGCTTGAACTACGACAAAAAATGTGCTTTCTTACACATCACTTTTCAAAGTCCACAGAATCTGGTGTGATGCGCTCCCAAAAGCTGCACCACACATCTGTTGGATAACACACAAACTTGGCACGCCGGTTGGTCGGTGAGCCTGCATTTCGCTTTTCCTGCCTTCCATGAACTTTCACCTGAACTTTGCCCTGTCCTGCCCAAAGCTCCTTATCTTCCCATCAGTGGACCTCTCCCCCTCTATAAACATTTCAGAGTAAAAGTCACAGAGCGCCGAGAAGAAACAGAGGAGCGCACATACAAAAGCCGGCCCCTTCTGGATATACCCGGCACCTGAGGCGCCCTCTGCCGGCACGGCGATGAACCTACCTCCGGCTCCTGCAGGTTGACCTCGTTGGGGGCATTCTCTTTCTCTGCGCTGTTCATCTTCGGGCTGTTCCCTTGGCATTCCATCCCAAAGATGTCTCCTCACACTGATGCCAGAGTTTGCCTCCTCGTCCCGACGGTGGCAGGGGCTGCGGGAGACCTTCAGGGGAGGCTGGCCGCACAAATGCCCCGCATCAGAGTGCCCCAGAGTGCAGCTAACACTGGAGTGTTTTTTGCCACAGCGCAATAAACATACTAAAAATGTGAAACTTATTGCATTGCAAATGATTGTTGTGGTTTGTGTCTGCAAGTCTCAGCATAGGGTGTTGATGAAGGCTGAAGAACGGGACGGTCTGGTGATACTCTGAGATGCTGAGCCTGTAGACAGCTATGTGAGATGGCAAAAGAATCACTTTAGGAAATCTGAGGAAACCGAACCGTCAAGTAGTAATATAAATATTCATGTGATTTGAGGGAGGTTGGGGGCATCAGGTCACACATTAGGTGCGAACACTTATTTCCGTCTGAAAGGGGTGCTTTATCCGTTGCTTGATGAATCCTGGGGAGTAGGAGTGCCCCCTTTATTCTAGGATGAAGCACTCCGGATTGTGAGCCCGGACTCACACTGAGCGAGCCCCTCCCATACCCGATATTTGCAGCAGATCACAACACAAGTGCCTGCAGCAGCCGCTGCTCCGCTCCCTCATTGTCCGCGCAGACTCCCCCTTCCCCCCCTCCCCCCCAAGGCCCCCCGAAATGTGTCTGTCGGCTAATAAGATAGAAATGTCCGATGGTGACGCACACAGATGACAGGGGACAACTTCACTAAACAGCACGTGCAATGGTCCCTTTCTATGAATAGTGGGGAAATACAGGGCACAAGTCCTAAACCAGAAATGAATGTGTTCTTGTGTAATGTGCTCAAATGCCTTCGGCTCGAGTCCACGCTATATAAAAATGAAACAACAAAATCAGTAACTAATTCACTGACAGGAGAACCCTTAACATTTCATACAAACTGATCGATGTGGTTAGCCATTAGAGTTAAGGACATCAATCTAAGGTCCGTTTGGGACCCATTTCAAAATTCGTCTTTATTTACTAGCGGGCCTGAGCACCGGGAACCCCGGCTCAAATTAAGCACTGCTCCTGCCATCAGGCAGTGTGGCCGGGACCCCGAGCCTCTCCAGCCGGCTCCAGCGGAACCCAGGTAGGCAGATGGCAGACTGCTTCTGCCTCAGTAGTTCTCGCAGTACCCCGGGCCATGCAGAGTGGGGGCTGAGTAAAAACAAGCACTGCACAATCCCAACCCAGACTGTGGGCCCGGCCCTGGAGCATCCTCCACCTTCACTGAGGTACCAGGGCTCAATGTGCAGAGGCGATACAGGACGGGGGAATAGGAGTACGGGGGTGGGGGTATTCCTGAAATGAGGAATAACTGCTTGTACCTAGAATTACTGTCTGATTTTCCGAGCAGATTTTCACCATGTTGGTGGAAATCAAAATGCTGACATTGTCTACCGTCTGATGATGGTGTGGGGGTGTCCAATGGGGGTGCAAGGATGATGGTCCCTCTTGTGCCTGTGGTGGGGGCATTAACTGGTCCCCAGCCTGATTGTAGCACATAGTGGGTAGTAGCAGTGTTCAAGGCTTGAGCCCCAGCGCCTCTCTGAGCGGTCGCAGTGTCTCTGGGATGGATTATCGGGCCTAAAGATTTCACACCCGAAAGGAGTGCAGCGGGTGAAACATGGCAACTTGTATTGAGGGAAGTACGAAGTCAACAAACCGCCGCCAGTTCAGGAGAGACCTGTAAATGGTCCCGCTCGCAGGGCATTGCACCCGCTATCTGCAAGGCGATCTTTGCAAAGGGTTTCACTCTTTCCTTGTTTCCACTTGGCATAATAAACTTTTTAAACTTTCCTTCCATCTACTAATATCATCGACCCCCTCCCCACCCACTCCGCTGGCCTTTTCCGTCCATTCTGCTCTTTGCTTCCAATCTTCACAGCGCTCAGAAGTCGCCGCTTGGTGGCATGTAAACGCTTTACAAACGTCCTACAATAAATAAGTAAATTGAGTGTGTTAGCCCCCACACTGCAAAAGGGACCCACCTTGAGGTGAAACACGAACCGATGGGTGACATGCGGGCTCAGAGTAAGGACTCCCCATGGAGTTACATATTTGAAATAGTTTAAATTTTTTTGTGGTTACAAACTAGACAAGCAGGGAGAAGCAGCATTTAGGCTGAGCCTGAGGAGAGGGTGTAAATGCAATACCAGGAGAGCCCGCACCCGCAAGACCAGAGGGAGGAGTCCCTGCCTCTGTGAAACAGCGGGGGCCACGCTCAGCCAGGGAAACTCTTGTACTAACGCCGATACATATACATTTCAAAAGTAAAGCATCAAAGTGCAGCTCCGGGAATGAGAACCGATCAGAGATTCTCATTCCGTGCCCTAGAACACGGGCTCACACAGGCACCGCCGCAGCAGCTGCACGGTACCCGCTCTTTGGTGCCCAGCAATGAAGCACCATGTCTGATCCTCCCCTTCGCCGACTTCCGTGTGTGCTGGAGGCAGGGCGCTTGTTCAAAGGTCAAGAACAAGCCTGGCACACTTGTTCAGAGGGTCGCCCGACGCCGAGATCCTGCACTTCACCATCCCTTTTGAAATCCATTCAGACAGCTGAACATGTCGGATCACAACAGAAGGCATAAGCGCCGCCTGTATGTAGACTGCCTCCCCGGGACACCCAGGAACCAGTCTCTTTGCGTGAGCGGAGACCAGGCTACTGTAGCCGCCTGTGACTCACTCACCCCCTACGATTGACCGCCTTATCAACAAGAAGGAGAAGAAAGAAAAAAAAGTTTTGCAAGAGAGTTTAGTTTGGCATAGAGAGAGAGAGAGCACTGCCCCGTCCTCCCCTCTCCCCTCCGCCCTCCGCCCTCCAGCCGCACACTTTGATTTCAATAAATCTAGTGTCTTTACCTCTGTCTTATTAACTTTCCATTGTGTGTGTGTGTCTAGGGTGTGTGTGTTTCTGTCTGCAACAGAGCCCTGCACAAGACGAGGAAGAGGAAAAGAACGACGCTCGCTCGAAGAAAAAGTTCGCTAAACTTTTTTTCACTCAGCTGCTGCGATTCCACATTCCCGGTGGGAACGGTTTCAGGAGGCTGCGAGAAGTGATTTTCCCATATAAAAAATACAGTTGCCGAGGTCAGTGTTGCTTGCCGGAAAAAATGTGGAATGTGTGAAAGCAGAGGCAGACACACCGCTACCAGGGAGCACAGAAGCGACCGGCGGGGAGAAGGTAGAAATTCGCCTTGTGCAGATGTAAGGGTCTGTCGTTCTTAGCCGAAAGGGGTAGAGGTTTTTCGATTCTCCGAAGTCTACAAGTGCGTGGAGTGTGTGTAGCTCCGGCGCTGGGTAACACTGCGCCGTCTGCCTTTTTCAGCAGTACTGGCATAATTGGCACCAGGCTAAGGCAAGAGAAAGATTGCCCCCTCTACCCCGGGCTCCGTGGATGCCCCCTCCACAGAGGTACGATTACGAATGCGGGAGGGAGGGAGGGGTGGGGGCCAGGGAGCGGCAGAGCACGACGGAGGAGAGCTGCAGCAGAGGGTAGGGGGGGAGAGGTGAGAGAGTGACGGAGGAGGGCAGAGGGAGGGGGGAGGCGAGCGGAGCCGAGCAGCTCCTACAAGCAGCAGGGAAGGGAGGCGAGCAGCTCCGAAAACACCACCACGTTTCTCCGAGGCAAGGAGACAATGCCTCGGAGAAACGCACGGCCATTTTCGGATTTGGGGGCGTGTTTTGCTGTGCTGAGTGACGGACGACGTCACTATCTAAAGAACAGCAAAACTTACGGCCCCAAATCCGAAAAGGACGGGGCTACATCGGAGTGATGGATCTCTCCTCCAATGGCTGGCCTCCTTTTAGGAAGCCAGCCAATGGAGAAGAGACGGGGCAAGGAGGCGGAATCTACTGAGCGACATTAATTCTTCTGACCGGAAGCTGCTTCGCAGCTTAACGGTCCCTCGACTTAAAAATGATATGCAGAATTACATCAGTGGCAGCGCCTCCGCTAAGACGGAGGAGCATCACCCCACTGCTCCGCAGCAGGAAACATAACATGATAATACCTTGCGTTATTATCATTTTATGTTTCCTTCTGCTGCTGCAGCTTTCTAGGCAGGTCGGTGCTGCTCTGAGGACAGAAGAGCAGGGGAGGAGTGATTTACCCACTCCTAAGCGCACATGAATGTTTGGTCAGCCCTGTTGGGTCACCCAAAACAGTCATGCGCACATCCCATATTCTCCATGCAGGGTGCATTAAAGCCTGCATTTAGAACATGCCCAGGCCCCCATTCCCTGGCTGAGCGCTGATCCACGACGCTCAGACCAATCACAATGCTGCATTACAGCGCTGTGATTGGCTATTGGGAGCCTGGTGCTTCCTGCTGTTTCCTGTATCCTGCTGCCGTACCGGAGCAGGAAGAAGAGGATGGAGGAGAGGCGGTGGGCAACTGGCTGTCAAAGGTAAGTGTTTATTTTTTATTTTTCGCTCCCCCCCTCTGCCCCCGCCCCACCACCGAGTCTGATAGCAGCAACTACTGAATCACATATTTCGATATTCAGGTAAATTTTACGAATATCTTGTAATGCAGAATTCAGGAGTTTTACTAACTTTCCCCTGGCCTGGACCTTACTTTAGCTACAATGTGAAATATTACTTTCACAAACATACCTCTCCGGTTTACTCATGATTTCACTAACTGAAATATTCACTCCGAATCAAGAGCACAGTGTTTGCCACTTTTAATATGTGATGATTTTACCCAGGTGGTATTTGGCTACCTCGAATATATGCCTTTGCAAGTCTCTTTCTTGCTCATGACTCACAGGCAAACACAAATCAAACAGCTGTAGGCGAGAACTCCAAAATAAAATAAAATGCAGAAACACAACAGTCTGAAAGAAACCAAAATACACTTAAAGGGAAAATAAGAGGCTAGAAAACTGTCCCACATGTTTTGGTTCGCTACCATTGCACCTGAAGAACCATGGATGTGAGAAAAAAATGATAGTATTTAGGAATGTTGAAAAATAATAGTCCCAAATACAGTTCAAAGTGTGTTACATTTCCTTACCTTGAAATGCTGCTGGGACAGTGCCCAAGCCCCAGCTCGCACTCCTCACGCACACTCTGTCTTTCTTTCTCTCTCTCACCTTGCTCCCTCTCCTGCTCTCTCTTTTATGTCCTCATTTTTGCTTGCTTGCCAGTTTCTGACCTTTCTGCTTGTTCTGTGCCGCTCTACCACTTCTGCTTTCTTTCCCATTTCTGACCTTTTTGCTTGGTCTGTGCCATTCTGCCACTTCTGCTTTCTTACACATTAGTGACTTTCCAATCTTTTTCTGCCCGCTCTGTGGCATCTTTCTTCCCTCTCTCTACTCCTGCTTGCCCCTTTAGCCTCCCTCGACTTCAGCCCGTGCTACCTTCCCAAGAGGCCATTCCTGTCTTTTTTTTGCCCCTGCACCCTCCCACCTTCCCCCGCTCCTCACCTACTCTACTCCCACTCTCGCACACCCCGTCCCCTCCCACCTCCCAGGACCTACTTAATGGAGGCTGCAGCACAGCCGTGCTTCAAACGGGCACAGCAAGCGCACCGCTGGCAGGACTTTGCAAGTCTGTCAGTGGCCATATGCACCTAGACCATGTCCCGTGCTAGGAACGCTGGTCCAGCAACCACCCACAGGTACACCTCCCTCACACTCCGAGCCCTGAACACCGGATGTCACCACAAATTCTGCTACTGTGCCACATGCTGCACCATTGTAGGCCCTTTCACCTGTACCCACTGATGCTTCACCTGCACAAGGAGACACACGAACAAGCCCCACCACCCGGACCACACTGCACTCAATGCACCACACCCGGCAGACACCGCCCAACCAACACCGCCCAACCAACTAGCAATCTTTCTCATGAACTTATGCTTGTTGTGCAAACACATCATCATGGTCTGGGACTTCATTACTACCCTGACCTGGCTCAGCCCTGCATCGGTTCCTGATATCGCCACCCCTGTCCGTGAAATATATGAGATCTCTCACAGAGACAGCACCAATAGACCAAGCAGGGGGTTGTGATCATTCACAAAGAAACCATCCGCTGCACCACCACGACGGAAAATGACACCTGACCGTGGCATACTTCCAGATGCCACCAAACAAAAGCACCACTATCCAATGAACCCGCGTCTACTGTAGTGGTGGGCGGTGAACTCCGGCCCGCCAGCGGAGTTTGCAGAGTTCTTCCCACTTTGCGCTCCACTTTTAGCGCAGAGTTCAGCAAAAACTCTGCCATCCACCACGGAGCAGAGTTCACCAGCGCGCACTGCTCAGATCACCCGATAATTGGCTCCCCACTGTGACCTTTGCTGGTATTCCACCCAGTACATAGAACGAGTTGCACAGGCCTAAGCATCTAGGTTGCCTTGATGACTGAATGCCATGCCCCCCTCTTTGCACACCGTAGAACGTGGAACGCATCTGCTCCGAGCCTCAATATTGATGGAGCAAGGCTGCGCACATAAAGCGACTTGCTTGTGCTCAAACCTCTCTAATAACTTATAATGTACTAAATAACATGTTTTGTGTACTAATAATTGCATTTCACGACATACTAGGTATCTAGGAGAAGCTTGCGTATGTGTTTTTACTAACAGTAATCCGCTTGCACTAAAATGGCTGCTGCTACGCAGGATTTCTTATTGCACATGTATCTATCATACTCATGTGACATGACGTATTACTTTTTTGCTTCTGCGCACTAGGACTAAGATGGCTGCTTTGTGTTACAGCATGCATGATGCTTGCTCTGCTGCTTTTGCTAAGCTGTTTGTTTTGCCTAAACACTAAACGCAATAGTTAAAATAAAATAATGGGAATAAAGTAGAGATAAGTGGTATAAGTACATTCATTTATTCGGTGTTCTAAAACTGTTTCTTTTCTATTCTTACATGTAACGTAATCTTGGCCCTGGGAGGTGTTATTACTCCACCTTAAAAACCCACACTGCGCATGTCAATCTCCAGGAGGAGCGGAAGTCATTTGTTATTGAACCAATGCCAAGCTATCATCACACTAGAAGATGCGCCTGGGAATCTGACTTGATGACCCAAGCGGAAGACAAACTGTTAACATTGTATTTCTATAAGAACATCCATTGGTGGGTGGAATAAAGATGTATGGAAAAATTAAATTGATGGACTTAATATTCAGGAGAAAAAGTTTCATTTTAGTATGGTGTGATGATCTCTCCCCGTTTTTAGTCCAATCAAAATTGGGGATCCTTACACTTGCAACATTGGGGGGTGGTACACTGCCCTGAAAAATAGTATAACTAGAGTAGGCTTAGCTAGTTAATTTGTCCCACTTGTCCGAATATCTTATATGTCACTGACCCAACGCACTCAATAGGTGATTGGGGGCAGAGGTGCTGGCGGAGCCCTCTGTCAGAAGATTCGATAACCCAATCGGGGTTTGGGAACTGGATGCTTGTGGAGCACTCTGTCCAAAGACTTTCTGACCTTGTCAGGGTTTAACTGTTAGCTGCAGAGAGGGTCCAACGCAGGCGTTTGTCCTTTAGCTGCGGGTGCCGGTTCTAGCCTGAGGTGGTCCTGTCCTGATCCAATTTGGTCCTTACTTGTCCTGATTCTGGTTCACACCTGTTCTTTCCTGCTGCTACCTGCATCTTGGTGTTCTGTCCTTTATCCCAGCCCGTGGCCAGGTTTGGTCTTCACACCACTTTAGGTAATTATAATTAATGTGGGTTCGTCATCGTACTGTTTTGCCTTCTTTACCCTTCTTATGTTTCAATGCTTAATGAAAGTTTCTCATTTTATTTCATATTAATCATATTCTTGCTGATCGATCAAGTTTCAATTAATGTAGTATGGACATTAACATTTAATAATTTTCATAGATAAACAGTTTAAACCTTTCCGGAGTTTGTGGCTATTTTTATTACAAGAAATGTTATTTGCTACCTATTTTCTTGCTAACTACCTGATCCAATTCCGATTGGTAAGTCAAATGGTATAGGACCTGAATGGTTAAACAAAATTTTGATCGAGCGTAGGTTTACCTGTTCAAATTGTGTGTATGTAGATTTATGGGCCCAGGTGAGTATGGTAAAAATCTAGGGCAGGTGAGCCAGCGCTCTATCAGTTCTTTTGGTAGCAGAGGTAAGGTTTGGGTTTAGTTAAGATAGGTAGTTAGTTAGTTGTGGTAAATTGAATTGCATTTATGTATTTGAATTTATGTTGATTGTATGTATTAACCAAACCTGTTCGTATTTGTTATATGTTTGTTTTGGAATCCTGGTGGCAGAATTGAGGGTGGTAAATGGAAGCCACACTGCAGTGAGGTCACTTGCCTGTAGGAAGTAAATGCATGGTTAGGTAGAACCAGAAGCACTTTTTAGGGACTTTTCTGTATAAATGTGTGAATAATTGATAGCAAAGAGTTCACTGGCAAAACTTTGGTGCATTATCACCTAGAAAGGGTCACACTGGAGGAGTAGCAGGTTCTTCTGAGTTGATTGACAGCAAAGGGGTTCGCTGGTGAAACTTTGGTCTTAAATACACCTAGAAAGGGTAAGTCCGAGGGAGTAACAGGTTCTTCAATGCTTACGTGAAGGGTAGACGGAAGGGATCTACTCGCAGTGTATGAAGAGTATGCAGAAGCGATTTACTCGTAGTGTGTGAAAATGGTCTTTTCTGTGAATTAGTCACTCAGGCACAGTGGCGAATGTTTCTACGTTGTCGATTAATGAAAATTCATATTTTTTAAGTGAAAAGAAATACGTTTCGTATTACCTTGCAAAGGAGGGAGTCAGTTGCGAAGCTGCACTAACATCACAGAGCCGCGCTGGTATTGGCTGAAACAGCGGGTGTGTAGATGAGGTAGTAATTGTAAAAGAGGGGTGAGTGCAGGAGCGTGAGAACTAGTCTCATGAGAAAAGCCGTGCAACTATTGGTTGGATTTATTTTGAATTCAAAATGTTGATTGGTCACTGAAAAATAAAAGACCCGCTGGTATTGGAAGTATTTTGTAAACAAATTGAGAGTCATCCTAAAGGTTTTGGTTTAAAATATATGTGGCATATAGGTCCGATTGTAGGAGGTAGACCCGATAGAAAATATCTAGGGTTTGCACAAGAACAGTATATAAGAGGAAGACCTTATATCATGTACGGAGAGAAAAGAAAAATGTCATTCATTAAAAGAATTAGGAACTTTTTCAAGAAAGATAAAGCAAATAAAACAAGAGAAGGGATTATTATTCCACCACCAAATATGCCTGCATCATATATGATGGTTGAAAGGGGCTATCACAATTGGATGGAGTCTCCTAAAGATGATGGTGTTTTAGCATTTCCAGAAAATGGTACTTTTAATGGCAGAATTTTGTACAATTTGAGAGCTCGCATGAATGAATTAGATCCCAGACCTAGATTAACACAATATGAGGCAATGGAGGAATGGGAGACTGAGGCTTTTGAGCGAGACAGACCCAGAAGTAACGGGAATTGGAGTAAGTTTATCCCAGATTTCCAAAAGAGACAAGAGACAAACAAATAAAACAATGGAGACCATGTTAGTAGATGGATTGTACCCTGTATTGACTTTAGAAGAACCTATAGGAAGTAGACAGACAGAGAAAATGAAAAATGTGAGGATTAGTGGTGAATCGGATGATGATTATTTGGAGGATTTATTAATGAAAAATCCACCACTTTATAATGAGGAGCCAAGTATAGTTAATCCAAGTGCTCCGTTCCTGAAACCACCTTTGATTCCGCAAGTGGTACATGAGACTTCAATAGAAAAGGTACTTCAGGAAAGAGAACAAGAAGCATTATATAATCAAAGAAGTGAGTTAATTCAGAAAATGTCCCAATTGAATACAAGTCCTGAAGCCTTGACAATTCCGGTAACTATTGGCCCGGTTGTTCCTCTGTACGGAGATAAACAGCCTAGTCCTAAAAATACAGTACTAACCACACCTGTAGTACAGCCCAGAAAAGAACCCTTAATAATTGATGATCAAGCAAGTGAATGTGAGTCAGTGATTTCCTTGATGGATTTACCTATAAGAGAACCAGTGAGTGACTCGGTCAGGAAAACCACTCCTATAAGTTCTAGAGTTGTACAGATAGAGACATCCTCAGGTATGAGAAGTGCCACAGTGGTAATCCCAGAAGAAATAGAGAGATGGTCACGAGAAATAGAGAAACCAAAGTCATGCCAAAGGTATTGGACATATTCAAATTAAGAGTTGAATTAGAAAAAAAGATTGCTGGAAATGTGGGATTAGACAGGTTAAATACACTCAGTGAGGACGAATTGTTGTTCATATGCAAGAGCATATGCAAGCATCCGAGCGGGTGCCTACCCCGCTAATATATTTAATTGCCTCGAGGCGGGTGCCTACCCTGTGTTTTTGCTGCCTCTGGCATCTTGCAATAATAGTAGTGCCTACCCCGCATCTGGGTGCCTCGAAACGGGAGCCTACCCCGGGTTGCGGCTTGCAGTTGCCAGGAGTAACGTGATGGCCGCCACGCTGCCCGCGGCGACGTGGAAGTAAAGGGGAGGAAGCCGGAAGCCGCCCGAAGCTGCCGGGAGCCGACCCCACGCTCCGGCACCCAAGGGCGAAGTGAGCAGTTCGGGACACCAGCGGAGCTGTGCCGGTGTCCCGGGAAGCGCCGCCTTAAAAGTACCCAGGCGGGAGCCAGAAGATGACGGAAGGGGAAAGGAAGTGCGGCGTGGCCAGCGGGGACTCTTCTGAGAGCGTCCCGCCGGTTGAAGAGGCCAGCCAAGGAAGAAAGTCGGCGGGTCTGCCCGGGGCTCTCAGGAGTTGAGAGAGCCCTGCCTGGCGTCCAGGGGAGTCCGAAAGTCCCAGAGGAGACCACGAGGGAGTCTCCATTGAGTGGAACGCTACTCCCCTCCAGCCGGTTCCTATTTCCCTTGAGCGGTCCCGCAGGGCAGTGGTCCTCTCCAACGTTAGAGACCCATTCCTTCCCCCACCTTAAGAGTCCCCCGAGCGGGGCTCACCAGAACAGTTGTGGCCATTAAGACTTTTGGCTCACAGCGGCGCCACAGTTGTGGGCCGCTGCAACAAGGGGCATATTTGTTTATTATTAGAGCCTGTGCGTGGCTCTATTAGGGGCATTTTTATTTCAGAGGCATATTGTTTGTTAAGCCCATTTGGCCCCATCATTCTTAGAGCCTGAGGGCTCCAACTAAGCCCCATCCGTTTCCAGAGCCTAGAGGGCTCCAAGAGGGGCACCTTTTTGTCCTAAGGGCTACGGAGAGCCCTTGTCGCATTTTCTCCTACCTCACAGCTGCCCATCAAGTAGTGGGTAGCTGCGCCGTTTAGGTTCTTCAGTTTTAGGGGACCTGTCCTTTGAGATTACACAGCTGCCCAGCAAGTAGTGGGCAGCTGCCACGTTTAGGCTGTTCTTTGTGCATTGTTGCATTTTTGCTGCGTGCGCAGCCAGCCCGGACATTCTGGACATCAGGCATTTGAGCCCTGGGGAAGGCCAGTTGGCCTGGGGTTCAGTATCTAATGTGATTCTGCGCACAGTGATGGTATACTGTCTGTGATGGTGATTACCTAATGCCAAATGTGCTTTATGCGTAATGTGCAATGCCTTTATGCCTGTGATACCTCTAACTGTGTTTTCATGCTTAGGAGGTTGTTTTGCCTAGTACAGTTTATACTAGTGAGTTTATGTTTACCTGCGTGGCCTATGGTGACTAGTATTGCGTAGTGTGTACCTACCTTTTACCAGTGGTTACTGGTTGTGTTCTAAAATTGTTATTTTGTGCTACAGTTGTTCTAAATGCTATTTCTACTACGTGCTGATTCTGACAGTGGCCCCCGTGGCCCTGTCCTGTGTAGATAATCCCCTGTAAATACTGCCCAGTGCCAGCTGGCACAGTGTATCTGTGTGATTATGATCTAATGTGTCTATGGTAATACAAAGGCCATTTTTATATATAACCTTGTGTGGAGTTCCTTTTTGTGGTGTGCCTAGTGTGTTGCTGCTGTGTGTGTGTGTTGCGCAAACGCTTTACACATTGCTTCCGGCATAAGCCTTACTGCTCGTGTCACATTGGCAAGGGGGTGAGCAGGGGTGATCTTGGCGTCTAACTTCCTTGCCCTAACTAGAGTGGTGGTTTCTGCCTGGCTTTGGCGCAAACCTTAGCCAACCAGAAATCCCATTTCTAACACCATCACATTCATCAACCCAATCCTTGTCAATATGGTGCTTGTTTCACTCTTCACCAACACATGACGATGGTTGGCTACAAATATAAAATGAGTTTGATACTTCTCAGTCGGACGGAACTACAATACCCATTGGTAGGACCTGTCTGCAGTATTTTGATCAGTAGCCAATGTTTTCAAATATATGTAGTAAGTGAAGTCTCTCCAAATATAGTTCGGACACGAGGTAGGTGGGATCAGATCAATCTATGATTCCTCCAACTTATTACAGTATGCTGTGTCAAGAAACCATAGGTCTTTAGCAGCGAGAGGACTACCACACATGTTAGCTCCATCCTTCTGCTGGTCACCTATAGGACAAGGGCCTCAAATCTTCTCATGGCACTCTGAACAGAAGCATTTTTATTTATTTATTTGTTTGTTTGTTTATTTATTTACAGACAACTGCATCTACCACATACTAAACTCCTTCTTGGAGTAAGAACCTCAGATGAATCGCTCAGGAATTAACAAAATATCTAGGGCCAGGCTGATTTACAAACAGGAATGTAATTTGAGATGTGACCTATGTACTAATAAGTCTCATTGCAAATCGTCCACTCGCAGGTGGTCTCAAAATGACCTGTCTCGTGAGTATTAATGAGGCAGGTCACAATTGTGACACCCTGTGATTGGCTGCCAAAGTGGGGATTGAGGCATACAAGGCAGAGAAAGTCTAAGTCCCTGCATTTGCTTTCCAAATTGGGAAAATCATTTTGAAATCAGCCCATGTCCATTAAAGACAGAGTTGATGCTTTAAAAAAGTGTTTACCATTTGGGGAGACATTAGGGAGAACAAGCAGGGATCCCCTAGGGTGCTGCCTGACTCCCTTCCCAAGGCCACTGACATAATTAAAAAAGGGGAAGGTGTCCATAACGGACAGCTTCCTCTTTGCAAATCAATTACCACCCCATCTCAGGGAATAGTAACTCACCAATGATTTGCAACATTAGTTGCAGTCACAAACTACTGAAACATTCCGTTTAGAATATGAGCGGGACTTCCCATTATTGGCCCCTTTTTTAGGAGATTCTAAAAGAATTGCAAAATCTGTTTTAAAAATCATAATGTACTTTCCAACTTGTAAAAGGTCTTTTGTGCATTAAGAAACCCCATTGTGTGGCAGTACACTCTGGGATTTTGCAAACTGCAAAGCTTGGTCCTGCAAAAGGGCTTTGTACATCAGGCCCTAGTTCTCCCGTCCTTTCCTAAACAGTGGTATGGAATCCATTTCCTACAATTTAATGGAAGTTGGTTTCAGATGAGAGGCCCTAGAGCAGAAAATTTACATTCTCCACAGGATGCATCGATAGCTCAAGGTACTGAAATGGGCAAAAGATATCTTAACTGAAGCACTCGGTGTGTCAGTACCTGTAGATCTTACAAACTAGGTAAATTGGAACTTGTCCATTGAGATATTTGTGTACCAAATTTACAGCATAGTTTTGCAGTAACCTGCATATGTGATCTAAGTCAATCAAAAGCCCTGTTATCCCTCCGGCACATCCACAACTACCTGCCAGAAAGCTAAAACGAGCCGACACTTCCAAGATGCATTGAAGAATTTTGCCACAAGACACCACATGCCCTATAATTTAGCACTGCAGAGGGCTATACCGGTTGTTAAAGGTCCTGAACCCGAGTTATACAGTGGGAGAGGACCTTTAACAACTGTTATAGCCCGAGGCAGAAGGGCTATAAGGCTATTAGAACATTCCACACACTAAGGGTAGATTGTCGTAAATTAAATAAAGCAGAAACATGAAGACAAACTGTAGAATGTTGGAGCTCTGGGCTTATACTAGCCAATATAAGCCTGGAGCTACTCCATTGTCTTCAATGAAGCGCTCAACATTTCAATGTTCTAATTACCTCTCTAACCATATCACGGTCCATCACACATAAAGCAACAATGTCCAATGAACATGCTTCCTTACATTGACATAGGTCCCTTGTTTGTAAAGATCTCATACCACTAATCAAGCACATTAACAACAGAGCAGTGCTATTCACTTAGGGCCTGATTACGAGTATGGTGGTCCGAAGACTGCCGTACTTGCAGTGGCACTCCAACTGCTGCCTCCTCGGCGGTCCGACCGCCCGATCATGACTGTTGTGGTGGGACTGCCACAAGACTGCTGCCACCGCCAGGATCCTGGATCCCGCAGCGGTGGGGAAAGCGGCACGGATGGGAGGCGGTGCCAATGCCGGCACCTCCTGCCCAATCATGACCTGCCTTTTGTACCTACCTTTTTAGGGCGTGGAACACGCCCTGAAAAGGTTGGCAGAAAGGCAAAAAAGCGGCCCCAAACAGTGCCTCAGGGCAATTTTGCCCATTGGGCAAAGTGCATGGGGGCACATGTTGTGCCCCCTCTCACTGCACTTTTGCGATAGCACTGTGTGCTATGCACAGCATGGTGCATGGTACATAGTGCACCCGACATTCAAGTGAAGCTGCCACTGTGGCGACATATGCTTCAGGCTCTCTATGAACCGTTGCAGTGGCACTGACAACACAACACCGCCATCCCGGTGGAATATTCATAAGATGGTGGTTGGGAGGTTGCCAGCTTGGCGGCGTTCTCCAAACCGCTGCAACGTCGGTCTAGCGGTCGGATCGCCAAAGTCATAATTGGGCCCTAAGTCCTACTGAAACAATGCATCAATTTCAACACCCCACAATGGGAAATGTTTGCGATCTTCTTCTGTCAAATGAAGTTATAGTTCCGAGCAACTAGCATCTAAAACCACTGGACTATTTCACACGTTCCTTAAAATAGTTGTACAATATAGCATTTGGTCAACAGGTCAACAAGGTACTAATCCAAAGCATAAAACAATCCCCTAAAGAAATTCTATCAACGATCTTGTTAAATAGGATTAGATTGTTTACAACTTGACACATTTTCAGTTTTCTACAATTGTATGGTATTTGTGGAGGTAAGAACACCAATAAAATGATGCGTACATTAAAACAAGACCCCTGAGGTATGTAGACTTTGAGGTGACTCCATTTTATGTCTGATGGCTATGGTCCAAGTATCTTACTTGCAGTAGTAAAGATGACAAACTCTTACAACTGCATCCAAGCAGATCTGGTGCAAGGTCAGCCCTTCTCAGTGTTTCATGAGTTTACATATGGTAACACTAATGGCTTTCAATTGCTCTGCGGAAAGACTAATAATCGCTCATAGAAGTAGTGCAGGGCTCAGGAAGCGAAGCTGATGTGCAATGACTCCACTTCAGGTTACGGGCAAAAAAAACAACAAGTTGGGCCCAGAGCATTCACCAGTAGAAGCCACTCTTCTGAAATACCAAGAGCTTCTTGAGAGCACAGGTAGAGAGATCTATGATAGCTACTTATCAAAACACGCGGGTTAAGCAAACGCAATGGTTTTCCCACTTTTATGTTTTTACTTAGGTATTTTGTCCATCCACGCTTTTCCATAAAAAAGAGAGGATTTAAAAAAAAATTGAACTTCTCTTCACAGGAAAAGAAAATTACAGGAAAAGAAGAACGAAGGGATATTACAACATAGAAAGGAGAAAGGGAGATATGTAAAGTATATGTAAAGTAAACTCATGTGGGAATGCATAGGCACTTTCTGGGTCAGAGAAAGTAATACAAGCTCTGAAGATGGGCCAGATTGTTAGAATGAAAACAGCCTAACTGAAGTAAAAATACTTCGTTTTTAAATATCGTGGTATCTATTTTTTAAGAACCCTTTGGTCAGCCATTACTTTACTGAGCACAAGACATTGTTTTTTGGTCAGCCATTAATTTACTGAGCACAATATATTGTTTCTTTTATTTTCTTTGAAATATTTATTATAGCACAAACACAGCAATATGGCAGCAGAGCACAGTAACTGTAAAATATGAGCAGATACAGAATAAACTAGGGAGAGGAATCAATCAGGGAAGTAATATTTTATTTATTTAAATTGACATCTGATATTTGGTTTTTGAAGAGCATTGTGATCTGACATATGGGTGGTGTTGTGTTACATTGAAAAGGTTTTACAAAAATATGTTAAATGCCCAAGTAAGATCCCCGATTTCCAGAGGCATTATACTAAGTAGGCTGGACTACTGTAAAGCCCTCCTTTTGGGAGCCCCTAGTTATTTACTAAAGAAATTAGAATGCGTTCAGATAGTCATAGCGACATTAACACTTAATAGACCTCGGAACTCTTTCGCCTCCGGTGCACTCAGAGATCTCCAGACTAAGAAAATATACTCCTGGTAGGTCCCTCCGATCAGCTACACTTACTTATGTCCAGGAACAAAGATTCAACAAAGTTCGACAGGGAGGACGCGCCTCCATGTTGAAAACAGCTCAGTTATGGAATAAACTGGCAATCTCACTAAGATCTCAAACTGACCTGTTTATGTTTAGGAAAGCCCTTAAAACTTGGCTCTTCCCCCATTAATTATTGGGGTAAATCTCTGTTTTTTTCTGACTATAATATCCTCTCTCATTTTTTATGCCTCTACTGATGAGTCTAGCTAGCGCCAGGATACCATTCTGGTCACAGTGCGCTCTATAAATAACCAAATACAAATGAATTCAAAGCAACTACGTAAGCACTTGAGGGACGTCTGTGTACTTATTACCTGATCAGCAACACACATCTCTGACCGCCTAAGGTGCATTTGATATCTCCAGGATACAGCAAAACCCCATAGAACAAGAAGGATGGCTTTGACTTAAGGAGATTGCTGTAAAGTTTCCATTGATTTAACCTCATCGCTGCAGCGCATATTTTTGCGCTACGCGGCTTTTTTCAAAAAGCCGCGTTAGATGACGAGCTCAGCTCGTCATCCGCACACGCCCCACGTGGCTGATGACGAGCTCAGCTCGTCATCAGCATCGAAGGGTTTAATCTACACTCCCTCCACCCCTTTTCACTTCAGTCTGCCTCCTCCCTCTCTGTTCCTCATTGCCTTAAAATGGCGGATGGCTTTTGAATATATGTTTCACTGAACTGTCAGTTGTTGTGAAGCAGTCCAGTGCTTGACCCGATGTTGATGATGCTCGTTTATCAATCCTTTCTGGATCCCAGCTTCTATTTGTTTATACGTTTGAAGTCTTTATATCGAAGATTACCAGAAACAATCAAGTCACTCCTAACTAACTTCATTTTGTCAACTGAACAGCAGCTTGTCTGCAAGGAAGTCAGAGGAAAGGATAGTAATACCTATACCAATTTATCTTAACCTTCTATTTGGTGTGTAAATTCATGAGTTCCTTTTATTAGGCTATATATTTTGGTGAATATGCAGAAGAAGGCCCATGTTGAACTGTGACCCTGTGAAAGTAGCCCAGACCAACAGTGCAGTGTCTTGATTCTCTGTGTTCACTAAGGGCCTGATTGCGATGTCAGCAGACTGACGTCTGCCCGACATCGCCTCGGTCTCCGATCGACCGACCTCCGGTTGGCGGTCCTGACAACGCCATTACAATGTGACTGCACGTGGTGCGTTTGTATGCTCCCATTTCCCTGTATAAGCTTGTGTGCCAGCTGTAAACTGGCCCTAGCACCAGGACCGGCTCTAGGCATGTGCAAGCTGTGCACCTGCACAGGGCCACCAAACCCCAGGGGCCACCACGCCAATATATATCCTTAATATATTAATCCTCTGAGGATGGATACATATTTGCGTGGTGGCCCCTGGCAGGGATTTGGCGGCCTCTAGCTCTGTTCCACTTCTAAACTCCCTGACCCTCTCCCCTCTTTACTGGCCTGCACGCTCCGCCCCGCCCGGACCCCCTCATCCGGGCCCCCTACCTACGCTCCCTGCCCAGGGCCACCATTAGCCTAGAGCCGGCCCTGGTAGCACAAGCTGTGATGGAGAAATGGGGCCTGTTTAAATCCCTGCACCATGTCTCACACGGTGCAGGGATTTGTGCCCCGCAGGCCACCAACTGGAGCCTGCAGAGATAGGGGGGCCCTGCTAAGGGCCCCCAAAGTCACTTTCTGACAGGCTTTTCATGTCGGAAAGCCCAACATGAAAAGCCTGTCAGAAACGGACATCATAATCCCCATGGCATAAACGCTGTACATAGGGGATTATGAGTGGCCTCGAAGTGTCCGACGGGCAGCTTGAGCCCGTAGGAAGCCATTCAGACCAACCGGACAGTTTCAAATCTGACAGCCTTAATAAGTCTATCATAATAAGGCTGACGGCTTTGAAACCTACGATATGAGTCGGAAAGCCTCCGAACTGTGGTCATAGGCTTTCAACTCACATTGTAATAGGCCCCTAAGTGGATGCGTTGATTACCTGCTGGTAGTCTTCAGTACTTTGAATCAAGTCATCCCTATCAAAGTCCTGACTCAACTTAACAAGCCAGGACTGTGGAGACACACTAAAGCCTAATAGATGCTTTATTGAGATGAAAAAAAAATTCCGGCATTGGCCAAGATATCAGAATAGCATATAATTAATTTATGATGGGTTTCATTTCTGTTTTCAAGTTTCAATGAAAACTATATGTTTTGGGAAAAAGAATAGTACATAACTAACAGACAAAGGGCAACATGATGTCAATAAAGAGAGTAGGATATCTTTTTTGCCATTTAACTGGTCTGCAAAGAGTGAAAGTAATCACACAATTTTCCTAATGAAATGTCACAAAATTCCATGAAAGATTCACAAAATTATAATTTTGTACTAAAATGTAATTTGCTGAAATCTCGCATCACTTTCTCACTCAAAAGTGCACCTCACATAAAAAATGGCATGAGATAGTGGCAGGAGACTGGTTCGCACAGGCAAGACATTTTCTTTGTGAATCAGTCTCCCACTGATAGCTCACAAGACTTTTTAATATGAACTGCAAGCTCGGGTAAAAAAAAAAGGATATGCAGAATTACATCAGTGGCAGCGCCTCCGCTAAGACGGAGGAGCATCACCCCACTGCTCCGCAGCAGGAAACATAACATGATAATAACTTGCGTTATTATCATTTTATGTTTCCTTCTGCTGCTGCAGCTTTCTAGGCAGGTCGGTGCTGCTCTGAGGACAGAAGAGCAGGGGAGGAGTGGTTTACCCGCTCCGAAGCGCACATGACTGTTTGGTCAGCCCTGTTGGGCCACCCAAAACAGTAATGCGCACATCCCATATTCTCCATGCAGGCAGGCCCGGACTGGCCGTTGCGGGCACCGGGCAATCCCCCGGTGGGCCGCATGGTTGGGGGCCGGTTTTGGGCCCCTGGGGGCCGTTTTATGTTACAGGGCCGTTTTTGCAGCTATGCTGCAAAAACGGCCCTGTAACAAAAACGGCCGAAAACCGGCCCTGGCACAGAGCGCGGTCGCACCCCCACCCCTCCTCCCGGAGGGGGGTGAGGGGGGCCGGCCGAGCACTTTGCCAGGGCCGGTTCTGGTTCCCAGTCCGGCCCTGCATGCAGGCTGCATTAAAGCCTGCATTTAGAACATGCCCAGGCCCCCATTCCCTGGCTGAGCGCTAATCCACGACACTCAGACCAATCACAATGCTGCATTACAGCGCTGTGATTGGCTATTGGGAGCCTGGTGCTTCCTGCTGTTTCCTGTATCCTGCTGCAGTACCGGAGCAGGAAGAAGAGGATGGAGGAGAGGCGGCGGGCAACTGGCTGTCAAAGGTAAGTGTTTCTTTTTTATTTTTCGCTCGCCCCCTTTGCCCCCGCCCCACCACCGAGTCTGGTAGCAGCAACTACTGAATCACATATTTCGATATTCAGGTACATTTTACGAATTTCTTGTAATGCAGAATTCAGGAGTTTTACTAACTTTCCCCTGGCCTGGACCTTACTTTAGCTACAATGTAAAACATTACTTTCACAAACATACCTCTACGGTTTACTCATGATTTCACTAACTGAAATATTCACTCCGAATCAAGAGCACAGTGTTTGCCACTTTTAATATGTGATGATTTTACTCAGGCGGTATTTGGCTACCTCGAATATATGCCTTTGCAAGTCTCTTTCTTGCTCATGACTCACAGGCAAACACAAATCAAACAGCTGTAGGCGAGGACTCCAAAATAAAATAAAATGCAGAAACACAACAGTCTGAAAAAAAACAAAGTACAACTAAAGGGAAAATAAGAGGCTAGAAAACTTTCCCATATTTTTTGGTTCGCTGCCATTGCACCTGAAGAACTATGGATGTGAGAAAAAAATGATAGTATTTAGGAATGTTGAAAAATAATAGTCCCAAATACAGTTCAAAGTGTGTTACATTTCCTTACCTTGAAATGCTGCTGGGACAGTGCCCAAGCCCCAGCTCGCACTCCTCACGTACACTCTTTCTTTCTCTCTCTCACCTTGCTCCCTCTCCTGCTCTCTCTTATGTCCTCATTTTTGCTTGCTTGCCAGTTTCTGACCTTTCTGCTTGTTCTGTGCCGCTCTACCACTTCTGCTTTCTTTCCCATTTCTGACCTTTTTGCTTGGTCTGTGCCATTCTGCCACTTCTGCTTTCTTACACATTAGTGACTTTCCAACCATTTTCTGCCCGCTCTGTGGCATCTTTCTTCCCTCTCTCTACTCCTGCTTGCCCCTTTAGCCTCCCTCGACTTCAGCCCGTGCTACCTTCCCAAGAGGCCATTCCTGTCTTTTTTTTGCCCCTGCACCCTCCCACCTTTCCCCGCTCCTCACCTACTCTACTCCCACTCTCGCACACCCCGTCCCCTCCCACCTTCCAGGACCTACTTAATGGAGGCTGCAGCACAGCCGTGCTTCAAACGGGCACAGCAAGCGCACCGCTGGCAGGACTTTGCAAGTCTGTCAGTGGCCATATGCACCTAGACCATGTCCCGTGCTAGGAACGCTGGTCCAGCAACCACCCACAGGTACACCTCCCTCACACTCCGAGCCCTGAACAGCGGATGTCACCACAAATTCTGCTACTGTGCCACATGCTGCACCATTGTAGGCCCTTTCACCTGTACCCACTGATGCTTCACCTGCACAAGGAGACACACGAACAAGCCCCACCACCCGGACCACACTGCACTCAATGCACCACACCCGGCAGACACCGCCCAACCAACACCGCCCAACCAACTAGCAATCTTTCTCATGAACTCACGCTTGTTGTGCAAACACGTCATCATGGTCTGGGACTTCATTACTACCCTGACCTGGCTCAGCCCTGCATCGGTTCCTGACATCGCCACCCCTGTCTGTGAAATATATAAGATCTCTCACTGAGACAGCACCAATAGACCAGGCATGGGGTTGTGATCATTCACAATGAAACCATCCGTTGCACCACCACAACGGAAAATGACACCCGACCCTGGAACACCTGCCATACTTCCAGCTGCCACCAAACAAAAGCACCACTATCCAAGGAACCCGCGTCTACTGTAGTGGTGGGCGGTGAATTCCGGCCCGCCAGCGGAGTTTGCAGAGTTCTTCCCACTTTGCACTCCACTTGTAGCGCAGAGTTCAGCAAAAACTCTGCCATCCACCATGGAGCGGAGTTCACCGGCGCGCACTGCTCAGCTCACCCGATAATTGGCTCCCCACTGTGACCTTTGCTGGTATTCCACCCAGTACGTAGAACGAGTTGCACAGGCCTCAGCATCTAGGTTGCCTTGATGACTGAATGGCCATGCCCCCCTCTTTGCACACCGTAGACCGTGGAACGCATCTGCTCCGAGCCTCGGTATTGATGGAGCAAGGCTGCGCACATAAAGCGACTTGCTTGTACTCAAACCTCTCTAATAACTTATAATGTACTAAATAACATGTTTTGTGTACTAATAATTTCATTTCACGACATACTAGGTATCTAGGAGAAGCTTGCGAATGTGTTTTTACTAACAGTAATCCGCTTGCACTAAAATGGCTGCTGCTACGCAGGATTTCTTATTGCGCGTGCATCTGTCATACTCATGTGACATGACGTATTACTTTTTTGCTTCTGCGCACTAGGACTAAGATGGCTGCTTTGTGTTACAGCATGCATGATGCTTGCACTGCTGCTTTTGCTAAGCTGTTTGTTTTGCCTAAACACTAAACGCAATAGTTAAAATAAAATAATGGGAATAAAGTAGAGATAAGTGGTATACAGTACATTCATTTATTCGGTGTTGTAAAACTGTTTCTTTTCTATTCTTACATGTAACGTAATCTTGGGCCTGGGAGGTGTTATTACTCCACCTTAAAAACCCACACTGCGCATGTCAGTCTCCAGGAGGAGCGGAAGTCATTTGTTATTGAACCAATGCCAAGCTATCATCACACTAGAAGATGCGCCTGGGAATCTGACTTGATGACCCCAAGCGGAAGACAAACTGTTAACATTGTATTTCTATAAGAACATCCATTGGTGGGTGGAATAAAGATGTATGGACAAATTCAATTGATGGACTTAATATTCAGGAGAAAAAGTTTCATTTTAGTATGGTGTGATGATCTCTCCCCGTCTTTAGTCCAATCAAAATTGGGGATCCTTACACTTGCAACATTGGGGGGTGGTACACTGCCCTGAAAAATAGTATAACTAGAGTAGGCTTAGCTAGTTAATTTGTCCCACTTGTCCGAATAGCTGATCTGTCACTGACCCAACGCACTCAATAGGTGATTGGGGGCAGAGGTGCTGGCGGAGCCCTCTGTCAGAAGATTCGATAACCCAATCGGGGTTTGGGAACTGGATGCTTGTGGAGCACTCTGTTCAAAGACTTTCTGACCTTGTCAGGGTTTAACTGTTAGCTGCAGAGAGGGTCCAATGCAGGCGTTTGTCCTTTAGCTGCGGGTGCCGGTTCAAGCCTGAGGTGGTCCTGTCCTGATCCAATTTGGTCCTTACTTGTCCTGATTCTGGTTCACACCTGTTCTTTCCTGCTGGTACCTGCATCTTGGCGTTCTGTCCTTTATCTCAACGTACGTTCTCTGCGGAAACACAAATTAGATCTATACGACCTACTCACTGAGAAACAGTGGGATCTTGTGTTTCTTACTGAGACATGGCTAGATGAAGGCTCTACCCCTGATGCCTTAGAGGCACTACCAGAGGGCTACATAATGCGTAGGCAGGATAGACCTACCGGTAGAGGAGGGGGCATTGCTATTATAGCCCAGAAAAGTCTACAATGCAAATTAGACCACTCTCCCATCCTGGACAGCGAGGCAGAGAGCTTTACTGTCAAAGTAAAAGAAGGCTGCACGCTGAAGGGCATGTTAATCTATAGACCCCCAGGCCCTATAGCCAGGTTTGGGGAGAGTCTGGTTGAAGGCATAATGGAGGCTGCGCTGCGCAAAGACAAATTCCTGGTACTGGGGGATCTTAACTTACATTTGAACAACCCCACAGACAATGTTAGCAGGGACTTTTGCCGGGCGCTAGGAGCCCTCCAACTGAATCAAATAGTAAGTGGTCCCACTCACCAGTTGGGACACCTACTTGACCCCATATTCGTCAATTGGGGGGAAGTAGAAGCCATGACCCAAATTCCCATCCCCTGGTTGGATCACCATCTGGTACCATTCTCCATACGAATTCCCGGGGTAAGATCTCCGGAGCCAGCAATACTGTACCATCCTAGGCGGAGATGGGCTACCTTTTCCCAGGCTAAATTCTGTGCGGCATTGTCTAAAGGAGGAAGCCCTGGGGGGGATGATGCGGACACGGCTAACATCAATCTATGTAAGCTTATCAACGAGGCGCTTGATTGTACAGCCCCACTTTTGCGCGCCAAATCGGGTGGCCGCTTTAAAAAAACTGCCCCTGGTTCAGTGATGAACTACGAGTCACGAAAACAGGATTGAAGCGAGTCGAAAGACAGTGGCGTGGGGCTCCTTCTAAGGAAACTAGGGAGGCCTACCTAATTGAGAGGCGAATTTATCACGGGCTAATCAGGAAGTCCAAAGCAGCATATTACACTATTAGAATTAGTGAAGCTGGTAACTCGATGAAGGAGCTTTTCTTGCTCTACAAAACCCTCTCAAGTGGGAAACCAGCCATTGCTCCAGATGACTGCTCGGTGGAATCCTGTGACAGGATCGCGGACTTCTTCGCCGAAAAGATAGCCAAAATCTACTCGGCATTTCCTAGTCATCCCATTGCTGGGACTGAATTTGCGGAAAGCCCGAGGGAATGGGGGGACAGACATATATTGACCAACTTTGTCACCCCGCCCCCAGAGGACCTACTAAAAATCTGTAGACCCGTCAAGTCGGGTTCCCCGCGGGATCCCACCACGCCGAAACGGCTAGCGGATAGCTTACCGGTGTTGGAACCATATATCAGACACCTACTGGACGTGTCTTTTATCACTAAGACCATGCCCAAAGACTGGCAACAGGCGGTGGTTCTACCTCTCAGGAAAAAACCTAACATCAGCTTTGAGAAGCTAGAGAACCTCCGGCCGATCTCCCTTCTGCCCTACCTGGCCAAAGTGGCAGAAAAAACGGTAAACCTGCAACTGATGGATTTCGTGGAAGAGGCTGCCCTACTATACGATACCCAGTTTGGTTTCCGTCCCCGCCACTCAACGGAATAAGAGCTTCTGATGGCTGTGGAGACCCTACGCCAGGGGGTGGATGAGGGTCATACTATGGCCCTCATCCTATTGAACCTGAGTGCAGCATTCAACACTGTAGCTCATACCACCCTGCTACAGTGTCTGAACAGTGGAGGGATATCTGGAGCTGCACTCGCATGGATCCAGTCCTTCCTGACGGGGAGAAGCTTTCAGGTCCGCCAGGGCGAATGTTATTCCAGGGATATTGAATTGGGCCAGGGCGTACCCCAGGGATCGTCCCTGAGCCCCTCCCTATTTAATCTATATGTCTCCCCAGTGGCCCCCATTGCTGAGGGCCATGGTCTGCACATAGTGTCCTATGCCGATGACACGCAGCTGGTTATCTCCCTCTCACAAGCGCCTGGTCTTGCGGTGGACAGTTTCAGAGCCTGCATGCAAGACCTTGCAGCCTGGATGTCCACCAACTGCCTCAAATTAAATGGCAGCAAGACTGAGGTGCTCGGAGTGGGGGGGAACCCATCTGTCTGGTCGTCGGCGTGGTGGCCTCCATGCTTAGGTGAGGTTCCAACTCCCTGTCAAGAAGTTCGGAACCTTGGAATCTGGCTTGATGCTGACCTGTCCTTTGGACCTCAGATAGGCCGTGTGGCGGGTGTCTGCTTCAGAGTCCTAAAAAGTCTACGGAAGGTCTTAGATCTCCTTCCTATGTCAGCCCATAGAACGCTGGTGCACGCCCTCGTCACATCACGCCTGGACTATGGCAACTTGCTGTACCTGGGAGCAACCAGCAAGGCAATAAATCGCCTTCAGGTGCTGCAGAATGCGGCAGCCCGCCTCATTCTAAAATTTCCCAAAAGATCGGCCTCTAAAGCTGCCCTTCAGACTCTTCACTGGTTGCCAATGAGGAGTAGGGTCGAGTTTAAGGCCCTCTGTACCTGCCACCGCATCCTTACTGGGAAGGCGCCAACACCGCTCCAGAACCTGGTCACCAGGTACGTACCCACGCGCGCCCTTCGCTCCTCCCATGGAGGCCTATTAAAGGTCCCGAGGATAAGGAGGGCTCGCATGGGAGGTAGATCTTTCCGCTACCTGGTGGCGAAGAGCTGGAATGCCCTACCTTTGGACCTCCGTCTGGAGTCATCTGAACCTAGCTTCAGGAGGAAGCTAAAAACATACCTATATACACGGTAACCTACGCAGACTTTACGTTCTAGTCTGCGGGAGTTCTTCTGTTTTAGCACGGGGGTACGCCATCTGAGCGCAACCAAGCGCTTTATAAAACTCCCTTATTATTATTATATTATATTATCCCAGCCCATGGCCAGGTTTGGTCTTCACACCACTCTAGGTAATTATAATTAATGTGGGTTCGTCATCGTACTGTTTTCCCTTCTTTACCATTCTTATGTTTCAATGCTTAATGAAAGTTTCTCATTTTATTTCATATTAATCATATTCTTGCTGATCGATCAAGTTTCAATTAATGTAGTATGGACATTAACATTTAATAATTTTCATAGATAAACAGTTTAAACCTTTCCCGAGTTTGTGGCTATTTTTATTACAAGAAATGTTATTTGCTACCTATTTTCTTGCTAACTCCCTGATCCAATAGGTCTCTAGGTACCGGTGACTAGGATTGGTAAGTCAAATGGTATAGGACCTGAATGGTTAAACAAAATGTTGATCGAGCGTAGGTTTACCTGTTCAAATTGTGTGTATGTAGATTTATGGGCCCAGAAGAGTATGGTAAAAATCTAGGGCAGGTGAGCCCGCGCTCTATCAGTTCTTTTGGTAGCAGAGGTAAGGTTTGGGTTTAGTTAAGATAGGTAGTTAGTTAGTTGTGGTAAATTGAATTGCATTTAAGTATTTGAATTTATGTTGATTATATGTATTAACCAAACCTGTTCGTATTTGTTATATGTTCGTTTTGGAATCCCGGTGGCAGAATTGCGGGTGGTAAATGGAAGCCACACTGCAGTGAGGTCACTTGCCTGTATGAAGTAAGTGCATGGTTAGGTAGAACCGGAAGCACTTTTTAGGGACTTTTCTGTATAAATGTGTGAATAATTGATAGCAAAGAGTTCACTGGCAAAACTTTGGTGCATTATCATCTAGAAACGGTCACACTGGAGGAGTAGCAGGTTCTTCTGAGTTGATTGACAGCAAAGGGGTTCGCTGGTGAAACTTTGGTCTTAAATACACCTAGAAATAGTAAGTCCAAGGGAGTAACAGGTTCTTCAACGCTTTAAGTGAAGGGTAGACGGAAGGGATCTACTCGCAGTGTATGAAGAGTATGCGGAAGGGATATACTCGCAGTGTGTGAAAATGGTCTTTTCTGTAAATTTGGCACTCAGGCACAGTGGCGAATGTTTCTACGTTGTTGATTAATGAAAATTCACATTTTTTAAGTGAAAAGAAATACGTTTCGTATTACCTTGCAAAGGAGGGAGTCAGTGGCGAAGCTGCACTGACATCACTCAGAGCCGCGCTGGTATTGGCTGAAACAGCGGGTGTGTAGCTGAGGTAGTAATTGTAAAGGAGGGGTGAGTGCAGGAGCGTGAGAACTAGTCTCATGAGAAAAGCTGTGCAACTATTGGTTGGATTTATTTTGAATTCAAAATTTTGATTGGTCACTGAAAAATAAAAGACGCGCTGGTATTGGAAGTATTTTGTAAACAAATTGAGAGTCATCCTAAAGGTTTTGGTTTAAAATATATGTGGCATATAGGTCCGATTGTAGGAGGTAGACCCGATAGAAAATATCTAGGGTTTGCACAAGAACAGCATATAAGAGGAAGACCTTATATCATGTACGGAGAGAAAAGAAAAATGTAATTCATTAAAAGAATTAGGAACTTTTTCAAGAAAGATAAAGCAATTAAAACAAGAGAAAGGATTATTATTCCACCACCAAATACGCCCGCATCATATATGATGGTTGAAAGGGGCTATCACAATTGGATTAAGTCCCCTAAAGATGATGGTGTTTTAGCATTTCTAGAAAATGGTACTTTTAATGGCAGAATTTTGTACAATTTGAGAGCTCGCATGAATGAATTAGATCTCAGACCTAGATTAACACAATATGAGGCAATGGAGGAATGGGAGACTGAGGCTTTTGAGCGAGACAGACCCAGAAGTAACAGGAATTGGAGTAAGTTTTATCCCAGATTTCCAAAAGAGACAAGAGACAAACAAATGAAACAATGGAGACCATGTTAGTAGATGGATTGTACCCTGTATTGACTTTAGAAGAACCTATAGGAAGTAGGCAGACAGAGAAAACGAAAAATGTAAGGATTAGTGGTGAATCGGATGATGATTATTTGGAGGATTTATTAATGAAAAATCCACCACTTTATAATGAGGAACCAAGTATAGTTAATCCAAGTGCTCCGTTCCCGAAACCACCTTTGATTCCGCAAGTGGTACATGAGACTTCAATAGAAAAGGTACTTCAGGAAAGAGAACAAGAAGCATTATATAATCAAAGAAGTGAGTTAATTCAGAAAATTTCCCAATTGAATACAAGTCCTGAAGCCTTGACAATTCCGGTAACTATTGGCCCGGTTGTTCCTCTGTACGGAGATAAACAGCCTAGTCCTAAAAATACAGTACTAACTACACCTGTAGTACAGCCCAGAAAAGAACCCTTAATAATTGATGATCAAGCAAGTGAATGTGAGTCAGTGATTTCCTTGATGGATTTACCTATAAGAGAATCAGTGAGTGACTCGGTCAGGAAAACCACTCCTATAAGTTCTAGAGTTGTACAGATAGAGACATCCTCAGGTATGAGAAGTGCCACAGTGGTAACCCCAGAAGAAATAGAGAGATGGTCACGAGAAATAGCGAAACCAAAGTCATGCCAAAGGTATTGGACATATTCAAATTAAGAGTTGAATTAGAAAAAAAGATTGCTGGAAATGTGGGATTAGACAGGTTAAATACACTCAGTGAGGACGAATTGTTATTCATATGCAAGAGCATATGCAAGCATCCGAGCGGGTGCCTATCCCGCTAATATATTTAATTGCCTCGAAGCGGGTGCCTACCCCGTGTTTTTGTAGCCTCTGGCATCTTGCAATAATAGTGGTGCCTACCCCGCATCTGGGTGCCTCGAAACGGGAGCCTACCCCGGGTTGCGGTTTGCAGTTGCCAGGAGTAACGTGAGGGCCGCCGCGCTGCCCGTGGCCACTTGGAAGTAAAGGGGAGGAAGCCGGAAGCCGCCGGAAGCTGCTGGGAGCCGACCCCGCGCTCCAGCGCCCAAGGGCGAAGTGAGCAGTTCGGGACACCAGCGGAGCTGTGCCGGTGTCCCGGTAAGCGCCGCCTTAAAAGTACCCAGGCGGGAGCCAGAAGATGACGGAAGGGGAAAGGAAGTGCGGCGTGGCCAGCGGGGACTCTGCTGAGAGCGTCCCGCCGGTTAAAGAGGCCAGCCAAGGAAGAAAGTCGGCGGGTCTGCCCGGGGCTCTCAGGAGTTGAGAGAGCCCCGCCTGGCATCCAGGGGAGTCCGGAGGTTCCAGAGGAGACCACGAGGGAGTCTCAGGTGAGTGGAACGCTACTCCCCTGCAGCCGGTTCCTATTTCCCTTGAGCGGTCCCGCAGGGCAGTGGTCCTCTCCCACGTTAGAGACCCATTCCTTCCCCCACATTAAGAGTCCCCCGAGCGGGGCTCACCAGCACAGTTGTGGCCATTAAGACTTTCGGCTCACAGCGGCGCCACAGTTGTGGACCGCTGCAACAAGGGGCATATTTGTTTATTATTAGAGCCTGTGCGTGGCTCTATTAGGGGCATTTTTACTTCGGGGGCATATTGTTTGTTAAGCGCCATTTGGCCCCATCATTCTTAGAGCCTGAGGGCTCCAACTAAGCCCCAGCCGTTTCCAGAGCCCAGAGGGCTCCAAGAGGGAAGAGGGGCACCTTTTTGTCCTAAGGGCTACGGAGAGCCCTTGTCGCATTTTCTCCTACCTCACAACTGCCCATCAAGCAGTGGGTAGCTGCGCCGTTTAGGTTCTTCAGTTTTAGGGGACCTGTCCTTTGAGATTACACGGCTGCCCAGCAAGTAGTGGGCAGCTGCCACGTTTAGGCTGTTCTTTGTGCGTTGTTGCATTTTCGCTGCGTGCGCAGCCAGCCCGGACATTCTGGACATCGGGTATTTGAGCCCTGGGGAAGGCCAGTTGGCCTGGGGGTCAGTATCTAATGTGATTCTGCGCACGGTGATGGTATACTGTCTGTGATGGTGATTACCTACTGCCAAATGTGATTTATGCGTAATGTGCAATGCCTTTATGCCTGTGATACCTCTAACTGTGTTTTCATGCTTAGGAGGTTGTTTTGCCTAGTACAGTTTATACTAGTGAGTTTATGTTTACCTGCGTGACCTATGCCTATGGTGACTAGTATTGCGTAGTGTGTACCTACCTTTTACCAGTGGTTACTGGTTGTGTTCTACAATTGTTATTTTGTGCTACAGTTGTTCTAAGTGCTATTTCTACTAAGTGCTGATTCTGACAGTGGCCCACATGGCCCTGTCCTGTGTAGATAATCCCCTGTAAATACTGCCCAGTGCCAGCTGGCACAGTGTATCTGTGTGATTATGATCTAATGTGTTTATGGTAATACAAAGGCCATTTTTATATATAACCTTGTGTGGAGTTCCTTTTTGTGGTGTGCCTAGTGTGTTGCTGCTGTGTGTGTGTGTTGCGCAAACGCTTTACACATTGCCTCCGGCATAAGCCTTACTGCTCGTATCACATTGCCAAGGGGTGAGCAGGGGTTATCTTGGCGTTTAACTCCCTTGCCCTAACTAGAGTGGTGGCTTCTGCCTGGCTTTGGCGCAAACCTTAGTCAACCAGAAATCCCATTTCTAACACCATCATATTCATAAACCCAATCGTTGTCAATATGGTGCTTGTTTCACTCTTCGCCAACACATGACGATGGTTGGCTACAAATATGAAATGAGTTTGATACTTCTCAGTTGGACGGAACTACAATACCCATTGGTAGGACCTATCTGCAGTATTTTGATCAGTAGCCAATGTTTTCAAATATATGTAGTTAGTGAAGTCTCTCCAAATATAGTTCGGACACAAGGTAGGTGGAATCAGATCAATCTATGATTCCTCCAACTTATTACAGTATGCTGTGTCAAGAAACCATAGGTCTTTAGCAGCGAGAGGACTACCACACATGTTAGCACCATCCTTCTGCTGGTCACCTATAGGACAAGGGCCTCAAATCTTCTCATGGCACTCTGAACAGAAGCATTTTTATTTATTTATTTGTTTGTTTCTTTATTTATTTACAGAAAACTGCATCTACCACATACTAAACTCCTTCTTGGAGTAAGAAACTCAGATGAATCGCTCAGGAATTAACAAAATATCTAGGGCCAGGCTGATTTACAAACAGGAATGTAATTTGAGATGTGACCTATGTACTAATAAGTCTCATTGCAAATCGTCCACTCGCAGGTGGTCTCAAAATGACCTGTCTCATGAATATTAATGAGGCAGGTCACAATTTGTGACACCCTATGATTGGCTGCCAAAGTGGGGATTTAGCCATACAAGGCAGAGAAAGTCTATGTCCCTGCATTTGCTTTCCAAATTGGGAAAAACATTTTGAAATCAGCCCATGTCCATTAAAGACAGAGTTGATGCTTTAAAAAAAGTGTTTACCATTTGGGGAGACATTAGAGAGAACAGGCAGGGATCCCCTAGGGTGCTGCCTGACTCCCTTCCCAAGGCCACTGACATAATTAAAAAAGGGGAAGGTGTCCATAACGGACAGCTTCCTCTTTGTGAATCAATTACCACCCCATCTCAGGGAATAGTAACTCACCAATGATTTGCAACATTAGTTGCAGTCACAAACTACTGAAACATTCCTTTTAGAATATGAGCGGGACTTCCCATTATTGCCCCCTTTTTTAGGAGATTCTAAAAGAATTGCAAAATCCGTTTTAAAAATCATAATGTACTTTCCAACTTGTAAAAGGTCTTTTGTGCATTAAGAAACCCCATTTTGTGGCAGTACACTCTGGGATTTTGCAAACCGCAGTGTCACTCCGTCCGAATAGCTGTGGACAGGTCTAGCCGTACTGAACGATTGTGTTCACGGGCTGACCTCCCGGACGGACACCAGTTAGAGTTTGTGTAGTCCATAAACTCGTGAATGTTTTCCCTTAGTATTTGGGGACATTTCCTCCACTGAACTACTGACATACCCAGAAGAGTACGGATCCTTGAGACCTACTTCTTTTGGGAAACCCAAGGATCGAATTACGACATGGGTAACTGGTGGATTTGACTGCGACAGTCCTGATGAAGACCGAAGTGACCTTTCGGGGCATAAGGAAAGCGGTCGAAACATGTTGACTCGAGCAGTGGTAGGAGGGAAGTCTTGAGGAACCTCATTTTCTCACTAAGACATTTTTCCCATCCTCTTTAATTTTTAATCCTGATAAGGGTACCATAATTGGGTCTAATAAAGTATTTCTTTCTATTGGCACCCCTAATCAGTTTTAACACACATCCTTACTGCACTAATTTTCGTCGCATTCACATCAGATCCACGAGGTGTTCTTTTGCACATTATATCACTCATATATGTTGCTCGTTGTACATATTTACTGATTATGTTGTACGTCTTGTAACTTGGAATTTATTATTTTTTCCCCCTCCCTAATGCTCCGTCCTGGATGTGGCTACACCAGGGCGTCTGTAGCAGGCCCTATGATGAAGCATGTCTCATACTTCGGTATGTGAGTGGGGGCAGTTTTTCCAAACTTGGGAATTTCCCTTTGTTGTGTCTGTGCACTCTATATACCCATTTTGTATGTGATTACAGTTAATTCAGGGGGACTGGGGGATTGGAGTATAACTTATTTTGGCCCTCTCCCCTTATGCGTGTTGAACATCGTTAAAAAAGTGCAGGGTGAGGTTATTTTGTTACTAGTTAGGGTACATCAACCTCAAAAGTGTGTTGACATGTTTCGGAGTAACAAGGACTCCTTCTTCAGGACGAGGATATGCACTTATATCCTTACCTTACTCACATGAACATGTAGATGTTAAAGTGTGCTCTACAAAAAAATGAAAAGGTGAAATGTACCTAATCGTGTTACATAAGATATAGTCTGTTGCGCCCAATTGGCGTTGTTAATACAGAACCTGTGGATGAGCAAAAACATCATGAAATATAACATCACAGTGTGATATTGAGAAAAACCTATGTTGATACACAGGAGGGTGATGAAGAACCAAAAATAAGGTCCAAAATCCCTGTAAAAGAAAAAAGAGACATAGACATACATATAGACTAGGACACACATAGATTTTGGTAAAGTCGCCATGTGATTCCCTAGGATGGGATAGTGGAAGGAAACATATATTTAGCATATATACAGTGCTTACTTCTGGACAAAGGCTAACTGGCCTCATGAGCCAAAGCGTAGTATTGGGGGTTCTTTTCTTCCTGCTCAATGTGGCAACCTGTAGGGTGTCAAAGAACAGCGTAGTTTTAGAACCTAAAACGCTGTTTTTCAGGTGAAAGTAGGTGCCCCTCTACTCCAAGATCTAACTCACGGTTACTGCATAGCCTGGATGCTGTCTTCCCCTCAACGCGGCTCCGACAGTGTGTCAAGTCGTACTGAACAAATACCTTATATAGTGCTGGTAATTGCCTTAATTAGTGCCTGATTAGAAGCGGAATATGCCCAAAGAAGGACCTTCTCCTTCGGAATCAAGTCCGGACCTGAGCGCGAGTGGAGGGAGTGTCTGATCCAAATGCGCATGCGCGAAAATGTGGCGTCTTGCATTATCGTTCACATGTGCAGTGAGCATGCGCGGGGAGTAACGCTGGTTGTCCGCGCATGCGTGGAAAAAGGGTTTTTTTGAGATTCGGACTGAATACGGGTATTCATCAACTGTGGAGTTTCTTAGATGGTATAAGGACCATCCTCACAATGCTCGCTACATCTGATAAAGACATACTGACAGAGTTGTACTGTCATGAAAAATAGGATTTACACAAGATATCTTAATCAATGTAAGAGATTTTCTTTTTGATACTCAATATTATTAGATATTGTTAAAGAGACATTGTTCCTGAGTGGTTCCCTGATGTCAATAGGGGTTTTTCAGGTTTCTGCAGTCATTATCTGAGACCCAGCTGATCTAAGGATGGAACATATATATTGCTACTAGGAAGTGTGTACAGGTGGAGTTGATCATCGCAATTGGCTCCAAGCAATAGAGTCATTTAATCCGGTGGTGTCTGTGTCCAGACGAAACACCCACCTTTGCTCCTTTTCAAATAAACCAACACCCAATGGAAGCTGTTCAATCACAGTCCAGTGCAATTCATTTACACAATGCTGTTCCTCCAGAAAATGTGCTGCCATCTTTGTGGTTGATTTTTTGCATATTATATTGCTTTTGTGTTCATTTATCCTGGTCTTTACAGCACGTGTGGTCATACCCACGTACTCTTTCTTGCATGGGTATGTGATAAGGTAGACCACATTCCTGCTGTTGCAGTTAGTAAAGGCACGCTGTTCCCATTTCGTGCCATTCTGAAAAATGAGGGTCAGACTCTTCTCGGTCAGATGGCAACTATTGCAGTTACCACATGGGTGATGTCCATGTAGCCCCTGTAGTCTAGTTTGCTGAATCACAGTGGTTGGGGGTCTTGTGTGCACAAGAATGTCTATTAGATTCCTTCCTCTCCTGTGGGCAAAAAGAGGTTTTTCTAAGTCAAGAGTGCCACTCGTCAGAATCCGCCAGTGTTTATTTACCACTTTAGAGACCTGGTTTGAAATTGAACTGTATGTTGTAACACACACTGTTCTGTTGGCTGTGTTTTCTTTAGGAGCTCTATCTTCCAAAAGAGCTTCAAGGTTGTTATTTCGTGCCCTTTTCATTGCGCTCTTTATGATTCTGTCAGGATATCGCCTTTGTTTTAATTTTTCACTCAGGTCTTGGGCTTGGGATTTATATTTAGACACGTCGCTACAATTGCGGCGTAGACGTAGGAACTGCCCGTATGGTAAATTTTCTCTTAGGTGACGTGGATGGAAACTGTCGAACCTGAGAAGGCAGTTCCTCGCCGTTGGTTTAAAAGGAGTCTCTGTTTTCAGAGACCCTGCCTCGTGGTAGATGTTCAAATCCAGAAACACCATTGATTCATTAGACATTTGGTGAATGAATTTCAAAAAAGCATCTTGTGTATTTAGCCAGGTCATGAATTCTGCGATAGATAGACTGTCTCCATCCCAAATGACAAAGACGTCATCGATGTAGCGTCGCCATGTGTGGATCTTACCCCTGAAGGGATTGCTGGGGTGAAGGATCTTGGTAGACTCTAAATGGTGTACGTACAGTCCCGCCAGGCTCGGCGCGAAAGTACTACCCATGCTGGTTCCGTGACATTGCGGATATAGGGTACCCTCATATTCAAAGAAGTTCCTGGTTAATGCTATGGAAATACATTCCATTACCACTCCTCGTGGGGTTTGGTATTTCCATCGGTTGGAGTGGATCACCTCCTCGATGATTTGGAGGGTTTCATCATGTGGAAGGCTGGTGTAGAGGCTCTCTACGTCAAAACTCAGCAACATCTGCGAGTCTGGGTCAAATGGTTGATTTTGTAACAGCTGAAGGATCGCCTTGGTGTCCCTCAGGTATGTATCTGTTGCCTGTACCAGAGGTCTCAGAAAGGCATCGGCGAATTTAGATAATGGTTCAAGTATGGAAGAAATGCCGGACACAATTGGGTGACCATGTGGATTTTCTAGGCTCTTATGGACCTTTGGTATTGTATAAAAGTAAGGTGTACGAGGGTTTTTTGTACCAAAAATTCTGATTCCTTCTTTGTAAGCCAGTTGTGAGCCAGAGCTTCCTCAATCATTGCTCCTATCTGGATACGTAAGGATTCTGTAGGGTCCTCTAAGAGAATCTGATAGTTTCTCCTGTCTGAGAGGAGTCTTCTATATTCTAGGTCGTATGCAGTCGTCGTTTGAATCACCACTGCCCCGCCTTTATCTGCCGGCTTTATAGTAAGTTGTTTGTTCTGGGAAAGTTCCCTTATCGCCTCATTCTCTTGTTTACTCATATTCTGGAACACGTTCTGGTTGAGGTTCATTTTGCCAAGTTCAAGCATGATAGCTTTTTCAAATGCCAGGACTTCAACAGGAATTTGATTGTCCAAAGGCGTGAAAGTTGATTTTGGCCTTAGACCGGTGTCAGATGAATCCTGGGTAGGCTCTTGGTTCTTAAAAAATGCTTTCAACTTGATAGTTCTCACAAAGTCTTGGATCTCTTTGTGTAAAAGGAACGTGTCTGGTTTGTTTGTAGGGACATACCCTAGGCCTTTATTGAGTACCTGGTTCTGTAGGTCTGTTAAGGGCCAGGGAGAAATATTAATGACTAGGTTCCCCTCTTGCTTGTTGAAGCTTGGTTCGCTGTAATGCTCCTGGTGTGGACCTTGGGGTCTGCTTCGTCCACTGGTTGCCAGGTGACATTGAGCCCCTTCTTGTTCCTGCCTCTGCGGGGTCCTGGGCCCCATGATAAAAAAGGTTGATGGCTTTGAGGTGTAGTGGTTTGGTCTGGTCCCCATTGTGGGTACATCGGTCTCATTGGAGGTGGGCCGTATTGATACTGAGGAAATTGGTATTGGCCTTGGTAAGGATTGAATTGTGGTGGCCCTTGGTAACCTCTCCAGCCTCCTTGGTGTGGGAATTGAGTTCTCTGCTGACAATAGCCTCCCCTTTGTTGTTTTCTCTGTTGGAAACCACCTGAGTTGGTGCTAGTGGAGCTGCCATCAGAGCTCACACTGTCATTATCACTTATGGTTCCATTGGCCACATAATCCGCTTTTGTGTAGGGATAAGCCCTCTCTGCCGTAAAACGGTCTTTATCTTTCTTTAGTTTATTAAACTTGCTTTGTTTTAATGTGGCCTCAAAGTCAGTCATTTGCTGATTTAGTTCTTCTAACTCTTTCTTCAGGGCTGCTGGTGAAATGAATGCTTTTAGTTGTACCTCGAGTTTTTGAATCTCGACCTTCAGTTCCAGGGATTTTCTTGTGGCTGTCTGTACAATCAGCACCAGCCAGTCTCTGGTACAGTGCCAGGATATCAGGGACCAGGTTTTTTTAAACACAAGATCGTCTTGAAAAATGAAGGGTTCATTTTTTACTATTTAGCCCTGAGGGGCCATCTTGTTCCTAAGGTATTCCCTCATTAAGAGACCATGCAAGGCAGCCCTAATCTGGACTTTTCTTAAGTTTGTTAATTCCTCCCAGTCCGCCACTGCTGGACCTGGGTCATTGTTGCTCAATCCTTCAAAAGGATTTACTTCCGCAAGAATTCTGTCAATGTCGTCCTCACTGAAGGTCAGGCCGTGTTCGTCCTCCATGCTGATGTTGGTAAGGGAAATTAGGTTTAGGCGTTGGATGTAATGTGTGGCGATAGACTATAAGTGTCTAAGTGTATTTGTAGGGGCTCCCACAGCTGTGCGCTGTCTAGAACAAGAAAATAACAAGAAGAGGGAGGGAGAGGAGGAAGTGGATTCTGTCTCCCCTATTAATTTAATTAAACAAAAAGGAATCCACTCTGGCAGTGGTAGGGATCCCTACAATGGTGGGGAGCACACAGTATTGTTTAAATACCCCTCACACACCAACAGGCCCCTTGGTGTCATGCTTCATCATCGGGGTCTGTTTTGTAGAGCACACTTTAACATCTACATGTTCATGCGATTACGGAGAGGATATTAGTGCATATCCTCATCCTGAAGAAGGAGTCCTTGTTACTCCGAAACATGTTGACGCACTTTTGAGGTTGATGTACCCTAACTAGTAACAAAATAACCTCAACCTGCACTTTTTTAACGATACCAGCCGAGGGCTTAATAAAAACTTTTTATTATTTTTTCTCCTACGAGCCAGGTATCTTTTAACTATCACTGTCCTTCACCTCACCACTCACATTTATTTCCTTCACACACATCAACACATAGTCCACTTTCAGTGCTCCTACGTAGTCGTGAGTCGTAGCATGCCGCATCCCGTAGAGGGGTGCGAAGACCCCGATGATGAAGCATGACACCAAGGGGCCTGTTGGTGTGTGAGGGGTATTTAAACAACACTGTGTGCTCCCCACCATTGTAGGGATCACTACCACTGCCAGAGTGGATTCCTTTTTGTTTAATTAAATTGACTTTGAGGTGACTCCATTTTATGTCTGATGGCTACGGTCCAAGTATCTTACTTGCAGTAGTAAAGATGACAAACTCTTACAACTGCATCCAAGCAGATCTGGTGCAAGGTCAGCCCTTCTCAGTGTTTCATGAGTTTACATATGGTAACACTAATGGCTTTCAATTGCTCTGCGGAAAGACTAATAATCGCTCATAGAAGTAGTGCAAAGCTCAAGAAGCGAAGCAGATGTGCAATGACTCCAACTTCAGGTTACGGGCAATAAAAAAACAAGAAGTTGGGCCCAGAGCATACACCAGTAGAAGCCACTCTTCGGAAATACCAAGAGCTTCTTGAGAGCACAGGTTAAGCAAACGCAATGGTTTTCCCACTTTCATGTTTTTACTTCGGTATTTTGTCCATCCACGCATTTCCATAAAAAAGAGAGGATTTAAAAAAAAAATTTGAACTTCTCTTCAAAGGAAAAGAAAATTACAGGAAAAGAAGAACGAAGGGATATTACAACATAGAAAGGAGAAAGGGAGATATGTAAAGTATATGTAAAGTAAACTCATGTGGGAATGCATAGGCACTTTTTGGGCCAGAGAAAGTAATACAAGCTCTGGAGATGGGCCAGATTTTTAGAATGAAAACAGCCTCACTGAAGTAAAAATACTTAGTTTTTAAATATCGTGGTATGGATTTTTTAAGAACCCTGTGGTCAGCCATTACTTTACTGAGCACAAGACATTGTTTTTTGGTGAGCCATTAATTTACTGAGCACAAGACATGGTTTCTTTTCTTTTCTTTGAAGTATTTATTATAGCACAAACACAGCATTATGGCAGCAGAGCACAGTAACTGTAAAATATGAGCAGATACAGAATAAACTAGGGAGAGAAAGCAATCAGGGAAGTAATATTTTATTTATTTAAATTGACATCTGATATTTGGTTTTTGAGGAGCATTGTGATCTGCCATATGGGTGGTGTTGTGTTACATTGAAACGGTTTTACAAAAATATGTTAAATGCCCAAGTAAGATCCCTGATTTCCAGAGGCGTTATACTAAGTAGGCTGAACTACTGTAAAGCCCTCCTTTTGGGAGCCCCTAGTTGTTTACTAAAGAAATTAGAATGCGTTCAGATAGTCATAGCGACATTAACGCTAAATAGACCTCGGAACTCTTTCGCCTCCGGTGCTCTCAGAGATCTCCAGACTATGAAAATATACTCCTGGTAGGTCCCTCCAATCAGCTACACTTACTTATGTCCAGGAACAAAGATTCAACAAAGTTCGACAGGGAGGAATTGCCTTCACGTTGAAAATGGCTCCGTTATGGAATAAACTGTCAGTTTCAGTAAGATCTCAAACTGACCTGTTTATATTTAGGAAAGCCCTTAAAACTTGGCTCTTCCCCCATTAATTATTGGGTTAAATCTCTGTTTTTTTCTGACTATAATATCCTCTCCCATTTTCTATGCCTCTACTGATGAGTCCAGCTAGCGCCAGGATACCATTCTGGTCACAGTGCGCTCTATAAATAACCAAATACAAATACAAATGAATTCGAAGCACCTATGTAAGCCCTTGAGGGACGTCTGTGTACTTATTACTTGATCAGTAACACACATCTCTGACTGCCTACGGTGCATTTGATATCTCCAGGATACAGCAACACCCCATAGAACAAGGAGGATGGCTTTGACTTAAGGAGGTTGCTGTAAAGTTTCCATTGGTTTAATCTACACTCCCTCCACCCCTTTTCACTTTAATCTGCCTCCTACCTCTCTGTTCCTCATTGCCTTAGAATGGTGGATGGCTTTGAAAATATGTTTCACTGAACTGTCAGTTGTTGTGAAGCAGTCCAGTGCTTGATGAGATGTTGATGATGCTCGTTTATCAATCCTTTCTGGATCCCAGCTTCTATTTGTTTATACGTTTGAAGTCTTTATATCGAAGATTACCAGAAACAATCGAGTCACTCCTAACTAACTTCACTTTGTCAACTGAACAGCAGCTTGTCTGCAAGGAAGTCAGAGGAAAGGATAGTAAAAGCTATACCAATTTATCTTAACCTTCTATTTGGTGTGTAAATTCATGAATTCCTTTTATTAGGCTATATATTTTGGTGAATATGCAGAAGAAGGCCCATGTTGAACTGTGACCCTGTGAAAGTAGCCCAGACCAACAGTGCAGTGTCTTGATTCTCTGTGTTCACTAAGGGCCTGATTGCGATGTCAGCAGACTGACGTCTGCCCGACATTATTATTATTATTATTTATTATTATAGGAGCTTATAGAGCGCCTGGTGACGTCTCTCAACGTGTCCCCGCGCTATGGAGAAGAGTGTTGCTTAGATGGAGCAAGCATCAGACAGTTTAGAGGGTGAAAAGATATGTTTTTAGATGTTTCCTAAAGGATGTTTCACTTTTTTCCTGTCTGATATTCATAGGAAGGGTATTCCACTCCTTAGCTGCGAGAGTGCGGAAAGATCTGCCTCCAAGTCTGGCTTTTTTTGGGCGCATGATCTTAAGCAAACCTGTTCCCTTCGAGCGTAGGGATCTGGAAGGTTCATAGGGTGAGGCTAAGTCAGACAGATAGGAGGGGGCTCTATGGTGAATGATTCTGTGGCACCAGAGAAGGGCCTTGAATATTATTCTCTTTTTTATGGGCAGCCAATGCAGAGTATCCAAGGAAGGTTTAGAAGGAGCTCTTCGCGGGAGTCGTAGCACAAGGCGTGCTGCTGAATTTTGTAGGACCTGTAACTTCCTAATGTTTTTTTCTGAGGTGCCCAATAGAAGCACATTCCCATAATCAATACGGGATGTGATGAGAGCCTGCGTCATGGTGCGCCTGGAACTCAGAGGAAGAAGATCCAGGGTGCGACGGAGCGTCTTCATCACTCCGAAGCATTTTCCAACTGTTTTTTTGACATGACTGTCAAATGAAAGTTTGGTGTCAATCCAGACACCCAAGTTCTTGGCCTCCTGACTGGGGGTGGGTAAGGATCCCAGACATGAGGGCCACCAATCCTTGGTCCAGTTGGTGTTGTTCCCACCTATGACGAGTACCTCTGTTTTTGTTCCGTTTAATTTGAGGCAATGCTCGTTCATCCATGTAGCCAACTTGCACATACATGAGTTGAAGTTATCTGCCTCAGAGGAGGGGGATTGAGACAAGGAGATCAAGAGTTGAGTGTCATCGGCGTACGAGACAAGCTCTACGCCGAACGATTGGACCACCTCTGCCAAAGGAGACATATATAAGTTGAACAGGGTGGGACTCAGGGCAGAGCCCTGAGGTACCCCCTGTTCTAAGATCAAACTGTCAGAGAGATAGATCCCTCTTTGGACCTGAAAGCTTCTGTTGGTTAAAAAAGCCTTCAGCCAGCCTAGAGCCTCTTTAGTGACTCCCGCTCTGTTTAGACACTGTAGCAGTATGGAATGAGCTACAGTGTCAAACGCGGCACTGAGGTCCAGCATGATCAAGGCCATAGTTTTGCCTTTGTCGGCTCCCTCCCGCAGAGTTTCAGTAGCTCTTAGAAGTGCAGTCTCTGTGGAGAAGCCTGTTCTGAAACCCGATTGTGATGGGTGAAAGGTTTTTTGGGTTTCGAGATGGGTCATTAGTTGGGCGTTGACCACTTTCTCGGCCAGTTTGGCAAGGTAGGGGAGTAGGGAAATTGGGCGGAGATTCTCCAGTATGTCTTGACTTAGATTCGGTTTTTTCTTAATGGGAAACACTATGGCTTGTTTCCAGTCAGCAGGGAGGGTGGCTGTGGAGAAAGATGTTTCCAACATAAATCTAAAGTGCGGCTCCAGAACCGGGAGACTAGCATTTAGTATTTTCGGAGGTGCGGGGTCGCGGGGTGATCCAGATTTAATCCCCTTACAGATTTTTTTCAAGATTTCAGTTGGAGGTACAGAGAAGGCACACAGGTGGATAGAAGTGCTGATGTAATCTTCATTCTCTGAAAAATCATTGCCAGATTTTATATTGCCAGAAAAATTAGCGTATATGTTGGTGATTTTGTCAGAAAAGTATTTTGCAATTTTATTACAGGTATTCACTGAGTCTTTCTGAGAGGTGGGGTTGGACTCGACTGTGGAGATCTCTTTATAAATTTGAAAGAGCTCTTTAGAGGAGTTCTCGAGGAGAGGAGTTGAGTATCAGGAGTTGCCTCGACTCCGGATCAACCGACCTCCGGTTGGCGGTCCTGACAATGCCATTACAATGTAACTGCACATGGTGCATTCGTATGCTCCCATTTCCCTGTATAAGCTTGTGCGGCAGCTGTAAACTGGCCGTAGCACAAGCTGTGATGGAGAAATGGGGCCTGTGTAGATCCCTGCACCATGTGCCACACGGTGCAGGGATTTGTGCCCCGCAGGCCACCAACTGGAGCCTGCAGAGATAGAGGGGCCCTGCTAGGGGCCCCCAAAGTCACTTTCTAACAGGCTTTTCATGTCGGAAAACCCAACATGAATAACCTGTCAGAAACCGACATCATAATCCACATGGCATAAACGCTGTACATAGGGGATTATGAGTGGCCTCGAAGTGTCCGACGGGCATCTTGAGCCCGTAGGAAGCCAGTCAGACCAACCGGACAGTTTCAAGTCTGACAGCCTTAATAAGTCTGTCATAATAAGGCTGTCGGCTTTGAAACCTACGATGTGAGTCGGAAAGCCTCCTGGTCATAGGCTTTCGGACTCACATTGTAATAGGCCCCTAAGTGGATGCGTTGATTACCTGCTGGTAGTCTTCAGTACTTTGAATCAAGTCATCCCTATCAAAGTCCTGACTCAACTTAACAAGCCAGGACTGTGGAGACACACTAAAGCCTAATAGATGCTTTATTGAGATGAAAAAAATGTACTGCATTGGCCAAGATATCAGAATAGCATTTAATTAATTTATGATGGGTTTCATTACTGTTTTCAAGTTTCAATGAAAACGATGTGTTTTGGGGGAAAAAATAGTATATAACTAACGGACAAAGGGCAACATGATGTCAATAAAGAGAGTAGGATATCTTTTTTGCCATTTGACTGGTCTGCAAAGAGTGAGCGTAATCACACAATTTTCCTAATGAAATGTCACAAAATTCCATGAAAGATTCACAAAATTATAATTTTGTACTAAAATGTAATTTGCTGAAATCTCGCATCACTTTCTCACTCAAAAGTGCACCTCACATAAAAAATGGCATGAGATAGTGGCAGGAGACTGGTTCGCACAGGCAAGACATTTTCTTTTTGAATCAGTCTCCCACTGATAGCTCACAAGACTTTTTAATATGAACTGCAAGCTCGGGTAAAAAAAAAATGATATGCAGAATTACATCAGTGGCAGCTCCTCCGCTAAGACGGAGGAGCATCACCCCACTGCTCGTCAGCAGGAAACATAACATGATAATACCTTGCGTTATTATCATTTTATGTTTCCTTCTGCTGCTGCAGCTTTCTAGGCAGGTCGGTGCTGCTCTGAGGACAGAAGAGCAGGGGAAGAGTGGTTTACCCACTCCTAAGCGCACATGATTGTTTGGTCAGCCGTGTTGGGCCACCCAAAACAGTCATGCGGATATCCCACATTCTCCGTGCAGGCTGCATTACAGCCTGCATGGAGAACATGCCCAGGCCCCCATTCCCTGGCTGAGCGCTGATCCACGACGCTCAAACCAGTCACAAAATTCTGCATTACAGCGCTGTGATTGGCTATCAGGAGCATGAAGAAGAGGATGGAGGAGAGGCGGCGGGCAACTGGCTGTCAAAGGTAAGTGTTTATTTTTCGCTGCCCCCGCCCCACCACCGAGTCTGGTAGCAGCAACTACTGAATCACATATTTCGATATTCAGGTAAATTTTACGAATTTCTTGTAATGCAGAATTCAGGAGTTTTACTAACTTTCCCCTGGCCTGGACCTTACTTTAGCTACAATGTGAAACATTACTTTCACAAACATACCTCTCCGGTTAACTCATGATTTCACTAACTGAAATATTCACTCCGAATCAAGAGCACAGTGTTTGCCACTTTTAATATGTGATGATTTTACTCGGGTGGTATTTGGCTACCTCGAATATATGCCTTTGCAAGTCTCTTCCTTGCTCATGACTCACAGGCAAACGCAAATCAAACATCTGTAGGCGAGAACTCCAAAATAAAATAAAATGCAGAAACAGAACAGTCTGAAAAAACCAAAAGTACAACTAAAGGGAAAATAAGAGGCTAGAAAACTGTCCCATATTTTTGGGTTCGCTGCCATTTCACCTGAAGAACCATGGATGTGAGAAAAAAATGATAGTATTTAGGAATGTTGAAAAATAATAGTCCCCAATACAGTTCAAAGTGTGTTACATTTCCTTACCTTGAAATGCTGCTGGGACAGTGCCCAAGCCCCAGCTCGCACTCCTCACGCACGCTCTGTCTTTCTTTCTCTCTCTCACCTTGCTCCCTCTCCTGCTCTCTCTCATGTCCTCATTTTTGCTTGCTTGCCAGTTTCTGACCTTTCTGCGTGTTCCGTGCCGCTCTACCACTTCTGCTTTCTTTCCCATTTCTGACCTTTTTGCTTGGTCTGTGCCATTCTGCCACTTCTGCTTTCTTACACATTAGTGACTTTCCAATCTTTTTCTGCCCGCTCTGTGGCATCTTTCTTCCCTCTCTCTACTCCTGCTTGCCCCTTTAGCCTCCCTCGACTTCAGCCCGTGCTACCTTCCCAAGAGGCCATTCCTGTCTTTTTTTTGCCCCTGCACCCTCCCACCTTCCCCCGCTCCTCACCTACTCTACTCCCACTCTCGCACACCCCGTCCCCTCCCACCTCCCAGGACCTACTTAATGGAGGCTGCAGCACAGCCGTGCTTCAAACGGGCACAGCAAGCGCACCGCTGGCAGGACTTTGCAAGTCTGTCAGTGGCCATATGCACCTAGACCATGTCCCGTGCTAGGAACGCTGGTCCAGCAACCACCCACAGGTACACCTCCCTCACACTCCGAGCCCTGAACACCGGATGTCACCACAAATTCTGCTACTGTGCCACATGCTGCACCATTGTAGGCCCTTTCACCTGTACCCACTGATGCTTCACCTGCACAAGGAGACACACGAACAAGCCCCACCACCCGGACCACACTGCACTCAATGCACCACACCCGGCAGACACCGCCCAACCAACACCGCCCAACCAACTAGCAATCTTTCTCATGAACTCACGCTTGTTGTGCAAACACGTCATCATGGTCTGGGACTTCATTACTACCCTGACCTGGCTCAGCCCTGCATCGGTTCCTGACATCGCCACCCCTGTGTGTGAAATATATAAGATCTCTCACTGAGACAGCACCAACAGACCAGGCAGGGGGTTGTGATCATTCACAAAGAAACCATCCGCTGCACCACCACGACGGAAAATGACACCCGACCCTGGAACACATGCCATACTTCCAGCTGCCACCAAACAAAAGCACCACCATCCAAGGAACCCGCGTCTACTGTAGTGGTGGGCGGTGAACTCCGGCCCGCCAGCGGAGTTTGCAGAGTTCTTCCCACTTTGCGCTCCACTTGTAGCGCAGAGTTCAGCAAAAACTCTGCCATCCACCACGGAGCGGAGTTCACCAGCGCTCACGGCTCAGCTCACCCGATAATTGGCTCCCCACTGTGACCTTTGCTGGTATTCCACCCAGTGCGTAGAACGAGTTGCACAGGCCTCAGCATCTAGGTTGCCTTGATGACTGAATGGCCATGCCCCCCTCTTTGCACACCGTCGACCGTGGAATGCATCTGCTCCGAGCCTCGGTATTGATGGAGCAAGGCTGCGCACATAAAGCGACTTGCTTGTACTCAACCCTCTCTAATAACTTATAATGTACTAAATAACATGTTTTGTGTACTAATAATTGCATTTCACGACATACTAGGTATCTAGGAGAAGCTTGTGTATGTGTTTTTACTAACAGTAATCCGCTTACACTAAAATGGCTGCTGCTACGCAGGATTTCTTATTGCGCATGCATCTGTCATACTCATGTGACATGACGTATTACTTTTTTGCTTCTGCGCACTAGGACTAAGATGGCTGCTTTGTGTTACAGCATGCATGAAGCTTGCACTGCTGCTTTTGCTAAGCTGTTTGCTTTGCCTAAACACTAAACGCAATAGTTAAAATAAAATAATGGGTAAAGAGTAGAGATACGTGGTATACAGTACATTCATTTATTCGGTGTTCTAAAACTGTTTCTTTTCTATTCCTACATGTAACGTAATCTTGGGCCTGGGAGGTGGTATTACTCCACCTTGAAAACCCACACTGCGCATGTCAATCTCCAGGAAGAGCGGAAGTCATTTGTTATTGAACCAATGCCAAGTTATCCTCACCCTAGAAGATGCGCCTGGGAATCTGACTTGATGACCCCAAGCGGAAGACAAACTGTTAACATTGTATTTCTATAAGAACATCCATTGGTGGGTGGAATAAAGATGTATGGGAAAATGAATTTGATGGGCGGGAACGCTGACTTAATATTCAGGAGAAAAAGTTTCATTTTAGTATGGTGTGATGAGCTCTCCCTGTCTTTAGTCCAATCAAAATTGGGGATCCTTACACGTGCAACATTGGGGGGTGGTACACTGCCCTGTAAAATAGCATAACTAGAGTAGGTTTAGCTAGTTAATTTCCCACTTGTCCGAATAGCTGACCTGTCACTGACCCAACGCACTCAATAGGTGGTAGGGGGAAGAAGTGCTGAGGAACCCTATGTCAGAAGATTTGATAACCCAATTGGGGTTTGGGAACTGGGTGCTGGTGGAGCACTCTGTCCAAAGACTTTCTGACCTTGTCGGGCTTTAACTGTTAGCTGCAGAGAGGGTCCAACGCAGGCGTTTGTCCTTTAGCTGCGGGTGCCGGTTCTAGCCTTAGGTGGTCCTGTCCTGATCCAATTTGGTCCGTACTTGTCCTGATTCTGGTTCACAGCTGTTCTTTCCTGCTGGTACCTGCATCTTGGGGTTCTGTCCTTTATCCCAGCCCGTGGCCAAGTTTGGTCTTCACACCACTCTAGGTAATTATAATTAATGTGGGTTCGTCATCGTACTGTTTTCCCTTCTTTACCCTTCTTATGTTTCAATGCTTAATGAAAGTTTCTCATTTTATTTCATATTAATCATATTCTTGCTGATCGATCAAGTTTCAATTAATGTAGTATGGACATTGACATTTAATAATTTTCATAGATAAATAGTTTAAACCTTTCCCGAGTTTGTGGCTATTTTTATGACAAGAAATGTTATTTGATACGTATTTTCTTGCTAACTCCCTGATCCAATAGGTCTCTAGGTACCAGTGACTAGGATTGGTAAGTCAAATGGTATAGGACCTGAATGGTTAAACAAAATTTTGATTGAGCGTAGGTTTACCTGTTCAAATTGTGTTTATGTAGATTTATGGGCCCAGGTGAGTATGGTAAAAATCTAGGGCAGGTGAGCCCGCGCTCTATCAGTTCTTTTGGTAGCAGAGGTAAGGTTTGGGTTTAGTTAAGATAGGTAGCTAGTTAGTTGTGGTAAATTGAATTGCATTTATGTATTTGAATTTATGTTGATTATATGTATTACCCAAACCTGTTCGTATTTGTTATATGTTTGTTTTGGAATCCCTGGGGGCAGAATTGCGGGTGGTAAATGGAAGCCACACTGCAGTGAGGTCACTTGCCTGCAGGAAGTAAGTGCCTGGTTAGGTAGAACCGGAAGCACTTTTTAGGGACTTTTCTGTATAAATGTGTGAATAATCGATAGCAAAGAGTTCGCTGGCAAAACTTTGGTGCATTATCACCTAGAAAGGGTCACACTGAAGGAGTAGCAGGTTCTTCTGAGTTGATTGACAGCAAAGGGGTTCGCTGGTGAAACTTTGGTCTTAAATACACCTAGAAAGGGTAAGTCCAAGGGAGTAACAGGTTCTTCAATGCTTAAGTGAAGGGTAGACGGAAGGGATCTACTCGCAGTGTATTAAGAGTATGCGGAAGGGATTTACTCGCAGTGTGTGAAAATGGTCTTTTCTGTGAATTAGTCACTCAGGCAAAGTGGCGAATGTTTCTACGTTGTCGGTTAATGAAAATTCAAATTTTGTAAGTGAAAAGAAATAAGTTTCGTATTACCTTGCAAAGGAGGGAGTCAGTTGCGGAGCTGCACTGACATCACTCAGAGCCGCGCTGGTATTGGCTGAAACAGCGGGTGTGTAGCTGAGGTAGTAATTGTAAAGGAGGGGTGAGTGCAGGAGCGTGACAACTAGTCTCACGAGAAAAGCCGTGCAACTATTGGTTGGATTTATTTTGAATTCAAAATTTTGATTGGTCACTGAAAAATAAAAGACGCGCTGGTATTGGAAGTATTTTGTAAACAAATTGAGAGTCATCCTAAAGGTTTTGGTTTAAAATATATGTGGCATATAGGTCCGATTGTAGGAGGTAGACCCGATAGAATATATCTAGGGTTTGCGCAAGAACAGTATATAAGAGGAAGACCTTATATCATGTATGGAGAGAAAAGAAAAATGTCATTCATTAAAAGAATTAAGAACTTTTTCAAGAAAGATAAAGCAATTAAAACAAGAGAAGGGATTATTATTCCACCACCAAATACGCCCGCATCATATATGATGGTTGAAAGGGGCTATCACAATTGGATGGAGTACCCTAAAGATGATGATGTTTTAGCACTTCCAGAAAATGGTACTTTTAATTGCAGAATTTTGTACAATTTGAGAGCTCGCATGAATGAATTAGATCCCAGACCTAGATTAACACATTATGAGGCAATGGAGGAGTGGGAGACTGAGGCTTTTGAGTGAGACAGATCCCGAAGTAACAGGAATTGGAGTAAGTTTTTTCCCCGATTTCCAAAAGAGACAAGAGACAAACAAATGAAACAATGGAGACCATGTTAGTAGATGGATTGTACCCTGTATTGACTTTAGAAGAACCTACACGAAGTAAGCGGACAGAGAAAACGAAAATTTAAGGATTAGTGGTGAATCGAATGATGATGATTTGGAGGATTTATTAATGAAAAATCCACCACTTTATAATGAGGAGCCAAGTATTGTTAATCCAAGTACTCCGTTCCTGAAACCACCTTTGATTCCGCAAGTGGTACATGAGACTTCATTAGAATAGGTAAGAGAACGAGAAGCATTAAATAATCAAAGAAGTGAGTTAATTCAGAAAATTTCCCAATTGAATACGAGTCCTGAAGCCTTAAAAATTCCAGTACCTATTGGCCCGGTTGTTCCTCTGTACGGAGATAAACAGCCTAGTCCTAAAAATACAGTACTAACTACACCTGTAGTACAGCCCAGAAAAGAGCCCTTAATAATTGATGATCAAGCAAGTGAATGTGAGTCAGTGATTTCCTTGATGGATTTACCTATTAGAGAACCAGTGAGTGACTCGGTCAGGAAAACCACTCCTGTAAGTTCTAGAGAGGTACAGATAGAGACATCCTCAGGTATGAGAAGTGCCACAGTGGTAACCCCAGAAGAAATAGAGAGATGGTCACGAGAAATAGAGAAACCAAAGTCCTAGCCAAAGGTATTGGACATATTCAAATTAAGAGACAAATTAGAAGAAATGATTGCTGTAAATGTGGGATTAGACAGGTTAAATGCACTCAGTGAGGACAAATTGTTGTTCATATGCAAGAGCATAACTAGAAAGACAAGAGTGTTTCATGAAATATTAGTGGATATGGCCTCTAATATGGGAATTGACATTGGCAAATCTAAAGTGTTACAGAAACCATATTGAGCTGAATTTTCTGACAAAGATTTGGAAAATATGAATGTGTCAGGTAGAAAGGTACAAATTAAGGAGCTTATGACATTATTGCAAAAATGGGGCCACATAGAAAAATGGAAAACTAGATGGGCAAAGAAAAAAGAAGAGGCTAAAACAAAACAAACTGCATCCGAATATGTATTAAAAGAAGCAGAAAAAGTGGAAAGGTTGTGTCCCATGAGAGAAGCGCCAGGTGGAGGGTATGTGCATGCCCCATGGTCTCGACAGGATATTTAGTCATTCACAAATGATTTCCCAAAACTTCGAGAGAAACCTGTAGAGTGGTACAGACAAGTCGAGAGGATTGTGAAGGTTTAAAAATGTTTATTAAAAGATTTGGATGGGTTATTTGACATTGTTGTTCCTGTAGATTTATGGACAGAATGTAAAGATGCTGTTGATTGGCCAAGTGATGAGTACCCTAGAGACCCAAAGACAGGAGCCCCCTCAGAAGACGTAATGAAAAAGTATAACCAAGTAATACTGTACCTCAAGGGGAAAGTACATGCAAAGGAAACTGATTGGACTAGAATAGATAGAACCACCCAGAATAAAGATGAATCTGTACATGCATATTATGAACGCTTGTTACAACTATTTAAACAATATAGTGGCCTAGATAATATTGATATGAAAGACATGACGCATTTCATCTATCAGTTTGTGTCAGGATTAAGACCAGAAATTTTACAATGGATTAAAGATCATAAAATTTGTTGGCAGGCCAAGACGATAGATGAAATACTTAAATATGCAAAATATTGTGAAGCTGAACTCAACAATATACGAAAAGAATTAAAGGAAAAGGTAATGTGAGCACAAGTAAAATTAGCAGAGCAACAGGAACTTCAATTAAGTCAAATGAACAATAACCAGACTCAAGGAGATGGTAATGGGGGTAAGCCAAGGGGAAAATTCAATAGAGAGGAAGCCAAAAAGAAGTTCCCTTGTCACGGGTGCGGCAAATTGGGGCACTGGAAGAACGAGTGTAAGGCCTTGCAAACCAATAATGTTCAAAATAATGATTTGAATCCACAGACGCAGAATTGGGTGCCAAGGAAACAGCAGCAGCAGCAGCAGCAGGTAATACAAAACCAGTTACCCCTTGCCTATGCCAGATTTTGGGAGCAAATAACTCCATAGTTTGGATACCACAAATTGGGAGGGAAGTGATAGGAGAGAGACAGTGACATCACAATTCCTTTTGAGTGCCACGTTTTTTGATGAGGACACTTACTGTTGGTGCCTGAGAGGGGAGGACGAGGATTGCGTACTTGGCGCATCCTTGCCAGTAGATCAGTCAGGTCCATACTTTGAAGGAAAGGTTGAGGGAAATGATGTCACCTTTTTATTGGACACTGGCGCTACCCGTTCTACTGTGAGAACAGCAGACGTTCCAAACCTACCCCTCTTGGGAGAAGCGATCCAAGTAGTGGGTGTTTCTAATAAACAAATTAGTACCCCAGTCACAGAGCCAATGGAAGTTAGAATAAGAAATGCACACATTTGTTGTGTGTGATTCTAGTCCAGTGAATCTGTTAGGCAGAGATTTGTTGTGAAAAATGAATTGCACCATCTTTTGTACCCCAAGTGGTGTTGAAATTGAAACCCCAAACAAAGATGGAATCTATAAGCTAATGTTAGCAAAACAGGAAACTGAAAATAAAAAGTTAACCATAGAAGACCTACCCGGGGAATTACAGCATACAGGGAATCCTAATGTGTGGGATTTCACAGGAAAAGATGTAGCATTAATGGCAAATGTTGATCCGATAAAAGTGACAATAAAAGAAGGTGCAGTTTACCCAAATATTCGGCAGTACAAAATGAGCTCAGAGATAAAAGCAGGTGTTGCAGCAGAAATTAAGCGCTTGGTTGAAACAAGCATTTTGCAAGAAATAATGAGCAGTCCATGTAATTAATGAGATTGTTGTCCCATGCTGTCCAGTAGTGCCAAATCCTGCAGTAATTCTGTATCAGATACCGTGGGAAGCTGGATGGTTCACCGTAATAGATTTATGTCACGCATTTTTCTCGATTCCATTAAACCCGGATAGCAAATTCTTTTGAATTCGACAGTCATGTGTACGTCTGGAACCACGTTCCTCAGGGGTATACAGAGAGTCCATCGATCTTTAATCAGATATTGAAAAAGTGCCTTGAATCTCTGGTACTGCCCGGGCAGTCAGTCCTGGTTCAGTATAATTATAGACGACCTATTGGTGGCGTCTAAAACTCAAAATGACTGTGTTGTTGATACCATTGCTTTACTGAATCATTTAGGTGAAGGAGGACATAAAGTGTCACCTGAACAGTTGCAATTTTGCACCACATCAGTGAAATATCTGGGGCACCAGATAGAAGGAGGTGTCAGAAGGGTTACCTCAGAAAGAATCAGAATAATTAAAAACATGAATCTACCTCAGACTCAAAAAGAGATTAGAATGTTTCTTGGAGTTGTAGGTTACTATAGGCAGTGGATTGTAGGATTTGGAGTCCTATCAAAACCATTGATACAAATGACAAAGAAGAGAGCAAAGGACCCAGTAGAATGGGATGACAAAAGCATGACTGCTTTCTTGAAATTACGAGAATGTCTGTGTACAGCTCCAGCATTAGGGATGCCTGACTATTTAAAGGATTTTGCACTATTTTGTGATACACAAGATAATTGTGCACTTTCAGTTCTGACCCAAACTCACGGTCTAATGAGACGTTCTGTGGCATATTTTTCTTCTATACTGGATCCAGTGGCATCTGCATTGCCAGGATACCTGAAAGCAGTAGCTGCAACTTGCATGAGCCTTGAACAAAGTGAGTCAGTCCATTATTATGGGACATCCAGTGACAGTGTATGTTCCACACGCAGGTGTGATTTTGACCAAGACTCAGTACCTAACTCCTAGTCGGCTGACTAAGTATGAGCGAATCATTGTGGGTGCAGGAAATGTAACCATTGCCAGGTGTAATATTCTGAACCGAGCAACACTGCTACCTGATTCACACTTTGCCGAAGTGAAGGGAGAAGTCAAACATGATTGTATCGACCTGACTGAATACAGTACAAAACCACGTCCAGACAAAAGAGAAGAGCAATTAATAAATTATGAATATGAGCTATTTGTTGATGGCTCATGCATGAGACATGAGGAAGGAGGTTTGAGTGCTGCCTATGCAGTGTGCACATTGGGGGGTCCAGTTGAAGCATCCTATTTATCTGGAGCCAAGTCTGCACAAGTAGCCGAATTGGTTGCATTAACAAAAGCATGCAAATTTGGGGAAAAATGGAAAGTAACCATTTACACTGATAGCCAGTATGGTTACGGGGTTGTGCATGACTTTGGCCAACTCTGGATGCAAAGGGAGTTTCTGACTTCTACAGGTACTCCTATTAAAAATGGTCATTATGAAAAAGATGTGTTGGAAGCAATCCAATTGCCAAAAGAAGTGGCTGTGGTCAAATTTCTGCTCACCAATCCGGAAATGACAAAGTGACAGCTGGTAACAGATATGCTGACCTATTAGCCCAACATTGTGCCAAATATAAAATGGCTGTAAATAAGAAAATTGGTGCATGTGGAAACAGCTGCCAAATTATGTTGCTTGAAGGTGTGAGAACGTGGGAGGAAGTGAGAGATTTGCAAAGGGAAGCAGAACCGAAAGAAAGGGAAGATTGGAGAAAGATAGGTTGTCAGAGAAGGGTTGAAGATGGAGTCATTGTTTACCTTGATGGTAGGCCTGTGTTACCAGACTGTATGCTTGCTCCTATGGCTAGGATGTTCTACGGAGATTCCCACTTAGGGAGGGATGCCATGATCAGGTTGTTCAGATAGAGTTGGTTCAATGCGAGGTTCAGGAATGTGGTAGAGAGTCTTTGCCAGAAGTGCCTTTTTTGCCAGCAAATGAATCCTGCAAAGAAACTGTAGTGTTGCCAGGAAAGATTGGAAAAGCAGAAGGCCCATTTATAAGACCTCAGATTGATTTCATCCTGTTACTCCCTTGTAGAGGATTAAAATACATTTGCCTGTTTTCAAAATGGATGGAAGCTTATCCCACACGTAGGAATGATAGCATCACTGTAGCTAAACTTCTACTTAGAGAGCTTAGACAAAGGTTCGGTTTTCCAGTAACGATTGAATCAGACCAAGGAAAACATTTTAATAATGAAATAATTGGTCTAATCTGTGAAGCCTTCAAGATTGAGCAAAAGCTGCATTATGCATACCGCCCAGAGGCTTCTGGAGTTGTAGAACAACTGAATGGCACAATCAAGTCAAGATTGGGAAAGATGTATGAATCTACCCGATTAGAATGGCCTGATGCTTTACCTCTTGTTCTGATGAGACTCAGAAGTATTCCAGACAGGAACACAGGCTTGAGTCCTCATGAGATACTCATGGGAAGAGCAATGAGACAGGCATGGGTACCAGGACACAAACTGATAAACATATCTGATGATTTAGTACTAGAGTACTGCAAAGAACTGGTTGACCAAGTGCATTCTATCTGTCTCTAGGTTGGAGAAGACGCTGTCGCCAGACAATCAACTCCAGCAAGAACATACACGAAAATCTTGCCTAGCATCGAGGTGGAGAAAGCCACATCAAGTGATATTGGTTACCACCGCAGCTGTAAAGTGCAAGGGAATTCTGAATTGGATCCATGCCAGTAACACGAAGAGAGTGACTGAACCTGATGAAACTGAAGCTGAAGGTTGTACAGCTGAGGGTTTTCAAGACATCGATCATGAAGTAGCTGAAGAAGAACAACCGAGCACCAGTCAGGATGATTGGATTCCAGTAGTCGACATACCTGCAGAAATCATGAGAACCAGAAGTAAAACTTATCTAGATAGTCAGAGTGATAGTGAGGATGAGATAGGTCTAGAAGAACATACTCAGATTACAGAAATCCAAGCCAATAGTAATTTTGAGGAGGACCAGATAAGGAAAGATCAATGTACTCAGACTTTTCATACACCTGTCGAAGTTTCAGAGTCTGAGGAGGGACAGATAGGTACTAGGGTGAAAGCTCAAGCAGAACAAAATCAAGAGTTCGAAGAGCCTGAGCAGCACCAGATAGGTGTAGAAAAGTGTGTTCAGGAAGATGAAGTGAATCAAATCAAAGTCAAATTCAGCAAACACCTGAACAAGGCCAGATTAGTAACCAGGCAGAAGAAACGGAAATAAGACTTGGACCAAGTTAGACAGAGAGGGATACAGAGGACAACATTGAAATAGATGTGCCACAACTGAATGAAAATAAGAGAACACTGGAGGAAGGCCAGAGCACAGTGCCAGCTAAAAGACTCAGAAAGGGAGACAAGTGGCCTAGGTTTGTCAAAAGACTGAGATTTCGCCTAAAGACAATAAATGAAGAACCAGAACAAGTAAATGAAATAACAAGTCAAGCAGAACCGTTTACAGAACAACTAAGAAGGAGAAGTCCACGACTGAAAAGGCTGAATAACAAATTCAGAGGCCCTGAATGGTCTTATGTCATCCTTGAAGATTTCGAAAACTTAGAAATAAGTGACGAAAGTGATGACGAATTAATTGCTGATCAGCCTGACGAAGAAGTGAGAGCAACTTGAGAAAATTTCACAGGTTAAAAGACTGTGTAAAAGTTACAAAGAGGGGTTAAATCTCCTTAGTCAGAAATGGCTGATCATACTGTTAATGGTAAAACAAAAAGAAACTGTCTAAAAACATGTTGTAGAATATGCACATGTAGTATAGTGATAGTACTCGTAGTATGGTTAGGATTGACAGAAGCTATCCCTTATATAATGAGTAAAGACATAAAGAATAACACTAACATGCATGAGAAAGTAGATGCACCTGAAAAGATAGTTACACATGAAAAGGCACTTAGCATTTTATCACAGAAGATAGATTTAGAAGCATCAGATGAGGAAGGATTACATTATAATAGATTTAGAAATAAGACACACTTAAATGTATTTGCTAATTTGTTAGTACACTATGTAGAAGCTATGGAGATAAGTGAATGCTATGTCTGTATGAAATTACCGACATCTGTCGCCGAGGGTGTGACATATCATCATTTGCCCCTGACATATGGTATTTCATGTAGCATTTTAGGTAGTTTGTTCTAAAAAAAGGACCTTTACAGTATAATTATTCTAACTCAGATGTAATCTTTTCTGAACTTCCTATACGTAGTAATCTGAACCCTGTACATACTAAAAGTGATGTAACACGTTATATTGGTGAATATTTCCTAACAATAGGTACAATAGATATAGTTGAAGCACACAAGAACAATTTAACGTGCATTTTACATGAAAAGGTGAGAATATTTTTTAATTTAGTTGAGAAAAAGAGACAGGATTCCCAGAGAAAAGCCACTGAGCAGAAACGACAGGTTCCTAAATGGGCTGAAAATGCAGGGTCTCCCTCAAATGGCGAAACTCAAGCTGCTATGGTGCTGGATTTCAAAAAGAAAGGGAAACTCTGTCTCCACAGAGAGAGAAGAAGTTATTATAACAATATATTAATTGGTTCCAGCGAATGCGAACACAATTATAATTGGGGGTTGGGGATTCAAGGATGGGACTGAACCTGTGTTTCCTGGAATTTATTATATTTTGCGGAAACAAAGCATATTTTAAATTGCCTGACCATTGGTATGGGAGTTGCTAGTTTGGAATAGTATTCCCAAAGATACACCATGTAAATAAAGCCACTGGAAACAATGAAGAAACTAATGGACTAATACGTAGTAAAAGAGCAACTTTTGCTGAAATAATAGGCGATATATTTAGTGCAATAATACCTTCAGTGGGAGTGATTCTCAATACTCAAAGAATCTGTAAATTGTCAACAGTGGTGGATCGCTTATCGACTGACACTGCTGGAGGATTTTTGATGATCAATACCGAAATGGTTGCGATCAGATCAATGGTTTTACAAAATCGACTTGCTCTTGATACCCTTTTAGCAAAAGAGGGCAGAGTCTGTAGAATGTTGAAGGCGCAACATTTTTGCACTTACATATCAGATAAAAACATTGAAATTAAAGGGTTTGTAAGGAACATTACGCATTTGGAAAGAGAACTCAAACCACTGGAGGTTGACAGTGCATGGAAGAGACTTTTAGATGGTCTCTCCTCTATAGGTAGTAGGGGCCATATTATCAAGCAAGGGCGATGCATTATCGCCGCTTTTATCGGCAGGAAACTGCTGCTAAAGCGGCGATAATGGGCTTGATAATATGCCCTTGTGAATTCCCATAGAAGCCCAGGTTAACACCAGAACCTGGGCTTCTATGGGAATTCACAAGGGCATATTATCAAGCCCATTATCGCCGCTTTAGCGGCAGTTTCCTGCCGATAAAAGCGGCGATAATGTAACGCCCTTGCTTGATAATATGGCCCTTGGTTTTCTAATATAAGGAAAAGTTTTGTGGGTAAAATACTGATGCCAATTTTAGGGATAATGATTTGTTGCAAATGTTGTAAGCACAAAAAGACATATATAGTAAATAACAGATGGAAAAAGAGAAATATTGATGAACTTGAGTTAGAAGAACTGAATGGAAACATATACAAGAAAGTGAAAAACTTTTACATGAATAATGAAAATAATCAAAACAGAAAGTTTGAAGAGATTGAATTGGGAGAAATGTGAAAGTTGGCATCTGTTTCGTTAATTAGTGATGATATAAAATATCATCAAAGAGGGGATTGATGGAGCAAGGCTGCGCATGTAAAGCGGCTTGCTTGTACTCAGCCCTCTCTAATAACTTATAATCTGCTAAATAACATGTTTTGTGTACTGATAATTGCATTTCACGACATACTAGGTATCTAGGGGAAGCTTGCGTATGTGTTTTCACTAAAAGTAATCCGCTTGCACTAAAATGGCTGCTGCTACGCAGGATTTCTTATTGCGCATGCGTCTGTCATACTCATGTGACATGACGTATTATCTAGCTTGGAGGGAAACTTTTGCCTCTGCGCACTAGGACTAAGATGGCTGCTTTGTGTTACAGCATGCATGAAGCTTGCACTGCTGCTTTTGCTAAGCTGTTTGTTTTGCCTAAATACTAAAGGCAATAGTTAAAATAAAATAATGGGAATAGAGTAGAGATAAGTGGTATACAGTACATTCATTTATTCGGTGTTCTAAAACTGTTTCTTTTCTATTCTTACATGTAACGTAATCTTGGGCCTGGGAGGTGTTATTACTCCATCTTGAAATCCTACACTGCGCATGTCAAACTCCAGAAGGAGCTGAAGTCATTTGTTATTGAACCAATGCCAAGCTATCATCACACTAGAAGATGCGCCTGGGAACCTGACTTGATGACCCCAAGCAGAAGACAAACTGTTAACATTGTATTTCTATAAGAACATCCATTGTTGGGTAGAATAAAGATGCATGGGAAAATGAAATTGATGGGCGGGAACGCTGACTTAAATATTCAGGAGAAAATGTTTCATTTTAGTATGGTGTGATGATCTCTCCCTGTCTTTAGTCCAATCAAAATTGGGGATCCTTACACCTGCAACATTGGGGGGTGGTACACTGCCCTGAAAAATAGTATAACTAGAGTAGGCTTGGCTAGTTAATTTGTCCGAATAGCTGACCTGTCACTGACCCAACGCACTCAATAGGTGATCGGGAGCAGAGGTGCTGTCCAAAGACTTTCTGACCTTGTCGGCGTTCAACTGTTAGCTGCAGAGAAGGTCCCACATAGGCGTTTGTCCTTTAGCTGCGGGTGCCGGTTCTAGCCTGAGGTGGTCCTGTCCTGATCCAATTTGGTCCGTACTTGTCCGGATTCTGGTGTGCACCTGTTCTTTCCTGCTGGTATCTGCATCTTGGGGTTCTGTCCATTATCCCAGCCCGTGGCCAGGGTTGGTTTCACACCACTCTAGGTAATTATAATTAGTGTGGGTTCGTCATCGTATTGTTTTCCCTTCTTTACCCTTCCAATGTTTCAATGTTTAATGAAAGTTTCTCATTTTATTTCATATTAATCATATTCTTGCTGATCGATCAAGTTTCAATTAATGTAGTATGGACATTGACATTTAATATTTTTCATAGATAAAGAGTTTAAACCTTTCCCGAATTTGTGGTTATTTTTATTACAGGAAATGTTATTTGCTACCTATTTTCTTGCTAACTCCCTGATCCAATAGGTCTCTAGGTACCGATGACTAAGATTGGTAAGTCAAATGATATAGGACCTGAATGGTTAAACAAAATTTTGATTGAGTGTAGGTTTACCTGTTCAAAGTGTGTGTATGTAGATTTATGGGCCCAGGTGAGTTTGGTAAAAATCTCGGGCAAGTGAGCCCGCGCTCTATCAGTATGACTCACACTGACGTAGTGGCGAGGATGAAGACTCTTGCAGCCCACCTCTGTCCTAGAGCGCCTCGAGGAAGATTTCTCCTGCCCATGTGGGGCACATGCAGCTCCCTTGACTGCCACCCACTGGTTAGGCTGAGGCTCCCATTGTGACGTCTCTTGTTTAAAACCGGCTTTCCTTGTCCTCAGAGTGGTACCCAAGAGCTGCTGCAGCACTGGGAGCATTAGGCGCCATGGCGGGACAGGTGTGGACACTAGTGGCAGCAGGACACCAGCAGCTAACCTCCATATGCTCCCAGAGGCTTTCGAGCCCACAGCCATGTCGGCAGTGAGCGCAACAAACCACCTGGACTACCATACCACCCCACTGCTCCTTTGGATTTTGGAGGTAAGAGGGAGCAGCACAGGTGTGGGGCACATTACACATCGAACCCGCAGTCCAGGCAGTGAATTTATTTGATTTGATATAACAAACCAAACTTGACTAAGCGGTAATACTCTGTGTCTACCGAGCTCCATTGCCACCCAGTGTTGAAAAAATATATCTTCCGCTGTCGGCAACCCAAGAGCTACTTAGAAATATATGTTTAATCACTTTATGAGTCTTATTAGTACAGAGCATAACTCTGCAGAATTCCACTGAGTTTTTGTGCAACTCAGTGAAATTCCACATATTGCAACTCCGCGAGCTCTGCTCACCCCTAGTCAGACCGTCCAGCTTATCGCGATTTCGCGATTTGCAAAAAAAACGCGAAATCGGCCGATCCGTGCAAATGCCGCGATATTTACACAAACTGCCGCGAAATCCGCCGTTTCCGTGAGCTGCCAATCAATGGAAAGGAGGAGGGTCAGCATCCAGCAGCGGCGAGGGGCGACGAGAGGAGAGGAACAACCAGCAGGAGAGCGGAGAGCAGGAAGGAGACCAGGGGGAGAGAGAAGCGGCAGCGGACACGAGGAGAGCAGAGAGCAGGAAGGAGACCAGACACAACGACTCTTCTCCAGCCCCCAGCCCAGGAACACGGAAGCGGGAGCGGCACCCTGGCAAGCAGGAGACAGCCGGCGAACAGCGAAACAGGTACGTCCTTCACGCTGTACTTAATAAAAGTCTTTTTTCCTTTTGTGGGGGCCCGCCGCACACGGGGCACGCGGCGGGCCCGGGGGGGCCAAAAATCATTTTCTTTACTTTCCTCTGGGGGCCCGCCGCACACGGGGCACGCGGCGGGCCCCGAGGGGCAAAAAATCAATTTCTTTACTTTCCGGTGGGGGCCGGCCGCACACGGGGCACGCGACGGGCCCCGGGTGGCCAAAAATCATTTTCTTTACTTTGCGGTGGGGGCCCGCCGCACACGGGGCAAGCGGCGGGCCCCGGGGGGCCAAAAATCCTTTTCTTTACTTTCCTGTGGGGGCCTGCCGCACACGGGGCACGCAGCGGGCCCCGATTGGGGCTCAAATTCATGTTTTTAACTTTGTGGGGGCCCAAATTCATGTTTTTAACTTTGTTGTGGGGGCCTGCTGCACACAGGGGCACGCAGCGTGCCCCGGGGGGCCCAAATCCATGTTTTTTTAACTTTGTTGCACTGTACTGATTGATCCGGGCATTATTGTTTTTACATTATAACCAGCAGCACAATACTGGTCTAGATTTGGAGTGCTCAGAAGAACTGAACGTACATGGCCAAGATTAACATGCCTTTTAACCAAAACAAATGGGCTGAGTTACTGATGCACGAGGCACTTCTTTACCCACTGATCCCTACCGGACAAATGTTCTTTACGCAGTCACCGGTGTGTCCCCACGCAGAAATGTTGCAGTAGCTGAAAAGCAATAATTCAGCCATGTGCACGCCGAAACAAAGGCGGCCTTGTATCATTTAACCACAGGCCAGTTTTTACCTGCCACTAAGTTTCTCTTTCCCTGTCGTAGATAATTATGTTGAGTCTATGGTTGCTAGCTAGTGGTGTCATATCTGTGTTGAGATGGTTGGGCTGAGGGATGAGACTTGAAGGACATTGCGGATGATGTTCTTGTATTCAGAGGTAAAAGGCAGCAGGCGTACCCATTGGGTTCTTCTGTAATGAAGTAAGTGATCCATTTGAGTGCTGGGCCCTGGATACCAATGCTGTGTAGACAGGAGATCAGGATGTGGTGCAATATGTGTTGAATACCACAGAGAGGTCCAGGAGGATGAGGGCAGCCGTCTCCCCCCTGTCTAGTAGATTCTGGATGTCATCAGTAGCTGCTTTCAGGGCTGTGTCTGTGCTATGGTTGCTGCAGAAGCCAGATTAAGAGTGGTTCAGGAGTTAATGCTATTCCAGGTATTTGTAGAGCAATACCTGGAATAGCATTAACTCCTGAACCACTCTCAACATAATTTCCTACATATACAACTCCCAACTCGTCCTCTCCCTATCCAAAGACTCCAGCATCACCAGAACCAACTTCCTCAACTGCATGACAAGCGTCGCCGCTTGGATGGAGGAAAATTGTCTGAAACTGAACATGGAAAAAACTAAGGTTTTGATCTTCAGCAACAATCCCTCCCCATGGGACTGCTCTTGGTGGCCTTCGGAACGAACACAACTCCAGCCAGGCATACATCAACCACCGACTCCACTTCCACCAATCTACCAGGAACCTATGCTCTGCCTCCGAGGCCAACACTCCCCAGATACGCAATCAAGGGATGGAGGCCACTGCTTCTCCTACCATACAGCGATGGTCTGGAACCACCTCTCCCTCCACAGCCGGACCAATACCACCTTGTTGGAATTCCAAAAGCAGCTGAAGACCTGGCTCTTGGAATAAAGCCCCAGCTCCCTTCCATCGCCTGGACACTTTCACGGGTGATTAGCTGCGCTACACAAGTTGACTAATTAATTGATTGATTGAAAAAGCACCACCCTTTTATAATCTGGTACATCAACCTATTTTTCATTTAGCATTGGCTATCGATTTCTCTCTGCCCTCTTTATCCCAAACATACTTATGGGAACGTAGGTGAAATGCTAGTTTGCCACTGTGAAGAACCTCAGAAGAAATCTCTACTTCCTAAGAACGAAAACCTACTTGCAGCCAGAGGTCAAACCACATGCCAAACTGGGATCAAAACTCCAAGCAAACAATCTTCGGACAGAAGCAGAGACTCAGCAAGTTAGGCTCATGAAGCGTCAAACACAGACCAGGTTGGTTGGTCAGGTTTCATTTTGTGCAGTAGCGCTGAAATGCCTGCAGAGTGATTTTTAAGTGATTCTTTGTTTGCTTTCTTAATCTTGAGTTACTGATGCACGAGGCACTTCTTTACCCACTGATCCCTACCGGACAAATGTTCTTTACGCAGTCACCGGTGTGTCCCCACGCAGAAATGTTGCAGTAGCTGAAAAGCAATAATTCAGCCACGTGCACGCCGAAACAAAGGCGGCCTTGTATCATTTAACCACATGCCAGTTTTTACCTGCCACTAAGTTTCTCTTCCCCTGTCGTAGATAAATATCCTCCCTTCACATGGGATTTGTCCTCTCTGATTCTGCATTGGACCTACATCGTTTGCTTCTCTCCGGTAATGATGCAAAAGTCATCAACATGGATCATTTGAAGCAAGCAAATTAAGCTGCTGTTGAGGACACCAATAGACCGCGACGTGAATAATGCGTCAGATGTAGCGTCAGCGTATCAAGGGGTATCCGTGGGTTAAGGGGCGGAGCGACAAGAACAAGCACTGGCAAATGAGATGAGACAGCCAGCACGCCAGTCCATGGCCACTGTGTTGTAGGCAGTGCTTAATATGAGCTGGTGGTTTCCGTGCTCAGCACCGGTACTTAATTGGTTTCCGGTACTGGGCACCCTCTTAATTGTCAACACCACACTTATGACAGTCTGCCACATGGTGGGACTGCTCAGCTAATTTAGAGATGAGTAGAAACACGGTTATTTATTAATACAATATACATTTAAAAAAACTACTAATACCTGCCTCCTCAGCCCTTCCTTTAGCTTGTGGGACCTAGAATAATCGGAACTGTCACACTTGCAGGTGAGAGAGATGGTTAGTAGTTGTATTGGTAAAGCAGCAGTGATGACAGGGGTAATGGGTGGTGCAAGCTGCAGTGGCCTCCGGGTCAGGGCCCTGGCACTAATTATTTTACAAATTAAGCACTTGTAGGGGGTAACTCATAAGAGTCCAGTGTCTGCTGGACCCCTGCCTCAGAGCAAGCTACACCCTGGTGTGCTGTGGCCTATGCGAAGGTCACTCCTTAGCACACGTATATCAATGTTTGGAGTACCACAAATACGCAATATATGTAGTTAGTGCAGACATAAATAATAGGCACAATTTTCTTCTTTCTTCTTAGTTGATCTGTTTAATTTATGCAGATCTTCCAAATTGCTCCCGACAGCCAACACATGTTTCTTTGCAACCGGGAGGTCGTCCCGCGACTTTCTCAAGACTATTTCGTGCGTGTAAAATATTATAATTTGTGGTGATATTTCCAACCCACAATGGGTTTCTGGTAAGACGGCGTCAAAGTTCAATACCTTTACTGGTATCAAGTCCTTTATGTAGTCTTTCTTCTCCAAGCTAGCTCCGAAGCTTAGTGTCACCTCTGCGACGCCACCCGTTCAGTGTGAAGCCGAGTACGCTCACACAAACCTGTTTCCCAGGAAGAGCAATTTGGAAGCTCTGCATAAATTAAACAGTACAACTAAGAAGAAAGAAGAAAATTGTGCCTGTTATTTATGTCTGCACTAACTACATATATTGCGTACTTGTGGTACTCCAATCATTGATATACGTGTGCTAAGGAGTGTTATTTGTTCTTGAGGGCTGAGGCATGTCCTGGGGAGTCTGATGGTTCTCCTCACCTTTTAGCACTGTTAAAGAATTTGCTCATTACGATATTGTGTGTGATTCTTCTATGTGGCGCCGTTACACCTAAACTCAATACCACTGTCCAGGGTTATTAGCCTATGCGAAGGGCAGTGGGGTTAATTGCAAGTGGCACGGTTAGGGTTGTGGCTATATCCAGTGAGTTGCAAGGGGCATGGCTAAATGGGCAAATAACTGGCCTTGTAAAAGGCGAGTTGAGGGGACACAGCAGCAGAAACACCCGTTTGGGCATGCAGTGTGTATGAAGTCAGCGTGTGAAGCCACTGCGACTCGCAGCATCCTTTATGGCTAGAGCGACACCCACATTTCCACTGTTAGGAGCTAGTCCAGCGACCATTGCTAGATGGTGATGTGTAATGGAATGGAAGGAGTGTGTGATGCATCCTGCAGCTTCTGTGTGATAAAGAAATAATTTCTTGAATGATACGCTCCAACTCTTTCTACCTAGTAGCTCGTAAGCATCTTTGCACCAATAAGGACAAAGATAAAAGCAAGTAGGGATAAAGCAGAGGCACAAAAAAGAGAAACCTAAATATTTTTTACGGCAAGGAGAGCAAAAGAAAAATACTGCTAGTGGAAGGGGAGCCACAGGGGTCTACCCTATGTCATACTTTCACAATGTTGATGCAAAAAAAGGGGTCTATGGAGGCTTTTTCTGTACTGCAAGAAACAAATGAACAGTGTTGTTTCCATGTTTTAACAGTAGAGTCAAAACACGTCATTTTCCACCCCGACACTTCTATATGAGCTTCGGCCCCTACATATTTGAATACCTGCCTCACATGTAAACCTCTCAAGTCATGTAAATGGCAGAGCAGCGGATTGGAGGAAAGCACATAGCAGGTGCAACATGGCTGGATGCCTGTGGTGAGTTGGCCACAGGGCTTGGCCTTAAGCCTGGACCTGCTGCTAACCCCACTGCACATGCCGAAGACTACAACACACTCCCTGTGTTTCAACCCCCAACCCAACAACAGCAAACAAATTAAGATGCCCCACAGCAGAAGGATTACAAAAAAAAGATTAAAAAAGTAATGTGCAAGTAAAACTGAAGTCACGTTTTGCAAGTAGTGTACCAGAACATGTCCGCACAGCAGTACTGCTTAAATGCACCTGCGGCCTTGGAGAACTTTCCTTTTTTCCCACAGGAACTACGTGGTCTTGGGCCCAGTTAATGCCCATACACTTACTAGAGGCTCCAAAATCAAATACAATTGGAAGCTTTGTATTGAGAAATCAAGTTGACAAGAAGGAGCAAAAAAACAGATGGATTTGGAAATTATGTGGCATGGTTGTCCTTCCACTAAGGATGGGTGACATTGTTTTCCAAGGACTTTTCTGTGCCTGAGATTTAACTGGTCTTAAATAAAAAAGTTTGTGCTTTCAAATATGAGTCTCATGTTGGAGATTTATATCTAGCCCAAACCCCTCTAAACAATGAAACATAACTCCTCTTTTTTTTCCTTCAGTAGACAGTTTGAAGCAGATTATCAAATACTTAGCCTCCATTGATGAGCAATGTTCTGTATTGTCATTAAGAAGGAAATTATACTTTCCTGGATACAGCTACCTCTGTAAAGCTGAAGAATTGGGTGCAATTCATTTTTTTCCCATTTTCCCACATTCTACACCCATGAACCTCTCTGACCTCCCCAGAACCACACCCACAGTGCTTTAGCTTTCCTATTGTAATACTCTAACCCAGAAACCCTCTCTGTCTTCAGGGGTGCTACACCTCCTTCCTGTCTTCAGCCACATAGAGCATCACTCCCTCTATGAAGATGGAAAGAAATTGAAGAGGCGGTTGTAATATAGAGAAATGACGAGAAGAGAAAAAGAGAAGGAACTAAATATGTAGAAAAGGGGGAATACGCCAATCTTATTTATAGTTGTTTTATTAGATTCTGCAATTCTTGTTTGACAAATTTGGGACACATTTTGAAGTGTTACCCACAAGTATTTTCAGCCTTGAAGAGAGTTGTGAATCCCTTTCACCTTAAACTCCTCAATGAATTGTGTACGTTCCTAGGTACAAGGATACAAGATTTTTCCCAAATTAAAGATTTACACAAAATGAAAAGATCCTTCCATGTTTTTATAAGTTCGAAAATTCAGTAAGGTTTTTCTCAGCTTATCAAGATGCATTTTCTTTTGCAATTGCAGGTTCTCTGTGAACTCCTTGAATATCATTCTTCAAATCAATGTCTTTATGGGCCCTAGCAGAGGAGAGTATTGCCGCCACAGTACTTTTCAAGTTTTTATCAATGTCCAGAGTTACAGGACCTCTCATTAATCTTAGATTATTGTGATGAGAATGATTTTCCAGATGCTTCATTGCCATCGCTAATACTCCATTCTTGTTGCTAAACATAACCACATCTCAATTTTTCCTAACAAAAGAGGATCTTTATTTAGGGCAAAGAGAAGGACCACGGCTTGTATAGGTTGCAACTCTATAAATCAACTGTTTCGAAGACAATTTTCTTGCAAAAATACTGCATACTCACAACCTAATATGGGTAACGTTTTCAATATCATGGGTTCACAGCAGATATCACCTCAAGATATAACTTCCCTCTCAATTAAATTCCCTCAAATAAATATTTTGGGGGAAAGAGTGGAGAGATTCCTAGAAAAGCTGGAGAGATAAGGTATACTAATATTATTGAAATAGTGAAGGTCAGCAGTACGGGAGCAATTTAAGAGGGCATTCCAGAAGTTCTGAGTGCTTCTCCAGCTTCAGTACAAAATCTAATCCCAAGAGAGCTAGATGAGGGCAGAACTAACCAAGATTGAGGTGGATGTCCGGTTCAGAACTTTATCAAATCCAAAGTGATAGTTCTACTGAGAGAGGGCTGTAATAGCTACAAATATAGGCGAAGACTGCATAGCCAGCCTAGACAATCTGATTAAGTATAACATCGAAGTACATTGGCAATCAGAAGTTGGAGGGGATATTTCTTCATCGTCATTAGAAGGAACTGGAATATTTTTCGTGGAAGAGCCCCCAGAAGATACATGTCAAAGGCAGTTCCATGGACAAATATCCATCTGTTAATTCAGAAAAACATCAAAAAGGAAAATGGAAAAACGCTCTAAAAACAAAAAGTGAAGGATTCCTTTTCTGATATTCTGTTCGTTTTGTACTTGTATTTTGGATTTCTAAAGGACAAACCTTCACACTCATTTTGATATCTTGCCACTTAAACGAGTCAAATAGCACATGTCCACAATCAATTGGATAGATAACCCACTAATTAAATGTGAGGTCTTCAAAAAAATAATGAATTTGACAATATCTGGTTCATCCCTAAGAAAGTTCGGAAGCTGGTTTTATATTTGGACCGGCACAACAGAAAAAGTATGACCACCAGCAGTTTGGATATGAAACTTAAGGGTCACTAGAGTAGAGTGGGGTGCTGATCTCGGTGTAGCAGAAAGTAGATAATGAGGAAATCAAATGCTGAGGGGAGGTTTATTGGGGGAATAGACTGCTTATTGGGCTAAGTAGAAAGATTTCAATAAAATTCTCTACTTCACCGGTAGATAATGCAGTTGAGCCAAGATTGGAGCAGTGTGAGACCTTCTATGAACATCACAGGCTAATCTAACTGAAAGGTTCGATTGCAGCTTTCTAATAAGGCATGGCGGAGGGCCACGATAAATGGCATCACAATAATCCAAACAGGAAAAAAATAATACATTAAGAATTTAAACCTTTTAGGCAGTAGTAAACAGGGAGAGCACACGTTTTACACAATGAAGCTGCTACATACACAATTTGACCACAGAATACACTTTGTTGAAAAAAGGCAAGGGGGAGTCAATCTCATTACCCAGATTTTTAACCACAGAAACCAAAGACAGTGGGAAGAGCCCAAAGAAAAGGGCCAACAGGTGGACAGTGATATTCAGGTAGCTGTCCCTAAAACTCAGAATTTTTTTATCAAACTCTCAGACATTATTGAAACATCAGAAAAATATTCGTTGTAATACTTTATTCGATAGATTTATATCATAAAAGTACAAACATTTAAAACATACATAAAACAATCCATCCAATAGTACTACAATTCCATCCAGAACAGCAAGGGTAAAACAAAGTTAAAAACAATACATTCTTTCTAAAAAGAGAGTTAAACATTACCCAACAACCTTGAGCGAATTAACCAAGCGCCCGCTAGATATTTGGCGACCCCGCAGATAATAAACATGGAGACAGTATTAGTTGAAATAATACGCAGGGCTGATCTATGATCCCTCACTCCCAATTCCCTGCATACTGGTTTCAACCATTTAGCTCTAACATGCTTGTAAGCTGTGCATGCATACAGAAAGTGGCCAAGGGTTTCCTCTGGACATGGGCAACCGGGGCAATTTAAGTCATGCCCTCCCTTGATCTTCCACCCCTCCATACATTTTTTAAGGGGCAGGATACCATATCGTAGTTTCAAAAACAAAGTTCTATCTCTGGGTAATTGGATGAAATCCAGAAAAGGCTCTAGCTTCTAGGGTTTATGATCCAAAAAGTTGGACGTCAGGGTTCCCTGATTTGAGTTAGAGTTAACCTTAGCCTCAACCCAATCCCAATAAAGTTTTTTAACAACTTGTTTGGCGGGGGGGCATTGTGAGACCCAGGACTCTTCCAAACCTATAGATATTACCAGCGTTTTGAGCTTGTTTAGCCACTTTATTTTATTTGCGACATTTAGGGAAATTAACTCATCCAACACTAGAGCGTATTGTGCAAGTTCTTGCGTCCTTCTAAGACGTACCCAGTATAACAGCGGCCTTAGTTGGACTATATCTGTAATTGATTTTTTACCCATATCAAAAAATAATGGTAACAAAGGGGTTGAAACTGGGAGTGAGACTAAGTCCCTAATGAACTTATTCTCTGCAGTGGCCAGGGTCTTGGTGTTCTCGGCACCCCATAGTTCGGAGCCGTAGACTGCCGAGGCTAGCGCCTTCCCTTCGTAGACTGCCAACGCAGGGGCCACCGGTCTACTAATGGAAAGGCGTTGGTTCCTTAATATAGCTCCAGAGACTCTTTTGGGATTTAATACCATCTTTGATATATTTGAATTCCAGCTCATATTGTTGGACAACCTTACCCCAAGATAATCAAATTCACTCACTACTTCTAAGGGGGACCCATACAGTGTGAGATGGGCCTTCCTAACCTTTCTATGCATTGATAAGACCATTAACTTTGTTTTTGATGTATTTACTGTTAACCCACGATCTTTACAGAAGAGGGAAAAACGGTCAAGCAGTTTTTGAAGACCCTTGGGGGTCTTGGACATCAGGAGGGTATCGTCCACAAAGAGGAGTGTGGGGGTTTTCTCCCCGGCAAGGACAGGGGCATCCGCTGGATCCTCCCTCAAATGGTCCACCACTCCATTTATAAAAAGGGAGAATAATGTCGGGGCCATCACACATCCCTGCCGCACCCCTCTATTAACTGGTACCCTCCCTGTCAATTGACCCTGTCTCCCCCAACGTATCCTTGCATAATTATTCTCATGTAGCTTAATAACAAATTGTAGCAAATAACTAGGAAACCCCAAGGCCAGTAAAACCTTCCATAGTTTGGCGCGTGGAATGACATTGAACGCAGTTTTCAGGTCAATGAAAGCCAAGTAGAGGCTGCCTTTGGTAATTAATACTGACTTCCAGTAGACAGCACAAAACCGGAAGACCTGATCACTGCCCCAACTTTCCGCCTAAACCCAGCCTGGAAGTGGGTTAAAATACCATCGTCCGCAAGCCAAGTCTCTACTCGGTTTATAATTACCCTGCCAACTACCTTTTGGATGGTATCAATTAAACTAATTGGTCTCTAGTTGGCAGGGTCGTCTCTATCACCTTTTTTGTGTATCGTGATCACCTCCGCCCCTTTCCATGATTCCGGGACGGGGTGGCCTAGCTGGATTAGATTCATTAAGCATGCAACATAATCAGCCCAAATTTTGGGGTCGTGTAATAATAGGTCCCCAGGCAGACCATCTGGGCCGGCTGCCTTCCCTGGTAGAATTTTTAAAATGGAATCCACCTTGCTATCTAGATTCAAACTAGGGTTGATCTGGTTATCCACGGATGATGGTATTGAGGGGACTTGGGCACCATCCTCACAATATAGTTTTAAAAAATGGGCATACCATTGCTGTTCATTAATGTGGTTTAAAATTGGGTCAACTCCCCTACGATCTAAAACGTTGATTAATTTCCAGAAAACGGTTGAGTTCTTTCCACAGACAGCGACCTTAAGCTGTTGCCAATGCTCCTCCTCCCAATTTTTCTTGGCTGAAATTATAGTGCTGCGGTACTCCTTTCTAGCTGATCTCACTGCTATGGGGTCTTTCGATTTTATGGCCAATGAAATAGCCTTCTTCTTAGCTCTACAGTTTACTGTATACCATGGATTAGCCTTCGGAGGTCTGAGATCCACTCAAGTGGGCCCCTGGGAGTTTTTATGAAAATACTTTCCTATTTTAGCAGTTAGATTTTTGTACTGGGCTAGCAAAGTAGGCCCTGAAGAATGGGGACCTGCCAATTCCACCGCTGTAAGGCTATAGGTTTCTGCTGTAACTAACTCCCTGATACTATTAATTTTCCCCTCTTCACATTTTACCACATCCCATCTTAGTTTCCGGTTACAGTTTGAGGGGAAGACCTCCTTGGTGAGCAACTCTGGCCTCCCACTCTTACAAAATCCATTAGTCCAATTGATTTTCATACATAATGGGTTGTGATCACTATCTGAGGTCTGTCTAACCTCCATATCTACTAGGCTAGCCCAAGATTGTACATCTAAAAGAATGTAATCGATTCGTGATGGGCAGCCTAGCCTGTTGTAGGTCATTGCCCCGTCACAATCGGAAATAGTCCGACCATTTAGAGCCCGTAGGTTGTGTTCCAGGGTGAGAGCATTCAACTGGATTGCTCTAGCTGACCATTTCTTAATAGGGGGGCAGTGTTAAGGGGGGAATTGTCTGTCTCCAATCATCAGAACTCAAACCCAGTATATCCTCATCATCCAAGGGTTCAAATGTACAGTTAAAATCACCCCCCAACAGGATTTGGGACCTAGGTGGCAGTTCTAAAAGCTTAGCATCCAGTAGCTCAATTATCGACGAGGTTAAACCACCCTGAACCCCTCTTGAATAAATACAAAAAAAATGAACATTACCCCTATATGGACTTTTCAGGGAAATGTGCAAAATATCATTGGAATCAACTTTATGTATAGTAACAGTGCAATTTAGATCAACCTTCACCCAGATGAGCAAACCACCAGAGGGGCGTCCTTTCCCTGAAGAAACTGCTGGGACAAAATAGGTAGAATACCCATGTTTGTATTGCGGGGTCAAAGACCAAGTTTCCTGAAACATACAAATTTGAAAGGAATCATTAAAGTCACTCCATTCCGGGTTAACAAGGTTTCTCCTAAGCCCTGCTATGTTCCATGAAAGAATATTAATCGGGGTGAGGGGTACAGGAGATGCCTTGGTTGTGACTATAGGGCTATGTTCGGATTCACCCAAACTACGATATATCGTTTCCATGTTCATTTACTCCCCCCTACCACTTCCAGCTACAACCTATGGAGAATTTACCACCTCCCTGTTGGAAACGGGACCCTGGCCGGCCAAGACTCGCGTCGAGGTCAGTCAGGGATCGCCATTTCCAAGGGTCAGGGCAAGGGAGTTACACGCCAAGATAACCCCTACTCGCCCTCTAGGTAACGTGGCGCGAGCAGTCAAGGCTAAACTTGGAGGCGATGTAAGTTAAGTATTTGCGCACGCACCCCAGCAACAACACCCAAGGCCCACCACAAAGAAACACTCCACACAAGGTTATGTAAAAATAGCCTTTGTATTATAATAAATATACATCAGATAAAACACACATCTTGTTACACTGTGCCCACAGGCACGGGCGGAATTTACAAGGGATATTTGTACAGGACAGGGCCACTTGGACCACTGTCAAGGGTATCAGCACTTTTAGAAATAACACTTTCAGAAATAAAATCAGTGTAGCACACAATATAAACGTAGAGCATACAACCAGTAATCACTGGTAACAGGACCTCTCTAGCACCACCTGTACTAGGGAGAAACCAACCACCTACATGTCACACTACCTGTAGGGGTGTAAAAGCAAAACACATGATGCAATGCATGACATTAATTCAGAGGTGTAAAGGCACATGACGCATAAACAATACATTCAGAGGTGCAGAGAAAATACAATTGCGCCAAACTCACAAGTCACCACCTGTGACTGTCCTGGTGTCCCAATGTCAGGGCCTAAACGTGGCAGTTGCCCACAAAGTGCTGGGCAACTGGAGCAGGGAAAGTTAGGGCAACGTCGGAGCCTCTCAGGGCTCAAAGAACCACCACTGTGGCACTGGTGAGCCTCTCTCAGGCTCTCAGACCAGAAAGGGTGCTGCTGAGCCTCTCAGGGCTCCAGCAACAAAAGGTGCAGCCTCGCTGGGCTGTGGGGTCCCTCGCTTTGGGGACCCGGAGTAGAGACAAATGTCCTCGCGAGCCTCTCTGGCTCTCTTAACAAGAAATGGCGCCCTGAGCCTCTCTCAGGCTCTAGACACAATTGCGGCGCTTCTCTTTGGGGAGTCCCCCCTCTGGGGACTCGAAGTGAAAGGGGGACGCTCAGAGCCTCTCAGGGCTCGTGAAATAATTGCCCCAATGAGCCTCTCGGGCTCCAACAACCAAATGCCGCCTTTACGAGCCTCCCTGGGCTCTACAACCCGAGGGTGCGAGGTCGCGCTGCCGAGGGGGCAGGGGGGGGCGGACACCGACAATGTGTCCCGGCGCCCCTCCCTCCAGACGGCCACACTCACCGGCTTCGCGCTGGGTTCCAGCGAAGGCGGGTCTCTCCCGCTGGTCCCGGGGCTCTCCTCTCCACTCGGGGAGCCTCGAGGATCCGGCCGGTAGCTTCTCTCTTCCCGGCTCGGCAACGGAGGCGGGACTTCCGGTCGGCCCCTCTTGGGCCGCGCTGGGATTGGCTGGCCGCCTCTCTACTTCCGGGTCGCCGCGGGCAGCGCGGCGGCTCGCTTCTTAGGCAGGCAGGCGGGCTCCCATGATCCGAGGAGTGGGCTCCCTCGTAGATCAACACAAAGCGGCCAAAATAAAGCGGCAATGAGCGGGGTGGCACCCGCGCCGCCAAATCACCACACGGGGCGGACAAAACACAGCGCTCACAGCGCTCGGGCAAAATCCAGCGCTTCCAAGCGCTAGGCAGAGATTTCAGCGCTCCCAGCGCTGAAGGGCAGAGAGCAGCGCTCTCAGGCTGCAGGCAAGAAGTCCTCAGTGCTCCCCAGCACTGGAGGACAGGACAAGGCTCCAGCAGGGCTGGAGGCAGGCAGGGGGGCAAGGCTCGGCCAGAGCCAGCACACTGGGTCTCCAGGCAGGGAGACTCCCCAAGTGGCGGTCCTCCTGGCCCCAGCAGCAGCAAAAGCCCCCTCTGGCAGGATCCAAAAGTAGAACATTTTCAGTGGGGACACAGCCCCTTCTTATACTGACAAATCCTTTGTTTCAGGGTGCAGGGTGGGGGGAAAACCAGTCGCAGCTGGTTCTGGAGCACTCTTGATGGCCCAACCACCCATTTCATTCACTGGGGAGGCTAGGGTCGTTAGACACACCACAGGGGGGCGGAGCCAGCATTGTGTGGGGAAAACCCAGCCCATCCAGGACACAGGTACACTCCTCCCACACATCACTCATGCTAATCTCCCACTCACCACCGGGCAGACCCATCCAGACTTCCTGGAGCCTGGAATGCCAGCCAGCTCCAGCCAATCACGCTCCAGCACCCTCACAGCACATGCACACATATCTCAATGTCCAGAAGTAGCACTTCCCAACTAGACACAAACATGCTGCAGACACCATCTTGCAGCATTCACTCTCACGAGTTTACACATACTAAACTCGAGCCTGTACTCCCCACGCATCAGGAACTACCAGGGACACACACATTCCCCATGCATTCCTATGGGAGGGCAGGCCAGCCATACTACACGCACGCACTTTCGCTCTGGGACTCAGGGGAAAGTGCGCAGAGACCCAAAAATCACTGACACAGGGTCACACATAAGGCAAAAAGTCTAGGGGTGAACCTGCCCTGCGGGCCAAGTCCAACACAACCCCCTTCCAGCCAAAACGCAGGGGAGAACAATCACCACCGTGATGGACTTCCCTGCTTGGGGCGATAGAACACGGACGCAGGCCTGCCACTGCCGGGACACCCTCCTGTTCTATGCCACGGTGAACCCCTAGGGTTCCTTCTAAAGCTACTGTAAGGACCAACTGGGCTACCCCACTGGTACTCCTCAGCTGTCCGCGGCCAGGACCAGGCCCTGGGCCACCCAGGTGCCACCGGTCCTTGCCAATTCGCAGAGTGGGGGGTAGTAACCCCTGGCACATAGTGTCCATTCTCCACTCTCCCTGTCTGCAAGACAGGACTAGACTGCCACTGGTTCTCCAGCCTAGGGTCTACAACCTCAGGCGGACCAGGAGTCTCAGGGAAGGCTCTCCTCCCCTTACCTCTTCTTTTAGGGTTCCTCCTCCCCGTGCGAGGGGGACACCTAGAATGCCATTCCAACCTAGGGTTTAACCCCTCAGGTTGCATCGGGGTCAGAGGTGGGCTCTCCCACCCTCTGCACCCCCTTCCAGAGGTCTGCCCTCTCCCAACTGGAGATGTTCCTCTGGAAGAACCGGTCAGGACACTGGTTACAGTCGTCCTACCCTTCAGGTCAGGCCGAACCTGAACCTGGCCTCCCAACCTCCGGTCTAAAACCTTTGGTGGAATAATTGCCTGGCACTCCAGGACTTCTGGGGACTCACACGCAATCCCCCTGAGGCTGACACATGACCCATGTGTCGTGTGACCGTCTGTCTGGTGCAGATCTCCCGCCTCCTGTCCACCTGACAGTGCGCAAAGATCCCCCAGACCAGAAGTGGCGCCACCCGGGTCCACCCAAGAAGATCTAGCCCAACTGGCTAGTCTCTGGTCCACTGGTGCATCCACTGGGAAACTCATCCCCCAATCACTCCTCGCTTCGGACTTCTGTGCCCTCCCAACTGGAGCGACACTGCCGGACACTGGAACCCCTGGAGCTCTAGTTACAGATGCTCCAGGTTCCCTAGACACTAGGGGATCCTCCTCAAGTGTACTAACCGGACAGCCTAGGTCCCTAACCTGGTGTTCCCTCAAGAAACCACCCAAGTTCTGAGACAGGGCTTCGGGCCTCTGGGGGCTCTCAGCCACCCACTGACTCCTGCTCCACTGAGCCAGGCAGTCAGCCCTTCCACCCTTCTCACTATACTGGGACCTAGCTGGGCTACACTGAGCCTCTTCCACCACGCTGGGCTGGAAGCTCCCTGTACCACTACTGTTGGACTCACTCTCCAATGACTGTACAGAACCTCTGGCCCTCTCCCAGCGGTCTGCTTCATCTGCAAGCTCACTTGCCTCAGACAATCCACACCCCAACAGGTGTGTGCGCAACCCTGGAGAACAACAACTGAGCAGGTGCTCCTTGACAATCAGGTCAAACAAGACATCAAAATCATCTCTCGTGTTAACCTTTACCCAATCAAACAGTGTCCCACAACATTCATCCTCAAACTCCTCCCACGACTGGTGAGGCAGCTTCCTACTGCCCCTGAATTTCAACCTTAACTCCTCCTCTGGGGAACCAGGTACCAGACTGGGGGAACTGGGGGTGGGACTGCTCGCACTGGGCTCTACATAGCTGCCACCACTGGACTCCACCCTCCCTGGGGAATCCAGAAAATTATGACTGCGGTCAGGGGATAACCTACACTCTAGGGCTAACTTCTCCCTGGCCAAGGCCCTCTCAGCCTCTGCAGTCCGCTCATTCACACCCAGCTGCGCCATCTCTCTGGCATACTCTAACCTGAGCTTCTCCATGGCCAGCTGGTGCTCCCTCTCTTCTCTCCTATCCACCCACTCCTCTGGGGACAGGGAAAGGGATGGGGTGCTATATCTGACACGGGACCCAGCAAGGGACTCCCTATCTAGGGGGTACTCGCTCTCTGCTGGCGCACATCCACTGTCAAACTCACTCTCCACATCAGACTCTTCAGGGCTCCCCTCAGACCCACCACCCTCATGGTGTGCGGTCCGGGCCCTCTCCCTCTCACTGTGCTCACGCTCCCAGTCACTCTTCTGCCACAGGATCATGTTATCCCTAAGCTTGGACTGGGTGTCTGACTCACTCACTGGGATGTCTCTCTCCTTACATAACCGTACCAACTCATGCACACTGTACTTAAACAGGCTACAAAGGTTAAAAGGAGATTCCATCTTGACAGGATGCTCACAGACACATGCAACACAAGGGACCTAGCAATCTGAAGTAAAAGTACACAATTCCAAAACTTCCACTCTCCTTAAAAAAGAACTCACTCATGCGTCCAGGGAAACACACCATTCATCCACACACACCCTCCCCTCGGATCGGTAAGGCAGTTTCTACCACCCCTGACTTCTCAACCTGACCACATGTGACACAGGTACCAAACTCTGGAAGCAGGGCGGGGGACAAATGTACTGAACACAATTATCAAATGGCACTCTTCAGGAGAGCAATAATGGAACTTCACCAAAAACACAATAATCCCCAAAAAATGTGGTCATCTAAAATGCAGAGCTTTGTAGTGGCCAGTTGCCACTGTGGTACAACGCAAACACAAATCCTTATCCTCACTGCTTGCCGCCAATGTTGGAAACGGGACCCTGGCCGGCCAAGACTCGCGTCGAGGTCAGTCAGGGATCGCCATTTCCAAGGGTCAGGGCAAGGGAGTTACACGCCAAGATAACCCCCACTCGCCCTCTAGGTAACGTGGCGCGAGCAGTCAAGGCTAAACTTGGAGGCGATGTAAGTTAAGTATTTGCGCATGCACCCCAGCAACAACAACCAAAGGCCCACCACAAAGAAACACTCCACACAAGGTTATGTAAAAATAGCCTTTGTATTATAATAAATATACATCAGATAAAACACACATCTTGTTACACTGTGCCCACAGGCACGGGCGGAATTTACAAGGGATATTTGTACAGGACAGGGCCACTTGGACCACTGTCAAGGGTATCAGCACTTTTAGAAATAACACTTTCAGAAATAAAATCAGTGTAGCACACAATATAAACGTAGAGCATACAACCAGTAATCACTGGTAACAGGACCTCTCTAGCACCACCTGTACTAGGGAGAAACCAACCACCTACATGTCACACTACCTGTAGGGGTGTAAAAGCAAAACACATGATACAATGCATGACATTCATTCAGAGGTGTAAAGGCACATGAAGCATAAACAATACATTCAGAGGTGCAGAGAAAATACAATTGCGCCAAACTCACAAGTCACCACCTGTGACTGTCCTGGTGTCCCAATGTCAGGGCCTAAACGTAGCAGTTGCCCACAAAGTGCTGGGCAACTGGAGCAGGGAAAGTTAGGGCAACGTCGGAGCCTCTCAGGGCTCAAAGAACCACCACTGTGGCACTGGTGAGCCTCTCTCAGGCTCTCAGACCAGAAAGGGTGCTGCTGAGCCTCTCAGGGCTCCAGCAACAAAAGGTGCAGCCTCGCTGGGCTGTGGGGTCCCTCGCTCTGGGGACCCGGAGTAGAGACAAATGTCCTCGCGAGCCTCTCTGGCTCTCTTAACAAGAAATGGCGCCCTGAGCCTCTCTCAGGCTCTAGACACAATTGCGGCGCTTCTCTTTGGGGAGTCCCCCCTCTGGGGACTCGAAGTGAAAGGGGGACGCTCAGAGCCTCTCAGGGCTCGTGAAATAATTGCCCCAATGAGCTTCTCCGGCTCCAACAACCAAATGCCGCCTTTACGAGCCTCCCTGGGCTCTACAACCCGAGGGTGCGAAGTCGCGCTGCCGAGGGGGCAGGGGGGGGGGGGGCGGACACCGACAATGTGTCCCGGCGCCCCTCCCTCCAGACGGCCACACTCACCGGCTTCGCGCTGGGTTCCAGCGAAGGCGGGTCTCTCCCGCTGGTCCCGGGGCTCTCCTCTCCACTCGGGGAGCCTCGAGGATCCGGCCGGTAGCTCCATCTTCCCGGCTCGGCAACGGAGGCGGGACTTCCGGTCGGCCCCTCTTGGGCCGCGCTGGGATTGGCTGGCCGCCTCTCTACTTCCGGGTCGCCGCGGGCAGCGCGGCGGCTCGCTTCTTAGGCAGGCAGGCGGGCTCCCATGATCCGAGGAGTGGGCTCCCTCGTAGATCAACACAAAGCGGCCAAAATAAAGCGGCAATGAGCGGGGTGGCACCCGCGCCGCCAAATCACCACACGGGGCGGACAAGATACAGCGCTCACAGCGCTCGGGCAAAATCCAGCGCTAGGCAGGGATTTCAGCGCTCCCAGCGCTGAAGGGCAGAGAGCAGCGCTCTCAGGCTGCAGGCAAGAAGTCCTCAGTGCTCCCCAGCACTGGAGGACAGGACAAGGCTCCAGCAGGGCTGGAGGCAGGCAGGGGGGCAAGGCTGGGCCAGAGCCAGCACACTGGGTCTCCAGGCAGGGAGACTCCCCAAGTGGCGGTCCTCCTGGCCCCAGCAGCAGCAAAAGCCCCCTCTGGCAGGATCCAAAAGTAGAACATTTTCAGTGAGGACACAGCCCCTTCTTATACTGACAAATCCTTTGTTTCAGGGTGCAGGGTGGGGGGAAAACCAGTCGCAGCTGGTTCTGGAGCACTCTTGATGGCCCAACCACCCATTTTATTCACTGGGGAGGCTAGGGTCGTTAGACACACCACAGGGGGGCGGAGCCAGCATTGTGTGGGGAAAACCCAGCCCATCCAGGACACAGGTACACTCCTCCCACACATCACTCATGCTAATCTCCCACTCACCACCGGGCAGACCCATCCAGACTTCCTGGAGCCTGGCATGCCAGCCAGCTCCAGCCAATCACGCTCCAGCACCCTCACAGCACATGCACACATATCTCAATGTCCAGAAGTAGCACTTCCCAACTAGACACAAACATGCCGCAGACACCATCTTGCAGCATTCACTCTCACGAGTTTACACATACTAAACTCGAGCCTGTACTCCCCACGCATCAGGAACTACCAGGGACACACACATTCCCCATGCATTCCTATGGGAGGGCAGGCCAGCCATACTACACGCACTTTCGCTCTGGGACTCAGGGGAAAGTGCGCAGAGACCCAAAAATCACTGACACAGGGTCACACATAAGGCAAAAAGTCTAGGGGTGAACCTGCCCTGCGGGCCAAGTCCAACACTCCCTCATATCATTATCACCAGATGAGGGAGTTGAATGTCAATCAACTGCTTCCAAACCACTATATCCATTGAAACAGGGTATTGGAAGAGGATTTTGCTGTTGACCAAACCATACCCCATTAAACTGGTTAGCACCAAAAGGGGGCCTACCAGCTCCTCTTTGTATTATGTTTCATCCTCCATCAACATCCCCATCCCACTGATTTGTGTTGTGATCCAACAATGGCTCCCCTCTCATTCCCCCTCTCATATGCTTAGAAGTTCTCAACCAGCTCCACCTATTACTGCGATGATCTGCAACCATATAAAAATAGGAAAGGGGTTTAGCTGAAATGGAAGAATTGTTGTTACAGGGGGTCCAGCACAAATATGCTCCACCGAACGTGAATCCTCAAATGTCACAACCACACAGTCGCCCTGAATATTTTTTTTGTTCTCACCAACCCACGGTGCTCTCTCCACCATTAGCAATTTACTATGGATATAAGGTGGAAGAGGGTAGTTTCTATCTAACCAGTGGCAGACTTTGTTTTTTAAAGCCCAAAATGGTTCTGATGTTGCTGGGGCAAGTTTGGGAACCCCTGTTAGAACTATAACATAAGGGCAGGCGTCAGGTGGTAAACTAATATTCCGGCGTACCTTGGGATTCACTGGGAGTGATGTAAGAGACTTCGGCGCAGGAGCGATGGAACCATCTTTCCCCTGCGATTTGCTAGGGACATTAGGAGGCAACTTAGTGGTACAATTTATATTGCTCTTGAGGGTAGGAGTTTTGGGCGGGCATATTTCAGGGGTGGGTTTTTTCCCTTCAGACTGTTTGATAGATAGAGGTGGTTTTGATCCAGCCAAAGTTAATGTACCAGAAGCTTTTTGGGTGGGAACATTAGGCCGGGTTTTTAGCTCTCGATGTAAAGTCTGGAGCTGATGTTCAATGCCCTGTAATCTAGTCTCCAAAGGAGAGAGTAAAGACTTAATTAGATCAGATAAGGAGCTCATAAATATGCCTTTCCTATCTTCTGTACCCTCTGGGGTTTCATCTAGGCTACTCGCCTCAAGGATGCTTTCCAGACTAATATTTGAGGCTGTATCGTCAGGAATACCCATCGATAGAGGGCGGGATTCGTGGAGCACCTCTATTCTCCCAACATTATTACCCATATTATCCAAATTAGCTCTCCCCTCCTCGGGCCCGCCACTAGTGCTGGCGGAACCATTTTGTCCACCTTCCTCTTCAGAGCTGGTTGTGCGAACACCCGAATTCTTACAATTTGGTTGGGTGTGTTTAAGAATAGCACCCTCAGTATGCCCCTTTGTGAGAGTGTCATGTCTTGATGGTCAGCAGCTGACAACGGAATTAAAGTAGTGGTAAGGGAGACTGCTGATGTGGGGATAGAGGAAGGGTTGGGTTCTGGAATACATTGGGCTTTAATTGGTGTGTGTGCAAATGCTATAGGGCCTAGTGAGGACCTTCTCACTTGTGCGAGATCCTGATACACTCTTCTTTCCATGAGAGCAATTCCCTCATCAATTAAGGAGTTAGTGCCCACAATGAAATTATCTAGAGTGCCTGTCAGTTTTAGAGCACCAGCCTCGGCTTTGCTTCGTGTTTCACGAGTGCACATCGCTTTGGCTGGAGATTAATGCCTTGACAAACTGAGCACAACCCAAAAACCCTAGATCCTTAATGCCGCAAATAAATAATAGTGACACACGAATAAGTTACCATTACTAAAGAACCCCGTGTTTATACATAATACAATATAGTCACCTGAAACGATACAAAACCAAAAGACCTGGCCCAGACCAGACCCTAAGGACTCCCGCGCTGCGGTGTGGCGAGTCAGTAAAATAGGGTGGACGGGCGAGGGGCGTGGCAGGCAGGGAGAGTGGCCCAGGTGTTGCGGGTCAGTTACTCACACAGGGACTCCTGGGAGGTTGAGTCCCTGTGAGACAGCTCGCAGTCCTGCTGCCCTATCAGCGCTCTCCTCGGCTCTGACAAACAAAAGTCCAAAATCCCTCGGATGCAGTCTCTGCCTCAGGGTCCGTCTGCGATGCGGGACCTGCGAAGCGGGTCCGGCGAGGCGCTGCCTTTTCCCAGGGGTCAAAAGTATGAAGCAAAGGTCCGTCCCGTGGCTACACGAACTCCAGAAAGATAATCCTGCAGGTGAGGGTGAAATGCAGCTTTTTGAAATGCTGGTGCGGGGGCGTGGCAGGCAGGGAGAGCGGCCCTGGTGTTGCGGGTCAGTTACTCACACAGGGACTCCTGGGAGGTTGAGTCCCTATGAGACAGCTCGCAGCCCTGCTGCCCTATCAGCGCTCCCCTCGGCTCTGACAAACAAAAGTCCAAAATCCCTCGGATGCAGTCTCTGCCTCAGGGTCCGTCTGCGATGCGGGACCCCGCGAAGCGGGTCCGGCGAGGCGCTGCCTTTTCCCAGGGGTCAAAAGTATGAAGCAAAGGTCCGTCCCGTGGCTACACGAACTCCAGAAAAATATTGATTTGCTACAGAGGATGATGACATGCTTTGACAACAAGAAGCTAAGATTACTTGCTACAAGAAGCCATGGCTGGAAGTAGTCTAGATCTGAAGGAAGCTGAACACATGGTGAGCAAAAATGCAGACGTTGAGAAGTTACCAAGTGGGCCTAAACTAATGGTATCCCTGAAATCTTGTTAAGAATAAAGTTAACCTTTATCCTGCTAAACCCGTGCAACGCATTTAACTCAGACTCTGCAAGAGTCCACTGAAACCCTGAACTAACTTACCACCTGTTTGTTGTACTCTGAGAGACATATGAAACTATATGTGAAGAAACATACACGCATCGCAACTTCTGTAGACTCTTAGAGGGGGAGTGTGAATGATTGTATTGCCATGGTCAACTGAGAGGTTAGTGGTCAGGAAACGGACACTTTTATTGTCAAGATCAAAAATGTCTCAATGCGGGATGAGCACAGCCATAAATTAATTTATTAATATAGTACATCAAATATTAAACTGTATTCGCATTTCTTAAAACGTACAAACGAAATACAAAATACACTTATGTAAATGTATATATACATTGATAATCAAATTCATATCTTTTTTCCAAACACACCGATCCATAAATCATACTACTCCTATAAAATACCATTGTACCTACCTAATCTATGGTTAGTAGTTCACAAGACCCTTTATTTAAAGAACTACCTCTCCTAAGCCAAACAGCTGGTGAACCTCCTCTGCTTGACGCTGTAAGAAATCACAGCGGGTCTTAATTTTACCCATCTTGGCCCACACTGATTTCCACATGCGTCCATGTTTGAAGTGCAGCAGCAAACATGTACACGCATGGCAGCTGAGAGCTGGCCAGCACAGTTATTATCCGTTGGCATTGATGTTAGTGATGAGAAAATTACCAAATGTTACAAAAATATATAATTACTTGGAGCAGCACAAAGTTGTTACTTTTGCTAGAGGGCGTGTGAAAATGAAAAACATGTAATTTAGGAGCAAGACAAGTTCCTTTTAGCTCTGCATAGTAATCATGTTTTCCAGTCCATGGAAAGTGTTATCGCAGGCAGCTCTGGGCAGGAAGTTCCCTTTATCACTTCCGCTCACTTGTAGTTTGTCTGGGACTTAAATATATCATGTGCGATTGCATCAAAAGGCAGGCCTTGCGTGGCTCGCGCATCAAAGGAGTGGACCCTCAGGACTTGGTATCACGTCCCTGCATATGCGGCCATGTAGCAAAACACAGGCTATCTCCGCACCGCAGAAGGATTTCGATTGGTAAACCTAGTACTTTCGAACAGGAGGTTTCGGCAGCTGCGCCGTTTCACTTCTTGTTTTTACTTTCGCCCGGCCGTTTCACAGAACCGCAAGGCTTTCTTGCCACCTATTATGCTAACTCAACCCCAAACACTGCCACAATACCGACTTCTCAAAATTGCACGCATTTACTAAGGCCATTATTTAAAATTAAGACGCTGTGGTATTATGTTTTTTCTTGAGGTTTCATAAAATCGCGGTTCTCCAATATTTGTGGCAACACAACCACTGTTGCCATTTTGAAAGGATAATCGAAGCAAACACAGAGTCGAGGAGTAGCTTTGTCATGTGGTTAAACATGTCTATAAGTATTACAGTGACATTAGGGGCTCTGCTGAATGTCATGCGAGTTTGCCAATGGGGGGCATTCTACGGTCACTAAATCAGTCTTGCATTGCTTCTAAGCCCTTCTAAGTGTGGGTATCAGAGAAGTGTAGGCATGACACTGTCACGAATCTCGGTGCCAGTTTGAGGGTGGTGCACCCTTGGTCTCCTTAATTGGATAAATCAAGAACTGAATTTACCTGATACTCTTTCGATTATGATTTCTTTTTTAAATAATATCTTCTGTATAGATTGTGGTTATTAATACACAACTAGATTTACAAGGGACCCCCATATGTGGAACGATGGATTGGTGGCATCATCATCATTTACAATTTTAAACGCTTGCCCTGAAGAAGTCCAATGTTTTGGATGAAACACGTTGGCTGTTGTCTGCTGTAAATACATTCCACATCTGAACTTATTTGAATAAAGAGAAGATTTGAAATACATCTTTGTAAACTGAATCATATTGCCTGGTTACTCCAATGTACAATTATTGTGTGGTGCACCGGTTAGACTTTGCTTATATTGCTTCTAAGCAGTTGGGGTTCAAGCGCTTTGTGTAACAAGGGCTCTCATTCAATTACCCACCCATTTAACTCCTGGGTGGTCCACCAAATAATGTGTTTGAAATAGACCCAACACATTTAGCACTAATCTGTGGTATCTCTGTATGTCTCACCTGCAATGCTTATGTTCACATTTGTACATTAATGTAAGACTTGGCTATGCTTCCTTACCATACGTGGCCTGCCACAACAGCAAATTAGTCTCCAGATGGCTCAGAACTTTGCAGCAGGACTGGCAGTTGGAAAGGAACCCAGAGAAGCTAAATCTCCAACTCTGAATTCCCTCCACTTGCTTCTTCCAGCGCTACCTCATTCACCATCCTACCACCCACTTCCCTCAGCAGCCCCTGCTCCAACTGTTTGCATTTAGCATGCTTGACACTGTTGTCGTGCCTTTTTTACTGACTACATGAAAGCGGTGCTACAGTGTTGTTTGGACAGGTGCACAGACATAATATTGAGTTTTTTTATTTCGACCTACATAAATATTGAGTTTTAAATATCGTAGGGACAGAATATCGACACCAATATCGGTGACCAGACTATCGACCTGAAGGTAAGAAATATCGTTTTTGTTAATATCGAAGTTAGTAATATCGATAGCAAAAATATCGAAGTTAATAATATTGATGTTTATGTTAGTGTTATGTGTTTTAGTATGTATGTTATGAGTATGTGTTTCACATGTTTTGTACTTTTTAAATATACGTATTAAATATTTAGAAGTTAGTAATTTTTTTTAACGTACATTTTGCGTTTTAGTACCGTAGCGGGTTGTGCGTTTATAGGGGAATAGGGCGGGAAGTAATTTAATTATAGTAAATTAAATCATAATGTTTACAAATTATTAATTATTTTTAATAAAAATTTGCATGTTTGTTCCATAGAGGGTTGTGGGTTCATAGGGTAATAGGATGGGAAGTAATTTAATTGTAATTAAGTAAGGATTAATCTTTATTTATTGGGATTGATAAGTCATTTATTGTTAATTCATTTTTGATTCATTGTTATTCATTGATTAATTGATAATTATATCAATTGTGTACATTTTTTATTGGAGCGGGTTGTGGGTTTATAGGGGAATGGGGGTGGGAAATAAATTAATTGTTATACGTTAATTAATAATTTTTATTTTTTGCTATTGATAATTAATTACTTTTTTATTACTTGTTAAATGGTAAATATTTTTTATTAATTGATAAATATACTAATTGTGTTAATTTGGTTTAGAAGCAGGTTGTTTTTTTATAGGGGAATAGGGTGGAGAGTAATTTATTATAATTAAGTAATTATTAATGAATATTTATTGTTATTGATAATTATTTTATTGCTATTTAATTATTAATTAGCAATTATATTTGATTATTTATTATTTATTGGTATTGATAATTAATTTATTGTTAAATAAATATTAATTGGTAATCCATTTTTACTAATTGATTAATTGATAATTATATTAATTGTGTTAATTTTTATGCGGAGCGGGTTGGGGGTTTATTGGGGAATAGGGAGTGAAGTAATTTAATGTTATTAAAGAAATTATTAATTTTATTTTATTGGTATTCATAAATAAATTACTGTTAGTTTATTATTAATTCATTATTTAATTAAAATATTAATTAATTGATAAGTATGTTATTTTTAACCCTTACGTATTCAACACTTTACCTACTGTTGCACTCTCTGGAGTGGGAATAGTAATCTTTACCCCTACGCTATCCAACACTTTCCCTACTGTTGCACTCTCTGGAGTTGGAATAGCAATTATAACCCCTACGCTATCCAACACTTTCTCTACTGTTGCACTCAGTGGAGTGGGAATAGTAATTTTTACCTGTACGCTATCCAACACTTACCCTACTGTTGTACTCACTGGAGTGGGAATAGTAATTTTTACCCCTAGTCAAGTCAAGTCAAGTCAAGGATTTGTATAGCGCGCTACATACCCATAGGGTCTCAAGGCGCTTGAGGAAGGGTGGGGGGGGGAGTTACTTGTCGAATATCCAGGTTTTAAGTTGTTTTCTGAATGCTAGGTGGTTCTGAGTAAGGCGTAGTTGAGTGGGAAGAGAGTTCCAGGTTTTAGCTGCCAGGTAGGAGAAGGATCTACCTCCCATGGTGGTTTTGTTGATGCGAGGTACAGTGGCAAGGGCTTGGTTGGAGGATCGTAGCTGGCGGGAGGGGGTGTAGAAGGACAGTCGTGTGTTGCGGCATTCGGGTCCAAGTTCGTAAAGTGCTTTGTGTGCGTGGGTTAAGAGGCGGAAAGTAATCCTCTTATTTACGGGGAGCCAGTGGAGGTTTTTCAGGTGACCAGAGATGTGTTCTTTACGCGGGATGTCTAGTATGAGCCTGGCTGAGGCGTTCTGGATACGTTGGAGTTTTTTCTGGATTTTTGCGGAGGTACCGGCGTATAGGGTGTTTCCATAGTCCAGGCGGCTCGTGACCAGTGCGTGAGTGACCGTTTTTCTAGTTTCGGTGGGGATCCAGCGAAATGTCTTTTTGAGCATGCGAAGAATGTTGAAGCAAGCTGATGAGACGGCGTTGGCTTGTCTGGTCATCGAGAGTGAGGAGTCGAGAATGACGCCCAGGTTCCGTGCGTGGTCCGTCTGGATGGGTGCTTTTCCAAGGGCTTCAGGCCACCAAGAGTCATCCCAGGCGGAGGGGGAGGTACCTAAGATGAGGACTTCTGTTTTGTCTGAGTTAAGTTTCAGACGGATGTGCTTCATCCACTCGGCTACTTCTTTCATTCCTTCGTGTAAGTTGTTTTTGGCGGTGTTAGGGTCTTTGGTGAGTGAGAGGATCAGTTGAGTGTCGTCAGTGTAGGAGATGATGTTGAGGTTGTGTTGGCGTGCAATGGCTGCGAGGGGGCTCATGTATACGTTGAAGAGGGTGGGGCTGAGTGAGGATCCTTGTGGCACACCGCAGATGACTTCAGAGGCCTCTGACTTGAATGGAGGGAGCCTGACTCTCTGAGTTCTTCCGGTGAGGAATGAGGTGATCCATTCCAGTGCTTTTCCTTGGATTCCGATGTTTCTGAGGCGTTGTAACAGGGTGCTATGACAGACTGTGTCGAAGGCTGCGGAGAGGTCGAGGAGGATGAGGGCGACTGTGTCTCCATTGTCCAATAGAGTTCGGATGTCGTCTGTTGCTGCGATGAGTGCGGTCTCAGTGCTGTGTTTGGCTCGGAATCCGGACTGTGAGGGGTTGAGGGATTTGTTGCTTTCGAGGAAGGCGGCGAGCTGGTTGTTGACAGCTTTCTCGATGACTTTGGCCGGGAAAGGAAGAAGCGAGATGGGGCGGTAGTTTTTGAGTTCGGTGGGGTCAGCTGTGGGTTTTTTCAGAAGGGCGCTGAGTTCTGCGTGTTTCCAGCTTTCCGGGAAGGTGGCGGAGTTGAAGGAGCAGTTGATGACGTCTCGGAGGTGTGGAGCTATGATGGAGTCTGCTTTGTTGAAGATGTGGTGAGGGCATGGGTCAGTTGGGGATCCTGTGTGGATGGAGTTCATCAGTCGGATGGTGTCCTCAGTTGAGATTGAGTTCCAGTCGTTAAGGGTGCTCAAGTTGGGTGAAGGTCCTGCAGTAGGTTGAGTGGGTTGGTCTCCGGGTCGGTTGTTGAAACTGTTGTGAATGTCTGCGATTTTGTTGTGGAAGAAGGAAGCTAGTGAGTCGCATAGGGCTTGGGAGGGGGTGATGTCGTTGGAGTTGGCTGATGGGTTGGTAAATTCTTTGACGATATTGAATAATTCCTTGCTGTTGTGGGCGTTGTTATCTAGTCGGTCTTTGAGAGCAGCTTTCTTGGTGGACCGGATAAGTTGGTGGTGTATGCGGGTGGCGTTTTTGAAGGCGTCCTTGGTGCTGGTGTTTGGGTCTTTTTTCCAGGCCTTCTCGAGGGAGCGACAGAGTTTCTTGGATTTCTTAAGGTCATCGTTGAACCAGGAGGCTTTCTTGCTGCCTAGCTTGATTTGGCGTTTTTTCAACGGTGCTAGAATGTCGGCGCTGTTGGATAGCCATTGGGTAAAGTTAATGGCTGCTTGGTCGGGGTTTGAAGAGTGGACAGGAGGGTTTTGAAGGAGCGATGAGGAGATCTGGTCGATGGTGAGTTTGTTCCAGTTTCTACGCAGGGTGGGTTGAAGGTGGTTGTGGATTGTTGTCTTACTGTAGATAAAGTGAACGCAGCTGTGGTCCGTCCAATGAAGAGCTGTGGTGTGGCTGAAAGAGACATGTTTGCTGGAGGTGAAGATAGGGTCGAGTGTGTGCCCAGCGATGTGGGTGGGGGAGGTAACAAGTTGTTTGAGTCCAAGGTTGGCGAGGTTGTCCAGAAGTGTGGTGGCGCTGTTGTCATTGCTCTTTTCCAGGTGAAAATTGAGGTCTCCCAATAGGATGTAGTCCTCGGAGGGGAGGGCGTGTGGGGTGATAAAGTCAGCGATGTCGTCATTGAATTGTGCACGGGGTCCCGGGGGGCGGTAGAGGAGGGTGCCTCTGAGTGTGGTCTTGGGGTCGGTGTGGATCTGTATCCAATACTTCCCCTACTGTTACACACTCTGGAGTTGGAATAGCAATTATAACCCCAACGCTATCCAACACTTTCCCTACTGTTGCACTCACTGGAGTGGGAATAGTAATTTTTACCCCTACGCTATCCAACACCTTCCCTACTGTTGTACTCACTGGAGTGGGAATAGTAATTTTTACCAACATGCTATCCAACACTTTCCCTACTGTTGCACTCACTGGAGTGGGAATAGTCATTTTTACTCCTACGCTATCCAACACTTTCCCTACTGTTGCACTCTTTGGAGTGGGAATAGTAATTATAACCCCTACGCTATACAACACTTTCCCTACTGTTGCAATAATGGGAGTGGGAATAGTATTTTTAACCTCTTCGCTCTCCAACACTGTCCCTCCTGTTGCACTCCCTGGAGTGGGAATAGTAATTTTAAACCCCAACACTATCCAATGCTTTCCCTACTGTTGCACTCTCTGGAGTGGGAATAGTAATTTTTACCCCTATGCTATCCAACACTTTCCCTACTTTTGCACTCACTGGAGTGGGAATAGTATTTTTTACCCCTACGCTAACCAACACTTTCCCTACTGTTGCACTCTCTGGAGTGGGAATAGTAATTTTTGCCCCTACACTATCAAACACTTTCCCTACTGTTGCACTATCTGGAGTTGGAATAGTAATTTTTACCCCTACGCTATCCAACATTTTCCCTACTGTTGTACACTCTGGAGTGGGAATAGTAAGTTTTACCTCTATGCTACCAAACACTTTCCCTACTGTTGCACTCACTGGAGTGGGAATAGTAATTTTTACCCCTACGCTATCCAACACTTTCCCTAATGTTAAAAATATTGTAGTTTTTAATTTGTTATATATTTTTTATATTTTTATTTATCTTAGTTTTATATGTGTATATATGTATTTATAATTTATAAAATGTTTTTAACAATTTATAAGTTATTAAAATAACTATTTACGAATATTATTAAGTATATATATTATATCTTATATGTTTAATTTATTTTAACATTATGGGTCCGATTCCGATTCGGTAAAATGCTCTTCGAATAGCCGTACAGAGCTTTTTTCCTGTACGAATCGTATGCAGGACCGTTCCTGTACTTACGATGTAGTACGATGTGTACCCAAAGCAGTTCTCCGTACGAATCGTACCAAAGACCATACAACTCACTAATCCTTACGAATCGCATTTGGAACGCGCAGTACGCGATGTCCGTATGGATGAAAGCTGCATTTTCCGAACCAGCAAGTACGAATCATATCGACAACACTCTGCACAATTCTTTTTCTACGGGAGCTCAAAACGTCTGTAAAAGCAGATTTCGCCTCGAAATGCGTACGAAACGGACCCCCCGGGTTCGGTGCGTACCCCCCATGTTTGCAGGGGTACGGTGCATCGGGGTACGGTGCATACACCCCTAGATTTCAGGGGTATAAAGCGTATGTCCCCGTGCGTACACCCCATGATCGTAGGTGTACGGACCGTAGGGGTACGGTTCATACACCCCAAGGTCGTAGGTGTATGGTACGTACACCCCGTGTGTACACCCCTTGATTTTCGGGGTATGGTGCATGTGTGATAGTGTTGCCCTATGTACGAATTGCTCATATGTTTACCGTACGAATCGTGTACTCATTCCCCGGTCCGGATCGTACTTGGTGGGTCGTACATCATTTTTCCGAATCGTACGGTTCACTGTGCGGGTCGATGTCGTACAGATTTACCCTTCATTTTCGTACGGTCCACAATGATTCGGATGTATTTTCTCGCTCCGGATCGTACTACGCAATTCAGACAGATTCGTACGATTCGGATGGAAACGGCTACGAATATGAATCGTCATACGGATTTGTTTCCCGAATCGGCATCGAACCCTATATGTATTAGTTATGATTTTTAAACATTTTTAAACATTTTTGATTGTTTCTTTTAATAATATGTATTATTTACTTTATTTTACATTATTTTTTTAACATTTAAAAAAACCTGATCTTTTTAACAACAATATTTTAGACATCAATATATTTTTTTCGATATTTTTGTGCTTACCATGATGTAGCTAGGATGTCAATATTCTTTACTTTGATATTTTAGTCTCAATATTTTTGTACCTCAATATTGTGGTGTTCTATGTATTGTCAGTGATTCGTGTGGACATTCGTAGCTGCCAAGTTTCCCCTATGTTTAGTGTCTCACTTTAAGTCAGTCCTGTCTTTTTTAACCAACAATACATCGTATTCTTGGACTTAAAGTTTTGCTGTTATCTTTGTAATTTGGTAAAACGTCAGGATTAGCTGAAGGTATCACAATTGGCAACTGGACACCTTCCAATTATGTTTTTTTGTTGTTATGCTACTTTGGCATGTGGAAAGTCTTGTGTCATTGTTTCACCACTGTCCGATGAATATAGCAATAACACACTTTTCACAGGTATCTGCCACTATACCTTTAATTGTATGTTGAATATTTTAATGTCAATACTGACTTGTAAGCAAAACAGGCCATTTTGTGTCCTTGGATAAGTATGCTAGTACATATTGCCGAGATTCCTATGAGCTAGACATTTCATCCATCACTGAATGAATTAAGCGCTGTCAACAGTGTGTCCTTCTGTAACAAAACTGGTGCTATGTAAAACGCTCTGACACCCGATGTCTTGGGTCTAGTTTGCGCTAGATAAAACAACAAAAAACAAAACAAAACTGATGAAGCAGGATTTTAATACTCTCATATTCTCTGCAGTGTATACATTAACCTGAAAACATAATTCTTACCTCTGTACGTTTAACCCAGCCACACAAAACTGAAAAAACTAAAGTAATATGAAACATTTTAGTGACATGTGTATACAACAATATGTAAGCATACTATATGATCAGTCTTTCTTGCTTCTGCATTGTATTACAAAGTCACATTGTTTTGGCTCCTTCAGAAAGAAAGAAAAATGACACATTCTTTCTCAATTTATTTTCCTTTATTTGCATCTTAGTTTGTGGATATGCAGGTGTTGTTCAGGGCTTACTCCGATTAAGGATATTATCAGTTTTTATTGGTTTAGACCTAAAAAAGGAAAGCCTATCCTAATATCAAGCGTGATTATGCACATATCTGTAAGTACAAAAATACTGCACAGTCCTAATATGGATTCATGGAACAGATGGTTTGTGTTGTATTAAGGAGCGCTTTATTTTATGCCTGTGGCTTGCTAACTCTTTAAGGGGTAAGGTATTTGTGTTCTTAGTGCTATTGTGTTCTATGAACTACCAAATCTGTATTCTTAAATCTGATTTGGGTTTAATTGTTCTTGCTTTTTATCTTTGTCTCTTTTTAAAACAATCTATTTGTAATGTATAATAAACATTACCTATGTACAGACTTTCCAGAAATTTGAGTGAATACAGTTTAAAGGTTAAGTGAGCACTATCCAAAACCTTCATCTGGGATTTTCCAGAATTTACTTTCTGGATGGTCTTCTGCACACAGATACTGAAGAGCCCTAAAATGATTTAGAGTTTCAGGATTTCTTGAGGAGTTGACACTTATATCTGACTCCTCCATCAATGCCTGTTGCACTGTTTGAGTGTAGGAAAGTGTCCTTTTTGTGTGGTCACTCCATAATTTTTTCTCCAATGCTGATGATTTTGACACTGAAAATGTAGTTGAGCTTGCCACACAGGACCCAGTGCCAGTGCTCTCTCCCTACAATAGTGTGCATGGGAGTTGGCAAGGACTTTAGCCCCCTTATATGTTCCTGGTCAATGGTACCAGTGGTACCCAGCGTATGGGAGTTAAAGGGGTCAGCAGGGCCAGCAGCACTGATTATGCCACCCTGAGTGACCCACTGCAAACTGCTCAAAGTCGACTTTGCCCTCACCATGAGTGTCAAGATCACAGCACTATCTATAATATATGTCAGTCACCCCTGAGTTAGGCCTCCTGAGCCCAGTAGGCAGGGTGCATTATATTAAAGGTGCAGACATACAAGCGCAAGCACATATGTCTCTATAGTGCTTCCTTTGCTACCACCTCAGGAAAGAAAGCTTGTAGTCCAAGCGCTTATTTTATCTCGCTTGGACTATGGAAATGCCTTGTACCTTGGTGCCCCCAGACTGGTGCTGGCCAAACTTCAAACCATGCAGAACTATGCTGCTAGGATTCTTATGGGAATTCGGAGCCGCCAATCAGCAAGGCCAGCTTTAAAGGCTCCCCACTGGCTTCCAGTCTTGGAAGAGTCCATTTCAAAGCCATGTGTATGAATAGGATGGAAAGGACCGGCTTTTATTTCATCCTTGGTCCCGCCCTACCTAGCTAATAGGGCCCTTCGCTCAAATGATCTTTATCTGGCCTATGTCCCCAGAATTAAGAGGGCTAGAAGCGGCAGCCAACTTTTTTCTTACAACGCCTCTAAGCTGTGGAATTCACTTCCACTGCAGTTACGAAAGGAACCTAACCACATGGCTTTCCGTAAGATGCTTAAAACTTGGATTTTCCCTAAATGATCTTGCCTCAGCTTTATTTCGGCTCTGCCCATAGCGCTGAGATGCCCTCAGGTAACTACGCGCTTTAAATATTGGTTTAATTTTCATTTCATTATAGTACCCTCCTTCCATTAGGAGACAACTATAAGTGTTCAGGGGGCAGTAGAATAACATGGTCTACCACCCGAGCATCCCCAGGTTGCCAGCTACATTATGGTCCCACTGAAAAGTGTAATGTTTGCTATCAAACAACTTGTCTCATCAAACCCGACTTTTTCAGAAAGTCTGATTTAATGTGACATGCAACCAGGTGGCTACCTTAGAGGCTGCCCACCTAGTTGCCCCAGCCTTTCTAATGCCCTGGCTGACAGCCTGCAGCTGCTGCAGCCAAGACAGAAATCTGCCCACCTACCAGGAGGTGTGAATGCTTCCAGGAGTCAGAAACTCACCTACCTGACAGGCTGGCTAATGAAGTGGCACATAAATGATGTGAGCTTCAAAGCTCCCATGGCCTCTGACATGCAACCAGGCTTCCTACCAGATGAGAAAAAAGCCACCCCCTTACCCCAGGCACTTTTGCAACCTGGGCAGGTGGGAACATTTGATAGTCAGGAGGTGTGCACCCTCAGAAGGCTATCAATACCTCTAAAGTGGGCTACTTGGTCTGTACAGCCCAAGAAGGGGTTTGCCATTTTTAAAAGTGGCAGAATAGAGGCTTCTGAGTAGAAAAGGAGCCACACTCCACAGGAAGTGGCCACCTAAGGGCATATTAGCCGCTTGGGCTAGTAGCCCCAGGGCACAAGTCCTAAACAAAGAAGTGAGGGGCCTAACCAGGTTAGGCAGTATGCAAGTGAACGCATGACTTGTGCCATCACAGGTTCCAAAGAGGGAGGGAGGCAAAAGGACACTCTTTACCACTCAAAAAAGTGGAAGGTCCAGTAACAGCTTAGTGTCTGTACAAAGTACTAGGAGTCAAACCAAAAGGGGGTTGCTGTACTGTTCCTAAAGAAGTCAGAGATAGGAAAGTTCTTGCTGGCGTGACCAAGTAGAGGGGAAAGACAGGGGATATTATTAATACCCTGGGGAATCCATTATGTTGGATATATTTGCCTCACACACCCCGAGGAGTGTCATGCTTCATCATCGGCGGTTGCTCCTCGTCGGGGAGGCGGTGCAATCCCCGACGGGCACACCTCAGAGAGGGGCTCTTTGGCGGAGATCTTTTTCCAACTGCCTGTAGGTGAAGTGGGGGTGTGTGGGCAGGGAGGTGTATACCTATGGTAAGGTAGCTAAAATGTAATTAGGGGTACCGGAACGGACTTTATTCTGGGGGTCCCCTAGCTACGGTTAAAAAGTGAAACTAGTCCCCTAGGTGTCAACCAATTATGTTGTGTTACCCTAGAAGATACTAGTGGTGCATGTGGTCAACATGTTTCTCGCTCTTGGTATATTTACCGCGATTCTTCAGGACCAAAGTGAAGACAACAACATGCTTGTGTCATATGTGTTGAAATTGTTTACCTTAGTGGATCCTCCTATGTCTATGTCTAATGATCAGAACCTAGAGGCCACATGAGTGTTCGGCAGGGCTGAACCACAGCGCTAAGCCCAAGGTGTGGCTGAAGTCAGCTGCGTTCGGGTGTAATCACCTACCCATCCCCGCCGAGCTCGAGTAGTCAGGAGGTGTGCACCCTCAGAAGGCTATCAATACCTCTAAAGTGGGCTACTTGGTCTGTACAGCCCAAGAAGGGGTTTGCCATTTTTAAAAGTGGCAGAATAGAGGCTTCTGAGTAGAAAAGGAGCCACACTCCACAGGAAGTGGCCACCTAAGGGCATATTAGCCGCTTGGGCTAGTAGCCCCAGGGCACAAGTCCTAAACAAAGAAGTGAGGGGCCTAACCAGGTTAGGCAGTATGCAAGTGAACGCATGACTTGTGCCATCACAGCCCAGATCTCTGTACTGGGGTGAATGTATGACATTGTTCTGCATTCTGTCCATCAGTTATTCTTTTTGCATTTGTCACCCCGAATAGGACAGGTATGCATAGACATCGGGCCCGTGCTCTCCATACCACTGGAGTCAAACTATCCTGACCGATGAGGGCTGAAATCCCAAAACCGGTCCTGGGGTGCTTGTTTCCAGTCCAGGGAGGACCTGGCCTGGCAGTTCGGGCTGGACTTTTCCCATTGGGCATGGGGTCAAGACTGATTTGCATATGGCTGGGTCCATACTGGGGTGGCCTGGTCAGCAAAAAAAACGATGGATTTGGGACCAGATCTCTGTACTGGGGTGAATGTATGACATTGTTCTGCATTCTGTCCATCAATTGCTCTTTTTGCATTTGTCAGACAGAATGGGACGGGTATGCCCAGACGTGTGTCCCGTGCTCTCCATGCCACTGAAGTCAAGCTATCCTGGCTGATGAGGGCTGAAAGCCCGAATCCGGTACTGGAATGCTTGTTTCCAGCCCAAGGAGGACCTGGCCTGGCAGTTCGGGCTTGACTGTTCCCATGGGGCACGCATTCAAGACTGATTTGCATATGGCTGGGTCTAGGGTCCAGACTGGGGAGGCATGGTGAGCAAAAAAACAATGGATTTGGGCCAGATCTCTGTACTGGGGTGAATGTTTGACAGTGTTCTGCATTATGTCCATCAATTGTTCTTTTTGCATTTGTCAGCCCGAGTGTGACGGGTATGCCCAGTCGTGGGTCCCATGCTCTCCATGCTCTCCGTGCTCTCCATGCCACTGGAGTCAAGCTATCCTGACTGATGCAGGCTGAAAGCCCAAATCCGGTACTGGAATACTTGTTTCCAACCCAAGGAGGACCTGGCCTGGCAGTTCGTGCTGGACTGTTCCCATTGGGCACGGGGTCAAGATTGACTTTTGAATATGGCTGGGTCCAGACTGCGGTTGCATGGTGAGCAAAAAAACGATGGATGTGGGCCCTGATCTCTTTACTGGGGTGAATCTATGACATTGTTCTGCATTCTGTCCATCAATTGTTCCTTTTGCATTTGTCACCCCGAGTGGGACGGGTATGCCCAGACGTGGGTCGTGTGCGCTCCATGCGACTGGAGTCAAGTTATCCTGGCTGAAGAGGGCTGAAAGCACGAGACCGGCCGTGGGATGCTTGTTTTCAGTCCAGGGAGGACCTGGCCTGGCAGTTCGGGCTGGACTGTTCCCATGGGGCACGGGGTCAAGACTGATTTGCATATGGCTGGGTCCAGACTGGGGAGGCATGGTGAGCAAAAAAACGATGGATTTGGGCCAGATCTCTGTACTGGAGTGAATGTGTGACATTGTTCTGCATTCTGTCCATCAATTGCTCTTTTCGCATTTATCACAGACCATGATGTCACGACGCGTGACATTGCACATGACATAACAGGAAGTGACCTCACTGAATGTTACAGCACAAGAAGTGACATCAGATATTAAGACCTCATATATGTTTATCAGGTATATATTGAGTACATTTCAGCACATTATGAGATTTGACGTCGGGGTTGTGCCACCAAGTGGCGCAACTTTGAAGCAAAATCTGGGGCACAACTGATATATAATTATTTCTTCAAACCCTATCACAAAGATATTGGCAACAAGGAGAAGCATGACAGTAGATCTGTTCTGCTTAGTTGGTTGCAAAGTCTGCATTTTAAAATATTTTATGGGTTAAGGCATCTGCTGAAAGGTGCCCAGTAAATCTCAGGGAATAGTAATAAGGGTGAGATAACTCTGGAGGTTACTGCATTTGTGGGAGAGATCTATGCTCTGTGAAATCCCAGATTTAAATCAAAGAAGCATAGTGGGTTAATGCGTCTCCTGCAAAGCACATCACGTAACATGCAGATGACAGATTTGTACTTTATGTATGTAGTAAAGTGGGTTACTGCTTTTTACACAGAGATCTTTCTGTTACCTGCAGTTCATAAATTGTAATCCTCGTAATATAGCACAGTGAGCTTGGAAGGACATGTGACTTCTACACCTTGGAACCCTGTCTCCTGTAACTCACCTTGTACATTGATTTACACATGTACATGATTTATTGTCAATTTATAATGTGTATTGAGCTCTGACACCCTGCATTGGATTGTGTAGCGCTATAAAAGAAATAAAATAGTGCTATTGAAATGTTTATTCGTGTAAATACGGGGACCGACCAACACATCTGATGTTCTTACAGTGCATGCATCTCTTATATACAAGGACTGAACAAAGGCAAAAGTATGCCTCTCTTAAACACCTGTGAAGAGATAATAAACTGTGTGCCTTTGTTTCCCCTCTGTGGTATTTACATATAAGTTTGAGGTTCCAGGCCGCCTCCTGTCAGGATATTCAAAAAAAAGAAGGCCTGATGGCCCCTTAACATTGGCCCAGCTGGAGGTGAAAAAAAGCTCTCTCGCTCTCTGCACATTGCTGCTGGAAATGGAAAGCAGACAACGTACAGGCTCTGCTGAATGTGTCCTGGTGTCTGAAAATGACACCTGGACAAGTTCAGCATATTTCTGTGGAGCCCAAGTTTTTGGCAGGGGGGACGGCGTCCACTCTGTGAAAATAGTGGGTGGACGCTGTGTATCTGCGTTTACCCCCGACTTGTGCCCTGAGTAGCCCATAGGCAACTAGCTACCACTCCCCTAACATCTCTACATTTAGGATTGAAGGGGATCCCCTGGCACCGGAACCTCAGGTCTGTTCGACTTGTAACCAAAAGACAAAGAAGAGATGCTGGTCTGCAACTTCAAGACCTGCACAAAGAAAAGGCATCAAAGACTACACTTGTGGCAACCACCCTGCAACTGCATGACTACAACTCTTCCTGGACGAGAAACTGATTACAAAAGAAAGGGGAACCCCTCTGCAAGCAAAGGGCTCCCGTGGCTCCCATTCTTCAGCACCAGGGATAGCCAGGACTACTCTGCACCCGGGGCCTATGATCCAGGTAAACATCAACTGACTGTTGGCTCCAGGTCCTGGGACCTGCCTCATCTCAACCCCCAGTGGCTCCCACTGAACTTGACCTGCTAGTGACCGATTGTCACTAGTGTATTTCCCCTTTGACTGCAAATGTATTGTTCTATAAGACTGAAAAGCACTGATTTATTTTTCCTTTATAAATCTATAACTTCGGTTATACTCATCCAGTTGTCTTCATTGAGGTGTCTAATATTATAGAAAATCAGCTTTATTTTTATAAATGGCTGACGGATTTCTTTTGAGTTGTGTCAATTACTTACCGTCCATGTGGGTACTCTGAAATGCTTAACATATGTTCCTCTAGTAAAGCTTGACTGTTCAGAGCGACACTCCCAGGACTGAGCTAGAAATGTATTAGTGTGACTCCAAAGTACCTATTTGGGCATTGTGAGATTATTACATAGAGAAGCCTAGCCATCTTCACTTTATAGTAATCCACTTTCCTACATTGAGAAACTGGATGAACACAGTTCATACACCAGAATTTTCATAAGGCCACTTAAAAGTTATGGTATACTATAAAGAATGTTGTGGTTGCAATAGGATGTTTCCAAACACATAAACTCCACCTAAACACCTAAACCCTTGTGAGCCCTGTCCAATGCCAAAACCAGTGTCCTGAATATCTACCAGTTTCCTGGGTTTCACCATGTCATTATTACTGTTCTGCTTTTCTTTACATCGGGCATTTCTGTTGTGGGTTTGATGTCTACAGGAGGGCTTACACAGTCTGCTCTCTTTGCAACTTGGCTTTTAGACAGGCTGATGCAGAATGCTACATTGTATTTGTGATAGCAGTAGGATGTCTTATGACAGCATACCCACCAGTGCCTGAGCTCTATATCAAAGGTCTGGAGTCCTTGGGAACTGAGATTGAAGGCTATTCAATAGTCTGGGAGCATGACCATTGCCACTCCATTTTCCTCGTCCTAAACAATGAGGTTCCCTACATTTTGAGTGTTAGGCCTCTTTTAAGCCCATTTGTACGTTATCCACTTAAGGGAGACAAAAGAGGGAACACTCCCTAAACATGAATTCTGTTTATTTCCTGTTGTCCTGCAGGCAGGCTCTGCACTACTCTGAAGGTGCATTTGTATTTCCCCTTTATACAGAATTTGATTCCATAACTCAACCTAGATACAGGCTCTGTGGATACTGCTATACAGTCACTACCCTTCGTTATGGGTTTAAGTCCTCTGTATGGCTAAAGAATCCCTTCAAGAATTGGAATGTAAGTAGTATTTGTCCTCTTTTCTGCTTGTTATCTCTAGTCTTATGGGACCTCAGGAGTTGCTGGATATTGAGCAAACTATTATATTTGCTTGACAACTCTCTCATTTTCCTTCTAGGCCAGGGGCACACTTTGTTTCTGCTTCTTGATGTCACTTCTATTTGTTCACATCCACAATGGATGTGAACCTGGCAGTACTGACAGCACACATCTCTTCTAAAAGTGAATAGCACTTTGCTATTTAATCCCTATGCTGCATTAAGTCAGAAATACATGTCTGGGCAGTCTCCCCTCCACACATAGGCAATGTTTAAGACCATGATGAGAGGGGCCCCTCGCGCCCTCATACTTGGCCGAATCATACACATCCAGAGGTTCCTTTAACTTTTATTCCCATAGTGCCTCCAGCTACACCATCTCTTTTGAATCCTGTTACCTTGAAGTGTTTATTTCCTGATAAGTGTTTTCCTGCTCCACATACTCCTCTGTCTTTTCCCTCCACTGATACAGATTCTTTGGGAAAGGCTATTTCTCACCTTTTCACCAATCTGGGATTCCCTGATATTGCACTTCTATATACTTCTGATGATCCAGTACAAAACAATCCTTTTGCACAATATTTTCACTCAACAAAAAAGGGACGGATACTCTTCTTCAGAGTGTCTGGCAGATTTTGCTTTATGGAAAAGTCTCTGTTCCTCGTTAATGGACTAAGGTGTTTCCACTGAGTGAGTTTAAAGTTTAAAGTGGATTTCCTGGAAGCTCTTAAAGTGGATTTTCTTCTGCCTTATCTCATTGATTGTTGCTGAAGATTCTTTACAAACTGATCCTACAGATCAGAGAGATTCAATTAAGTAGAGAACATGCTGCTGCCATGGTCACTGTCAGAGCTACAATATATGCTTCATAATCATATTCCACACATTCTTTAATGTCTGATTGCCAAGACTTCATTTCTGCTGTACAAGATTTAAATTATTTATTTATTTATAGTGTTTTATAAAGCGCAAACATGACCATCTCGGTATCAGAGTGCTGTACAGAGAGGTGATGACGGTTGCAATACAGTAAGAGTACTTGTTCCTTATGATAAGCTGTACATAGAGGGGCTAATTTACATGCCTTATCAACAAACAAATCCGAGCATTGAATTGTTTGCGAAAATAATCATAAATGCAATAATCTCAAAGTAATATTCCACTTTATTCCAAGTTTTCAGTTCAGGCCCAACAGATATAGTCCAAGTCTTCAAAATAGGCTCATATTGAGTGTCACTGCTAGTTTGTATTCCAAAGGAGAAATAATCCATTACAGTTTTTCAAATGAAAACAGGCAGGTTATATAATCAGCTTGAAGCTAATCAGCCAACATGTGTTTCGTCGATAGGTCAGTAACACCTCGAGTTCTTCAGGGCTGGTGCATCGGTGTGTAGGTATGCATCCATATAATAGATATCATGTATATTTAGCACATTATTGCAGAAATCCAGTAGAGGTCAAAGAAAGCCTCAGCCAATTATCCGGTGAAACATCCCAGCAGGGAGACTACTCCTTGCGTACTGGTAGGGTGGGGTTATTTACAAACCCTTTGCGCCACTGGTGCATCACTTTTTGTGATGCACCCCTGATGCAACCTCCTGTCCCATATTTACAAGGACTCGTAAAGCCACCCTGGGTTGTTTTTCCTGTTCTTGCAGATATGGCCCCTTCTCATGCAACACTTTGCGTGAAAGGGGAGTGACATGGGTGTTGCCGGGGGTGTTCTCAGCAAACACTCATGTATTCTGCTGCATTTCCAGATTTACGAGAATTCGTAAACACTGGGAATGTGTCAGAATGCTACCACACCCCATGGGTGGCGTAGCAAGGCACAACGAGGAGAAATGTTAACATCTCTCCTCGTTATTTCCTCTTTCTAGGGATGCTGCATTCTGTAGCACACATAAGAAGAGGAAAATATCTCTTTTTATGTTGTTGTTATGGTTTTTGTGCAGGAGGGTACCCCTTTCTTGCACAGAAACAAACTCCCTGCAACGCAGCCACCCTTTGCACCAAGGGTGCCTGCATGGCGCATGGCAGCCGATTGTGCGCCAGGGCAGGGGAATGCACAGGGATGGATCAAAATATGTCTTGTAAATATGACACATACCTGTGCTTTTAAAGAGCTGCAGCATGACACAGCCAAAGGGCTTGCTATGCCGCACTGCAGCACTTTCTTGTAAATAAGGTCCATAGTTCAAAGAGCAAGGTACAAAGCAATAGGACACAAAGTACAGTAGGGTGAATGACATTTGCACAAAATACTCTATGCCACGTGGTTTTCTAGTAGGAAGGTTTGAACTTTCTTCTTGAAAAGCGTGAGTGAGGTAATTATTATAGTAGTGGGTGGTAGTGAGTTCCGAATTATTGGGGCAGATCTGGTGAAAGTGCGGCTGTGTGTTTTACTTCTGGTTGGTTCTAGTTTTTTGTAAAATCTGTTTATTAATTTTTAACCAACATCAACACATCCCATAGTCAAATATTATCAAACAAGCACTATCGTCTCAATTGAAATAGCAATAAGGCCACATGGCATGCAATGATACAATCAATGTACGAGGTCAGGATAAATAATAAACAGTTGTCAAAGAACATTTGGGTAGTCCCAACATCCTCCTGATACTAATAGTGCAGCCAATTGCAGCTTATATATACACGTGCTGTAGAACCATACAATAATAATGGAACTATTCTTACCCCCCTTGGCCCACCCTCACCCACCCCCTCTCACCGGCGTGCACCCACCACAGCGTAATTTAACCCAGAAACCATTTGGAGCAACATGACTGTTCAGGGTATTATACATACAATTACCATAGAAGATCATGACTATGACAGGGAAGGGGACTCACTCATTCATGTTGTTCCTTATATCGTTGCTGTCGCCTGTGAAGCTCCACTCCCTGAGGGCACACTCAGATCTGACCCAGAGTCCGCATCAGTAGCCTTCAAGTCCGTAACTAAGGCTTCCCTTGCCCGGGCGGCATCTAATGCTTTTTCATTTTGGGGAACCTCTGGGCCTGTTGCAGGCGAATCACACTGTCACCTCCCGCCCACTTAAGCATTGCATCCTTCCATCTAGCGTAACTAGGCCCCCCTGCAGCCTTCCAATTGATCGTGATTTCTGTTTTGGCCAACACCAGTCCCAGATCTTGGAATTTACTCGTTATTTTGTTCTTAGTGGTATGGGGGAACCAATGCAGTAGACAAGTACCCTTTGCGAGTGTAATCTGCCGTACCGTGACCCTGCATAGTAGCTCCACCACATATTCCCAGTATGTGCCCAATTGCGGGCAGTCCCACAACATATGTAGCAGGCCTGCACCCGCAAGCCTACAATGAGGGCACTGCGCTGCATTTACATGAAAGGATTGGTTGATCCTCACCGGGGTGAGGTAGGCCCTATGCAGTATGAAGAAATTAACCAATTGAAATCTGGCATTTCTGGTACTCTCATCCATGCCCTCTTAACGATCTGTGATCAAGCCGGGTCCGGTATGTCTCTACCGATGTCTGTCGTCCAGTGGTCACGCAGCTTCTGTAGAGGCTGCAATCCCTCCCCAATCATGCGCCTATATAAACAGGTGACGGCCTTGTAAGTGCCCTCTGCCAACACCACATATTGGCACACCGTGCTTACCGGCGGCTCCGAAAGTCCCTCGTCTCAGTACTTTCGCACCGCAGCCGTCAGGGCTGAATGGAGTAGGTAGTGACCACGTGGGAGCCCGAATCTCTCCTGCAACTCGCTATAGGGCAGCAAAGTGCCATCTTCATACAAGTCGCCCACTACCTGTAGCCTGAGGGACTCCCACTCCGCAAGGGCCCGCCAGTCCTCACCGTGTGGTAAGGCGGTACACATACCTAAGGGTATTTCCGGGGCTTAGGGGATCCGCACCTTGATTTTACCAAAATAACGTTTCCAGCAGAGCTGCAAAGTGCGTTCTTCTATGGACAGTGAATTTACACGCAATTTCTGCTGAAGTATAGTAAACAATAGCACATGCCGAAGTATCTCCGGTTCATGGTCTCTTTCAGGGTCCCTGAATTCCATTGCCACGCTTGAGTAAGCACCTGGAACTGCGCAGCTAGATAATATAATTTGAAGTCCGGGACCGCAAGGCCCCCCTCCACTCTCGAGCGCGTTAAAGTGTCAAGTGCTACCCTCCGTCTTCCGCTCCCCCAAATGAAGCCACCCACCATAGACCTGAGCTATAAGGAGGCGGGTATCCACACCGGCAATGTTCTAAAGTGATAAAGTAGCCGGGGAAGTGCAACCATTTTTAACAGGGCCACCCGACCTGCCACTGATAATGGCAGTGTCCCCCAGAACTGCATGCTATTCTTGAGGCCTCACATCGCCCAACCAATATTGCCATCTAGTAGGTTTTCCTGAATATGATAAATATGTGTCCCTAAATAAAGAAGACAGTGAGGTTCCCACACGATGCCCTGCGCCGCTGCAGGCGGGCCACATGCCGGATTAACCGGGAAAACACAAGTCTTCGCCCAGTTGACTCTAAGTCCAGAGACATCCCCGAACTCATGGTGCAGTGCTCGAGCCCCTTCCAAACCATCTCCCGCGCCTTTTAAAAACAGTAGGATATCGTCCGCATATAACGATATGAAATGTGTCTGATCCCGGAGTTGTAAACCTTGGAACACCCTGCCCTCCCCAATCTAGCCCTGACAGCCAACGGCTCTATGGCCAGAGCATACAACAGTGGGGGAAAGCGGGCACCCCTGTAGTGTGCCTCGGCCTACTGGATAGGATAGGAGGAGGAAACAACCGTCCCCCCTTTCACTCTCGCGCACGCCGAGGAGTACAGTATTTCAGTCCAGCGAACATAACTTTCCCCAAGCCCGAAAGCTCTCATAACAAAAAATAAATAGGGCCACTCCAAACTGTCAAGCGTTTTTGCAATATCCACAGATAGGATTGCTGCCATTGGGTCCCCATCGTGGTCCCCTCCCAATATGCGTATCAGTCGACGCACACTGCCTGCAGTATTGCGAGTAGGGATAAAGCCCGCCCGATCAGGATGAACCAGAGGCACCATGTGTGGAAGAAGTCGGGTAGCCAACACGCGACTCAGAATCTTGTAATCAGAGGTGAGCGTAGAGAGGGGGCGATATGAAGCTGGGTCTGTGGAGGCCTTCCCTGGTTTCAATAGGGGAATGATGATAGCTTCCCTAGTCGAGGTTGGCAATATCCCCAGTTCCCTAGCTTCTTCAAAGACCAATAATAACCTAGGGGCAAGAAGCTCCACATATGTCCCATAAAACTCTATGGGCAGGCCATCAATTCCCTGAGTTTTGTTTCCCGCCATATGCTTGATAGCACTTCGAATTTCAGATAGTGTGATGTCCCGGCCAAGGGAATCAGCTTGTTCTGCATCCAATGTAGGAAGCCTCAAATCCTCCAAAAAACTCCGGACGTCTTCTTCACCGGTCCACAGCTTGCTATCATACAGATCCGCATAAAAGTCACGAAAGTGGGTATTCATCCGACACTGAGTATATTCCGTTTGACCCGTCGGGGAATTCAACACTAAGATGGGGCGCCGCGGGGAGGGGGTCAGCCAACCAAGCCAATAAGGTACCCACCTTATCTCTCTCTGCATGCGCCTTAGCTAGGTAAGCCCTATGGTCAAAACACCTCAAGCTTTCTATGACTACCGCCACTTGTTGGTTCTAGTATGAGGGATTTAGCATCTCTAGGGTCACTTCTGCCTCGATAGTTTGATCATATTCACCAAGTATTTACAACCAGATTTGTGTAGAGCTTTGTGTGTTATGTATCTGACCTTCGGTTGTGTCCTAGCTTCGACTGGGAGGCAGTTGAGGGCTCTGAGTTATGGGAAAATCATAAAGACATGCGCCTTTTAAGAGTCTTGCTACAGCATTTAATCCTGCTTTCATTGGGACTAGGCTGGCTTTAGGTAGGCCTATGAGTGTGGCATTCCCATAGTCTCGTCTTGAGAGAAATAGAGATTTAACTGCTGTTTTGAGGTCTCCTAGCGGTAATAAAGGTTTTAGTTTTCTTAGAAGGTACAGATGTAGGTTATCGTTTCTGGTTACAGCTTGTATGTGAGCTCGCATGTTTAGATTTGAGTCTAGTGTGAAAAATAGAGATTTTACTGAGTTAGAGATGGTTGGGGTGCCGTTTAGTGATTTGAGGTTATGAGACCATTGCTGGGGTTTGTGGGATCTGATGGGCAGGGAGAAAAGAATGGATTCAGTTTTCAGCTGATTTAGTTTTAGTTGGTTGTGTGCCAGCTAGTCCTGTGTTTTCCTCAGGGTATCAGCCAGTCTCCGGACATCCTCTTGAGAGGAGAGTTTGATGCAGAGCTGAGTATTGCCAGCTTATATGTGGTGCAAGATTTTTGATTGTTTAAGGATTTCCATGAGTGGGACCATGTACAGATTGAAGAGCATTAGTAAAATTGTAGCTTCTTGCAGAACACCCCAGTCGCTGTCAGCTACATCAGATAGGGTGTTGCCAATGTTGATTCTTTGTTGTTGGTTCTGATGAGATGAACCAGTTAAGGACAGCACCTGAAAGGTCCTTTCTAAGTTCAAGTGTTTCTCTGAGGAGTTTGTGGATGACTGCGTCAAACGCCGCTGATAAATCCAGATGTATCAGGAGACAGGATTCGTTTTGGTCTAGTGAGGTTTGTATTTCATCTAAGGTGCTTAGAATGGTAACCTCAGTGGGAGAAGATACATTGTTGCAGCCCAACATCTTTCTTAGTGAGGCCAATGTTGATTACTCTCAAATTGGAGAAAGGACCAGACCTTTGCTGTCACTGCCCTAAAACTTTTCAACTTGCCGTCTATATAGTTATGCTACTCTTTGAAGGTTTTTGTCTTTTACCTACAAAGGGCTGTAGTGGGGTATGATCTTGTTAGATAACTAGTATTTGGGGTGCTGATTCGGGTTTGGGTAGAGTCTTTGACTTCCCATCCGTTGGCTATTTTAAGACTCCTTGAAATAGGCACGGTTGAAATCCATGTTTGCCAATTGCAATATGGCCACCTCGGAGAGATACATTATCTTGATTGGATGAGAGAACCCAGCCCTCTCTTAGTTATAGTTGCAAGGGGCAAGCCCCGGAACACCACTCACAGATGGCTGTACCCCCCCTTTTTACCTAATAATTTAATTGTTGGCCATTTTGTTAGACAGGCTGTTATGCTGAGGTGCTGTCCAGAAGCCCAAAAATGGCCCTGAAATCACTCACCTTTGACATCCTGTGTGGGAGAGGGTCACAGTTGCCTCCCCAGCTTGGATCAGGGAGCCCGCCACTATCCAGAGTCATTCTCCCCTTTGATTCGCTTAATGATGGCTGCCACAAATGCCCATAGGCACTGTACTCAGGTTCTCAGGGTGCAGAATGTCCCGGAGCTATAACCTGCATTTTTCAGGACAGCCATGCAGCACACCTTGTCCCTTGTGCAGCGCGCTCCACCATCTCTTCATGCTCCACCCTCAAAGATCGTAGGAGAAGTCTTCAGAGCCTCCACACTCTCTCTCTGCTCACCAGGAGCTGTCTCCCGTGTGGAGTCTCCCTTGAGTAGCACTTTGATTTGTATGTACAGCATGCTCCTTCGTCTCATCGTTCTCTATCCTCAAGGACCGCAGGGCAGTGTTGTGACAGTCTGGCTTCTCTGGTCATTGTGGTGTCCTGCAATACAACTGGTCGTGGGCCTAGAAATAAAGGTTAGCTGGACACACGTGCTACGTTGGTGGTTCAGTAGCCAACTGGCCACGCCCAGGCTTGCCTGGCTTTTATTTGCAGACTTACGTTACGTTCACGCAAGGGCTGTACCAAAGCCCCCTTACGCTTTAGGGGCGACACATGTGAAGGACAGTGGGAGGGGGCGTGTGCTGCAGTGGTAAACCCCACTGGCAGCAACACTACATTCCTCCTTTACCTAGGGATGAAATGAACAGAACAGGAAAACAACACGCAATAGTTCAATAGTCTATCATGTCAGCACACCATGCTGTGAGGATGGGCTGTGGAGCATAAAAAAAGTCCACTCAAAGTCTCTGGATCAGTCTCTGCTCAAAAGGTGGCAAACACAACATTTCAAAAAGCAAACAAAAGAACAGTCTTACTTTAGTCTCGGCGGGGTCAGCCATCTCGATCAGCTCAACGCCAACACTGTGCTACAAAGTCCCGGTACCTCTGGGAAGGCTTTGGACATGGACGCATGCTGTATCTTGTTTGGCTCCGGCATTCTCCTGTAGCTGGGAGCGGCTCTTCTGCGCTCCTGCTGTCGTTGACGTTGGACTCTTCCTCTGTATTCTCTGTGGTTGGAACAGTCGGGGTGGTGTCTTCGGCTCGAGCCGTCGCAGCGCCAGCTTCCTCCGGTCCTGATGGCAGCATCTGGGATGTGGGTTGCCACTCATCTTGATCAGAGTCAGGGTCTGGTACTTGCTTGAAAAACGAGATGTTTCTTGTGACAGTCTCTCCACCCCTGACAGCCGTGATCATGGTTCCTTTGATCTCTGTTACGGTCCATGGGTGTAGTTCAAATGGCAGGCGGAACTTTCCTCCGGGGTGGCGGTCTTTCACTAGAACCTTGTCCCCTACTTGTATCGGGCTGTCCGATGCTCGTCTCCGTCTGGACGCCTCTTGGTTGGTTCTTGTGCGTTGCTCCATGGACCTGTTCTTCGGGTTTGGGGCGAGCTCCCATGCCGGGTGATGTGGGATGGTGTCTGCCATGACTCGGTTGAATGAGAGTCGGCTCGGGGAGACTCCTGTGGTGCAATGCGGTGTCAGGCGGTATTCCCGGAGGAACTGGTAGATGGCTAACTCCAGGCACTGGCCGTCAGCAATTGCAATCTGTATTGTTTTATTCAGTGTCCTCATCAGTCTCTCGACCTCTCCATTGGCTTGAGGCCATCTTGGCGTGATCCGTCTGTGCTTCACGTTTTGGCTCTGGAGATAGTCTGTAAATTCGCTGCCATTGAAGGGCGGGCCGTTGTCTGTGCGGACTTCTTTCATGAGCCCATGAGTGGCAATTATCTTCTCAAACTTTGGTATCACTTCTGAGGCTGCTGTTGACGATACGATTTCCACCTCCGGATAGCGGGAGAAGTCGTCTACCACAACCAGCATATACTTGCCTCCAGGGAGGCTGCCGAAGTCTGCACTCACCCGTACCCACGGGGATGTCGGGCCTTCTTCAGTTGCCACGGGCGCCGGAGGGTTGGGAAGACTTGTTGCCAGACACACGGGACATCGGTGGACCACTTCTTCGACTGCTCTGTCCAGCCCGGGGAACCACACCTTGCTCCGGAGTCTACTTTTGGATTTGACGATCCCCTGGTGCGATCCATGTGCGAGCAGGGCGGCCTGATGGCTCAGGCTGCTGGGCAGTACCAGGCGGGGGCCTCTCAGGAGGCATCCTTCGGCGGAGACTGACAGCTCATGTCGAATCAGATACAGGGCTTTCAGGATGGCTTGGGCGTCAGAGGTGCGGAAGGACGCAGGGCTCTGGAGCGCCTTCCAGTCTCCGCACTTGACGGCCTGGATCGCAATCTGGAGGCAGTCGTCATCCTTGGTGGCTCTGGACACTTCCTCCAGGGACATGGGACGTGGTTTCGACCTCTCGATGACCAGCCGAACGTATTCCTCAGTGGCAGCTGCCTCGGCGGCTTCCGCGTCTGTGACGGGGCGAGCGTGTCTGGACAGGTAATCAGCAGGATTGCGTGTGCCGGGCCGGTATTCCACGGAGAACTGGAACTCTTGCAGCTGCAACACCCATTTTTCTATCCTCGGGGGTGGGCGGGAGGAAGAGCCTTGAAAGAGCGGTATGAGGGGTTTGTGGTCGGTGATGACTGAAAAAGGGTGGCCATAGAGGTAGATGTGGAAGTGGCGGCACCCCCACAGAATGGCAATTGCCTCCCGTTCAATTTGCGAGTAGCGCTGCTCCGTTGGTGTGAGGGTACGGCTGGCGTATGCTACGGGGGCCCATTCTCCACATGACTGCCGTTGTGACAGGACGGCTCCCAGACCGGTGGGGCTGGCATCCACTAGCAGTTGCGACTCATTCTGTGGGTTGAAGTACGCCAGTGTTGTGTCGGCTGACAGGGCTGCCTTCGTGTTGTTGAAGGATACTTGTTGCTCTGGACACCATTTCCAGGTGGCGTTCGACTTGGTGAGGTCGCGGAGTGGTCCCGTCAGGTCGGACAAATCCTTTATGAAACGCCCGCAGTATGTTACCATGCCTAGGAAGCTGCGGACTGCTGTTATGGAGGTGGGCGCTGGCGCGTTGTGGATGTCTCGCACTTTGTCTGGGTCAGGCCCCACTCCTTGGTCGGAGAACTTGTATCCAAAAAAGCTTATGTCCTTTCGCAGGAATTCGCATTTGGCCTTGTGGAGCGTCAGACCTCTCTCTTGTAGACGGTTGAACACGGCTTGGAGCCGTCTGAGGTGTTCCTCCAGGGTCGGGGCATGCACCAGGATGTCGTCGCTCACGTTTAGGACTCCATCAAGGCCTTGGAGGACGGTGTGGATGATGTTCTGAAACACCTCGGCGGCGCTGGAGATGCCGAAGTTGAGCCTCGTGTACCTCCACAGGCCCGCATGTGTGGAAAACGTTGTGATTGGGCGCGAGTCCGGGTGCAGCGGGATCTGATGGTACCCCGACCGCAGATCCATCTTGGAGAACCATTTGGATCCAGCGAGCTCCCCGATGATGTCATCGATGGTTGGCGTCAGATGACGTTCTCTTTTGATGGCCAGGTTGGGGAGGCGCATATCCAAGCATATACTCACTGCGTCAGGTTGCTTTGGCTTCTTGGCTACGACAATAGGGGATACCCACGGGGTGGGTCCAGTCACCCTCTCGATGATTCCGGCTTGCTCTAGCATTTTAAGTTCGGCTTCCACTTTGGGTCGGAGGTGGAACGCAATCCGCCTGTGTCGGAGGGCTACAGGGGCCACTGACTGGTCGATGTGGAGTCGGACGGGAGGGCCTCGTAGACATCCAATGCCTTCGAACAGCGAGGAGTGGTCTGCGACCAGGTGATCTAGGCCTTGTGCTTGTACTGTTAGGGCAAAATGGATGAGCCCCAGTTCACGTGCAGTCTTGCAGCCGAGGAGGAACCCTGACCCTTCCTGGGATACATAGATCTTTGTCTGCAGCTGCGTGGAGTTGTGAGACACGGTTGTCCGGAACACACCGCAGAGGCGCAAAGGGCGTCGGGTCCCGTAGGCAAATACTTGCACTCTGGTGGGGTGAAGCATGGGGGCATCCTCCAGGCACTGGTACACGCTGGTTGCCATTAGGTTTATCGTTGCGCCGGTGTCGATGAGGGCTCTGACCGTTTGGCTGTGGACATGGACGGTGCACATGGGTTCGTTGGACGATGTGGCTGCCAGGGTGTTGAGCATGCGCACCACGTGGACTGACGCGGCGTCCTCCTCGTCGTCGTCCATGTCGCTGCTGTTAGAAGTGTTCGGTAGTGGCGCTACCTGTCGCGCCTTCCGGGGCGGGGCGCTTTGCTTCTTTCGTTGCAATGACAAGCAGACGCTTGCAAAGTGGTTGGCCTTCCCGCATGCGCTGCAGATTTTCCCTTGGGCCGGGCAGGCGCCTATGTGTGGGGTGGCACCTCCACACCAAATGCAAGAACGGTCGCGGGAAGGTAGGTGAGGTTGGTCCTTTTTCTGGGGCCTCGTCCGGTTGTCTAGGCGCTGTGACTTGATTGCGCACACTGGTTCAGTCTTGATCTTGACTGCTGGGCCTGGCTCCATGTGGGCTGCTCAAGCCTTGGAGAGCTCTTTAGAGCGACCTAAAGCGAGGATGTCGCGCATGGGCATGGCGTCTGTTTCCAGCACTCTCTCTCTCAGTTTTAGCGATGAACACCCCTGTATGAATTGCGCGCGAATTTCGTCATCCGCGTCCGGGAGTCTGCAAGTGCTGGCTAGCTTCTTCAAACGCGCGTAGAATACATCCACTGACTCCTCAGGGAGCTGGCGAGCTTGACGGAGCAGGAATCGTTCATAGTCCGCGCTAGTGAAGGGCTCGAAATACCTCGTGACGGCGTCTCGCAGGGTGGCGTAGGTGTGCGGCGGGTCTCCCTCAGTGATGTCTTTAGAGATGTCATGAATTGCTTCCCCTCCTAAGTGTAGCAGCATGGCGCGACGCCGCGCCACAGCAATGTCAGCTGCGATGAAGTAATTCTCCAGGCGCTCAACCCATTTGCGCCATCGCGTGGCTTGTGAGGGAGGTGTCCCTGTGACGGAGAAGGGCTCCAGAGGCGGTACATTGGCCATGGTGGCTGGAGCAGGGCACTGTGGGCCGACTGGGCACTTCTAGTAGGTCGGGGAGGAGGCTGTGAGGCGTCCACGAGGTCCAGGAGCGTGGGGCAGGGTGCAGCACGATGACTAGGTGTACTTGGCAGGCAGGAGGGGATGTGTGGTAGCCACAGGAACGTGAAGAGAGAGCCGGCACTCTGTAGGCGCACACAGGCACCGGTCCGCCGGAAGCGTGAGGTGGAGCAGGGTCCGCGGGGCCGAGGACACGCCAGAAGCGTGAGAACAGTGCTGGAGGCGCGTATAGCGCATGCGCGGGAACACCGGGGGTGTCGCGCTGGGCCGGCGTCTGCAGAGGGCGCGAAGGCCAAGGCGCCGGGGCCGCAGGGGCTTGTGGGGCACACCGCTGCTCGTACCTTGGTGACACCTCGGTCACGACGACGCTGGAGGCTGCGGGGCGCTCGGCTCCGGAGACAGGCGGGAGCCGGGCGGGATCGCCGGAGGGCAGCGCGGGCCGCCGTATGCACGCAGGCGGGGCCGCCACTACTGCAGAGCGGACCGGGTGAGTCCGGCGGGGCGATGCGAGCAAGGCTGCTCGGGGTTCGGGCTGCGGGGCAGCGGGGGCGCCAATGACACGGCGCGCTGGTGATGAGCACGCGGTGGGGCCGATGAGACCACCGCCTCGTCGCCAATGTGGTGTCCTGCAATACAACTGGTCGTGGGCCTAGAAATAAAGGTTAGCTGGACACACGTGCTACGTTGGTGGTTCAGTAGCCAACTGGCCACGCCCAGGCTTGCCTGGCTTTTATTTGCAGACTTACGTTACGTTCACGCAAGGGCTGTACCAAAGCCCCCTTACGCTTTAGGGGTGACACATGTGAAGGACAGTGGGAGGGGGTGTGTGCTGCAGTGGTAAACCCCACTGGCAGCAACACTACAGTCATCTTCTCTCTCTCCTTTAGAATGTTATGACCTCAGAGTGTTGATGACATGTTTAGAATTCATGCAACTCAGAGGCAGTTAATGTCATCGTTGGTGAAGGTGTTCATAAAGATACATCTTACCGTAGGCTGGCTCCGTCATTTCTTTGAGAAGACATCACAATTTTGGCGATAATCTGGATGGGATCTGGAGTCTGTAGCATCTTAACGAGGCAACAAGATCTCACACTTCGTTTCTGTCAAGTCGGCAGTTTGAAGCTGTGCTGGAGGTAGCACTGATTTCTAAAAGGTCAAGGTACAGACTGCTGTTTCCGGTGGGGACTGTTTCCAGTTTCCCAACTTGTCACTGTTGAGTCTATTGTGCGGCAACACCTAACGGTTTTGGTATTAGGTGCCAGTCACTATGGAGCTTTGGATAGAGGAGCGGCTTCATGCGAGAGAGCTTCTGACGCTCACGCGGAGATACGACTTCCTGCAAACTGTGAAGTATTCCTTGGTTTCTGTTTTTTTTCTCCTGTGGATTATTCTTGTGAGGTCTCCAGTTTCCTGTACCCTGCTGCCGGTTTTGACGGAAGCTGGGCTGTGCATCGTACTTTGTATTGTGTCTAACTGAGGCATGTAACTGAGGCAGTTTCAGCTTTTTTCGCTGAAACTGATTTTGTTTCAGCTGTATCCAGTTTCATGTACCCTGCTGTCGGTCCTGAAGGAAGCTGGGCTGCGCAGGGTAATTCTTTGTGTGTCTTCAAGAGGTGTGTAAACGAAGCAGTTACAGCTTTTGTCAGTTTCGTTTCAGCCTCATTGTTCACAGAGTCTTTTCCTTCTGCCGGCATATGTGACTGTGCCTTGCTGTGGAGAAGACAATTATTTGAGGCGGTATCTCTTCGTTTCAGTGAGTGGAAACACCTTATTGTTACTGAGAGACATTGTTTTTTTTTTTTTTTTAAGTCCGCAACAACAGAAGCTAAGAGACTCAAGTTTAAAAACATTTTTTTTCTTCAACAGGATTCATGATAGATCTGTGACTCTGGAAAGTTATCTCATTTTATCTTTAAAAAATTTACATTTACATTCATTCTGTTTTCGCAGTGACCTTTCAGTATCTTCTGGATTACCTTATTTATGCTTAACAATGTTTAGTTGTGTTATACTTAGTTTTGTACAATTTGCGACATTATAGCTAAGTATAATGTAGAATGTTACTTCTCCACCGGTTTGCTCACCATCTCCAGGGAACCTTTGATTTGTTGGTCAAAATGGAAAAAGGTTTTTGGGAACTATGCACGTGTGTGTGGCACTGATCTTAGTGCAGAGCGGAAGCATGGTTTATTGTTACATTGTTTGGACAGGATGTTCTTGAAAATTTGCCTGATCTTCCACATGCTGAAGCACGTGATTTGAATGAATTAGAAATTTCGATTGCCAAATTGGATTGTCATTATTTTCCCTGTGTTAGTACTATTTTAGAAAGATATCAATTTGGTTTGAGGTGACAGGGGCAGAATGAATCTGTAGAGGAGTTTGTGACTGCGTTGAGGAAATCGGCTTCGAAATGCAATTTTGGGGGTGCGGTTGAAGAAAGAATTAGGGACTAATTTGTGTTATGTTGCAACAGTGACAAAATTAGAGAAGAATTGTGGATGAAAGACGAACCCCCCTTGGAGCAAGTTCTCATTGTTGAGAAACAGGTGGAACACATGATGAAATGTGTGGGTGAGTTAAAATCGGGGAAAATTTTAAATTCCTTAGAGAAAGAAATTTCTACTGAGATGAATGCAGTCAAGACTCAGAGTGTTCCTGAGATCAAACTAAATTCTGAGACCAAGAGTGTTAGGAAGTTTGAGCAGAATGTCAAAGTGAGTTGTTTCAGGTGTGGATTTGATGGTCATAAAGCAAACAACAAATGTTCTCCTGTTTTGTCTCAAGTGTGCAATTCATGTGGTGTAAAAGGACCTTTTAGTAAATGCTGTAGAAACAAGTTTAGAAAATAATATAGGGGTAGAAGCAAAGACGCATGTCAAGCCATAGTTTTGCAAGTTGAGGAGTCTAATAAACTATTTCCGTCTGAAGTAGTGAGCATCGATGGTAAGGATATTTTGATGAAATTTGACTCATGTTCACCTATTACCATTATTTCTACACAAACGTTTAAAAAAATGTTTTGTAACAACAACGCTCTTTCCAAGATGGACGTACAAGCGGGAGGTTATGCGGGTTCTAAAATGTATATGCTTGGCTACTTTGAGGCATGCATAGATGTGTGTGGGATAAGCACATGTGGAAAAGTTTATGTTTCTTGTCATGGTGATGATCTCCTGGGTTGGAGTCATCAGAAAGATTTGGGAGTCAGTGTACACCCGAACAAGGCACCACAAGTTCAAATAGATGAAATTGATTGTGTTAGTAATAAGTGTGTGCAGAAATTTGGTAAACTATTTCAAAACAAGTTGAGAATGTTGGTTGGCTACAAACACCGGATCAAGTTAAAATGTGATGCAATTCCTGTTGTATCTAAAGTGAGAAGGATTCCCTTACATCTACAGACAGAGGTGGAGAGTGAACTCAAGAAGTTAACGGAGTGTGGAGTCATCAAAGAGGGTGAAGCAACTGAATGGTTAGCCCCTATTGTCGTTGCATGCAAAGAAAATGGCAACATTCATCTTTGTGTGGACCTTAAAGCGTTGAACAGTGAAGTAGTGGTTGACAAATTGCCCCTACCCAATATTGAGGAAATGATTTCTTCCCTCTCAGGTGCAAACGTTTTTGGCACATTAGACTTAATGTCAGCCTATCATCAGGTTGAATTGGGTGGGTGCTCACAGGATCTGACTGCTTTTACAACTCCTTTTGGCAATTTTCGTTTCAAGAGAATGCTTTTTGGGTTGATTTCTGCTGCAGCAGTTTTTCAAAGAATTATGTTGAACGTCTTAAAAAGTCAAACTGGTATCAAGTGTTATCAAGGCGATATAATTGTTTCTGGAACCAACAATGAGGAGCATGATCAGCGTGTTTGCCAAGTGTTATCCAAGCTTCAGATGGCTGGTCTGACACTAAAGGGTTTGGTGTTAGTGAAGTTTCGTATTTAGGTTTCAACATTACTTCAACAGGGATTAGACCTAAGCAAGATCTGGTCGATACAATTCAAGCTTTGCAAGAACCAAAAAACAAAGAGGAACTTTCTTTGTTTCTGGGGATGGTTGAGTATTATAGTCATTTTATCGAAGATTTTGCTAGTAAAACGTATGACATGAGAATTCTGTTAAAAAAACAGATTTTGTCTGGGGACAGGAAGGTTGTCAGGAATTTGAAAATGTCAAGTGGGAGCTTAACAATCCTCCTTCTCTCCAGTCTTTTGATGCAATGTGTGAGACTAAGATAGAGTGTGATGCCAGTGGAAAAGGGTTGGAAGCTCTTCTTAATCAAATGAAAGATGGAAAAGAGAATTTAATTGCGTGCCTTTCCAGATCTCTGAGAGATGCTGATTACAACTACTCAGTTATTGAGAGAGAGTCCTTAGCTGTGTATTGGTCAATGTTGAGATTTAAACATTTTCTTCGGGGTGTCAGGTTCAATGTCCAGACTGATCACAAACCATTAGTTGAAGTGTTCAATAAGAAAGGTCTGTATTCGATTTCATCTGGAATTCGCAGAAGGATTGTTGGTTTGCAAGATTTTTCATTTACTGTCCAATATGTTCCAGGGGCAAGTAATTTTTCTGCTGATTGTTTATCAGGTTGGTTGACATGTCTACCCCTTCATAGGTTGTTGATGATGATCTGTGTGAGGAAGATGAGGTGAGTGTCTGTGAGGTGGCAGAAGGAACCATAAATGAAGATGAGTGGTTACCTGAGCTGCAGAAGGATGACGTTTTGTGTAAGGTGAGGAATTTTGTCAGTTCGGGTAAAAGAAACAGATCTAAGCTTAAGGAATGTAAGGGAGGTTGGGAGAAAATCATTGATGCGCTTGTGGTGGACATGGTTTTTTTTTATTGCGAGGCACAAGATTTATTCCTCCTGAGATTTTTAGAAGTAGGATATTACAATTGGCTCATGAAGGCCACGTGAGCATTGTAAAAACTAAGGGTAGGCTTCGCAGAGATTTCTGGTGGCCTGGCCTAGATCATGATGTGGAGCATTTGATCAGAGACTGTACTGAGTGTGTTCTTAGCGACAAAGGTTTGAGAACTAGTCAGACACCCATCGTTTGTAGAACTCTACTCGAATATCCTTGGGAAGAAGTTACCATGGACATCTTGGGACCAGGGAGAGGAGAACATGCCACTCCCTGTGTTTTAGTTCTCATGGATCTGTACTCAAGATGGGTAGAAGTGTTGTGTGTCCATGATATTTCTTCCTCTTCGGTGATTACATTGTTGGATAATATTTTTAGACGTGAAAGTTTTCCACGTTACTTGGTAACAGACAATGGTGTCCAGTTTTGCTCATGTGACATTTACAATTATTTGGATAAGTGTGGCATTGTGCACACAACCTCTGCCTTATACCATCCAGAGACCAATGGTGCTATTGAGAGGGAGCTCAAGACGCTTAAAGAAGGTATTCAATTGGTAAGTGCCAATAATTTGGATTGGAAGGTTGAGTTGTCTAAAAGACTATCTGGGTATTGTATGTCACCTCACACAACCAATGGAAAGTCTCCATTTGAATTGTTCAAAGGAAGGGCACCTTCAACCAAGGTAAATCCTGATTGGATGCACTGGTGTAAAGGGTGTGTAGACAATTCTATTGGTGAGTGGAGAAACACAGAGTTAATTGTGCAGAAAAAGAGGAAGGCTATGTTTGACTTGTCTAAAAATGTTAAGAATGTGTCTGTAAAGTAGGGGGACTGTAAAAGGTATAGGCTCCTAAAGGTTTTGCTGATTGGTCAAAATTCACCAGGAGATTGCAAGTGGGGAAATGTTTTAAAAATGCAGTCAAGACACATGATGGACATATCTGGAACAAAAGCAGGGTAGTAGTTGTTCCTGGTCCTAAAGATAATTCTGGTATCATTTATGGAAGTGGCCAAGTGTCTAGTGATTTGCATAAAAAAGGTTTACAAAACAATCACGAGGGTGGTCATGTAGCATAAAGGAAGAGTTTTAGAGTCATTAAAGGACCTGCATATCTTAGAGATTTTGTAGAATGGATTATGCTTGTTTTACTATCTTTCTTTGTTTCTCTTTCTCTTGGTTTTTCCTCTCTAATTTCTCTATTTCTTTTATCTTTCTTCCTGCATTTAAGCTTGGGCCATTTTCCTTTCTTTTTGTATATCTTTTAGTAATCATCTCATCCTCCTGTGTTTTTCAATATTTCATTATTTGTATGTGGAGGGAGAAGTGTGACAGTTTGACTTCTCTGGTCATCTTCTCTCTCTCCTTTAGAATGTTATGACCTCAGAGTGTTGATGACATGTTTAGAATTCATGCAACTCAGTGGCAGTTAATGTCGTTGTTGGTGAAGGTGTTAATAAAGGTACCTCTTACCTTATGCTGGCTCTTTCATTTATTTGATAAGACATCACAAGTGTCCTCATAGCCTCCGCACTCTCCAGCTAATCACTGGGAGCATTCTCCAGCACGGAGACCTTCTGTAGGTAGCACTTTGAAATGGCAGGGAAAAAAGGTGCCCTGGGTACTTAGGTCACCGCTGAGTTTCTATACTAGTACTGGGAATCTCTGGGAAACTCGGTGGCTTGGGTCCCGAGTTCTCACCCTTATCCTCCTCAAATGGCTTCACCCTCGGACCACTCTGTGGCTTGTAACTCGTGTTTCACCGTTGATGAAGTGTTCCCTGCCTTAAATGTCTTAGTTGCCACAATCTTCTGTTCCATAATCCTCATCTTAGAGTTCTAACGTTTTTTTCTTGGACGGGGCATCACAGGGATTTACACTATAATTGTGATCCCTGGCCCTGGAGCTCAGATAGGAGCTCCTGTCTGTCGGCCATCTCTATAGTGTTTAGATGGTTTGGATTTTGCTGTCATTCTGGAAGTTATTTAATACCAACCTCAATATACATGTGACAGTGCCGTGGATTTTCTTACAGCCATCACCTTTCAGAGAATTTTCAGTGGTTGCAGCCGATTTTGTTAGCTTGGAAAGGAGATTCAGGTCAGAGGAGCCTGTTTTTTAAATGTCTTCTTTGGCCATCGTCATTTTGGTCCTCTTGTGGAGGAGTTCGTAAAGCAGGCTGCTGGGAAGATGATATTTGCTTTTCCTTTAATCGTATCATCTTCAAGCCTCTTGGGGATGACCTTGCTTTTTCAGCTGTGGAGGTAACACTCTTAGGACACTGAGACTCTCATTTTGAGTTTCCCTTTAACTCTACGGTGAGAGTTCGGGACTGGAATTAATCATTCTGACCGGTATTTTCCCGTGAGTTAAGGGGATTACAATTTGTTTTCCGCAGAAGGATGAATAAAATGAATCCATTAGTACTGGGTTCAATTCTACATGTTTTTCCACCTCTGGAGGAAACAACAGGCCCAAATCTGTGAACGTTTACCAACTGCATGAAGCCAGTGGTAAATGCTCTGGAGTCTTTTTCTTTTGTCCATGGGTGGGAGCAAAAGGGCGGCGGGATGGAAGGTGAGAGAGCTACATATTCTCTAACCATGCTGAAATATGAAGGCAGGGATGGCTGGGCACAGTAGCTGCACGTAATCACTGTAGTTCTTCTGATGGTAACAAGACAAAATATCGATTTCAAAATATAGAATTACCAAAATATCGAAGTCAAAATATAGAATGGACAAAATATCGAATGGACAGAATATAGTGGTCAAAAATATCGAATTGAAGGTAAGTAATATAATATCAACTTTTTGAAATATAGAAAGTCAAAATATCGAAGTATATAATATAGGTATTCAAATATATCGAATTTTTAATAATATCAAAATTTTTAAAGTGTTTTGTATGTTAGTATATGTGTGAAAAGTGTATAATATTTTTGTAATTTATTTTAAATAATGAATTTTATGTTATTTAATTTTTGCATAATTCAATTCTGTAGCGGGTTGTGGGTTTATAGGGGAATAGGGTGGGAAGTAATTTAATTATATTAAATTAAATATAAATTTTTAGAAATTACGAATTATTTTTAATTTAATTTTGCGTTTTAGTTCTGTAGCGGGTTGTGGGTTTAAAGGTGAATAGGGTGGGAAGTAATTTAATTGTAATTAATTCAATATTTTCATTTATTTATTGGTATTCATTTTGAATTAATTGTTAATTAATTTTTAATTGGTAATTCATTTTTATTAATTGATTAATTGATAATTATGTTAATTTTATTATTTTATTTTCTGTAGCGGGTTTTGGGTTTATTGGGGAATAGGGTGGGAAGTAATTTAATTGTAATTAGGTAAATATTTTGTATTTATTTATTGGTATTGATTTTTTATTTATTGTTAATTAATTGTTAATTGGTAATTAATTTGTATTAGTTGGTAATTATTTTCTATTAATTTATTAATTGATAATTACGATAATTGTATTAATTTATTTTCTGTAGCAGATTGTGGGTTTATAGTGGAATAGGGTGGGAAGTAATTTAATTGTAATTAATGACATCTTAAAAATAATGTATGTGTATTGATAATTAATGTACTGTTAAATAATTATTAATTGGTATTAATTGTTATTATGAATTAGTTTTTGGTATTGAAAATTAATCCGTTGTTAATTAATTATGAATAGGTAATTAATTTTAATAACTAATATTTATTTGTATTTATAATTGATTAATTATTACATAATATTACATTGGCAATTAATTTTCATTCATTTTTTATTGGTATTGATATTTAATTTATTTTTATTAATATATTAAATCATTACTTTCCCTACTGTTAAATTCACTAGAGTGGGAATAGTAATTTTTACCCCTATGCTATCCAACGCTTTCCCTACTGTTGCACTCTCTGGAGTGGGAATAGTAATTTTTACCCCTACGCTATCCAACGCTTTCCCTACTGTTGCACTGTCTGGAGTGGGAATAGTAATTTTTATCCTCCCGCAATCCACGCTTTCCCTACGGTTGCACTCTCTGGAGTGGGAATAGTCATTTTTACCCCTACGCTATCCAACGTTTTCCCTACTGTTGCACTCACTGGAGTGGTAATAGTAAATGTTACCCTCCCGTTATCCTACTGTAAAAATATTGTATATTTCTTATTAATATTATATTAATATATATGTATTAAAAAATAAAAATTTATGTTTTTTAATAACTTAAATTAATTATTTAATAATTTTAAGGTTAAGTATTTTTAAGTATGTTTCAATTAATTATATTTATTATTTAATTAATTTTAAATTACTGTTAAGACATTTAAAAAAAATCGATATTTTGACTAACTATATTTTTTACAACAATATTTTTGATTCAATATTTTTGTACTTACCTGTTTGGAGATAGGAATTCGATATTTTTGCATTCTATATTTTTTCCTCGATATTTTGGTAATTCTATATTTGTGTATTCGATATTATGTCAGTGATACCTTCTGATAGCTCCACCTCCAGTCTCTCTGGGCCAATAATTTTTGGACCTAGAGTTTGAGGACCCGATTACTAGGGGGCTAGAAGAACCGTATAAGTAATAGCAGGCCAGAGTGGTAAACCCCCCCTCCCCCCCATACTGCTCCAGGCAACTTGTAATGAGGGCCTAGGAGGCATAGCATGCAGAATGCTCCATCCCCATGTAAGTGTTGAATTGAAATTATTCCTTGCCTCTTCAATCAATCAATCAAAGCATTTGTATAGCGCGCTACTCACCCGGAGGGTCTCAAGGCACTTGTGGAGGTGGGGGCCTGCTACTGCTCGAACAGCCAGGTCTTGAGTTGCTTCCTGAAGGCAAGGTGGTCTTGGGTCAGGCGGAGGTGGGTGGGGAGGGAGTTCCACGTCTTGGCAGCCAGGTAGGAGAAGGATCTTCCTCCCGTTGTGGCTCTTCGGATGCGGGGGACGGCGGCGAGGGCGTGGCTGGTCGATCGAAGGTGGTGGGTGGGAGTGTAGAAGTTGAGGCGGTCGTTGAGGTATCTTGGGCCTTGGTCGTGGAGTGCTTTGTGTGCGTGGGTGAGGAGTCGGAACGTGATTCTCTTGCTGACGGGGAGCCAGTGCAGGTTTCTTAGGTGTGCGGAGATGTGGCTGTGTCGGGGGATGCCCAGGATGAGTCGTGCTGAGGCGTTCTGAATCCGCTGAAGTCTTTTCTGGAGTTTGGCAGTGGTTCCGGTGTAGAGGAAGTTGCCGTAGTCCAGTCGGCTGGTGACGAGGGCCTGGGTGACCGTCTTCTTGGTTTCGGTGGGGATCCACCGGAAGATCTTCCGTAGCATGCGTAGGATGTTGAAGCATGACGAGGAGACGGCGTTGACTTGTCTGGTCATGGAGAGGGAGGAGTCCAGGATGAAGCCCAGGTTGCGTGCGTGGTCCGTTGGTTTGGGTGCGCTGCCCAGGGCAGGGGGCCACCAGGAGTTGTCCCAGGCGGATGGCGACGATCCCAGGATGAGGACTTCCGTCTTATCTGAATTCAGTTTCAGGCGGCTGTTCCTCATCCACTCGGCTACGTCTTTCATCCCTTCGTGTAGGTTGGTTCTGGCGGTGGCGGGGTCATTGGTCAGGGAGAGGATCAGCTGGGTGATGTCGGCGTAGGAGATGATGTTGAGGTTGTGTTGGCGTGCGATGGCCGCAAGGGGGCTCATGTAGATGTTGAACAGCGTGGGGCTGAGTGAAGATCCTTGTGGTACGCCGCAGATGACTTTGGTGGCTTCTGATCTGAACGGGGGGAGGCGGACTCTCTGTGTCCTTCCAGCGAGGAAGGAGACGATCCATTCAGTGCCTTCTCTTGGATTCCGACGTTGCTGAGGCGTTGCACTAGGGTGCGGTGGCAGACAGTGTCGAAAGCAGCGGAGAGGTCCAGGAGGATGAGGGCCGCTGTTTCGCCGTTGTCGAGCAGGGCTCGGAAGTCGTCATCCATGATGTTGCCGTCCAATGGATACTAGACATCATAACAAGGGGACATTCCATCAAATGTGTTCTTGAGCTTCCTCCTCGATTCAGCCACTCCTTGGCTACAGAATACTCTGAATTAGACTTTGCTCTTTGAAGACGTTCTGGAGCTCTTACAGAAAGACCCATATCTTTTATCCCAGACTTGGAACCAAGCCTGGCAGTTTATTCAGTCCTCTTTCTTGTTTCCAAAGGAATTTCCACCCCATCAATGATCTAAAAGACATAAATGCCTTTTTCTAAACTGTTTTATGCCACATTGATACACTTTAAGAGATCATTCTAGCAGACTCACCGGGACACTTTAAAATATTAATAGACTTACAGAATGCATATTTAAAACATGAAAATACTTATAGGATGCATATTTACATGTTCCCATTCTGAAAGAACACCAACACTTCCTGCACTTTGCCATGCCACGCAGACGCTTTCAATTCCCCGTTCACTCTTTTGGGTTGAAATCTGCTCCTCATGTGTGATCCAAAGTACTTGCTTTCTTGGTGGCGATCCTTCATCAATAGTAGATGTACCTGTTTCTTGACAATAGTCGTGTCTACGCTCCATTACTTCAGCAGGCATCTCAGGATATTCTTTGGGTTTGTTTCCTCATGCATGATCACAGAAAGGTAATAACCTGGGATATGCCAAATCTTCACCCATGGCAATGCTTTAAAATCATAGAATGCTTGTTTGATATATCAATGGGATAGGTTTCCCTTTCTCCTCTTCAGGTTCCCAATCTTCAGTTTCACATCTCCAGTCTTGTGAACGGATTTTCAGCTTCAGCCCCAGATGGCTTCGAGTGCCAAAGGACATGGCCACCTCTGTTTTTGTGGTACCTTGGGCAAGGTTCCACATGAAACCCTGGGGAATGCACACAATCCTTCTTATGGAAACCAGTAACAATGATTCTCAAGTCTCACATTCCTTTCACCAACTCTATTTGTTTTTCCCTCCAGCCGTGACTTATATGTAGCAAAATCTCCATGCGGAGAGATCTTTCTCCTCTGACACCTCTACTTATAATGATTGATTCCAGCTTAAAGTGATTGAGAGCAGCCTTGTTCATACTTTTGGCAAAGGCTTCACAATCTTCAAACTGGAGGGAATGGACTACATTCCTCAGAGCTCTTCTTAACTTTACTTGATTTCTGAAGGGTCATGCAGGTCTAGTAAGAACTGGCAATATGGTTTCCATGTACAATGTGAAACAGCAAAGATGTTTTCATCTCTCTGAAGTAGCAGCCCACAGAATCATCGCATGGGCAGAGTATCACCTTCTGGCTCTGACTGCAAGTTACATTTTCGGAATAGACAATGTGACAGTAGACTTCCTAGGTAGAATTTTCCCCTCAATGGACTACTCCTTGTGTGTGAGATTATTTCCAGAAATTTGTCTGAAATATGTAATCCCCCTGATGGACCATTTTTCATCCTCCCTCACCTTCCTGCTCCTTCTGTTTCTTGCCCTTGGCCTCATAATCTCTTGTTTACCTTTCCCATCTTCCTCTTTTGTATAAAGTGTATCTGTTAGTCTGTCAGGAGAAGATCCGGGTTATCTTGGTAGGTTTACCTTGCCTTAGGAAGTCTTGGTTTCTTCTGTCCAGTAGTCTTCAGGCAAGTCCCATTTATCCCAGGCTCTCTTCTACCTTTCAAGTTCCTCATTCATCTCATATTTATGGTTTGGCAACTGAAAGGCTAGGTCTCTATAATCTGGGAGTATCTCCTGAGCTTGCTTTAACTTTACAAAAATTTCAAAAAGTTTCTACTCTACGCTCCTACAATAAGTAAGGTGATCTTTACTTAAATTGTTTACTCCTAAGGGTCTAAAATCACTGAAATGTGATCCACTTTGTTTCCTAGAATTCTTAAGGTAGAGTTTTATTAACCCTTTTACTGCTGAAGCTTCACCCAAGCCTATTTTCCAGTGGTAAGCCATTTTTCAAGTTTGGGGAACTTCTCGCTTAAGCCTTTAAAAGTCATTTTCCACAAAAGGTATCCAGATCAAATTTTATATGTTTGCCCCCCGCATGTTGGGGATTCTGAAGGTACCCAGTGTCTGTGATTTTCCTGCAGCAAACCAAGAAAATAACCAAAGTATAGCAACATTTGGAATGGCGGAAAATGGGAAAAATGCTGTGCAAGATGGGAAGGAACCAAAGGGTCAGGTTGTCACCCTTCACATCAGAGACCAAGAGATTGATATGCAGTCCCCCTTTTCGACATATGCATAACACCACTCGCCAACATCATCTGATCACAAGACATCACCATCATCTCCTATGTTGATGACACCCAACCCATCTTCTCCCTGACGGACAAAACAACCACCACCAGGACCAACTTCACCAACTACTTGACCATGGTAGCAGACTGGATGTGAACCAACTGCCTGCAGCTCAACTCCAACAAGATAGAAGTATTGGTCTTTGGCAACCCGTCTTCTCCATGGGACTCTAACTGGTGGCTGTTGCCGCTATGACCAACACACACAGACCATGCAAGAAATCTTGGGATCATCCTTATATGACAAGCTCAACATGATGGCTCAAGTCACCACCGTGTGCACCTCCTGCTTCCACATCATGCACGTGCTACAAAAGAGCTTCTAATAGTTGCCTCAGAACACCAGAAGGACCGTCATACAAGCACTCATCACCAGTGGGCTCGACTACAGCAACACTCTGTATGCCGTAATCTCCAAACATCTCCTACTGAGACTCCAGACCATTCAGAACCTTTACAAGACTCATACTCAACCTCCCACACTGCACCCACATCATGCCGCACCTAAAGAAGCTTCACTGGCTCCTCATTCAGAAGCACAACCAATTCAAACTTCTCATGCACACATACAAAGCCATACATGACACAGGACCAGAATACCTGAACAGCTGCATACACTTTGACCAACCCACCAGATACCTACGCTCTGCCTCACTCTCACTTGCACACAGTCCCCACATCTGCAAAAGAAAAACTGAAGGTTCCTCATTCTCCTATATCATACCCAGGACATATAACAACCTCCCTAAACACATTAGAGCCTCTGCCTCAATTCTTGATGTTCGGAAGAAGTTGAAGACCTGGGTTTTTGTATAGGCACCTGTGGTACCTTAAACCTTCACACTTGCCCAAGCACTTGGATACCCTCTCGGGTGATTAGTGCGCTATACAAATCAAGATAACATAACGAGAGTGCATGTGTTTTATGAAACTGGCATAAACAAAAAGTTTATTCTACTAATATCACCATCTTCCCAGCTTTTAGTAACTGACAGAGTTGTAATAAAAATAATTTTTACCACAGTTTTGCACTTTTGCAACTGGTAGTTGATGTTTCTTATTTAATGTGCTTTCTATCTAAATGTAGTGGTGGAACCTGGTATTAAACACATGGGTGAACCCTCAAAGCTATACATTTCTGGAAATTAGTCAATCTTTCTGCGATCGTATTGCAAGTACATTTAGAGATAAAGTCAAGAACATCTATTCACAATTTGAGGCTGCAACTTCTAATGATTCCAATGATGAAAGTCCTGGAATCATTTTAGCACACAACATATTTTTCAATTTCTCTCCTGTCACTAGTGAACAGGTAGAAAAATTGATTGTAGCGGCAATATTGGGTTTCCCGCTGGACCCGTGGCCTCCCTCTACTCTTAAAACCATTTCCAGGAGGATAGGTACTAATCTTGCCACATTTTTAATGTGGAAAGGAGGAGAAGAGGACGCCAGGGAGCCGGTCAAAGAGGAGAGCACCGAGGAGCTGGAACTGCGGAGGAAGAGAGAAGCACCAGGAAAAGGAAACCAGGAACCGCCTAGAGGCAAGGTCCCAGAGTCGAGCCGGCCTGATGAGGAGGAGGGCGGTGAGGTTCCCCTTGCCACGACCCAGGAGGGTCGTAGCCACAGGCAAGCACCTTTCTTTCTTTATTTTTCCACGGGTTGATGGAGGTTGGAGCGGTGAGGATCACCTGTATGTGCATGTGCACCAAGGCCCTTATTCCCTCCATTTATCCCCTGAAACCTTGCACAACACAGCCCCTTTAAACCCTACACCATCTGAATCCAGGTGACGGTACACTGACTGCCTCAACCCCTGCATACCTGATCCCTGTCTGTCTTTTTCTCAGAGGGCCCTGTCCACTGACCACCTGTTCCTACATCCAGCAGGGCTGGAAGAACAGAACACAAGGACGTCTCCTGACAAAAGAACAGGAGGGAGAGACTGACCCGGAAGTCTTGAGACTGAGACGGAGGACAAGGAGTCCTCTAGCTTATTTAATTTATTTTCTTTACTGGAATTTTGCTTCATTTCCACATATTTCTTTTGATTTGACCATTAAAGCCGGTATATAACTATTCCTGACTCACTGTTCTGTATAACCACTCGACCACACACCCATTTGTAGAGTCCCTGCATCTCCACTCAGCCTACTGCTGGAAGAATTAGCCCCAACCCGACATTTTTTACAAGTCCCTCCCTCCCTGAAATTTGGCTCTAGTTGCGCCTCTGTGGCCAGCCATGTAGGAGCCAGCAACAAAAGGATAGAAGTAGCGGAATAAGTGGTGGCAGAATCCATCCGCAAACAACAGGCAAAAATAGAAAACTGTAACTTGGCAGCCATTCTGGCAAAACTGGGTGAAGGGCCCTCTGTAACTGAGACAATAATGGCCGACTGCAGGGAAGAAATTGTGAAAAGCTACATGGACGACATTTCCCCAGGCAACGGTGCCAGCTACACCACATAAATGACAGTGACATGCAAAGAGATCTTCCTGGGGAAGGGAATGAAAGGATCAAGCTAATTACTCCTGAATTAAACAACTTGCAAAAGCCCTTTAGGAACTCAACACGAGCCAGACCTTTCCTCATCCTGTGCCAAACCAACATAGAGGCGACTGTTCAGCAAAAAAAACAAAAACAATAATAACTAAAACTAAGAAGCGTGAGGCAGAACACGATAAGGATCTCAAACCAAGGGATGGAAGGCCTTGTACATGGGCTGCCTCGGAAACAACAGGAGAAGTCCAGTTCATGGAATGAAAATGGTCAGCCCAACAAAACGAAAAGATGATACCCAAATAAACACAAGCTCAATTTTAGGCTAAACATCTGAGCTGATGCCTTTGCAAGAATCAGATAAATAACGATGGCTAACCCAAAGCCGGGCATTAATTCACTTATCCTCAGTCCACTAAGAGGGTAAAAACAAGCACCAAGCTCATTGAACAAGGATATACAATTGGAAACAGAATGACACTTGAATCTATCATTGGGGACTATAACAGAAGGGAATTATGGCCATGGAAACAGTATCTGGGGAAGGAGATTTCCCTAGACAGAAATAAATAGACACAACCTCAACATTCCCATAAAAGAAGTGCCCACATTCTTAAATAAAATTCACTCTTACACTTGGGCTGAACTGATTAGAATTTAAAACCAATTCTATGTTGGCCCAGATTGCATGTGAAGCCCCATAAAAACGTCATTCATATTTACTCCTGCAGATCATGGGCATAGAGGGTTCAATACAGAACTATTAGTAAAACCACATAGAAAACAAACCTCTAAACATAACAGGCTACAGCATCCTCTGGACCAATGAAGAACAATTAAGTTTGTCAAGGGTAGCAACCATCAATCGAATCTATTTATTGGCAGTTTAAGCAAGAGCACTAAAAAGTGCCAGTGTGAGGCCCCTTGCTAGCATCCTATTTATTAAGTAAGTATATCAGGGGGCATGGCCATGCAAGATGCCCGACTACATGTTTGAACTGAGCGCCCACGCAAAACACCACTGGCATCCTGTACTCCGCTAGCCCTGCAGGGGGGCTTTTCTGCTACGGGGCGACTGCTGGCACCTCCTAGTCATGCTGGGGGAACTGCGGGACCCCAGAGTAATTGAGTGTGGTGGATTACTGCAGCAGCCATTGCATCACTACTAGGCCATGGGATGGTGGTCTCCAGCCTCTGAGGGTGAGGTCTCCTTGGACGGAGCAGGGCGACCCCTGTACCGCGAGGGCCGCAGTGCATTGGTGACTCGCTACGAGGCAGGTGAGGGCCGCAGCTGGAGGCTGTGCTCCCCTGCCAGGAGGCACAATTGGCGAGCTGCATGGCAGAGGCCCCTGGCCTCTGAACACAGGGCCACCATGTGAGACAAAGCAGCCCCTTGCTGAGGGGGTTGAAGATGACTGGCAGCCCTGTGCTTGGCTTTTGAAGGGAACACCAGGGGCCTCCCACCAACAGCACTCACCCTCCGGGAGGTGCTGGTGGCCCTGTGCACACCTTGAGCACAGTGATTCTGGAGGGGCAGAGGGGTGTGCCTTGGAGATAGATAGCCCCCTCTCCCCCCAGTCCTCAGGCGCAGAAGAGAGCTTTCGGGACCATGCACTCTGGGCTGCAAATGGGTTTCAGCACTCTTATGCATATATTACTATATCGTGTTAAAGTCCACAAATTATTAGCACAATTAAGAATTGTCCAACTCCTGTTGTTTGTATTTTCAAATGCAGTTTTCACTTTAATGACTATATGGAACTGATATGTTATTTTACACACGTTGAGGATGTTGATATGAAATGTACTTGGATGTATAAATGCACACTTTTTTTTTACTGTATTTTGAAATGTTTCTGTTATTTTTTATTATTGGTCATAGAACGTCACTTGGCACCACATGGTACTGGTATGTTATTATAAAATGATCCTGGGATAGATGTAGAAGTGTCTTGGTCTGTCTTGCAATCATGCAGCACGTTTCTGGTCGAGTTTATTGAATTATTTTGAACACTAAACCCGGCATATGTCTAATTTTAATATTTAAGTTTTGAGTCCTTTTTGAATTTACAATATGAGAGATTAAAGTTAATACGTAATAGGACTTCGAAATTTGTTTTGGATAACGTGGACATTATTTTTCCTTGGTCCAATGGAATGCTTTTTGAATGACATTATGATTACTGAGGTACCAAGCCCAAAATGGCCGCTACCTGGTCATTTGTTTGTTAAAGTACTGATACTTGAATCAACTAGTCCGTTTAGAAATCGTCAGACAAAGGATAGATACAAGATGGAGCAGACTCTTTGAACTTGTGCAAGATGTTGTCTAGTTAATTTTATCTTTTAGTAATTATTTTTAACATAATATTAGGTTTCTTTGTATTATGAAGTGGCTCTAGAACGTGACTTTTATATACTTATCAGGAGTCGCGAGACATCTGAATGAGGAATCTTGTGACGCATTTGTGATCACACTATCAAAAAATTGCAAATATATATTGAATTGTGCCATGCCACCATGCGTTTTCTCCTAACAATGTGCATATTAGAGTGCAGACTGGAGTGCGGGGTTTTTAGGAACTCAAACCGCGATTTTCCGCAGTCCATTACTTGTTTGTTTGTGGTTTTATTGCTGTAAATAGCAAATGCAGATTACATAGTGTCATCAGAATGGTTGTGGTTATATTATCATAAATCACAAACATAGACGGAATATTGTCATGTGAATATGTTTCTCTCTTAATATTGTGTAATACAAGTTTTAGGGTTGTAGAAAAGATTAGAGATCATTTTCTTGGGGGCATTAATATTATGCTTGCCTTCTGTTCAACAAACCAACAATGCACAATACAACAGCGCTAAGATGTTATGAGGAAACAAGGTCGATGGTATAGAGCACATTTGAAATATGGTTATGTGCTTTCTCGCGTTTACCCATGGAGGTTGCGGGATGTTTATATTGTTGTCGCATCGCCATTACGCTTGTGATGTGTGCCACAAGCACAATAGTCGCATAGGACTAAATATTAATGAAACAGTGCTTTTGTTTAAAGACTAAATCCCTTACAAGTATGAATATCCAGATTTTGATTGATATTGATGAATCGAGTATTTTATGGTGATATATGGTTTCTGTGTTTTTTCAGCTTTTTCCTTGGAGTATTTAGGATGACATTGAATACTCTTTTTGTTCATGTGTTCTCTCTGCTCTTTGAGGATGTTAATCTCATCATTATAATTTTTGGTATTTCAGAAGTGTGAAATAATAATGAATTAACTTGATCGGGCATAGGAACACCACAAGATGTGATGCAGAACTTTTGTCGCCATACTGCTAAGGTATGGTTTTTAATTTCTAGATTCTACTCATCGTATTGTCTTGGGTTCTTTACATGAATAGATGAGTTGTTGTTCCTTAGTGTATTATTATGCTGTTGAAATCCAATATTGACTTCACACATAGAGCAATAGAAGAACTTCTATTTGATAAATGGTATCAACCTGTGCCTTTTTTCTTCAAAATGATCGTGCTCAAGTCGTATTTGTTACAAATGATCATGGAAATTTCAACATGTATAATTGTATAGTATTGTTGAACTGTAAATATATCTGTTTATGTATTTATTCATTCAATATGAAAAGTTGTGTATAGGCTCCTCATTTTAAAATATGTATATTTTGTATATTTCCTTAAAAACCCTGAAGAAGTTTCTCAGTAGACAAAATGCGTTGGCTATGCTTTTTGGAACTGTGGAGTGAATCCGTTGATGAAAAAATAAAGTGAAAACTGCATTTGAAAATACAAACAACAACAGGAGTTGGAAAATTTTTCATTGTGCTAATAATTTGTGGACTTTAACACAATATAGTAATATATATGCATAAGAGTGCTGAAACCCTTTTGCAGTGCAATTTGTCGTGGGACTTTGTTCCATATTGTGGGGAGTATAGAGGGAAGCACTCCCTGGTTTTGTGCACCTTTTTGTTACCTTAGGACACAATTCAATCTGTTGGGTGCTGTTCTAAGTAGCCCCTATCCTCTGTGTGTGTGTTTTGACCATGCACTCTAGGGGTTGGGGGTTGGGAGGTCGCATTGGCATGCTAATGGCAGGGGAAGTTAAAATACTCCCCTGGAAAGGCCACAGTCTAACGTGACTATACACGGCGATATAGAGTCCACACTTACCTCAGATGACATGAGGCGGGTATTGTCTTCCTACAAGGGGCCCATCTTACAGAGCCCGAGGCAGAAAAATTGATGTCAGAAATGGAGGGGGCAGCTGCATACATCCACGTATTCCTCCTATGGGAAATGGGGGTGGCCGTTTGGATTGTACCAGGGGGACTTAGAGAGGCACAGGCAGATGTGGAGGGTAGATATCTACTTCTCACAGGGCAGCTGGGTGGTAGAGACATAGCACTATAGAATGTGTATGTCCCTAACTGCAATGACAAATTCTTTTTTTGGAAGGTGCTAAATGTCTTCGCACCTCACATAGAGATGACCCTCATCTGGGTGATAGGCTTCAATTGTAATTTGCACTGTGGTCTGGATTGGCAACCCCCAAATACAAAACAAAAGTGGGCATGACTGGGGCACTGGAGGAGGTGATGACGGGGGGGGGCTGTGTTGATGCATGGAGAGCATACACCCGGCGGAGACGGAGCTCCCTTTCCACTCCAGCGCACATGGCATGCGTAGTTGCCTAGACAGAATACTTGTAACGAGGAGTTGGGGGCTCAGAGGACTGCTGTGGAACACTTGAGTAGATTTCTGCATGATCATGCTCCCATTCTTCTTACATATGTGTGACTTCATGTGTCTTCTCCCATACCTACATGGCACTTGCACCCTGAGACATTGAGCAATGGGGCATTTCGTGCAGATATACGGGAGACCCTAAAACATTACCTCACACACATAATTGGGGGTCCACTGTGACCAGAGCTAACGAATAGGATGCATTAAAGTTTGTAATATGTGGGGAGGGGCTTACTAAGGCCTATGGACTCAAACTGCAGTTGTAAAGGAAGTTAAGGGTCCACAAGGATGAGCTGGCACAGCTCCAGGCAGGGGGCATGAGCAATCAGCCACACAGGGCGTGGTAGTGGCAGGGACGTGGGACCGATTGGATCGCTTTACCCGAAAAGAATGCACGCAGTTACTGCATAGAGAGGGGGATAGGCCCGGTCGACTTTTGCTATGGCTGCTCCGTCAAGAGAATCTGGCACACTTGAATATGTCCCTTAATATGGACAACAACAAACTAGTGGAGATACAGGCATCTGTTAATAGAGAGCTCCTCAACTACTTGCAGGTGCTCTATCAGAGGAGGGAGGGCTGTGATCAGGCTTCCATAGCAGAGCTCCTAGGAGGATTAGAGCCACCATGCCTGAAACCCTCGCAGAGGGAGGAGTTGGAGGGGGCTCTTACCAAAGAGGAGATTCGGGCAGTTGTTAAGGATCTGCCTAGGTGCACATCACCCTGGTACTGACGGGCTCTTGGAATTGTATGCAATGAATGCTGATGTGCTTTCGGAAAAACTACTGGAGTCTTTGGCAAGGTGAGGGAGGCGGGGGTCTTTGCGAGGTCCATGAGAGAGGTACTTGTCGTTGTGCTCCCCAAACCAGATAGGGACCTAAAGAAGCTTGGCTCCTACCTCCTGCTCTCTATGATCCACGTAGATGTGACGATCTTATCCGAAATCATAGCAAATAGAATATGGGGGATAGTCGAAAAGTTGGTACATGAGGACCAATGTGGCTTACTTATGTTATGTACACAGTGCGAGACTCCCAAGAGGAGATGGGGTTGGTGGCCTTGGTATGATTGGGTAGGATTTTTTAAAGTTTTTAAAAGATAATTTTATTAAGGGGTAAAATATAATTAATGTTATACAAAGCATGCAATTATAATATCAAAAAATAGGGGAAGCTCTACGTAGAAGATAGACAAGATCGGGTAAGCTGTGCTATCTTACAACCACATATGTTTGTTAGACAAACGCAATATTAAAGGTCATGTAATTCGGAATGTCACGGAGGCTTCAAAACGTCTTGTTCCATAGGAGTTTGCATACTGTAACGTTTTGCATTAATATCAAGGAATTGTGTGACAGGGGCCCATAATAATAATCTCTTCTTGGCGAGAGAAGCAGGGTAAACAAAAGCTGTCTCTAATCTGTGGTTGTGACAAACTGCGGACCACCAAGCCTGGAAAGATAGTTTAGAGAGATCTTTCCAATTTTTACTGATTTGTTGAAATGAAACTGCTATGAGTAAGTCCAGAACTTGAGGTACAATTTTCCCAGGCTTCTGAGGAACCTAAAAAGGAACCTAAAAAATGTTAGGAGAGGAAAAAGGAGTTGCGTAGTCAAAAAATACAACTATCTGCCTCCAAACTTTCTCCCAAATATCATGAACAAAAGGACACGTGAAAATTAGATGTATAAATCAGCGTGTGCTAAGGAGCAGGACCAACAAGCACCTGATAAGTCACAGTTTATTCTATGTAGGGTCACGGGGGAGAGAAGGAACCTATTATGTATAAAAAGGAGTGTCTGAGTGGTGTTAGCTGCTCTGGAAGTTTTCCTGATTTTAGACCATATTCTAGTCCCAGTGAGGATTGGCCAATCATTACCAAAATCCTGTTCCCAGGCTAATTCTACATTAGTTTTATCTCTAATGTTATTGGATTTACGTAAAAAGGAATATATGGTAGAAGCTCTAGGAGTTGTGTGAAGGAGATTTCAAAATTGAGTGATATTTTGGGAAACATGAGGGGGAGATGGAGGAAACTGAGTAGAGGCATGACATAAAGCATCATATGATTGGTATTTATTTTGAAATGAGAGAGGAAGGTCAAATAGGGGACTAGCGTGAGTGAAGGACAGTACATTGTTATTTTCGAATAATTGATTTACCCAAATAAGGCCTCTTTGTCTTTAGGTTTTCCAATAGAATGCCATAAAGTAGATTTAAGAAACGTTTAGAAAACACTTGGGGCCTCATTTATAAGGACTTACGTCAGTTTTGAGCTTCTGATGCGTCACTTTTTGTGACGCATCGGCAGCATAAAACATGCCTCCTATTGCGCACTATTTACAAAGTGACGCATCTAAGCAGATGCGTCACTTTGTAAACCCCTGCGCTACATTATACCTGCGTCAGGTATAATGTATGCAGGGGGGAAGTTCCCCCGCAAAAAGCCTCGTAGAAGGGACGCAGTGAAATCTATGAGATTTCACTACGTCACTTTTAGGACGCCGTTGCGTCAAAATCTTGCGCCTGCCTCACAGCAGGCGTAAGACTGACGCAGGCCCTTTCACATGCGGCTTGCCTCATGTGAAAGGACGCATTGCTGGAGTTGCGTCACTTTTGTGACACACTCCAGCAATGTGTCACTTTTGCGCCTACAGATACGTCAGAAATACTGACGTATCTGTTACTCCTTGCGACATGATGCGTCATATTATAAATATGATGCATCAATCATGTCGCAAGGAGTATGCACTGAGAAGTGACGCATCGCTGCTTTCACGCAGCAATGCGTCATTTCTCTTAAATGAGGCCCCATGTATGAGTAATAGGACCGATTCTAATAATCAACTTGAGTGTTTAAGAATGGGGGTGGATATATGTTGAGGTTTGCGAGTGAATGACAGGAATATTTGGAAAGAAAAGGGAAACAAGTAAGATTGTTCCATTGATACCCAAAGAGGGGGAGCTAGCGGGGAAACTGATATCCAATTGGAGGTTTGGCGGACCGTAAATGCTTTGTGGTATAAAGAAAACTCCGGACAATTAACTTCTCCCTCTGTTTTGGGGTGCATAAGTTTTAGCAAAGACATGCATGCTTTTTTTCTGATCCAAAGAAAAGAAGTAAGTATGGAATTGATTTTCTTGAAGGATTTCGAGGAAATAGCTATTGGAATGTTGGATGTAATGTACATAATAACAGGAGATAGCATCATTTTAATAGTATCTAAATGTCCCACCATGAGAGATAAAAAGAATGCCATCTGTTTGTCAAATCAGTCAATTTTGATAGACATTTCTCTATCTTCGTGGAGATGGAAGTTCTGATTGACGGGGAAAAATGTAAACCCAAATATTTTATATGTTTGGGAGTCCAAGTAAAGTTAGAACGTTTAAAATCCTCTTTGAATATAAATTCGGTCAGGGGCAGGATCTTGCATTTATCATTATTTAATTTATAGGGGCGTGGCTTGGGCGCCGATGGGGACGGCGGCGTGAGCCAGTAGCTCCGCGCCCGATCCCGGATATCATCCTGTGAATTCTCCTGAGATTCGACCGCAGTGCCGGATAGCCAAGCGGAATACCGGGGGAAGCCTTCGTGACCACTTTGGTTGAGGTAGGGAGCTTTGCAGCAAAGAGAGAGCCGGTAAACAAAAGCTGGGGGAGCCGAGGGCTTCTGGCAAGATGGCGGCAACCCCTGGATGTTGCGATTGATCGGAGTGGAGTGGGGCAGAGCGAGAACAACGAGGAGAGCATGACTGGAACGTGACGGAGGCAGGGAGCACAGCCCGACCTGCGGGACAGAGGCGAGGTTCGGCGGCCTGGCTTTGATGCCGACTCTGGAGTGCCACGAAGGGGACAGAGGCGAAGCACAGAGGCGACCTAAGATGGCGGCTGTGGGGAGGAGACCCCGGACGGAGCGCCGCGCCTGAGACGGCAGCTGTGGGTCTTCTGCTGATCGCGGGCACCCGCTGTGAGTAGACGAAGAGGTGCAGCTCCTAGACGGTGGCGTGATTGAGGGGGCCCGCGGTCTCTGGGAGAGCCGCTTCGGAGCTGGGAACGTGGCGATGATGGCCCGGGCCTTTGGGGGACCCCCGCAGCCCTGAGGAGTGCAGCGGCAAACGGGGAAAGCAAGATGGAAAGCTGCAGACGGCCGGCAGCATGAAGGCGCAGCCCCCCTGTTGACCCTGGTGGGTGTTGCGCTGCGGGCCTGCGCCCGTTACGGAGGCGGTGAGGGCAGGGGCAGGTCTGCGGCGTGGTGCAGATGGGAATGAGGAGTTGCGGATGTGGGCCCTAGAACAGTGGCGTGTGGAGACGGTAAAGGAACTGAGCTCCAGTGACTGCGCTCGGCCCTGTTGTTGACTGAGGCACTTACTGGCAGGAATCTGTTGCGTACTGCAATATTTATGTCCCTCGCTCTGCTCACGCTGCGGGGTTCTATGGGGCGCACACCCCTTGGGCCCAAGAAGGACCCAGCTTGCTCTCCCTGGGGGGCACTGATTGCAGTCAAGTGAGTGGCCTATGGCAGAGAGGTGTCGGTGCGCCGCTGACCCCTGAGCAAACGTAGTGGAGGCGTGCCGGAGCTGCTCGATCGCCATCAGGGGCATGAAAACACCTGGCGGTGGGGTGATCACCTGGACCTACCACGGTGAGCGGGTGAGAACTGTCGAGGGTGGCTGCGCCCCGTGGTGTCCCGTGGCCTGTGCCCTATAGTGAGGAGGACTGGCAGAAGACTGGAGGCCGGTCGCGGCGTCCCGGGGAGAGGCGAAGCCGGTTGGGTGGCGCATGACCCATAACAGACCCTGAATAGCTGAGGAGGGCCCGGGACAGGTGGTGAGGGGAACCGGGGGCCTGAAGTGGCACAGACGAGCAGCAGTGGGGACCTGGGTGTTGAGCGGGGCCAGCTGGAGCGGCGTTGGTCATGAATTGGATAGCCGGAGAGCAGGTGCGGGGCACTTGTGATAGTGGTAGTGGCCCCGGGGGAACAGGTGACCCCGTACGACAGCGGGATGAAGCCGAAGTCGAGACAGGAGGAGGAGATTCGGCAGGAAGACGGCCATGCCGCCAGTACTGACCCTCCCTGAGGGAATGACGCAGGATCAATGGCTGAATAAACGCCTTGACAGTATTCTGGAGGCCATAGCGGCGACAAAGGAATCATTACACCAAGACATAGCACAGGTCGCAACGGGATTGGGGCTCCTGAGAGCGGATCACTCCAAATTGGCGTACAGGGTGAAGGAAAACAAACTGATGCTTCAGGATCTGAAACCGGCTGTAGTGACTGCAGAACACAAACTGGATGATGTGCTGGTCCGCCTGGCAACCGTTGAAAAGAGAGCAGATGACTCTGAAAGCCGCAATCGGCGTAACAACGTCCGGTGGTGGGTCTGCCCGAAAAATTGGAGGGGGCTGACATGCTCGCCTATATGGAGAACTGGTCCAAAACGGTTGTTGCCCCGGAGGGCCTGTCCCCCTTCTTTTCCCTTGAGAGGGCGCACAGGGTCCCAGCCAAGCCGCCCTTGCCGGGTCGCCCTCCCCGGCCAGTAGTAGTCAAAGTCCTACACTTTAAAGACAGAGATCTGCTGATTCAAAGAGCACGCTTGGCAGGGCCTTTCCAGGTTACGATATTTCCGGATTACACACAGGAAGTTCAAAAGCGCAGAGCCTCTTATTTAACCATGAAGAAGGAACTTAGAGACGAAGGGATTCAATATTCTCTGCTTTTCCCGGCCAAGTTGAGAATCATCATGGATGGGTCGACACACTTCTTTCTAACACCTGAGGAGGCCTGGACTTGGCTTGAATCGTATAGAGCTGGCACGGATTGTAGAGGCAGAGGAGAACGCGGAAAGCCAAAACCGATGCAGATGCGCAAGTCACAACGCCTCCGAAAATGCAATAAAACTCAGCGGACGCAGCAGAGCGACCAAATGGCTGCCGACAAACGGGGAGCTTTGGCGGCAACGGCGGTGATAACAGGCTCACAACGAGGTGGATCGACGGTGGGATCGGAATCCGAAAATGAAGGGGGGAAGTCAGGCACAGAACTTTCGGATGCGGACAGTACCAGAGACCCGGTGGTTACCCCCCAAACGGCGGATGGAATCTTGGGCGAATAACCCCTCCAGGGAAATGCGTCTTGTGCACATGTCCTAGCAGAACTGATGTCATTGGTGAACCTTGGGACTACAGGTACTGTGGCGAACTACCGCATGGGATCAAGGGGCTAGGGGTGGGGGCGAGTCCTGCCGCCCGTTGGCCATGAACCACCCTCCTATTGCCCTTAAGGCTATCTGTAGTGGCTACTACAGAGTAGTATTTGATTTGATTTGATTTTGATTTGATTTGTGGTTTTGTATAGCGCTCGTATGCCCGTGGGCGTCTTGCCGCTTATTGTGAGTATTGTTGTTGAAGTTTGGATGGGGGCTAATATTGTAGTGTTGGGTCCTGTTCTGGGGGGGAGGGTCTGGGGTGTTTTGCGGGGTGTTGTGTTCAGGGGACAAGGCTGTAATCGTGTGGGCATGCAAGGACTACAGATAGGGGGGCTGGGAGACAGCTGTAATGGGGACATTACCTAATTTGAAGTGTCTCACATGGAACGTCCGGGGACTACGGACCATGTCAAGACGCCATAAGGTGCATGCGTATCTGGTGAGACGTGGGGTTCATATAGCGCTGCTTCAAGAGACCGATCTTACCAAACAGGAGTGTACTGCCTTGCAGAAGAGGTGGCGGGGCCAGGTGTTTGGCACGACCTACTCTGCGTTTGCCATGGGGGTCTTGATATGGGTGAGGGCGGGAGTCCCTTTCCAGGCCGCGAACCAGGTGGTGGATCCAGAGGGTAGGTATGTAGGAGTAGAGGGGAGACTGTTTGACCGTGATGTAACACTTTGCAGTATTTATGCCCCGAACATAGATCAGGCCCGCTTCCTGGATGGACTGTCGGGCTCATTAACACACTTTCGGGCGGGACAGGTGATACTGGGGGGGGGGGATTTCAATTCCATTACAGACATTTCATTAGATAGATCGCATCCACCGCTGACTAATTCCCCGGTTCGTAGGCTTGCTAAGCAGAGGATGGAATGGCAAGAAAGGTGGGGCCTCATTGATATATGGCGGGGGCATCACCCCAACGATAGGGATTACTCCTTCTTTTCTTCAATCCACGAACTACATGTTCGAATCGATACCATCTTATGTAGTGGTTCGATAGCTGCCCTAATGACGCACTCAGAATACTTAACTAGGACCATATCCGATTATAACCCCCAGCTGGTGTGTGCTCAGTGGCAACGGGTGAGGTCGGCGGCCACCACATGGCGACTGCGACCGGAGACTCTAAAGGACCAGGTTTTCAGTGCTGACATCTGTGAAGGTATTGAGCGCTATTTTATTGAGAATGGAGGGACGGCTACCACTAGATCGGTGGAATGGGATGCGTTTAAAGTGGTGGTGAGAGGCCTGTGTATTGGTAGATTCTCAGGTGAACAATCAGTAGTCCTTGCTGACGTAGACAAAGCGGAGGGTGCATTGAGGGACTTGGAGCAGCGGAGGCCGGAGCGGCCGACACTGCATACACGGCTAATGGAGGCGAAGGAGCTGGTTGCAGCCGAAACGGAACGACTACGGAGCTATGATTATAGACTGTACACTATGAAGTTGCATGCTGAAGGGGACAAGGTGGGCACGTTGTTGGCGAAATTGGCGAACCCGGTGCCCAGGGGTTGCCCGGTCATGGACGTGCATGAGGCGACGGGAGAGATGATCTATTCCCAGGAAGCAGTCATCTCACGCTTCTTGAGTTACTACACGAACCTCTATCGGAGTCAACTGGTGGCTGAGATTTCCGACATAGAGGAATATCTGGCGGAGATTCGGCTCCCATTGTTAGATGAGGACAGCGCTGAAGATCTGGGTCGCGCCATAACGTTGCCTGAAATTCGGGGGGCTATCAAGCAGATGGCTAGGAACAAGACTCCGGGAGTAGACGGCCTGCCAATCGAATTTTATGCAAAATATGTTGACATATTGGCGCCCCACTTGTTAGAGGTCTCTGCCGAGGCTGTGGAGTTGGGGTGCCTGCCTTCGGCGATGAGGGAGGCGTTGGTCGTCCCGCTGCTGAAGCCCGGAAGGGAGGGTAACGATGTGACCTCTTATAGGCCATTGTCCATGCTGACAGTGGACTATAAAATTTTGAGCCGAATTTTGGCCACCAGACTGTCGCCACACATGACCACGCTGATCCATGAAGATCAAGCCGGTTTTATCCCATCCAGAAACACCTCGACTAATATCCGCCGTCTTCTACGGGTACTGGGGAGCAGCCTGACCCCGGAACAGATGCCGGCGGTGCTGTCCATAGATATCGAAAAGGCTTTTGATAGCCTGGAATGGGAGTACCTTGATAAGGTACTGGAGAAGTTCAGATTAGGCGAGCAATTTGGGCACTGGACGAAGGTTCTTTACTCCTCAGCGACCGCCAGGGCTAGATTGGGATCTGTAATATCTTCTGAATACCCGGTACGGAGAGGGACGAGACAGGGGTGTTCGCTCTCCCCCTTGCTGATTGCGCTGGCAGTTGAGCCCCTGGCGGCCCAAGCTAGGGCAGGAATGGCATATAATGGTCTTCTATGCGGCGGGATCCCGCACTACATCTCCCTATATGCGGATGATTTGCTGTTGTTCCTAGAAGACACAGCAGCGGCACTGGAGGGAGCGGTCGGAATGTTGTCGCACTTTGGACAACTATCGGGCCTTAGAGTTAACTGGAGCAAAACGTGCATTTTCCCGATACAAGCGGACATGCCCCGACCACAACTGGCAGAGGACGTTATCTCGGAACGATCGTGTTTCACCTACCTGGGGATCCGCATTTACCATGACGCTGACAGCATATTAGAGGGGAATGTAGGGCGTTGTATAAGAGCCCTGAAGGGCTGTATGGCCTTTTGGGCAACTCTCCCCCTCTCGGTGCAGGGCAGGGTGGCGCTGCTTAAGATGGTGGCTTTGCCTCGGCTGCTTTACTATTTCCGCACGCTGCCAATATGGATCCCTCAACGGATATTTAAAGAATTGCACACGCTGACGACGGATTTCTTGTGGGGACATGGGAGGCGCCGGGTAGTACTGAACACGCTGATGCGACCTAAAGCAGAGGGGGGACTGGCGGTTCCCAATTTTGAGTTATACTATTTAGCAGCGCAACTGCAGATCCTTACACAGAATGTTGCGAGGGAGTTTAGAGGCCCAATCCAGTCCAGAGGGGCGGGGATGCAGAAGCATATTCTATCTTATATTGTCATACAACAGAAGCTTGAGTTACGAGACTTAGCTCTGGAGGAGAAGACCTTTTGATTATGTTGGAATAAAAGTCAGAAAAGACCGGGGGTGGCACACCCCTATGCGCTGGAGCTCCCTCTGGGTATGTTGACGGTGCTGCCACATGGCGGGGATTGGTCACCACTAATGGACTGGGAGGAATTGGGACTTCATATGATAGGCGATCTGTATGCTGATGGCGAGTTACTGCCATTCAGGGTGATTCAGGATCAATTCGGCCTTCCAGATGGAAGTTTCCTGTTGCACGTGCGGTGACAGCGGCGATACGGAGCCACTGGAAAGCTGGGCAGTCGGAGCCCCACACAACCATGGCCTGCCAGTATGTGGTTATGGCGGCGGGCACATTTAAGGCGGTTACCTGCCTGCACTCTCGGATGTTGCACGAAGGTTTAGAACCCCTCACAGCTCTGAAGCAGAAATGGGAGGCGAGTGTAGGGAAGCCCATACCTGACACGACATGGGATCACATTTTGAGGAGGACATGGAAGGGGACTAGAAATGCTCGGTTGCAGCAGGTACACTTTTTTGTAATACATCGAGCATACCTGACCCCGGGGAAGATCCGGAGGCTTTTCCATGTCAGGACGCAGCATGTCCCAGATGCCTGACGCCGGATGTGGAATTTGACCATATGTTATGGGACTGTTTAAAAACTGAGGTTGTACTGGTCAGAGGTGGGGATGCTCCTTAATGTAATTACCGATCGACAGGTGGAGTATGGCATGGCGACGTGTCTGTTGCTCTGGTTTCCTCACACGGCTAAAACAAAAATCATGAGTAAATTCATTGATTTGGGACTTTTTTTGACCCAGAGGGACATCACCTGGCACTGGAAATCGAAGGAGGGCCCTTCTCACAGGAGATGGACGAATGAACTGCAGAAATGGGCTCGAAGTGAGGGTGTGGTTGGGCTCCGATAGGCCACCCGCACGGCAAATGAGAAGAGCTTGGAGATGGCAATGGGCTTGGGAGGCATTGGTGCAGGCGCTAAAGGACTATCTGATCGAGGACGAGGAATAGGGGGGGACACCACGGTAAACAGTTCCATGAGACACGGCAGCAAATGTGTACTGATTCCCCAGACCTCTTCTGATTATGATTCTGTACACGTGGATTCAGCCCACACCAGCAGCAGTTGGGGGGAGGGACGTGGGTGGGAGGGTTAGTTGGGGTTCTTTCATCATATATAGGGGGGCAAGGCGGAGACCAAAATCAAGCGTAGACCCTTACGATGAGCATCCGAGGAGTATGTTCCCTGATCAGAGGTTAGGCGAATAAGTGTAGTTTATTGGGACATCCTAAGGAGGGAGGTTAGTTGGGTGATTGAGAACAACTGAGTCGCGTTTGTGATGACATTATTCGATTCCCTATTGGAGCTCATATTTGGATGATTGTTGTGAGGGTCGGGTGGGGAACTCTAGAAAAGCGGATGTGAGATCACCTTGCCAACTGGATGCAAATTGCTCTTCCTTTCTCTTGGATACCTCTGGCATTTTTGTAGCTGACGCCACCCGGCCTCCGGGATGTGGGCTAAATGGCTGTGTGCTGCCTAACTAATGTTATGTGGATTATAGTTGTCAGAGGCGAAAATGTCGGGATAATTGATTGTATTTTTTTTTTCTGATTCTGCAATAAAAACATATTTAAAAAAATAAATACATCATTATTTAATTTATAGCCAAAAACAAAAGAATATGAATTCACTTCTTGTAGAAAGGCAGGGGGGGAAGACTGGGGATTTGAAATAAATAATAAGATGCCGTCCGCTTATGCTGCCAATTTCACTTGTAATGTATAAGATTTAAAGCAATGAATTTCCTGATTTGGACATATTTTAGATAGGAAGGGTTCTAAAGCTAACTTAAAAAGAAAAGGAGATGGGGTACAAGTTCAACCAATACTCATTAAAGAGGTAAAAGAGCAAGTAAATTTGGGATCAAGAAGTAGAAGGTTGTTAAAGCGCCAACGATTAGGTAGATTGGGTTTATTAAAAATATTTAATAGAAAGGAAATTGGAGCATGGTCTGAAATTAAAGAACCAATGTCAGCAGATTGTAAGGACTGAAATATTATGAGAAATAAAAAAATCATCAATATGTGACTGGGTCCGATGCACCAGTGAAAAATAAGTATATTCTTTTGTGGTGGGGTGGCAAAGTCACCGAGCATCTAATAATTTCTGTTGCCTTATAGTTAGCACAAAAAGTTTGTTGGTTTTATTCTGTGTGAAGGAGGCTAGGAAACTGCGATCAATAAGGGGATATATAATCTGATTACAATCTCCTGCCAGGATGAAATTATCATGGGGATGTTGTAGAAGATTTTTCGTGAGGTTAGTCCAAAATAAAGAATCGCCTGTGGTTGGAGCATAAATATTAAATAGGGAGACTGGGGTCTTTCCAATCATCAATTCAGTAAACAACCATCAACCTACATCATCAGATTCTTGGGAAACTAGTTAAACACTTAAAGATTTACGACAGAATGTAGCGACTTCCTTTCTATTACCATCTCCTGGGGAGAAGAAGACAGAATTTACCCAATCTGTTTTTAATTTTAAAGATTCTTTTTTCGTGAGGTGGGTTTCTTTTAATAGAGCTAAGTCTGCTCCTAGCTTAAATAAATGTGTTAGGAGTAGGACACGTTGTCTTTTAATGGGGGAATTTAAGCCTTGTACATTCCATGAAATAATTTCCAATGACATAAGAACTTCAATGTGAGAAGGAAGTAAATTACAATATACATATGATAAGGATAACACAATGCATACCATGTAACTCCGAACAAAAACATAAATATCGTAAAAATTGCTTGGAAGACTATAGTATCATAATAAAGAAGATAGGAAAACCAGAGGAAGGGCTAAAGAAAGATATAAAAAGGGAACCGAAAGAAATAGATAGTCAAGGAGAGGAAAGAGAAGCAAGAATAGGAACAAAAATAGAGAAAACCAAAAAAAAACCCATACCTAGAAAACTCAAAAAAAGGTGGAGGGGAGAAACCACATGACAGGGTGGCATATCCAAACTCCGTAGATGAGACACATGAGCCACCACAATAAACGAGATGTGAAACAATCACAATCACAGATAATGGGTATGAGAAAGTGCCATCTTTCTAGCATAGCATGCCCCCACTTTTTGTTGAATTGCTGATGTGCTTTGACTGAGTGTGCCCTGGGCTACTGCTAATCAGGTCCCCAGGGCCTGTGTTCCTTCCCTAAAACTATGTTGAACTAAACCCCCATTGGCATCTCTGGCCACCTGTCAGCCCCTGGTAAATCGTACCCTAGGTACCCAGGGCATTGTGACCAGAGAAGACCCCTAAGGGCTGCAGCACTTATTGTGCCACCCTTAGGGGCCCTGCACCCTGGCACTCACACACTCTGCCTTTGCAGGATAATTGTCCTGGTGCAGAACTAAACAAAGAGTCGACAAGGCACACATCCCTGTGTGCCATGCCCACAAACAAACTGCCCTGGCATGCATCAGTCACCCCTCTAGCTGGGTGCACTACGCCTGTGGTGAGGGCACAGGTGCATGAGCCCTGTGCCCCTACAGTACCCAGGGCCATTCCTGGGCACTGTAAGTGCAGTGACGCCATTAAGAGTATATGGTGTTGGTAGGTTGTCATTACGAACTCCACACCACCATAATGGTTACACTGAAGACTGGGAAGTTTGATATCAAACTTCTCAGCACATTGAACCCACACTGATGCCAGTGTGGGATATAATGTAAAATGCACTACCGAGGGCATCTTAGAGATGCCCCCTGAAACCTAACCTACAATCAAGTCTTGTCTGAGAGGATGCATAGACTGCCCCACAGCAGACATGTTGCTGGACCCCTAGGTAGAGAGCCCTCCGCTCTCTTGGGCCTGCAACAATGCACATCCTGGGCGAGGTGCTAGGTCTCCTCCCCCAGGATGGGCAGGGGAAGGTCCAAAGGCATGCCACCTTTGTGAGCTTCTCCAGGCCACCTGCTGTACTCAGCAACAACTGGCCCCCACCGGTTCTGACCCCCACTCTGGTGGGAATACTGGCGGGAAACCCTATGTAAGGAAAGGGGGTATGCCAGCCTGTGCCAACTCCACCCCTCAGGTGGGAGAGGCGAGGTGAAGCACAACTCTGGGCTCCGGCCATCTTGATGATCGGGAGCCCTGCCCAATCAGAGATAGGCTCTTGCCCCCCTCCCACAGGAGAGGAGCTGGATAGGGGGTGTACTCACCTTAGGACAGGGACCTATTGGTCCCTGCCCTTACCCTACCTGTACCTCCCCTAAATTTAGTATTTAGGGGCACTCTGAACCTTCCTTCCTCAGATCCTGATTTGAAAACAAGAAAGAAAATCAAGAAGAAGAAGACCTGCCATGCAGCTGCTAACAAGAGGATGACACCAACTGACTTGGCCCCAGCCCTACAGGCCTGTTGATCCTTGAACCTGCTCCTGCTAAATCCCGGCGTCTCATGCAGACAGCAACCTTGAAAACCTGCCTGCCTTGAACCTCTTAAATACTGGGACTCCCATGAGCAATGGTTCTGCTCAAACAGCAATACCCCTGGTGCCAACCAGGAACCGCAAATCCAGCACACTCTGCACCCGCCGAGCCCGGCCTGTGCCTGAGTGGAAAAAGACCTTGAGGACGTCCCCCCAGCAATTTAGATCTGGAATCCAGTGCCCAAGGACCCTCCTTGGCGACCCAGACAACACCTGCAGCCTCACAGCCAGGGACCCCTCCAACCGCGACCAGTAGAGGGTATGTCAAAAGACACCCCTGAACCCGGCACCCCACGGCCCCCTGTGCCCAACTCCTGGGTGCCTACCTATCCTCCAAGATCACAACTTACCTCTCGAAGTGTTGGTCGCTCCTGATAAATCTCCAACCCTGAACCTGCAGCCTTTGTTCATCTTCCAAGATCTCTATTGAATAACATTGAGCGCCCAACTGCTCAAAAGCACCCTGCACCCAGCCGCCTGAGTGCCCCTGGCAGTGCAACCTTTGTCCTAATCTACTCCCCCGTTTGCCCTGAGCAAGTGACCAGGAGCCCAGCTCCCACAGCCGCGTGGCCTGCTTGCCAGCAGCCACCAACCGAAGGCCCCCTGCCTCTCTTTGGATAACATTGGGCCTAACTACCTCTGCACCCGGCTGCCCCTGTGCCGCTCAGGCTGTACCAACTATAACTACCTGACCCTGGGAGACCCCTGAGTCTATGCCCAGAACCTTAACTCTGCCAGTCGAGTACTTAACCAAAAGCTGATAACTCACTTTTCTTCCATAGGGTAAAATTGACTGGTTTCACTTGGATATTCTTCTAAGTGTGGAGTTTTGAAACTTTAAAATATTCATCTAAAATCAGCCGAACAACGAATTCCGATTTACTCACCTGTTATAAGGAGAGAACCCAGTGCTGCATCTTTTAGTCCAGCACTGACTCTGAAAAGTAATTTTAACCGTACTTACCAGTAACTTGAATTTCCTTTCATAGAAATCAATTGTATTGTTTTCACCAGAAAAGTTTCTATGTCGATTTTCAAAAACTACAAATATTCCTTAAAAAGCGCCTGTATGACTTAAACGCATTCTTTCAATTGTTTAGAGGAGATGCATCAGGGCTGGATCTAGGATCTAACCCTGAGTAAGAAAAAGTAACGATAACACTACTTACCTGCTAAGTGAATTTACTCCCATGGGATAACATTGGTGATTCTATGTGAAAAAGTTTCCAAGTGTCAACTTTTAAAATACAATAATATTCCTTAAAAATCACTACTGTAACCAAAACACATTTACTTAACTGTTTACAGGAGATGTCCCAGGACTGAATCTAGGATCCAGTCCTGTGGTTAGAAAAGTAATCCAAAAAGTAACTAATTGCATTTATCTAGAAATTCCCATTGAGCTCAATGTTGCATTGTGTTTGAAATTGTGTTGCCTATTGCAACAACTGTAACTATTGTAATCGAAAAGTCTATTGCCTATTTGAAAAGTATTTAACTAAAGTAACTCATTCTGAGAAAGTATATTTTGACACCTTGTGGTTCTAAAATAAAACAACTATATATTTTGATACAAAACAATTGGCCTAGAGTTCAGTTCTTGAGTGTGTGAGACCATTTGTTGACTGAGTGTGTACAACAAATGCTTTACACTGTCCTCTGACACTGCCTTACTGCTCGACCAAGCTACCACTTTAGAGAGAAAGGGTATATCTAACTTTAGCCTCTGCCAAACCTCTGGGGACTGTGGACTCTGTACACACTGTACCTTACTTTGGTCCAGTATATACAGAGCCACTTTCCTACAATAGGATATCTAAAAGGGGTGGAACGGAGGAGGTATATCAACTTTAAATATCAACAACGATATCAAGGATAAAACATCAGAAAATTACATGAACAATGCAACAACACATTCTGTGACACTAAAGGAAAAGCATTTCTGAATTTCAACAAGATCCTGAAATATTAACTTGAGTCGGAGGTTGAAGATCTCGAAGTGTCCATGTTTTCAATCTTGCAAGAGTTTAAAAAGCTTCTCAATTTACTGGGTTCTTCGTAGGTATTCGTCTTGTTTCTGTTGGAAAAGACAATAGCAGGCTCCCAAAGAACGAAGATCCAGTCTTATGCTCAGGAATTCCTTGCGTCTATCAGCCGTGCTCTTGGCGTAGTCCTGGGACAAAAACAAAGCGTGACCAGACCAGGAGGTACAATTAATTGATTTTACCACTGAGAGGACATTGAGTAGGTCCGTATACTCAAAAAAATACAGGATAACACCTTTTGGACGCCTTGGAGTAGAACCTGCAGCAGGTAAATGACCTAGTCGGTGAGCACGTTGAATATTTAGAGAGGAGTTTTCAGGAAGTTTTAACAGCTCTGGGAGAAAATTCTTGAAGAAAGTGATAGGGTCGGGCCCTTCCACATTTTCCGGCAAGTCAAAAATTCGTAGATTATTTCTTCTGTTCCTCTTTTCCAATTCATCTACTTGTTTTTGTAGAAATGAAACTTGAGCCTGAAGAGAGTTGACTTTATTCTCTGTTTCACCCAAAAAAGAGATGTTGTGTTCCACTGCCACCAAACGTACGTACATTTGGGACCATCTTTTGGTAAAGTGTTGCGGAGGTAATGACAGGTAAATCTGATTTACACTGCCAATTGGTTGAGGTGCCTGTACGTTGTATTATTGTAGGTGCACAGACATAATATCGAGTCCAAAATATCGTTTGGACATAATATCGAGTAAATAATATAGACTGGACAAAATAACGACTGGACAGAATATCGACTACAAAAATATCGTTTTTAAGGTAAGTGAAGTAATATCGACTGTATAAAATATAGATAGCAAAAATATTGAATATTTAATAATATATAATATTTTATATTGTATTTTTATGTAATAATATGTGTGAAAAGTGTGTATTAATGTTATAAATCATTTTATTAAATGAATTTTGTTTTTATAATAATTGCGTAATGCAATTCTGTAGCGGGTTGTGGGTTTATAGGGGAATAGGGTGGGAAGTAATTTAATTATAATTAATTAAATATGTAAATTAATTAATTGATATTAATTTAAAATTAATTGATAATTAATTTATATGTGTTAATTAATTTAATAGTAATTGCAAAATAATTAAGAATAATTGATTAATTGGTAAATGTGTAAATTTGACTAATTTAATGCAGTAGCGGGTTGTGGGATTATAGGGGAATAGGGTGGGAAGTAATTTAATTATAATTAATTAAATATGTAAATTAATTAATTGATATTAATTTAAAATTAATTGATAATTAATTTATATGTGTTAATTAATTTAATAGTAATTGCAAAATAATTAATAATAATTGATTAATTGGTAAATTTGAAAATTTTACTAATTTAATGCAGTAACGGGTTGTGGGATTATAGGGGAATAGGGTGGAAAGTAATTTAATTAATAATAATTAAATATGTTAATATATTTATTGATAGTAATTAGTAAATAATTGATAATTAATTTATATGTGTTAATAAATTTAATAGTAATGGTTAATAATTTTATATTAATTGATTAATTGGTTAATATGTTATTTTTACTAATTTAATTTTTACAACTACGCTTTCCAACGCTTTCCTTACTGTTGCATCCAATGGAGTTGGAATAGTAATTTAACCCCTATGCTATCCAACGCTTTCCCTACTATTGCACCCACTGGAGTGGGAATAGTAATTTTAACCCCTACGCTATCCAACACTTTCCCTACTGTTGCACCCACTGGAGTGGGAATAGTAATTTTTACCCCAACGCTATCCAACGCTTTCCCTACTGTTGCACCCACTGGAGTGGGAATAGTAATTTTAACCCCTACGCTATCCAACGCTTTCCCTACTGTTGCACCCACTGGAGTGGGAATAGTAATTTTAACCCCTACGCTATCCAACGCTTTCCCTACTGTTGCACCCACTGGAGTTGGAATAGTAATTTTAACCCCTACGCTATCCAACGCTTTCCCTACTGTTGCACCCACTGGAGTGGGAATAGTAATTTTAACCCCTACGCTATCCAACTCTTTCCCTACTGTTGCACCCACTGGAGTGGGAATAGTAATTTTAACCTATACGCTATCCAACGCTTTCCCTACTGTTGCACCCACTGGAGTTGGAATAGTAATTTTAACCCCTACGCTATCCAACGCTTTCTCTACTGTTGCACCCACTGGAGTGGGAATAGTAATTTTAACCCCTACGCTATCCAACACTTTCCCTACTGTTGCACCCACTGGAGTGGGAATAGTAATTTAAACCCCTACGCTAATCAACGCTTTCCCTACTGTTGCACTATTTGGAGTGGGATTAGTAATTTTAACCCCTACGCTATCCAACGCTTTCCCTACTGTTGCACCCACTGGAGTGGGAATAGTAATTTTAACCCCTACGCTATCCAACACTTTCCCTACTGTTGCACTCACTGGAGTGGGAATAGTAATTTAAACCCCTACGCTATCCAACGCTTTCCCTACTGTTGCACTATTTGGAGTGGGAATAGTAATTTTAACCCCTACGCTATCCAACGCTTTCCCTACCGTTGCACCCACTGGAGTGGGAATAGTAATTTTTACTCTATTGTTATTGTATGTTAATAATATTGGCTATTATTTGATTATATTTTGTTACTATATATATATGTTTTAAGAAAAATGATAAAAAAATTTTTTTTTGTACTTTCAATAATTATTTAATTATCATTAGTTAATTTAACCACATGGCTGCTGCGGGGATTTTTGCCCTGTGCTGCAAATTGCCATTTTGCTGTTTCCATGACGAGCTCAGCTCGTCATCAGCACACGACACCCGTGGGTGATGACGAGCTGAGCTCGTCATCAGCAGCGAAAGGGTTAAGTATTCTTAAGTATATTTTAGTACTTAGTTTTTAATATTAATTTAATTTAATAGTGTTTTTAGTAAAGTCGATATTTTTTACAACTATATTTTTGTTAACGATATTTTAAACTCGATATTTTTGTACCTACCTGTTTGTAGATAGAAACTCGATATTTTGTCAATCAATATTTTTGACACGATATTCTTGCAGGTCGATATTTTGGAATTCGATATTATTTCAGTGATCCATTATTGTATGGTTATTTTCCTAATTAAATTGAAAATAAAAATGTTTTTTGTTCAAAACTAAGTTAATCAGAGGCTAAGAATCGTATCTTGATATTATAACTTAGGCTGAAACTTGGAGGAAGATATACTTAAAATTCCGGCTTGCAGTTCCGCTAATAAATGCACACACTTCAAAATGGGACCCAAGTTAGGACAATATCGGCACGCGCATTTGCAAGTTTGGAGATGGTGGAAACAATCAGCCACTACATGATATTTTGCACAAAAACACTAGCACTGAAAAAGTGCACGCTCAACCCACATTCTAAACAAAACAGTTTTAAAAACAACACGGCCCTGATGAAGCTAAGCCACCCGCCAGATGTGGCCTTGATTTTTCTTACTATCACAGTCTACATATCCTCAGCACGGTGGCTTACTAGGCATGTGTCTAGTCACTCTCCAAAATGTACACCTTGTGACCTTATTATTATTAAAAACATGTATCATATCTCTCTTTCGCTCTATATTAGTTTTTATTCAACACAAATTCCATATGATATAACTTAAATGATTGTTTGCTTGTTTTTAATTACATGTCTTTAGCTAAACTAATAAAGTAAAGAGAAAATGACACGTGTGTTGTTGTGTATCTAAGAGGCAATGTGGGAAAGTGAGCCATGGCAGAAGAGGGTGTGTAATGGCTGGATTTTCTGAGTAGGTGGGATCAGCCCCCAGGGGCCCCTCCAACCCAGCCAGAACGTACTCACCTTCCCTCCTCAGGACCACCTATCCAGGCACCTGGTACCTACCTGAGGATGGGGAACTCGCAATATACAAGCTCATATTATTAAGAACACCACTAAATCTATAGGGATACTAAGAATACTCACTGATTACTAGGGATATCCATACCCTACACCACACTTATTCACATCAGTTGGTCTCGCGGCCACCCTGACCCAGACCGTTCTACCCTAGGGCAGATATGACACACAATCCGGTGCGTCTACACACGGGCCTGCAGAACCCAATGCTCCCTTTTCCAAACTGTTCGCAATCCTGCGAAACTACACACTAGTTCGACTACCTAGTGCTCTCATTTACTCAAGCCACAATCCAGTGGGTATACACACTGATCTCATACTCAGTGCTCTCACTAACGCCGCATATCAACGACGACCACATTCCTATGAACACCTATACATATATATATATATATATATTGGGAAGTCTCTTCACTAAGGGTCTGCTACTACAATAATATTATGGGATGGTGTACTAACTTAGTCCCTTGGTTGCAAGTCTCCTCTCTCCCTCACTATTACTTACCTGATCAGGGGTAGCATCTGTTCAAACAGTAATACTTACCAGGAGTGATTACCCTCACTGTATGGGGATAAAGATATACACACTATGTGACTGAGTTATTTCTTGATTTAAGCGCTCCTACCCCCCTTTTTGATCCATCAGTGGCTCAACAGCAACTGGCTTGAAGCCAGGATAACTTTATCATAAAAGAACTCATGCACACTAATTCACTAATTAATGGGGTCATTTATTATTAGTACAATATAAACCTTTACACAGATCTGACAAAGACTATAGGTAGAACACACCGCTTGAAAGAGAAGGATTAAACATAACAGGAACACTCCGCTGAAAGGGAAAAGATTAGACATAAAGTGTAAGTGTAACTAATTCAGACTACCTCACCTATTAGAAGGAAGATTTCTCTCTCTGCCTCTGGTGGGATTAGGGCTCTCTCTCTGCCTCTGGTGGGATTAGGGCTCTCTCTGTCTCTCCCTCCTTCACCACATCACCACGCCTCTGGTTCAGTTGCTCCAGCTGACAGCCTTCTTTGATGCACTCTGCACTGCTTTCTCTCTCCTCATCTTCAGCAATCGTCTGCCTTCTTTCTCCATTCAAGAACTGCACTCTATTTTGCAGCTCCAGCAGACATCCTCTCTCTCTCTGCAAGCTGTTCTGAGCTCCAAGCTGTTCTGAGCTCCCAGCAGTTCTGTGCTCCAAGCTGTTCTGAGCACCACGCTGAACTGCACACCACGCTGGACTGACCTCCAAACTGAACTGAACACCAAACTGAACTGAACTGAACACTCCTCCTCTCCTGTAGCTCACTAATATGGAAGCTTGTCCTTTCATGGAAAGCTACGGCCAGTAACCTGCCGCCCACCAAATTCTTGTACCTCCCCGTACCAAGGACACGTTCCCAGCTGGCCAGCCTGAAGTTGTGTCTTCGGAGTGGAGAAAAATACATTCCTTCGATAAGGGCCAGCCTGAACCGGTTCTCTCCAAGCGAACAACAGCCTTAACTATAAACTTTGCCTTTGCCCTGAAAAGCCTCTCAGCTTCATCAAGATGGAGTCCCTCTAGCTCTAGGCCTGTAGGCCTGAAAGGGGTGAAATGCTCCTTAGCTCTGTCAGAATACCTACATAAACCATCTAATATGTCAAAGCCAATAGGCAATAGACAGGTGAAAGTCAAGAATAAAGGCATATTAAGCAGCTATCCTCTTCTAGATCTGGAAAAAAGGGCTTAAAAGGGCCAACACAGGCTAAGAATACCTATACTAGATGCGAGCAAGATTAATGATCTATATCACTGCTAAACAAAGCCCAAAACTCTGCCATTACATTGCACCCCTAGATCCTTATCTTGCGAGCATCAATAAACAACAACAACCATCTAAACAAACATCAACATAATCTATCCAACATAGGCTAAAAATACCTATCCTAGATGTGAGCAAGATTAAGATCTATATCACTGCTAAATATCTCTGCCATCCACCCTTAGATCCTCATCTTGCGAACATCTTATAAACAATAACATCTACATAAACAAACATCAACACAATCTATCAACAAATCAAAACCTAAAAAACTTCCTAAAAACAATGACAACTCAAGGAAATTCCACCTGAAACTCAATTGTAGGGAATACAAACCTAAAAACAAATCAAAGCACCCTTGACTTGAATGCTGAAATTGGATCTGATAACAAAAAAACTAACCAAAGCATCCTCAAACTAAATGTGCCTCAACTTCTAATGATAACTGGTGAAATCTAGTGATGTAGGGACTTATGTGTTGAATGAAAACAGCAGGGGGCCTAAATGGGGCCTACTTCGGACAACTTAAGCCTAAATGAGGCCTACCTACTATTGTCAACTTAAGAACTAAATGTGTTTCAACTCCTAATGAGAAAACAAGAAAGGGCCTAAATGAGCCCTACGTACTATAGGCAACTTAAGCTAATGATGACTCATGAAACTATTGGTGTAGGGGCTTGTTTGTGGGATGAAAATAACAATAGGCCTAAATGAGGCCTACCTACTGACATATGTCAATTTAAAGTGAAATTCGAGAAGTACTGTTTCAAGGTCTGGGCAAACATTAATACATAATCATACTAAAAGACACACCACCCAGAACAATTCAAAGTTTAAGGTAACCACCCTTTGATCAATCAAGGTGAAAATGTAAGAACAGTAAAACAACCCCATTTCTACAAGATAGCTGGTGTAACATCAAGCTTTTAAATCACACTGTGGAACACATGTGTGAACCACCATTCAAAAAAAAAAAAAGGTCCTTCATTGGCAAAAACTGTTTTGAAGAAAACAGAAAAACTATAATAGGTGACATGTTTTTTTTTTTTGCTTTAAAAGTGGGGCCTGCTTGTCCAAGGGATTATTCATCAAATCCTTTTAAAATACTGTAACAAATAAAACATGTTTGTGGGTTTATTTTTTTTTAAGTGGGGCCTGCTCGTAGTGATGTCAACAAAAAAATGCAGGCTAAGCAATAATGTCCAAATTCTTCAGTGTAGGCCACCACCCTGCATCCTCGGTATCCGGACACTTCCTCCAATGCGGCCATCCATCACCCGGTCTGGTCAGGTCTGGTCTGGTTCCATCATCCAAAAATAATAAACTAAAATAAAAACATGAAAGTAAAAAGCTAAAACAAAAAAAAGAAGTGGAAGGGGGAGGGACCCACGCACAACCACAACTTCAGCAATCCTAGGAACAAGAGAACAAGTATCATTATTCTTGTAAAATAAAATTTTCCATTTAAAAAGCACCCCGGGTGCCTTTCATTATTGAAAAGAAAATATCCTAATTAATTAAAAACATTCAAAATTTAACTTTTAATAACATTAGCAGGGCCTAACATACCCTAATCCTTACTAAGCCAGCCCCTCCCTTCAGAGCAGGAGCCACGCTACAGTATGAAGCTACTTGAAACACTGCCATATGATGAGCCTCTCTAAACCAGCCCCTCCCTTAAATAAACAAGCCATCCGCGGAAGAAAATTGGATTGTAGCCAATCATAACGAACAGGGACGTGATCGAAACTTGCAGAATGAAGGAAAAAAAACTCGTCTGCACAAACCAGCTGGTCTGCCAAGGTCGACAAACAAATACTTTTGCCTGTTCTCATGCCTGATTTGTGCTAACCAACGAAAGCTATCATTTAAAAAAAAAAACAATTCTGTTACAGTGTACTGCCAATTAAAAAAGCTCCAGTTTTTAAAAAGACTTTTGTCCAACTAATTCAGCTAAAGGCAAGACACCTAAAATATGGGCACTTATTTAGAAAGGGGCAACTACCTTTTGCACACAAGATTATACATTCTGCATTTGGGAAAAAAACGAATTAACATGGTCCATTGTCAGCTGCTGAAAAGAGAAATAATTTGTAAAACAACATAAAATGCAGATACATTTCAACATTGTATTTAATTTAAGGTTTTGCTGACACATTTATAAAAGCATACATTTTAATTTACATTTGGGAAAATAATAATGTTACATTTTAACATTTTTTTTCTTTCAAAGGCACATGGTTGCCTTCCACTAATTAAAAGCACATGTTACCATGCACTGTCGGGCAAGATTGATTATTCTCAACCTATCATTATTGCAACCAGCACATTCCTGTCTAGATGGAAACCCCTCACAGAAATAATTAATGAAAACAGCTCCGTAGCGTGCACTCTAACGGGCCATCTTTTTAACATTTCACTCATTTAAAAAAAAAACACAGCTCTCTCCGTAATCCGACTGGTTGATTTATAACCACATCAGTTCCAAGGCAAACCCACACAAATTCGTAGACGCATTTCAAAAAGAATGTGAAATGAACAGAACCCTTTGCAAAGCACAAGATGTTACCTTTCCGTCAAGAAACTGACAAAGCACATAGGCAGACCAAGGAATCAAAAAAAGTCAAAATCAAACCATCAAATAATCCACTGACTTTTATAGTCAGGTCAGATAACCATGCATGTTGACAGCATGTAAAAAATAAAGACTGCCATCTCAACTCAAGATATTAACCCTTTGGCAGCTCAAGCAGAATCATTTCCCAATGTCCATTGATACATGGGAAAATCATGATCACATTTCTTCACGTTTACAGATGACACGTACACATATTTTCAAAAACGTTATCCCCAAGCACCCGAGAGAGATCCAGCTCTCTCCTGCCAAACGTAATGATAACATGCCCTGTCCAAGCCATGACCACATGGCGCTATTCACAAGCCATATTTACAAGACAAACTTTTCACAAACAATATATCCAAGGCGCAATGCACAAGGAACACAGCAGATCAACATGAGAACATGCACCTCACAAGCCACAATAATATGGCGCTATTCACAAGTCATATTTACAAGGAGCTATATTCAAAGAACTTCACAAATCATATTACAATGAACACATTTCACATTGCACAGCATAAGCAAATGCAGCAAGCAATTCAATGGGCAATTTAAAAGCATTTTGTACACACATTTATACAATTGGACCATCACATAGATGTAACTGGCTTCCTCATGTAATGCCATCCTTCAACTTTGACAGTTTAAACACCAAGATGAAAACCATTCCTTCCACCCTGAATAAACCAAATGCCATGATGTAATGCAATCTCCTCACGCTGCAACTGTTCAAGCCCATAGGTCTAACAGGCTACATAAACTGCAACATTACGCCAGATGGAACCAGCGTTCAGGGCACTCCCTCAGAACACATGGGAAACAATCTAAGCACATGGCCAGGCACACAGGCTTCGTAAACTGTCCGACTACGCCAGATGTAATGTCTGGCGCTCAGGGCACTCCCACACAACACATGGGAAACAATCTAAGCACATGGCCAGGCACACAGGCTTCGTAAACTGTCCGACTACGCCAGATGTAATGTCTGGCGCTCAGGGCACTCCCACACAACACATGGGAAACAATCTAAGCACATGGCCAGGCACACAGGCTTCGTAAACTGTCCGACTACGCCAGATGTAATGGCTGGATTTTCTGAGTAGGTGGGATCAGCCCCCAGGGGCCCCTCCAACCCAGCCAGAACGTACTCACCTTCCCTCCTCAGGACCACCTATCCAGGCACCTGGTACCTACCTGAGGATGGGGAACTCGCAATATACAAGCTCATATTATTAAGAACACCACTAAATCTATAGGGATACTAAGAATACTCACTGATTACTAGGGATATCCATACCCTACACCACACTTATTCACATCAGTTGGTCTCGCGGCCACCCTGACCCAGACCGTTCTACCCTAGGGCAGATATGACACACAATCCGGTGCGTCTACACACGGGCCTGCAGAACCCAATGCTCCCTTTTCCAAACTGTTCGCAATCCTGCGAAACTACACACTAGTTCGACTACCTAGTGCTCTCATTTACTCAAGCCACAATCCAGTGGGTATACACACTGATCTCATACTCAGTGCTCTCACTAACGCCGCATATCAACGACGACCACATTCCTATGAACACCTATACATATATATATATATATATATTGGGAAGTCTCTTCACTAAGGGTCTGCTACTACAATAATATTATGGGATGGTGTACTAACTTAGTCCCTTGGTTGCAAGTCTCCTCTCTCCCTCACTATTACTTACCTGATCAGGGGTAGCATCTGTTCAAACAGTAATACTTACCAGGAGTGATTACCCTCACTGTATGGGGATAAAGATATACACACTATGTGACTGAGTTATTTCTTGATTTAAGCGCTCCTACCCCCCTTTTTGATCCATCAGTGGCTCAACAGCAACTGGCTTGAAGCCAGGATAATTTTATCATAAAAGAACTCATGCACACTAATTCACTAATTAATGGGGTCATTTATTATTAGTACAATATAAACCTTTACACAGATCTGACAAAGACTATAGGTAGAACACACCGCTTGAAAGAGAAGGATTAAACATAACAGGAACACTCCGCTGAAAGGGAAAAGATTAGACATAAAGTGTAAGTGTAACTAATTCAGACTACCTCACTTATTAGAAGGAAGATTTCTCTCTCTGCCTCTGGTGGGATTAGGGCTCTCTCTCTGCCTCTGGTGGGATTAGGGCTCTCTCTGTCTCTCCCTCCTTCACCACATCACCACGCCTCTGGTTCAGTTGCTCCAGCTGACAGCCTTCTTTGATGCTCTCTGCACTGCTTTCTCTCTCCTCATCTTCAGCAATCGTCTGCCTTCTTTCTCCATTCAAGAACTGCACTCTATTTTGCAGCTCCAGCAGACATCCTCTCTCTCTCTGCAAGCTGTTCTGAGCTCCAAGCTGTTCTGAGCTCCCAGCAGTTCTGTGCTCCAAGCTGTTCTGAGCACCACGCTGAACTGCACACCACGCTGGACTGACCTCCAAACTGAACTGAACACCAAACTGAACTGAACTGAACACTCCTCCTCTCCTGTAGCTCACTAATATGGAAGCTTGTCCTTTCATGGAAAGCTACGGCCAGTAACCTGCCGCCCACCAAATTCTTGTACCTCCCCGTACCAAGGACACGTTCCCAGCTGGCCAGCCTGAAGTTGTGTCTTCGGAGTGGAGAAAAATACATTCCTTCGATAAGGGCAAGCCTGAACCGGTTCTCTCCAAGCGAACAACAGCCTTAACTATAAACTTTGCCTTTGCCCTGAAAAGCCTCTCAGCTTCATCAAGATGGAGTCCCTCTAGCTCTAGGCCTGTAGGCCTGAAAGGGGTGAAATGCTCCTTAGCTCTGTCAGAATACCTACATAAACCATCTAATATGTCAAAGCCAATAGGCAATAGACAGGTGAAAGTCAAGAATAAAGGCATATTAAGCAGCTATCCTCTTCTAGATCTGGAAAAAAGGGCTTAAAAGGGCCAACACAGGCTAAGAATACCTATACTAGATGCGAGCAAGATTAATGATCTATATCACTGCTAAACAAAGCCAAAAACTCTGCCATTACAGGGTGTCTTAGCTTTTACCACATGTTGTTCGAAAGGATCCTATTATAAAACAGAGGATGGAGTCAATCTGTGTTCTATTGTCTGAAATGCTTCTTCAGAGGACCAAAAGGACTTTTGCAACAATTTTGTAATTGGATTTACAATGGAAAAATCTATATAATGTATCTATATTCACCTGTAAAGCCAGGGAAACAATTGGCCTCTTTTACTGTAGGCAGAGATGGCTATTTATTACATGCGCCAACCTTCTTTGAGTGCATCTCAATTTCCTGAGATGGGATACTAACACCATAGAATTATACTGGAGGTACAAGATAGAAGTATCTGCATAATTTTACAAACACTGAGTTTTCTGAGTGAAGTTAGAATGCATTCACATACCATATGTATTGCTTTAAAATTTACTGACTCTTTTAAGGTATTGCCAATAAAACTCCATACCTGAATGCACCTGACTTGAACTTTATTTCATAGCAGCCCAGATATAGTTGGTGGCCCGGAGGCTAGTTGGTGTGCACCTACAATAAACCGGAGCGCTTAGAACCATGCAAGATCTGGACGCGTGGCTATTCTGTTCAAGGCGGGAACGGTGCCGGAGGGGGTGAAAACTCGGAATACTTCATGTTGTGCTGAACTGCCAGAAAAAGTGCATGCAAAAAAATGCTGCATGCTTCTTCAATTGAGGATTAAAAGCTTTGATGTTTTGTTGGAGAAAGACAGCCCCCCAGCTGGTCAATTCTTAGGGTGTGTGCAGTCCTTTACATGATTTGTGAGAAACAAGGGGTTGTAATCTGGAAGCACAAAATAGTGCAGTTGTTATTTAGGATTAGGATTGCTCTGGATGGTTTAAGAACTATATGGGAGGTGGTCCTGTGGCAGGAGCTCAAGGATGAAGACTGGAGAGAACCCTTGAATATGTACATAGGGTCTCCAGAAATGCCAAACGTAAATAAACCCAATTCAATTATCTTCGCAGGACATACTTGGCACACAATAGAATTAAGAGAAATTTTTAGTACCAACACAGAAACATTCTCTAAATGCAAGCTCCAAGATGGTAGGTTTTTCCATATAATGTATTGAGTACTGCGTACTGAGGCTTTTGCTTGCCCAAAACAAAAAAGAACAGGCAACAGATTTCTTGATTTGGCCATTTATCAGCAAAAAGAGCTAAACCAATGCAATGGAAATCAATATAAATGTTTATTAACATACAGCCCGTGTTGGCAAGGCACAAATTGCCACTCCTGTATAAGAAATATAATAACAACACAAACTGAAATGCCAATATTCAGACATCAGCAGTTCTTCATAATGCTTTGGCATAAAAGCTATTGTAATATGTAAAGCGATAATCACTGAATAATATATTGCACAAACGTCCCTTTAATTATCATGTCATATGCCTCTACCACTCTTACCGGTAGATGCATCAACGTTTTCATTTGCGATTCCTTATTTGCGAAAAATAAGGAATCACAAATAAGGAATCGCAAATGGCAATGCATCAGTTATTTCGCAATTTTATTGAGATTCGGTAAAAATCGCAATTTTTACCGAATCGCAATAAAATTGCGAGTTTCAAATTGCGATTTCGCAATTCCCATTTATTCCTATGGGCCAAAAGGCCCATGGGAATCAATGGGAATTGCGAATTGGCAATTTGGAACTCGCAAAATGTTAATGCATTCCATGGGTGCAGGGGGGGGGTCCAAAGGAACCCCCCCCTGCACCCCTGAAATGTATTTTAAAGTGCATGTTACACACACACATGTCCTAAGGACATGTGTGTCTGTAACATGACAGTGTTTTAAAATGCATCTTTGGGCATTTTGACACATTTTTGCAAATTACCACGAGGTTCAACCTCGTGGTAATTTGCACCCCCTATTTGCGAAATCGCATTTTTAAAAATAATCATGCATTGCTATTAAGGAATCGCAAATTTGCGATTCCTTAAAAGCAATCGCATTTTTGGAATTCGCTAAAAACAGCGATTTTCCAAAAATGCTTGATGCATCCCAGACACCCATTTAGGAAGTGCAAACGTCCGAATTTTGCGATTCGCACTGTTTGCACTTCCTAAATAGGTTGATGCATCTAGGCAATACATCCCACCTTTCTTCATGGCTGCTGAGACAATTGTTTAGTACCTTTGCAGCCAGATGCTTGTGATGATGCTGCCACACGGGATGAGAAGTAAACTTGGCTTTCCTCAGCAGATATCAATTTCATTGCTAACAAAGTGTATATATTTTCTTGTCTTTGCAACAATTTACTAATTTTTTGGAGGTTTTTGGTAATGTCTCCATAACTCATCATCAGCTGTCTCATAGCTCTGTTTGCCATTACTAAATTATGAGTTAACACATTCTGACTCTCAACAGCCTGAAATCGTTTTCTTTTTAACCTTAGGGATTCCTTGTTAATCTTATTACCTTACTGCTGGAGAATATTTTGCTTCTCCAGGCTACTATTACGTTTTTCAAGGAGCTGACAGCATATTGCCGGGGAATGTAATAGTGTTTGCTCAATGTGCCCTGGGTATGGTCTCCGTCTGTTCAGTTCCACTGTGTTGCATTTCATTGAGAGAAAACCCTTGCTTCTCTGGACCTTCAGTGGAAAGTGGGTGTTCTAGGATATAATCCACACAGCTCTGTCCAAAAGGCAGTACCTCTCTGCTTGAATATTCAGTGGGTGAGAGCTCTTCAAAGCTGTAATCTTTAGAGCCCTCAGCTAATGGCAGTACCCCTGTTCTATATGTGGAGATGTACAGGGGTATATCCTCCTGCACTCCATGTTTTGACAGTGTCCTGTCCATAAAAGCTTGCCTTGAGTCAATCCTTTCTTGCACTCCCTCCTGTGGGGTGGATACAGTCTCTTCTGTCACTGGCTGTTGAATACACAGCCTGCTTCCTGTCCCGGGAGCACCCGGATGTCTACCCGCTTCCCTGTCCAGGTGCTGCCAGCCCTCCGAGCCCAGCTTTCTCTTCCTGTCCTGGGCTAGACAGCCCTCTCCTCCTGCGCCTTGCTGTCCCGGGATCGGTGGCCCTCCCCTGTCTCCGTCAAATCAATAGAAGTGTCCTCCAGCATTAAATGGCAGAAAGAGGTAGAGAAATAGACCAAAAGTGAGGAAACACAGGTCCCTGCGTAAGCGGCTGTTAGCGGGGGACGACATACTGCTGTTATTTGTGACCAGCTGAGAAGGAGAAGTAGAGTGTAGCAGAAGGTCTGGAAAGAGGGACGAATATCACTGTGAAGACACTTGACATCTGTGTCTGTGCTGCACCTAGTTACATTCATATGGAGAATGGTACAAAACTGAGATACTGCCCTTTCATTATCCCCCACTACTCTCCTACCAATAGCATTCGGTAGAACCCTAGACCCCATCTCAGACCATATACATTTTTACTAAATATCTTAGGTAGAGATGCGATCATGAAGAACCCTAGACCTGAACAGGAATTTATGATTTTACTTTGTTGTTTTTTAGAAGGACTTAGTTATGTTGGGAATGGTGTATGATCCTTTTGTTCCCCTTTCTTCTTTGATGGACATGTGGCTCCGTGAAATGTTTTCTTTTCTCATTACAGAATTTCAAACCGTGACATATTTTGTTGTCAGCCTGTGAAAACTAATAAACTGTTGTTTATTAAAATTCCTTAAATCTCCATTCTTATTTGCTCCAATGATGTGCTCATCAATGATGTCTCTAAAGTAAATATGGCCCTCATGTAGAAGATGTTCTATGAGCACCACAACATCTGAAGTATCTCCTGTGAGGACTTTTCTCTAAGCCCCCAAGCTTATGGTTATCTGGCAGTATGTGTGGTCAGAACTGACATTTACCACTCATTCTTCTTGGCTTAGGACATTAGTAGTGTCCGAGTGAAGAGCATATACTCTATTTATTTAGTTTGACTTTCAAGGGAAAGGTTGTGTTGGAACCTGGGATGTCAGGTCACCTAGGGTAGCCTGGCCTAGGGCAAGACATGCAATTCTAGAGGCACAAGTGTGAAGGTTGCAAACCACCCAGCAGTAAATCCACGCAATAACACTTAAAAAGGACACTACACCAATTTGTTAGGAAAATATGTACTGGTTTATAAAAATATTATTCTCTTTGTTTTAGCTCTCAGTATTCACAATTGGAAAATTACACCTTTGATCAGGAGAAGTTAATAACACTTTTCTGTCTGTGGAAAGATTACAGTTCAAAACATTCAGATGTCATGAATTCAGAAATGCTTACTTTTAGAAATGTGAAATTATCTCAGTAGGATTATTTTCAGCAGTGTTACCTTGCATTAATGATCACAACAACAATACATTTCATTACATTAACCTGCCAAATCCACTGGCTTTGTCTTTACTACAGTGTTAAAATCTTTTCCTCCCTTATCTGCACCTTTATACTCAAAGTGAATGCACACCCAGTGTGGAATGTAGGGAACTCACAAGTTCTCAATGAGCATCAACTACCTCTATAAGTGTCTGAAGGGGGTTCCTCAGTTGGAAGGAACTGTCAGCGCTCTTCTGACTATAGATTCAGTCCACCCTTGGCTGCTGGCTTTGGCCAGGATTAGGGTTTCTGGGCGGGTTTGCCTTAGGGGTGAAACCTGCTCCCTTTCCTTGGAAATTATTTTGGGGACCTTTGGAGAACTCCTTCTTTTTATCTCCCCCCTCCTTCTTCTGGGGGGCGCCCTGTCCGGCTTTTTGAGAATCCCCTCCAGTCCCCTTTGAGGACACCCGGGTACTTGCCCAGGTATCCGCCTCCTCTGCAAGCTTCCGGGGATTGGTCAGCTTGCTGTCCACCAGGTGTTGGCGCAGCTCGGGAAAACATTTCTCGAGGAGGTGTTCTTTCAAAAATAGATCGTACAGCCCCTCATAATCCTTCACCTCGCTGCCCTTGACCCAACCCTCCAAGGCTTTCTTGGCGTAATCCAAGAAATCTACCCAATTCTGGGTACTCAGTTTGTGACTTTCCCTGAATTTCTGTCTGTATCTTTCAGGGGTAAGTCCAAACTTCTTCACCAGTGCCACCTTCATTGTAGGGTAGTGGGTTTGCTCATCCTGCTCCAGAGCCAACAAGGTGTCTCTGCCAGCAGGTGGCATGTATTTATACAGCCCACCCCCCCAGTGAGTTTCTAAGATCCCGTGAGCCCTTAAAGAAACTTCATATGCGGCTAACCATTTGGCAATGTCATCGCCTGTGGTGTAACTGGCAATGACATCCTTGGGTAGATAGGGTCTGGATTCCCTGGTATTCACTTTATTTTCGCTGCCACCATTATCTGGATTGGGAGACCTTAGTGTTAAAGCTTGTAGGTCCATCTCCTTTATGGTTCGCTCATGGGCTAACCTCTTGTCCTCCCTCTCCATTTCCATCCTAGCTAATTCCAATTTCAATCTCCTCTCCTCCCTCCTATCTTCTAGCTCGGCGTCAGTTAAACCCCTCTCCGAGACGCTGCTGCCCACCCTCGAAGGTGTCCTGGGACCTGTCAGCAGATTCCCCCCTCCAGCTTGGTACAACATTGCAGTCTCAAGGACAGTGTCCCTGTCACTCTCTTCTGTATCCGGTTCCTCCACTAAATGAGCTTCCACCCATGCCCTTATGCTTGTCAGCAACTCGCCTTTCCTGGCACCTTTTTTAAAGAATACCCCCTGTTGCTGACACCATTCTTTGAGTTGGGTCACAGTGTAGGATTCTAGCTCTTCAAAATTTTATTCCATCTTTCCCTATGGAATAAAATAAGCACTCAGGAGAGAACCCAGAAGTGTGACCTGAGGATAACCTCCACCCACCACCAGAAATAAATTTGGAAAAAACAAAATTCAAATTAGGAGGGCCGCAAGGAGAAAACTCCTGGTGTAGGCCAGTGTATTGCGTTGAATTACTATTGAGTAGCTGCAACCAAGTCAGTATCCCACCGCTAGACACCAATCTGTTGGAACCTGGGATGTCAGGTCACCTAGGGTAGCCTGGCCTAGGGCAAGACATGCAATTCTAGAGGCACAAGTGTGAAGGTTGCAAACCACCCAGCAGTAAATCCACGCACTAACACTTAAAAAGGACACTACACCAATTTGTTAGGAAAATATGTACTGGTTTATAAAAATATTATTCTCTTTGTTTTAGCTCTCAGTATTCACAATTGGAAAATTACACCTTTGATCAGGAGAAGTTAATAACACTTTTCTGTCTGTGGAAAAATTACAGTTCAAAACATTCAGATGTCATGAATTCAGAAATGCTTACTTTTAGAAATGTGAAATTATCTCAGTAGGATTATTTTCAGCAGTGTTACCTTGCATTAATGATCACAACAACAATACATTTCATTACATTAACCTGCCAAATCCACTGGCTTTGTCTTTACTACAGTGTTAAAATCTTTTCCTCCCTTATCTGCACCTTTATACTCAAAGTGAATGCACACCCAGTGTGGAATGTAGGGAACTCACAAGTTCTCAATGAGCATCAACTACCTCTATAAGTGTCTGAAGGGGGTTCCTCAGTTGGAAGGAACTGTCAGCGCTCTTCTGACTATAGATTCAGTCCCCCCTGGTTTCTGGCTTAGTAGATGCCTTTCCCCAGACCTGTCTCAATGAGGTTGAAAACATGAACTATTTCCCCCACCTTCTAGGGCACAGCAAGGGAATAGAAACGTACAGGAAGTCTGGGCACCTTTCTTAAGCACTGGTACCAAGGCTCCTCTGACTCGTGAGAATAATATTCCCAGAGAGGGCTCAGTACTTTCCCCGTTACCCCCACTCTCCTTACTGTCTGGTTGTTGAATGACCTGCCCCAGTCTCCAGGAATAGGGGCTGAAAAACGACCCCGCTGTTGAAGTAACTGGCCGCTGTAACGACCGTCTGTTCCCGCCCAGCCAGCCACTTCACCTCGGCGCTGGCGTGGGAAAGAACAGTGACGGCGGCCCTTCGCTTCTCCTCACGCTGACTGAGGCAGGCCCCAGACGTGCTGCTTCTGGACCGACTGTTGTCCGATTTCTCCACTTCTCCGGAGATGAAGCTAAACCTTTGCCCCAGACCTCACCGGGAGTCGGAGACGCTGAGACGCCTGGAGACTCGTTTCCGCTCGGGGGTCCCTCGCTCCTTCCTGATGTGGGCTTCTACTGCGCAGGCGCGGGGAACTAGTGGTTCGGCCGGCGCCGCCTTCCTCACACGGCAAGTAGCACGCCTCTGCCCTTGCGCAGAGGATCAGCGTCTCGCCGCTTTTCTGCCCGCCTCACCTTTGATTTCACCGCGGGGCTTTGACAGCTGGCAGCGCCACTCTCCGTAGACTGTACACCTCACCGCCCCCTCGCGCCTTCAACTTAGAGACGCCTCAGCAGCACGAGATGCCAGAACACACCGGGCACAGCTCTTGAAGACCGGGTAGGCAGGGGCTTCAGAAGGAAGGCGGGGCACCAGTTATTAAACTGAAGGAGGGGTGAAGGCGGATGTAGGACACAGCTCCACACGGAAAGGTGGCCAAAGTCCACGATTGCCTGACTATCACAACTCAGTGACAGACCAATGAAAGGGTTTGGTCAGGAACACAAGGGGGAACGTCTTCTGAAAGATGTTGTCAATCCAGTAGACCAACTAACTTCTCCTAGCGCGTCCTCCTCCTCACACTACTGCCTCTCTCCTCTCACACTCTAGACTTCACAAAATGGCTCCCTGACCCCTGCCCTTTTATAGGCATCCCACACAGGGTCCAGTAGGGTCCATAAAGTTCTGGAAGGCCTAAGGTTAACCTATGGGGCAATCTAGGATGTGGCAGTTGGAAACAGTTAGGGCCCTCCATTTTGTGAGCTACAGCATTTTCCTGACAAAACAGGCCTCTAGGCCTGAGGTGAAAAACTATGAGGGGGGAAAAGAACACCTATCCCCTTGACCAACACCTAGAAAAAGGTTAGTGGACAAAAATTATTAAAGGTATGAGGGGCAAAAAGGGGACAAAATAAAGAATTAATTGGAGGGACTACGCAAAAAGCCAGACAGGTCTAACAGGTTGGATTAGAGCTCACAGCTTATTTTAGGAGGTTGTAGGTTCGAAAGCAAGCTAGAGTGCGTCCAAGGAGTGATACAAATTATAAAAAGCATAGATTTTTATTTACATGTGAGGTGGGTCAGGTAGCTAACATAAGTGGGAAGGTGAAAGCACCTTCTGGGCCATGAAATTAGGCTCCCACAAAAAAAATGATTGTTCAAGGGACCAACATTTCTGCATGGTGGACACTTGGAATGTGTGTATGGGATTGAAAATACTGATGTCTCAGTGCAGTTCCTTGTGCTGGAATGACCTGAAGGCCCTCTAGACTACTACATGATGAGATATATATGTATTTGGAATCAATGAATAGAAACAAATGTACAGTGCTTAGTTTTGTATCACTGTCATTTTACTTCTCTCTCTAATCCAGGGTTCAAAGAATGCAACTAAGTGGACCTCAGCCAAACCAGCAGAGTCTGCAAAGAAATCTAAAATTCCCCACTGTTCCAAAGTAAACTGGTACCACTGGTTGGCAAGGAAAATTGCCTGAGGGCTTTAGTCATCTCATGCCATGTACAACATTGCCTCTGAGCTCCATTTGTGGAACCAGGGGCTACAGGACACAGTTCAAGGGATCCAGTAAAGAGTTCAAATTGAAGCCAGAGCTGTTCAAGATGCTAGTGAGTGCCTAAGAATGCATTGGCACTTCACCATTGGCATCTTAAGGTATTCAGTATTCAGTATTCATTAGTCTTTATTCGATAATTTATAATCATAAAAGACTCATAACATACATAAAAGAGTTGATAAAAGAGTGGCACAGTTAAAACTAGCAGTACATGCTTTATCCATACAAAATTGAAAATTAGACATTATCGAATCATAGCAAGATATTTGAGGCTAAAATCGTATACATTCTAATTATTCATTAGTTGAACTGATTACAGTACCTCTATCAAGGACTAATCTGAATCCTCCACAGCCATCATTTTTTTCCTCAATACCCATGCCCAGTTCTAGAATTTTGCTATAGCTATAACTATATCTGGACAGGTATTCGTTACCAATATACGCATGGCTGTCCTACAGGATCTTGTGCCAAGGTTGATACCCAGTGGTTTAAGCCACCTGCGACGAGGATCCTGATACACCGGGCACTCAAAAAGCAGATGTGTTATTAACTCTTCCTTGTTGCAGCAGAAAGGGCAATTGGTCGTTGAAACCCTGTCCCATTTGGCTACAAATGATCTTAATGGCAGAGTACCCACACAGAATTGGTGGTAAAGTTTTCTATCACCAATTTTTGTAATCACATTCCAATATGGTTCTGCTTTGGTTATGAACTTGTGGTCATAGAAGATACCTGTAAGTAACGTGCTACTCACCTTTGACAGGTTCTTCTTTGTTATCATATCCCAGTAAAGCTGTTTGTAGTCGTTTTTACTGGAGAATAAATTCCCTACTGGGTCAACCCACAAATGACTGAGGCCCATTTCGGTCAGATTGTACTGATCTTCTGGGATCATTTGATTTTGGAAGCCAAATCTAAGTTTCTTAAATGCAACATTGCGTTTGCATAAGGTGCCAGTTCTGCAGTGGTCCACAGTCTTCTCCAGTGAGCCAAGGGTCTGATGCCTGCAACCTCATCAATGGAAGTGCAACCTAGATCTAATAGCAAGGGCTTAATGGAAGTAGATTGAGGTAGGGCAGCCAAGGATCTTAAGAACTTATTTTGTGCTAGAACAAGGGGAGTTAAGTTTTCAGACCCCCAGAGTTCGGCACGATAGACGATCTTATTTTCCAGTTATAAATTGCTACGGCAGGCCCTATAGGTTTGGTATAAGACAACCTATGTACCTTCACTAGGGCACCCGCTAGCTGGTTATGTCTAAGGACTAAGAGCTCAATTCCGGGCACCCAGTTCATCTTCCTACTCATTGTTACCCCTAGATAAGTAAATATGTAATTTTGCCCTAGGGGTACATTATTCATTATGACCTTGCCTTTGACCAATTTGTGTCTATGCAGTACCATGTACTTAGTTTTTTCGACATTTTCTGCCAACTCCTGGTCGTTACAGAAAACAACAAATTGATCAAGGGCTCGTTGCAGACCAGACTGGGTTTTTAATAAAATCAGGGTGTCGTCCGCAAACATTAACAATGGAACCCTTGTCCCGGCACGGGATGGAGCATCTGTTGGATAATTAGAGCAGTAGGGAATAAGTAACCCTATTTATAAAGAGGGAGAAAAGGGTGGGAGCGAGAACGCACCCCTGGCGCACTCCTTTAGTGACTGGAAAAGCTTCAGTCAATTCGCCCTGCTGCCCCCATCTTACTTTGGCATAATTTGCCTCGTGTAATTTAGTAATAAGAGCGAGAATTTGTAGGGGCATCCCAGCCTCCTGAAACGAGTCCCACAGCTTAATGCGAGGTACTAAATCAAATGCTGATTTTAAATCAACAAATGCTGCATATAAAGTTCCCCCTGCTACTATTACTGTGGACCAATATATCATCAGTAAGCGGAATACCTGGTCTATTGTACTTACGTGGGGTCGAAAACCCGCTTGATAGGTAGATAAAACATTATGCTCAATAATCCACTCATTGATTCTAACCTAATACAAGTATCACAGTTATTTTCTGTAGAGTATCAATTAGGCTTATCGGCCTATAATTACAGGGACAAGGGCGGTCTCATTTTTTATATATGGGTATTATTTCGGCCCCTCACCAGGTGTCTGCTTGTGGTGCATCTTTGGCAATAGCATTTACAATAATGTAGATATACTCAATTCAGTTTTTTCTGTCCTGTTTATAAAGGTCAGCTGGGATGCAGTCTGGCCCCGGGGCCCTTCCCTCAGGCAATCTGTCTAAAACTACATCTAGCTCATTTTTGGAAAAGAATAGGGCTGGCTCTCCCTTGGTCTCTGGGTACTTAGTAATAATGCTAGGGAGGGAATCAAATTGACCTTTAAAATGCTGGACCCAAAGTTCAGGGGGGACCTTATTGTTTGGTGTTTTACTAGTCGTGTGGTTGCCCCATTTAACTAATTCCCAAAACTTCGTCCAATTCTTCCCTTCGGAGGCGTGGGTTAACCCTGCCCATCTATCCTCGTCATATTCTTTCTTGGCCTTGTTTTGAACCCTTTTATACTTTACCCTTGCTTCTCTAACTTGCTGGGGGTCTCCGAGCTTTATTGCTGTGGATAATTCACGAAATTCACTGCCACAGGCCTCATTGTACCACTTAGACCCTCCAACACGGTAGGGTTTGGCTGATTTCTTTATTTTTTTGGTAAGCATGGACTTAAAATTTGAAAAATGATCCTCGTGGGACTTCATAATATAAGATAGATTTGGTGAATTGTTACCCTCAGCCTCTGGGACACTCAACAGAGCAAGGGTCTCTTGCGTAGAGGATCTGATCTGCTCCTGTAGGTCTTCATCCTCCACTACCACCACCCATTTTAGCCAGCGGCGATCCTGTGTCAGATTCATTTCTCCTATCTTAGATGTAATACTCATGCAAGGCCGACCTATACCAATCCTTGTTAGGGTCAGTAATAGGGGATCGTGATCGCTTCCAGGTCTGCAGTGGACCTCTATGTCCTCAAGTCTAGCCCAAAGTTCTAAGCTTAAAAATATATAGTGGATCCTGCTGTTTCTAGTCCCACTAATGTATGTAGAGCGGCCCTCTGCATCTGAGGGTGTTCTCCCATTGGTAGCTCTTATCCGCACCCCAATGAAAAACTTTTCAATTGGAGTGCTGCCTCAGTCCATTTGCTAATTGGTGGCAATGATAATGAAGGGACCCCCCCATTTTTGATCCTGTTTCATAGTGAGTCTACAATCATCGGTGCCCAGTGGCTCAAATGTGCAATTGAAATCACCAATGATGATAAAGGCACATGAGCCTGCTAAACCTTCCATAAATGCCTCTAGGTGGGCAATAACTGGTGACGCTTTCCCTCCTGGTAAGCCACGTGCTTATACATTGATCAGGATAAAGTCTGGCTCACCCCTATGGGAGATCTTAATGTGTAGAATGTCAGGGCTGTCTATTGATAGTGCTTTTACTTGTATGGATTGTTGTTGTTTAACCCATACAACCTGTCAGGATTGCTGCCATGAAGCGCCGCTGTCCGAGTGATGCGTGGCAAATGGCGGCTCCAAATCCTAAGACTACGTTACCCAAGAATCTTAGCGGAAACGCAGCGTAGCGACGTACGCTACGCAAATCCAGGAACTAAGTACCTGCGGCATCGGAAGGACGGTGCCGATAATTCTTGCTGGTTCGTTGGTGTGGTCGGTAAGAAAGAGAAAGTTCTGGGACAATCGTGAGAAAAATCCTCTCTTGTGGTTGACACTGGTGCACTCAACTCCGAAGTGCATGTGTGTCAAAAGTTCTTCGTTTTCCTTGACATGCGGCTGCGTGTATTGCCTAAGGTCCCAGCTCAATAAAGCCAACGCTTGTTTCCCCTGTTGGACGAGAAAGACTCAGTTTCAGGAATTTTATGGCAATGGCAGGAGCAGGAATGAGCCAACCCCCACCTTTCCTCAATGAGTTAGGAGAGCCAGATATTCCTTGGAGGAGATGGGAAGGTATCTTCAAGTCGTACTTGATAGCTATTGGGGGAAGCAACTACACTATTGTACGTAAACAACATATATTACTACACAATTTAGGCACACATGGGAGGAAGGTTTACGAAGATATTACGGGGAGATTGATTGAGGATGAAGAAGAGGTTGTGGAGGAAGGTGTCAACGTTTATGAAAGCACGCTGAGGGAATTAGCGGCACACTTTAAGGAGAAAATAAATGTGGTGATGGAAAGGCATAAGTTCTTCAAGAGAGTGCAGAAGAGGGAGGAGAAAGTGAGCAATTACATAGCGGTGTTGAGAGGGTTGTCAGCCACATGTGAGTTTGGTCAACTCACAGACTCGTTAATAAGAGACCAACTGGTGAGGTGCACTAATGACACTAAGATACAAGAGGAACTACTTACTAAGAACCCAAATCTTGAGGAAGCAATAAACATAGCAAAAGGACTAGAACACACGGCACGCTGCATGAGGGAAATGAAAGCACCAGAAGGGTCAAACAGAGAGAGTGAGACAGTTTGTAAAGTAGGGGATAAGAGTAATGAGATCATTCGCAGCAAACCAAGTTCCTCAGTGTGCTATAAATGTGGTAGTCCCAATCACTTGGCCAATAACTGGAAATGTCCGGCAAGGAATGTACAGTGCAGGAAATGTAACAGGTGGGGGCATTTCTCAAAGGTGTGTAAGGCCCCAGGAAAGGCAGTGCATGTCATTGAGGAGTCGCCCCAGGAAGCGGAAAGGGAAAAGTCTTATGTTTTCCAAGTGGGGGATGAGGAAGATAACTGTGAAGAGGTTTACCCCAAGTGTGATGTCTTACTAGATGGTGTGAAGTTTAGCATGTATGCAGATTCATGTTCCCCGTATACATTAGTAGACAAGAAAGTGTTTGATGACAAATTTGCCAATCGTCCAGTAAAATTGTTGCCACCTGACATCAGTCCCAAGGGTTACAACGAGGGGAAAATCCCCCTGGAGGGCATGTTGACTATGAGAATCTCATTTAAAGATAGACACACAGTAGGAAAAGTGTATGTGTCCACGAGGGGATCCACCTTATTGAGCTGGAAACATCAGAAGCAGTTGGGGATTACCCTAGATCCTAACAACAGTGAACAGGTACTGTTAATAGATCCTGTAGGGATAGCAGAGGATCTCACCCAAGAGTACAGAGAAGTGTTCAGTGATAGGATGGGAGTATTTAAGAACTACATGCACAAGATAGTGTTAAAGGAGGGGGCTGTACCAGTTGTGCACAAGACTAGGTCCATACCATTGCGCATGAGAGAGCCCCTCCAGCAAGAGCTTCAGAGACTAGTCAGTGAGGGGGTCATTACAGAAATTGAAAGCTCAGCCTGGCTAGCCCCGATTGTCATCATGGCCAAGGATAAAGGGAACAGCATAAGACTATGTGTGGACCTGAGGGACCTGAATGCGAACATCCCTGTGGACAGGTTTCCTCTTCCCAGAATAGGAGAGATGCTAAGCACCATAAGAGGGGCCAAGTATTTCAGTGTGCTGGATCTTTCATCCGCCTATTATCAAATCAAGCTCCATCCGGATTCCCAACTACTAACTGCGTTCACTACTCCCTTTGGGAATTTCAAGTTTCAGAGAATGCCATTTGGCTTGGCATCAGCAGCTGCTGCTTTCCAAAGGGTCATGCAACATGTGTTACAAGACTGCAGGAACACCATCTGTTTTCAGGATGACATACTTATCTTTGGAGGTAGCGAAGAAGAACACAATGAAATGGCTAGAAGAGTCTTGGAGAAGTTGAAAGAGGTAGGCTTCACCACGAAACCATCCAAATGTAAACTAGGTGTGAGTTCGGTGGACTATCTGGGACATACTTTATCGGAAGATGGCATCAAGCCAAAACTTGACTTAGTGAAGGCAGTGGAAGCTGCTCCCAATCCCAAGTGTAAAGAGGACATACTTTCTTTCCTAGGCTTGGCTGAATATATGTCCAAATTTATCAAGGATTTTGCAATGGTGTCGCAGCCGCTAAGAGACCTGATAAAGAAGGACAGTGTTTTTGTTTGGGGAAAAGAACAAGAAATGTCCATGAAGAGCATAAAGAAGGCTATCATCGAAGCCCCATTTATTGGGAAGTTTGATCCTAACGGTTCAACCATCATCTCTACGGATGCAAGCAACAGAGGCATCGGGGCAACTTTGGCACAAAGAGAAGGCAGCAAGATAAATGTGATAGCCTTCGCATCAAGATCGCTCACATTGTCCGAGAAAAATTACTCAACCATAGAGAAGGAGGCTCTAGCTGTTTATTGGGCCATTTGTCACTACAAATTTTTCATTTGGGGAATTCCATTTGAAGTACAGACTGACCACAAACCTTTGGTTTCCCTGTTCACCAAGAAGGACATGGAATGCATGACGCCTAGGATAGCGAAATGGGCAGTAGGCCTGCAAGCCTACAACTTCAGAATATCCTACATACCCGGACAACAAAATAGGGTTGCAGACTTCCTGTCGAGAGCTCCAGCCGAAGGAGAAGAGGAAGAGGAAGTGAGGGGTAGCTCGGTCTTGGAGGTGCACCTCGCAGCAGTGGATAAGGAGTCATGGGAAACACAGATGGATCAAGACGAAGTTTTGAAGAAGGTGAGGAGGTATATACTGTCTGGATGGCCCAAGAAATGCAAGGACATGGAGTCAGAGATCCAGCCATTTTGGAATGTGAGGGAAGATTTGTCGGTGGATGGTAATTTCATACTGAAGTCAGGGAAATTAGTCCCTCCAGAAGACTTAAGAAACAAAGTGGTGGAACTGGCCCACGAGGGACATCTAGGAAGAAGCTTGTGCAAAGCCAGACTTCGTGCTGACTACTGGTTTCCTACAATGGACAGAGAAATGGAGGACAAGGTGCGAGATTGCTACGCATGCGCCCTGAGTGACAAAACCAAAATCACGAGAAGAGCACCGCTGTCACCGGTTGAAGTCCCAGAGGAGCCATGGAGCAAGTTAGGCTTTGATATAGCAGGTCCCATCCATGGCAAAGGACCCCAAGATAGGTACTTATTGGTTTTAGTGGACTACTTCTCAAGTTGGATAACCTGCAAGAGCGTCCACAGAGTGAGCACCAAAATGATAATAGATTTCCTGAAAGAGGTGTTTGCACAAGAAGGTATACCCTCAACTCTGGTGACCGACAATGGAGTGCAACTGATCTCGGAAGAGATGAAGGATTTCCTCAAAGACTGTTCAGTGACCCACATTCGCACGCCGCTGTATTGTCCTAAAGCAAACGGGAAAGTGGAGAGAGTCAATCGAATGCTTAAGGAGTGCATACAGTTGGCCAACCGGGCGGGAGAGAACATAGAGGAGGCCATGAGGGACATGTTGTGGGCATACCACACCACACCCAAGTCCACCACGGGATGTACGCCCTTTGAGTTATTGAGGGGAAGAAAAGCGGGCACCAAACTCACACCAGGGTGGATGGAGAGGAAACAATCAAAGGAGATTGAGCACCAAGAAGTCAAGAGGAGAATTGAAGACAGTCAACATAAATATAAGGAATGGTATGACAAGAAGTGGGGAGTGAAGGAGAGAGTATTCCAGGAAGGACAAGGAGTCTTTGTAAAAAAAACAGAGAGACTATGGAGAGGTGGCAACCAGTTCTATGCCTCCAAGACCATCCAGCGACCAAATAGGAACTCCGTGGTCGTGGAAGATGGGAGATTATGGAGTCACGATCGAGTGGTTCCAGCGGAGGGGGGAGAGCATAGGACAGTGGTGAGAAGAGCAGGAGGTAATGACATCAGGGAAACCATCAGACAAGACAGAAAGAGTGACAGATTCAGAACCTCTCCTCAGTGGCACAAACAGTACATAATGAGATAGACTCATGCACCTATAGTCATAGCATTCCACATTACCATAGACCTGACAACCTGTTATGTTCAGTTCTTTCCCTTAAGGGGGATGATGTGTTGTAACCAAAGTGAACGCTTCATGTTTCCCTTGTTCTCTCCCTTTCCCCCCCCCCCTCCTTGTTATCTCAGATGGTACGTTCCCCTGGACAGCCAGGCACTCGCTGTGGAATGTTGACACAGCGACCCAGGCTTCCAGGTTGTCAAGCTGACGGCAGTCTGCAGTGTTTTACTTATGAATAAATATATAAGCAGTACATTGTGGCTCTCATTTACTACACAGGGGAAACGCCAATACCAAGACGAACTTTAAGTTGGATGTGAACTATTGTTATAGTCCTCTCTCACTAAGTTAGACTCCTTTGCCTTCCGGATTATGTGGCGGTTTGGGCTCAAATCGTTAGGCGAGTTTCTCGCAGTCTTCATAAAGGAGTCTAAGGACTATCACACGTCCACACAAGAGTACTTTCCCTTTTTATGGAAGGAACTGTGTTATGGTGATTTATTTGGTGTATATTCACAACGTTTGTTTATTATTTTCTTCAGTGCAGGAGAGAACCAACAGGGGGTACTATGATCAGAGGGAGTATGTGACCAAGATTTGAACACAGAAATATTGTGGTATGTAATCCATGTCTGTTGATGCATGTATCACTCGCAAAAGAAGTATAGGTTTACAGAGTGTTGTTCTTGGTTTATCTTGTAGTTGGTCTCAGTTCCTGGTATCACCCTGTGCCTGTTCTCCTGTAATTTTAAAGACCTCACGATTTTCCTTTTCAGGGAGGGGTTTGAAAGTACACATGTTATAGTAAGGCTAGGATCCATCTAGGTGGGGTTAAGGGGGGTGCTTTGTCTAAACATCTTTCTTTGTCGTTTCAGATCTCCTTCCCCGCTGTTCCCTTCCTTTCCCGCGCTCGCAGGACTATTCTGTAGTCTGTGATTCATAATCGGACTTCGGGGTCGTCGTGTGGGAGAGGGTAAAGGACTTTTGACACAGCCCCGAGGAGTATAAGAGACGGAGCCTGACACAACCAAACCCCCACTGGGTCTCCCTTTTATGTTCTCCACACCACTGGAGTCAAGCTATCCAGGCTGATGAAGGCTGATAGCCAGAAACCGGTCCTTGGATGCTTGATTCCGGTCTGGGAAAGTCATGGCTTGGTAGTTCAGACTGGACTGTTCCCATGAGGCACAGGGTCAGAGCTGATTTGCATATAGCCAGTGTCTAACCCAGGGTGGTGTGGAGTGCAAAACAACAATGGATTTAGGCCCAGATCCTTGTACTGGGGTGAATGTATGACATTGTTCTTAATTCTGTCCATCAACTGTGTTTTTTGCAATTTTCACTCCGTGTGTATGACGTAGCGGAAATAGTAAATCCTACCACTCCAGAAACCAACACTAGGTACACAAGGGGCTTTAGGTGTAGGTAGTTACAAGAACATTAAATCAGGATTGTAAAACAAAATATCACCAACAAAAATATCAGCGACAAAAATATTACCAAAAAATACTGAGGGCACAAATATCGACTTTGCGTAATTTGTATGTAAAGTCAAAAATATTTCCAGCAAAAATACAGAAAATCACAATTTTGTCAAAAATAGTGAAGCATATGAAATTAAACTAGTATACCCAATATTAACTTTCAAACATATATTAACTTTAAAAACAATAATACATTAAAAAAATACTTATATTAAAAATATATATAATTTACACACATACAATAAAAATATATACTTTATAATATTTGCAAAAAGATAAATAATATTTTGAAAAATACAATTATTTAAATATAAATAATAAAAAAGGATTTAAATAATTCTTACAAACACTGTCTATTATAAAACTGAAAAACATTTCAATAACAGTATTAAAATTATAAATAAAAGGATAAAATATATTACGACAACAAATAATAACATAAAATTACCATTAAACACATTTTTTAATTTAAAACAAATAATATATATATTAAAATGCGTTTTAAAATATTTGATAAAAATAGACGTGGATGAGTCAAATTCTTTATTCCCACTTCAACCTGACTAAAAGTAGGGAATGTGTTGCACTTTGAGGTGGTCACTTATACTCTACCCATTCCAATGTAAACAACAGTAGGGAAAGTGATGGATTTTGGTGGATTGGATACAAGTACAAGACTTCCCCAATGTGTTTTGGTTTGGATGGGGAATAGTAAGTTTGAGCCCCACAAAATGTGACTCTTTCCCCAATATTGTTGAGTTTGAAGTGGGAATAGTATATGACACACCTACCCCTGCCCAAAGTTCAACACTTTCCCCATTGTGATTACTTTTGGTGTGGGAATAGTTAATCTGAACATTCCAAAGACCAACACTTTGTCCAATGTGGTTAGGTTTGGAGTAGGAATAGTAAATCTGCCCCCCCCCCCCCATAAATCCAATACTTTTGCCAGTGTGGGTATGTTTGGAGTGGAAATAGTAAATTTTAACCCTCCATAGGACAGCTCTTACACCAATGAGGTTCAGTTGGGGTGGAAATAGCAAATCTGACCACCCTCCACAAGGTTCAACACTTTCCCCAATGTGGTTAAGTTTGGAGTGGGAATAGTAAATATGAGCCCGCAAATTCCAATACTTTCCCCAATGTGGGTACGGTTAGACTGTAAATACTAACTTTGAGCCCCTGAAAAGTACAATACTTTCCTCAATGTGGGTGTGCAGGGATATAGGTTAAGAGTGGAGAAACTGTGCAACTCACAATGCTGCCGGGCACAGCAGAATTATTTTACCAAAGAAGGAGATTTCCTTAAGGATACTTGAAAAACATTGCAGAAGTAGCACTGCACTGGGAAAAGAACATGTTGTAATGCAAAGCTAATTTAGGGCGAAAACCTGAAAGTTACAACCTCTGACAGACAGCAAAATCAAATCCAGAACATAACAAGGGAAAGATGGACACAATTTAGAGATCCGGGACCTTTGCATGTTATCTTATCTTCTGATGGAAGCATCACAACAGATTGATTTATCCCACAAATTGGACAAATGTGAAGGCCTACCAGTGATTCCCGAATGGGTGGAACATGCAAGGTTGAAAGTCACTGGAGCAGTTGAAAGTTGAGGTCTTGAGGTATATCAGTACAGCATTGATATGACCACTGCTAAATATATATATATATATTCTGCTGTAGCATCTAGACGCTGTTAAGGTGACATTCCATGTCTGGGCTCCCTTGCTCTGTCTGGAAGTCTGATGAGGTATGGTGACATATTGGACATATGTGAATCCACCCACAGGCCTGAAAGAAGGGGAGTACAGATCTTAAGATGACCGAGTTCCTCTGTCAGTGATCACTGTGTTAGGTATACTGTACAGCTGAACTGTATCTTTGTGGGGTAGCCATTTGTAGGGTAGATGGGAGTTTTGGCCCAGTTTAGCCACAGAAACACTGACTTCCTTTAAAAAATGAATTTCAATTATAACATCTCCAGATACTGTGTTCCCCGGTTATCGATGATTCGACAAGGTTAGCTGAGGGCTTACAGGTCGAGTGTTATTGACTTCTCCACTTGGTAAACAGAACTAACATACATAGCCTTTTGGAAATATTGTTGAGGCTTGGTCAAACAGAATCCCATAAGAGCACTGTGACACCATTGTAAAATAAACTGAAGTGTAGGCACAGGAATGGCCATCTTCCATTTCAAGCTCACAAAGTTTGTTCACGTCCTTGCTGTCCAAGGATCAGTGCTTAATTTGATCCGGTCGTTGCAGGTGGCCCAATCGGCAACCATTTTTGGGGACTGGTACCTATTTTTAATAATTAGATTTTAACCCAAACCAAAAGAGAGAATGGTAGCAAAGTGGGAAAAAGAGGAAGAGAGATGGAACATCGGCAATGAAGGGAGAAAGCAGGGATGATTAAGAACCTGATAGAATGAGATAAGGGGGCAGGGAAAGTATATCTGTGGATGAAAAAGGCGTGAGGTGAAATCAGTACACAGCCTTAGTATTTGGCACCCTGACATTTGATAGTAACAACTGTGGGCTTCCAAAAAACTGGGCTCAAGCACTTATTATTTCACAAATTAAGGACTGCCAAGGTTCTTGTTGCATCCAAATGGACAAATCTGTTTATCAAGAATTCTCCTGCAAAATCGTATTTCGTTAAAAGAGTTGGAGGTTTTATCCTGTGTTTATTGGCAAGTCAAAGGATGGCATCAATCTTTCTGTATTCTCGGGGCTATAGGTGACAGGAGATTGAAATCTGGTATAGACAACCTCCATATAGTATCACTTTGCTACATCTGTTGAGTATCTATACTTCCGACTCCTTTCATCAGAGCTATAATGTGCCCATGGATTTAGCAAAGCACCTCACACCAGATCACGTGCCATGTTCTTTGGACTCTAGAACCTTTTCGCAGACACGCATTTTTTCATGTGATTTCTTTCTCAATTCTATGTGTGAACTACAAAATTAAACTTGACTGTTATCAGTTTGCAGATAGTATTCTTTCATGTGATAGGTTTATGATGCCAGATGCCCCAGACAGCAAACACAAGCCTACAAAATTGATTTGGTACTAGTGAGTGTGTGTGGAGGGGGGTATCCTTGAATTCCATGTCCAAAGCTTTGTCCTGCGTTTATTGTCTTTTATACACTTAAATGTTAACTAAAACACATACAATTTGCGTGAATTCCAAGAACTCCTTAGAAAATTCGAAGAATTGCACTGCAAAGGACACCGGGCTGGGAACTGAAACCTGCTCTGTCAAACAGCTCTTCCGGCCCTTGGGGGGCTGTGAGGGGGCTATTTGGAAGCACCACTCCTCCACGCTGCAGCTTTTGTTACAGGGAGCTGATATTGCAACTATGCTGCAAAAGCGCCCCCCCCCCTAACAAAAAAGTCCCCCCAGGGGTCCAAAACCTTCCCACCCTGGCGCCCGATGCCCGCTACGGCTAGTCCATCCCTGGCATAGTCTTGATGGTGTCATTGAGCAATATTGCTAAAGCCAGCAAAATTGTCACATAATTAAGGGCCAGATTTAGATATTGGCAGACTGATATTTACAATGTCAGGGTGACGGAGTAAAGTAGTCAGTTGCTCTGAGGGAAAACTCCCCTGCCAAATTTTGAGATGTACGCAGGTCCGGCAGATATCTCTTGCATTTACAGGAATCACTTTTGGCATTTTGACAGAGTGCTCCATTAATGATGGAGCTGTACGACAAACTTTCACCTTCTTTTCATTTGTAGAAAGAAAGTACCAAAGTGGGATTTTCTTTTTTTTTTTTAAATACAAAAAACAAAGTCCCCTTCGCCATAGGAGTTTTCTACCATGGAGTGGAGTTAATTTGACAGTTTTCACTGTCACGGACAGTAAAAACTGTTAATTTTTCCATCTTCTCTAAAAAGGGTGGGCAGACAATTATCCAAACCTTCCACAGCGGTTACTCTCTTGGCTCGTTTCAGGCGTTTGTCGGTGTCGGAGACAGAGTAGCCTCTACTGTCGACATACTCAAGGTCTGCCTGTTTCTAATTGAGACCTGCAAACCTTCAGTTTGGCGGAGAGGGTACTTTGCCAACATTGCGATGAAGTACCATATCCGCCAAACAAACTATAAATTGGGCCCAAAATGCTAATCCCAATTTGACAAGTATGTGTGCTCCTCATGCATTAGTGAAAGGTAGGCTTTCCTTTCTTGCAAGGATACTGCATGGCGATACACTGTGCCACATATACAGTAGGGGGAAAAGTGTGGAAGGAACAGGTTGTTCTGCACTGTCCATGGTAGAGGTGGTGTACTGCATCTCTCGAGCATGCCAAGCTGAATATGGTGTAACAACACCCACCCACACTATACCAAAATGATGGATCCCCCCTCCCTGAGTCCCCCATATCTGACAAGTATTCATCGACCATGGCTGACTGGGCCCCCTTGAAGGTTTGAGGGCCCCCCCTTGCGGGCTGTCATCCCCTCCTGCACTGCAGGGCTTCAGGCACCTGTGTTTCGTCCCCGCATTGTACAGATGGTGTGGGTGTTTAGCATCTTGCATCACAACCTATGCCTCAGTGTCTGATAAAGAAGCACTCTATTTATTACTCTTGCAAAGTGCCTCATGCTCCATTGGCCCTTCCTCTGCACAAATGAACGTATGATGACATCTCCCTATTAGAGTGTGCAACGTTCTAACCTCTATGTGCACAAACTATCTGAAAAAGGCAAGATATTGCTGAATGTGGATGCATGCTCCCGCTCCCATTGGCTTCAGGGCTTAAGTTGTGCCGGTGGTTTCTGGTGCCCTTAAATCTTAGCACCGGTGCTTCTGACAGTCTGTCACATGGTGGCGTTTCGGCCAAATTTGGGTATGAGTACAACAACAACAGCTGTTTATTAATTTAATGTACATTCTTATAGCTTTGGGGTCCTTGAATACTATGAATTGTTAAACTTGTAACATGGATGTTAGTAGCTGTGTTGGTGTTGTCATTGGCGACGCTGGCTGGGGCAATGGATGGAGCAAGCTGCCATGACGAGAACCCCGGCATTTAATGTTTTACAAATTAACCATTGAATGGCTTCGAGAGGTGAATAGAGTATCAGCATACCTCAATAAAAGGCAAGAGTTCTAGATATGAAATTGAAGCGTCGGCTTTCAATAGTCAGACTGCACAAAATAGTGTGGAAGAAGAAGTGCTATTTAGGACAATAGTGGGAGGTTAAAGGAAAGACAACTGTTTGGAGTAAGCCGCCCCCCTACATGCTTCTAAGCTGAGAGGAAGTAGGCCCAAACGTACCAGGAAGTGGTGCGCTCAAGCCGAGCAGGTAGAAACCTCCTGGGGGAGGAGGGGGGGCTGCAAAGGACACTCCATGATGGAATTTTAATAGCAGCCGACCCAGACCGAGAAAGATTTTAAATTATTAGCCATTCACAGGTAAGTAAACACAGCGGGAAAGATAAGTAACTTGGCCATGGCCAGAGAGAGAGAGAGTGGGTGTAGAGGAAAGATTAGAAATCGATTCTGGAGTTTGTGTCACTCTGTCGGCTGCTCCAATCACCTGTACACATGCCAGGCATTATAGCAACTCTTGGCCTCTTTATCACCCACAGAACAATGGCGTTCATTTACAGGGCTTTGATGGCAGTATTGAACTGTTATTATTTCTACGTAGCAAATGATGGGAAGACATATTCTTACGAAAGCAGGTTTCAAACATCCCCCATTAAGCACCCAAACATGCACAATACAGTAATGATCGCTCCTTCTCCAGACTAATAGGATGGTTACTGCAGTTAAAGATTGCTTCCAGACATCATTTGACGTGGGTTTGTGCTAATGGTTAACTTGGTGTGAGTACAAAAATGTACAAGCTAGACGCCTCCAGATAAGAAGATGGCTGCCTGGATGGACTGCTACTGTTGAGACATAAGCTACACAATCTACTACTTTCCACGCATCTGGTTGCGCACCCAGAATTGAAAAGAAAAATTCCATGGCACAAGTCCTAAAAAATAAGTGGGGGGACGCTGACGTCATGACAGGAAGTGATGTCATGAAAGGTGGCATGCACCATCAGACTTGTTGCCTCCCCTCGCTCACCCCTTAGATGCGACTGCATCAGAGAAGCCAGCGCGTGAGCAGCGTTCTGAATGGGTTTCGATCTCGCCCCAGAGAGGCCAAAGAGTGAATGTGTGGCTCCATTTGCTCCAGTTATCGAGCTCCCGGTAAAATAAGTGGGGGGACGCCGTCCACCCACGTGGTACCCCGACTCGAGCCCTGAAAAATTCCATTCCTTTGAGTCTGCTTTGTCCGAGTTTACAATCATGGAAATCTGAAGTGATGTAAAGCAAGAGTTATATGGTTCCTGCATAAAGATTTTCCACACATCCTTTAGGGCCACGAGAATATATAAAACGGGCATTGGAGATTAGAGAACTAGAAAAAGGTAGTTACTGAGCATAAATTGGAACTTCCGGGGCAATGATGGAAGCAGCAATGTAAACTCTTTTTAGCTGAGTTGCCTGACAGTATTCCTTGTCGTGTTGGTGTTAGACTTGGCCTCCTTGGCGTGGCTTCCTCTGCTTTTTGCCTCTACCTGTATTTTTGATGCTGTGCTGGATTTTGTTTTGCTGGCTTAGATGCTTTGAGGCCTTTGCCGCTGCTGATCAGTGTCAAAGTGCAAGTGCTCCCTGTAGAAAGTGTTGTTGAGATTGGTTATCCATGATTGGCGTATTTGATTTACTGGGTAAGTCCCTAGTACAGTGCACTGTGTGTAACAGGGTCTGTAAATCAAATGCTATTATTGGGGCTGCAACAATTAACAGGAGTAAGGCCTGTTAACCCAGGTGAGACTGGGCGAAGTTTGCAACAAAAACAATGTCTCAACTGGAGATTATTAAGAGTAGGACAATTCGAAAAGATGAAGTAGATCAATATTGAAAGGGGAAATAAAGGAAGGGAGACCACAACGTAAGAGGAAAGGTAGAGTGAAATAAATTATAATTACATAAGTAGTTAAGAAGCAGTACAGTATATAATTATACAATGACCATAACACACAACCTGAGCACTGGGCGTGCTAGTAAAAAGTGGACAGCTCAGTGACATAAAGGTGTGAAAAACAGCGTGAATGGCGATAATAGGTAAGTTTAAGGTGGTCAAAAATGCAAGTTATATTCAGTGTTATAGGTACAAATTACTCAGATAAATAGATTGACCACAGTAGCGCCTGAGTTCTAGGCTGGATAGTAAACGACTATTCAACCTGAATTATTGGGTCTGCAGCGCTGATTTTGCCACCTTTACAAATGTGACTCAGACCTGCCACTGTAGTGTCTGTGTGCGTAGTTTTTAACTGCCATGTCAACTTGGCAGGTGCACCCACTTGCCAGGCACCCACCTTCCCTTTTCCTACATGTAAGGCACCTGTCAGGTAGGCCCAAGGTACCTCCATGGGCAGTGTGCAGAGTATGTAAAAGGTAGAACATGTGCTGGTGTGTATTACATGTCCTGAAAGTGAAATACTGCCAATTTCCCTTTTCTTTATTGTTCTATATGTCTCATAGGCTAACATGGGAGTTACTTTGTAACATCTTACAAGTGTCTATTTCCATTGGGAGAAGACACAGAAATAGAGTTCAGGCTCTCTGAACTCAGATTTTATTAGCACATCTTTTTAGGAAGTTGGTCTTTAAATTGTGTGTTTGAAAATGACGCTTTTACAAAGTAGGCATGTTCTTGTTTAACCTGAGTCACATGAGCTGGGGATGTGCATTCACTGTGACAGCAACAAGGGAGGTTGAGGTGTGTCCTGCCTTTCCTGGATGACTCATAGCTGAGCTGAATATACCTTGGCTGCATTTGGAGTGGTGGGAGGAGTTTCACTTGCACCTGAATAGGCTGTGTCTCCTTTGCACAATGCTGTCTCCACCGCCTGTGGTCAGCTACAACAGAGAGAACAGAATTGTCTTGGACTGGGCTCAGAGCCCCCTGTCACAAAGAGAACAAAGACAAAATGGGTATAGGTATTGGACCTTAAACCCCAGAGAATTAGACCACTTTTGGACTCAAGAGACACCTCTATCAAGGAGAAGAGCTGGAGAGCTGTAAGGAGGAGAACTGCCCCTTTGCTGTGCATGCTCCGCTGGGTTGGCATGCAGTTACTGCTTCTGCCAAGGAGAGGATAAAGACTAGAACTTTGTTTTTAACCTGCTTTAAGAAGAATCTCCAAGGGCTTGTGTGTGCCGGCCTCCTTTTCTGAAGTCTCAGGGACACAAAGACTTCACCTGCAACCCACTTACAAGCACCTGGACTACTTTGTGGACATCTGCATTCAAAAGGGCACCAATTCCAGTTTCTGGGCCCTGAGAATTGTGTATTTGGTAATGCAAAGCAAGAAAACCAACTCTGACACGGTCGGCAAATATCCTAAGAAGCCATAGAACCCCGTGCCTCGCTCATCAATCGTCAGAGTTCTAACATAGCGTTTCCCGCTGCAGCATTATACTGCTATAAGGAAGATCTTCATATCAGGAAGGCTTCCTACTCTATTATCCTTCGTGAAAGAATCCAAACTTTACGAGATTCTTAAAAACGATCTGAGGAGCGAGTGCTTATATACAACAAACCAGATCAGGACACTGACTGGCCTTAAAATGCACATTGATCATCAATAAAGAATATAAAGCACAACGGTATTTCTTATCAACCAGACCGACTCTGCATTAAAATATATCCTTCATATGAAGTCTAAATGCCATCTCTCTAACAAAAATACATGATACGTTTTGGATGGTTCTTGAAAAGAAATAAAAGCACCACTGCCATGAACTTGGAGTAATGATTTACGGTCGTATGGGCTTTTCGAAACATTAGTTCTTTATCCTGATCCCTCCTTCGTTAAACACAAGATACGACTCCATTGGTGATTACTCTACTTCTTGGTGCCTTTGCAAAGTGTGATACACGTGGCTACTCCAGAAGAAGGCGCTGGTCGCCGAAACGCGCGTAGAGAATTAATTTGTTGATGCCACTTTTTAAATGTGATTCTATATAAAAAAAAATTAAACTGTGTATTGAATGTTTATTGTAGATTTATTATTGATTATGCAATGAGAAATATCTTCTTTCTTAAATTTAATGATTTGAATTACGTATTTGTCTGTGATTGATTCTTTTAACTTGGTAAGCAATAAAAATCGAATTTAGACCTACTCACATCCTTTCTTTTCTTTATGTTTATTTTACTGAAACAGAAATAGTCTGTGGTTTAAGTGCCTTGGTTGTTACTTTTCATGCTATTAATCCCTGACCTAGGACTTGTAGTACCCATCCTCTCAGGGGGTCCTTGATATTTACACATAACGGTCAGCGATGCCGCCAGTGACGCCGCGACCTGCACCGAGGCGATGTACTTTGACGCTGCCCGACGCCTGAAGTTATCGGCCTTCCTGACGCCAGCATTTGCACCGATGCCATCAGCGCCAGCACCAGCATTAGCATCCCATTATCGCGGCGCTGATAACCGACGAGGGTGACTTAATAACACTTCCACTTCGCATTGCCTCACCGGAACCGGGGCCTCACCGCCAACACCCCCTAACTTTCCCTGTCCTGGGTTTGATACCTTGCCTCCTCACGGGTACAACGCCTTGCTCCCCCATGGCAACCAGGGAACGGGCCTCGACCTCTACACCGACGCCTCACCTTCACTACGTCCATAGACTGTGTTTTCCAAGGCACTTTTGTTTTGCGGTCTGTGTGACTTCATGCCTGACACCGCGCACCTCACAGTCAGCGCCATACTATGAATTTTTGCTGTCACAACATCATAATAGCCCCAGGTGGAGCTAATATCTTCTACAAGTGCAATCTTTGAAGTAGCTGTTCTAAAAGTGATATTTTGATACATGTATGTTGGATTTTTGTTATTTTGGTCTTGATTGGTTTACATAAAGATACCTTATTTTTCAAAACGGTTGTGGTGTCACTTTGTTATTGTGTGTTTGGGTACAAATACTTTACACATTGCTTTTGGGATAAGCCTGCCTGCTCGTGCCAAGCTACCAAGGGGGTGAGCAGGGGATTTCTAAAGTGTGTAACTTCCTTACCCTGAACAAAAGCAAGGGTTCCTACTTGGACAAAGGTGCATACCTCTGCCAACTAGAGACCCCCATTTCTAACAGTTGGCTACTTCACTCCTGCTTAGTTCAACACTACTGCGTTGTTTCACCTTTGTTGTGTGTCCCCCCTTTTCGGTCATCTCTTCCTCTCGTTTGGCTCACCATCTTCATCTTCCAGAAACATGTCTTGTTTTATTTGAATGTTCTGCCATTCATCAATGACATAATTCTCAAAATGCACAGTCTTTGTGTTTTCAGTCATGAGAAGCATATTTAGCGACCATTGGTGTCGTCCATATGTATATTACACCACCTGCTGTAATTCTGGAGTGCATTTAGCACAGATGAGTTCGGTACTCCTACTGTTTGAATACTGCGTTCCATTGCATTTAGTCCTATCCTGGTACCGTGATGTAACAAAACTTAATGGGCCCGACACTCTGGACCGAGTTCGAAGCTCTCAGACCAGGGGCCTGCAATGAATGAATGAATGATGAATTAATGAAATAATTTTATTGCATAATTACTTAAAATCATTGTAATAACACGCGTATAACCACAATAACAGTTAAAAAAGAATCAACTTTTTTGGACTAATAATACAGGCCAGATGACCGTTAAAAACCAGCCTCTCCCCTTACAAGTTGTCCTGGCACGAAAAATGCCAGTGCAAAGTTCCTCAACTAGACTGTAGACCGGGCCTCCCACATTTATAAACAATAGCTCTATGCCAGCAAAATAACTTGATAGTTGCCTCTGTTTGGGGCATCCAAAAGGTCTAGGCCCATCCGTTTTCAAATAAGAAAAAAAGGGATTCTACCATTTAAAAAAAGTGCACTTGACAGGCGGAAAAACTTTGGCCCAGATACACACCTATAACATCAGTAAACCTTAAGAAGACAAGTCTGGTATTTAAAACTAAAGAGCCATTAAAAACCAAGCTCTCTCCTTGTTGATAATCATGGCATGGAAATACTAGTGCGGAGCCAGTCAGCAAGATTGTAAGCAATTGATCCCCAACTTTGTAAGCCACCATGACATGGAAGTACTAGAGTAGTGTCAGTCAGTTAGATTGTAAGCAATTTATCCCCAACTTTGTAAGCCACCATGACATTGAAGTATTGGAGTGGTGTCAGTCAGTGAGAATGTAAGTAATTAATCCCCAACTTTGTAAGCCATCATGACATTGAAATACTAGAGTACTAGCACCTTAATGACCCTGCTCGCCCCTCCAGATGTAAAGCTCCCTGTCTGATAGTGATATTCATTCTCTCCTACTTTCGTATGATCTGGCACTTCCCTCCACCCTCCCAACTTGCATCTAAATGAATCCATCCCCACTGATCCCTTCAGGGCACCTAGGACAAACACCAGAACTTTAAATGAGAACAACCTCATGAAAATCACCACCACTCGACCTCCACCAACCGAAACCAACGTTAGACTCAAATGTGCACTCCTGAACTGTAGATCGGCTGTTAAACATGCTACAGACATTGCCAACCTCATCCTTGTCCAGTATCTTGACCTTGTAATGTTGACAGAAACCTGGTTAAATGACTCAGCCACTCCCATCCAGGACTTTTTAATGCTTCCCAACTTCGATATCATTAGGTTGAACAGAACTAGTGGTCAAGGAGGAGGCATCGCATGCTTACATTATAGTAATCTAACAGTGAAAGTAACTCATACCGACCTACTGCCATCTTGTGAATAACTATGCATTGAAGTGACTGGGGGCAACAATTACTCATGCAAATTGCACACATTTTACCACCCCCCTCGCGACAAACTTTCTTTCACAGAACAGATCATGGACATTATTTTGGCCAACGCAGATTTTCAGGGCCCTCAGATCTTCCTGGGAGATTTCAACCACCACTGGAATGATGTAAACGATGTGGTGGTCAATAGTCTTAAATCCTTCCTACTTGACCTTAACCTAATCCAAATCTGTGACAGCCCTACTGATATCAAAGGAGTTACCTTAGATCTTGTCATTGGTAAGCCCAACTCCATCCTCCTGTAGTGGATCCTCCCATGTGATTGGACAGACCACTATTGCAGCACCTTCCTCATCCTTGAATCGTTAAGAGCAAGCAAAGCCCAACCTAAGCACCCAAAACTGTTGAAAAGATGTGTATGGAACATCAACTTGCAAGACCTGACGGCGCTCTGCGATAACATCCTGCCCCCCCTATGAACATGTCGGATTTCCATGACCTTACGGCCCACTAGATCCACTCAATACTTAATGTGCTTAAATCTGGGACACAACTTCAGCTTAAAAAAATGTGCTCTAAACTCTCCAAAACGTGGTTCAATGATAGTCTTAATTCCGAAAGAAGAAATTTAAGACTTGCAGAAAGGAAGTGACGATCGTATCCCTCCCTTGAACATCTGTCACTTGAGATCCCTGCGGAGCATTACAATAAACGCATCAGATGCTCGAAGGCCACCTTTTTCACAACTCAACTAGATCAAGCAAGAAACCCTCCAAAAAAACTATTCGAAGTCCCAAGCTAACAATAATCCTAACCTCTAATAAAGGGGTCAAGAGACATTGCCAAACTGTGAAGAATTCACTGAGTTCTTTACTGATAAGATTATTAAGATCGAGACTGAATTATGCTAGGCCCGTGATCACCTCTCGAGCAGTCCACTGAACACCATCCACCCCTCAGGGTGAGATATCACTGACCCTTCACAGCCCAACGTCCCAAAAAAAAATGCATCTTGGAGCCTATTCCTAACCTTGCATGAATGCACTTTAAGCAAAATGCTGTTGACTTTGAAACCTTCCAATCACTACAACAACCCTCTGCCATCAAACCTTTTTCTGGAAGTGAGATCCTCCTTACCAACACTCAGGACGACGATTGTCAATGAATCACTTCGGCAAGGTTCTATTTCGGATTGCCTTAAATCAGGTCAAGTTACCCTGATCCTAAAGAAAGCAACTGCTGATCCCACGGACCTTCTTAACTATCGCCCAATCACTAACATCCCCATCCTGGCAAAGCTCCTGGAGAATTGTGTGCTCGCCTAACTTTGTAATCACATCGACCATTTCCAACACCTGGACCAATGCCAATCTGGTTTCCGCCCGGGTCATAGTACAGAGTTGGCGCTAATGCACATCATGGTTTATGCGCTAAAAATGTTGGATCACAATGAGTCGTGCCTATTGATCCTTCTTGACCTTTTGTCAGCATTCAATACTGTCAAACACGATAACCTTACTGACAACCTGGAACACAGCATGGGGCTGTCTGGTCCAGTGCTAAACTGGTTCTCTTTGTTCCTTCAGAACAGATCCCAAGGCTTCAAGGTAAACCAATCCCTGGCCCATCCTGCACCGGTCACCCTGGGGGTTCCTCAAGCTTCAGCACTGTCTCCCATGCTCTTTAACCTATTCAGGGAGCCTCTGACAGAAATGCTAAAATCATCCAGCATTCACTATCACATGTATGCGGACGATACCCAACTATAATTGAATATCGCCTCCCCTGAAGACACGCAGTCCCTAAACTCAGTCCTCCTGGAAATACAAAGCTGGTTGACACATAATCACCTGAAGCTAAATGCTCTAAAAACGGAAGTCCTACTAATCTCTCCCCACAAACAATCTCTGGTCATGGAACAATGGTTGAATCAGCTGACTCCTCTTGAATGTAGACCTCACCTCGTGGATTCAGCATCCTCTCTGGGTATTATACTAGACAAAAGCCTGAACATGCAGAAGCAGATCAGTGCCCTCACCAAAGGAGCAAACTTCCAACTCAGGATACTTAGGAAACTCAAACCCTTTCTCCCTTCTCATGACTTAAAGGTTGCAGTACAAGCACTAGTGATCTCAAAGCTGGACTATGGTAGCGCAACACTTTGCGATTTGCCTAGAGTGAAGACGGCTCCTCTTCCGGCTGCCCTCAACTCCGCTGCCAGGCTCTTAACTGGCACTAAAAAATACCACCAAATCTCTCTGGATTTGCGGTACCTGAATTGGCTTCCATATGATGCTCGGATACAGTTAGAAATTGCATGTATGGCTCACAAAGCCACCCACTTCAAGACCTTGTTGTATCTCACTCAGAAACTAGAGCTATCTTGTGGTTCTAGAGCCTCCAGAAGCGCCAGCACCCTTGTGCTCAAACCACAAAAATTCAAGAAAAAAAAAGATCTATAACCAAGCCTTCACAGGGGTGGCTCCGAGGATCTGGAACTCTCTTCCCCCAAAGTCAGGATGAACCCTTCCACGGTCCTCTTCAAAAAAGAAGTCAAAGGGCTCCTGATGAAGACATTTCTGCCTCAGCCTGGCCCCTCCATCTGATGCTGGGTCCATAGCAGTTGACTATGGCCAAGCTGCCGGCCTCACGAGAATGTCAGTGAATTTTAGATGTGAATTTGTCGCTTTGTTGATTCTGTTGTGTTTGCCTGTACCCTCACGAGAATGTCGGACTCTGTTTTGTTTGCTTGTACCCTTCGTGCTGCATAATCTGTAAAGCACTCTGATACCCTTGGTGGTCATGTTCGTGCTATATAAAACTTTCTAAATAACTAAAGAAATCGAGTGGTGTCAGTCAGTGAGACTGTAAGCAATTCATCCCCAACTTTGTAAGCCAACCAAGATCTCCCTGTGCGGATTCATATAACATGGAAAGTGCTAGTGCAGATTCAGTCAGCGAGATTGTAAAACAAATCTTCCCCGCACTTGTAAACAAAGACTCGGTGTAAAGATGCAACGTGATCGATGCCACTGTTCGGGCAACCAGTTAGCTTTAGCCGAGATGCCATTAAAAGCCAAGAATTCCCCTTGCAAGCTAATATGGCATAAGAAGATGCTAGTGCAGAAACAGTCATCAGGATTGTGGGTAGATCATCCCCATATTTATAAACAATGACTCTGTATCACAACTTGAAAGTGCTAATGCAAAAACATTTGGCACGCTTAAAAACAATTCATCCCCACATATGTGAACAATGGCCATGGGCAAACGTTCAACCTAGTGGTTGCCCCTGTTCAAGGCAACTTGTTGGATTTGGTCCAACATGACAGAAATACAAGAAGCACTGTGCATTGTGGTGCAAGGTCTATTTGCCAGTGTCAGAGTGGGCCCCCGAAACTCGAGGGACCCATGTACCGCAGGGGCTGTGAGGGCTTTTGTTACGCCATTAGTAGAGGAGTTCTATATACCTGAAGAGGGACCCTCCCAGTCAGCATGAAAGCTGACTCCCATGTTCCCCATCTGCCTCCCACAATGGCTTGATTACTGCTGTTATTGTTTCCCGGACTCACAGTGTTTCCTCTCCGGCTCCCAGTGATGGGCTTTGCTTTAGGAAACAGAACTAATATCATTCACCTAAATATACACTAGTTGGACAAAACAGTAAACAACGGCATCCTGTCCCTTTGAACACGGGTGGATCACGGATACAACAGGATCCAACAAATACATTTTGCTCAAATTTATGCCCCCAGAACATTGATTCAGCTGTTCATATGACCCGGGAATACATTATTACATCATCTTGTCAGCAGAAAAAGTGATGGATGGAAATGCTTGAATAAGTCTGACAACTGGCTAATACTCTGAAGGCATTCATTTCCTAATTGTTTAGCTCTTCGCTATTTCACACAGCGTGATGCCGTATGCGAATCAGCCTCGCCCTTACCCAAAAGAGACAGTCCAGCCTAAACTGCTCTAGATTATCAGCAGCTGCAGATATGTTTTGGAATCAGTTTTAGTGTAGGCCACTCAACTGGCAGCTGATGGGAGAGTGAGGCAAAGGTCTTAATGTGAGCTAATACTCAGTTACCACACTACTCCTACGGAAGATTCATCTAAGCCAGGGGTACAATATGGGTAACCATGGCGCTCCTTGGGTACATTGTTCAAATAATTTAATTGGGAAAATAAAACAAAAATAAAGAAATTAGACCAGGAATTTAAACGAAATGCAAAAAGGAAAATTGTTTTATTGAGACCAATCCAAAATTGCATTTCGTTGGCAGAAAAAAATTGCTAAAATTGTCCAGGACCTCCTGAGATGTGATCAGGACCTGGGTGACTCAAGTAAATAACCTGTGCACATGCATAGTCAGACTGAAGTTGAAGATTAGTGTAAGAAAAGGCCCTTTTTTGTATGGTCACCCCTGCTCATTGCTAGATTTTTTTGCTGGATTTTGGAATCTACACTCTGAGACACTGCTGTCAATGACCAGGGTATGTGCACCGACACCTAAAAACATTTTGAATTGGTATACTACTAATTAGCATATTTAATTACCTATGAGTCCCCAGTATATGGTACAAAGTGTACCCATGGTTGTAAGTTAAATGTCACTAGTAGACTGCATCACATATTGTGCCACCAATAAAGTGACAATGCAAAACATGACTGCAGGCCTGCCACCAGTAACCTGGCTCTGTAGGGTTAGACAAATTCTACCTGTCAAAATAACACTTTTTAACAAGCCTAAACCTTCCTTTGTAAATATGCATTTGTGAGATAAGAGGACTGGATAGTCCAGGAGTGAGTAATGGCCATCACGGGGAGAGCTGACAAAAATCCCAAATTGATGCATCCCGACCTCATCCGTGATATCTGTAAGCCTTTAGCCTCCAGATGATGCATCCTCTTCTCTGCCTCAGCTGTGTCTCCCACTCTATTGTTGCCTTTGGTATGTGTTTTCAGGGTGCCAAATGCCTTGTCTGAGAGCAAGTAGCTAGGCTCTAGAAATGTTGAGGATGATATTCTCTGGAAACCATCCCTCCATAAATGGAGTCGGAGCTTGAGTTTCCCGACTCCAGTGAAGTCGTAAGGCTGTTTCCATATATGATTGGTACTTCCCTTGGAGTTCACAATGGACAGCAAGAGGGCTAAACACTGCATTCAGCAACTGTGATAATGTGCTACCTGGAGGACCAAAGAATTCATGTATAGTTTTCTGAGTACCTCATCATTTTACACCATGGACAATCATCTTAGTCCTGTCTGGGGCCATGTTATCACCTGATGTGCAGTTACTAGAAGGATGTGTTGATAGCAATATTGAGGAATGAGCTGACGACTGAATGGATTAATATTAGGCATTATAAATAGTTAATAATAGTTAATAAATATTAAATAATGAATAGTTAGGGGATTATAAGCGTGCAGAACAGTGCAATGCTTCTCAAAGCATCCTCTTACCTCTCCGTTTAGAGCAAGAATGATTATTTTAGGATGGAGGACGGAATGGGTTCGACAAGAGAGGAACCGGAGCCCGAGCAAATGTAAACTCGAATCCCTACTTTCCCAAGACGGACACGTTACGTGTACAAATAACCCTCAAGACTTTCTAATTGTATACAGGCATGGGCGTCCGCAGAATTTTTTCCAGGGGGGGGCAAAAGGTTGACCTCATTACCAGCTCGCCAGGTTTGTATGAGTGTCAATTAACTGAGTATAGAGTGTTATTGCAGAAACCTGATGTCCATCTGCTAGTATATTAGTACTGTGTTGGATGGGTGATATGCACTGTTTGATGATGTGCTTTGATGGTATGTAGGAACTCTGCTTTGGGCACATTGATATTCATTTAAGTTCTGACCCGGCCCACCTCCTAGAACCGGGCCTGTAACGAAGCAGCAGATTTGAGGTCGAGAGTTGGCATGGTGAGGAGGTGAGACTGCACAGTGAAGGGATAGGCGAGGAATGGCACCCTCCTATTGTCGTTACCAGTGGCAGCTATGAGAGCGTTATGTGGGTAAGGCGGCTGCCGTGACCTCTGCCCCGTAAATAAAACATGCAGAGAGGTGAGCCTCGTAGTGTAATGCAGCGATTTCAATTTAAGCCTCTCAAGTGCCTTGCCATTGTTTTCAGCTGGTGAGTAAGGCACCTCGCTGCTGAACCAAGATTGTAATTGGTGACCAGCAGTTTATACAGGGTCTTCCCAACAGGCACATTAACCCACTAAGCTGTGTTTACACAGAAAAGTAAATCTGTCTCCTACACGTTATGCACTGTGCTCTGCAGCAGCCATATTAGCCACCTAACATGCTTTATGATTTAAGCCTGTAACTAGAAATGATACACATATCTCTCCACCCTAGCTAGTGCATTAACCACATATAGACTACCTTACAAGTATCCTACCCCGGGCTCTGACCCTGAACACACTCCATGAAACACTTGTGTGCACATTTACCTGGCAGTTTGGGGCATACTCATAAGCCCTAGCAGTTGGGTGCCCTAGCAGTTGGGTGCAAGAGTACCCTCCTAAAGACGGGTGTCCAATGCAGGCCCAGGGGAGCTGGCTCTGTGTTCGGCTATCAGGATAAACACTGACTGTGCTAGTTAGTTCCAGTCCAAATTACCACGAGGACATTTATTTTAGACACTCCTGCACTGGTCCTGGAGTTCCACTTGACTCCCTTCTTCTGTTCTGAGCCCATATATATGAAATAGGGGGGGGGGGGGGTGATGCCTGGTGTATGCGGGGCGTCTCACTGAAGTTCCCTGTGTTGATGCACCGCCCTCCCGATGCCAGACTTTTACAGTCGCCGCAGTAAGACCCTGCAAATGAAGCGGGGGCTCTTCGGTCCCGCATCGGTTCCTATCACCTGTTAAAACCCGCTCTGCCAACACAATGTGCTTTTTTATGTGCAACCGACCCGTCTTCTCCGTTCCCGCCTGTAAACCCCCTCTGTGCATCTTTTATGAGGCGCGTAGGTCATTAATCCCGAGGCATATGAAAAACGTAAAATATTACGATAAGAAAATTGTTGCTGCTTTGTGATGTGCCGAGGCCGGTAACTGCCAGCGGGATTTTTATGGCGCCTGCCTGACAACACAGGCTGAGGAGAGGTGTGAAGGGGTGTAATTCAACGCGCAATGTTGAAATGTCTGCACCGCCGCTCCTCTGGCAGCGAGGCTCCCAGGATGAAATATTGGTCTCCTCAGCTGGAGCCCCAAGCTCTGTCCACACCCGCGAGGGCTTCAGCGAGAGTGCGGGGACCGGCCAGCCAGGATGGCCCAACGAGGGATGACCTTGTCTGCCTGCAAGAACCAAGATGGCCCGAAACACAAGCCCTGCAGGTATCTGCGCTGTTATGGGTTCGCGGGGAAGGTGAAACTATTGAATTAACACTGCGCCCAAATTGGATCCTGCCTCTGTCAGCGTAGAAAAGACACATGAAAAGGCAGCAGTCTAATTTCAACATTCGGCAACATAGTCTACATGACCATTTTGTAGCCGTGCACGGATGCTGAAAAGATGTCCGGTGTTACATGTGAAATAAACTTTTGCAGCTGGATTCCTCACTCCATTCATTCAAGAAAAGGGGGCAATTCTAAAACCTTTACTTATGCCCTGGCGTCACCTCGCTTTACAACGTTTTGGGGAGTAGATAGCCATTAGATCGGGCCGGGGCCACTGGAATTAGGCATCAAGGGAAGGGAGGAGGGGAGGGCCAAATAATGCGGCAGGGCAGCAGGTGACTAAATTATGCGCATGAAATGAATAATACCTGTGAGGCTTTCTGCAGTTAAAGGGTCCTGGGCGGTGGCTCAAGCAGACGTAAGGGGGGGCTGTGATGATATGCGAGGGAAAGGTCGTGATTCGTCGTGAACCCAGGCCACTACCGCAGATAATATTATACACACGACACGACAAAAACGATTATTTTTTTATGAGAAACAGAAACAGATTTCTCTTACTTGCAGACCTAAATGCTACTCGGAACGAACAGGCAAGGCAGCCAGCAGCCGTTTTCCCGAATTCCTGCTCGGCGCCGCCGGGGCTGCTCCTAATTGTTGTGTGTCACGAGGCCGGCCCTGGAAACAAACACCACTGCGTGTGTGTGGGGCCCGGCTGTGTGTGACCTTACGCGCGGGCGTGCCCTGCGCGGTACATTGCAGCGTAAGATAGGTGGCGCAGCACTCTCCGGCGACCGGCGTCATGATGTCATAGGGATTTTGGTGCTGCTGCTGGCCTAAAATTCTAAAATGAAGAGGCCTGCTCACAAAATAAAAACCTCCGAAGTCCGGTTCTTCCATTTTATTTATTGAACTCACCAGATCCAGGGGGGGGCAAGTGCCCCCCCTTGCCCCACCCTGCGGACGCCCATGTATACAGGTTCATCTATTAGCTTGTCCCGTTGGAGAAATCGCCACCGCGCTCTATGTGTTATGTAATTTGATGATGCTTTCTACCCTGTATATCTCGTATGTCCAATGTTTCTTTGTATTTAAGGTTAATAAAAAAAAATATATTTTTAAAAGAATGACTATTTTAATAATAAGGAAATGTATAGCCACGCTCCTGAGTATGGATATGGACTATGCTTGGCCCCACAGTAACCTGGACAGTAAACCCTCACCCTCTGTCATCTGATCCATGCCAGAATCTTAGCGTATTCACATTTAGATAAATGTAGTTATCTTAAAAATCTGTCATGGATCTGGCCCTCCAGGAGCGACTTTGGAGAACCCTGCTCTAGAAGGTGCAAAGAGATCCGAGCCAATCCTTGAACATGAGTGAGAATATATGAAGGCCAAGCAACGGCCGCACCTGAGCAGCAGCTTTCTCTGCCCTTTTCTATACTCGCTCCATTAATGGCACAATCAGTCCCTGATGCCTGGAATCCAGGAATTCCGGTATGCAATAATGCACTCCCTGGTGCAACGAGAATCAAAGGCTTGCTTTCAAATGCGCGTGAGGCTCACAAGACTCAGCTTCAGTCGACTATTTCAGCAACTAAGCAGTCATTCAGATGTCGATGGTTCCAAACAAACAATAGGGTCCGCCACAAACCACACCGGACACTGCCTGACCTGCTCTGCCTTCTCTGACACCACAGCACTGCAGCTACACAGACAGCACTCACCCAGCCTGTGAAACTGTTCTCCTTAGCGGGGTTCAGACCAGGCAAACCAACCACAGATATCAATCATCTGCATGAACGACAGCAGTCACAAGCAGCAGTGGCAGTGAGGCCACTTGGCAATTGATGCACAAGTAGGGGCAGACAAAGGCACGTTTAGCCACTTCTGCTGTACTAACCACCAAAGCACCTTTAGCAGCAGCATTATCATGTAGCATAGATGTGGCTGATAAATTAGATTGAATCATTTACAGTAAAGAGGAGCTTCTGGAATTCCTCCCTGGAATTCCCCCATACAATTACTAAGGACAATCTTGTGAACAGTTCAGACAATTTTCTAAATCTGCATACCTGCTTGTTAATGAGCTTATATCCAGCATTTCTTATTCTTCCAAGCCTGTTCAATCCTAAAAACACCTCCACTCATAACTTCGAATAAAGTGTTTTATTGATAAATGTAGCTGTTGACCTTTTCAAATTAAAAAGTCATTAAGAAGTAAAAAGGCTTTGCCTCTTTTCAGAAAGCAATTCTCCATGGTTTCGAAATCTGTTCATATGAAATCTGTTCAGAGAGGTCTAGTACAGACATCTCTACTGAGAGGCGAAGGAGAAACTGTGTGTTGTCCTGGCTGTTCATGCATGAAAGAATTCAGTTGTTTTTCCATATTTTATTACTGTTTGATGCTCCCATGCTCAGAAAGCCCATCTTGAGTATAATCTTCCCAAGTCCCAGGGATCTTAATGGTGCTTCCCTTGATGACGACCGAGAGGCTTAATTTCCTCTTGCTTGTGTTCCAACTCAGAAGGCTTATGGCCTAGCAATTTGTGATGGCAATGTCTATGAGGGCCTGGATAAGGAGGTAGTTGTTGATAAGTACCATCTGCCAAAAACCATTGAAATAATGTCAACATTAGCGGATGCAAAGTATTTCACCATCTTGGACCAGCAACCGCTTGGCACCAGATTACAATGGATGTGCGAGATGTTAGCATGCATGCCTTTACCACACATGTGATACAACATGTTGATCTTTACAACGGGTTGTATCTCATTGTGGGTCTTTACCACTCTTTTTTTACTCCTAGCCTCCCTTTACCTCTTTCCTCTCCTGGACCCTAAAATCACCCTTACCCTCCTAAGCCTCTACTCACGCCTGAACCCTAAACCCATCCTTATCTACCTTTACCTCTTCAATCTCATAACTATAAATCACCCTTATCCCCTTTACCTCCACCCACCCCTAAATCCCAATAACACCCTTACCTCCCTCTTCCTCTGCCCACCAAAATACCCTATAATCACCCTTTCCTCAACCTACACCTCCTTTCATCTATATCCACCCCTACATTCTAAAATCGCCCTTGCCTCCCATTATCTCTACCCATCCCTTTACTATAAAATCACCCTAAATTCCTTTTACCTCTACCTGCTCCTAAACCACTTTTTTTAAAATAACATAAACATGATGTTGTTTAAAAAATATGTACCTAAATAGTAAAGTACTGTGTGGTTAAGGTAAAACCCTATAATATATACTTACCTGCGTGGTGGTTACCTGCACTGAAAAGGTTATGCATGGTAAAGGGTGTGTGGTAAATGCTGTTTCCTGATTACATTGCACACAGATTCTTAAGTTTACATCCCTTTTGTGACTCTGATGGGGGCATATAAGTTGCTTAGGATGCCTTTTGGGCTTTTCAATATAGAAAGTGTGTGTTCTTTACTGGATGATGTACTTGTATTTGGTTCTAACTGGAGTGAGCATACTAAAAAGATGTGAGTGATCCTTGAGAAACCTAAGAAAGTGGGCATGACATTGAAATTGGACAAGTGTTTGGCAAAGAGGAAATATTGTATCTAGGTCCTTCTGTGATGAGACAGGAGGTGAAACCCAAGCAGAAATTGGTGGACACCCTCTGTAATTCATGTGCTCTGAGCAATAGGGAGGAGGTAGTTTTGTCTCTTGGCGTGGTGGAATTTTATATCTGTTTTCTGCATAACTTATGAGAAAAGTCCAAGGAATTGGTTCAATTGTGCAGGAAAGTTATGGGTTTTTGCAGACCAAGGATTGCATGGTTGAATTTGAACTGGTTAAATCTGAGCTGAGAAGGGCGCCTGATCTACCAGCCTTTGTGCCTGGAAGAGAGACAAGGGTATTCACTGGTGCTTGCAATAAAGGGTTGGGGTGTACTTTGATGAACCCAGTGTAGACAAGGAAAGTATGGGTGATTATGGAAAGTTCACTTGCTTCAGCGCAGGCACAAACTTCGACAGTTAGCGCCTGCATGACAGACAGCACATCAGTCAAAGATATTTTTAAGAGGGGGCAGAGATCCACCTGCAAGTTGGTGCAGTGTGTGACTGTATCTGCCTACTGGATATGCTTGTAGAGGTTACTCAGACCTCATCCCCTTTGCCAATGGTTGCACTCAGGGGAGGGGAGAGGCACACTGATTGTGCGTCACCTCATAAGCAGCACACAACCATAGTGCCCCCGGGTGAACTGTGTATCCCTGCACCCACATCTGTAATACAGCACGGACACTAAGGTATTCCTCTTTTTACAGGTGTAATTCATCTTTGGGATGCCAGGTGCGCACATTTGTGACATCATAATCCATATTAAGGAAGGGGCGGTGCAAATGTCTGCCGCCCCTTTTGCAACATCAAAGCGCCAGGGGTGCAGAAAGGAGAAAAAAATGCTAGTTGCAATTTTGCATAATATGATCCCTGGTGTAAATTATTGTATCACTAATTTTTTGTATTTAATATTTGAAATACCTTTCAATCGAGTTTCAATACAGATCTTCACACATTGAACCCCAATAGTCAGACAAAGGCACCCATATTATAAGAGTTAATTGACCTATTAATAGAGAACATGGTGAGGAGATACACATATTCCATACTGATTTACGAACATATTATGATTTCAAGATGTAAACACTTTAAAGGTAGATGCCCTTGAACCAGCTAGCCATAACTCCTTACCCAAGGAAATATATAGACTGTTCACATTTAATTAAAAAAAGAGGTGCCAGTAAATCGAAAATGCTTCTGTGAATGCCGTTAATTCGTTAAGACGTCAATATTTCAGCATCACAGCTAAACTTTAATAGTATGTCTTTTTTTTATTTCTTTTTATTTTTGTTATTTTATATAAAGCACAGTACAATTGTATTGCAGTTGAGAGTCCCATTTGGACACATGTAGGTCTGGGTGAGTGTAATAGCACAGCCCTTTTTGGGAAAAAAATTTACCCAAAACACGCCTTTGTTTGCGCCAGACTAATGTGCCAACCCCACCCTACAATACAACATACTTACATTATTCCACAACAGTTGTTTTAAAGACAACCCTTTCTACGTCTAGGTGTAGGGCCCGAAAGACTCCTGCCAGCATTAAAGGTGAGCTGAGCTGACCCGGCAGTGTTTGAAGGGGATTAGGGTCAGGGTTCATTGTGTAGTCTGTCATGTCGGAGATTAGATAGTTTAGCTAGGCTCCTGCCGGCCATGTAAGTGACTCTGGATTTATTGACTGTCTGGAAGCATTATCAAAGCTTCCAAGCCCGGGCGACACCTTGCAAACAAAAAGCCCATTATTTCAGTAGTCCTGATAAGATTTACATGGGATTTGCATTTTTGGTATGATTGATTGGGCAGTTAAGGCGTTTTTATACAGTCGAGTTCATAGTGATGTCGGAGCCTGTTTTCTGTAGTAAGTAGCCTTTTTCTACAAGGTTGATGCATGTGGAAATATTACAAAATCTGCCCCGACAAGGAGGATATCGCTATTAGGACACCACAGCAAGGATAAATACTTTGCAAACTCTTTGCACACAAACACATTATTTACAAAGGGAGAACATTCCAGAATACCTGGAGTAAATTCAGCATCCTGGTAGGTGCAACAGTTCGCTCTTTGATTCCCGGACACCCTCCTCCCACGCCCCCAAAACAAGTTTCAGTCTAACCTGTTAGCTCAATGCTTTCCGTTATGGTTGGTGATGAGTAAGAATTGCTCCTAATTTATAGAAAATAGGAACTATACCATCTGCCTAGTCATTACTTTTTTCCTCAACCCCCCCCCCCCCCCCCCCCCCCCCCAGCGCCTTGAGACCCTCGCGGGTATGTGGTGCACCTTACAAATGATTGATTGATTAATTGATTCACCCTAATTATGGATGAAAACGGGAAAGCGGAACACCGGGGGCAATGCGCTTCACCATAAGCATGCACTATATGATACGCTCGCCGTATTTGAATTCATTCATTCATTTCTGCGAATTTCACTTCAGTGTATGTTTTTAGAGCTATAAATCGTGAGATGGAATTTTTGGGATCTCCAGCTGCAAATATAATTCTTTCCGCATCTGGCCAATGGCAATGCACCTAAAAGTGATAAATTGTTTATAAAGTGGTATTTCTTGGTTCATTGTTGCCATGTGTGTCAACTGTTGAGGGACAGGAATCTGAAAGATAGTGCGTTCAATGATAAGAATTGAAAATGTTACATTAATTTTCAAGACAATATTGTTATTTTTGACCATACGGTATAAGAATAACACATCTGGCTCTCAATTGTTAGCCATTGATCTAAAACACCCGCTTTGTTGGCTTCACCTGTTAAAACCAGGGAATATTTCAACTTCAGAAAGGGGTCTGATTCCGAAAGCCCAGGTTTTCAACATTGGATATGTAATCCTCTAGGAGTATTGCTAGGTGGGGTTACTTTAATGGCTTTAGTGGGATTCACAGAGTTCCGAAGAGTAGGACTGAATGTCCAAAGGCGTAGATCTCTTGGACTACTCCACTGAGAAAAATGTAAACATATGGATTATTCTGCATGAATCAATGGTGTTGAAATATGATCACATATGATCTCATCTCATGCAAACAGTTTCTTTTTCTCCAAAGAGAAAATTAAAAACGTATTCCTTATAGAAAAATCCCTTCCCCTACATTCCCATGAAATATGGCGTGGATCTTTTACCCCATAGACAGGAACTCAATCCTGATTGTCATAGTTTTAGCCTTGTATGTTTCCAAGATGAGAATCCTTCGGCAAATACTTTGTAAATACCTGCAAACCTTTGAGTTTCTGGCTTTTCAATGAAATTTGTAGAGCACCTCTGTGGAAGGGTGACATTCCCATTCCTGTATTTGACCTGTTCTCAGGACACCCCCGTGCCGCACGGCCACCAGCTGTGTGTGTGCCCCTCACCCCTCGCCCCTCACTGCTGCTCACAGCCTCGTTGTGCCGTCAGCCTTGCCGCCCTAGCTGCCTGCCTCGCTGGTCCATGGCCCAGCAGTTCCGCCTAATTTTCGTGGTGTATTGTGGTTTTGTTGTATTTTTATTGCCTTTTGTATTAACTTTGCTGTTGTCCCCCTATGCCTTGCCCGCCACTCTCCCCGCTTCCCGCCGCCGTTCACGCGGCCACGCCCCCTTTTGTTTTGTGTCCTCCCCGCTCCCGCCTCCCAGCTGCTCCTCCCTCCCACTTAGCCTTAAATGGCGACCGCGCGGACGCGCAGCGGATGCGCCGATTGTGCGCCGAAGGCGCGCCAAAGGCAAGCCCGTCTGCGCCCGTCCGTGCCTGGACCGCGCCCAGTGCCTGGACCCCTGGCCCCCACCGAAGCAAGACAACCCGACAGACCTACGACGCCGCTGCCCTCAACACACTCAATGCCGGCCGGAAACCCACCTGCTGCCGGGCCGCCCCGAAACGCATTCACGGACCCTTCACCTGCAGAACCTGCAAGTTCACCTGCCTCCGAACCTGCACCACGCCCGCCAAGCACCAGCAGCAACCTCAAGTGCATCCTGCTCAACACCCGCTCCATCCACAGACACGCCGTGGAACTCTGGAACTCCTCGACACAACATCACCAGACATCGCCTTCCTTACAGAAACCTGGAAGAACGCCTCCTCAGCCCCCGACATCGCCATCCCCATCCCGGACGGATACAAGATCATCAGGAGGGACCGCGTCAACCAGACCAGAGGAGGCATCGCCATCGTCCACAAGAACACCATCCGCATCACGACCGACTCCAACGACACCTTCGCCGCCGCCGAGCACCTCCACTTCCAGATTCACACCGACCCAAAGACGACCCTCAGAGGCACCCTCATCTACAGACCCCCGGGACCACGCACACAATTCAGCGAAGACATCACGGACTTCATCAGCCCACATGCCCTCCCCTCCGCCGACTACATCCTCCTAGGGGACCTCAACTTCCACCTGGAGAACAACAAGGACCGCAACACCGCCGCCCTGCTGGACAACCTCGCCAACCTTGGACTCAAGCAACTGGTCAACACCCCCACCCACTACGCCGGCCACACGCTTGATCCCGTCTTCTCATCCAGCAAGCACATCACCTTCAGCCACTCCACCAGACTCCACTGGACCGACCACAGCTGCGTCCACTTCAACTTCAGAAAAACCACAACCCACCACCACCAGCAACAGGTTCCTCACAGGAGCTGGAGCAAGATCACCGCCGACCAGCTCACCACCTCCCTCAGCCAGAACCCACCTGCCAGCACAACGGACCCCAACGAAGCAGCCTGCAACTTCACGCAGTGGCTGACCGCCTGCGCCGACGACCTCGCACCACTGAAGAACCCTCCCAGCAGACCCAGAAGCAAGAAGGCCCCCTGGTTCACCGACGAACTCAAGGACTCCAAGAAGACCTGCCACACCCTCGAGAAAGCCTGGCTCCTCGACGAGACCACTGACAACATGACCGCCCTCAAACACGCCACCCGCAAGCACAACCAGCTCATCCGCACCACCAAGAAGAAATCACTGAAGGACAACAACGCCCACAACAGCAAGGAACTCTTCAGCATCGTCAAGGAGTTCTCCAACCCCAGCACCGACAACAACGACATCACTCCTTCACAAGATCTCTGCGACTCTCTCGCCTTGTTCTTCCACCGCAAGATTGCCGACATCCACAACAGTTTCGGCGCACCATCCACGCACCCAACCGTTGAACCAACGCACCCCACTGCCACCCTCCGCACCTGGACCACGGTGATCACCGAAGACACAGCCCGCACGATGAACACCATCCACTCCGGATCTCCAACTGACCCCTGCCCCCACCACGTCTTCAACAAGGCCGACTCCACCATCGCACCCCAACTCTTGGACGTCATCAACACCTCCTTCAACACCGCCACCTTCCCGGAGAGCTGGAAGCATGCCGAGCTCAGCGCCCTACTGAAGAAACCAACAGCGGACCCCACCGACCTCAAAAACTTCCGCCCCATCTCGCTCCTCCCTTTTCCTGCCAAAGTCATCGAGAAGATCGTCAACAGACAGCTTGCCGCCTTCCTCGAGACAAACGGATCCCTCGACCCCCGCAGTCCGGTTTCAGAGCCAACCACAGCACCGAGACCGCCCTCATCGCAGCCACCGACGACATCCGAGCCCTGCTCGACAATGGGGAAACAGCGGCACTCATCCTCCTGGACCTCTCTGCAGCGTTCAACACTGTCTGCCACCGCACCCTAGTCCAACGCCTCAGCAACACCGGCATCCAAGAGAAGGCACTGGAGTGGATCATCTCGTTCGTCGCCGGAAGAACACAGAGAGTCCGCCTCCCCCGGTTTCGATCCGGGGCCCCCAAAGTCATCTGCGGCGTCCCGCAAGGATCATCACTCAGCCCCACCCTCTTCAACGTCTACATGAGACCTCTTGCTGCCATCGCACACCAACACAACCTCAACATCATCTCCTACGCCGACGACACCCAGCTGATCCTCTCCCTCACTAGAGACCCCGACACCGCCAGAACCAGCCTACACGAAGGGATGAAAGATGTCGCCGAGTGGATGAAGAACAGCCGCCTGAAACTGAACTCAGACAAGACGGAAGTCCTCATCCTGGGACCATCGCCCTCCGCCTGGGACGACTCCTGGTGGCCCCCAGCCCTGGGCACCGCTCCCAAGCCAACAGACCACACACGCAACCTGGGCTTCATCCCGGACTCCTCCCTCTCGATGACCAGACAAGTCAACGCCGTCTCCTCATCATGCTTTCACACCCTTCGCATGCTTCGCAAGATCTTCCGATGGATCCCGACCGAAACCAGGAAGACGGTCACCCAGGCCCTCGTCACCAGCTGACTGGACTACGGAAACACCCTCTACGCCGGAACCACAGCCAAGCTACAAAAAAGACTCCAACGCATCCAGAACTCCTCCGCCCGACGCATCCTGGACATCCCCCAACGCAGCCACATCTCCAGCCACCTGAGGGACCTGCACTGGCTCCCCGTCAAGAAGAGGATCATGTTCAGGCTCCTCACCCCGCACACAAGTCTCTCCACGACCTGGGCCCCAAGTACCTCAACGACCGCCTGACCTTCTACACGCCCACCCGCCAGCTACGGTCTACTAGCCTCGCCCTCGCCGCCGTACCACGCATCCGAAGAGCCACCGCCGGCGGCAGATCCTTCTCCTACCTGGCGGCCAAGACATGGAACTCCCTCCCCATCCACCTTTGGCTGACCCAGGACCACCTCGCCTTCAGGAGACAACTCAAGACCTGGCTGTTCGAGCAGTAGCGGACCCCTTCCCCCAAGCGCCTTGAGACCCTTCCGGGTGAGTAGTGCGCTATACAAGTGTTATGATTGATTGATTGATTGATATTTATGAATGCAGACTGGCCGCCATTTTATTAGCAGCATCCAAATGTATGACTTACTAGTAGTGTAAAATTACAACAATCCTGATTCTCTTTATTTATTTTCATAAAATGTAGATTTTTGCGCAGTTTAATGGTACTTAATGGCACAAAACATTGGAGAATCAGGTCAAACGTAATTTTCTTTGAAAGTTATCATCGCCGTCCTCAAGACACATCACTCTGCTATTTACGATCACAGCTTGGAGTATGCACATCATTTTAGACCTGCCTTAAGTATTGTACATCTGGTAACCATAGACATTCATCGCTAGAATTTTTCAAAGTTTTACCACCAAATCACGCACCCAACACACACACTGCCTTGATCCTCACCTTAAGCTCATGGAAAAGATTAAATATTTCACTTACGCTCAAATATTACACTAGATTTCAGAACACCATCTCAGGGTCATGGAATATGAGTTCTATTGAAACCTACCATAAATATTACACCCGCTGCAGAAAACCAAATGAAAGCTGTCAGATTGCTCAGGTATGTAGTCTGCCTCAATTGGAAACACCAGAATCCTGCACACCCTCAACCATGTATTATGCAAACTAACTCTTCTGACGCAAGTGTTATACTACGTTCTACAACACGTCAGTCATGATAAATACTAGCTATTGCGAACAAAGTACTTTGGGTGGATGCACAGCTGTTTGAGTTTATGGGTTTGTCTTTTCTTAGGTTCTCCGCAGGTGGCGTTATTACCCCTAAAAACGCCTCTTAGTAACTATAAAGAACGTGATTCCAGCGGGTCACTGGGACCATCCCTTTGGGAACACTCTTTCTTCTCTTGTGACATCAGAGGATTCCACACAATTTTGTTCATGATTTAACTTGATTTATTTGTGGATTTTTTTTTTTTCAAAAAAAGAAAATTCACTTGAACATTTCAAAATCATTTATATAATTTCATTGTTCATCAATAAGGCATCATCATTGTAAATTTAATCCAATGCATTTCGGGCTGACTTCGAGCCCTTCATCAGGGAATAACAGTGGTGGTGGTGGACGGCGCGAAACTCTGCACTAGCTATTGCTCACTGCTTAGTGGTATGCACACACTGCCAAAAAATAGCAGCTTGGTTTAATTTTTGAGCAAGAATGCCACCAGTTTTGGAACGATTTATCACTTCCTGAAAAGCGCTATTCATGTTTCAGATATTGTGTACATAGAACGCAAACTTCATAAAACAGTGTAAGACACAAAACATATGTACCATTTTACATAGATGAGTTACAGAATGTGCACGATTATCAAATTATCACCCACTCAGCAGGAAAATATATTTAAAGAAAGGCATGATGCTCTCTCGAATTAAAATCCAACTATAAAATATAGCGTGGCTCAGTAGCCACCTGCAATGCATCAATCAGATCTAGTAGCCATAGACTGTTGGATCCTTTCTTATTATGTAGAGGAACAATGTTTACTCATAGAATCTGTGCCTATTATGAGGAGAGACCCAGAACATGGCAAACTGGAATTTAATAAAGCAGACATTTTTGGAACTTTGAACCTCAAAACCATCTAAACAACAATGCCCACACTGAGGAAAAAACGTAGACCTTTCAAGTATTGAGAGATGTTTTTTACAGTGTCTTCAGAAATTATAGCAGCGTTGGAACTTAGACCATTCATGTCATGCATGAACCCATTGAAACTGCAGAGGAGAACCATTGGGCAGAAACTGGTATGTGTGCCACGTGACACACACACTTTTTGGAACCTGATGTAAGGACTACAACATAACCTTCTAAGCATGACAGGCCAAATAAATACACCTTTATGATATCTCCAGATGACATACATGAACTAACCAGACTATGATGGTGCAGGAAACCCGCCTTTTCTACGTGGTCACCCAATGGTTTTTGCCTTTTGCTACAACCTCCATTTTTACTGGTGTTAGAACTTTGTGCACGTTAACCTGCTGGGATATTTCATTTGAAGCAGCCGTACATCATACAAATCATATAAACATACACCCTGCTAACCAGTGGTAACGTTCATGTGCCAGCCATTTAAACATGGTTGATTTGGCATATTCCTAACTGATATATTGTATATTTAACTTATCTACAAGTCCTAGCATATGGTAATAAGTGTACCCAGGGCCTCTGAGTTAATTTCACCAGTGGACCGCAGCACCTATTGTGCCATGCACTATAGTGCAGTGTAAACCATTGCTTTAGGCTACAATTGTTGCCTGACTGTGGCAATTTAAACACTGCAATTCGACCTGCTGAAATAAACTTTTTTGACAGATCAAAACGTCCCTTTTAAACATATTAAGTCACACCTATGTAGGCATTAAGTCTACAAGGTAGGGTGCACAACAGTTTTTAAAAGTAGGCCATGTGGATATTTATTGGTAACATGCCCTTGCAGTGGCTAACACCCAAAAGCTATTATTTCACTGGGACAGACCTAGCTATCCTACATAGAAAAACCAGATACTGATAAATAGCCTAATGATGTATCTCAGGAATGGGGCAAGCTAGAAAAATTCTTTAACAACAATTTATAATAGTGATAAAAATCCAATTCAATGGTGCAGTCGGATTTTAATAAACACTAAAGGAAATTAATTTTCAGAAAGGACACCACCAAGTCTACCTACAAAGGTTGGCTCAACTGGGTCACCTACCTCAGAGGAGCGGATCAATTGGCGCTGCAATACTCCCCCTGGAAAGGGTCATCCAGGGGCTTGAGGGAGGCCTTGGACAAAGCCCTGGTCCCACACGAACCTCCATAAGAAACCGACCGAACATGCTGGGGTGCCGCATAGTGGGGTACCTACCGAGCTACGAGCATGTTGGGTACTAGGGTCCTCTATAGCCAAGTCAGAAAGGTATATCTAGCTGTTGTCTGTCCTATCCCTTACCTTCGCTTATTCCTAACTTACCTGTACTTTCTTTTCTGTAGACCTACTTATCTACAAATATATAGCCAGCAAGGGGAGATCCGCGCAAAATGTACTGTGCTATTGTATCGATGCCAGGTAACCCATATAACAATTGTATGTTTTATGTATAACAACCTCATTAAACAAAAAAAGAAAGTTGTTTCCTTTCCTAAAGTTCTTAGAGGCTAAGGGCCTCATTACGATGTCCGAGGGACCCCCACCCACAGGCTGTCGGTGGTGGTCGCTCCGCCATCTTAAAGCGGTCTTCCAAGACCAACTGCCACAGTCCAGATGGGCGAATTCAATCTGACAGCCCGTCGAACTCATCACATGTCCCTAGATTGTGGCGGTGCCTGTCAGGCACTGCCATAGGGATTATAATATCCCTTTCCTCTGGTCATTCCGCAGTGGTCAACCTGCAGCTAAACGGATTTGGGGGCCCGTAGCGGGCACCCCTTAATCCCTGGGGCAGGGACATGTGCCCTGGGGGGCACTTATGGTGCCCCCTACATAACCCTGCACCTTGTGTCAGGCACCACATGGTGCCTGCCATGTAGTGCAGGGTTATGTACACTCCATATTTTTTGTATTGCAGCGGGGAATGCTGACAGTATCCTCGCATCAATACAAAAGATAGGGAATGCGACCACCGTGGTGGCGGTCGCATCATTATTCAGATTGTGGGCAGGCCGCCTCGTTGGCAGCCGGTCCCAAATCCAATACGATGGCCGATGGACTGTAGTCCGTCCGCCATCGTACTGAGGCCCTAAATTTGCTTTTACTCTCCCACTTCTGACAGCCAATAATTAGCATTTAAATAGGTATGAAATGGTTGCCAAATGCCTCCCAGGAGCAAACAATAGGCTGGCCTAAATGGGCACAGATGACTCCTCTGAACCTCTCAGAATATACCGGGTGGAGGTATCTAGCATCCTTTTTGAAATTACACTGTCAAGTCCTGCTTGACAGGTATTGTGGGCTTACATATCTCACTTTGGGGCACACTTCAGAGGAAAGTAAATAGGATGCCAAAACAATTCTTGTGTATTCACTGTCTGGTCGCTTGAAAACCTTACTTTTGTTCTGCCAGAATTCTGTCTCTGGGTTTTACACATAACACCCGAAGGTGCACCTGAAAGGAAGGGAAAGGGAAACAGGATGCCAAAAGAATTCTTGTGTGAACACTGTGGTTGCTGGAAACCCCTACCTTTCTTCTACAAGACATCTGTCTATGGGTTTTTTGTGGCAACAGTGTATGTCCTAAACTGGATTTTAGTGATGGATGTGGGAGTACACCCCCACACACACTTCCAGCCCTCAGGGCACAAGGTTGGTGCAGCCGAAGACTTTGCCACGTTAAAAATGCCCCAAAGTGGGTAGAGTGTGAACCAAAAACCTTTACTCCATTGGTAAGGGTGTTCCTAGGAGCCATTCCCACACACTAGCTCATGCCAGAAATAAATTTGCCATCCCCTGGCACCCATTTCAGGACACTCCCGGACCTGAGGAAAAACTGGAGAGGACTGTATCCAGGACAAAGAAGTGGACTCCAAGAGTCTAAGGCTATCCTCAAGTTCAAGCTACAGGGATACAATAAGCTACAAGAGGCCTTTCCTGTAACTGTCAAGCTGATTAGTGACAACTGGACCTGGACTAGATCCTGCTATTGGCCTCTGACTGACACCTTGTGAGTGTTAGGTCCCGGTTATAGGGAGCGTTAGGGGGCATGATTCTATTTTCCTTTTTTCTTTCTTTTTTGTTATCTGTCTTTCCTTGTGTGGGTACTGAGAGAGCATGGTGGTGGCCACAGTGAGTCCCGTTCGAGTGTGGGTAAGAAGATAACAAAGACCTTCTCTTCCGTTCTTAGTTTCGTTTCCGGTTAGTGTCACCGGAAGGACTTCGCCCGAAGCATCAGGGGAAGCTGCCCTGCCTCCGATGTTGTTCCTGACTTTCCTCTGGACCTGCTCCCTGGATTTGGGTTCTTGTGGCATTGGGTATTGTTCACTTGGGAGTGCCTGTCAGGTCTTCGTATTCGCCTTTGTGGGACCGTTCTATTTCCGAGTTATCGCTGGAGTGGTATGGGACTGGGTTCACGTGTTTACTTCTTTTTTTTTTTTCTCTGTTGCAAGACAACATTCGGACATTGCAGGGCTTGCAAACTAAGACTTTTGTTGTGGGTTTTGTGGGTGCTTTTGCAGCACACAGAAATCGTAAAGATAGAAAGGGATCCCTTGTTTTTTGGTCTAGGTAGGAAAGTGGGTTTTTTCCCATATTGGATTTTTTATCCTGCATGGAGAAGATGGGATTTAGTATGTTTTGACCTTATCCAGACTCAGTGTATTGTTTTCAGAGATTATCGTTGGATTCATTTATGATGAAACTTGGATTGAGAATTTCGATCCTCCTTGGACTGCCCTCTCTCTGGGGATGGTGCTTATACCATGCGATAAGAGAATGAAATATGCTGCCAGAAAACTGTTATATTGTGTAGTATAACAGTCATTCTCTTCAGTATCTGCTTTTGTTTTAAGACTCTCTTTTTTCTTTCTCTTTAGTAAGAGTTGTCGTCCTTACCCTGTTATCCATTGACCAGTCAAGAGAGGGGAAGCACAGCACTGAGAGTCCATGTCTTGTTTCTTCCATTCCCTTGTTTTCCCCATCTTCTCCCAATGCCTTTCAGTTCTGCTGCCGTTCTATACTACGGGCAATTGAGCTTAAGGCACGGGTAGTGGACTGAGACTTACCTCGCTCCTGCAGTGTTGGGTTTAACAGTACATGGTGGCAGAACATTGAGCCTCTAAGTTCCTCCCCTGAGGTTGTCAAGGGCTTCAAAAGTGCTCTCCTGTGGCAAACAAGGACCTAAAGGACTAAAGTCAGGAGATCAAATCTCTGACAGGACAAACCTGGCTGGTGTGTCTGACCCATGCTCCATCGCCATCAGCATCAAATTGAGCTGATATCCTGGTCTACTGCAACAATTAACTATCATAGCTATTTGGTGCTTCTTGGTGCTGTTCATACTTAAACTTTTGACAAGTTCATATCTCAGTTCCACTTACAGGATTTTGTAATTTTGAGTCATTTTGTTTATTAAATTGAACTCCATTTTTAGGTCTTGCCTACGCAGCGCGCATTCGCTGCATAGGAGGAGACCTTTAGGAATCGATTCGCTTTTTTGCCCAAAAACGTGCGCGCTTTGCATTGCTTTCAATGGCAACACGTGCGCGTTTGGCGATTCCCTTGCGGGAGCGAGCTTTGGTGACATCTGTTTGTAATTAACTTTCAAACAGATGGTGCCCCTGCTCGCTCCCACAAGGTAAACGCTGTGTGTGCTCTGGGCCACACTCCCCCCTCCCACTTGGTAACCCACGGGCTACGCCAAGAGTTTTTTTTCTCTATTTGTTCTGTTTGCTCACAACCCGCACTGACCTCTGCTTGCTGCCTCTGATCCACCAGAGAAAGCTGTCGTATCATTTCCACTTGCGCCTGAAATTTTGGTGCTCAAACTTAAACTTCTGCCCTGAATCTCTAGTGTCATAATTAAAAGATCAATAGAGAAGAGAAGGAACACCCGGTGAAGTGAGGGGAGGGCTAGGTCTCGCCTCTATCCCTCAGAGCCCTGCAAGAAGGGATAAAACACTCCTGGGGAGGGGCGGGGATACAGAGGACTTTATTAAATTTCTTCTGTTTTTCTGCTGAATCAAACATTTTGCCACCACCCTTCCCGCTCGCTCAGAAGCTATGGCACTCCTGTTCGCTTCCTGGAGCTAATGAGGTTTTACTCCTTGGCTTGCGCGTGGCCATGGAACCATCTCTAGATACCTTCAAAGGCGCTTTCGCTTCGCCTCACTCCTCCTGTGGACGCCTCTTTATTCCATTTCCTTTCTTTTGAACTTCCAAGAACAAGGCGCCGGGTAGAAAAAGTTTACATTTGTGGGATTTTCGGTTTCATTTTTATTTTTAACCCCTTGCTCGTCTGTCCCTAAATTCTCTGAAGATTGACCAAGAGGTTCTACAATGTTTTCTCTCTGCCCACGCTGATCCAGGGTGTTGTATTCAATGTATCAAATGAGAATCTTTGTAATTGAAAAGTTTACCTGATGAGCATATTAACCAAGGGGTGGATTGTAGTTTATAGGAATCGGAAGACTGCACCACAGACCAGTGCTAATTACATGTCGCAAGGAACCAGTGAGTCAGTCTCACATTGGTTTTGATATCTGACTGACTATGCCACAGACACTGCAATCTTTTACAAGCATTTTGTTTCGCCAAAGTTTTATATAGCGCAAACGTGACCCGAAATCATGTATCAGAGTGCTTTACATGAGCACCAGTTACGTTACATGAGGACACGTTTTTTTTTGTTAGGCACAGGAAGATTAAGTGATTTGCCCAGAATTACAAGGTGTTGAGCGTTGTTGCAGTAATTCGACCCGGTTCCCCAGATTTTAAGTCGACCGCCATAACCGTTAGGCTACATCCTCTCTCCATTAGTCAGTAAGGTTGCTCCGTCTTTCCCCTACTGACAGCAATGGAGGGTGAGTTGTGCGGCAGTGTTTGTTAAATTGTACGCCAAGGAAATGCAAATTGTGTGCCAGCGATGGTTATGCGCAGACCTAGTGTGATGCTCACTGTGCTATTGTGCTATTAGACTGACACTGTACCTCAGTGACAGTGCCCCAAAGAACAACACTGGTCTGTGATTGGCTGTGCTCCCCTCTGGAGGGGTTTTGGCCTGGCAGATGAAACCAGACTCTTCCTGTTGCAGCAGGACCAAGTGTTATTTCCATATGGCTGGTTTCTGTTTAGAGTGGAATAGTAGGCAAAGATTGGAATGTGGCCCTGACAAATAACGATTGGGTGAATGAGTCGGATTTAAGCTTTTCACCTATCACTTTTTGTTTTTCTAAGGACAGGTAAATTATACAACATACTGTGTAACTAAAGATAAATTATGCAAAAGTGGATCTCGTTGAAAATATAGTTCACCGAGACTTAATAATAGTATCTTGCTTGATAGAACAAGAACTCTATTTTTAAAAATGCCTTTTCTGAAAATACATACTTGTGCACTCAGAGGAAAACAAAAACCTTCTTGTGCACATTTCTTTCAATAAAAGTTGTTTCTCATTTATTCAGCACATCCCAGCTATGGTCTAAAACGTGACTTCAGTTATGGGTTCAATGAGAAGTAAAATGTTTGGGATTATTCTACACTCCGAGTGCTCTCTTGAAATATCTGCTAATTTGAGAAAAATGAAATAAGTAATAATGTCATTGATAAATAGCATGTAATCCCAGTGCTTAATTTCAGCCGGTGGTTTCCTGTGCTCAGCACCGGCACTTAATCGTCAACACCGGTGCTTGAGCACCAGTTAAGGACACATTCCTTTTTGGTCGGCACAGGGAGATTAAGTGATTCGCCAAGAAAATGTCTGTACTAAGAGTAGTGCCGCATTAGCGCTCTCATCGGTCAGCAAGCACAGACCGGAGTGCATGACTCATTCACAAGCTGTGACAGAATGAACGACCGCCTGAATCCTGTCTGTGCGGAAGAAGCGGGAAAACAAGGATTGACAAAGTCAATAGTTCTGACTTGCATTTTTTGTCAGTGCGTGTGAGTATGTCTGTGCATGGTCATGCGTGCGTGTGTACGTGTGTTCTAGAGTGTGTGCGTTTATCTCTGTTTTTGTACGACTGGAGCAGTGTATATCTCTCTGTGCTTGTTTTTGTGTGTCTGTGGATTTATGTGTGAGTGTGTGTACTTCTCGATATGTTAGCATATGCTGCCCTGTGTTTGTGCGCGCTCCTGTTTGTGTGACAGTGTATGTTTGTGTGTGTATATCAATACATATATGTGTAAATAAATGCATGTGTGGCTCGCTTGTTTGTGTGTCTATGCATGTCTTAGCATGTGTCTGTATGTGTCTGCCAGTGTATAATGTGTGTGCGTGTTTCAACTGCAGAGACAACACAAAAACACAGTTAAACACCCGTTAAAATTAATCCCCTAAATGCGTATATGGGCGATGCAAGGAGCGCTGGATTTTTTGTTTTGCCTTTGTAAGGTGAAATGCCTTTAGAACTGTCATAGTGCACGGACACGCTTGACTAGGACATAGGACAGCTGTCCTCGCACCAGTCACTGAACAGATAGCTCCTGTATTAGCGGAGATCTGCAACGCAATGTTCTCCTCGGGGACATATCCCACCGCATGGAAGAAAACTATTTTAAAACCATTATTGAAAAAATCTCATCTGGACCCAGCTGACATCAAAAACTATAGGCCCATAGCCAGCCTGCCTTTCCCGGCAAAATTGTTTGAAAAAGTGATGAATAGTCAACTCTCCAAATATATAGAAGACCATCATCTGTTAGATGACACCCAATTTGGTTTTTGTACGGGCCATGGCTCAGAGACCGCACTAATTAAGGCGTCAGAAGATATTAGACTCATTCTGGACCAGGGAGGAACAGCAGTACTTATACTGCTGGACCTCTCAGCTGCGTTTGACACGGTCGATCACACTACTCTGATCGACCGTGTCACTGCAATGGGCATCCAGGATAAGGCAAACGACCTGCTGCTATCCTTTCTCACCAACTAGACCCAGGCGGTAACTTTGGGCACCTTCCATTCTGCCCAACTGACTTTACCATGCGGTGTTCCGACACTTTTTAACATCTATGTGTCAGACTTAGCCAGAGTCATCAAGGTACACTGGATGGGTCTTACATCATATGCTGACGACACCCAGCTGGTGCTCGCAATAAATAATAACGGAGAAAGGGTAGCAGCCGCTTCCAAAAGGGCATGTTGGCCATCAGCAGTTGGATGGCCAGCAATTGTCTCAAATTGAACTCTGACAAAACGGAGGTCATGATCTTTGGCAAGTTATCCCCCATCTGGTCTAGCTCCTGGTGGCCACCAGCTCTAGGCTCCCCACCGATTCCAGTCACCAAGGACAGGAATCTAGGCATCATATTTGACGACAGACGGACCTTTGCACCCCATGATAATTCAGTGGTTTCGGCCTCTTTTTATAAACTCCGAATAATCAAAAAGATTCTACCATTTCTTCCACTGAATGCGGGACAAACCTTGGTCAGTTCATTGGTTATGTCATCCATATACTACTTAAACTAAATGTGCTGCTAGTGAGTCACTAGCTTCATCCCTTTAGGCACACATTCACGTCTTTTTGCTAGAGAAAGACTTCCACACTTGTTTTTCGAATTTAGTTCATTCTTATATTTTTATTCATTTGTACTTTCTTTCCTCTTATTTTTCAATCGTTATTGGTTGTTTTTATACACATATTTCACCTCAGGCAATGTCTTATAAACATATCCAATGCATTTCGGGCATTAATGGGTGCCCTTCGTCAGGGAACAGACACTACAAAAATATGCATAAACAAAACATTAGAAACCTATTGCGTTTTTTCATATAAACAAAGTGCGTGAAAGAATTATTGCATAAAACACTGGGGTTATGAAATGTGATGCTGGGGTGTATCGACATTACTGTGACACCATATATAACCCATAGACCCGTGGGATTCGTAGGGAAACATAATTACGTTTAGAGCGCTGTTTCACTTACAAGCCTGTTTTCTTGATATTGCTGTGGTCTGAGAAAAATCTGCGAAATGAACGGAGAGAGCCGTTGTCAGAATATCAGTGCGTTATTCCTCCTGGTTTTTAACACTCGGGTGTTTAAAGTGGCTAGGTTCTGTTAACTGACCTTAACATAGAATCGAAGCGTTTTCGGGTCAGGTGGCTCCCTTGTGAACGCCGGCATAGAACAAGTCTAGCCACGTTTTAGAGGTTTAAACGGAGTTGCGATCACATGACCGTAGAGCTAGACGACAGACTGTTGGGTGGGGTGGGGTTGGTGGTCGAACACCATTAACGTGGGAGTCTATCAGTGGTGAGTTATTAATGTAGATGCAAAAGCATCCTTCTGCCATAAAATTGGAAGTAATGGAAATGAAAAATGATAAATAATAAAAAGCGAGTTGACGGCAACATGCATTATAAGGCTACGAATTTGTGTATTGAGTATAACGTGCACCCTCACATTCCGTCTGAGCTACGGGGCTGCTAAGGGTTCGTCGAGATATTAATGTGTATGAGCAGGTGGCTTGGACGAGGTCGGCTTAGATGCATGTCAGCATGTAGTAAATGTAAACAAAAAGTGTCATATTGAAGTGGGTCTGTGTGAACAGTCACAGTAATTACAATGTAGTCCATAGAGCATTCCTATATATAACATGACATTTCAATCCTCTCATTTAGGCCAAAAGGCTTCTGGGTGGAGAGTCTTTGTATCCAAAAGTTTTCTCTTCTTAGTAGATGTTTCGTGTTGTCCTTTCCTTCTATTTTGTTTACAGTTTCTAGGATGGTGAATTTGAGTTGGGAAATATTATGTTGTTCTTCCACAAAGTGGGCTGATAAAGATGATTTCATGTTTTTTAAACGAATGTTTGATTTGTGTTCAGTTAGTCTCACTTTCATGCGTCGTTCCGTTTTACCCACGTATAGTTTCCCACATGGGCATTTTATTGCGTATATCAGGTTGCTTGAGTCACATGTGGCATTTACTTTAAGTTTGATTTCGTGTCCCTTCATGGGGTGGTTGATCTTGTTCCCCTTGATTACACTGTTGCAATTGCCACAATTTAGACACAGTTTGGTTCCTGAATATTCAATTATTGGCATAGGTTTGTTTTGGAGGATTTCCCCCAAGTTGCGTGCTCTCGTGAATGCAAATATAGGTGGGAGGTTGAAGATCTGTTTGAAATCTGGTTCTATATTCAAAAGTGTCCAATGTTTCAGAATTATTTTTTCGAATTTCCTACTAGATGTTGAAAATGTTGAAACTACCACAGCACGGCTCTGTTCTGTCTTAACTCTTGGTGATAGTAGTTTACTCCTTGTTATGTTTCCAATCCTTTCTTTAGATTCTTCAATCCATATACTACTGCAATGGGCTGCTTGCCAATGCACAGAGCATGGTCACTCAAAAACTTCAATCCGTTAAGAATGCGGCAGCCAGAATGCTGTCCAGAACTCCTAAGTTCAAGCCCATCTCTCATGTCATCAAGAGATACCATTGGCTGTCAGTGAAAAATCGGATAAAATTCAAGGCAATAGGTATTGCCTATAAAGCATCCCGCAAGACAGGTCCCCAATTTCTAATAAATCGCGTAACTACCTATATTCCGAACATGACTCTACGATCTTCCACCGCATTTCACCTTACAGTACCTCGCACCAAAACCGTTTCCTGGGGAGATAGGCGCTTTGTTGTCACTGTGGCAAAACTTTGGAACACCCTCCTGGTGGAGATTAGATCCTGTCGGTCTCTGCTAGTTTTCAGAAAGATGATAAAGACCTGGATTTTCAATCAATAATCTGCTCAGTACTGTTTCTGCCTGTTGTCCGTAGCGCCGAGACACCTTGGGGTATTTGTGCACTCTACAAATCTCAAAAATAAATAAATAAATAAAAATAATTACATAACACATAATTACATTATATTAAATTCAACACACACCACACAAAATACCACTCAGAGTCACATAATTACATATCACATAATTACACTCTACTCAATACAGCATCAATATAATCCACATAATATCACTCAGTGCCACATATTAATATGCCACATAATTACACTGCGCAATACAATACAAATGCACTCTACACAATACTCAAAACCACATCATTACACCACATAATTACACTCTACTAAATGCAACATACACTCCACATAATACCACTTACTAACACAAAATTACATGCAACATAATCACACTCTACTTAAAGCAACATAAATACACTACACATAAAACAAATCAGTCCAACAAAATTACACTCCACATAATTACACTCTCCTCAATACAACAAAAAATCACTCCGCATAATACAACTAAATGCCACATAATTATATGCTCCATACTTATACTGCAGTCAATACAACATACACTCCAAATAATACCACTCACTGACACATAATTACATACCACATAATTACACTCGACTAAATGCAACATACACCCCACATAATACCCATCAATAACACATAATTACATACCACATAATTACACTCAACTCAATACAACATTAATACAATCCACACAATATCACTCAGTGCCACGTACTAACACACCACAAATGTATAACTGCACTCAATACAATATACATACTCCACACATAACAACACTCAGTACCACATAATTACACTATACTCAATGCAACATCAATACACTACACATTATACCAGTAAGTACCACATATAACACTTTTTATTACAACTTTTCTACATAAAACACATCAGCCACAATACTCTACAACATAGCCAAACTTCAAAATAAACACATAAGGTCCGAAAAGCGAGACCTATTGGCTATACCATTGCTTGTCCTAATTTGTTTGGGATTTTTTCTGTTTTGCATTTTGAGTTTATTATTGTTGTGGTACTGCATAAATACCTTACAGCTTGCCCTATGTCCATCCGGTCTGCTCTGTGCGATAGCTACCAGGGTGTTGAGCTCAGGTTAATTTATTAACTTTGAGGGTTCATCTTGACAAGTGCTGTGATTATTCCTTGAGGTGGGTAGTCACCCACCCCAAATAATATTCCAATTTCTTATAAAACGCATAATAAAAAACTAAAGAGTTATGCCAAAAACACATGGGATGACAACTAACTAAACAATAAATATATGTTAAAAAGGGGCATTGTAGACACACCTCAACTAAAAATAAAATATTTTTAAAATACACTTGGCTTACGAAAAGTGATTGAACAATAGTAGTATGTTTTTTTTTTAAAGTACATAAATTGGACAATAAATATATTTAAAAAATACACGACACGAACAAGCACACAAACGACCTCACCAAACTGAAAAACTTGAATAATGATGACATTCACACATACAAAGCAGTATGACAGGAAGTATACATGGTATACCCACACTAAGGAAAGAAGTAATGTTAAAAATGTAAATTAAATGTACACAGCCACTAACCAAACACTAAATATGTGCCAAGTACCTGACAAAAACACACTGAACGAACAGTAAAACTTGCACCACACATGGCATACCCACAGTAACTAAAAACATAACGATATGTTTACAAAAAGTACATGAACACAATAGCATCGTCAGAAACTCTTTATGGCCATTATGCTGTTAGTAGGCAGATTTATTGCCGCGCTGCAAGGTCCCCATTCAGAAGCAAAGCTGGCCTGTCCATTTGAACCATAGGCCCCGCCAGGAAAAGATTAGAGCGAAGCCGCTCGAGATACTATCAAAGGGTAGCAGTTTTTAATTAGTCCGCTAAATGCGGCAGCGCCTAATACAAATATTTAACTGCGCCATTGTACACAGAGCTCAGCTCGTCACGAGGAAATTTATAGGGGTCTCTGCGACGCCGCGCAATCATTTCCCTCGGGTTATGACTTCTCAAAAGGCAGTTTATTGCCAATAGCACTACACATAAACATACATAGAATTCGCTGGATTAGAGCACGGTCCACGTTAAAATGTTTAACCTGCACTTTAAATGAGTGATAGCAATTGAAGACTTTTCGGTCGGGTTAGAAGTACCTTTTAACAAAGATAACATTTTTTACGCAGAGCTCTGCATCATGGTACAAACCCTCGTCCTGGTCAGGTGCCAGTTTGTCTGCTGCTTTTCATTCCATTCTTATGAAAACTTTCCCTCAGAAGAAACGTTTTCATTGGATGCTGTGCGAAGTGACAGAGACCACTGTCTGCCAATGGTTTAGGCATTATGCATCCATGGAAGCAAGGTTACATTGGGATTAAACCGGAAATGTGTGGTGTCAAAAGAGCTAAACCTTCTCCAAAACGATAGGAAAATAACAATGAAATGATAAACTGAAAGTTAGCATAAATAACGGCCTACCTTTATCAAGCTACGTTACTGTCAGACACATAGCGCCGGATTACAAATTCAGTGGTCCATAGATAGGACCTGTGGTGGAGGTCCTACCACTGCGGCACTGCGGGACCGCCCGCAGTATTTCAACTGTAGTGGTCAGACTGCCACGAGACCGCAGGCACAGATGAGGCAGCACTAGGCTGACGGTGCCGAAGCTGCACCGCCGGGCATATTACGAGTTGCCTCACCGCCACCCTTTTTTTTTTGTGTTTTTTTTAAGACCTTTATTTAGCAGATCACAATATACAATATTCCCGCCTACAACCCAGCGGGCCGGCCAAACAATCGGAGCATCGTTATTACCATATCATGAGAGACACAGCCCCTGTGCCATGAACTCGGGAGTACGGCGGCGTTGTAAAGTGCATGTGCTTGAGATCATGAGGTATAAGGCAGGATGATGAAGGTCCAATTTTTAGTTTAGTGCATAGGATAAGGTCAACAGTTTTAAAAAATTTTAAAAAGGGGGGAAACAAACAAAGAACAAGCTCCTCTTTAACTTGGTCGTTAAGTTACTTCACAATCAGGTACAGTGCAGTTCCGGTGCATGAGCAATATCTAATCGCATTTAAGTGCTTAGAGTCAGTTAGTAATAAGATGCATTATATGTCCAGCGTGCTAGTCTGCGTGGTTGGAGGAGGCTCACAGATGTTACCCCTGTACTCGTTCCACCTAGACCAGACTTTCACCCACTTACGGGGACAACCTCTTGTTACATACACTGTCTTCTCCTGCAGCATACACCAGTCCATGTCACATTGCCAGTCTCTCAGCCTCGGTGGGTTAGGGTCACCCTACAGTCTAGCAATGTTTCTTTTCGCCACCATTTGCCCAAGCGTTACCCAAAGTTTCCCTTTGGACTATAGGTCAGTGGGTTCCCAGATGTTGAGAAGACATCTCTTGGCCTCTAGGCGAATCTCCACCTCCCACACCTCTTGCATGCAGTGCACCACCCTCCTCCAGTACTTTTGCACTTTTTGACATCCCCACAGTATATGAAAAAAGGTACCTGTTGCACCACATCCTCTTCTGCATAGCCCGTCCCCCCCTCTTCCCATAAGTTGCAGCCTCGTACAAGAAATATAAATTCTATGCAGTATTTTCAGTTGAATTAGGCGCATTCGGGCTGAGATCGCCACCTCGCGAGGCGAGGCAAGAGCATACATCCATTCTTCCTCGTCAATTTCCAACCCATCGGCCATCCATTTCTCTTTCAAGGGAAGGAGCAGGTCGGGGGGATTATTGATCAGTTTTTTGTACGTGAGAGATATGGCGTGTTCTGGCATATTGCCATCTAGTAGTCTGTCTTCAAGAGGGGAGATTTGTGGCAGTTTAGTGTGAGGTGGAATGTTTGTCTGAAGGGAGTGCCTCACCTGCAGATATCTGAAGTATTCGGTGTGTGCCAGCTCGTACGTGTCCTGCAGGTGAGCAAATGTGTGAATACCTTCAGGACCCCAGATGTCTTTTATTTGGGAGATCCCAATCAGGTTCCAGTTCCGGAACCCTTTTGTACGACCCAGGTTGCCTAACTGTTCAGAGGCCCATAGAGGTGTAGCCATGGTGAGGACCCCGGACCATCCCAATTTTTTCTGAGCTATGTGCCATATCTGTACCGAGTGTTGTGTAGGCCCAGTGAGTTGATGTTTGCCCGTCTTAGAGTAGAGTGCAGTCTCATAGTTCCCCCCAGGGAGCAGCCATCTGTCCATCCCATAGGCCGGATCATTCCCATCCCCATATGTCCCTTGATTAATGGCTGCGAGATGGGCCGCCCAGAAGTACTTACGGATGTCGGGGAGGGCTATTTTTTATTTTAATTTTTTAAAGTAATTTTTATTGTAGTCACACATTGCTCAGGCCAGTGCTCATGCATATACAGTATTATTCAGGGTGCTGTCTCACGTTGTTACCCATCCCATTTTACACAGCCTGCAAGCCCACATCCCGGAGGCCGGGCGGCGGCAATTCCTCAGCTCCCTCATGCCTGACGTCAATGCTACAGGAGTAACGTTCCGCAGTAGTGTGTGTGTGGCTACTTTTAATCCCTCTCCTAATTGGCCTAAAGAACCCCCCTTTACTCTTGAAACGCCCCCCCCCCACACCATCCACGCAAAGGGTCACTTGGTGTTTGCGTCTAGGCGTGATCTCGATTCTCCTGCGACTACTGGCTCTGCCCCCTCTTGATTAGTTTAAATTGCTGCTCCTGTCCGCGCTGAGGGTCTCCACCTCTTCTACCATCCCGCTATCCCTAAGGGCCTGCACCAGCACCTCCCAGGCCGTTGCCAGTTCCAACGCCCTTGTATTAGTGGTCCTGCGCGCCATCTGGTATCTATGTGTACAATCACAAACCGCCCATTTCAAAAATTCGTTGTGCCACCGCCTATGAGTTGGGCCTGTTTTTGCCTTCCAGTTTCTGGTTATCTCCCGCTTGGATACCATTAAACCCATATCAATGAATTTGCTTGAGAGTTTGTTTTTGGGGGTATGTGGGAACCAATGTAGGAGACACGCCGCCGGGTCGAATTCAACGGTTTGTTCCGTCACCTCATTCAGGGTCTCTCCTACGTCCTGCCAGTAGTCCCGGAGGACCGGGCAAGCCATAACATATCCACAAGCTCAGCACCCTCTGCAGTACAGTGGGGGCACGCCGCCCCTGCCACGCCAAAATACCTCTTAATCCTCCCGGGGGTCATGTATGCCCTGTGCAATATATAATAGTGGATGATCTGAAATCTCGCGTTCCTCGTACTGTTACGAGCCCGGCTAACGAGCTGTGCCCACGTCGTGTCAGGGATGTCCTTGCCCAAATCAGTTTCCCACTTGGCCTTTAGCATCTCGAGGGGTGGCAAATGTTCATGAAGCATCCTGTTATACAAGCAAGTCACCACCTTGAATGTTCCCGCTGCCATCATGGTATATTGGCAAGCAATAGACGTTTCAGGCTCCGCTAGTCCCAGTCCCCAATGCTTCTGAATCGCCCTTATTACCGCTGCGTGAAGGAGGTAGCCCCCCGTGAGAGGTCGAAGCGTTCCTGAAGGGCTGGAAACGGGAGGAGCGCTCCGTTTTCAAAAAGATCCCCTACTACCTGTATCCCCGCCTCCTCCCATTGCTGCAGGCGCGACCAGTCGCCCCCGTGCGGTAGCGCCGTCAGCATGCCCAGCGGTATTTCCGGGGCATATGGGTGTCGTACCCCCGCTCGCCGCTGTGCCCGGTTCCAGCACTGCCGAAACGTGCTCTGCTCAAGGGTCAAGTCCCGACCAGCAATTTTCTGCCTCAAGGCGATAAAGGCCAGTACGTGCCGTGGCGTGCCTCGCAGCCTGCCGTCCTCCGGACCTCAATACACTCGTGCCACCTCCTGCGTGAAGATCTGCAATTGGGCAGCGAGATAGTAGAGCTCGTAGTCCGGGACTGCAAGTCCCCCCTCCTCTTTCGGGCGGACGAGTGTTGCCACCCTACATCTATCAGCTCCCCACAGGAATGCGGATAACTGGGATCTGAATTGTCGGAAAAAAGAGCTGGGAATCCAGATCGGAAGCGTGCAGAAGTAATATAACAACCGCGGCAGCGCCACCATCTTCAAGAGGGCTATCCGGCCAGCAATAGAGAGCGGAAGCGTGGCCCAAAAGGCCATACTGCTTTTCAGCCCCCGCGCGCCTCGCCCTACGTTACCCTCGAACAGGTCCGCGGCTGAGTGATAAATATGAACTCCAAGGTAGTGGAGACAAGTCGGTTCCCAAGTAAGCGTTGGTCGGTGGTCAGGCCGGGCGGTGCCCTCCCGCATCGGGAATAGGCTCGTCTTGGTCCAATTAACCTTCAGCCCCGAGAGCTCACAGAATCGTCCTAGCATTCCTTCTGCGCCCTCCAGCTCTGCTGTGTCATTTTCAAGAAACAGCAGGAGGTCGTCAGCGTACAGCAAGATAAACTGCTGCCCATCCCTGGCTTGCACACCTGCAAAATATCGCCCCGCTCGGGCCTCGGCCGCCATTGGCTCTATCGCTAGCGCGAACAGGAGGGGGGACAGGGAGCAACCCTGCCGGGTGCCTCTCTCCACCGGGTACTGGTGAGATACCAAGGTTCCAACCCTCACTCTCGCCACTGCCGCCGCATAAAGAACCCGCGTCCATCGGATATAACCTTCACCTAAACCAAAGCGTTCCATGATCGTGTATAGATAGTCCCATTCTAAACTATCGAACGCCTTTTCGATGTCAACCGAGAGGACCAGTGGGGTTCTGTCTCCCTGCTGCGAGTCTTCCATGAGGCGGATGAGCCGTCTAATATTGAGAGTCATGTTCCGGGCAGGGATAAAACCGTTCTGATCTTCATGGATCAAGTTAGGCATCCCATTCCGTTGCCCTAGAGGCTGTGGACCCCTCATTGTCAGTGAAATACTGGACCATGCCCTCCTCCAGGGCCGCCCCAAAAAGTGGGTCCTCCAGAGTTTCCGGCCTAAGTTTCCAGGTCGGTACCCGGGGCGTCTCGTTCACCCAGGCTAGATGAATCAGGAGCGGATTGTGGTCCGAGATTGTTCTTGTTAAATACTCTGACCAAGTGACGGCCGGCAGCACGCCTTGCGAGCATAAAATCGCATCTAGCCGGACGTGGAGATCACGTAACCCGGAAAAGAACGAGTAATCACGATCAGTTGGATGTTGCGCCCTCCATGCATCGGTCAACCCCCAGCTCTCCTGCCACTCCTGTCTACCCTTGGCGATTCGGTGCAGAGGGGAGTCCCTCAGGGGCGGGTGAGATCTATCCAAATTCACGTCCGCTATGGAATTAAAGTACCCTCCCAGAAGAATCGGGCCCGGTAGGAAACGCGCCAGTGTCCCCTACAGTCCCGCATAAAAGGCCAGTTGTTCTATATTCGGGGCATACACACTACAAAGTACAATGTCTCTGCCTCTCAGCTTACCCTCCACCACTACATACCTCCCCTCCGGATCTATCAGCTGTCGTGTCAGTTGGAAAGGTGTTCCGGCTCTGATCCATATCAAGGCTCCCCTAGCGTATGCTGAGTAACAAGTATGAAAGATCTGCCCCCTCCTCCTCTGTAGTGCCACCCCTTCCTGCTTCGTGATGTGTGTTTCCTGTAGAAGCGCTATATGTATCCCCCTCCTCAATAGATAAGCTTGCACTTTGTGTCTGCGCTGCATCGTGTGTAGACCCCGCATGTTCCAGGTTATGCATTTCAATACATTCACATTAGCCATTGTCCCGTAGATCAAAGCATTGCCTCCCCTCCATTGTCATTCCCCTGCGGATGATGGTCCCCCCCAAAACCAACCTTGAGCTCCCAACTGTCCAACCCCTAACCGTTCCGGGGTCGCGGACTTCAAAAAATACAAACAGTCCCCAACTGTGCAACCCCCCCCCCCAGAACAGGCCCCAATACCAAGATATCAGTCCCCATCCAAACTTCCTCACCTGACCAACCCAGGTTACTAATACACGGCCGTAACCGTGGGTGCCTTAAGGGCTTATGGAGCGTGGCCTTGCCTAGAAGGGAGCCACCTGGCCCAACTCCGCACCCTCCTCCGGTCCCCCATAATAGTACCTAGCTGCTTGCCCAGTGTCCAGCCCCGGTTCTTCATACCTGCTAGTCGGGGGAGTCCCCTCCGATGCCCCTCCCTTTACCCGCTAGATGTAAGTCAAATGTTCAGGATCTTTTCCGACGTCTGCGGCGTCACCGACAGGCCTTTGGCATCATGGATCCCTGACAGGTCCGATTCCGAACACGAGGCCGAAGCATGCGTCTACGTGTCCGTGCCCCGTTTGGACTGGGAGTCCCCCGCTCGTGCAATCGTTTCCACCGCTTGCAGCGCCGCCTTGCGCTCAGCCTCGGTTTGTGAGGCAGTCGGTTTTCATGCTCCATGTCGCCGTTTGCGCAGTCTCTGCGATTTCCGCAGGCCCGCCGGTGCTCGCTCTCGTTCTTTTTCTCGTTCCTCCCGGACCTTGGCACCGTCTGTTCCCGCTTTGTATGTTTCCCACCAGTCCCAAGCGTCCGCTGCCGAGCTGAAGAATAGCGTTTTGTCGTCCATCACTATCCGGAGTCTAGCCGGGAATAGCAAGGAGTATGAGATCCCCTCGGTTCGCAGCTCCTTTTTAAGCGTTAAGAAGGAGGCCCGCAGTCTTTGCGTTTCAAATGTGAAGTCAGGAAATAATGTGACTTTGTTGTTCGCAATTTGAAAGGGGCCACCATCCCGGGCTCTCTGCAGCAGTAGATCCCTGTCCTTATAATGCAGCAGCTTGGCTACAATTGGTCTCGGTGGCAGTCCAGGTTTAGGCGGTCCTGACGGAACTCGGTGTGCCCTCTCCAAGGTGAAGAAGGGCGACAGGCCCTCCGGTGCTACCACAGTCTTAAGCCAATTATCGAGAAAGGTCACCATGTCGTTCCCTTCCTCTTTTTCCGGTACACCTACTACTCGCACGTTGCTGCGCCGGCTTCTATTTTCTGCATCCTCAGCCCGTCTTTCCAAGATCTGGATTCGGTCTAGGGCATCCGTGAGTTTGCTCTCCAGAGTTTTAGGAGCGGGAGCCAGGTCCTTCAGGGTGACCTCAGCCTCTTTCACCCTGTCTTTCAGCTTATCATGGTCTGCTCGGAGTAGGCCTAGCCCCGACGCCACCTGCGCAATGTTATTTTGCAGCGTTTCCCGCGTGGCCAATAGGGCCTCCAGGATGTGATCCTGCAGCCAATGCAGGTCAGTGGGTTCGTTAGAGTCATCCTCTGCTGCCTCCGAGGTCGCCGTTCCCTCCTGTTTGCCTCTCGGTTTCCCCATGCTGCACAGCGTTTCGCCACAAGTTCCTGCCCAGTGTCCGGCTACTCCGCAGTCTCCTGCCGTCCCGCAGGCCCCCCAAGCAGACGGCGAAGCTCCGCTGCGTGCTCTCTGCGGTTTCAGTTGTGGACCACGCTGCTTAGATCTGGGGTTATCGGGGGGAACCCGCCTGCTTCACCCTTCCCCCGATCCCCAACAGTCAGTCACTGCTCCTCGTTCTCCGCAGGCCGCCCGGCGCGGGCAGATCGGCCTCAGCCAGCTGTACCCACGTGGATTCTGGGCAGCCCCGCAATTCTTGGGCTGATCAATGCCGCTCCTTGTGGCGATTAACGGCGGTAGCCTCAGCCTTCGTTCCCGGTCTTCTCTCCTCTAGCGTTCGTTCAGCGCTGGGAGTTGCTTGGGTCTCACCGGGTCGCCTGCCGCCCCGTCCGTCCCCCCCTGCATCTGTGCAGGGCCTGGCTTTTCCGCTCACCGTTTTTCTCTGGGGGGGGAGGGCTGAGGGCAGACTCGTCCTCCAGGCCCCTGCGTCGCCGGTCCGACCTCCGTTCCGGTGCCGAGTGCTGGCACACTCGGGCGGCTCCCTCCAATCTGCCCGGGTCTCTCCACTCACGCCAGCCCAGCCGCTCCCGAAAGCCACGGGTGGGGCTCTCGTTGATCCCCCAGCTCCGGGGGGGGGTACCGCCCGACGATCCTCAGCCGGTTGCAGTTTCCAGCCGCAGCGCCGGTCTCCGATGAACGGCCGGGTCACCCGCAGCGCTATCAGCCACTTCTCGCGGCCGCCATACTGGATTCCCCTCCGCTTCGGCTCCGGCGATCCCAGACCACAGCGGCTTCACTCGGGAGATCAGCCTCGTTGGCGGCTCCCTCACACGCTCCCCGAGCCCCCGCGTTCAGATCCCTTCTTTTTCGGGGCTTCCCTAGGCTCCTTGCGTCGTTAGGCAGGATGATCATGGGGAATGGGCGCAGAGCTCTGGGCTCACGCCGCCATTTCCTTCGGTGTCCAAGCCACGCCCCGTCGGGGAGGGCTATGCCACCGTCATACCATCCCAGTGTGAGTTTGGACAATGCAATGCATGAGGCGCCTGCCCACAGGAGGTCACGTTGAGCCGCCTCAATTGCTGTAAAGTAGGCATTGGGCACCAGGTCAGGGTAATTTTGGAGAGCGTAAAGGAACCTTGGCAGCGCCATCACTTTAAATAAGGCAGCTCGGCCCAATAGCGACAATGGCAGGGTCTGCCAGGACTTTGCCTCTCTCTGAAGCCGTCTTAGGGGTGGTTGAATATTACGCTCATAGGACAGGACCTTGTCCTTGGAGATGAACACTCCCAGGTATGTGAAGCCGTCCTCCGCTACTGTGATGGGACATGTGTCGGGGAGCATTGGGGGGTTCCCGCGTAGGATGTACAGATACGATTTGCCCCAGTTGACTCGGAAGCCGGAATTACGACCAAAGCTTGCGAAGATGTCCAGTGCAGCAAGTATCGACCTTCGTGGCTTGGAGAGGTATAGAAGAATATCATCTGCGTAGAGGGATATTTTGTCTTCCCATCCCTCTGCCTACTCTATCCCTCTCAGGTAGACGTCTTGTCTGATCCAGGCTGCCAGCGGTTCCAAGGAAAGGGCGAACAGGAGGGGAGAAAGGGGGCAGCCCTGTCTAGTCCCTCGCTCTAACGTGAAGACCTCCGACACCTTGTTGTTCACCAGCACCTGGGCCAGTGGTTCAGAATAAAGAAGACGGACTCAAGCTATAAATTGGGGTCCGAAGCCCAGTTTGCGTAGGACAGCGAACATGTAGGGCCACTCTAGGGTGTCAAACGCCATGGTGGCGTCCAGGGAGACCACAATCGCGTCCTCCTGTAGTTTACGGCGTTGCCCGATCACCCTGTGTAGGCGTCGAATATTAAGGGCTGTATTGCGGTGAGGCATAAAACCTGACTGGTCAGGATGTACCAATGTACTCAGTACCGGTTTAAGCCTATTGGCGAGTGTTTTTGCCAGGATTTTGGGCTCAGCATTGAGGAGGGATATTGGCCTATAGGAGGCACAGGATTCCTTAGGCTTCCCTTCTTTTGGGATCGCCACTATAGTAGCTATGCGTTGGTCACGCAGCAGTATTCCCGCCTTCCGCTGGTGTCGAACATGGACTTAAGGTGTTTACTAATAATATCAAATTTAAGCTTGTACAATTCTATTGGGAGGCCGTTCGGGCCTAGTGCTTTCCCTGGACGGAGTTCCACTATTGCACGCTGTATTTCGGCCTCCGTGAGTGGGCTGTCAATGGCCTCCTGATCGTCTTCCGACAGGCACAGCATTCGTATATCGGCTAGGAGGGCTATAGAGTCCTCCTCTGGACGGTCAGACACCCGCGTATAGACCTGTTTGTAGTGTTAGGCAAATTCGTCCACTATGTCTCGAGGCTCTGTAAAAAACGTCCCAGTGTGTATTATCGGCACTACCTTTCTGGCCTGCTGCTTTTTGTCTAGCCATGCTATGAGTTTCCCGGCTTTGTCGCCTTGGTCATACAGCCTACCCATCTTATGCCTAGCCACCATCTGGGCCTCTTGAGAGACCAGTGCTCTGTACTCTGCCAACTTGATCTGCAACTTATGGCGAACCGTATTGGCCCCGTTTTCGAGTGCCTCCGCCTCAAGTTCTACGAGATCTGCCTCAACTGTCGCGACCTGGCAGCGCTTCTCTTGTCGCTTACCCGCGATGGCTAACAGCGCCTCCCCCCTAATCACAGTTTTAAACGCCCCCCATACCGTGACAGGCGAGTTTACTGATCCTACATTGCTCTCAAAATACTGGGAAATTGAGGTGTCAAGTTTTTTCCGTGTGTCTTCGCTTTTTAAGTGCCAGGGGTTTATTGGCGCTACACAGCCCTCTCGCTTGGTTCCGAATGTAATGTGGGTAGTGACCGGAGAGTGGTCCGATATGCCCCAAGTTAAGAGTGTTGCATCTCGCCCTGTAGTGTTTTGCTGCAATAGGGTGAGGATGTAATCGAGGCGTGAGAAGGAGTGATGCGGCCCAGAGAAGAAGGTGTATTGCCTATCTGTGGGATGAAGAAGGCGCCAAACGTCTGTGAGTCCGAAGGCCTCAAGAAAGTCAGCTAGCCATTTTTGTCCTTGGGGCAGGTCTCTGGAGGGTCGTCTGTCCAGGGTCCCAGAGACCACTGAATTAAAGTCTCCGCCTAAAACCAGCTGACCGTCGGGAAGGGAGAGTAGCAATTTGCCCAGGTCTGAGTAAGCTCAAGCCTGCAGACCAGGCGGGACATAAGCCGAAAGCAGGTTCAATGTTTATCTCTCCCATTGTCCTGAGACTGCCACGAAGCGGCCCTGCGGGTCGGATTCAGTGCGGTCTATATGTAGGGGCAGAGAGCGGCATAGAAGGATTCCCACCCCCCTTGAGCCCGAGATGAAGCCGGAGTGTGCTGCTAGAGTGTAGCCCCATCTGTTGAGGGCCTGGCATGTATTACGCATCAGATGAGTTTCCTGTAGCATTACTACGTCCGGCTGGTTCCTTTTAATAAACTGTAAGACTATGGTGCGCTTAAGTCTATCCTCCAATCATTCACATTCCAGCTCATGATTTTTAGACTTTTTTCCCATCTCTTAGCCATATCCATTACTTTGCAAGGTTTTCTGACTCAGCACCTCGGAACTATCATAGACTTCGTGAACATATACTTTGTACGACCATAACAAACCCCAAACTCCCGACCCTCCCTGGTTCTCCCCCAGCGTAAAGAGTCCCCAATTCCCCACCTCTCCCCGGTTCCCACCTCGCAGGCGTGACCAGTGCAATCATTTAAGGTTCTGTCAAACAAGCGACTCTATCCTCCCCCCCATCTGTCCCCAACATCCCGCCCTCCTCTGCGAAAACAAACCCCGCTCCCTGCCCCCTGCTCCGTGGGTTCCAAACTACTCACCACCCCAATTAGCAGAGCGCCTGTCGCCCAACCCTACCCCGGTGAAAGCCCACCGAGGAAACTTTACTTGGGAAAAAATGCGGGCCAGCCCCGTCCTGGCCGCCCTCCCGTGGTGTCCCAGTTCGTTCGGCCCCTCAGGCCGGGAGTGCATCAGGTAAACAGTGAGCCCGGCTCATAGACCCCGGGCAGGCAGACACGCTGTCCCCTTAGAGCAACTAAGTCTTACATTAAACACATTTTATACATTACTGTTTGACAGTTTCTAGTCAAGTGTTCATGTCCTTATCTCGCTGTGTTGTCTCTGGGTGAGTCCCAGCGGGGACTATTCGATCTCGAACGCCAGGACCATTGGCTCTGCTCAGCATCGTCCGCTCCCCCTGCTGCTGACCCCAGGGAGGGGTGTCCTGTGTCTCGCCATTGTCCGCCGTCCTGCAGAGGGGGGGCCTCAATCCGCGCCGTGTCAAGCCATTCCTGAGCCGCCGCAGGCGAAGTGAAGAAGTGGGATCGGCCGCCATTTATGATCTTTAGTTTAGCGGGAAAAAACATCATGTATCGAATTCCGCGTTCTCGTAGCGCTGCCTTGATCCCTTGGAAGGAGAGCCTCTCCTGCTGAACCTGGAGTGTGAAGTCCAGGAAGAAGCGAACTGTGGCCCCCTCGTACTGTAAATCACCATGTTGTCTGGCAGCCTGAAGGATTGCATCCCGGTCTCGATAGTTAAGTATTTTAGCAATAATTGTTCGTGGTAGGGCCCCTGGTTTGGATTTCGGGATCGGGGCCCTGTGAGCCCGCTCGACAGTGAAGAGCTTCGACAGTCTCTTGGGTTTTAGGTGGCGGAGTATCAAATCTTCAAGAAAGAGCTCCATACTATCTCCCTCAAGTCCTTACGCCACACCTCCCACGCGTATGTTGCTCCTCCGAGCCCTACCTTCCTGGTCATCAAGCCGTAGGGCCATCTGTCGGTGTTGGTGTACCAGCTCATTGACCCTGCCCTCAAGCCGCTTCTCCGACTCCTGCAGGGCTTTAATGTCTACTTCGTTGGTTTTGGACCGGTCAGTGGTTTTTCCCAAGTTGGCCCGGAGCAGGTTCACCTCGATCGTGATCTTGTCCATCTTAGTCTCAAGGCTGGTGCCGAGGGTCTGGATTGCCGCCATTATGGACTTCAGGGAGGGTTCCGCCTGGCTTGTGCCCTCCTTCGTCGCCCCTCCGGGCTGCGTTGGCGTTCTAGCTGTCGCATAATTATCCATCTTGTTAGTCTGGGTCACAAGACTCCCTTTGGGCCGCATGTTTGATCTGGTGCCCCTGGGACCGGCTATTCCTCTGTCCGCCCGGTATCCGGAGTGTCCACGGGTCAGCGCCAGCTCCAGTCTCCTCTCTCTAGCCGGAGCACACCAGTCCGCACCACCTGCTCTCCCCAGAAACAGCGCAAAGCGGGGCCCCTGTCTGAGGTGCATGCCGCAGTTTATCGGCCGAGGTCTTCAGCGTCCTTGGGGCCTGCGATCACGATCCACTGCCCCGCGCCGTCAGCAGGCACTCCGGTGTTCAATCCGCCGCCGTAGCAGTGGGTGTGTGCCTTCCACCTGGCGAGTGCCCCACTTCACAGTATTGTGGCCGCGACGGCCCGTCCAGCTATGGGCCACTGCAAGCCGTTCATCTCTTTCCCCCGCTCGGGTGGTAGTGCCTCAGGGAAATGGCTTCGCCCCCCCTTCGTTTCAGGGTCGCCGCCCAGCCGTACCTGCTACACCGCTGCATAGTACCTCCGGATCTGTGGGGTCCCGTAGGCAGCCTTTCCAAGCAGCACCAGGGCAGCGGTACCCCGGCGCCGCCCGCGAGGCCGCACCCTTCGTTGATCGCGCCACGCAGGCCGCGGCGTGCAGCAGGCCGGAAGCCGGGGCCTCGATTGACGAAGGCAGCGGCTCCAGGGCTCCAGACGCAAGGTGTGGGGCAGCCGCCGAGAGTCGCGACCGCCGCACGGAGCCTTCGTGGGTCTACGGAGTCCGCAGAAACAATGCCGCTAGCCCTAAGCCTGAGGGGGCTGGGGGCTTCTTTGGGAGAGCCCCTCAGCCAGGATTATGGACGGATTTCGTAGGGGACACCAGCGGTCCCGGCGGAGCTCGGGGATCAGGCGGCCATTTCCTACGGCGCCTGGCCACGCCCCCCACCGCCACCCTTTTCATGGCGGTGAGACCACCATGAAAAGGGTGGTGGTGAGGGAACTATGGAGGCCCTACTAGGGGCCCCTGCTGCCTCTGGGCCCAGGGGGTGCATGCAGGGGGCACGTGTTTGCCTCCCTGAATTTGCACCCTAAGCCCTGCATGGTGTGACATGTACACCACACCACGCAGGAAGTTGCAGTTGTCGCTCTGAGAGCAGTAGATTGTATGTCAGGCTCTTCAATGAGCCTGACAGACTGCTGCTGTCAGACGGCCGCAGGACTGCCCACCAGACCATGATCTGACTCCTAATATGGCAGGCAGTCGCACCACAGGTTTGGTGGTCCCATAACGCCTATAATGTTCCACAATACTTTGCACTGACAGCTAAGCTGTCAGATAGACCTGTTACAATTGTGTTTTACAAAAAAACTTCACCCAAGGAATATTTCTCTCTACCGTCTCATGCTACTGTCTCTTCTGTGTATCATTTCACTCTCTAGGAAGTGCTTCCATTAGAATGCACGAGGGATTATTTTACATTTGAAAAGTACACCCATTGCTCACATTGCTCCATTCTCCATTCAATTCTTTATCTCCTATATGTATTCGAGACAGAAAACAATCCATTTTTGTTACTTTTCCCCCATGGTTTTCAAGGTCAATAGGGTGCAAAGCAAGGTTTGCACACAAACAGCATTTATGCATCCCTATGTTTACGTGTGTTAGCATCTTAAAGCAAGAATTCCTGGCTTTGCCATTGCTTGTTGTAATTGTGTTTTATCGTTGAATAATTTTTATTAGGATAAAAAATACAGCACAGGCTACTATGAGGAGCATGAAAAGGAATAAACATTCACCAATAACGAACAATAATCAACTCCTGTTATCCCCATTTGGTAGAAACTCAATCCGCTTTCTCTGCTACATGCAGTCGGGGAGGAGGGAGAAGAGGGGAGTGAAGGCGTGGACATCACGTCCGGAAGCGGATAATTTTTAAAACTCTTACTCTGGCGCACAAAGCCTTGCACGCCTCCGGAGCAAAATATCTGCAGAAGAGGCTGGCCTTTTATTTGCCTGCCAGGTCGCTCAGGTCTGAAGCCCTGTTTCTTGCGGCGGTTCCTCGTGTGAAGAGAGCCCGCATCGGAGGCCGCTCTTTTAAACTGCTAGCGCCTCAGTTATGGAATAAACTGCCTGTGTCCCTGCGCAGCATTCCTAATTTGTTGGCCTTTCGGAAAGGGCTTAAAACCTGGCTCTTTTCCTCTTAGTTTCGGTCCCTATTAGGTTTCTTTTTTATCTCTGTTTCTTATTTTCCCTGTTGTGTTATGAGATTAGTGTGCAATCCAAAGCGTCGGGACACTCTTCCGAGTAGCCGTACGCTATACAAAACCCCTGCACAACATAACATAACATAACATAACATAACATCATTTAAGAGTTGCCAGGGGTCGCAGCTGCGACACCTGGCTTGCCCTTTGCTACCCTTAGCACTTCCTTTGTGACCTCTGGCCTCTAAGATGGCAAATTCAGTGCCAGGAACACTGGGGCAGCTGGGACTCCACCATCTTTATTTTCTGTCAATTTGTTATTACACTAATAGTGAATAAATAACATATATTATTCACTACTAGTGTAAAAAACATGTAGTACAATAAGCTGGAATACCCCCTTTCATGGCAGCTGAGGTAAGTAAAACAAGCTTTTAAATGTATGCTGTGTGCGTGATTGCGGGCAAGAGTGTGTTTATGTGTGAGACAATGTAGATGTGTGAATTTGTGTATAGTGTAAGTATGTGTATGTGAGTGAAAGTGGAGGTCAAAGGCTGTGTGATGTCACTCCCGCTACCCCTGCCATTTCGGTGAATTGACATCCATGAGTGAAGGGGAAAACACCCTATGTCACATTTTTGTTCAGATATAAGTACCACTGTCCAGGGGACCCAGTGCATACCCTCAAACACATAACTTTTGAGCCAAAACATTGTGCATTTCATTGAGTAACATCCTAGAATACCTCTGAGTTAGATTTTAACAACAATGGAGTGCTGACTGCGCTCTCCACCACATCTCGGACAAAATAGTTCAGCCAATAAATTAAGTCATCCCTTACCGAGGACTATTATGGTACACCTGGGTGGTGTACATTGGCAGCCACATGCTCATCCTGAGACTTCAAATATATTACTAATCCATAAATTGTGCTGTTCAGAGCTCTGATTGGAAATACCTTCCTCTTTCAGTTCTGTCAACAATGACTCTTGCCTCAACAGCCTATCAAAATTCTCCGAATTTCCTTCTCTGTGTTGGAGAGTTACTTGATCAAAGCGTTCAGAATGGCTTTAATGCAGTTCTCCTTTTGCTCTTTTTTGGAAGTGGGGTATTCATTGTCATATAATGTTTAAAAAATCAAGGATTTATTCTGTGATGCAAGGTCCCCTCTGTGGGTTTTCTTGGGGTGCTAGTTAAAGCTTGTCACTTTGTTAGATGGTTCCAAATTGGGCCTTTCACACCCACAGCACAGGCTGGCACCATCATGAATCTCGGCGGGCCTATATGGTGATGCACTCGCAAGATCTTTGAGGCTTTGGCCTCCAACTCAGCAGAGTTTCCACAGATTTGTTTGCTGTCACAACCTTGCTCATATTAAAATGCACAACAGCGCCCAGAAAATGAATCTATGCCAAAACTTTGAGCAGGCACACACACTCAAGAGACCAGCTAGCTCCACTAGACTTGAATTAAGGTGTTCCGAATTTGTTAAATAACTTATTTCGAATCGTGAATTTAGTAAATAGTTTACTAAATCTATGGTTGTTCGTGTAACATTACTTGTAATGTGTGCACCCTCAAGTATGTACCTTATTTAATATTTTATTTATTTTTCTGAGTTTTTTTAAAGTGCATACAAGACCCTACGGTATTAGAAAACTTTATATAAGAACAGTGGGAACGCTTAAGCACTTCGTATTACAAATTGTTGAGGTTAGTGGATAGAAAGTGAGCAAACAAGTTGGATATACAGTCCAATACATTGTTTCTTGGTCAAAAAGTAAGCCAAGAACTGAATGGAAAGGTGTCCAAACATATAGGGACAGATTTATCATACCTTCCCATAACGCAGCAAGACATCTTATATATTTAACATTATATGGCACATTCCTGTTCTCTCCATGCACTGGTGCACTTTTGGTTGCCTGGTGCTAAAGAAGGCACCTTTGCACCATGGTGCAAGGTCCCTGCGTTGTAGGCAGGATTGCTTTTCTATGCACCTTCCCACACAAAAACAATCCTCAGAGGCACTTTCTTCTTTTTAAGTGTGCTGTAAAATGCAGCACACTTAAAAAGAGGAAACAATGAGGAGAAATAAAGATATTTCTCCTCGTTGCACCTCTCCTGGGAAGGTGTCACATTTTGACGCATGCCCAGGTTTACCTGTCTTGGTAAATATGGGAATGTACATTCCACCTAATAAACCCATACCCTACCTAAAAGTAACATAATACACCCCCCAAAATATATATATCCCAAAGATAAACTCCAATAAACACAAATAACACCCTAAAACTATTTTTACTTGTACTCTATTTTTTTTTACATTTAATTACACCCACCACGATCAGCCACATATTACAGAATGCCCCAATTTGCTGTTAAATTCTATGCCAATGATGATTCCAAGGTTCTTGTTGTGGGTGGTGGGCTGGGTGTTGGTACTAGTTCTGTTGGCCACCATGTGGAGTCCCATGACAATGTTCTCTTCCGAAAGAACAACATGTAGGTATTGTCGATGTTCAGCTTTAAACAGTTGGTTTTAATCCATTGGCGATTTCAGTCATGCAGGCATTGAACTTGATCTGGGTACTTGGCGTCTTGTCCCTGAGCGAGAGAATGAGTTCATATCATCAGTGTAAGAAAGGACGTTGATGTTGTGAGAACGGATGATGCTGGCTAGAGGAATCATATATGTGTTGAAGAGGATTCGGCTCATGAAGGAATCTTACAGAACTCTGCAGATGAGGTCACAGGTGTCTGATGTGTACAGTACCAAGCTGATTGACTGGATCCTTCCAGGCAGGAAGGAGCAGATCCATCAGAGTGGATGTCCTTGGATTCCATGTCATGCAGGTGTTGGATGAGGATGGGGTTTGAGACTTTGTCAAATGCTGTAGTGAGGTCCAGGAGGATGAGGACCACCATGTCTCCTCTGTCCAGAATCACATGGATGTCATCCATGGCAGCGAGGAGTCAGTTTCCATGCTGTGGTTGGGTCTGACACCAGATTGTGTGGTGATGAGGAGTTGGTGGTTGTTGAGGGATTCAGTGAGGTGTTTATTGAGGATTTTCTTTAAGACCTTGGCCAGGAATTATAGCAGGGAGACTGGTTTGTAGTTGGTGAGTGTTCAAGGGTCCACAGAGGGTTTCTTCAGCAATGGGAGGACAGTTGTAGGTTTCCAAACATTGTGCAAGGTCACAAAAGAATTGGAGGCATTCATAACAGGCGTGAGCATGGCGCTGATGGGTTGCAGTCCTCTAAAGTAGGCATGGTGGAGGCAGGGGTCTGATGGGGTCCCTGATTGGATGGAATTCTTACTGACTGTGGTTTCTTCTGAGGTGATGGCAGGCCATGTGGTTAGCAGTGGTTCTTTGGATAAGATTGGGAGGTTTTTGATGAGGGCTTTCGGGTTCCGTTGTGGGCTGAAACTGCTGTAAATGATGGTGATTTTGTTGCTGAAGAATGACAGAAATTGTTTCAGAGGTCCTGCAAGGGAGTGATTGAGTTAGAGGTGGCCAATGATGAGGTGAAATGTTTAAGAATGGTGAAGATTTCTTTGCTTGTGTTGGTGCTGGCATCAATACGGTGCACCAGAGCAGCATGTTTCACGGTCTGGATTATTTGGTGGTAGCATCTCAGGGCGTATTTGAGCATGCTCCTGTCTGCATTGTCCTGGATCATTCTCCATTTATGCTCGAGTTATATGCAGTGGCGTTTCATCAGTCTGAGTTGCCCCGTGTACCAGCTGGCCTGGGATCTGGATCTTGTTGTATTTGAGGAGATCGCTAACATAATATCAATCCAAAAAATATCAAAATACACTAATATCCGAAATTAAATATTGAGAACAAAAATATGGACTCTGTATACCTAACTATTAACATCACAAATATCCACACACAAATATTGTTGTAAAAAACACTGATTTTTACATATATAGATAACAAAAATATCAGAAACACAAATATCATCACCTATAGATAAACATATAACATGTCAAAAATATCGATTCCCACCTTATCCACCACAATATTATTGGACGCATGGCTAAAAATCCTTTAAAAATACATCAAATAAGTTATTTTAACTTAAAACAATAACTTGAAATAAACACAAAACTTGTAATAAACATCTATAATTGAATAAAAATATATTACATCAACCAAAACTTAAACATTCACCGTAAACATTCGTATACATGAAATGCATACAATAAAAACACCAAAAGCATTAGAATTAACTATAAACATTTAAACACAAACATACATATAAATTAATATATAAACAAATACAATCATATGTAAATAAAACAAACTATATATTATACTAAAAAATGAAAAACTAAGTTAGAATTAGCCAAACAAGAATCCAACTGATTAAAAAATTACAACTATACAAAACCAACCAATAAAATTACACTATAAACAACTGTAATCAATAAAATCAAGCAATTAAATCAACAATATAAAAGGCACACTAATTAAAACAACTAAATACTCCAAAAATGATGAACACTGCAAGAGGAGGAAACTCTCCCAGATTCTCACAACAAAGGCTTAAATAAGAAATAGTAAATCTTAATAACTACATAATCAAGTAAGTAGTACTTATATTTAAACTAAAAATGAACTGTTTTTAAATTAAAATAAACAATTTAACAAATAAATAGTAACACACTCTGTAACATGAATTATTTTAAATGGACTACCTGAAAGAAAAAAAGACCAACTTCCAAACCAACAAACTGCCAGAAAATATAAACTATAACAAAGCACCAAGAACATATAATAAATTAAGTATGCATACGTTATAAATTGCAAACTCTCCCAACCGCAACCAAAAATAAACCTAGCTCCCTCAATCTCGACAACCTAGCAACAAAAGCACCTGCTCTATGTTAAAACAAGCTCAAAAGAGAAGCTGCAAAACCGTGCAAAAAATCTCAGCAAAACATACATGTACATAAATTACAGGTAGCTACATTTTTTGACATATTAGTAACAAATATGCAAAATGTAAGCTATAAAGAATATTTATACTATTAAATACTTACAGATACATTGAAAGAAGCAGCCAAATGTATCCCTTCACAGAAAAGGAAGCCATTATTAATCACAAAGGCAACACCTACAGCCAAGAAAGTGCATCAACAGAAACTATAAACTAGGGGGGCGTGGCTAAGCACGCAATGGGAGAAGACGCACTAAGGTAGAGCTCCGGTTTGAGTTCCCCTTCTCCGGGTCACTACTCCGCCAAATTTATCCGGTGGTGGACGAAATTACAGGCAAAGCAACGCTGGGTAAACGGCTGCTGCTCTGTGGACTTTGGGGCCAAACAACAGTTTCTGACCGCACCGGGAGCACCTGATGCGGCGCGGCCGCCATCGGCGCTGCCTGCCCGGCGCAGCCAACTATGGGAGAGCGGGGATTGAGCTCCAGCGCTGGGCCCGAGGCGCGGCCTGGAAAGTGGAGAGGCTGCGCCTACCTTGCGATGCCGCGCCTGGCGGAGGCGACCTCCTCGGCGATCGGAGGCGCGCTACAGCTGAACTGCGTACCAGGCTGTCGCCTACCCTGGGGGCACCTGTGCACTCTGAACTGTTGTGCCTTGAGACGGAGGACCCGGCCGGAACGGAGCCGTCCGCGAGGGGCCAAGTCTTGTGCTCGCGCGCTGGGCCCTGAGGTGTGGCCTGGCGAGAGGAGAGGCTGACTAGACTGGAGGAGCGGATGCCGACGGTGGGGAGCGCCGCGGCGGCCCAGGGATGCGTTGGTACAGGACAGCAAGATTGGCTGTTACCCTCGCGAGCAGCCCTGCGCCCTGCGGAGCGGGGGGACAGAGCCTGCGGTGAGCTGCCCGACCGGACCGGCGGGCCCATTGGAGTGAGGCCGAGACTTGTGGTCACGCGCTGGGCTCTAGGGCGCAGTCTGGTGGGAGCAGCGCCCGCATCTGTTGGAAGGTACCGAGACTGTCGAAGGTGATCGCCGTGCGGGCCTGGAGGTGAGCGAGAATTGGACCGAGCATCCGGCTACAGCCGACCCTGGAGGCTCTGCGGCCTTGGAAGGCTGTTCCTCGTGACAGAGTGTCCGCCCAGAGCTGCCGGGGTGAGCTGACGTGGACTACGGCCTCCGGCTGGCGCGTATTATGGTAAGGGGCGGCGAAGGCGCTGCATAAGAGAGACCTGTGTGGGGAAAACACCGATTGTGCATCTAGTGGCTGCCCTAGGATCAAGATTCTGATCTCTTCGGGACACCTGAGATACCGCCACTAGTCCTTGCTGTTGAGGCCGCGTGGTGCGCAGCCCGGACCTGGGAAAAGCTGCGGACGCCCTCCTTCCCTGCCCCATTGGCGTTCGGAGTGGGACTGCAACAGGGGGAAGGCGCCGCCATTCCAGATGCGGCAATCCCCTTGAGACCCCCTCTACTCAAATCCTCAAACCTCTGTGCTACCGAGTCACTGGCTACGACCCACCAGCTGGACACTACAGGAATAGACATTGGCCCCTTTCCCATCGCACTGCTCATGTCTGGGGGCACTAGGACACGAACTGGTACTGGAGGCGCGCAACTGCAAGGGAAAATGGCCAAATCCGCAAAACTAGCTGATGCCGACTAAACTGCGGCAAAACTTGATACAATGCTGGCAGCAATGGAGAGGCTGGAGGAATCTGTCCAACTCACCCGCACATCACTAGAAAATAAAATAGACAGTGTTGCCATTGATCTAACGCATCTACGCGCCGACCACAAGAAACTGGCGGAGCGCGCAACTACTTTGGAGGGCACTGTGGCAGATCTTGCGCCCGGGTCACCCAGACGGACAAGCAAGTGCAGGACCTACTCAACAGGGTTGAATTTTTAGAAGACCGTGCCGAGGATGCGGAAGGGCGGGCACGGAGCAATAACGTGAGGATAGTAGGTGTGCTGGAGCGATGGGAAGGGAGGGAGCCTGCGTCACATATGGAGAACTGGCTAAAAGATCTACTGTCGGAGGGCGCTCTGTCACCTTACTTTGTCGTGGAGCGGGCGCACCGCGTGCCGACCAGGCCGCTCCCCGAGGGGTCTAATCCTCGACCATTGCTCCTTCGGATCTTGATCTACTGCGATCGAGACACCATCTTGCGCAAAACCAGGCGGCTCGCAGATATCCGCATTGACAATGCTAAAATAATGTTCTTCCCTGACTATACAATCCACGTTCAGCGCCAGAGACACTCCTTCCTTGCTGTGAAACAGCGGCTGTGCCAGCTGGATCTTAAGTACTCCCTCATCTTCCCTGCCAGGCTGAGAGTGATAGCACAAGACAAAACGCATTTTTTCACATCTCCGGAGGAAGCGGAAACATGGCTGGATGGCGGAGTGAACACAATGCCCGACAAACGTCAGAGAACCCGACATTGAGACGGTTGCGCGGCCCAAGATGGTGCCACAAGAGCAGATTGTCGCCGGCCCGCGGGGCGAGGATGGCGGCGGATTCCAGCCCATCTGCAGATCCTGTCCGCGATGAACAACAAGATGCCCTCCGGATGGTGGCGGAACTTAGCGGCTCCCCGAACACAGAAGATGCCCTGGTTGGCAGCACTAGAGATCTGCAGAGCGAAGATGAGGCTATCTATGGAATACCCGACTCTCAGGCCTCCACGGAACAACCGGATGTCACGCCACAGACAGCAGATCTGATACATTGACTGAACGACCTCGACGACTGGCGTGGAAAGTTTGTTGATAGTGCCTAGGTGGCGCTGTTTTTTCTTCCTTTTTTTTTTCTTTGAACTACGGCGGAACCCAGACCCTGATGACACCCGGGGATTGACCGCCTTCCTGATGCTCAGCCATAGGTATGAGACACAGTGAGTACTGAGTTCATAATAACTGACCCTTTGCGGAGAAACTAGACAGGGGCCTACTGGCGCATCCATCCGCTGCGACCCAGGCGATGGCGTCCCGAATGGGTGGAAATGGATGGGGCCCACTGAGCCCACTAGAGGGTACACCTCACTGAGCGGGGTGCTCCCAAAGAGTGGCGTACTTTCCAGCTGAAACGGCCAATGACATTTGTGACTGGTCCACTTTGCCTGGAGAAGGAGAAGCTTCTTTTGCTTGTACAGTTGCTAAACGGATACAGTTGTGCCCAGTGCACAGCAACCCCCCCTGGATTTAAAGGTTACTCATCTCATTGGAGATTTTGGGCGGTGGCATGTTTAGCAGCCGACCTTTTGGCATTACATGTTGGTTGTGGTTGTTACGTTACCTTTCAGTGATTGATTTATCCCCTCTTCTTCTTTGTTTCTTTTGTGCTACGCAACTTTTACAAGTACTTAATAAGGTGTCTTTGGCGATTCTTGGTGGGAGGGAGATGGGGGAGAGGGGCGGAGTGTCTGCTGTGAGGTTGTGGTGGAGCGCGGGTTGGGGACTCGCCTGAAGTAACACAATGTCAGTGATAAGCATATGTACTTGGAATGTGCGTGGCATTCACACACCCTCGCAGAGATACCAAATCTACTCCTACCTTAAGCGGTATCGAATTCAAATTGCACTCCTGCAGGAAACACACCTCAACAAGGCGGAAACACATACACTATGCCGTAGATGGCAAGGGCAACTTTATGCCACGGAATTCTCGTCTTACGCCCATGGGGCATTGATATGGGTGAGGCCCGGGACCCCCTTTACAGTCTTGCACTCTCGTATAGATCCAGAGGGTAGGTTTGTGATCGTGCAGGGCAAGCTAGACGGGCGGCCTGTGGTTCTGACGTCATTGTATGCCCCTAACATAGATCAGGGAGGTTTTCTTGAGCAACTATCTGCAGACCTGGCACCTTGGCACGGGGCCCCTGGGTTTTGGGAGGCAACTATAATTGTATCCTTGATGTTGCGTTAGACCGCTCCTTCCCGCCCCTGCCGGGTACCCCTGAACAGGGAGCAATGAAGGCCCTGGTTGCCTGGGCCTTACAATGGGATTTACATGATGCCTGGTGGAACCGCAACCCCCACACGAAAACATACTCTTATTACTCAGGCGCACACGCACTACATGTCAGGTTGGACAGATTTATGCTATCTATTGAACTGCTTCCACATGTCACTGACACCCATTACATGGGTCGCATCCACTCAGACCACAACCCACATGTGCTGGACTTGACATGGGAATTCCCACCTGGAGGCTACAACCGGCTTTATTACTGGATGCTCCTTTTCTGCAACTCATTAGGTACACAACTTGCACATTACTTTGAAGAGAATACTGGCACTGCGTCCACCCCCCAAATTGAGTGGGACGCATTTACAGTTGTCACTAGAGGCCATTGTCTAGGTACACAGGCTACCATGCGGAAGCAATTAGATGGGGAACTAACACGCATAGAAGCCGACCTGCTCCGACTGGAACAGGACGCAGCTGTGGGTAATGAGGAATCATTACTGGAAGCACGCGCAGAACACGAGCGCTTGCTAGAGAGACTCTGTCATATTAACTACGCAGCCCATTCAGCACGTACACATCATCTTGGAGACAAACCCAGGAAACTGTTGGCTTGGTTAATCCAACAGGAAGACAGGATGACACCTGTGGCAGCGATACCCACTAATCAGGGAGAAATTGCGTACACTCAAAGCAACATACACGCGAAATTCGTAGACCATTACAGAATGTTATACTGTTCACGGTTACGTGTCCCTCTCACTGAGATAATTGCATACCTCTAAGATATCCCACTACCGGGGATCAATGACACACAGAGGGACAAATTAAAAGCCCCGCTTACGCCAGATGAGTTGCGTACGGTCATATTTGCTTTATCTAATGGCAAGTCCCCAGGCCCAGACGGGCTGCCCGCTGAATTTTATAAAGCCTACCCAGATATCCTAATCCCTGAGCTACTTAATGTACACGAGGCGGCTGTTTTGAACTCCTCCCTCCCCCTCACTATGAACGAAGATAACCTCATTTCCCTCCCAAAGCCTGGCAGAGACTGCAAGCAATTGGGCTCATACAGGCCGCTGGCCCTCCTGAACACGGATTATAAGATACTTGCCTCCACGCTGGCTCAGCGACTAGCCCCCTTGGTTCCTACCCTTGTGCATAGCGATCAGAACGGTTTTGTACCCACTCGCAGCACCTCCCACAATATTAGGAGGCTGTTCAGGATACAACAGTACTCTACGCTGCAGTGGCCACGCTCGGGGTGCCTGGTGCAGGACCTAGAAAAGGCCTTCTACTCTGTGGAGTGGCCTTATCTCCTAGCTGTGTTGCAGAAATATGACCTTGATGAGGGATATATCGATATGGTCAGTTTACTGTACCAGAAACCTATGGTACGCGTGCGCTCAGGACACCTGTTGTCAGACACCATCAGTGTAATGAGAGGCACTAGGCAGGGATGCCCTCTGTCCCCGCTGCTTTTCTCGCTAGCAATCGAGCCACTGGCTGCACTACTGAGAGCACAAGGTGTGGAGTGGGGGGTCCCACTAGTGGATGGTCTCCACACATTCTCCCTAGATGCGGATGACCTCCTCTTATACGTTAAAGATCTGACCTGCTTGCCGCCGGCACTGTCTGACGCCTTTCACACCTTCGAGACTATGTCAGGACTCAGGTTCAACTGGGCCAAATCTGGAGTATACTCCTTTAGCCCAGACACTCAGGAATGTGAGGTCCGTAACAATGACGAAAGACTCACCTGGTATCCCACTACGTTCCGATATCTAGGAATCTATATCTATAGAACCCTACCGGATGCGTTGGAAGTCAACCTAGTGCGGGCAATCTCCTCCTTACAAGTGCAAATGGCCTTATGGAAGACTCTCCCCCTCAACGTACCTAGTCGGATTACACTGATAAAAATGATAGTTTGACTAAGATTACTGTATTATTATGCTAACGTCCCAGTGTACATCCCGACACGAATATTTAGGGAACTGGAAACTTTGGTCAGGAACCTGATATGGAATACAGGGAGACCCCGGGTTGCATTGACAAAACTATACGCACCTGTGGAAGCAGGAGGACTGGCAGTGCCTAACCAGGAGCTTTATTATCTGGCGGCACAGCTGCAGTGGGTGACGGGATGGCTAAGTGGAAGACACCTGAGTGATACTCCACGGATGCTACAGTCTGGACTCACGCGCAGATCCACACACTGTTCCATCCCTTGGCCAAAACTACATGCCCATCGCAGATAAACTTGGCAGTGGCCCGCAAATGCTATATTCGCAGTCTGAAACTTACCAGGGCAGTGAAGCCCTATGCCCTGGCACTCCCACTGTTGGGAACACCCAGAGAAGGCGGAGTGGTAACAGAGGCCGCATTGACACCCTGGACGCAGGCTGGGGTGGACACACTAGGGGACTTGTACACAGACGGAGCCCTGGTTCCCTTTGCAACACTAGCTGCAGACACAGGCCTCCCTGCTGCGCAGTTCCTATTACACGCGATCATTGAGTGAATGGGTGTGTTAGTCTCTGAGTGGGTCTATGAATGGATGCATGACTCTCTGAGTGAGTCTGTGAGGGGGTGCATCAGTGTCTTAGTGGCTCCGTGTGTGAGTGTGCAACTGTCTGACTGGAACTGTAAGTGGGTGCATGAGTCTCTAAGGGGATGAGTGAGTGGATGCATAAGTCTGAGTGGGTCTGTGAGTGGGTAAATGAGTGGGTGAGTAATTGTGTGCATACGTCTCTGAGTAAGTGTGTGAGTAAGTGCAAGAGTGGATTTGTGAGTGGATGGGTAAGTATCTAAGGGCCAGATATAGATAAATCTCATTTACTGATTCATAAATACCGAATTTTACCGATTCGGTATTTATGAATCGGTAAATGAGATGTAGGTAAAAAGTCGGTATTTTTTACCGAATCGGTATTTACCGATTCGGTAAATACTGAATCGGTATTTGCTATTGAATCCTATGGGCCTTGAAGCCCATAGGATTCAATAGCAAATACCGATTCGGTATTTACCGAATCGTTAAAAATACCGAATTGCTAAGGGGGACAGGGTGTCACTTTGACACCCTGTTGCACCCCTGTAACTGGCTTTGCGCCATGTGGCACACATGCATGCCTTAGGGCATGTCTGTGTGCCACATGGCACAGGTGTACATGCACAGATGTGCATGTACACAAGAATTCGTAATTCACCATGCAATTGTATTGCATGGTAAATACCGAATTCTAAAGGCCCTGTAGCACTGTTAGAAGTGCTACCTGCATCACAAAATACATTTTCAGTATTTTTACCGAATGGTAAATTTACAGAATCAGTAAAATGTACAGAATCTTTAAATTTACCGATTCTGTAATTTTACCGATTCGGTAAAATTACCGATTCGGTAAAATTACCGAAAATGTACGTTTTTTTGGCTCCTACATCTCCATAGCCCTTTACCGGTCGGAAACGGCCGAAAATCTGTATTTTCGGCCGTTTCTGACCGGGAAAGGGCTACCTACATCTGGCCCTAAATGAGGTGTACACATTTTATGTATTTATCATTAGAATTTGATAATTCATTGTGAAAGTACACAAGGGGTCACACTGAATGCCACGACGGATTTCAAATATTCACATGTGGAATAAAACAAATATTTTTTTGAAATGCTCTTCCCACCAGAAGTCTCTCACCGATCCCTCTATACCTCTCAGGGGGTCGGGGTACCTCTACCCTGCCCCCTTTAACTACATTACATGTTTTAGTTCGCTGTGGAGGACCATTTCCTGGTGTGTAAATTGGTGGCCACAACTTTCTACACTGGTTTAGAGTGTAGAGTGCCCTCTCGAAGCTCGAGGGCATTTGTTCAAACAATATATATATATATATATATATATATATATATATATATATATATATATATATATATATATATATATATATATATATATATATATATATATATATATCTCAAAACAAAACAAAACCCTTTCAGGCATAGAGTGACGCATAAATTATTCAAAAAAGAGAGAACTCTGGGTAGTTCTCAGTTTACTTGGAAAGCAGCTCCTGTTAGAGCACTCTCAACACCAGTGACACTCTAGATCTGCTCACCTCAAATGTCTGTTTTTCTATCAAAGTCTTTAAGCATAGGATTAGCAAAGTGCCATCCACGCCGAGATAGAAAAGGACAAAGTCTTTTGCTATTTCTACAGCAAAGTCTTTAAGCATAGGACTAGCACAGTGCTGTCCTTGCCAAGCTGTAAAATGACAAAAGCCATTCATCACTCCAGGCACAGCTTTGAATTGGTAAAATACCAACTCAAGCCAACCTGAAATGAGTAAAAGCAACCCCTGACACAGTGTTTCGCTCTAATTAGAGCTCTTCAGAGAGGTATAGCTTTGTCTAGACACAAGGGAGCACCCAGTATAAGTCAAAACAAAACCCTTTCAGGCATAGAGTGATGCATAAATTATGCAAAAAATAAGGAGAGAACTCTGCGTAGTTCTCAGTTTAGGTGGAAAGCAGCTCCTGTTAGAGCACTGTCAACACCAGTGACACTCTAGATCTGCTCACCTCAAATGTCTGTTTTTCTATCAAAGTCTTCAAGCATAGGATTAGCAAAGTGCCATCCACGCCGAGATAGAAAAGGACAAAGTCTTTTGCTATTTCTACAGCAAAGTCTTTAAGTGTCTGGACAAAGCTATACCTCTCTGAAGAGCTCTAATTAGAGTGAAACACTGTATATAATATATAATATAATATATATATATATATATATATATATATATATATATATATATATATATATATATATATATATATATATATATATATATATATATATATATATATATATATATATATGTTATGTTATGTTATGTTATGTTAACCCTTTGTTGAAGCGCAATCAGCTGCCCCAGCAACGGAGCGTCCCGGCGCTGACCTAACCAGTACCTGAGGAGTGGGTGGGATAACCAACAGAAGACTAGATGACAGAAAAGAGATGGGTTTTGAGTTCCTTTCGAAAGGCAGTCAAATTGGTTAGGGTGCGGATGTGTAGAGGCAGGGAGTTCCAGAGTCTTGCCCCTAAGACTTTGAAGGAGCGTCCGCCCATTCTACAAAGCCTGGTTCGGGGGACCGTCACGAGGTGTTGTCCCAGTGAGCGCAAGGTGCGCTGGGGAGTGTAGGGTACAAGGAGCGGGCGTAGAAGTTCAGGGCAGTCTGAGTTAAGAATTTTGTATGCAATGGTAAGGGTTTTGAAAGGAATTCGGGATTCAATTGGCAGCCAGTGCAAATTACGGATGGTGACTCTGGCAGAGCACCTGCGTGGGAGGCCAACCACATCTCTGGCGGGCGAGTTTTGAATGCGTTGCAGCCTTGCTAGTTCTGCTTTGTTTGCCCCCAAGAATAGAACATTGGCATAGTCCAGCCGGGCAAGGATCATGGATTGGATGATAAGTTGGCGGGTTCTGGAGTCAAAGAAGCCGAGTATCGGGCTAAGGCTCCTCATTAGACCCACACACGTAGCTGCCACTTTCTTTGTGTGGGACTGAAAGTTGAGTGAGGAGTCGAGCAAGACACCTAGGTTCTTGACAACATTTTTTGGCACGGGGGTGGGGCCAAGCAAAGAGGGCCACCGATGATCGCTTCAGTGGCTGGGGTTTTTGCCAAGGAGAAGCACCTCCGTTTTGCCGGCGTTCAGCTGCAGGCAGTTGCGCGTCATCCACTGTGCAACTGCCGCTAGACCATCCCTGAATTTAGTAGCCAAAGATGATGGGCCTTCAGAGAGTGTGATGACCAGCTGTGTGTCGTCGGCGTATGACACCAGCGTAAGGTCCCACTCTTTTGCCACTACTGCGAGAGGCTGGACATACAGATTAAAAAGGGATGGGCTTAGCGCCGATCCCTGGGGGACTCCCTGTTCGATGGAATGGGGTTGGGAGATGTAAGGTGGGGCTGAAACTCGAAAGGACCTGTCCTTTAGAAAGGACCGGAACCATTCAAGGGCTAGTTCACCGATCCCTATGGCCTCAAGTCGTTTCAACAGGATATTGTGTGAGACCGTGTCAAAGGCCGCGCTGAGATCCAGCAGGATCAGCGCGGCACTTTGACCAGCGTCCAGGACACCTCGAAGGTGTTCAGTAGTGGTCAGCAGGGCCGACTCGGTGCTGTGACCTGGCCTGAAGCTGTTTTGGGAGGGGTCCAGGACGTGGTTTTGCAGCATGTGATGGGATAGCACTTTGTTTACATGGGCTTCAGCCAGTTTGGACGTCCAGGGGAGCAGTGAGATGGGTCTGAAGTTTTCTGGCTTAGTGGGATCTAATGTGGGTTTTTTAATAATAGGGGAAACCCATGCAGATTTCCAACAGGCGGGGACCACAGCTGAGGAAAAAGAAAGGTTGAGTAGGCTGGCAAGCGAGGGAAGGAAGAAATCAAGTGAGTCCAGGAATTTAGTTGGTCTTATGGGGTCTGTGGGGGAACCAGACTTAACCTGTCTACACAGTTTAGCAAGGTCGTCGAGGGATATGTCAGGTATTCTTGACAATTTCGACATATCAGCCGCCGAGTTGGGAGTGTTGATGGGTACAAGGTCATCTTGCGGAAAGGAAATATAGATCTTTCTCACTTTTTCAATGAAAAAGGTGGCAAGGTCTTCGCACTGTTTCGAGGAGGTAATGCAGGAACCTGGGTTGGAGACTTTATGGAGGCTTTGAACTAAATTAAAGATAGTTTTGGTGGGGTTGGAGCTTAGTTCAATTTCCTTTGCGTAAAAGGAGGCTCGAGTGGTACGAGTCGCCTTGTGATACGCGCGTAGTTTAGACAAGTAGAGGACTTTGTCGCTATCTAAGTAGTTTTTCCTCCATCCGCGTTCGGCTTTCTTGCATTCCTTCCGCAAGGTTTTGAGCGTTTCATTGTACCATGGGTTGGTGGGGGAACTGCGGGTTTTGGTCCATTTAGCCGGAATTAAGGCGTCAAGCCCTGTAACGATCCAGTCGTGGAAAGCGGCACAGGCTGTATTGATATCTCTGTTCTCGTCAGGGGGGTGGAATTCTCCTAGGTTTTTAATGAGGTCTTCAGAAGAGAGTTTGTGCCATGGCCGTTTGTGGCAGGGGTTAGCCGCAGCTTTGGCAGGTGGTTTTTTTGCCGTAACTATAAGTTTGACAAGGAAATGGTCGGTCCAACCCATGGGTTCAGGGGGATCAGCCGTAGCTTCCAACATGTTGGTAAAAATAGGGTCTAATATGTGCCCAGCAGTGTGGGTGGGGGAGTGGACCAGGGAGTTTAACTGCAGGGCCGTGAGGTCGGCCAGCAAGTTTTTAATGATGGGTTCTGTCACGGAATCAAAGTGGAGATTAAGATCACCCAGAATGGTGAAGTTGGGAGAAGAGACTGCCAAGGTGTGGGATATTTCTAGAAGTTCATCAATAAATCTGGCAGAGGGGCCTGGTGGCCGGTAGATATAAAGCCCAGAGAGGGTGAATTGAGGGCAAATGGAGATCTTAAATCGTGCGCATTCGCAGCCCCAAATATCTTCTTTCGTGAAAGAGCAGTTATATATAGTTCGGTATATAACGGCTATTCCCCCGCCCCTAGAGTCTCTGTTAACCAGCTTTATGGAGCAACCGTTGGGCAGCGTAAGGTTCAAAATGCTAGTCTGGTCATCATGGAGCCAGGTTTCCCATAGAAACAGAATGTCTGGGTTTTCGTCCGTTATAAGAGTATGGACTTCCGCATGATGTTTCGCGAGAGATCTGACATTCAGTTGTAGAACCCGGAGGGGAGACAGCTTAGGTGTCGTCGCTATACAGCTTGCTAGGCTAGGCTTAGGCGTAGTAAATTTACAGGACTCACAGTGAAGTGCTGTTTGTCCGAGGCAGCCTCCAAGCTTGTCGCATCTGGTGTTGGTATTTAGTGCGCGGAGATGTTCTCTGTCATAGCTGACTCTAATCTGGGGATTTTGTGCAGGGGGACTGGCGAGAGGCGATGTCTTGGCGATGACGTGCGCAGACGGGCTTGCCTTAGGCGCGCCTTCGGCGCGCAAACGGCGCTCCCGCTGCGCTCGTCCGCTGCGCTTCCTGTACGTGCACTTTTATCCCAGGAAAAGGGGGTGTGGCCTCAACGGGGGCGTGGTCAGCGCGCACGCCTGCTCTGATGGCGGCCGCTTTGGGTGATGGATTGCGTGAGGAGAAAGCGCGACAGCTTGTAGTCAGCTGTGCGCTCCAGGTCGGAGTAGCAGGCAAGATGCCAGCCGTGTTTAAAAACACAGTACGTGACACCACACCACACAAGAGAAATAACAATTTAAAAAAAAGCTTTGAGCACAAATAATCAGTACCGCCAGCTCCCGGCTTCCGCCTCAGGACTGGGAAGGATTAGACTGTCACCGCTATTGGTCGGCGGTTATATAGTCAGAGGAGGGGGCGTGGCCTCAACGGGGGCGTGGTCAGCGCGCACGCCTGCTCTGATGGCGGCCGCTTTGGGTGATGGATTGCGTGAGGAGAAAGCGCGACAGCTTGTAGTCAGCTGTGCGCTCCAGGTCGGAGTAGCAGGCAAGATGCCAGCCGTGTTTAAAAACACAGTACGTGACACCACACCACACAAGAGAAATAACAATTTAAAAAAAAGCTTTGAGCACAAGTAATCAGTACCGTCAGCTCCCGGCTTCCGCCTCAGGACTGGGAAGGATTAGACTGTCACCGCTATTGGTCGGCGGTTATATAGTCAGAGGAGGGGGCGTGGCCTCAACTGGGGCGTGGCCAGCGCGCACGCCTGCACTGATGGCGGCCGCTTTGGGTGATGGATTGCGTGAGGAGAAAGCGCGACAGCTTGTAGTCAGCTGTGCGCTCCAGGTCGGAGTAGCAGGCAAGATGCCAGCCGTGTTTAAAAACACAGTACGTGACACCACACCACACAAGAGAAATAACAATTTTAAAAAAAGCTTTGAGCACAAGTAATCCGTACCGCCAGCTCCCGGCTTCCGCCTCAGGACTGGGAAGGATTAGACTGTCACCGCTATTGGTCGGCGGTTATATAGTCAGAGGAGGGGGCGTTACCTCAACGGGGGCATGGTCAGCACGCACGCCTGCTCTGATGGCGGCCGCTTTGGGTGATGGATTGCGTGAGGAGAAAGCGCGACAGCTTGTAGTCAGCTGTGCGCTCCAGGTCGGAGTAGCAGGCAAGATGCCAGCCGTGTTTAAAAACACAGTACGTGACACCACACCACACAAGAGAAATAACAATTTCAAAAAAAGCTTTGAGCACAAGTAATCAGTACCGCCAGCTCCCGGCTTCTGCCTCAGGACTGGGAAGGAATAGACTGTCACCGCTATTGGTCGGCGGTTATATAGTCAGAGGAGGGGGCGTGGCCTCAACAGGGGCGTGGTCAGCGCGCACGCCTGCTCTGATGGCGGCCGCTTTGGGTGATGGATTGCGTGAGGAGAAAGCGCGACAGCTTGTAGTCAGCTGTGCGCTCCAGGTCGGAGTAGCAGGCAAGATGCCAGCCGTGTTTAAAAACACTGGTCCAACCCGTACTTATTGGTTGGATCAATCAATCATATGCTCACAGTTTATCACTTCTAAAATTCAACGAGGATTGAAGCTATTCACCTCCAAAATGATTAAATCATAAGATGTTCATTCCATTGGAAAAGCAACCACCTATCACAACTCATTTATTTACAAAAAGGAGTTTTAATAGAATACTCCAAATACAGCGAAACATTTATTTATATACATTTGTACAGTATTCACAGCGAACGGTAAAGGAAAGAGCTAGTGCTTCTATAAGGGTGCCAGAAAAAAAGGAGAAAGTGTTGGTTTAAAGAAAGGGGTGAAAGCCTCAACGAAAAAGTGACATAAGATTTAGTTAACTTAAGGAAAAAGCTGGTATTTATCCAACGTATTAAATAAACAGGCCACTATTAATATTAATCCAATTTTTAACAATCATACAGTCTTGACTAGCATGTATAATGTTCAGGGGAGTAGTGGTCCTGATAATTGAAAGGGGGAGCGTCGATGTTTCGACCCGTCTTGGGGTGCTAGGGTAACTGGGGACCTCGACCTGCGGGTCTTCCTCAGGACGTAAAAGGCAAAGCCTTCGTACCGTAGCTAAAACGCTGTATACCTAAAACAAATTAAGGTCACATTTAGGTGGGTGCATGGAATTGATTTAAAATTACAGAAGAGGTACACAGACCTCTAGTGTATTCTTACCCAATTTGCTTTAATGGGAAATTCACAATCCTCAAGTTTCTCGAAGGACGTGAAGGGAATGGCCACAATCGCACTCCTATAATTCATAAGTGGTATTCAGGTTATTAATTCCCAAATACGAGGTCAAGTAAAGATTAATTCACTAGAACCTGGGTGGTGCTAAAGCTTACCTAATTATTGGTCGTGGACCGTCAACACTACAATTCTTGTGTGGAGTGAAACAGTGTTGATACTGTTCTCATGCGCAGACTTGCTTGTTACTGAAAAAAAACAAAACATAATGGGAGTATTTACCACCATATCGGTCTGTATTAATATGATGAGATAACAGGGTGAATTCGGGCAGTAGTCATACCTGCAAGTGTTCATGTATGCGTATCACCGTGGAGTAAAGAAGGATATGGGTTCGTCCTGGCATCTGATGGTTCTACAGGGACATACAGGGAAGCAGTGTTACCTGAGCTATATCCTTATCACTCTATTCAAAAGACGCACTGCGTGTGTAACAAATGTAAAGTCAAAGTACCTCTTTACTTTTCCAGTATCACCCTCAATGGGCGTTATTCACACGACTGGACGGTGTCCCAAGGGTCAATTTCCAAATATGTGTGCTAGGTTAAAACATAAGAGAGAGTCTATGAAACTATTGTGGTTGTGGGGGTGGAGATTCTCGGGGTAAGGCGGGCAGGGAGGCGGTCGCTTACCGATTAGTTGTTGGATAGATAACGGCTCGCCAAACTCGGAACGTACGTGGTGTCAATCACACATCAGCGCCATGTCCGCGAAGTTAGTTGCAGGAAGTGCGCGCTAAATTGAAACATAATGGATATTGTTATAGAAGTGTTTAAGGCTACGGGGAAGGAATCTCTAGGTGGACGGCGGCATAGATTGCCGAGGAAGCGTTGGCTTACCGGGTTGTTGACACTGACTAGCCAGCTTCGAAGTGCACGCAGCGCGATGACGTCAAACCGACGTATAAAGCGCTCAAGGCTGACTAAACATCGTAAAAAGACTCACTCGGCCGAGCGGTCTAAAAAGATGCAATAAATTGGCAAAAAATTAAAGAATTTTTATGATGGACCTTTACCTATTATTTAATATTGCCACTTGTTTACTGATCTCCTCGTACTCATTTAAACCTCGTTTTATAGTATCGAAAAGATGTATAAAACGGCATTCCCGGAGACTTAGTATATGACTAAAGTCTCCTCCTCTAGGATGCGGTGTCACTTTTTCAAGGACACACCATTGTAGACTGTCAGGTTTATGTTCAAATTTCACAAAATGCTCGACAAGTGGCGCCCCCTGAGTTTTGCATTTAATGCGGCTCACATGCTGTAGAATGCGACATTTAACCTTTTGAATAGTTTGCCCAATATAAACAAATCCACATGGGCAGGTGATCGCATAGATTACTCCACTCGAATTACAGTTACTGTGTTCCTTCAATATATGTGTTTGATTGTTATGTTTGAAAGTTTTTATCTCTTGAGTAAGTGGACATGCTTTGCAACTTCCACACTTCACATGGCCGGTTACCGGTGGAATGCCCCACAGAGTAGTTTGACTTGGGGTGGTACTACTAGGTAATAGGGCTTTCACGACATGATCTCTTATATTTTTAGCCTTCTTGAAGGCATGTAGTGGTAACGGGGCGTTACCCAACTCGTCGGCAATCATGTGCCAGTGTTGGTTAATTATCTTTTTTACCTTGTTACTTTTTGTGGAGTAGGTGGTGACACATACTATTCTCTCTTCTTTTGATATTTGGGTATCTCTTCCTTCCAGGAGATGTTCTCTGTGGTTATACCAGGCGCGTTTACGTGCCTGTTTAACCAACCTAAGGGGATATCCTCTCTCTACTAGCCGAGCTAGAAGGCCTGCTGATTCGTTGAAAAAATCTTCCTTTCTGGTGCAGTTCCTCCGCAATCTCAGGAACTGCCCAAATGGGAGGTTGTCCCTGAGGTTGCGGGGATGATGACTGCTATATCGGAGTAACGTGTTGCGCTCGCTGCTTTTGCGATATAGTCCCGTATATAGTGCACCCGAGTCGGCATTAATTGTGATGTCCAAGAAGTTGATTTTGGATTTATCGAATTCTACAGTGAACTGAATATCAGGGGAACGTGTGTTCAACCATTCATGAAAAGATTTTAATTCATCTCTATTACCATTCCATATGATTAAAACGTCGTCAATGTAGCGACTCCATAAACCTATGTGGTTCAGGTAAGGGTTGATTTTATTAAGAACATTTGCCTGCTCAAATGCGTCCATGAAAATTATAGCTAGATTGGGGGCAAAGCTGGCCCCCATCGCTACTCCTTTTGTTTGCATGTAGAACTTGCCCAAAAATGTAAAAAAGTTCTTAGTCATAGCTAGTGTTAAGAGTTCAATAATGAATTCAGTTGGAACGCGGTGAGGTGCAGGGCGTGAATTTAGAACGACCTCAATGACTGTCAGTGCTTGTCTCTGGGGAATATTAGTGTATAGCGATTGAATGTCCATTGTGGCAAGGAGACTCTTCGTAGGGTCGTGTGGCCGGCCATCAATGAGTAATATGGTTTGCATCGTATCCTTCAGGTACGTTGCAGTGTCTTCAGCTATGGGTTTCAAGAAAGTGTCGATGAATTTACACAAAGGCTCAAGAAGAGAGCCACATCCCGAAATGATCGGTCTACCTGGGGGGTTCTGCATTCTTTTATGGATTTTCGGCAGAGTGTAAATGGTTGGTATTCTGGGGTGCTTGTTATTTAGGTAATCAAATTCGTGTTTGCTGATGAAACCTGAGTTTAACCCTTGTGTGGTTATAGATTGAATTCTCTTTTGTATGTCTCTTGTTGGGTCAGATTTTAGTTTTTCATAATTGCCTTCAACTTCTAACTGGGCAAGTATTTCGTTTGTATATTGATCATAGTCTTGTATGACGATAGCACCGCCCTTATCCGCCGGTTTGATGACAATCCCGGCATTTTCTTTTAATGTCGTAAGAGCTGATCTTTCTGACTTGGTGATATTATATTGGACATACTGTCTTTCTAGCAATGTGTTTTCTACATCCCTCAGGACCAGTTGTTCAAAAGCCAGTAATTTAGGAGGCATTTGATGTGCGGGAGGGTTAAATTTTGATGGAGGTCTGAGGCCACTTCCGGAGAAGATGGGGTTATGTGGAATTTTTTGGAAATGATATTTAAGTCTTATTTTCCTGAAGAAATGGTGTAACTCTACTTTTAGATTAAAGGGATTAGGCATTGACGTTGGTACAAAGGAAAGACCTTTTTCTAGTATGCTTTGCTCCTCTGGGAGCAAGCGGTACTTCGAGAGATTGATTATGGGATTCTCAGGGTCATGGACTACCATCTGTAGTGTTGTCTCCTGGTCTACCATCTGTAGTGTTGTCTCCTGGTTTGGATCTCTCCATGAGATGTCTGTTGGAACTGCGTCTGGCCTCTGCCTTTGGGTTTCCCCCTGCCCCTGTTCCAATTCTGTGATCGTGGGCCCCTGGGCCTCCCCCAGGGACGACCTCGTCCTCGTGGTTCCCACCATTGGTCCTGCTCTAAAAAATTGGTTTGGTCTGGGTACTGATTGACAGAGTTAGTTGTATCAGTGCTGGGCCCCGCTTGTTCGGAGTCACTATCAGCGTTGCTGCCAAAGGAGGATCCCGAAAAAGTGGTAAATTGTCTATATCCTCGTCGCCCTCTACTGGAATAGGTCCCTGGCTGTTCTCTTGTATAGTACCCTTCTTGCAGGTATGGATAAACTACTTTTTTGTCAAAGAATTTGATGTCTTTAGCTACCTTGTCTAGCTTTGTGGCTTGGGTATATAACTCAAATTCCTTTATAGTTTTTTCTACACGCTCTAGGGCCTCTTTGGCATTAATCAGGGCTTTGTCTTCGATGATTTCTTTTTTCAGTTCTGCTATTTCCTTTATAAGCCTCTCTGCTTCTATCACAGCTGTTTCGATCCCCAACACCATCCAGTGGCGTGAGCATGTGTTAGAGACAAAGCTGAAATTTTCTTTAAATTTCGGGTTATCAACAAATATAGCCGGTTCGTTCCTGACTCTCAACCCTACTGGAATAACGTTTGCCTTCAAATATTTTGCCAAGGTATGTCCGTGAAGTCTCGTTCTAATTAATTTTTTCTCTAGACGTTCTAATTTTGCAATTTTCTCATTCAGTGTGATGTCATTACTGCTATTCTCATTACACAATATACCACTGGCTCCCTCCTTGCTCAGTAATTGGTCTATATATGCCTCCGTATAAGACAAGGTTTCTTTTTCAGACATATTACACAGAAAAAACACACAGTCCAAAAAATTTTGAACACTTAATCAAATACAATTGAACATAGAATCATGTAACAGAAAAATATTTCTTTGACATTTATCATACAACCACAACATTGAAACAAAAACCCTCGCAGGAATCCCTGCACAAGGTAGCCATTATAAAAAATGGGGTAACCCAAAACGGTTGTTGGACCTGGGTAGTCAGTATTATCAAAAACAATGGTCCAACCCGTACTTATTGGTTGGATCAATCAATCATATGCTCACAGTTTATCACTTCTAAAATTCAACGAGGATTGAAGCTATTCACCTCCAAAATGATTAAATCATAAGATGTTCATTCCATTGGAAAAGCAACCACCTATCACAACTCATTTATTTACAAAAAGGAGTTTTAATAGAATACTCCAAATACAGCGAAACATTTATTTATATACATTTGTACAGTATTCACAGCGAACGGTAAAGGAAAGAGCTAGTGCTTCTATAAGGGTGCCAGAAAAAAAGGAGAAAGTGTTGGTTTAAAGAAAGGGGTGAAAGCCTCAACGAAAAAGTGACATAAGATTTAGTTAACTTAAGGAAAAAGCTGGTATTTATCCAACGTATTAAATAAACAGGCCACTATTAATATTAATCCAATTTTTAACAATCATACAGTCTTGACTAGCATGTATAATGTTCAGGGGAGTAGTGGTCCTGATAATTGAAAGGGGGAGCGTCGACGTTTCGACCCGTCTTGGGGTGCTAGGGTAACTGGGGACCTCGACCTGCGGGTCTTCCTCAGGACGTAAAAGGCAAAGCCTTCGTACCGTAGCTAAAACGCTGTATACCTAAAACAAATTAAGGTCACATTTAGGTGGGTGCATGGAATTGATTTAAAATTACAGAAGAGGTACACAGACCTCTAGTGTATTCTTACCCAATTTGCTTTAATGGGAAATTCACAATCCTCAAGTTTCTCGAAGGACGTGAAGGGAATGGCCACAATCGCACTCCTATAATTCATAAGTGGTATTCAGGTTATTAATTCCCAAATACGAGGTCAAGTAAAGATTAATTCACTAGAACCTGGGTGGTGCTAAAGCTTACCTAATTATTGGTCGTGGACCGTCAACACTACAATTCTGGTGTGGAGTGAAACAGTGTTGATACTGTTCTCATGCGCAGACTTGCTTGTTACTGAAAAAAAAAAAAAACATAATGGGAGTATTTACCACCATATCGGTCTGTATTAATATGATGAGATAACAGGGTGAATTCGGGCAGTAGTCATACCTGCAAGTGTTCATGTATGCGTATCACCGTGGAGTAAAGAAGGATATGGGTTCGTCCTGGCATCTGATGGTTCTACAGGGACATACAGGGAAGCAGTGTTACCTGAGCTATATCCTTATCACTCTATTCAAAAGACGCACTGCGTGTGTAACAAATGTAAAGTCAAAGTACCTCTTTACTTTTCCAGTATCACCCTCAATGGGCGTTATTCACACGACTGGACGGTGTCCCAAGGGTCAATTTCCAAATATGTGTGCTAGGTTAAAACATAAGAGAGAGTCTATGAAACTATTGTGGTTGTGGGGGTGGAGATTCTCGGGGTAAGGCGGGCAGGGAGGCGGTCGCTTACCGATTAGTTGTTGGATAGATAACGGCTCGCCAAACTCGGAACGTACGTGGTGTCAATCACACATCAGCGCCATGTCCGCGAAGTTAGTTGCAGGAAGTGCGCGCTAAATTGAAACATAATGGATATTGTTATAGAAGTGTTTAAGGCTACGGGGAAGGAATCTCTAGGTGGACGGCGGCATAGATTGCCGAGGAAGCGTTGGCTTACCGGGTTGTTGACACTGACTAGCCAGCTTCGAAGTGCACGCAGCGCGATGACGTCAAACCGACGTATAAAGCGCTCAAGGCTGACTAAACATCGTAAAAAGACTCACTCGGCCGAGCGGTCTAAAAAGATGCAATAAATTGGCAAAAAATTAAAGAATTTTTATGATGGACCTTTACCTATTATTTAATATTGCCACTTGTTTACTGATCTCCTCGTACTCATTTAAACCTCGTTTTATAGTATCGAAAAGATGTATAAAACGGCATTCCCGGAGACTTAGTATATGACTAAAGTCTCCTCCTCTAGGATGCGGTGTCACTTTTTCAAGGACACACCATTGTAGACTGTCAGGTTTATGTTCAAATTTCACAAAATGCTCGACAAGTGGCGCCCCCTGAGTTTTGCATTTAATGCGGCTCACATGCTGTAGAATGTGACATTTAACCTTTTGAATAGTTTGCCCAATATAAACAAATCCACATGGGCAGGTGATCGCATAGATTACTCCACTCGAATTACAGTTACTGTGTTCCTTCAATATATGTGTTTGATTGTTATGTTTGAAAGTTTTTATCTCTTGAGTAAGTGGACATGCTTTGCAACTTCCACACTTCACATGGCCGGTTACCGGTGGAATGCCCCACAGAGTAGTTTGACTTGGGGTGGTACTACTAGGTAATAGGGCTTTCACGACATGATCTCTTATATTTTTAGCCTTCTTGAAGGCATGTAGTGGTAACGGGGCGTTACCCAACTCATCGGCAATCATGTGCCAGTGTTGGTTAATTATCTTTTTTACCTTGTTACTTTTTGTGGAGTAGGTGGTGACACATACTATTCTCTCTTCTTTTGATATTTGGGTATCTCTTCCTTCCAGGAGATGTTCTCTGTGGTTATACCAGGCGCGTTTACGTGCCTGTTTAACCAACCTAAGGGGATATCCTCTCTCTACTAGCCGAGCTAGAAGGCCTGCTGATTCGTTGAAAAAATCTTCCTTTCTGGTGCAGTTCCTCCGCAATCTCAGGAACTGCCCAAATGGGAGGGTGTCCCTGAGGTTGCGGGGATGATGACTGCTATATCGGAGTAACGTGTTGCGCTCGCTGCTTTTGCGATATAGTCCCGTATATAGTGCACCCGAGTCGGCATTAATTGTGATGTCCAAGAAGTTGATTTTGGATTTATCGAATTCTACAGTGAACTGAATATCAGGGGAACGTGTGTTCAACCATTCATGAAAAGATTTTAATTCATCTCTATTACCATTCCATATGATTAAAACGTCGTCAATGTAGCGACGCCATAAACCTATGTGGTTCAGGTAAGGGTTGATTTTATTAAGAACATTTGCCTGCTCAAACACATATATTGAAGGAACACAGTAACTGTAATTCGAGTGGAGTAATCTATGCGATCACCTGCCCATGTGGATTTGTTTATATTGGGCAAACTATTCAAAAGGTTAAATGTCGCATTCTACAGCATGTGAGCCGCATTAAATGCAAAACTCAGGGGGCGCCACTTGTCGAGCATTTTGTGAAATTTGAACATAAACCTGACAGTCTACAATGGTGTGTCCTTGAAAAAGTGACACCGCATCCTAGAGGAGGAGACTTTAGTCATATACTAAGTCTCCGGGAATGCCGTTTTATACATCTTTTCGATACTATAAAACGAGGTTTAAATGAGTACGAGGAGATCAGTAAACAAGTGGCAATATTAAATAATAGGTAAAGGTCCATCATAAAAATTCTTTAATTTTTTGCCAATTTATTGCATCTTTTTAGACCGCTCGGCCGAGTGAGTCTTTTTACGATGTTTAGTCAGCCTTGAGCGCTTTATACGTCGGTTTGACGTCATCGCGCTGCGTGCACTTCGAAGCTGGCTAGTCAGTGTCAACAACCCGGTAAGCCAACGCTTCCTCGGCAATCTATGCCGCCGTCCACCTAGAGATTCCTTCCCCGTAGCCTTAAACACTTCTATAACAATATCCATTATGTTTCAATTTAGCGCGCACTTCCTGCAACTAACTTCGCGGACATGGCGCTGATGTGTGATTGACACCACGTACGTTCCGAGTTTGGCGAGCCGTTATCTATCCAACAACTAATCGGTAAGCGACCGCCTCCCTGCCCACCTTACCCCGAGAATCTCCACCCCCACAACCACAATAGTTTCATAGACTCTCTCTTATGTTTTAACCTAGCACACATATTTGGAAATTGACCCTTGGGACACCGTCCAGTCGTGTGAATAACGCCCATTGAGGGTGATACTGGAAAAGTAAAGAGGTACTTTGACTTTACATTTGTTACACACGCAGTGCGTCTTTTGAATAGAGTGATAAGGATATAGCTCAGGTAACACTGCTTCCCTGTATGTCCCTATAGAACCATCAGATGCCAGGACGAACCCATATCCTTCTTTACTCCACGGTGATACGCATACATGAACACTTGCAGGTATGACTACTGCCCGAATTCACCCTGTTATCTCATCATATTAATACAGACCGATATGGTGGTAAATACTCCCATTATGTTTTTTTTTTTTCAGTAACAAGCAAGTCTGCGCATGAGAACAGTATCAACACTGTTTCACTCCACACCAGAATTGTAGTGTTGACGGTCCACGACCAATAATTAGGTAAGCTTTAGCACCACCCAGGTTCTAGTGAATTAATCTTTACTTGACCTCGTATTTGGGAATTAATAACCTGAATACCACTTATGAATTATAGGAGTGCGATTGTGGCCATTCCCTTCACGTCCTTCGAGAAACTTGAGGATTGTGAATTTCCCATTAAAGCAAATTGGGTAAGAATACACTAGAGGTCTGTGTACCTCTTCTGTAATTTTAAATCAATTCCATGCACCCACCTAAATGTGACCTTAATTTGTTTTAGGTATACAGCGTTTTAGCTACGGTACGAAGGCTTTGCCTTTTACGTCCTGAGGAAGACCCGCAGGTCGAGGTCCCCAGTTACCCTAGCACCCCAAGACGGGTCGAAACGTCGACGCTCCCCCTTTCAATTATCAGGACCACTACTCCCCTGAACATTATACATGCTAGTCAAGACTGTATGATTGTTAAAAATTGGATTAATATTAATAGTGGCCTGTTTATTTAATACGTTGGATAAATACCAGCTTTTTCCTTAAGTTAACTAAATCTTATGTCACTTTTTCGTTGAGGCTTTCACCCCTTTCTTTAAACCAACACTTTCTCCTTTTTTTCTGGCACCCTTATAGAAGCACTAGCTCTTTCCTTTACCGTTCGCTGTGAATACTGTACAAATGTATATAAATAAATGTTTCGCTGTATTTGGAGTATTCTATTAAAACTCCTTTTTGTAAATAAATGAGTTGTGATAGGTGGTTGCTTTTCCAATGGAATGAACATCTTATGATTTAATCATTTTGGAGGTGAATAGCTTCAATCCTCGTTGAATTTTAGAAGTGATAAACTGTGAGCATATGATTGATTGATCCAACCAATAAGTACGGGTTGGACCATTGTTTTTGATAATACTGACTACCCAGGTCCAACAACCGTTTTGGGTTACCCCATTTTTTATAATGGCTACCTTGTGCAGGGATTCCTGCGAGGGTTTTTGTTTCAATGTTGTGGTTGTATGATAAATGTCAAAGAAATATTTTTCTGTTACATGATTCTATGTTCAATTGTATTTGATTAAGTGTTCAAAATTTTTTGGACTGTGTGTTTTGTCTGTGTAATATGTCTGAAAAAGAAACCTTGTCTTATACGGAGGCATATATAGACCAATTACTGAGCAAGGAGGGAGCCAGTGGTATATTGTGTAATGAGAATAGCAGTAATGACATCACACTGAATGAGAAAATTGCAAAATTAGAACGTCTAGAGAAAAAATTAATTAGAACGAGACTTCACGGACATACCTTGGCAAAATATTTGAAGGCAAACGTTATTCCAGTAGGGTTGAGAGTCAGGAACGAACCGGCTATATTTGTTGATAACCCGAAATTTAAAGAAAATTTCAGCTTTGTCTCTAACACATGCTCACGCCACTGGATGGTGTTGGGGATCGAAACAGCTGTGATAGAAGCAGAGAGGCTTATAAAGGAAATAGCAGAACTGAAAAAAGAAATCATCGAAGACAAAGCCCTGATTAATGCCAAAGAGGCCCTAGAGCGTGTAGAAAAAACTATAAAGGAATTTGAGTTATATACCCAAGCCACAAAGCTAGACAAGGTAGCTAAAGACATCAAATTCTTTGACAAAAAAGTAGTTTGTCCATACCTGCAAGAAGGGTACTATACAAGAGAACAGCCAGGGACCTATTCCAGTAGAGGGCGACGAGGATTTAGACAATTTACCACTTTTTCGGGATCCTCCTTTGGCAGCAACGCTGATAGTGACTCCGAACAAGCGGGGCCCAGCACTGATACAACTAACTCTGTCAATCAGTACCCAGACCAAACCAATTTTTTAGAGCAGGACCAATGATGGGAACCACGAGGACGAGGTCGTCCCTGGGGGAGGCCCAGGGGCCCACGATCACAGAATTGGAACAGGGGCAGGGGGAAACCCAAAGGCAGAGGCCAGACGCAGTTCCAACAGACATCTCATGGAGAGATCCAAACCAGGAGACAACACTACAGATGGTAGACCAGGAGACAACACTACAGATGGTAGTCCATGACCCTGAGAATCCCATAATCAATCTCTCGAAGTACCGCTTGCTCCCAGAGGAGCAAAGCATACTAGAAAAAGGTCTTTCCTTTGTACCAACGTCAATGCCTAATCCCTTTAATCTAAAAGTAGAGTTACACCATTTCTTCAGGAAAATAAGACTTAAATATCATTTCCAAAAAATTCCACATAACCCCATCTTCTCCGGAAGTGGCCTCAGACCTCCATCAAAATTTAACCCTCCCGCACATCAAATGCCTCCTAAATTACTGGCTTTTGAACAACTGGTCCTGAGGGATGTAGAAAACACATTGCTAGAAAGACAGTATGTCCAATATAATATCACCAAGTCAGAAAGATCAGCTCTTACGACATTAAAAGAAAATGCCGGGATTGTCATCAAACCGGCGGATAAGGGCGGTGCTATCGTCGTACAAGACTATGATCAATATACAAACGAAATACTTGCCCAGTTAGAAGTTGAAGGCAATTATGAAAAACTAAAATCTGACCCAACAAGAGACATACAAAAGAGAATTCAATCTATAACCACACAAGGGTTAAACTCAGGTTTCATCAGCAAACACGAATTTGATTACCTAAATAACAAGCACCCCAGAATACCAACCATTTACACTCTGCCGAAAATCCATAAAAGAATGCAGAACCCCCCAGGTAGACCGATCATTTCGGGATGTGGCTCTCTTCTTGAGCCTTTGTGTAAATTCATCGACACTTTCTTGAAACCCATAGCTGAAGACACTGCAACGTACCTGAAGGATACGATGCAAACCATATTACTCATTGATGGCCGGCCACACGACCCTACGAAGAGTCTCCTTGCCACAATGGACATTCAATCGCTATACACTAATATTCCCCAGAGACAAGCACTGACAGTCATTGAGGTCGTTCTAAATTCACGCCCTGCACCTCACCGCGTTCCAACTGAATTCATTATTGAACTCTTAACACTAGCTATGACTAAGAACTTTTTTACATTTTTGGGCAAGTTCTACATGCAAACAAAAGGAGTAGCGATGGGGGCCAGCTTTGCCCCCAATCTAGCTATAATTTTCATGGACGCATTTGAGCAGGCAAATGTTCTTAATAAAATCAACCCTTACCTGAACCACATAGGTTTATGGCGTCGCTACATTGACGACGTTTTAATCATATGGAATGGTAATAGAGATGAATTAAAATCTTTTCATGAATGGTTGAACACACGTTCCCCTGATATTCAGTTCACTGTAGAATTCGATAAATCCAAAATCATCTTCTTGGACATCACAATTAATGCCGACTCGGGTGCACTATATACGGGACTATATCGCAAAAGCAGCGAGCGCAACACGTTACTCCGATATAGCAGTCATCATCCCCGCAACCTCAGGGACAACCTCCCATTTGGGCAGTTCCTGAGATTGCGGAGGAACTGCACCAGAAAGGAAGATTTTTTCAACGAATCAGCAGGCCTTCTAGCTCGGCTAGTAGAGAGAGGATATCCCCTTAGGTTGGTTAAACAGGCACGTAAACGCGCCTGGTATAACCACAGAGAACATCTCCTGGAAGGAAGAGATACCCAAATATCAAAAGAAGAGAGAATAGTATGTGTCACCACCTACTCCACAAAAAGTAACAAGGTAAAAAAGATAATTAACCAACACTGGCACATGATTGCCGACGAGTTGGGTAACGCCCCGTTACCACTACATGCCTTCAAGAAGGCTAAAAATATAAGAGATCATGTCGTGAAAGCCCTATTACCTAGTAGTACCACCCCAAGTCAAACTACTCTGTGGGGCATTCCACCGGTAACCGGCCATGTGAAGTGTGGAAGTTGCAAAGCATGTCCACTTACTCAAGAGATAAAAACTTTCAAACATAACAATCAAACACATATATTGAAGGAACACAGTAACTGTAATTCGAGTGGAGTAATCTATGCGATCACCTGCCCATGTGGATTTGTTTATATTGGGCAAACTATTCAAAAGGTTAAATGTCGCATTCTACAGCATGTGAGCCGCATTAAATGCAAAACTCAGGGGGCGCCACTTGTCGAGCATTTTGTGAAATTTGAACATAAACCTGACAGTCTACAATGGTGTGTCCTTGAAAAAGTGACACCGCATCCTAGAGGAGGAGACTTTAGTCATATACTAAGTCTCCGGGAATGCCGTTTTATACATCTTTTCGATACTATAAAACGAGGTTTAAATGAGTACGAGGAGATCAGTAAACAAGTGGCAATATTAAATAATAGGTAAAGGTCCATCATAAAAATTCTTTAATTTTTTGCCAATTTATTGCATCTTTTTAGACCGCTCGGCCGAGTGAGTCTTTTTACGATGTTTAGTCAGCCTTGAGCGCTTTATACGTCGGTTTGACGTCATCGCGCTGCGTGCACTTCGAAGCTGGCTAGTCAGTGTCAACAACCCGGTAAGCCAACGCTTCCTCGGCAATCTATGCCGCCGTCCACCTAGAGATTCCTTCCCCGTAGCCTTAAACACTTCTATAACAATATCCATTATGTTTCAATTTAGCGCGCACTTCCTGCAACTAACTTCGCGGACATGGCGCTGATGTGTGATTGACACCACGTACGTTCCGAGTTTGGCGAGCCGTTATCTATCCAACAACTAATCGGTAAGCGACCGCCTCCCTGCCCGCCTTACCCCGAGAATCTCCACCCCCACAACCACAATAGTTTCATAGACTCTCTCTTATGTTTTAACCTAGCACACATATTTGGAAATTGACCCTTGGGACACCGTCCAGTCGTGTGAATAACGCCCATTGAGGGTGATACTGGAAAAGTAAAGAGGTACTTTGACTTTACATTTGTTACACACGCAGTGCGTCTTTTGAATAGAGTGATAAGGATATAGCTCAGGTAACACTGCTTCCCTGTATGTCCCTGTAGAACCATCAGATGCCAGGACGAACCCATATCCTTCTTTACTCCACGGTGATACGCATACATGAACACTTGCAGGTATGACTACTGCCCGAATTCACCCTGTTATCTCATCATATTAATACAGACCGATATGGTGGTAAATACTCCCATTATGTTTTTTTTTTTTTTTTTTCAGTAACAAGCAAGTCTGCGCATGAGAACAGTATCAACACTGTTTCACTCCACACCAGAATTGTAGTGTTGACGGTCCACGACCAATAATTAGGTAAGCTTTAGCACCACCCAGGTTCTAGTGAATTAATCTTTACTTGACCTCGTATTTGGGAATTAATAACCTGAATACCACTTATGAATTATAGGAGTGCGATTGTGGCCATTCCCTTCACGTCCTTTGAGAAACTTGAGGATTGTGAATTTCCCATTAAAGCAAATTGGGTAAGAATACACTAGAGGTCTGTGTACCTCTTCTGTAATTTTAAATCAATTCCATGCACCCACCTAAATGTGACCTTAATTTGTTTTAGGTATACAGCGTTTTAGCTACGGTACGAAGGCTTTGCCTTTTACGTCCTGAGGAAGACCCGCAGGTCGAGGTCCCCAGTTACCTTAGCACCCCAAGACGGGTCGAAACGTCGACGCTCCCCCTTTCAATTATCAGGACCACTACTCCCCTGAACATTATACATGCTAGTCAAGACTGTATGATTGTTAAAAATTGGATTAATATTAATAGTGGCCTGTTTATTTAATACGTTGGATAAATACCAGCTTTTTCCTTAAGTTAACTAAATCTTATGTCACTTTTTCGTTGAGGCTTTCACCCCTTTCTTTAAACCAACACTTTCTCCTTTTTTTCTGGCACCCTTATAGAAGCACTAGCTCTTTCCTTTACCGTTCGCTGTGAATACTGTACAAATGTATATAAATAAATGTTTCGCTGTATTTGGAGTATTCTATTAAAACTCCTTTTTGTAAATAAATGAGTTGTGATAGGTGGTTGCTTTTCCAATGGAATGAACATCTTATGATTTAATCATTTTGGAGGTGAATAGCTTCAATCCTCGTTGAATTTTAGAAGTGATAAACTGTGAGCATATGATTGATTGATCCAACCAATAAGTACGGGTTGGACCATTGTTTTTGATAATACTGACTACCCAGGTCCAACAACCGTTTTGGGTTACCCCATTTTTTATAATGGCTACCTTGTGCAGGGATTCCTGCGAGGGTTTTTGTTTCAATGTTGTGGTTGTATGATAAATGTCAAAGAAATATTTTTCTGTTACATGATTCTATGTTCAATTGTATTTGATTAAGTGTTCAAAATTTTTTGGACTGTGTGTTTTGTCTGTGTAATATGTCTGAAAAAGAAACCTTGTCTTATACGGAGGCATATATAGACCAATTACTGAGCAAGGAGGGAGCCAGTGGTATATTGTGTAATGAGAATAGCAGTAATGACATCACACTGAATGAGAAAATTGCAAAATTAGAACGTCTAGAGAAAAAATTAATTAGAACGAGACTTCACGGACATACCTTGGCAAAATATTTGAAGGCAAACGTTATTCCAGTAGGGTTGAGAGTCAGGAACGAACCAGCTATATTTGTTGATAACCCGAAATTTAAAGAAAATTTCAGCTTTGTCTCTAACACATGCTCACGCCACTGGATGGTGTTGGGGATCGAAACAGCTGTGATAGAAGTAGAGAGGCTTATAAAGGAAATAGCAGAACTGAAAAAAGAAATCATCGAAGACAAAGCCCTGATTAATGCCAAAGAGGCCCTAGAGCGTGTAGAAAAAGCTATAAAGGAATTTGAGTTATATACCCAAGCCACAAAGCTAGACAAGGTAGCTAAAGACATCAAATTCTTTGACAAAAAAGTAGTTTATCCATACCTGCAAGAAGGGTACTATACAAGAGAACAGCCAGGGACCTATTCCAGTAGAGGGCGACGAGGATATAGACAATTTACCACTTTTTCGGGATCCTCCTTTGGCAGCAACGCTGATAGTGACTCCGAACAAGCGGGGCCCAGCACTGATACAACTAACTCTGTCAATCAGTACCCAGACCAAACCAATTTTTTAGAGCAGGACCAATGGTGGGAACCACGAGGACGAGGTCGTCCCTGGGGGAGGCCCAGGGGCCCACGATCACAGAATTGGAACAGGGGCAGGGGGAAACCCAAAGGCAGAGGCCAGACGCAGTTCCAACAGACATCTCATGGAGAGATCCAAACCAGGAGACAACACTACAGATGGTAGACCAGGAGACAACACTACAGATGGTAGTCCATGACCCTGAGAATCCCATAATCAATCTCTCGAAGTACCGCTTGCTCCCAGAGGAGCAAAGCATACTAGAAAAAGGTCTTTCCTTTGTACCAACGTCAATGCCTAATCCCTTTAATCTAAAAGTAGAGTTACACCATTTCTTCAGGAAAATAAGACTTAAATATCATTTCCAAAAAATTCCACATAACCCCATCTTCTCCGGAAGTGGCCTCAGACCTCCATCAAAATTTAACCCTCCCGCACATCAAATGCCTCCTAAATTACTGGCTTTTAAACAACTGGTCCTGAGGGATGTAGAAAACACATTGCTAGAAAGACAGTATGTCCAATATAATATCACCAAGTCAGAAAGATCAGCTCTTACGACATTAAAAGAAAATGCCGGGATTGTCATCAAACCGGCGGATAAGGGCGGTGCTATCGTCGTACAAGACTATGATCAATATACAAACGAAATACTTGCCCAGTTAGAAGTTGAAGGCAATTATGAAAAACTAAAATCTGACCCAACAAGAGACATACAAAAGAGAATTCAATCTATAACCACACAAGGGTTAAACTCAGGTTTCATCAGCAAACACGAATTTGATTACCTAAATAACAAGCACCCCAGAATACCAACCATTTACACTCTGCCGAAAATCCATAAAAGAATGCAGAACCCCCCAGGTAGACCGATCATTTCGGGATGTGGCTCTCTTCTTGAGCCTTTGTGTAAATTCATCGACACTTTCTTGAAACCCATAGCTGAAGACACTGCAACGTACCTGAAGGATACGATGCAAACCATATTACTCATTGATGGCCGGCCACACGACCCTACGAAGAGTCTCCTTGCCACAATGGACATTCAATCGCTATACACTAATATTCCCCAGAGACAAGCACTGACAGTCATTGAGGTCGTTCTAAATTCACGCCCTGCACCTCACCGCGTTCCAACTGAATTCATTATTGAACTCTTAACACTAGCTATGACTAAGAACTTTTTTACATTTTTGGGCAAGTTCTACATGCAAACAAAAGGAGTAGCGATGGGGGCCAGCTTTGCCCCCAATCTAGCTATAATTTTCATGGACGCATTTGAGCAGGCAAATGTTCTTAATAAAATCAACCCTTACCTGAACCACATAGGTTTATGGCGTCGCTACATTGACGACGTTTTAATCATATGGAATGGTAATAGAGATGAATTAAAATCTTTTCATGAATGGTTGAACACACGTTCCCCTGATATTCAGTTCACTGTAGAATTCGATAAATCCAAAATCAACTTCTTGGACATCACAATTAATGCCGACTCGGGTGCACTATATACGGGACTATATCGCAAAAGCAGCGAGCGCAACACGTTACTCCGATATAGCAGTCATCATCCCCGCAACCTCAGGGACAACCTCCCATTTGGGCAGTTCCTGAGATTGCGGAGGAACTGCACCAGAAAGGAAGATTTTTTCAACGAATCAGCAGGCCTTCTAGCTCGGCTAGTAGAGAGAGGATATCCCCTTAGGTTGGTTAAACAGGCACGTAAACGCGCCTGGTATAACCACAGAGAACATCTCCTGGAAGGAAGAGATACCCAAATATCAAAAGAAGAGAGAATAGTATGTGTCACCACCTACTCCACAAAAAGTAACAAGGTAAAAAAGATAATTAACCAACACTGGCACATGATTGCCGACGAGTTGGGTAACGCTCCGTTACCACTACATGCCTTCAAGAAGGCTAAAAATATAAGAGATCATGTCGTGAAAGCCCTATTACCTAGTAGTACCACCCCAAGTCAAACTACTCTGTGGGGCATTCCACCGGTAACCGGCCATGTGAAGTGTGGAAGTTGCAAAGCATGTCCACTTACTCAAGAGATAAAAACTTTCAAACATAACAATCAAACACATATATTGAAGGAACACAGTAACTGTAATTCGAGTGGAGTAATCTATGCGATCACCTGCCCATGTGGATTTGTTTATATTGGGCAAACTATTCAAAAGGTTAAATGTCGCATTCTACAGCATGTGAGCCGCATTAAATGCAAAACTCAGGGGGCGCCACTTGTCGAGCATTTTGTGAAATTTGAACATAAACCTGACAGTCTACAATGGTGTGTCCTTGAAAAAGTGACACCGCATCCTAGAGGAGGAGACTTTAGTCATATACTAAGTCTCCGGGAATGCCGTTTTATACATCTTTTCGATACTATAAAACGAGGTTTAAATGAGTACGAGGAGATCAGTAAACAAGTGGCAATATTAAATAATAGGTAAAGGTCCATCATAAAAATTCTTTAATTTTTTGCCAATTTATTGCATCTTTTTAGACCGCTCGGCCGAGTGAGTCTTTTTACGATGTTTAGTCAGCCTTGAGCGCTTTATACGTCGGTTTGACGTCATCGCGCTGCGTGCACTTCGAAGCTGGCTAGTCAGTGTCAACAACCCGGTAAGCCAACGCTTCCTCGGCAATCTATGCCGCCGTCCACCTAGAGATTCCTTCCCCGTAGCCTTAAACACTTCTATAACAATATCCATTATGTTTCAATTTAGCGCGCACTTCCTGCAACTAACTTCGCGGACATGGCGCTGATGTGTGATTGACACCACGTACGTTCCGAGTTTGGCGAGCCGTTATCTATCCAACAACTAATCGGTAAGCGACCGCCTCCCTGCCCGCCTTACCCCGAGAATCTCCACCCCCACAACCACAATAGTTTCATAGACTCTCTCTTATGTTTTAACCTAGCACACATATTTGGAAATTGACCCTTGGGACACCGTCCAGTCGTGTGAATAACGCCCATTGAGGGTGATACTGGAAAAGTAAAGAGGTACTTTGACTTTACATTTGTTACACAAGCAGTGCGTCTTTTGAATAGAGTGATAAGGATATAGCTCAGGTAACACTGCTTCCCTGTATGTCCCTGTAGAACCATCAGATGCCAGGACGAACCCATATCCTTCTTTACTCCACGGTGATACGCATACATGAACACTTGCAGGTATGACTACTGCCCGAATTCACCCTGTTATCTCATCATATTAATACAGACCGATATGGTGGTAAATACTCCCATTATGTTTTTTTTTGTTTTTTTTTCAGTAACAAGCAAGTCTGCGCATGAGAACAGTATCAACACTGTGTCACTCCACACCAGAATTGTAGTGTTGACGGTCCACGACCAATAATTAGGTAAGCTTTAGCACCACCCAGGTTCTAGTGAATTAATCTTTACTTGACCTCGTATTTGGGAATTAATAACCTGAATACCACTTATGAATTATAGGAGTGCGATTGTGGCCATTCCCTTCACGTCCTTCGAGAAACTTGAGGATTGTGAATTTCCCATTAAAGCAAATTGGGTAAGAATACACTAGAGGTCTGTGTACCTCTTCTGTAATTTTAAATCAATTCCATGCACCCACCTAAATGTGACCTTAATTTGTTTTAGGTATACAGCGTTTTAGCTACGGTACGAAGGCTTTGCCTTTTACGTCCTGAGGAAGACCCGCAGGTCGAGGTCCCCAGTTACCCTAGCACCCCAAGACGGGTCGAAACGTCGGCGCTCCCCCTTTCAATTATCAGGACCACTACTCCCCTGAACATTATACATGCTAGTCAAGACTGTATGATTGTTAAAAATTGGATTAATATTAATAGTGGCCTGTTTATTTAATACGTTGGATAAATACCAGCTTTTTCCTTAAGTTAACTAAATCCTATGTCACTTTTTCGTTGAGGCTTTCACCCCTTTCTTTAAACCAACACTTTCTCCTTTTTTTCTGGCACCCTTATAGAAGCACTAGCTCTTTCCTTTACCGTTCGCTGTGAATACTGTACAAATGTATATAAATAAATGTTTCGCTGTATTTGGAGTATTCTATTAAAACTCCTTTTTGTAAATAAATGAGTTGTGATAGGTGGTTGCTTTTCCAATGGAATGAACATCTTATGATTTAATCATTTTGGAGGTGAATAGCTTCAATCCTCGTTGAATTTTAGAAGTGATAAACTGTGAGCATATGATTGATTGATCCAACCAATAAGTACGGGTTGGACCATTGTTTTTGATAATACTGACTACCCAGGTCCAACAACCGTTTTGGGTTACCCCATTTTTTATAATGGTGTTTAAAAACACAGTACGTGACACCACACCACACAAGAGAAATAACAATTTAAAAAAAAGCTTTGAGCACAAATAATCTGTACCGCCAGCTCCCGGCTTCCGCCTCAGGACTGGGAAGGATTAGACTGTCACCGCTATTGGTCGGCGGTTATATAGTCAGAGGAGGGGGCGTGGCCTCAACGGGGGCGTGGTCAGCGCGCACACCTGCTCTGATGGCGGCCGCTTTGGGTGATGGATTGCGTGAGGAGAAAGCGCGACAGCTTGTAGTCAGCTGTGCGCTCCAGGTCGGAGTAGCAGGCAAGATGCCAGCCGTGTTTAAAAACACAGTACGTGACACCACACCACACAAGAGAAATAACAATTTTAAAAAAAGCTTTGAGCACAAGTAATCAGTACCGCCAGCTCCCGGCTTCCGCCTCAGGACTGGGAAGGATTAGACTGTCACCGCTATTGGTCGGCGGTTATATAGTCAGAGGAGGGGGCGTGGCCTCAACGGGGGCGTGGCCAGCGCGCACGCCTGCTCTGATGGCGGCCGCTTTGGGTGATGGATTGCGTGAGGAGAAAGCGCGACAGCTTGTAGTCAGCTGTGCGCTCCAGGTCGGAGTAGCAGGCAAGATGCCAGCCGTGTTTAAAAACACAGTACGTGACACCACACCACACAAGAGAAATAACAATTTAAAAAAAAGCTTTGAGCACAAGTAATCAGTACCGCCAGCTCCCGGCTTCCGCCTCAGGACTGGGAAGGATTAGACTGTCACCGCTATTGGTCGGCGGTTATATAGTCAGAGGAGGGGGCGTGGTCAGCGCGCACGCCTGCTCTGATGGCGGCCGCTTTGGGTGATGGATTGCGTGAGGAGAAAGCGCGACAGCTTGTAGTCAGCTGTGCGCTCCAGGGTGGAGTAGCAGGCAAGATGCCAGCCGTGTTTAAAAACACAGTACGTGACACCACACCACACAAGAGAAATAACAATTTTAAAAAAAGCTTTGAGCACAAGTAATCAGTACCGCCAGCTCCCGGCTTCCGCCTCAGGACTGGGAAGGATTAGACTGTCACCGCTATTGGTCGGCGGTTATATAGTCAGAGGAGGGGGCGTGGCCTCAACGGGGGCGTGGTCAGCGCGCACGCCTGCTCTGATGGCGGCCGCTTTGGGTGATGGATTGCGTGAGGAGAAAGCGCGACAGCTTGTAGTCAGCTGTGCGCTCCAGGTCGGAGTAGCAGGCAAGATGCCAGCCATGTTTAAAAACACAGTACGTGACACCACACCACACAAGAGAAATAACAATTTTAAAAAAAGCTTTGAGCACAAGTAATCAGTACCGCCAGCTCCCGGCTTCCGCCTCAGGACTGGGAAGGAATAGACTGTCACCGCTATTGGTCGGCGGTTATATAGTCAGAGGAGGGGGCGTGGCCTCAACGGGGGCGTGGTCAGCGCGCACGCCTGCTCTGATGGCGGCCGCTTTGGGTGATGGATTGCGTGAGGAGAAAGCGCGACAGCTTGTAGTCAGCTGTGCGCTCCAGGTCGGAGTAGCAGGCAAGATGCCAGCCGTGTTTAAAAACACAGTACGTGACACCACACCACACAAGAGAAATAACAATTTAAAAAAAAACTTTGAGCACAAGTAATCAGTACCGCCAGCTCCCGGCTTCCGCATCAGGACTGGGAAGGATTATATATATATATATAAAACCTACATATACATACAGTAGGGTAGTTATACTTAGGTCTGTGTTTCCTTAGTGAAAGCATTTTTTGGTTTGCTTATAACTTTAGTGTCATTAGACGAATCTACACAAAACATTACAAAACATCTCATCTACCTGAGCTCCTTTCTGGAAAGTTTCGGGGGGATCCTTCAAGTGGGGGCTGAAAATATGGGGGACCCCAAAACATGTTTTCCCATTAATTGTTCTATAGGCCAATTGAACAGCAATACTGCAAAAACTGCCTAACGGAATTACACCTTGTTTGACAGAAAGATCTATCTTGGTCCAGAAAGGTGCATTTTGTGACTTGTTCTAAATAGGTTCAGTAGTTTTTGAGAAATTAAGGTTGAAAACTTTGCATTATTCATGCTGGGGAGGATCCGCAGAGCTTGCAGATCTTGGGATATGATCTGCTTGGTTGCCAGCACATTAACTAAGATTTGAAGGCAGTCATTTTAGGATTATGGACTCAGTCCCCTATCCTGAAAAAGAAGGTAAAAATAACATATAGATACCCTACCCTCATAGGCCTGGTGAGTGGGTCTTTAAAAAAAAACATCTTGAAAAGAACACACCTGGGGTGGGCCAGGGTCTGGGGGTCGACTATTGTATAATTTGTGGGCAGGGTTGGCATGTTGCCCCCTTCCAAGAGCCTTAATCAGGCCCCGGGGACCTAATCTGCTGGGGCAAAGTTTTTTACAAGACGAGGATACAAATGGCCCCTCCTCTCTGAGACATCTTGAGGCCCCAGGGACCCCGTACAACTTACATTTAAAGAGGAGGGGATCACACCCCGCCTTCGACAAGGCCCGATGACCCCATTCCAGGGGCCACATCTTTCATTTAAAGGGGAGGGGCATGAATCTATTAACCCCAAGACTTCATCAGGTCCAAGGAATTCCGCCCATCAGGGTCACATTTTAATTAAATGGGAGAGGGCACGTGGCCTTCCTACTTGAGAGTTCAGGCGGCAACTAATATGTTCTTCCACCCCGCAGAAGCAGAAAGCTGCTCCTGCCAGGTGGGAACACAAACATTTCTCCCTGCCCGTTCTTTCACAGACAGGGATACATAGAATTTCTTGTGCCAGAAAACTTCTCCCTTGGGGTGGGAGAAATGCTGGCTCCCGCCAACCCAGGATGGTTGCAAGTAGGGGGCATGGGGGGCTGAGGGGCATTGGGGCTGAAGGCTGAGTGGTTTGTAAATGTCATCAGAACCCCGAGATAGCAGTGTGACCATATTAACTGATGCCTGTTATGCCTTTTTTTATTATGGAGTAGCTACCTTAAAAACCCTGTTTTCCTCAAGGTGCAGCCAACGTCGAATTCTGAAGTTCAGTCATAACTGGACAGATATTGCGAGGGTAATCGGTCCTTTTTCGGTCGATATTCAATAGTATTGTCATTTGCCTCCCACAAATCAACCTTTCCTAAAATTCTTGATTGTTTAGAAGCTTTTCACCAGACTGGGATCAGCATTTAAAGAGGTATGCCTTCCTACTACTAACTCTCAAATGCACTCGCCTTCTAAGCATGGCGTTTATGGGAGAGTGCATTGGCACTGTCAAAGGAAAGGTCTTCATGCTTCCATTGCCCTTGTCGATGCACAGAAAGGAGTACAACTCAACCACAGTGCATCACATCATTCCAGTGCAGCATTTCCTGTTGAAACGTGTTTCACCATGATTACATACGGATTGTTTCCTGATGAACACAATAGATATTAGATGAACTTTGTGGAAAAGGAATAATACAGGTGGCCTCATGATCCTGCCTTCTGCAAAGTCAAGTATAAGAGGAACTGGCATGCTGTTATCAGACTGAGCCTAGACATGGAAAGCAGGAAGACATCCACTTAAACAGAATGATATCACATACCTATGGTGTGTTCCATGATCACAATCTAAGCCTCTTCACTTTCATTTCTGCGGGCTGAGTGTTTCCAGTACCATCTAAATACATAGTTAAGCTGCAGTTAAGCTATTAGACAGCGACTCTGAAGTCAATAAAAATATAAAAAAATTTAATCAAATTTGATGGATTTTTTAAAGTCCTGAGAGAAGATATTTAAAAGTAAACATACAAATACATTTGTGTTTACTTGTAATGCTTACAAGCCATTCAACAAAGTATAAATATTTATTGTAACAGGATTCATATTAGGAAAGGAGAGTAGAGTAAATTCAAAATCCTCTGTAAAAGTCCTAAAGTATCTGATAGACCTGACATCTTCACATAAGGTACAGGTAGGACCCTAACAACGCAGGTTTTGGGTACCACTTATTCAGGGAGCCATTATCATAAAATATAAGGTTAGAGAATAGCCTTCTGTACATGAGGAATGAGCCATATGACAAAATCTTACTTTTTTTGGACTACTGGCGATCCTTGCACCATTCTGGGAACGCCTTTCCAGAAATGCTCTACTTGATGCAGAGAAGTGGCACATCTGAGTTCATAGTAAGGGATAGGATCCTGATTAACATAATTTGGTACAGTGAGATTTTACCCTCACGTAGGAACCACTGTCTGCTAGCATGAGGGAATGTGTATACTTACTGCACCTCATGCCTGGACATGTTCATGCAGTGTTCCTCAAGGTTCCTTGGAGCTACCATACCTCCTGTGCCCAGGAAACTCTGAAAAACCTTGTGTCTTTCTCAGCAAGAAAGGACAAGCCATCAGCTGTGCTTGGGCTGAGTAACAGAGTGACAGTTCCTTCAAGTGTGTGATTGGGTGAGAAACTGCACAAGAAAACCAGCACGTAAGAAATGCATGTGCTCTGGAAGATTTGTGTGTCTTTTGTTGAAGGATAGAGCTTGCAGGTAAGCTCCCAGCTGGTCAGCATCGTGGTGCTCTAGACTTGTACCCTTGCATAGAGAGGGAAAAGAAGATTGTCCTTCTGCTGGCCTAACCCTTGAGGCCTAAGGGCTGGACAGTGTAGCACAAGCTAAGTCTTGCATTCTGGCTGAAAAATTACCGTAGGCCATTCTGGTCCCCAGACCATCTTCAAGAAGCCCTAATGTAAAGAGGACAAATAACAGCTGGAGTGGAGCCTGGGCCCAATGACCTATAAGTGCCAGTAAGTGGGCAATACGCAGCAGGTCCTCGCTTCTATGGCAACAAAGTCTAATGGATGAGATAGGGCACAAAGGGTCCAGGCTTGCCTACTCAGACTACTCAAATGTAGCCATCATCTGACAACCAGCCAGGAGTTTCATGTCCATGGATTCCAGGCAAGCTAGACATTGGGTGAATCCTTGGAAAACGCAGGAAACTAAGAAACTCCCACCTGCTCACATGTCCACTCTATCACCTTTTGTTTTCTGCCCTCAGTGAAGGTACAAGACATTTGTTGGTTGCTACTAGAAAGGATAGCTGTTGTCCCAGTTTGCGTCCCAGCAACCGTGAAGAAGACCATTCAGGTCGAAACGCATTGGTTAGTTTTTGGTGATGGTGATGGCAATGGCTTAAATTTAATGACAACAGCCTGAAGACATATACCTCCTGGAGTACGAGTATATATCATGAAAACCAGGTCACACACTGGTCCTTTTAAGCTGGCCCATCTGGCAGTGCCACACTGCCCTGAAGCTAGTTCAACACCAGGGTTTAGTGTAGAGTAGATTTTGTATACAGAAATATACTCTTAAGGTCACTACAGGAATGTTTTATGAAATTTAAAATAAATTAGAGCTTTGGTTCACTCTTAGAAGTGATCCCACAAGCATGCATTTCCTTTTTTTCTGTGTAAAGTTTGTGAATCAGATATGGCGAGCATCCACGGATGCTGATTAATGATGATCAGTGCACACAGAAAAGGGCAGGTTTAAGAAATAATTTAAAGGGTGTTTTCTGACAGACTTCAAGAACTCATTATACAAAGCCATTTGAGCTCGTAAAATAGTCTTACTAGTGCAAATGGCTGCATTTACAACTATAAAGAATTGACAAATTCTAACGATGCAGTCGTAAACCCTTTTGCTCCAACATTGCAGGACCACACGCATAAAATTGCATATGAGTAAATTCCATACGAGACCTAGGGGGCTAGAGAATATGTGTTTGGGTCCATTCATAACAAGCATTTGCAATGCAATAGGTCTCGCATTAGGAAAGTTTGAGCTATTGGTATTGTAAATGACACATTTTTTATTTATGTGTTGGTTTTGGAAATAGCGAAATTAATAGCTTTGTCATTTACAATGCCAATACTTTTACCTTTCGCAAATGTGACACCTATAGCATTTGTAATGCAATATGTGTTGTATTTACGTGACGTAGATGTATTGATATTACAAATAACAATTGCTTTTAATTTTTTTAATAATTAATACTTAAATAAAAGTTATTGTAATTTATAATTGCAATAGCTTAAACTTTTGTAAATAACTTTTGTGAAGATTATGTTCAGTGTATTTTATTGTGACGAAAATCCAAGAACAGAAGGGAAATATTAACATCTTTTTGTGACATTTGTAATAAAGCTTGAAACATTGAGAGAACATATTTGAACCAGTTGTTGTTGAATGGTTGCACAGATTGATGCTGTGGTGGCACTGAGTGATGTTGTGGTGGCGACGAGTGATGCTGTGGCGTTCAGTGATGCTGTGGTTACGCATAGTGATGTTGTGGTGCCTCTGAGTGATGCTGTGGTGGTGCTGAATGATGCTGTGGCGATTAGATAGATAGAGTTTAATTATGTGGCATGTAACTATGTGGCACTGAGTGGTATTTGGAGTGTATTGTGCGTTGAGCGCAGTGTAAATATGTAGCATATACTTATGTGGCACTGAGTGGTATTTGGAGTGTATAGTGGGAAGGTGGTTACTTCCCCAGGACAAAAGCAGTAATTGAGAGACCTACATTGAATAGAGGGTGAATGTAGTGGAAAGCGAGGTATGGATGCCACATCTGTCAAAAGTAAGTCATTAGCAAAAAACAAAATCCCATTTGAAAATGAAAATTAGCATAATATATGAGGGAAACAAATATTTACAGGTTAACATTAACTACAGGATGATTTTTTATTTAATGAAGTTTATCACCTCTTCTAAATGTGCTGAGGAGGGGGCGAACTTACATGACGTGGAACTGCGGGGTGGTACGGAGCTATTGCGAAGAGGTATTTCGTCATAATTCTTCAATGGTGGAGCAGGAGCAAAACCCTAGCCTGCTTTTAGCGTTACTGGGGTATGGTAAGCCTCTCCCCAAAAATATCAGAAGATTTGCTGCAATGTCATTCCTATTTGCTAAGCGTCAAATTTCCTTAAATTGGGGTAGGAGTCATCCAACCATTAAGGGCTGGCCTCAGGATTTACAGTATTGTAATGCTGCAAGCGATGATTATGCCACACTACTGCCGATGCCGTCCAGGCTGAGAGATGTATGACAGCCGCTTAAAGCCTATTTGCTAAAATTTTCACTTGACTCCATCAGAGTGCATCTTTTGCAAGCTGTCAATAGCCACCCCTCCCTCATTTATTGTGGTTTTCCCTGTTCCCCCCTCCGCCTCCCTAGTGTCTCTGCTTGCTCCCTCACACCTGTCGCTTGCCCCGTCTACAGATCACCCCAACCATGTCTCTGTTTTTCTTCTTGTTGCTTGTTTTTTTTTTTTTTTTATTTGCATTAAAACCTAAAGGTTGCTCATCAGGGAGAGTAGGTCAGCCATGTTCTGATGGATATGTGTGATGGGGCACCCAGGGCTTGTCTCAAGGTCGACGTCCTGGCTCTCGTCCTCCAAGCTGAGGTGGTACTTAAAATACAATTAAATACAATTCTGCACAGCGTCACTGGATTATTGTGCGGGCAGAGAATCTTTTCAAGCTAACATCTGGCTCTGAGCACAAAGACTAGGGGTGTCGTTATTTGTGCAGTAATCCCGACCAAATATCTGCTTTTTAGACTGCGAACAAAACACAAATAGACCACGAGAAAGAAGGCAAATTCATGACTCGCTCACTAACGATCTAATAAAATGCATGCGACTGCCACATTTAGCCATAACAACTAAAACCGATCCAGGCAACATCAACGGAGGGGCACATCCCATCAGACAGGGGGTCAGAGAGAGGGAGATTATACAGAGGGGCAGAAGACAACACAGCGCGACATGGGACACACATGGCAGAAAGGTGACGAAGAAGAGAAGGGGGACAACTTGGGAAACAGACTGGCAGGGAGGAGACATTCAGAATAGAGAGACACCAGGGGTCAGGCACGGGGAATACAATCAGTGGAGCAGTAGAGGGCAGACTATTACAGAACAGAGACACAAACCCGAAAACATCCTGACAAAAGTAAAGATTAGCACACACAGTGAGAACATATACAGGCAATGGTGAATGTAAGAAATTACCCAGCAGGCCGGTGCCTCCAAGGCCGGTCGAATCTGGTGAAATGTAGGTAGAGTGCCACATTTATACTGACACGAATCACTGTGCACCAGCCCTACCTGCCTATAAGATAACAAGCCTTTTCAGAACTCAACCCCTTCCCAAGCAGGTTCCCCCTCAGAATCAAGACGCCGGGTGCACTGAGGCAGAATGTTGAATACAGGACATCCTCTCTACAGAAGGTGAGGGGGAGTGTAGGCGCACTCTCCCCAATTCTTACCCGAAACTTCACGGCTCCCACGTTTGTGATCTCCATCCTGCTCCTTCCCTGTGCAGTCAAGGAAGGGACCGACTTTTCCTCAGAGCTGCCCACTGCATACAAGCGCAGTGTAGTGAGTAGTCCTGGGAGTGGCGTTTCCTGGTTTATCATTATTTATATATTTATGCGTTTGTCTATAGCGCGGACTTTACCCGAAGGCGTCAGAGGCTTCACAATAGGAACAGAACTGATACAAGCGAACATTACAAGTGAACAAATTACAAAAGCAAACGTTAAGTTACATGAGGCAAAAGTGACAATCTTGAGCAAACAAAATACAAGAGGAGCAAACGGTGCATTACAGGAGGAAAGAGAGACGGCGCACGCAAATGTACACGCACTACAGCATCCCGGTACCTCTAACTTCCCCTCCCAAGGTTCCAAAGGAGCCAGTCATCCCACTACGCTCTTGGCCTGGGTGGAATAATGCCTCCTCTCTCCCAGCCAGTACTCGGTGTCGGGGATGGGGGGAGTGAGGGAAAGGGGCCGCTCTCAGCGAGGTGGGGGAAGAGAAGTCTCCATGCCGGGCAGTGGTCACAGCGCCGCCCGGGCTTCGCCGTCCTACTGGAGCAGTCCCAGCCAGTTTCAACTGCCTACGAGAACAGGGCTAAGGAGCTAAGGATAGGTCTTCAACAATGTCACGTGACAGAGAGGACGCCCAATGGGAGAGCGAGTACGTTCTGTGACGTAAGGCGGACTTCCAGGAAATCCCTGTTGTGCTACATAGACCTTGAATGCGGCGTAGTGTGTCTGCTCTTCATCCTGTAATTGTGGGCAAATCGTTTAATCCCCCGGTGCCTACCAAAAATGAATGTGATCCCGCCGCCACCACCGCGGGACGAGAGGAGCCTGAGAGACCCGGTGAGTGGGGGGGGGGCTGTGTGTGTGCGCGTGAGCCCGTGAGTGGTGAGGGGGGGTGCGTGAGAGCATTTAAGTGGTGGGGGGGTGCGTGCGTGGCTGCGTGTGTGTGTGGGTGTTTATGTGTGTGTATGTGTGTGTTTGCACACTTCAGGGAATCTGTGGCAGGAGATGTGCACAGCACCGGCCTGGACATGCGCGTCCACAGACACCAATCGCAGCACGTGCCCGACCCCTGTCTCAGATTCCCAGGAGGCGGGCGACATTAGTTGGCGAGCTGGACGCAATGCTTCGCATTGCTTTCTCCAGCTCGACCTAAAAATGTCTCCCAATCTTTTCCCAACCTACAAATAGCCAGAGATGTAATCCAGACAAGAGCAGAAGTAAATCCCTTTCAAGGTTTGGAAGGTGGTCGCTCATGCTGATGTAAGTTTGTGGGGGACAAGGAGTGGTGATATGTTTTGTTCAAAATTTGTTACATTTATGACATTTCCCTTTATGTAATTTCACTTACTTTTCGACCTTGGAAAAGTGGGTGGCACAGAAAATGGCTTGCTGAGAGACATTTACTGCTCGAACCAGTGTCCTGCCTCGGTCTCGAGTGATATTTTTACCTGATGTATGCCCATGCTTGAAAAAAAATCCATAACAAACACTGGCAAACAATATTTCACACTAAAAGGGCAATTTTGTGAAATTCATTACAATTTACAAACAAGGTATGACATTTCCCACACACCTAATTAGATCTGAGCCTCAGTAAGGTCGTACATACCACAAATATAGAAGTTTAAGGACGACTCAAAATGCATGCAGGTCAATTTTGGCTTGAACTAGTAAAAATGTTTTGAGTGAAGCCTCCCTCATGCTGCACAGGTACTGCATGCTTCTTTGCCAATACGGGAATGAATGTACTACACATGCAGCAGCCACACACGGTTACTACACACTGAGAACTCACACGCCACATGAATACTATCAGGGAGCAGTGGCGGAAGCTTCAGACAAATACAACACACACACACACAGAACGGGTATCACATGGGAAATATCAGCGTAAGCTTAGTTCATCATATATGGAACATGTACAGCCTAAGCAAAGGCAATGCACACCTCACTGCACACAGAACATGTCCAGACAATAGCAGTGTAAGACTCCCACTTTGACAGAAAGCAGGTATAGAGAAAATAGCGACAGCACAAGTTTTAATTTACATACTGAACCACCTGTGCATCAGCAGTGCAAGCTTCCCTGAGTGCATGCATAACATATGCAGTAGGGACAGCAGCAGAGCATGCTTCCCACACTCGAAAAACATGTGCAATCTGCAGAATTACAAATTTCACACACCTCTCACTCTCTCTCACACTCACACAAACACACACGCTAATAAACACAGAAAACAATTACCACATGGACATCAGCAGGTTGCGTTTACCTCAGACACAAACCAGATGCACCATAGGCAACAACAGCGCAAGCTTAATACACCAACAGACAACAGGTACAGCAATACACACACTATGCTTCACTGACAGCATGGGATAGACAGGTGCAAGCGGTGCACAAGAGTGGTAACTGGAGAAGACACAGGGGCTAAAATTAGTTTACCTACTTAGTAGCTCATTAAGTAGTTTGCCAGTGGGGGCTGCTAATGAATAGTACTTGGGAGGGTAGTGGATTAGAAAAAAAAGAAATTTGGCTTGTCGCCGTCTCTCCTCTGTCCTTCTGTCTACGAAGCAGGAAGCACACAGGCGCCCAGACTCAATTAGCCAATCATGATGCTGCTGTCACCAGCATGACAGCAGTGTTGTGATTGGTCTCAGTGCCGAGGTTCGGCGTTCAGACAGGGAGTGGGAGCCTGTGTACGTTCTCCACCCAGGTTGTGCAATACATCCAGGTTGGGACATGCTAAATGTGCATGACTGTTTGGCCGGCCCAAGGCAGATGACAAAACCGTCAAGCGCACTTGGAAGGTGCTCACCGCTCCCTTCCCTGCTGGCTGTGACGACAGTCTAGCCCTGCCACGCACCTAAAATGCAACTGAACGGAGCCAGTGCGGAATAATAAAATGATATTAACATTGTGCTATTATAATTTTATTATTTATTTTTTGTTTTTGCACTGCTCCGAGAGCAGTGGTGCGATGCTCCTCTGCCTCAGCGGAAGAGCCGTTGCTGTGGATTGCACCACAGAGTCCAATCAGACTGACTGCCCTCCTTCCTCCACCCCAGGAGAAGAGTCTGTGCAACCTGAAAATATTCAGTCCACAATGGTCTTCTGGCTGCCTCCGACATTGGAAATCAAACATGGAAAGACATAGGGACAGCGTGAGAGGGAAAAAATCCCTTGTGGGTCCTTCCATACCTGTCTCCAAAATGTCTACCACCTATGACTTCTCCCACTGTAATCTTTGTCGGATCCAGTGGCGTAACAAAGGCCCCTACAGCTCCCACAGTGCAGGGGGGTCCGAGCTCCAGGAGGCCCCTGGCCTGAGAGCTCCTGACTGAGTCTGGAGGGGAGCCCCTCTATGTACTTTGCAGGGGGGCCCCCTCAAGTTTCGTTACGCCACTGTTCTGATCCCCAACAAATGGCCATGTCATGAGGCATTTATGTTGGTTGCAAACAGTCTGTGGATGAGGGGTTTTGGGAGGTGGTAATTTTGGAAATAGACAATTAAGCAACCCTAAAAAGTTCAAAAAGAACCCACTGCATTAGACTTAATAAAGTGATTACCTTCCATAGAAGAGTGGCAATTCACAGGGGGTGACTATTTGGCTGCATTTCCAATCGAAGATCTAAATGTACCTGTCAAACAACAGTTTCTCAGTGGAATCCTAACCTCCCTAACCACAAGTGGCATAACGCAACATGGTGGGGCCTCCTGCAGAATGTGATTAGTGACCTACGAGTCTCCCATATCTCACAAATATTCATTGGTCTGGGGCTGATTGGGGGCCTCTTGAAGTATTGGGGTCCTGAATGGTTGCGAGCCACCCTGCGCCGCAAGGGTCTGCGTTAAGCCCCTGGTAGGTATATATGCTTGACACGCAGTCACACAAATGATAATAAGTTATTTATTACCATTGTTTAGTGTGGGGTGAGGTGCCTTCGCTCACCAATCCATGGTAATAAACAACATATTACGCTCTGTGCTTTAGAGGCCATGCATTCTGAATAAAAGAACACAGAAAGTGAAACTTATAAGCAGCAGCGGCTGTCACAGATCGGGGTGGCGAGGAGTAAAGGAAAGAAAGAAAAAAATACTCTGACCTTTTAACCACGTTTCTCCTCCGTCATCGCTATGCGTCTCTTCCGGCCGGAACAAAAGCAGGAAGCACACAGGCTCCCCTGAGCCAATCACAATGCTCCAATGCAGCGCTGTGATTGGTCTGAGGGCCATGGTTTGGTGCTCAGACAGGCAGTGGGAGCCTGTGCATGTTCTCCACCCAGACTGTGCATTACAGCTGGTGGAGAACATGCAAAGTGCGCATGACTGTTTGGCAGGCCCAAGACGGCTGGCCAAACTGTCATGCGCACTGACAGAGTGTGCTCACCATTCCGCCCCCTGTTCTGTGAGCAGAGCAGCCCTGCCCCGCCCCACAAAACTGCTTCAGCAGGGAAAAATAGAATGATAATAACATTGTGTTACTATCATTTTATTTATCCTTTTTTAACACTGCTGAAATGCAGTGGGGCGACACTCCTCCACCTTAGCATAGGAGCCGCCACTGCTAACAAGTGGTGTGCACAGCCCACTCTCCATGCAGGCTGGCTAAAGGACCCCACCCCACATCAGAGAGGGCCCCAGAGATTCCCTCAGAGGCTATAGCCGGCAGTGAAAGGGTGCCAATGACCCTGGCTCTGTCGCCAGGTTCATTATCAATGTCAGCAACGTTAAAGAGCTAATGTTGCAAGCGTTTCCTCTTTTAGTTTCGTGGAAGTCAAAGACGCTTCCACAAGCTATTTTCCAAACAAATGCATATGCTGTGGGTTCCGAGAGGCCCCAAGGATGACGAAACCGAGGAGCCTCCCCGCACAATGGGGACCGCGCGGCCCTCTGTCATGCCCTGGAAGCACTGCCATCTAGTACACAAAGAATCTCCTGAAGAAAGTGTTTTCTTTCTCGTCCCATCCCACAGTTTCCTGTCACTGGCCTCAATGCAAAACTATATATCAGTATGATGCACAAAGCTGAAGGGACTGTTGAGTTTATTTGGGATTGTACCTATACATGGGCAATGACAATTTGCCAGTCCAACAAATCATGAATCTTGGCGTAAGCATGATGCAAGCTACGGCGCAAGCCATTTTCAAGATTCATGAAGAGCTAGGAACGACTCATAAAGAGAGAGCCTTTCAGTGACATAATATTAACCAATTGGCAATACCAGTGACTAACTCTCCGATTCGCTCCTATCAATATGAGCTCCCAGGTTGGGACTAGTAGACCCTAAGTAAAACATCTTGAAGGTATGTCATGTTATGTTAGTCCAACTTGTATAGCGTGACAGATGCCTCAGCAAAGAGGCATCCCGACGCTTACTACAGGCAGAACAAAAAAAAGAGTGCCTAAACCACAGGGAAGAGGTGAGTTTTTATAGGCTTCCTGAACGTCAGATATTTCTCCAAACTGCAGATATGCAAGGGGAGGGAATTCCACAGCTTGGCCACCAAATAGCGGAAAGAACGTCCCCCAGCATGTATACATTTTACCCGCGGTACACGAGCAAGGCATGACCCAGTAGAGCGCAAGTGAAGCCTAGGATTATATGGTACCAATACATTGGCCAAAATGCACAAGGAAGAAATTTCAAGATTTTAAAAGCCAGGCAGAGAACTTTAAATTCTAAACGCCTGGCTACAGGCAGCCAGTGTAGTTGCCGAATTACGCCCGAGATAGGGCCACTTCTCGGAAGTCCTAGAAGGGCTATGGCTGCCACATTTTGGACCCTTTAAAGGCGCATGATCTCAGCTTTATTCGCCCCAATAAAGAGCAAGTTGGCATAATCAAGCCTAGACAATATGGCTGCCTGAACAATCAATTGTCTAGTAGACGGGTCGAAGTAACCCAGAAGGGGTTTCAATCCTCTTAATAAACCAAAGCAAGTGCCTGCTATTTTCTTGGTATGGTCCTGACAAACTGAGGGTTGAGTCCATCCATACCCCTAGGTTCTTCACCACCACCTTGGGGGAAGGAGCACTCCCAAGAGTGTTGGGCCACTAATTCTCACTCCAAAGTTTGCTGTATTTTTCCCACCAACATCACCTCCGATTTATTAGCATTAAGCTGGAGGCAGTTGGCGGTCATCCACTCTGCGACCGCCGCCAGCCCACTCCTAAATTTAGGGGCATCCTGTGTAGAATCGTCAGAGAGAACCACCATCAACTGCGTATCGACGGTGTAAGAAACAATGTAGAAGCCCCTGTTCCTAGCTATCACCACCAGAGGTTGTATGTACAGATTAAAAAGTACGGGACTCAGGGCGAACCCTGTGGCACATCCTGGCCGATAGACTGGACATGGGACAGAAAGGGCGGAGCAGACACCTGGAAGGTTCTTTCAGAAAGGAAAGATCTAAACCATTTCAAGGCTGAGACGCAGATTCCAACCTCCTCCAGGCGATTTAAGAGAATTGAGTGAGATACAGTGTCAAATGCGGCCCTAAGATCTAATAGAATTAGTGCCGCAGTATTGCCCTCCTCAAGAACAGACCGCAGATATACAGTCACAGCAAGGAGAGCTGTCTCTGTGCTGTGCACTGGGCGGAAGCCGTTCTGCGTGGAATCCAGGATACCATTGGTGTTTAAAAATGTTGTGAGGCAGATGTTAATATGCCCCTCAGTAATTTTAGCTGCCCAAGGTAGCAAAGAAATTGGGCGGAAATGTTTTAATTTTGTTGGATCCAGTGACAGCTTTTAAAGAAGAGGAACCACCATAGCCTGTTTCCACTGCCTCTGAACCGTTGCTGTGGAGAGGGAGGTGTTGATCAACTGGCACAAAGGCGCCAAGATCACCGGCAGAGATTTTGGACACTGGGCCTGTTTAAGGGGGTCTGCAGGAGAGGCAGATTTAAGTTTTGCTGCAGAGCAGCCGGAGTTCATCCTGGCCTATATGAGGAAAGGCCACAAGAACATGACCAGTGGGGGATCTGGATACCGGACTGGAATAGACGGAAGCCGGTGGGAAGGACTTACATATAGTCTCCACCTTTTTTACAAAAAAAGTGGCCAAGTCCTCACAATGCTGGTTAGACATGATAACAGAGGCAACTGGAGTTTGTTGGAAAACCAGGGATTGGCATGAGAAGTGCGACACTTGGACCAATTGGCCGGGATAAGAGAATTTGGGACTTGAAGAATCCAGTCGCAGAGTACGTTATAAGCCGCATCTAGATCCGTAGGTAGCTTAGGCACTTTTGAGGCAAGAAGCGCATGGAATTGCTCGATATTCAATTTGCGCCACAAGCGTTTATAAAGAGATTTCAAAGTGCCCTTAGTCGGGGGTACCAGGACCAAGAGGGACACCGAGATCAAAACATTTTCGGTCCAGCAGACAGGGTTTGGAGGACTAACAGACAAGGAAGAAGTGTTAGAAAAAACGGGGTCTAGTAAGTGGCCCGCAATGAGGGTGGGACCATCGACTATTAGAATTAGTTGACAAGCTGCAAGGTCCGCAAGCAAGTGTAAATTCAGGTCCCCAAAAATGGTGAAGATGGCAGATGTCATGGCCATAGCACTACTGACCTCAGTCAGTGCACATTTAAATTCCTTAGAGGGACCAGGAAGGCGGTAAATCATCAGCCCAGATAAAGTGTAGTTCGCACTAACGGAGATCGCAAAGCGTGCACATTCACAACCTGCCACTGGCTCTTTAACAAACATGCAGCCGTAGCAAGATTTAAAAATGACACTGATGCCTCCTCCTCTGGATATCCTATTTAGGGTCATAATTCTGTAACCAGGTGGGAGTGCTAAGCCTGGCTCCACCACCATTTCGTCGGAGAGCCAGGTTTCTGTTAAAAAGAAGATATCAGGCATTCCATCCTGTATAAGATCATACACGTTCAAGTAGTGTTTGGCCAGAGACTGACAGCTGAGACTCACAATTTTAATGCCACTCTTGGAAGGCGGCGTAAAAGATGAGGGGAGAGGTTCAATACAAGAATTAAAGCCACAACGAATACAGCAAAAAGGTCCTTCTAGAGAGGTTAACTGCTGATGACATGGGCGTACCACAGTGTTGACAGCCCATAGCTGTTCCCTCGAGTATATACGCCCACCCCTAGTGTCACCTTCAGCATCACTGTCGTCTGGCGATGTCCAGGCATGGACGGGCGCAGGCGGGCTTGCCTTTGGCACGCCGCCCGTGCGCCCGCTGAGCGCGTCCGCTCACGTCAGCGCCATCAGCCCCAGAAATAGGTAGGCTCGTAGGCAGTCACCAAGGACTAGAGCGTCACCCGACCCAAGATGGCGCTTAGAAATGGCAACCCGGAAATGAGGAGAATTGTGTGTAAAGCTTGCACCCCGGACTGGCCCCGTCCACACAAACAGCACAGCAGCTGCGGTGGACCGAGGAGCACCGGTTCCAAGGAGCAAATTAGAGCATGGACGTCGTCTAAAAACAAGTGAGACCATGTCTCCAGTGGCGCATTAAAAGTCCATCCAGACAGATGTAGGGGTGACCCTCACACATTCCACTCCTTTAATTTGCATTTTTTTGCCTGCTCACTTCATTTTCAGACAGATAAGGCAAAAGCAGCCTTTATCCCTTCATATTTCAATATGGACGCAATGTTGTTAAGAACCTAAATGCTAATGAACAAGAGTCCCGTACTAGAGAATTTGAATACCTTCCTCCAACAGTTCGGCTTCATATCTGAAAAATAGCAAATAGCACAAGCTCCAAACTCTGGCCTCCTGAGGCGAACGCACGTGACTTAATGAAGTATGTAGCACATGTCCAACAATTTACTGCAGAAGTAGTCGTTTGGACTGACAAGGCTGCAGCTGTTTTACAAAGAATTGTATGAAGGCTTGAAGGATACCCTTTCCTTAGTGGTAAATCAGTCTACCACATCCACTACATTCGTAGGTCTAACCTTGCACTAAAATGCTCAGCAGAGGGACAGAAGCAGCAAACGGCAGAGGGTTGATAAAGAGAAACATTGTTTCAACTATGAGTGAGCTTTCTACAACGGAAAGTCGTAAAGAAGAACACAGGCACATCTGAAATGTTCACAAATCACCTGAAGCAATAGAAATAACACCTGTTCTTCAAAAGCTTTGGTTTAATTGATGCTCCTTGTAATGCTTTTGACGTGCTACTCGAAATTGCAAAATAAAATTTACAGGATTTGCAGGAAAGTAGCCCAATGGACAGCTCAACTGTCTATAGGGCATGAATTACTTTTACGACTGTATTCTCATGACAATCCATAATTTATTTATAAAAAATGTTAATAAATTACTGCAAAAGTTGTATTTCATCCAAGTGTAAAACTATTGTGATGAGCCTCCCTTCTTCAGTGGGCTAGTTTGAAAGGCAGTCAAAACATATGTACCAATTGAGGGAATAAAATTAAATGAAAAAATTCCCAAACAATAAACAAGGTTAAAAAAAAAATGTTAAAACTACATACAACAAACACATCAAATTGTCAATCTGGTAAGCCGAGTGGCAGCTATCTGGAAAAGGAGTACCAAAGAGAACCATGCAGGATGCGGTTGCTATGTAAAGAACAAAAGAGAAAACAAAACCATCACCTTGATTGCCATCTTAGAATTATAAAACTGTAGCTTGCTGTACTATGGTATCAGGAGCACAGATTATATCTCCCTACAAATGCATTACAAGACACGCAACCCTTTAGTGTCATAATTTACCAGTATAAGAACATTTAGGTGAACACAACACCATTGAACTCAATAACTCATCACTTTCGATGGCCAGCCTTAAACAAAACCATCATAATTGAATGTTCACAATTGTGTTATTTGGGCTCAAACAAAAGTGCAAAATCCAAGTTTCCAAGTTTTATTTATTTATGATAATGGAACTCAATTGAGGTCCACATAATAATTCCAACATACAGATTAAAAGCAATAAAATACCATAGAAAAGTACATGATATCAATTTGTCAATATAACGGCAGGAAACTTTTAAAATAATGAAACAATTTGAAGCAAAACATTTCATTTGGAGGGTTAAACATTGCTTCAATAAAATCAGAGGCTGTAAGGATACCCATTTGGAAACACATAGGTCTTAACCACTTGCGTCTAAATACCATAAGTGCCGGACAGACAAAAATGACATGATACATGTCCTGGGGATTGGAATTACAGAAATCACAAATATCGGAACGGCCGTACCATTTAGACAGAAGACAATTTAAAGGGAGTAGATTTTGCCTTAGCAGAAGGATAAATCGCCGGACTCCATGGGGGAGATTCCAGGATATGTATAACTGAGGTTTTTTCATTTGACAAAAACTACTGGTAAAAAACATTCCTCTCTTCAATTTACTCGCCCCACTGTCTACTCTATAACTTAGCTCCCAGGAAGCCGATTTTAATATTGACTTTAGTTAGCCCGCAGATAGTGAAAAAAGATCTAATTCATCTAACTGTAATAATGCAACTGCCTGTCGAAAGTTCCTTACAATTAAAGAATAAGTATTAAAGGTACCCAACAGCTCATTTTTTATGAGATGCCTCAGCGTACCCGGCATTCCTTTAGCTAGATAGAAAACCCAACGCACCACACTCGCAACTGCTTGGGCCCAGGAACTACGCAAACCAAATTCCTGTCTCAGAGAGGACGTAGAATTTGCGGTATTTACTGAGGTGAGGTTGCGTAATATTTTTCCTTCAGTGGAATCCAAAAAATTCCAATTTGTTATATCCACTGTTTCTAGTCCATACATAAGGGATGCGGGGATTTTTGCTCGGAATACCTCGAGCAATATAGAGAAGTGCCTTCTACCTGTTGCCTTGTAAAGAGAAACAAGGCTCTTTCCTTTGGCGAGAGCTTTCCTGCTATTGTTCTCGATATGGGCTGTGTCACTTAAACTACTCGTGACAACCTTTCCAAGGAAAGTATAGGATTTGACTACTTCTAGTCTTTCACCCCCAACAGACCAGTGGAAATTGTCATATTTGGATGTGCAAAATCAAACAATGGGTCCTTTATAACCACTAACCACACCTTGACTCCCTTGGCCTATCAAATCTATGGATTGTCATTGTTGACTTCCCCAATTCTAATAAGTGCAATACTGTTCTAGTAGTGACAGACTATTGTACTAAGGTAGGCCATTTCATACCATAAAAAAACAATTTGCTTTCAGAGCCATTATCAGCCTATGTCTTTGTGTGGGATATGTTGTGATTATGTGTACTTCCCAATTGAATTGTCACAAATTGGGGTCCACAGTTTGTGTCAAAATTATGGACTGAACTCATAACAGAAATGGATATCCTTAGCCAACATTTGACAGGCTACCATCCTCAGGCTGGTGGGCAGAACCAGTGGCTGAACCAGTCCTTAGAAGAGTACTTGAGATGCTTCAGGCTGTCTCAACAACAGGTATTGGGTTCTGTGGCTGGCTTATAACAACTCACTTCACTGTGCTTTAGGGTACTTCCTCTTCTATAGTCTATACAGAACACACCCAAGAATGTTTTAGTCATTTCATCATAAATACTGGGTTGCTTTCATTATCAGTATTATTACAAACCTTTCACGCAGTCAGAAAAGCGGCAGCCCTTCATTTACTACGTGCAAAGGTGGACTACATAAAACATGCTGATACACCTAGGCCCCTTCCTCCTTCCTATTGGATTGGGGATTAGGTGTGAATAAAGTGTGATTTCCTCCAATCAATTAGCTATAGCAGATTTTCACCTAATGTTTTCACCCAGGGTTTTGAGACCAATTGGTAGGATCATCTGGTCTTCATGTAACGCTCCCCCCACACTGTCACACTCACCCTGTTGTCCTACGGTCAAAACGGCAAGCTGTCAGGGGTCAACACCTCCACCTCTACTGTTGTTTGATTGGGCACCTGAGTTCGAGGACACAGTCACTATTAATTCCTGCATTTATAGTGCCCAATTACAAAACATGATAGTTTGGGAAGGGTGTGGTGCATTGGACATGAAAAATCCCACAGGCAGTGGTGCTTCATCTCTCTTTCCATTCACTCCTCATAGTCAACTGTGTATCAATGTACAATAGTATCAATCACAATCCAACCTACACTCAGACCTTGACATGTGTCCCACCACAGGTGGAGTGGCGCAAAGTAATATTTACCTAACCAGGAAACGGAGGCAAAATTACTCTAAAAAGTAGATAACACTAAAGAAAGTAGTGCAGAGCAGACTAGGAGTTATGGGATCCTTAGGAGACAGTGACTTGTTAACAAAAACAAGCATCTGCAAAGCCAATAGGTCTAGGCTCAATATTACAGTGCAGGCAAACATATTGGTGGTCTGATATAGGAATTGTGGTGGTGGTAATGGTGGTATCTGCATTGGTGAAGGTGATGGTGTGATATTGGTGGTGGTGATATTGGTGGTGGTGGTGATGGTGATATTGTTTCCCAGTACCTTTGGTACTGGTGGTAGTTATGGTGATGATGAATTATGATGGTATAGGTGGTTGTATTTCTGGTGGTATTGATGGTATCTGGTGGTGGTGGTATTGAGTGTTATGGGATTGGTGGTCTTTGTATTGCTGTTATTATTGGTGGTATTGGTAATATTGATTTGGTGTAGGTGGTATTAGTGATACTCTGGTAGTGTTATTAGTGATGATGGCATTGGTGGTGGTGGCATCAGTAGTGGACTGGTGGTTTTGTATTTGTGGTGTTGTTATTGGTATGGTGGAGATGTGGTATTGGTAGTGGTGTTCACATTGTGCCAGAATTATTGGTAGTTTGGTGGTGGTTCAGAGAGTAGAGGGAGCATTAGTAGTATGTGAAGTGGTGGTGGTGTATTCATAGTAATGGTAGTTATATTGATGGTATATATAGTGCCTTTGATATTGGTGATGCTATAATTAGAGCTGTTGGTGTTACTGGTGAAGTGGTACTGTGGTATTTAGAGTGCTGGTGTTGGTGGTGATTTTGGTAGTAGTATTTTTGTGGTGGTATCCATGGTATTGGTCGTAGTGGTTGTCTTCTGTTGGTGGGGGCAGTATTGATGGTGGCTGTAGTAAAAGTATTGTTGGTGGTGGCAGCACTAATATTGCAGTCCTATTGTTGATTATATGTTGGTGCTATTATTGTTGGTAGTTATCCTGTAGTGGTGTAATTGGTTGTATTGATAGTGGGGGGGTGGTGGTGTGGTATTGGTGGTAATGGTGTTGGTGTTATTGGCAGGAATGGTGATGGTAATATTGGTGTTGAAGATTGGGACGGTTTTGGTAGAGACAATATTGGTGGTTGTAATCGTTGTGGTATTGATAGCGATATTGTTAGTGATATTGATGGTGATATTAGTGTTATCGGGTGGTGGTGGTTGTGGTATAGGCAGTGGTACTGGTTTGCAACTGTTGGTTGTGGCATTAGACGTTTTTGATGAAGTGTCACATATTGACACATATATCTCATACACACACACCTTAATTGCCCTTTGTTTATCACATCGAGGAGGCCATGTTAGGGTAGACTCTCTCAAACTACGACAAAAGCATTTTTTTAAATGCCTGCTTGGGTAAAAACACATTGCTCTCTCCATACAAAGAGATACAAAGTTGAATGTTATAAAACACATAATAGTTTAGATGTGATATAAATCCTGATGAATTGCAAAGGGGTAATGCAATAACCAACAGCCAGTAGTGTAATAGTAAGAGAAAACTTTTACTCGGCGATAATCTGAGGTGTGATTGGCAATACCTTAAGCCAGAGGCTGAAGCAAAGAAGCCAATGGTTGAAGCAGGTGACCAAAATCCCACACTATGTATATTGTAATCAGTATGCCATGTAAACAGTGTGCTGCCCATCGAGACCGAAAAAGCAGGGAACTTCCTTGCATATTCTCGAAAAATTTGGCAGTTCCTGTCTGATTATGGCTTATGAATGATGTCCAAGGTAATACATCTCTAGTAAACTTCCATTGTACAGAGAAATTGTTTTGCAATCGAAGGGACGAATCAGGAACATTCGTTTTCAATTTTACTTATTTTTTGCTTTTGCAGTGGCACATTGTATTTTTTTAAACTATTTTTATTTTTATTGGGAATCGCAGTACAGGAGTATGTATACTCACACAGCATTCTATAACAGTGGCACATAATAACAGAGTATTTTGCTTCAGAGGCAGCGACGTGTCATCAGAACGTAGCATGGCAGGTGGCGCCCATAGCAATAAAAAAATCACACTGGATTTTAAACTTCATTGAAGGTTTTAAAATGAAAATGAATAAATGGCTCTGATGAAGTTACTAAACTCTGTCTGACCGGTAAAAATATTAGATTTCTCTCTTAAATTCATTGGTTCATTTGTGGTTTAGAACAGTGACTCCAATTTGCACCTTTAATAAATTGTTTTATTTGAAGTTGATTAACAACTTAGATGCGGCGCAAATATCCCTCCCCAGTGCTGCGCTGTCCATTGGAACTAGTGCTGAATGGACGTCCAATGGTCGTGCGCAGCACTGGGGAGGTAGTGCTGCCGTCGGCCAATGCCCCGACGCAGCACTTAAGAGGTTAAAGACATTTTCCAGCGGATAACGCCTCCATCTATGCTTATTGGAGAAAATAAAAATTTTGAGAACACACAGCTGAAGGAGAAAATAAAAATTTAGAGAATACGCAGCTGAAGCCATTTCAACAGTACATGGTCAGACAACAGCCCCTCTACTCCGGAATTTCTTAGAGCATATAAAGCAATGTCAGGGACTGACAACCTTTACGTCAGCAAAATGGACAACAGCCTAACTCTGCCAAAGCAACATATCTGAGTGTGAGTTATTCCAGGGAATATAGGAAGGTTAGGAGTACTTTAGGAGAAGATAATGCCTGCTCACAAATACATCTTTGGGAATGGTCCTCACTGCGCCCAGATTTCCTTTGAGCCCACCTACAAGATGCTACAACAAATTGGCAGAGTTCTAGAAAGTGTCCATGAAGGTTTCAATGACTAGCATTTCCCAAGTAAATTGTCCAGATAAAACCCATCAGAGTTCAGGGGAAGATATACTGGAAATCCTCATGTGACCAGTTATAAATGTCTTCTACTGGATCCAGTTGCCACACATAGTTTGTAGACATCCAACCATAAGGGGTCCCCTTTTCTAAGGTTTTCCATACGTAAGCCTGACGTGTGTGTAGGAAATGGAATTGCAACTGTAGCTGCAAAACATTTCACTGGTTCAGAAAGGCAGGGTTGGCGTAGTTTGGCATGCGGAGTTGTCGCTTACGAGTGTGGAAGCGACATTTAGAATGATATCCAGAAGACATCAAGAGAGGGTGTGATAGTTGTTCCGTGTAGGGAAAGGTCAGGGAAATGCAGTAAAAAGTCAGTGAACCCCTTCAAGTTCATAGCTTTGTGGGTATACACAAGCACTTGCAATGCATTTCCAACACTTATCTACACATCTAAATTTACACCTCAGTGAACCAGGCATGAGTGATGCCGAGAGCCAGGGAACGTATATAGAACTTTTGCATAGAATATGTCCGATTTTCAATGGTGAGCGAGGGAGGGATACACTTCAGAAGGAAAAAGGTGAAACAATATGAACTGCCAAAATGCAGCCCTAGATCCGAAAACCTTTGACTTTTTCAAGAATCAAGCCCAGTGTGCCTAGAAGAAAAAAGAAGAAAATTCTGTTGGATTGATGAATAAATAAACCATGTGAAAACATTAGGCACTGACGGTAAGTTTCTTCACCGTAGGCATTATTAACCCGAAAGGCAAGCAACACATGAACAAAATGTGTTTCTGTTTTTGGACTGCTTTGGCAAAGTCATTCAATGTTTATGTACTTTTGAACAAAAAGTGAATAAGGAATTGTGATATAAAAAAAGACCCCCCCCCGTGTCAATGGAATCTGGTGTTTCTCCCTGTTAGATAACTAATTTCTTCCACCATTACACTACCCTGAAAAGGAAAAAACGAAAGAAATTGTCTTTCCAACTCTTATTTGGTCGAATTCTCTAGAGTCTGAACCCGTAAAACAAAAAACCTATTATCAGAAGGTATCATTCAGTGAAAAGCATATTTCTCTACGAATTGGTGAATTCAGTTTATAAATAGTCACTAAATGTCTAAAAAAAAGCCTAAAATGTTTGAAATATTATTGTTCTGCTTCTAAATATATTAAAAGGTGCAGTAAAAAATCAGATTTGAAACGTGCCTCATCTTTACTAATGTTTCTAAAAAAAAGGAATGGGTTAACTGGCAAACACTTCAGAAACAATGAAGCAATTGAATGCCGTTTTTGAGCACTTTCTTCGTTGCTTCTTTTCTGGAAATCTCCCTCAACACTCCACTTCCGGCCACATGAATCAGCAAAAGCAGTCCCAAGCCCAGCTGGTGTTAATGGGTAATATAATGTAACTTGTTCCTTATCTGCGAGGTCCTCCTGCGATCGATGAGCCACATGGCTTTTTTTTATCTCACCACAAACAATTCTCTACAACATTTCAGTGGCTGCCATACAAATACACAGTTAGTAGAGTACACCGCACGAATCCGGCAGTGACTCATTTCACACGTGATATTGGTCAAAACAGAATAAAGGCAATGGGCTTCATTGAGGTTCACATGCTTGCTTTCTACTCTCGCAAACCCAAGTTTGAAATGCCATAAACAGACAAATAAGATACAGCTTCTGGCATGTTCATATCACACTTCGGTGTGTTCTCCACACAAAGGAAAAGGCACGTAGACCGCTTGGAATGAACACTTGTTTTTAACAAAAGCGAGAGAGCCTGTTTTTTGCCACAACTCTGCAGCAAGATTATGCCAAGGGGGGCTTGGGGGGCAATCGAACGTAGTGAGGTCTACCCCTGGGCAGTTTGGGAGGGGTTTGGGCTGGCCTGATCAGGCATTTTGTGGTTTTGGGCTTCTTGGGGCGTAGCCCAATTATAGCCCAAGTAGTCCAATATTTATATAATCCTATTAGGGGATTTGCCAGCCACCATCTTAGGTTTTGGTGACCTGGTGGTTTTCTTGGCCCTGCTCTCCCATCCCTCTTTTAAGAATTTTAGCTGGGTGGAGTCTTTGGGGTTTGTTCTTTGGTTTAGGCCAGGGTTGTGGAGACAGGTGCAAAGGGGATTTCATGGAGGATGTCGCTTGGAACAGATGCTAGCGGGGCTTTGAAAAGTTGGCCAGGGTTGGCACAGGTTTTTGGTTAAGTATTGGAAGTTTGTGAGCAGGGGCAGGAAAAGGGTAAGCAGGTAGTCTAAGTATCAGGATAGACGTTTGCTAGTTACAATTGCAGGAAGGCAGGCAGGGAACAGGGTGTCATTGGGGGAAATAGATTTAACTGCAATACTGTGTAATGTTGTTGGTATGTTAATGCCAGGGTGGGGGAACTTTTGAGGGGATCGTAGGGGTGGGGGGGGATCAGGTGTCAGCTATTCAATGTATAGCGAGGCTTTAGTTTTGTAAGGCAGTTGCCAGTTGGTTATTTTGTAAAATGCACCTGTTTCAATAAAGCAGCCTTTTTCACACATAAAATGGTTCTCGGGTTGGCTTGCCCCCCTCCTCCCAATGAGTGTGATATAAGGGTTGTCTGACTTCAGTGGCGGCTGCTGCCAATCAGTGTGGGAAAAAAGAATAAAAAAATTCACACTTACCTTTTGCTGCCGGACGCCGCGATCTTCTGCTCCCTCACCCGCCTCACTGCTCCTCTGTTCTGTGTCACTACAATCCCTAGGTGCACAGATTCCCTACACAATCCCAGTGCTTCTCTCATGCAATTTCTCCCAGTATGAGAGAAGTGTTGGGATTGGGTGGAGCAGGCCAGTAGAGACTGGAAGCCTGTGCCCCTGAGCACTTCTGTTATCTGGAGATAACAAAGTGCGCATTTCGGTTTGGCTGTCCTAAGACGGCAGGCCAAACCGGCATGCGCACTTTCAGTGCCTAGAACCCCTCTTCCCTTGCTGCTGACACTGAGGCATGGCCCAGCCACAGACTTGCAGACTGGAAGTGAAAAATAAAAATGACAATAAAATAGTTTAACTGTCATTTTATTTTTCTTCTGTCGACAGCATTTCACCAGTGCGGCGACGCTCCTTCGCCATAGCGGTGGAGCCGCCCCTGTCTGTCTTGTCTTGGGATGCAGCTCCTATGTCTGAATTGCCTTTTGGTACTCCTTCCTACTCTGCCCTTGTTTCCCCGGATCTATGGGGGTAATGAAGACAGCATCAAACAATGAATAAAAGTAAACAGCCCTACCTTTAGGAGCCATGATTATTTACTCTAGGTTTACTCCTAATCCTTCCCCAGCTCCTCAGCACCGAATAGGGGGTCGTTACGGGGCAAAGGGTGTGACAAAGATCAGCTCTGTGATGTCATTGGCAGTCAAAGGGCATGCATTTTTCATTTCTGCTACCATTAGCACTTTGGTGAGTTGACTTTCATAATAATGCATCAAGTGGAGAAGGACGAAAATGACAATAATGAAGTTTCATAAATTGCCTAGATGGTAGAAATAACATCTTGACTTAGAGTCCAATTAGGAGTCTGGCGGTCTACGCACCCCAGACACATGGGGGCACAGCAGTGGTGTTCTCCCGACTGCTCTATTATAAGTCAGGCGGTCTGACTGCCACAGCCCTGCCGCAGCTGCCAGGGAACTGACATTCCTTTGCAGTGTTGCGACGGACAGGAGGCTGCAAAATGCTTGGCAGGACCACATTGGTCCCGCCAAGCACATTACGAGTTTCCTCTCCGCTGGTGGTGTCATGGAGGTACTTACTCCATGAACGCCTTGGCAGAGAGGAACAAAAGGGGGCCCTTCAGAGCCCCCTGTGCCTCCTCCGAATGTGGATGCACACAGGGGGGCACAGCGTGTGCCTCCCTGTGTGCATGCATGCTAGTTTCTGCACGGCATGGACTTTTCAGTCCAGGCCGTGCAGGAACTGTTTTTGTCATTCTCATTGCTATGCCCATTTTCAGGACACCGCCGTGGGAACGTCAAAACAAAAGCCCGTCAGACACGAGTTACACTCGTAATCTGGTGGGCGGTCTGGCCACGGCTTTGGCAGTGTGGCAGCAGGGCGGACCCATCACGCACAGCCAAAGTCGTACTCAGGTCCTAAGTGGCAAGAATATCTCTTGAAGCACTGTCTTTGATAATCCATCCCCTTTTGGAAAAGAAAACAACATTACATGAATTTATTATAATGTATAGCACACTGTACTGTGTATATGCCATATTATGTCTACACAAAGTTTTCAAAGTCTGCATGATGGAGAGGCCAGCAAAGATGAGATGAAATGGCTATTGAAAAAATGCACACAGGCAAAAACTTAAATTCACCAGGCAAAACACTCAGATTCGATTTTGGATCCTCCAGGCAATCACTCTCACATGGTGGAGTTTAGAGAAAGATTTTGGCACAAGCAGAATCAAGATTTCTCGACCCTTGAGTCTACTGCAGTATAAACTCGATAGGGAGCAGCCTTAACCTTTCAGGAGCCAAACCATCAGTTGACAGAGGAGAAGCACTGGAAGGAGATGAAACCAAGGGAAGAACACATTCCCTCACTGCTGACTTTTGGCGTAGGAGAGGAAGCTAACTCATGCGAGCCCAAGAGGGAGTTACCTGAAGCCTGCTCCTAACACACTCTCAACAGAAACCTCTGCATAACAGATGAGGCATACAAAAGACCTTTGGGCCAGGGACAGGTAAGAGCAGTCTACATGTTTAAAAAATGGGAGTGGTACTGTGGGAGCTTGTTATTGTGCCTGGAGGCAAATAAGTCCGGAACATGAGAGTCAAAGCCCGTACATGACCAGGAAAAGATCTGGGGTGATAAAGAATAGCCCAGAGATGAGGGAAAGTGCCAGCTGAGAATTTGCAGTCAACTGCTGTCAAGACCTCTGATGTAACTTCAGAGAGACACATGAAGTGACACTCTGTCTAGTCTCCTGTTCAAGTGAAAAGACAACTGAGACCCAAAGACGGTGCCACAGCTGCTTCCAAGAGATGAGGACAAAAAAACTGTAGCGCCTGGAACATTGCTCCTAGTTCCCTCCAATTTGAGGAATGATGAGCCTCTCGACTGGACCACAGTTCCTGGGTACAAAGTTTCCTGCAGTTGGCTCTCCAAGTCCCGCTGCTGTTATGGTCTGAGGAGGAAGGCAGAGCGGTACAACCTCCACTAGACACATGGGTGGCAGGCACCGATCCAGGTCTTTCTGGGTCATAGGCAGTAATGCCATGCAAGGAGTATTAGACCCTGTGTATGTCATGGACTAGAATTGCCAGATGCAGTTAGACCCACTTGAGCAACAGAAGCCCAACAGATCAGCAGAAAGGTACAGTAGACAATGCCACCACAGAGATGGAACTTCTGAGTGGCCTGTGATTGTCTGGAGAGGAGGTTTGGCTTTTGAGCCTAGCCTGGAGGAAGAAAAAGAATCGACCCATGTCAGTCCTGAAACATGCACCAATGTACTGCAAGTCTTGAATAGGGGAGATATGGGACTACACCCAGTTCAGTAAGAATACGTGTTCTCGGATAAGTCTAGAAACACAGAGAGTCCTGCATGGTTTGTTGCTTTGCCCTCGCTTGTACATGGCAGCCATCTAAAATAAGGGATAACTATCCTGCTCTCTGTGTGTAGAACCACAATCAAAGATGCCAAAATCTTCATAAACAACCTTTGAGATGATTTGAGACCAAAGCGAAGGACCAGAAACTGGTACTGGTATGTCTGAACAGCAAACAGAAGCAATCTTTGACACCTGGGGCATACTGGAAAATGAAGCTTTGAATCCTGATGTTCAAAGGAGGCAATGCAATCCCATGGGGACACTGTTGCAAAGTGTCCATTTTGAAATGACCTGTGAGAATGAAACATTTGAGATCCTGTACATCAATTATGGTATGTAACCTTCTACTGTGTTCCTTCACTTGAAAAACAAATTGTGAACAATGGTGAACGCTCCTTCCTCAAATTTGCCTGTCGGAATAGTAATCAGTACCTTTTTGGACAGCAGATTTTTGCATGGCTACCTGTCGAAGGGAATGGTAATACACACATCTATATGTCTGGAGGTGGTCCTGAGCAACCAGTTCTGACAATATCTCAGTATAGACAATCACTGAATAGAGATAGAGTGAAGCCAAGTCTCTTAGAATTTGGTGATTTCCCCACCCACTGGAAGAGAGGAAGTCTATTGATCTTTGGCATAGTCATGACCTGAGAGCAATGAGAGGAGAGGGGACCAAGAGGTGCTAGGCCGTTTCAAAACTGCTGCACATCCTGGTAAAAACCTTTGTAGGAGGAAAGTGAGTATTTCAAAGCTCATTTGGAAGAGTGAAATAAACAGATTCTCCTCTAGTGTGGCTTGGGCTTCTCAGGAACAGGGAGGTATTTGCTTCTTTAATGGCTTTAGAAACCAAGTACTATAATTGGAGACCAAATATTTACTGTTTGTTTTGAGAAGGGCAATTTCAACAAGGAAGACTTCTGGACTCTTTCTGCCTTCCAACGTCTCATCAAAATGTAGTGACTGCTTAGAATAATTGCTCCTGAAGACACACTTGTAGGTCTTAGGTGATCTAAAGACACATCTGAAAGGAATGCCGCTTCCATCTACAATGCAGCCTAAAATCCAGCAAAATATGCACTATTCTTGATGGTTAAAGACAACTTCTTTAAATGGTTAACAAGTGGTTGTAAAGCATAAGTGAAAAACAGTCTTTACCACGCACTCATTACAATGACTTGCTGTTACAACAATGAGGCTGATTCTGATCGCGGTCGGAAGGGCACCGAATTGGGTTCGGCAGTAGCAGATCCGATTCGGAGGCTGAATTTCCATCCGAGTCGTACACGGACCCGGACGTCAAAAAACGATGCGAACAAGCAAGAAATCTCCGTCTGAATCGTTTCCGGGTCTGAACCACTCCGTACGACTCGGTCACAAGCAAACCGTGGCGCGCAATGGAGACGTTTCACGACCGAGCTAGTACGATGCTCGGTTCAGACAGCCGGATTGAGTCTGAGTGTCCGGCTCGCAATAGCTCCAGGAGTTGGACTTTGGGGGTCCGCGTCGGACCCCCTGTTACCTGCAGCCTTACGACTCAGACACAGGGGCAGACTCATGTGTCTCACCAACACAGGCATGTACGGTGCAGACGGCACCGACGCGTACCCACTATTGGTGGCGCCTTTGTGCGAGACGTACCCATTGTCAATGGGAGCCCATGTACACGTCGTACGACCGGCTCCCATTGACTTCAATGGGAGTCCGACCGAACCGAGTCCAACAGCATACGGCTGCATCGTACTCTCTCAGTCGGACTGCAGGAGTCCGGATCGGTCGGAAAACACCCCGGATACAGCTCGGTCGGAGTGCTTTACGACCCAGACCGGAATCGGCCCCAAAGTCTTTACCATGTATATACCTTTAATACAGATGCCTTTGCCATGCATAATGGTAATAATAGGTAAGTATAGGTAAGTTTAAGTATAGGTGTAAGTAGTATTATTGAAATATACTTTATAGTTGTATATTAATGTTAAAAATAATGTAGGAATTTAAATTATAATGAATCTATTTCTTTATTGTATTGAGGTGTGGGATGTTATATATACTATATTCTTACAAGAAGACTGACAGTGTTGGTGTACATTGTGCGCCACTCCGGGCGAACTGGAGTTCCGGTTTACCCCTGCTACATGGACTGTGAGGACTGTGCGGTTGGTGCAGTTTGGGGAGCAGAGGAGGTCTCCCCCACGCCGAATCCAGATGTTGGTGGCCCGCTTACTTCAATCACCCCCGTTGCTGTGTCAGACCAGCGCACAGCATTGTGGTACCTGTAGTATTGATGCACTGGGCCTCCTACAGGGTACCAAAGGCAGCGAATCCCATTCCGCCCTGTCTTTTCGGGGGCGGAGCCGGCTTTCACCTGACAGGAGGGGAGGAGGTACTTAAACCAGCCAGATTACCCGCCTCCTGCAACCACCATTTGGCGCTGAGGAAGGCAGATAACGCCGAAATGCATCCGCCCTGAACTTTGGTGTTTGTGGCAATAAAAGACCCCTCGACAGAATCCTCTGTGTGGCCTCTTCTTCTTGCTGTTGTTGGAGAGGATACTTCGTTCATATTTCAGCGCGACTGCCAGTAACGCGCTTCAGAGGTCCCTGCACCATTAAGCGGCCCCGGTCAAGCTGGCTTCTGCAAATGCAGATCTGACTGTTCCCAGGTTACTGGGTAGACTGGGATCCCACCCACGAACCTTACAAGAAGACAAGCAGTGTTGGTGTACATTGTGCGCCACTCCGGGCGAACTGGAGTTCCGGTTTACCCCTGCTACATGGACTGTGAGGACTGTGCGGTTGGTGCAGTTTGGGGAGCAGAGGAGGTCTCCGCCACACAAAATCCAGGTGTTGGTGGCCCGCTTACTTCAATCACCCCTGTTGCTGTGTCAGACCAGCGCACAGCATTGTGGTACCTGTAGTATTGATGCACTGGGCGTCCTACAGGTACCTAAGGCAGCGAATCCCATTCCGCGCTGTCTTTTCGGGGGCGTTTCAAGGAAAGGTCCCTGGGGGCCAAATAGCCCACCAGGAACCTCCAGTATGCGCTCAGGAAGGTACAGAGTACAGTACAGAGTACAGTACAGAGTACGGTACTTCGCACCCCGTGATTTAAAAAAAAGAATTTGGGGGGCCTTGGGGGTCCTTGTGGGACCCCCTGAGCAGGACTAGGGGGTCAAGGTGTTTCTACCCTGCCCCCTTTGCGTGTTTTGCACGTTTGTTTCACTGCTTTCTTGTGCCTCGGTTCTACTGAGGCACAAGATGGCTGCCAACACTTCCTGGTTTGGAGTGTTGACAGACAGTTGACAGCCAATGACCATGCAGCTCATGCTTGGAAGGTACAGAGTACAGTACAGAGTACAGTACTTCGTACCCCGCGATTTAAAAAAAACAAAAAACATTTTGGGCCTTGGGGGTCCTTGTGGGACCCCCTGAGCAGGCCTAGGGGGTCAAGGTGTTTCTACCCTGCCCCTTTTGCGTGTTTTGTACCTCTGTTTCACTGCTCTCTTGTGTCTCGGTTCTACCGAGGCACAAAATGGCTGCCAACACTTCCTGGTTTGGAGTGTTGACAGACAATTGACAGCCAATGAGCATGCAGCTCGTTCTCGGGAAGGTACAGAGTACAGTACAGAGTGTAGTACAGAGTACGGTACTTCGTCTCTAGATATCACTATGATTTTACTTTTGATTTTCTCAGGAACTACTGAACGGATTTACACCATTTAACAAAAAGCACAATCTGCGAACCTAACTCTACCTTTTTGCTAAATTTGGTGTCATTCCATTCAGCAGTTCGGGCTGTAGCCCTGGCTAAAGGTCCTATGGAAAATTGCATGGGGAAAACATGTTTTGGGACCCCCCTTTTTTCTCGGCCCCCACTTGACGAATCACCCCCAAACTTTCAGGGAAGGAGCGGAGTGGAGCAGGCCATTTCCTTTGTGAATTTCGCAAAGATTCACCCACCAGCGCCAAAGTTATTCCAAATAGAATGTTGTGGATTTCCTATGGAAACTAGGCCCTAACTATAACTACCTACTGGCGACCGCCAGTAGGTAATATATACACCTCAAAAACTCTTGCGGTGGGATATATATAATTAATTATTACAATTTTTACACTAAAGATTTTCAAAATATGTAAAATAATGCATTAAATTCTTTTTAAACCTTTATTGTGCAAGTAAAAGCATACAAATACGGGCCTACAACCAATCAGGCCGGCCACAACACAATATAAGCGCACGAAATCAGAATCAAAATTCTCCAGCAGTATACGAACAATCATTCCACAGTAAGGGACCCGATACAACCGCTAGGAGCAGGATAAGAGAAGGTTAATTTTATGATATAATAGGAAGTACAGCAGGATCAATTGCAAATGTCGACATCTGAGTTACTATGGCGGGCAGTTGGTAAAGCGGCAGCACAAAGGAGCAGTGGAAATCGGAAGTAATGGCAACAATTGGCAAAGGCAACGCATAGTTTCCCCATTTCAAATCAGTACCCACCGCTGCCCACCGTCCACCCGTCACCACTTGAATATGTGCTGGTACAAATCAAAGAAGTCAGAGCAGCAATACAAAGATAGCCATCCACTATACTAACCCAAAGAAAGGGGAAAAAAGAAAAGAAGGATAGACGAAGGGATGGGAAAAACAACAAAGAAAGAGCGCAGCGCCACAGTGCGCGCCCCACGGTAAGTAGAGCACACAATACTAGAGACCCACAGTCAGGGACGAGGCACGCAAGACGTGTAAGAGTGCTATCATTAACATTGAACGCGAAGAAGTCATGTCCTACACTGCCAGCCAACACCCCATGGGGTACGCGCGTGGATACAGGCAGCGCCTCGATAAAGTGATACAAAAGAGCCATAGAACTAAGAAAAAACTAACAACATAGAGACCCCACCCCACCCACACCACCCTGCACCCCTGCAGAAGGCTACGGCCTACCCCCCCGGCAGCGTGCCTGTCGCCCTAAGTAGAACCCGAAATACAGAAGAATCAGAAAGTAAGAAAAGAACACTACAGACAAAAAGAGGAAACGAAGGGGGAAGAAAAAACCAGTGGGAGAGGAGATATGCAGTCGAACATTCAGCTCCCACCCCCCACCTTAGCACAATTCGAAATCCCATCGAAACAAAATCGACACAGACTCAAACATCAGGAACATGCAAAGGAATTGGTCATACTGTTTCAGCTGCGAGCAGTCCTCATCTCCGTACATTAATTAGCAGTCAGCCGAGTCAAGCCTATCTCACCCCTGTCCTCTCCTGATCACCACTTTAGTACAGAATAAAGGAGAATACAGCAAGCAGTTCGACATGGACTGTACAGAGGATCGAAACAAGGCAGGCCAAGGATGCAAATCAGGGGATCCCAGTCTCGAGCAGTAATGCAAACTATGGCGGCAGCAGCCCAAACTGACGAGGAGCCATGTCAGGAGAAGCAAACAGCACAGGTGATGCCCCACCGACCAAAGTGGGGAAGTGTCCCCCACGGAACAACCGTGGGACCCCTCCAAAGCAGTTCGAGTCAGACAGCCGCTAAGTACTCCGGCCAGACTGCCCTGGACGGACCCCGGCGTGGGGTCCTCACCCACGTCCGCCACAATCAAAACCTCCTGGGGACTCCAGGCAACAGACGTATGAACTCTCAGATGAACGGCGGCCGCATTCCCTTCAACAGCCGTGAGAGACAAGTCAGAAAAGGGGGTGGTGATGAACAGAGTGTCTGAATTAAGCAGACCACTCTTACCCAGTCGAAAGATCAGGGCTTGATCCATCACCGTTTTTTAGCTCACTGCACCATCCCAGCTCAGAACTTGGCTATATGCAAATTAGTCTGACCCTGGCCCAGTGCATCATGGGAAGAGGGCAGACCAAACTACCAAGCCAATTCTTATACTGGGAAGGAAACAAGCTACCGGGGACCGGTTTCTGGCATTTCAGCCGTCTTCGGCCCGGCTTGCTTGAATCCTGATGGTGCAATGAGCTAGGGACTCACATCTGAGTATACCCTTCCGCACAGCTGCGTCAAAGGCCATGGTCGCGCGCCAGGAACACAGGGCTGCGAAGACATCGCCAATCGTGGGTTCACTCCCACAATCTTCAGCCACCGTGCTGGTCGACAGACCAGATTCGCCGCCTCCAACCAGCCCGAGACCCAGGGCACCGGCCGACATTTTGTCGATGCAACAAGGACGCTCCGTCCCTCAACCCCGGACCTGGCCGTCAAACAAGGCCCAGCGGAGTCTCGCCTGGTCCCGCTAATGGCAATCTTGGTGCAGAAAGATGGGCCACCAAGACACTAGGGGTAGCCGGCGCCACCGTCTCATGGACGCCGCCCGCCGAATCCGGGCGAGGGGCTTCAAGATGGCCGGACAGGACAACAAAGAGGGGGACAAGCCTCCTGTACGGTCAACCCCCGTCCGAGGCAGGCCGCGCCCCGCAGCTGAGCCCCCGGGTCACCAGACCGGGCCCGGTAGGCCGTCACCGGTTCAACCGCACAATGGCCTCTTCAGCCGACTCCTCTCCTCCACCGGGGGTCGGCGTTGATACCCCGCTCCAGCCGACCGTCGCGGGCGAGTCCCCGGCCTGCATGCCACGGAGGCTCCAGAGTAAACAAGGGCACAGCTCGAGGTCCGCGGCACCCAGGAGCTCCCGGGACAAACGGTGAGTGCAAGCAGCCTTTCACCTTTCCATATTTCGTCGAGTGCGTCTCCTCGGGGCAGGATGAAGTACAGGATTTACGATTCAGGCAGGAAGGTTGACGGAGCCGAGCTACATTGCGGCCATCACGGTCGCGAGCTTGGCTCCTCCCCCCTAAATTCTTGAATATTAAAATCTGTAAATAAACAATTAACATTAAAAACAAGAATCTAAACAAGGACAAATAATACAATTAATTTTAAAAATTGCTAGTATATTAAATATAAATATACAAAATAAATTTTATATCTATGCAATAATTATAAAATAATGTTTATAAGTTAACAATTAACCACAACCCAATTTAAAATAAAAAATATTAATTAATCAAAAAACAAGTATTTAAAAATCCAAACAAAATTGGAGTTATTTAAAATAAATCTTTTAATCTTTCTTTTTTTCAAAATGTAATGTCATTTTTAAAAGTACAGAATAATATTATGAAAACATTTTAAATATTAGTTTCCACTGTTTCATGTTCACTTCTATGAGAGACATTTTTTTAATTTTTTTTATTTTTCAGCTTGACGTACATGGATGTGTGTCTGTTTCTATAGTTGGAGGAACGTCGCAGTCAAGATCGTAATCAAGGAGGGTCTGCAGTCAGATAAGAACAATCTAATTTACTTAGAAACACATATAGATTGGGAAATGTATTGTAAGAAGATAGTTAAGAATGTGCAGTAAAGTTAACTAAAAATGTTTGGGATGTATTATATGTTCTACTCAGATTTTTAAATTGCCAAACAAGTTATTTTTGGATTCGCACATTGGGCCAGTTTTCTTTTTTACATTTTTTTTAGCAAGAGTTTCAAATTGCTTTTTTACTTTAAAGTGTTTTAAGAAAACTAAATGATGACCTTATTTTTTCAATGGGTTTTTTAATCGGTTTCAAACAGGAGAGGAAAAAATATGTTTTAAAGAAGAGGCTTGGGGTGTTTTTTTTCAATTGCTTTTTTGAAGGAAAGCAGCTTTCTATTTTTAAACACAAACTTACAGGAAACTACAGCATTGGAACAGAATTGAAGAAAGAAGAATAAAAGTAGGGTCCTTTTCTGCATTTTGTGAAGTACCCATGTTGTGTTTTGGGCCATTTCCTGTTGCGAGCACTACGCCTACCAATAAAAGTGAGGTACCATTTTTATCAGAAGACTTAGGGGAATGCTGGTGGGAAGGAAGTATGTGGCTCCCTGCACATTCCAGAACTTTCTATCACAGAAATATTAGGAACATTTGTTTTTGAGTCAAATTTGGGGTATACCAGCCTGGTGAGAGCCACATAAGTCACTCCATACTGAATTCCTCTAGGTATCTAGTTTTCAAAAATGTTCAGGTTTGTTATGTTTCCCTAGGTGCCAGTTGAGCTAAGGCCCAAAATGCACAGCTACCCACCTTGCAAAAAATGGGTCAATTTTGAGTGGAAAAAAGTGATGTATGAATGTTGCGTTTTGGGCTGTTTCCTGTCATGAGCACTAGATCTATCCTCACAAGTGATGGTACAATTTTTCTCACAACACTTAGGGGAATGCTGGGTGGTATGAAGTTTGTGCCTCCCTGCAGATTCCAGAACTTTCCATCACAGAAATGTGAGGAAAATATGTTTTTTAGTCAAAGTGTGAGGTTTGGAAGGGATTCTGGGAATAACAACCTGGTGAGAGCCATGTAAGTCACCTCGTCCTGGATTCCCCTAGGTATCTAGTTTTTAAAAATATACAGGTTTACCAGGTTTCCCTAGATGGTAGTTGAGCTAGGGCCCAAAATCCACAGCTATCCACTTTGCAAAAAATGGGTCAGTTTTGATTGGAAAAATGCGATGTGTCCATAATGCTTTTTTTGGCCATTTCATTTCATGTCATGAGCACTAGTCCTAGCCACACAAGTGAGGTGCCATTTTTATCAGAAGACATGTGGGAGCATAGAATTTCAGGACACTTGTTATTACCAATAGGATTTGACTGCATTTGTGCCTTCCAAAGGTAAGCCAATAAGTAAGAAAGAAGACATTGTGAAAAATACTTTCTAAAGCATATGCCAAAGTGAGTTCAAATTCAGAGATGTACAAATAACCTTTGTCCCTAAACTCCATATCTTGTGCCCATTTGAGAAATACATGGGTTTCCTTGATACCCATTTGCACACTACATATTTCACCTATGAATTGGTCCATAGTCTGTACACAATAGAAAACCCTTGTACGGTGCATTTTAGTTGTTGGATCTCGGTTTCTTGTGCTCTTGGAAAACTTACAAACCTTATATATCACCACAACCAGAAGGCCCTAGCGGACATAATGATATATTGCTTTTGTAAATAGTCCATTGGCACAAAATGTTACAGATTAACACATTGTCACAAATGGCCGTTTTTTTCTACTCATTTTCAGTATGCCTTTATTTCAACAGTTAGTTTTTTTTTTTAAACCTTGTGGGAGGGGGCGTGGCCAAGATGGCGGCCGTGTTTCACATGGCTCCCCGGCCCTGAACCCCATATCACCCCTTAATCTGCTGATAATACCCCTGATACTGCTGATATCCTGCACCTTTGGGTTGCGCTCCACAGCGGCACACTCCTGGCCGCGTTACGACTACGGAGGCGGTTACTGGCGCCCGCGCTCCGCCGCGACCCTAACCTGCAGGAATGGCGCAATGGCGGCGACGAGCTGAAATCGCCCGACGGAGCCCGCAGAAGGAAGGCGCATCGCTGACTGGGGACTCTGGCCTGCTAGAGATAGCGAGAAGCGGCCGGGCTTCCGACATGGCTGTGAGGTCCCGAATGAGTGAACTGTGACCCTCGGGACTGCACACGGCTCCGGTGAGTCTCCGCGACCTGAGGCCTCGGCTTCGGGCCTGGAGTGGGCGCAAACGGGATCCCGCCCCGTGGCTGTGCAGCCGGGCAGAGGCTCCCACACCACGTCTCCTGAATGCCCACAGCCTACAGTCTGCCCCGGATCTTGAGCCCGTGTCCACGCGCCGGGGCTACCGCCGGCGCAGGGGCCTGGTTCTGAGCCCGGCGAGAACCCGCCCGCTGCCAGCTCTTCCGGTGAGTCTGCGCCATACCTGAGGCCCCGGCTCTGGGCCTAGCTCTGCGGACGGAAGTGGGCCGCCTGCAACTGGAGGGCTCCCGGCGAATTCTGGGCGCACTCGCGGGCCTGCCCGCGCAGCACCTGAACCCTGGATCCAGCGCTTCCGAGACCTGGACACAGAAAAGACCAGGTGCTCCCTCACGGGCCCCGCGTTACATCCCTAACTGCCTCTCGTTGATATGGCCTTGTCCTACCCTGCTCCTGCATCTGATACCACTCCTGCCAGCAAGAAGACGCCCATGTGCGCCCCGACACCACGCCTGGCCCTCGATTTCGGAGGCGCTATAGCTCGCACCCTGCCCGGCAGCAACACACGGTGTGAAAATACCTGCGCCCCGGAGGCTTTGGAGGGCCTGACCACGAGATTCCCGCTGAACTGACATCCCCCCCTTAAGGAACCCCAAGAACAGAGGTACAGACAGAACGCACCTGCCCTTTCACCAGATCTGGCTACCGCCGGGGACTACCACTAACCTACATCCCCTTCTCATATTTGACCCCACTGACATTTGAATGCGACAGGGCAGCTACAGCATTGCCAACTATGGGCGCAGAAACAATCGCAACATCGTCGACATGCTCCACAAAAGTGCCCCAAAGGGAGAGAAAACTCAGGCGCCATCCTCACCCGCACCGCCTGCCAATACCCCGCGCCAGGAGGATGAAGGGGCCCCAATCATGAAGGCCTTCCTCGAATCGCTTTTTAACACCCTGAGAGATGACTTTCAGGCCCTGAAACAGGACTTGGCGGGGGAACAGCATGAACTTTGCCGAGATGTTGATGGCCTGGGGGAACGCGTAGCTACGATGGAAGAAGCGGACCATGCGCGCAGCATGGAAGTAGAACAACTGCAACAAGAAATCCTCCGCCTCTGGGAGCAACAAGTGGACCTCCAGGCCCACTCAGAAGACCTCGAAAACCGCTCTCGGCGGAACAACATAGGGGTACGGGGAGTACCATTGAAGGCAGAAGGGAACAATATCACCGACTACCTACAGGAGCTGTTTCGGGAGATCCTTGGTGAGTCCTGTGAATTTGACATCCGAATTGACTGTGCGCACAGGGTCGGCCTGGCGCGGCGCGCACCGGCTCCCCCTCTGGACGTACTCGCTTTCCCCCCTGATTTTCCCCTGAAGGAACGAATTTTGAAAGAATCTCGGCAGAAACAACCTATCTGCTTTCGGGGAGATCCCATGGCCCTCTTTCAGGATCTCTCTGCCATTACATTGCAGAACAGGAAAGCCTTCAAAGTAGTCACAACTTTCCTAAAGGACAATGGGGTGCCCTACTCCTGGGGGCATCCATTTCGCTTAATTTTCAAATGGAAAGGGGCACTACACCAACTCAGATCACTCCAGGATACATGCGCCTTGCTGAGCATTGAAACACCAGGGGACGGAGGATCCAGAGATACCTCCCCGTGATGGTCGCTGGATGAGACTCCACTGAGATCACACGGCTACTGGCAACAAGTCCGATGCCGACGGTCCCCTGAAGTCAGCCGCAAGCCGGACCCTGCAACGGTAGAACAAGAACAGGCGGCGGCTGTCCAAGAGGTGGTCAAAGACACGACAGCCTCATCTTAAGAAGCTATAATCAAGGGGTATGTCTGCACACTACTGCTTTGCTTGGGAGGAAGGGCGGGGGAGCCATCGGGATTGCCGCTGCCACGTTCTCCTCCATATTGACACTCTACAGACCTGAACTTTGTTCCAGTAGGTCCGAGACTATGGTTTGTGTTCTAGGGGTTCTTTGGGTGGAATCCGGGAGTGGGGAGGAGGGTTGGAGTGGGATTGGTTAGAGTTGGGGCGATGGGATGGGGGGACAACGGGGGGGTCGGGGAGGGGAGCGGGTGGGGGAGTAGGGGGGTTCAGGGAGGGGGGGTTAGGAGGGGGTGGGTCGTCCACTGCTCCATGTTGGTCCTTTCAATCTAGGTTACAACTCAGCATCTCATGTCCCGGGCTCGCAGACTAGCGTATCCGAATCCCATGTAACACATGCCACATACAACCTTTAAGATCCTGACCCTTAATGTAAGGGGCTTAAACAGTCCAGTTAAAAGGCGTGCGATTTTGTCCCACTTAGAAAACACCCAGGCGGACATTTGCTTACTACAAGAGACTCACTTGCTGGCCAGCGACAGCCACAGGCTCAGCTCACGCAAATTCCCAACTCAGTTCTTCTCTTCCGGCCCCAACAAGACCGCAGGGGTGGCGATCCTGCTGGCACGCCATTTCAAAGGGGTGGTTCTACACAAGTGCGCAGAACAGAAAGGGAGATTACTAGCGTACCACTTCGCAGTAGGGGGCCTCACGTTTACGGTAGGGTCCCTATATAGCCCTAACGAGAGTCAGGAACACTTTTTACACTCGGCCCTGACGGACATCACAGTCACACCTGATAGGCATACCATACCAGGGGGGGACTTCAACATGGTTTTTGATACGGTCCTGGATAGGGCCGCCTAACGCACTCACCAAACTGGAGTGTTCTCCTCCAGCTGCACGGACCGGATGGCAGAACTGGATCTTCATGATCTCTGGCGCCGCACGCACCCACATGATAGGGAATACTCTTATTATTCCAACGCACGTAAAACTTACGCCAGGCTGGACCATCTCCTAGTCACTAGCCCTGTCTGCGTCGTCCACCTCGACGGAGATAGGGGTCATCACCCTCTCCGACCATGCACCAGTCACTACCGCACTCCAGTTGCCACCGGTGTCTTACCCCCCTAGGGTCTGGCGTCTTCGAGACACATTACTGCATAAGAAAGTAGTAGTGAAGCACATCCAGGACACTATACAGGACTACTTGTCCCACAACGCTAACCCTGACATGACTTTGGCAACACAATGGGCAGCTATGAAGGCTGTCATCCTGGGGGAATTTATGTCTCTCTCCTCTGCGGAGAATAGGGACCGGCAGCACAAACGGGACGAACTTACCCAAGGTGTGCACGAACTTGAGCAGATGCACCAACGAACCGGGGCACCCAGAATATGGAAGCAACTTAAAGTAGCTCGGCAACTGCTGGCAGCCCTGGACATGGACCGGGCGGAGTTCGCAGCCCTGCGGCTGCGGCATGCCTATTATACTGGAGGAGACAGGTGCGGCCGCCTTCTGGCGAATAGGCTGCGAGTTGCACGCCAACAACAGATAGTGAAAGAGCTTTCCCGTCCTGACGGGTCCATAGTCACAGAGGACGCCCAGATCGCGGAAACTTTCCGCAGCTTCTATGCGACTCTTTATACGGGCAGTCCTCTAGACCAGTGTTTCCCAAACTGTGGTCCGCGGACCCCCAGGGGTCCGTGACACATTCCCAGGGGGTCCATAGGCAACAGTTTTAAAAACACAGAAACTTTCTTGTATAATTAGCAGCTTTCCAGCAACAATAAAAGTGTCAAGAGAATGCCAGTGATTAATGTACCTGCTGGAGAGTGAGGAGAGTTTTGTTCAGTGGCAGCTTTGATTTAACCTACGTAGCACAGAGGGTTAATGTGCCTACTGCAAAGAACGTGTAAAATGCATCTTAAAAAGCAGTATTTCATGTGCCTAGGTTTGTGGTTACCGCTTTTGTCACAGACATTCTTTTGTTACTGTGAACTTCATAAGTGACAATCGTAATCTAGCAAAGGGACCTATAAACTGTCATCAAAGAGCTGTTGCAAACTGCATGGTACCAGTGAGTAACATATATTTTGTCCCAGTTATTAATTATCCTGATGCTGCTAAAAAGATATATTTGAGTGGAAATACATTTTTAATGTTAAAGTCAATGCTAGCCACTGTGTTATGTTCTGAATCCTGACTTTGTGTTTTTCCAGAACAACCACTTTTTAAACATTTTATATACACACTGATTTACATGTATGATTCAATGTCTCTATATGTGTGTGATGTAAAGTGCACTGACATCCTACAATGTTATGAGAGATGCTATAAAACAAATGAAATACATGTGACAGAGGGCCTATTACTTCAATATAAAACACTAAGGGCCAGATGTAATATCTCGTTTTATATGCACGAACGGGTTCGCGAACCAGTTTGTACATGCAAAAACCTATTGGGCCATGTACATAGCCTATTTCGCCAGTCGCAATTTGTTTGCGACTCTCTAAATAGGTTTTACAACTTGCTATTTGGAAGGGGCATTCCCTTCCAAATAGCGAGTCTCAAAACCATGTACAAATGTTTACGGTCGAAAAACAGTCACAATTACCACCTACTTCAAGTAGATGGTAATGCATTCGCAAATGGGAAGGGGTCCCCATGGGACCCCTTCCCCTTTGCAAATGCATGCAAAATTATTTTTTAAGGGCAGGCAGTGTTCCCAGGGACCTCTGCCTGCCCTTAGATAAGGAAAAGAAAACGTTTCATTTTCTTTTTTTTTAACTACATGGTAAACAGGCTGCATTTTTTTTAAACTGCTTTATTTAAAAGCAGTCCGAGACATGGTGGCTTGCAGAGCCCAGCAGGCCACCATCGCTGGGAGGGCTGGCATTCCCAATGGGCTTGCAAATTGTGAGAGGCTCAATAATATTAATGAACCTCGCAATTTGCGACCCCATTGGGAATCCCAAACAGTGTTAAATACACTGTTGTACATTTCATTTAGCGACTTGCAATTTCCACTCGCAATGTGTCGCCAATTGCGAGGCGCTAATGAAATGGTCGTACATCTGGCCCCAAAATCCTTAGTACTTTGAGTATTTGTTTTGTGTGCACACGTGTGTATTTTTTTCGAATTATTGTTTTAATGTTTGAAATTTAACTCATACAAATTGCTTGGGGGTCCCCGGCTTCCAGTGGTAACTCAATGGGGGACTTCAGGAGTCAAAAGTTTGGGAACTACTGCTCTAGACGATTCAGCAGCAGCTGCATACCTTGACTCAGTTACCCTCCCCTCTCTGGCACCTTCGCAATCGGAATACCTTGAACGGGAGATCCGTATTGAAGAAGTGATCTCCGCCATTGCCAAACTTAAGCACTGGAAGGCCCCGGGCCAGATGGTTACACAGCCCTTTTTTACAAAACATTTTGTACTACCTTAGCGCCGATTCTCACCCGCCTTTTTAACTCGTTTTCTGAACCCGGTGCCATACCACCGGACCTCCTGCGGCATCCCTTACGGTCATCCCCAAACCAGGGAAAGATAGGGCTAAGTGCGGCTCTTACAGGCTGATATCGCTACTAAATGTGGACCTTAAGTTATACACGGGAATCCTAGCGGCTCGGTTGGCCCCCCACTTGCTGGGCCTCATAGACCCGGACCAGGCGGGTTTCATTCCCGGATGGCAGACCGTAGATAACACCAAAAGGGTCGTCCACCTCATAGAAAAGGTCTCCCGAATCCCCTGAGAAAGAATGATGCTGGCCGTGGACGCTGAAAAGGCGTTTGACCGAGTTCACTGGCCGTACCTAGAACACCCCATCCGGTTCCAGCGGCAAAGGGTAGGTGCATACAGCGAAGCTCAGGAATTACCAACCTTGCGGTGGAAGATCTACCTGAAGCTTTACCCGCTGGACACTGTCGTTGTTTGACTGTTTTTAACTTTAGGTATTGACAGTTACAACTAGAAGAAGGGTAATATAGTATTGTTCCTCCCTTCACCCACTAGTGTGGTAGCCACATGAGCAGACATACACCACACTCTAGGGTATTAGCGTAGACAGTTTGTTGCACCATTAGATACTTGCTAATTAGTCTCCTGGGTCCTGAAGAATCGCTAGTCAACCTTACAGTAGCGAGAAACATGTTGACCGGACTACAATAAATTCTAGATGATAGCTGGAAACATTATTTTCCACTACTCTCCTCTAGAAAATCGTTTTTAACTAAAGCAGTGGCCCTCCTGAGTAAAGTATTCCCGGTACCACTAGCTTTATTTTAACTCACTACCCCACGTCTACCCTTTAGTTCTGGCCCCATACCCGCACTTCATCCATACGGCTGTTGGAAAAAGATCTCCGCCAAAGAGCCCCTCTATGAGGTGTTGCCCGTTGGGTGGCCAGGTTGGTATTTGAATATTATACTCGCCCTTTTAGGGATTCTACGGGCCTCGCACATACTCCATGCCAATGTCTGGGCCGCACATTATATGCAATGTCTATTTTGTTTTCTCTGTGCTGCTTCAATAAAAGATTTAAACCTAAAACCTTGTGGGATCTACATATATGACCCCTGTCTGAATTTGGAAGTTTGGCTATTGTTCATAAATCTAAAGCTGTGCCGGATCACGCATGGGTTTTACATTGATTTTCACCACTAACTGGAAGCAGGTTGAGAGCACAAAAAAAGGAAAAATGGGCTAGCTCTTTGAAAAATGCCAAAAACGTGGTAAAAAATGTTTTTTTGTATTCAGCTCTGCATATCCTGAAAGCTGGGAAGATGGTGACTTTAGCACAGCAAACAGTTTGTTGATGCTGTTTTTCTGAAGAAAAAAAAGCACACTTTTATCCAGACCGCTGGTTTCCTATTTTTCACCAAAAACTCAAAAGTTAGCTATATTTTGGCTATTTTGTCGGTCCCCTCAAACGGAATCCACAAATCCTGGAAGTCTTTAGAAACCCCAGGATGTTGGAAAAGAGGGCCGCAAATTTTGTGCGAATAACTTATGAGGAAAAAAGGTTATGGAAGCCTAATTGCAAACTACCCCAAATAGCCAAAAAAAATTAGCACTGGTGGGGGAATGGACAAGCAGCAAAAGGGTTAATATAGGTTTCTGAAGTTGTTTGTTGTAAATAAAAAACAGGAAAGGTTCATGATTAAAAGGTTCAGTTAATTCAGGGGAGATGTTAATGTCAGAAAAGTGTTAGGAGTTTGAAGATGGGAATCACTCGTCTGTTTCTGCCTTTGTACCATTCTCTATAAATTATGATTGTAGGCATACTACTAGCTGCACTGTGGAGATGTTCTGAGTTCTTTATTATTATACAGTTAACTAAACCAGTAACATACAAAATCTCATCAATAAAAAGTTTTAAAAACACATTGTAAAAGCAAGCAGTCAAGATTAATGACAATTCCCAAGCAGCATTTCTGGTTAATGGCAAGAATGTTAAATGTAACCATTTAGAGCCAGAAGAAAAGTGTGAAGTGTAAAAGGCAATATCAGAATGTTCCAGAGTTTGTTACAACTGCCAGTGACTAGCTTTCAGCAAAGTCCTTTTGTACAGTGGCAATATAGAAAGGGACTTGAGAATGTTTCAACAGCTCTTAGTGAGCCGTCTCTGTAAATGTGTTGTTGGGCCCTGCGAGGTGATCCGATTTGACCCCATGTACGTCGGCTCATGTTCTTTAGCTGATGTTATAAGTTACTTCCCTGAAATCTGAGCCACTGGGTTCATTGGAGGTGGTCAAAAGTGTTTTGATTTGTTGTACATGTAAAGGCACAGTGGTTATGCTCAGTTGCCATCTCATTTATATCACCAAGGCTAAACACTCTGGCTTTTCAACGGTTGAGAAATAATCAATACATCTCCAATGACTCCTGGGCTCAGTTAATCTTTCCTTACAATAAATGTACCCACCATATTTCAAAAGAAGGTTTCCTCTTTTCAACCTAATATATTGGGTTTGATGTGGGATTTCCATAATTTCAAGTTCTGCAAAAAAAGGAAGAGAAAACAAATAATAATTACATTTCACAAAACATTTTTTATTCTCTTCTGGTTGTACCTGGAGATAGAAAGAAAATGTTGTTACTTTTTTAAACCTGCTGTTAAAAAAAGTAAATGTGTTATAGCTGTGGTAAAAAAAAGAAAGTTCTGGAGGTTAATTTCCTGTTTGGAAAAGAAACTTTGACTATTGATTTAACACATATAAAGTGACAAAACAGTTACGCTGTGATTGTTGCTTTGACTTTTTTTTAGAGATTTCTTCTTTTTTTGAGTTGTTGCTAATTGTTGAAAATGTTGTTTGAAAATGTTTTTTTACTTTCTGTGTGATCCTGGTGAGAGAAAAGTAATGTTGAATTATTATTAAACAGTGTTTAAGTAAAAAACATCAGTTGATGGGTTGATATTTGTTTGCAGAAACATAGCAGCAGAGGATACATTTTTGGTAGAAAGTAATGCTTTGGTTATTAATTTATTGACTTGGAAATGTAAACTGTGTTACCTTTTGTATGTCACTTTGGATATTTGAAGAGATTCATGCCCTACTTAGGAGGTTTGACTTTTCTTGGTTGTAGTTCTGTTATTCACGTCTTAAAAAAATATTAAACATTGGCTAGATTTCCCTGTCTTTACTAGTCTATGTATTTTGCTGTATATTTACCTTTTTAAAAACATATTTGAGTTTGCTTCTCTAATATAGGTTCTGTAACAATTTTCTATCAGATTGCACCTGTATGGAAGGTGCAAACGTAGAATAAATATTTTATTTTATTTTTGTTTCTGCCCCTTAGGTGTCCAGCTCTTTCCACAAGTTGGCCCTCACGAGAGTTAGAATACTAAGGGGGTCATTAGGATGACAGGCGGACTTAGTCCACCCGCCATCCTATTGGATAATGGACCGCCCGCCATAAGGGCGGGGGTCCCATGGGGGGTATTAGGATGCGCCTGTCACAGTGGCGGGCGCATCCTGCATTTTTCTAAGCACCGCCCACCACAATGCTAAAAATGCATGTATGCATTTGCATACACAAAGCGGCAGGCACAGCACGGTGCCTGCCGCATTGCGTATGCAAATGCAGGGGGGTACCACAGGTACCCCCCATGTGCACCCCCACCTCGCCTTCACCATGGGGGCCCACAGGGGGCCCCCGAAGTGAAGACCACCTGCCTTTCCGTGGCAGCATTGCCACCTTGGAAAGGCATCTGTTTTAGCCCATACAAATATGGCTGGCGGTGTCTGATAGACACCGCCACCATATTAAACCTTTTCCGGAAAAGTGGCGGACGGTCTTTTGTCCGCCGTGTTCCCCCCGCCATAGTAATATGGGGGGGGGGGGGGAATGGGTGGTGGGCGGGCAAGGATGTCGGGCGGATCGCCACCACCCGCATGGCGATCCGCCCGACATCCTAATGGGCCCCTAAATCTGCCCATTTTAGTGTCCAGCATGTTCCCGAGTTGGCCCTCACTGAAGTTCAAATAGTAAATCGGCCCCCTTCAATGTCCTTCGCCTTCTCTGAGTTAGCCCTCACTGGAATTACAATAGCACATCTGCTCCTTCCTTGTCCAGCATCATCACACAGAAGACATTAAACAAGTAATAATGTATATGAAAATAAAAATAATATTGATATTCAGATGAGTTTTAAGGTAATTAACGTAATTGAATAGTCTCTGTGAAAATATACAGTTGTTCGTCACAATTTGCCTGAAGCTCTACAAAATTAATTGAATGAAAAATGTAATTTCTGGGGGTTAAATATATATTACTGTTAATACAGCATTAGTAATATGATTACAGATAGGTGGAAGAGTGTAATCTGCTTTAGTGTCTTCTCTTCAGTTGTGTGTGTGTGGTCACCTCACAGATCAGTGTCCCACTAATCACAAAATGGTGGACGCCCATTTATATAGTAATAGAAGTAAAACGTTTATTTAAAACAAAATATGCTCTTTTTTCCTTGGACTTTTCAAAATAATTACATGACAGTACCTGCAATTTAAGTGCACTTTGAATTTAGACGTTTTTAATGTGACTTTCTCAGGTACATGGGTCCGCCATCTTCATATGCACACATTTGAAATACTTTAAAGAAATGCATTACTATTACTGTTTATGATATCTTATCCTTTTTTTCTACTCAAGAATGGTTTTTCATTAACAAAGTATTTTAAACAACAGTTTTTAGTAGAAATAATTATGTAGTAAAGGTGTGCATGGGGTATGTGTGGTAAAGTTTTTTAAAATAAAGTGTATGAAAGTAAATGTGAGGCATAGGCATGCATGGTAATGTCATGCAACCTCATAAGTGACAAAAGAGCCAACCTTCATGAACAGGGCCAAGCTCACATATGTCTTCCTCAATGGTCCTTCCATTTTGCAATCAACAGGCTCCAAGGGTACTACATCTTCTCTCAAAGATGATGATTTGCAAAATTAGCCATCAGGGAATCTAACAGATTGTGGTACTCAGTATAAGACGCTGTAAGTCATTAAATGGAGGATGAAATCGTGGAGTAATGTAATCAATGTATTTTCATTCTTTTATTCACATCCTCAATTAGCCGGTGGATATGAAGACATGAGATCGGATTTTTATCAACATTTTGAAAAAGACCTTCACTGGTGCTAGTGTCAGACTCCAACTCAGTTTGCTCTGATGTAGCCAAAAACCACTCCCTAATCTTAACGATGAAAGAAGTTACTAGTGGTATCCTGTAATACAGCATCATCCGGTTCCAGGACGGATGATAAGGCCAACAAAAGAGAAAACCAATCCTTGCATCTCTTGTGAGGCTTATGCTTTGACCCAGGTGCAGCAAGGAGGTCTTGTAGGGTCTCAATAATTAGATCTTTGAAGCTGACTTCACAGAGGCCTTCAGCAGTAACAACAGCCTCAGGAGCTTTGGTATTTTTGGTGGGAGTGCAGAATGGCAGGATCTTGCTGAGAATCAAATAACTCTCCTGAAATAGTAGATTCACACTTCTCTGCAAATGCTTGCCCACACAGAAACATCAGATCAGTCGCACAGAGCAAAAACGTCACTTACCTCTCCATGTTTGACACACTTGAGCACTGCGCTGTCACCTACTTTTCCTTTGATCTAGATCCTCGTTATCTATTCCTTCTTGGGGTAAAAGAATAAATCAAATTTATGCTCATTAGTCTAGTTAAGCGCCTACTTACATTTATTTATATATGATTCCAGTTTAATTGCCTTGGGACAATTCATGTTTGTCCTGACAGATGTCAATAGGATATAAATGACCAAGGAAAGTACCACTATTATGCTAACTTATAGTAACTACAGGGACACATGTCCCCAAAGAGTGGCCCTCGTCTGCTAGACCAGGCCAAAAAACAGCAAGGCTTTGTTTGTTGGTATATTTTGAGGAAGGAAATAATGAGCAAGCTCTCTACAAGGGTGATCGTCACATATTGGTTTGAGGTTTATGGTCAACCAAAGGCCATCAGCTGAGCTCCGGGAAGCAGATTGTTGTGCAATCATACACTTCTGCATCGACAAGGAGGGCACTGTGCCCGTTCTAGGGGAGTGTTAGCAGCTGGGTAACCGACTGGCTTTATTCTTTTTAATGTTTTTGTTAAATAAAAGCACAATCAATTAATCACTCAATCAGGTTTCTTATAAAGCACAACTACTCACTCGTAAGGGTCTCAAGGTACTGGGGGGTGGAACTGCGGTTCAGCAAAGAGAAATGCAGCATTGCCCCCACAAAACCGTTAGCACTAGAGAAAAGTTGAAACTAAACAAGGATATATAAGTAACATTTCCCTAAAATCACTTGTTGCTGCAGTTCAATCACACTGTCCATAAATATAAGATTAAAACCATGTCAACGAAAACTTTTTTCTTGTGTGATTGTTTTGTAATCATCATTTTTTAATGTGAAGAAATTTATATTTTTAGTTATGTCCAAATGCTTTCACTCTTTTCTTTGTGATCTTTTTTTTAAATTATTTTTCTGTTTTTTTCACGTCTATGTTCCTGAATTTAATTTTAGATAGGATATGTGAATGAATTAATTTCAAAGTAGTAAAACGACTTCCCTTCTGGTAATACTGTAGTATTTGTTAAAGGGAACTCTGTGGGTGTTGTTTTTCAAGATGGTGCTTTAAAACTCAATTTGGTAGTTTATAGTTGCTGTAAATTACCAATGCCATTGTTGCCCAAATTTAAAGGTACCCAATTTACAGACCTCAGTAAAATGTAAGGAAGTTGGTGTTTTTCTAGAATTTTAACTCATTATCTTGAGATTACAATAGAGGTAAATGTCAAGTATTTGACCCAATGAGCCATTTTGCTGACTGTTAAAAAGATCATTATTCAGATCTAATTCCCATTGTTTCCGCTATGGCTTCAAATCAACCAAGCGATATTGGAAATTGAAGCTAAACATCTACACTTCACAGGATAAAGGATCAGTGTTTAATTTAAGCTGGTGGTTGCAAGTGGTTCCCACTGCCACTCAGATTTGAAGCTAGCACTTATTTTCCCTCATTGTTGTTATTGAGGGCAAAGCACACAAAGGGAAAAGAAGGAGGAAGAGAAAGATGGAAACACTGTCATAAAGCAATAAAGCAGGAACCTGCAAGAGTGAGATGAAGGGTAACAGGGTGCCATGGAGGGGATTAAAGAGGCATGAGGTGGATTAAAGAATACACAGCCTTGGCATTTGACACACTGACATGTAATAGTGCCAGCGCTGAGCTTCTAAGCAGAGATTTGGGCAACAACATTCATTCGTTTACAAGTTAAGCACTGATGAGAGTGGGACAGTATGGCTTACATAGAAAGAAGTCTTAGCATGCCTAATAAATATATCAACACACCTGTAGTACTCCTCCATAAGGGTTTTAAGTGTACAGGGTCCCTCAGGGTCTCAGAACCGGTAATAATTAAAAATGTACATTGAAACGGTTCCTATGGGGCCCTGGATTCATGTCTGCACTGGTAAATAACACTGATCGAGTAATGAACAATTTATGTGAAAACATTCGGTTCAGCCATGTCCACGATTTAGTTTCTGTTTAAATTTCACACTCTTAACCTAATCTTGCACCCCTTAAGAGTGTCAGCTATTTCCAGGGTATTGTGTTTCTGTATTTTCATCTTGAAGCATATTATTCTTGTATAGTGCTTACTTTGAACACAGTCATCTCCAGGTGTTTATGATTAGCAACGATTGAGAGCTCTGGAGTGGATGCTAAATGGCTGTTTCTCAGGGTTTCTGATAGTGCCTGTCAGTGGGTCAGAAAGATATTCAGAATACATGGTTATTCAATCCTTGGCCTCTCTACAGAGTGCAGAGAGCAATGATCACGTATTCCATTTGTTATTCTGTGCAGTTGTGTGTGAAGGAGGTACAAAGAAGTATTGACAAGGTGAAAGTAAAACAAAGTTCAGAGTTTACGTGTGATTTGGTGCGCATTCTGGACAGTGTAAAAAAAGTTGCTGTAGAGAAAATAGATGACGGTGTAAAGTATGCGGATGGGCGATTTGTGGAGAGAAAAAGGGTGTGTATGTCTAATATAGAGTGAACATAATAAGAGTGACTGAGATACTCTGAGGACCATTACGATTCGACAGGACAGTAGTTTTTATTTCACATTCTCACAATTGAAACATTTTCAATATTTTATTTTATTTTTAAAAAATTTTGGAAGACCTTTATTTAGAAAAGGGTGCACACAGCTATTCAGCCAAACATCCCGGAGGCATGGCAGCAAAATTAGAGCATCAAACTGTTTCGGCACACCCAGGAGAACTGCTCAGGATAAGAGAGGTCAATTTTAAAATTAAAACAGGATATACACGGTAAATACATAATACAGTTCCATATGTTAACGAAAAGAAGAGAGAGAAAAGAAAACAGGAGGGGGCCGGCTACGGGATCTAAAGTAGATACAATCACCGGGTGGGCAGGGAAGCATGTCCAACTGCAGTGACACCCACATTTTGAAGCGAACAATATAAGCAAGCATACATTTCTGAAGATTCCCGACTAATGCCCCACCCGATGAAACATTTTCAATATTAATTATTTTCAACAAATTCATTGTGAGTAAATTATGTTATACAGCTAACAGACACTGACAAAGTAAATAGTCCTGGATGGTTTTAGGCATATGTTAGTTGTCGAGATGCATATCTGAATACATTTTTGAAAAAAAGCCAAGAGAGGAACCATAATAGCTGTGCGGTGGCCCACTATGAATTTTAAAAGTTTAATTTAAATTACATTTACATAGGCCACACCCCTTTTAGGGTGTGGCCTACTTTTTGCATCCCACTTAAAGCCCTGTCCTCCATCTTTGATACATTAATAGTCTATTCATTATAGCTAATATAATTATGAGGTAAATATTCTTATGAATACGAGGTCTAGAAATCTTTCCCAGACATCATTTCACCACCCACCATCTCACAGTCTACCTGCGGTCTTCTTAAATCACACTAACCCTTAGACCCTTTTACTGAGGTCCCAACCGGATGCAGACCTTCTCTGTTTCTCACAGACCTTAATAGCTGGTGACAAAAAAGATAGGAAAATCTGATCAAGTCAGTTGTACTTGTGCTTATCTTGTAACCAGGGCAGCATTAAAACATACATAAAACTTTAGTGCCTGTTTTAAGCCCAGCATCCAAATTTAGATGCAACGCTACTAAATAATCCAGTACTCTCTCTAGATTCCAGTCCAAGGCAACTGATCTTTTGGCCAACATCAAAAGTGATGAGATAAAAGTTATATGTTCATTTCTTTTTGCAATTTTGCCACTTGGTCTCATTGTTAACTTTCAACTTGCCACTTTTCCAAATCTCAAATGGGATCCTTTCTCACCTCACTATAATGTAGACCTCCAACTCTTATCCTAATCTTCATTCTTCTGGGTGTTTGTGATTTTAGAAGGACTTTAAAGGTGAATCAAATTTGACTGTAAGATGTGTTTTACCTTTTCGTAGCGTAGCTTTCACAATACATCATTTCATCTTTGTGTGAGGTGAAGGTACCTGTTTGTTTAGGAGTAGACTGGTACCCTCTGTGCAACATTCTGGAAGGGAGATCTTTGTCTTTGATACCCAGCTGGAGCACCAATTCATGGAACCAGTATCATTTGCTAAAGTTGTATGACACAACAACACATGCCTTTCCCATACGTGCCTTCACAACACAGTCTTTACAACGCATGTATTTTTATCACGCATGCCTTTACCACGCATGCCTTTACCACAAACATATGTAGGATGACATCAAAGTAACCATTAATACACATACATTTGCCACACACACGTTTACCATGCAAATCTTTACCACCCAGTTTCTTTAAAGGAAATAACACAAATAAATAGGAATTAAAAACGAAAATAGCATTTACATAGGCAATTTAATTGCAGTATTTTCTTTTATATATTTCCTAATATTTTAAAATAAAAAGTACTGTTGCATTGTGCATGTGTATGCGCCACAACACAACGCATTGCAACATTGCACAAATGTTTTTAACATCATTATAATTGAATGCTAAATTCAAACACCACCTACTTGCATTACTATATAGCCTGTGACTCTGTACCCAACCAGGATTGCTGACAAATATTTTGAGGATGGTCAAAAACAGGACAAAAAGTCACTGAGAAAATAATGATAGGTTTTGTCACGCTTTTGCTGACAGAAAAACACAAATGACAACAGTTGTTTTACAGAAAAGGATGGTGACCCCTTACAAATAATATAAAAACCGGCATCCACCATCAGTGGTACATAGTCTTCTTAAGCAACCAAACGCACCAGAGAGAGGAGAAGAATTTCAGTGTGAGTCTGTTTGAAATAGTGCAATCTTTTTGTCAGTCTAAGTGCAATCAACAACAAATATACATGTAAAAGTACATGTAAAAATACCACAGTATACGAAAACGACTGAAATTTAATACAATTTTTAAAAATATTTCCGGACAGTTCTTTTGCAGAATAACATTTTTCCCACATCGAGTCCAGTGGCCAACCATTACACATTTGATGTGAATGTAGTTAAAATAAATGTTCAGCTTTCATATTTAATACCAAATATAAAAAAATTGCAGAACTCGGGGTAGGTGCTGGAGAGTGACTGGAGGGCAGATTTACTATTCTAACAAGGGAAGGTGCTGGACAATGACGGGGGGGGCATTTTTTAATCTGACTCCGACAACTGCCTACTCAGAGAAAGTTCTGGACAGTGACTGGGGGCAGATTTATTATTATAACTCCGCCAAGTGTCTAGTCAGGGAAGGCACTGGACAGTGACTTTGGGGGCAAATGGACTATTCCAACTCCGCCAAGTGATTACTCAGGGAAGGTGCTGGACAGTGACTGGGCCCTGTGGGGATAAATCTATTATTCTAACTCCGCCAAGTTCCTACACAGTCAGTCAAAATCTTTATTCGGTCAAAATTGGACCATAAAAGCACAGAATAAAATTCATAATCATACGATCATAAAAATTGATCAATCATGATACTTTCGATATGAGCACGCCATACGACTGAGCTATCCTTACAGCTTAAAAACATAAAGACACACCCATTAATGTAAACAAGTTGAAACTTGATTTTAAACTATTCCAGCCGTGTCCATAAAACAGAGATTGATATTTTGAATCCATTCAATTGGGGTGGCAGAATACAAAAAGTCTTTCAATGCAAACAGGCAATCATAAAATGTTTTTAAAAAACAAGATTTTATAATAATATTATCCCACTAGGCAAAAATCAAAAATGTAACTAATTATAAAGCATATTTTTTCTCAACTTTAGAGCAGCAGAAATATAGTTTAGAACAGAGAAGCAGATTGTTAAAGTAGATAGACTTTGTAAAGAATACAACCCTTCTTAATGTGTAGTGAAATTCATGTGACTTAAAATAGGGCGTAAAAACCGAGATCTTAATGTGCGATATAATGTACAAAAAAGCATGAAATGCATCATGGATTGAGTAGAAACAGCATCACAAGGGCAACAAGTTAATGTGGCAAATCAAGGCTTATCATAGAAAATGCTGCTTAAAAGTGGACTGTGTTTAGTCTTAGATGTGGAAGATAAAATCTGGGCTGGGGATTTACTATCCAAGTTATGTATGGTTCCATCCCTGTAGAGGTAGAAATAGGCACACATCGGATGATTGAACCCTTTCAAGTGCCTTAACTATGCTAGCCTTCTCCCTGTCTACAAGGAACCTTTCTTTTACCAGCTCCTTAGAGTGTGAGCAATGAGAATCGCTTTCTGGGTAGTCAAAAAAGGGGCTCAAGCCCAGATCACAAAAAGGGTTCTTAATATATGCTAACTAGGGAATGGCAATCATGTTACTTGATTTCAGACAGTCCTCTACTACTTTTGGAAAGAAAATGGTCTTGGGAGTAACTCACAGTTTCAGCCACAATAATAGAGGGGCAAGTCTTAATTGATCCTCCAAATAACCTAAACCAAGTTCATGAGGTGATATGAAACTTGGCGTAGTTTTGGCAAGGGCCAGGAGTCTACACAGAATTTTTTTTTCAGCTGCCTACAGATTACCCGGTCCTGCATAACCCCATTCACCCACTCCGTATGTTCTCACTGAGAGGCATTTACTCTTATATAACAAGTTGCTTGTGACCTAACTTTTTTGCAAAACTACAGAACAATTCATATGATGCCACCATCTTCTGGGTTCTCGAATTAATTAACCTACCCCAGGTCAGATTTGCATCAAACAAAATGCCCAGGTAGTTAAAATTAGGAGCCTTAGCGATAGGGGTGGCCCCTATAAAAACGCTTTTGGATCACAAGTCAACACAAAAGATCTTTTGATGACTGACCTTCAGATGTAAATTCCCCATACAATCCTAAAACACATTTAAAAGGCCCTGTAAGGGGGGGCGTGGCCAAGATGACGGCGGAGTGAGACGCGTTTCTCGGTCTCTCCGGCGCCGCAAGACTCTTAGCCTTGTTTATCACACTGCTCGGTGCCCATCGACGTTGGAAAGGACGATTTGGTGTCCCTGGTAGCTGCCTGGCAGTGTTTGGTGCCCTCCTTTTTGAAGATTAACCCACTTGCGGCGGGGCAGCGTGGTGCGACCTACATGAGACACGCGCCGGGGTGCCGATGGTCCCCTGCATCGGGTGACGCCGGCGAAGAGAAGACGAGCTGCCTAGGGCTCCGACGCTGCTCTCGTGGCTGTGAGTGTGCCTGACACCGAGCAATCCCGAACCGGGGGGCTGTGGGCGCTGCTGACCGGCTCCACCGAGTGAGACCTGCGAGCCCCGAGAGTGCTGAGCGGGCGGAGAGTGACGGAGCCCTCCGGCGGCGCTGGGGACTCTGGGCCTGGGATATCCTGGTGCCTGACAGTGGAGAGGTGCCCCGGCCCCCACGGTGAAGGACTGGGTTCTTTTGGACCCAGCGGTGCCAGGGCACAACACCTGAAACCTTCGTGGGTAACCTGCTCCGGCGTACAAGTCACAGAGACACAGGACACTTCCTTCGGCGTCAAAGAGTCAAGGTTTATTTACTGCAGGGAACACAGAAGTCACAGGAAGTACATCGAGTGTAGTTCGGGGAGACTGCTTCAAATTGGTTTTGTGGATCGCTCCTTTTATACAGTTTTTACCCATAGGATAACATGATACACAATAGTTTACAACCCGGTTCCCACATTTAGCTCTCAGAGGGGTCGCTTTGGTCACTTTGAAACACATAAGGTCCGGAACATAAGTGCGGAAACATTTGGCGGTTCCCAACTGTAAAAACCCATCTTCCCACCATTAGCAAATTCCAATCAGCAGTAAAATAGATCGAAATAGGAACGAAGACAGGTGCAGAGGAAGACGGAGACAGTGGGGAGATCGGAAAGGGTGTAAAAGGGGAGGTATCGAGAAGCACGAGATACAGGCATCAAAGGGACGTGCCTAATGAGATGCACGGCTGAGACAATAAGTCCGTGCGGCAAGATGAGCCTCGAGCGGCGCCATCTGCCTTACAGCAGCAACCCCCTCGTCATAAAGACACTTACAAAGAACATGTGTCTTCCGCAAATATCTTGGGAGTTCCAGGGTCGCGAAGCGGACAGCGTCCGTTCGCTGGCTACTTGAGGGCAAGAGACAAAATGGATGCCGTATCTAAGATGGAACCCGTGGGTACAGATGAAAAGCCCACATAACAAACGAACGGTTTAAGTTAGCACAGCGAAACTGCGCACACTTACTAAACTCGTCATTTGCGGTTCATAGATACCAGACTCGACCATATTCGTACGAGTCGAAAACACCACTTACAATTGTCACGGAACCTCAGACGCTCCTTTTGCCCTCATGTAGGCAAGCACTAGTCGGAATCATATTCGATATTCATCAGACCATCAAGATGTCGTTGTAGCATAGATCTGTCCAACCGAGTCCCCTTGGTAACAGATGGTTGTCTCATACACGTTGTAGCACAGAGGCCACATAAGGCAGGACCACACTGCACACAAAGGCAACACGTGAACAGGAACACTACCACAACCCCGATGATCGTCAGAATCTTCCAACCCCAAGTCGATACCAGGCCCCAAAACCATCCAAGTAGTGTCCAATCCCCTACATCCACGTGTATGGAGTCGGAGATCTTATGCAACTTCGAGATGGCTTGATAGACAGTAGGAGCATTATCTGGAATGAAAATGCAACAGCTCGAATGGATCACTTTACATACCCCACCGCGATCTGCCAAGACGACATCTAAAACCATACGGTTTTGTAACGTCATAAGTCTCTCCGCCTGAAGTTCTGTGGTGATATTACCAAGGGCACTGGCAGTAATATTAGCTGTCGATTCTACCACTCGAGTCAAATGTCTCAGGTTCCTACTATTAACCATAGGTCCCCAAAACGGGAGGAAACCCTTGAAAAAGTCTCCTGCCTCTTGACCGGCAGTATCCTCTTCGCTAATTACGCCTCGTACAATTCTAGTCTTATGATAATCGGCATCTACAGTGAACGTCGGAGGCAACAGATTTGCAACGAAACATGAGCCCATGAAGTCTGCGGGCAACCATGTGTATGCACGATCATGACAGATAAAGTATGTACCCTTGGCAGCCAGAAACACAGGGGACGGGAACATTGGCAGAACGTAACTTTCAGTGCAAGCACTTGCTCCAAGTGAGGCGTGCGAACCACGACCCACAAGACAAAGATTACCAGTGTGGGGTACGACCCATATTGGAGGCGAGCTTTTAAGCTGCTTTTCATTAGTGAACATACTATAATCCCCTCTACTTAGGACCCTATAGGCTTGTACCTCTTCTTTAGGGATAAGAAAAGGATCATGGATCTCATCTTCCATATCCTCTATTGCCATTGATAGCAGCCTCTGATACGAGGTAGGACCAGAGTTAGGGGAACGTTGTTCTTGAGTGGGGTGGAAACCCAGTGCGCTTCGAAACATTGTTTGGAATGCTCGAGCTGACCCTTGGGAACTATACGGTAACACCAGATATGGAATTCCCTTACCCGTAGTATGTGGCATCAACCCACACACCCAACAATTAGTAGTGTTAACCACTAATTGATGCTGATGGAGGAGCTGAATAAAGGAATTGTTGCGGAATTCTACACGTCTAGCCTGTTCGTGTTCCGGTAACATATGAAAGGAATGGGGAGAAGCAGTAGAAGTAATAGAAGTAAGGTTAGGGTAAGGAGTAGGAGTAGGGGTAGCAAGTAAGAAGTAAGACATAGTGTAATACACCCCACCCGCCAAAAATGCAGAAGCAGTCAAAAACAATACAAACAATTGGAATACAAAACATTTGGTACGACTGAGTTTCTGCAGCTTGACTCTGTACGCCTGAACTCCTTCCAAATCATTCAGCTTCGAAAATGCCATTTCCCTACGACCGTCCGCAACGTTTCTTGACGCACTTCGTTCTGTGCAGCAATAGTCAATCCCCAGGAGTTCCTAGGAACCGACGGCCTTTAACCTAGCGTCAAGACCTACTGTCCAGAAGGAAGTACGCGCGCGGCCCTACGGCCCTCAATACACAATATGTATTTATTTAGCACAATATTTCTCAGCTGTGGAAGGAAAAAGATACAAGGAAGAAGCTTGATATATGTACAAAACAAGTTTCAATGATACGAATGTTCAAAGTTGATCATGGGAAACGAGGATATTGCAGTTATCAATTTCAGCAAAGCAAGAATATTTTTATTTGTCCTTAGTGTGAGAACGCAAAGAATATCGATGTTTCCCGGGACGTGTCTGCTCGTCGAACAAAGGATCCGTTGAAGAGACAGCGTCCTGCTGATCAATTGGTTGATTTGGTCTTGAGTCTTTTGCTGACAAGTGTTCAACAGTGGCTTTCTGCTGCGCTGAGGGTTCTCCAACAAGCTGCGCGTCGCTAAAAGGTACAAACGCCGGCAATGTTTCTGCTTCTATTGACGCAATGCCTTTCCTCACCCACGGGTCTGCCGGAAAAGGAATAGGGACTCGCTTACAATGGGTAGCATGTACCCAATTCTTCCGCCCCTCAAGACGAACGGCAGTCCTCGTGGCCAGGAGCACCTGGTAAGGTCCGGTGAAACGGGGGTCCAGATTGTTCTTGCGTGAGAAGTTACGGGTAACCACCCAATCCCCGGGCTGGAGCTGGTGGCCTGGACCCTCCGTCTGCGTCGGCAAGGCGTCGTAAACCTGTTGATGAATTAACCTCAGTTTAGCAGTCAAGTCATGTAAGTAGTCAATCAACATCGGATACTCAAGATCAACGAATATTCCTGGCCTAGGAACCCCCCACACATTCGCAGGACGGCCGAACACTATTTCATAGGGACTAAGCCCTATTCGGGAGTGTACAATCGCCCTAGTTGACAGTAATGCTAGAGGCAAAGCGTCAGGCCACGAAAGTCCAGTCGTAGCCTGAATCTTCGCTAGTTTTAGTTTAAGGGTGCCATTGTACCCTTCAACCAATCCAGCTGACTGAGGATGATTGGCGCTATGGAATTTTTGATTAATTCCAAGGCCCTTACACACACTCTTCATCACACTTCCAACAAACTCACTTCCGTTATCTGACCACACGACTCTAGGCATTCCATACCGAGGAAAGTATTCCTTCAGTAGGATTTTCGCAGTAGACAAAGCAGTATTATCTTTGAGGGGATAGGCCTCGATCCATCGGGAGAATGCGCAAACCACAACCAAAACGTATTTCAGGTTATTGCATCGCTCCATATGGATGAAGTCCAATTGGATCACCTCAAAGGGATACGAAGGAGGAGCAAAACTGCCAGGGGGAGTTGGGGTTCCTTTGCCAGGATTGTACATTATACACACCATACAATTCTTCACCAAACGTTCAGCACATTTCGTAATTCCATCATTCTTCCACACAGCAGCCAACAACTTGCAAATACCTTTCGCGCTAATATGTGCTAACCCGTGTGCCATTGTCACAACGGCCAGTACATACGCATCAGGCAACATCCATCTTTTCTGATCTGACAAATCAATCCAGCAACCATTCACATCCAACCTTCCCGTACTTTCTTTCCACTTCGTCTTTTCAGTATCGGTGGCCTCATTCTGTATTGCTTTCACACTCTCTATAGTATCTTCACACATACTCGATTCTGTAGGCCACCTAACCGAACTCGTCACATACATTCGAGTGCTAAGGTTCCGGGCAGTCTCCTTAGCAATCTCATCTGCAAACGCATTACCACGACCAACATCATCCGTCACTTTACGATGCGCACTACACTTAACAATTGCAACTTGAGCAGGCAAAGTCAATGCATCCAAAAGATCGTTCACAAGCTGGCCATGCTGTATTTTCGTGCCATGCGACGTGAAGAAACCACGCTCTCGCCACAACCGTCCAAAACTATGCGCTACACCGAAAGCGTACTGGCTATCGGTGTACACATTCACACGTTTACCTTTTGCTAATACACATGCTCTAGTGAGAGCAATCAGCTCTGCAGCTTGGGCAGAATTCTGATTCAATCTCGCAGTCTCAACAACAGTATTCAACGTCACAACAGCATAAGCAGTAGTCACATCGCCATTCGGCAATTTAAAACATGACCCATCCACATACAGGGTGCCCTCCGGGTCTTCCAATGGGGTGTTTTTAAGGTCCACACGACCTTTTGTTTCCTCCTCTGTCCGCAAGTAACAGTCATGTTCTGTTACTTCATCTGACTCTGCACTAATTGGTAACAAAGTTGCCGGATTTAGGACATTACAACGCTTTATTTGAATGTGGCTTGCCAAGAGCGTCAATTCGTACCCAGATAACCTCGCACTCGTCAAGTGCTGAGTTTTCGTTCGATTCAAAAGAGTATCGACTGCATGCGGAACCATCACCGTAAGCATATTATCCATGACCAATCCTGCTGATTGTCGGATGGAGACCGCAGCTGCCGCAGTTGCTCTCAAACAACTCGGCAATGCTCTAGCTACTGGGTCTAAGGTCGAGGAAAAATATGCACATGGACGTTGCTTACCACCAAAAGGTTGCGTTAAGACACTCAAAGCACAACCTTCCCTCTCGTGAACATATAACGTGAACGGCTTGCTGTAATCAGGGGTACCTAACACAGGAGCCGAACACAATGAATCACGTAATTCAGAAAAACTTTTCTGACATTCTTCCGTCCATGGTAAAGGAGTTGAAACATCCTTGCACGTAAGAGCCACCAATGGTTTCGCTAGCAATGAAAAATTAGGAATCCACTGCCTGCAGTACGACGTGATACCTAGAAAGGCACGCACATCTCTTTGGGTTTGTGGCACAGCCATTCGCGCAATCGCTGCAATTCTCTCTGGGGTCAATCTCCTTCCCTCCTTTGACAATAAGTGACCTAGATAGGTTACTTCTTGACAACAATATTGGAGTTTAGAAGGTGACACCTTGTGATTTAACTCACAGAGATGTTGCAGCAACGATACCGTAGCAATTTTGCAAATGTCCTGAGTATCAGCAGCCACCAATAAGTCGTCGACGTATTGGATTAAAGCCGCACCAACCGGCAACCTAAACGCATCTAGTTGACCCTTCAAGGCTTGACTGTAAATCGATGGACTTTCACAGTAGCCCTGAGGAGCGCGTTTGAACCGGAAGCTACGTCCACCAAGAGAGAAACCGAAAAGGTCCCTGCTCTCTTCGGCGATCGGGATGCTGAAAAACGCATTTTTCAAATCAATCACCGAGAACCACGAAGCAGTAGCTGGAATCAGAGTCAGTAGCGCCGTGATGTCAGGCACAACAGGGAATTGAGGAACCACAATTTTATTTACCTCCCGTAAATCGATAACAAAACGATAAACAGGCGGTTTGGTAGGATCAGTACGTTTAAGAATGGGCAGTACAGGGCTGTTGCACACGTTTCCCCGAGTCTCCTCAATAACATCTTTCTCGATCAAATCATAGATGATCGCTAACAAAGCTCGTTCACCATCGAGGGAGATACGGTATTGGGGAATACGTGGCAATCGCACATTCGATTTCAACTGAACAACATAAGGGGAGATATCAAGTAGGCCCACGTCATTCGGACCCGTCGCCCACAAAGACGCAGGAAGAGAATCCAATTCCGGTGGAAGCTTATCGAGGGACAAATACATGGGAGAGACTACTCTCTCTCCGAACGTAAGCTTTACACCCGCAGGAGAACAATACAAAGTTGCATACAAACGTTTAAGCAAATCCAGACCCAAAAGATTTTCACCACAACCAGTGGTCAAAATCAACGGAGCTTCGAGCTCACGAGGCCCAATTTTAAGGGGCAAAGGGCGTGAAACTGGATTGCTAACGGGGGCGCCAGAGAATCCAACGGAAACATTTGTTAAGCCAGACAAAGGTGCGCCAGGGAGTTTCGAATGCATGATAGAACTTTTCGCTGCACCAGTGTCCAACAGAAAAGGCTCAACGACGCCCGATGTAGCAACTGCGACGTAAGGCCCTCTCTGATCAACCGGAACTGATACCGCTCCCTCTCCTTGTCTTTGGCTGTCCTAGTAATTACGATCGTCAGTTCCCTGATCGACGTAATAATCGTCTACATTGTACTGCGCAGATCGTCCTTGCGATGATCCACGTTGATCGAAACAGTTATTAGAATTTGATGAATGGTCAGAACGGTCATTCTGAGCACCACGACCTCTACCACGTGATGCATGCTGTGAACCACCACGGCCTCCTCTAGATGAATTACCACTATTACGGTCATTTAAAGCAGGACAATCAAATTTAATGTGTCCCTCCTGTCTACAATAAGCACATTGATTGTACCCTAACGAAGATCTTTGGAAAGAGGAATCATTACGCGGCTGCGATCGATTCGATTGCGACTGTGATCTATTCTGTTGAGGCGCATTCTGATTAGAACGCGGCGGATATGCTTGTTGCAACAACACTTTAGTTTTCAGCTCTTTCGTCTTTTTATCAGCACGGTCAGTTTCCTCTTTTTCTCTATTTTCGTAATATTGTGCCGTAGCCAATATCTGAGCTGAGGTAGAAACGGCCCACGCACTTTCTGAATTCTTCAATTTATTGCTCAAGTCGGGCAATAAGTTCGATACGAATTTATCCACAAACAACCTCTGTCCACCCTCAGTACCCATATCCTGTCCACTATGATCAACGAATGTTTCCTCAAACCTCGTGAAGAAGTCTGAAACACTCTCATCTTTCTTCTGCTTACAAGCTGACAACTTGTCCCAATTTACCCTCATAGCTGGCATAAGCGTTTTCATTAATGTAATGATTCGCTGGGGGAGAAGAGCAATCAACTGATCGGGTTTAGTAGCAGCCACTTGTCCAGCGTCTGCCGCTGTAATGGCATTCCAATCACCACCTAATTCATTTGCGTGATCTTGGTGACGAATCTTAGCCCATACCGGTTGCGGTACGACATTACCAAACAACATGTCGATATCGGCAAGATTCATTATCGTAGCGTCTACGAGCTGCGATAATTCCTTATAATACCCAGCAGGATTTTTGCGAGGATCGGGCAAAGTTTGTTTCACCTGAAGCACTTCCGATCTTTTCCATGGGAGGTGTATCCACACTCTCTGGAAATGTGCCGGAACTGGCTGGGCAGCATTAGTATTATCAGCTGGTACCCAAACCGGCGGAACTTCACGCATAGGATATTGGCCAGACTCGTCTTGTTTCTCAATGTCCTCAACAAACAATGCATGAGGAATAGGAGCGGGACGAAGAGATAGCAACCGCTCAATAGCACGTCGGACATTAGTGTCGACTATCAGTCCAGTTGCGAACTGAAGCCGAAGTTCAGACAGGGCGGTCAGCACCTCGTCAGGCGCATAGGCCGCTATCTGATCATGTAAGAACTTGCACATTTCATCAAACACATATCTCTGAGTTGGTATGTTGAATTGATCAAACGTTTCGAGGACAACACGAGGTGGATTTCTAACAGGGTTTACCATCCAACCCATCGCCATATTATATAGCGCAACACGTTCTCTATTACCAGGAAGCTGGCTACGTCTCTGAGGACCATCAGAACCAGCAGACCCAAAAACAGGTCCGAGCGACTGAAAGAAGTTTGTCACACTGGGAGAATCACGGTTACGAGTAGAGGGAGAAGAGTAAGACACAGGACTAACAAGAGAAGGAGTAGAGACATTAGCAACAACAGGGGTTAACAACACAGGAGCAGTAGCGTGAGCAGTAGCGGGAACAGGAGTATGTGGAAGCGGAGGAGCAGTAGGAATAGAAACAGGCAAAGGAGCAGGAACAGTCGGAAGAGCGGGTGCAGGTTGAGGAGCTGGTGGAGGAACAATAGGTGGAAGAACAGGTACGGCAGGGACCACAGGAGCTGCGGTACCCTGTACGTACGGAGGTGGCGACTTCATAAGATAGGACATTAAAGAATCCTCAACTGCCTCTTCCTTCTTATCCGACTCCGTAGGCAAAGCAGGATAGCATTTATCTATGGACATACGCTGTAGCCTCTCAAACACTTCCTTATCCTTATCCTCCTTATCACGCTGAAACTGCTCAGCTTTCTTCACTATGGTAGCAACATTATCTCGCTCACTACGTTTATTCTGTCTGATTTCTTTCTGTCGGGCTTCTTTGCGCCACAACCGAAAGGCATCAAACATGGCCGGCCTAGATTTGCGTTCGAACAACTTTATTTCCAAATTATCTAAGATCGACGCTTCGAAGCTACCGTGAGGTGGCCAACGAAGGTCGCCGTCTTTCTTTGTATATTTAATCCAATAATCGTTAAAAGCAATCGGGCCTAGCCCATGTTTGCTATATAAGTCATAAGTAGGAGTTCCAACCGGAGGTATCGGACACGAGTCCTCCAGTAGGGAATCCGCACCACAAGGTCTACAACAACTGAACAAAGTACTGCGACCAGGCATCTTGCACACTAGCCGAGTTTCACAAACTTCAAGGGTTACGGGATTTACCAAGTCCCAGCAAGAACAAAACCCTCGGTCTTTGGCGGCTGCAGTCGTCAAACAAATACAACAACAAAGTACGCTAGCAAAGTGTCACCGACAAAAACACTCACACAGCGTGTACAACAAAGACACTCGCTAAAGTGTCTACAACAAAAACACTCGCTAAAGTGTTTACAACAAAGACACTCGCTAAAGTGTCTACAACCAAGAACTCTGGGAGCGACCCACAAATACTTAACTCAAAGATCAATGGCGTCCTCAGGAAGGCCCGTCAATCGTCTCGCTATACCAAGGTCTACGCCAGGCGCCAAAACAGGTCTACAGTCAGGGCAGCAGTCCGTCGCAGCCGTTAGGAGGCGGGAATCTTCGCGGGAAAAGTCTTCGGGCCACTTATTTCGACAACAGGATCGATGAAGCGGGGTGCACCTTCCCTCGGAGATTTCACACGAAGTTCCTCACGATCGTCGGGCTTGGACCGGTACCACTGATGCAGCCCCACGTGATGGGCGCCAACTGAAGGACTGGGTTCTTTTGGACCCAGCGGTGCCAGGGCACAACACCTGAAACCTTCGTGGGTAACCTGCTCCGGCGTACAAGTCACAGAGACACGGGACACTTCCTTCGGCGTCAAAGAGTCAAGGTTTATTTACTGCAGGGAACACAGAAGTCACAGGAAGTACATCGAGTGTAGTTCGGGGAGACTGCTTCAAATTGGTTTTGTGGATCGCTCCTTTTATACAGTTTTTACCCATAGGATAACATGATACACAATAGTTTACAACCCGGTTCCCACATTTAGCTCTCAGAGGGGTCGCTTTGGTCACTTTGAAACACATAAGGTCCGGAACATAAGTGCGGAAACATTTGGCGGTTCCCAACTGTAAAAACCCATCTTCCCACCATTAGCAAATTCCAATCAGCAGTAAAATAGATCGAAATAGGAACGAAGACAGGTGCAGAGGAAGACGGAGACAGTGGGGAGATCGGAAAGGGTGTAAAAGGGGAGGTATCGAGAAGCACGAGATACAGGCATCAAAGGGACGTGCCTAATGAGATGCACGGCTGAGACAATAAGTCCGTGCGGCAAGATGAGCCTCGAGCGGCGCCATCTGCCTTACAGCAGCAACCCCCTCGTCATAAAGACACTTACAAAGAACATGTGTCTTCCGCAAATATCTTGGGAGTTCCAGGGTCGCGAAGCGGACAGCGTCCGTTCGCTGGCTACTTGAGGGCAAGAGACAAAATGGATGCCGTATCTAAGATGGAACCCGTGGGTACAGATGAAAAGCCCACATAACAAACGAACGGTTTAAGTTAGCACAGCGAAACTGCGCACACTTACTAAACTCGTCATTTGCGGTTCATAGATACCAGACTCGACCATATTCGTACGAGTCGAAAACACCACTTACAATTGTCACGGAACCTCAACGGGGGTGAGTAAGATGGCCCGGCTTCGGCGTTCCTTGTGACTGGCGCATGCCCTCCAGGTGGAGAGCTATTACGACTGCGGTGCTGCTGAATTTGCACAGACGCGGTGGTGAGATCCCCGCTTGGCGGGTGAGTGCTCCCTCGCGTCGCTGCGGTGCTGCGCAACGAGAGGCAGGTGAGAGCGGAGCTGCGGGCCTCGGTCGGCACGCTGGCGGACGGTGTTGACCTGGGGGGAGGTTCCGGGGTCCGGGGGCGCGAGGCATAGCTACTGCTCACCTCTGACTTGTGTGGGAGCGACCACGGCCTGCTGGGTTCTGCGCACCCAAGGCCCCTTGGCCCCTGTTACAGGTAGATCCCTGGGTCCTACGCGACCCGCATTTCGGCGGGAAATTGCCTGCTGACTTTCGAGGGGCCCGTTGTCTGCCCCCTTTCCCCACGGCTGGATGGCATCTCTACTGCACGGTGGCCTTGGCTCTGGCTCTCTTAACCAACTCTGATTGGGACGGAGCTTTCCTCTGCGCATTGGTCTGGCTGGGGCTGAGCTGCCCTGTCTGGCTTCCCTGCCCAAGAAGTGGACCCCGACTTCAGCACGACTAGGCCGCGGGGGCCCCTGTGTGGAAAGGGCCCTGCCTGCAGAGTGTGAAACGAAGAACGGCGCGGGGTGAGGGGGCAGGACGCGGAGAGACGCACGTGTGGGATAAGCTTGCCACTACCACCGGTGTGAGCCGCCGGGAGAGACCAAATGGCGACAGCCAGGCTCAAGAAGGACAAACCAGCCAAGGACACTGCTCAGAAAACTCCCCTGCACCCGGCCTCGCCGGGAACTGACAAACCCCCGCGCCGGGATGATGGCGAGGCTCCAGCGACGAAGGCATTCATGATAGAGCTTTTTTCGGCTATTAAAGAGGACATCACAGAACTGCGTTCCCAATTCGCATCAGATATGAGACAACTGCGGAGGGATGTGGACGGGGTGGGTAAGAGGGTTGCAACCCTGGAGGAGCACGATTTGGGGACCGCGGAGGACAATCACCGGCTGCAACAGGATGTGATCCGCATTACGGAGCAGAATCTTGACCTACAAGCCCACACCGAGGATTTGGAGAACCGGTCTTGGCGGAACAACATCCGGATCAGGGCGGTCCCGTGGAAAGGTGAAGGTACGGGCCTGCGAAAATATGTGGAGGCCTCTTTAAGCATATCTTGCAGGAGGAGGAGCCGCTGGAGATCAAGATGGACCGGGTGCACCGTGTGGGCCTGCCCCAAGGCCCCAAGGACCCCCCTCCGGACATTCTCGTGTGTGTTCACGATTTCCAACTCAAGGAGAGAATACTGCGACAGGCGCGAGACATCTTCCCCCTCCGGTTTAGGAATCATGGCCCTGTGTTGTTCCAGGATCTAGCAGCTTCTACTTTGACTAAGAGGAGAAGCTTTAAGCCTTTCACGGCTCATCTGAAGGAACGGGGGATCCCTTATTCATGGGGGCACCCGTTTCGGCTCATCTTCAAATGGAACTCCAAACTGGTCCAGGTTCGGTCTCTGGAAGAGGCACTTTCCATTCTGGGTTTGGACAGTCCGGTTACCCCGTCCGAGGTCGGTGGCCCATCCCAAAGACGCCGTAGGCACTCCATGGAATGGCAACTAGTGGGCAAACAAGACACAGCGTTGAGGCCTGACCGGTCCTTAAGCCTGAAAGAGCGGGGTGATGCAGTGGCCTCAGTGGCGTTGGTGACTGCGGCTCCTGGGGACGACTGAATCTTCACGTCACTAATTGGGCCCGCAGGGGCGGTGTTGTCTTGCTGGGTGTCGGAGGGGACCGGGTGAAGATCGCCTGTACCACCTGTGAGCGTTCCCCCTTCTTTTCTTCACTAATCACCTTCGGATGATGGACAATAAGTCTGTTCTGATTTGTTGGTTTACTTGTGCTTTCCATTTTGGGGGTGGGGAGGGTGGGTTCAAGGTCCGGGGACTTCCTTGGTGCTGCACTGTGCGCCGTTCCTTTCTATGTACAGGGATGGATGGCTTTGTGGGAGAGGACTCTGGCTGGCATTGGACACGACCCACGGGGGGTCGCAACACCCCGTATGATGCCCCATGCCCCCGACTGAGTTACGGATCCTCACATTAAATGTGGGAGGGCTTAACAACCCGGTGAAATGGAAGGCAGTGCTCTCCCTGCTGGAGGCTTCCAAAGCGGACATTTCCCTGCTGGAGGAAACCCACCTTCTACAGAAAGGCTGCTCCCGGATGCGGTCTCGCTGCTTCCCACACCAATTTTATTCCTCTTCTCCCAATAAAATGGCGGGGGTGGCAATACCGGTGGCCCAGCGCTTCAGAGGGAAGGTTCTACAGAAAGGGGTAGAATTGAAAGGGAGGCTGTTATCCTATAGGTTCTCTCTGGGAGGGGCGACCTTTACGATTTGCTCTGTCTATGCCCCAAACGAACACCAGGAAAAGTTCTTTCACACAGCCCTCACGGAGGTCGTCACATCCCCTGATCGACACATTCTGGTGGGCGGGGATCTGAATTTAGTGATGGACACATTACAGGACAGGTCTGGCCGGCGCTATTCGCAGGCTGGTGCCCTCTCCGACGAAGGACTGGCTAGACTGAAGGAATTGGGTATGGTGGACCTCTGGCGTAGCCTACACCCTGACGAGAGGGAATACACATACTACTCTCACACACACAAAACTTATGCCCGCCTTGATTACTTTTTAGCTTCCTCTTCCATGCATGCGCTCGCTTCTGAGGTTGCAATAGATGCTGCAGCCTTGTCTGACCATTCACCCATGGTGGCGGTTTTCTCCCTTCCGCCGTTGACACGCACACCACGTCACTGGAAACTGCGCAACACACTACTGCATCGCACGGAGGTCGTGGAAAAAATCAAGGGGGTTATCAAAGACTACTTAATGCACAACAACACCGAGGACACCTCGCTGGCCACGCTCTGGGCGGCGCTTAAGGCAGTTCTCCGCGCAAACGAGAGGAACTGTCGTGGAGGATGCGGGAACTCGAACATATGCATCAACCCACGGGGGCACGGAGAATATGGCGGCAACTGCGACAGGTTCGGCAGCAACTGGCGGTGCTCGACCAGGACCGGGTGGAGTATGCAGCGCTACGGGTGCGACATTTGTATTACTCAGGGGGAGACCGATGTGGCAGATTGCTGGGACGTTCGCGTCGGAAAGTGCAGCACTGACAAACGGTTCAGGAAATCACGACACAGGAAGGGATGGTGGTCACCGAGGACGTGGACATCGCATCGGCCTTCAGCGCCTTTTACACCTCCCTATACACGGGGGCGTCGCTGGACCCTGCGGAGGGAGAGAGATTCCTGACGTCCATTCCCATCCCGTCCCTGACCTTAGAGCAGGCGGAGACGCTGGATCGACCTATTCGGCCTGAAGAGGTGATTGCAGCCATCTCGCGTCTCAAACTGGCCAAGGCTCCGGGTCTGGATGGCTTTTCTGCCATCTTTTATAAGACGTTCTGCCCGCAGGTGGCCCCGCTGCTGCCGCCCTCTTTAACTCCTTTGTAGACCAAGGTACAATCCCGGGGGACCTCCTAGAAGCCACCATCGAGGTCATCCCCAAACCGGGGAAGGACCGCTCATGCTGCGAGGCCTACCGGCCTATCTCTCTACTCAATGTAGACCTCAAGCTCTACACCAGCATTCTGGTGATGCGGCTTGCGCCGCTGATGCCGGGTCTGATCTACCCGGATCAAACGGGATTCATCCCAGAGCGCCAGACAGTGGATAACACAAAGAGAGCGCTACATCTCATTGAGAAAGCCACAAGGACAACAGGCGAGTACATGTTTCTCGCAATAGATGCCGAGAAGGCATTTGACCAGGTTCATTGACCCTATCTGGAGCAGGTGTTGTTAAAGGCGGGTCTGGGCGTCAAATTTCGCACGTGGGTCCTTAACTGCTATTCTTATCCCACGGCAACGGTCAGGGTCGACGGGTGCACGTCTCCCCGATTCCCCATAGAGTGCGGCACGAGACAGGGGTGCCCGCTGTCGCCCCTGCTCTTTGCCCTGTATATGGAGCCTCTGGCACAACTGATGCGGCTCAAAAAGGAGGTGCACGGTATTAAGTTCGGGGGTACCCACACACTATCAGCCTTTATGCTGACGACGTCCTTTTGTCTTTATCCTCCTCGAGTACCTATCTGCCTGCCTGCGTGGAAAGCCTTGATGCCTTCGCTAGGGTGTCGGGGTTTAAGGTTAACCTGGCCAAATCGGAGGCTTTAGATCTCTCTTTGGACCCGCACACCTGGTCCCAACTACAAAAGTGCTTTCCATTCCGTTGGTCTCAGACGACCTTCCCTTATCTAGGGATCCACCTAGCACCCACGCTGCACGATACGGTCCAGGTCAATTATTTGCGCCTGCGCCTCCTTATCCGCAAAGAGCTGAGTCGGTGGAAACATCTACCGTTGTCGTGGTTGGGTAAATTGGCGGCTGTAAAAATGACGGTTCTGCCGCAGATTCTTTATCTATTTCGGGCCATCCCCCTATGCCCTCCGGATGGCTGGCTTCGCCAGACGCAAGCCGAACTGGCACAATTCATATGGAACGGCAGGAAGCCCAGGATGAAACTCAGGTTAGCTACACTGCCTTCTGAAAAAGGGGGCTTAGGGCTACCAGATCTCCTGTTGTACTACCAGGCGACCCAACTGCGAACGCTTGTGGAGTGGAGCAGATGGGAGTCGGAGAAGCATTGGCTTTTCCAAGACCAAGCCATAGCAGTCCGCCCGCTGCAGGAGGTCCCCTTTCTCCGCAGGCAAAATAGACCTCCTAACCTTTACGCGTCTTATATTACGAGGGTACCGCTGGAGGTGTGGGATAGCATCAGTCTGAAAGATGACCTGACCACCTTCCCCTCCCCGCTTACTCCCTTACTGGAGAACCCCGATTTCACTCCTGGACAGGATGTCGCGGCCTACGGGAAGTGGCGAGCAGCGGGATGTAGAGTTTTGTCCCATATCTACAACAGGGATGGGATCATCCCCTTCGAAACCTTTAAGCAAGATTATGGCCTGCCGGAAACAGAATGCCTCCGGTACTTGCAGGCTTGGCATTGGGCGCCTAATAGCCAGGTGCGAGCTGAGGCCGATAAGCGACTGCGACCCTATGAGTATTGGCTGATTACAAGGACTGCGGATAAGCACCTCATCGCTGACCTTTATCGCATGCTACTAGGCCGATACTCCCGGGTGTACAATTCAGGTAGGGCCCGTTGGGAGTGGGAACTGGGCCGCACGCTCAGTTCTAAAGACTGGGACGGTATGTACTACCGCGCACGCCACTCCGCCTACCACATGGGTTTGACTGACACTCTCACTAAAATTATATCCTACTGGTATTATCTCCCAGAAAGACTACACGAAATGCATCGCAGTCGAGAGGCGGCATGCTGGAGCGGCTGCGGGGTAAGGGGATCCTTGGTCCATCTCCTCTGGGACTGTGTCCACCTCCAGGGTTATTGGAAGTCAGTCCTGGATGAAGTTGATTCCCATTTTGATACTGAAATCCCACGATTCCCCTCTTACGTCCTGTTGGGCCTGCCAAATCCCATAACATAGCCACTACGGTCATGTAGGGGCAGACTGATCACCATCGCTATCGGGTCCGCTTTACAGAACATAATTTCGCTATGGCGCACCACACATATTCCTACATTCCAGGGATGGCTTTATTGCCTATGGGCGGTCCCTGGCATGGATATATTGTCACTGATCAAAGCGGGTGAGTGGGCCAAATATGCGGACCGGTGGCAGCCATTCCTTTCCCTATTAGCCACTGAATTTAGAAAAGTCATGTGTCCTAGGTACTTGGGCCTACTGCGTCTGTCCCAGACTGACAGCTGATGAGATGGGAGGGTGACTACCCTCTACTGGGGAGGATCGAACCTGGAACTGGGGGTGGGGTGGGCCGGGGGGGGTGTTGGATTAGGGGGGGTTGGGAGGGGGCAGGGTCTTTTCTTCTTCTTTATAATTTTTTGTGCTCTACTTGTCCAACAACGAGGCCTATATGGTTGCATTGCTTATTCTGTCAATCTACACTAGAGGGTCGCCTAGGCGACTCATGTTTCGGAGGCCCTTCGTGGGGCATGCAGAGCAGACTTGGGGCGTTGGGTCTAGCGGCCCTGCGCCCGTCCCGCTCCTTGACACACAGCTCAGGGCATGGAGAATGGGGGCGGTGGTCGTTGAGGGGTCGCAGTGATAAGCGTGGCTCAAATCCACCCGAGTGACTTACCACACTCACCTATAGTAACTCAGTAAGAAGTCAGCCGGACAGTGGAGAAGAATAAACAGAGTAATTTTATTAGGCCACAAACTCCCATATGAGAGGGCCCTGTCGGACCTCACCCCTAAGAGTGCGCCAAGAGGACTAACTCATATCATCACAGCAATACATTATAATGTGGTACAGTGGATTAGCGTACGCCCCTTCTGGAAAATTACTGAAACCCAGGCAGAGGACAATGGCATCATACAAGAGGCATCTGCACCTGCAGGGGATACATTTGCTATCTTTGCCCAAGGCCACGGAGCTGAGCCTCAGCGTCTCTGGTGCATGAGAACATTACTGATAAGAAACTTGTTAGTTTCGGCCACAGTTAGCCGAGAAACGAAAACTGCTGCATTAGTGATTTTCTTATTCCTACGGGAGGGGTGGATGAGCGAGTGCGACTCGCAGGCACAGAGGAATACACAAAATGGAGGCACACGAGCTAAGCTAAGGAAACTTAATATCATCATGCATATAAATGAATAATCACATAAGTAGTAAATATAACGCAAAACGGATATGTATACTTCATCAGTTAGACACATGATGCTAGCTTGCATATGTAAATAGGGATGGGTGGGGCATCGAAAAGTGAATTTTTATCAGACCCTCCTTTTAGCATCATTGGCTAACTGGAGCGTAGCATTTATTTGCCAAAAGGTAGCGCCTTTACATCCAGTCTAGGGGCAGGGCGTTGTTCAATCAAAAATATCATCTTCAATGAGCATCATCCAACGAACATCAGGGAGTTCAATAGCAGTGGAGGCAGGATATTGACAGGACACCTTTTTGGGAGGTCGCAAATTAGTAGCACACATTGAGCAACATGGGGGAAGGCAGTAAACACAAAGGCAACATGTCAGTAGTACACTCACTACACCAACTAGACCCATTAATATTTTCCAACCCCACGAGTAGAAAACACCCCAAAGCCACCCTTGTAGTGACCAGGTCCCGTTATCCTGATGAAGTTCAGCCGCTAACCTATGGAGTTTCTGCACTGCTAAGTTAACAGTCGGAGCTGAGTCTGGAATATACACACAGCAAGACGTCCCGATGACGCGACAGGCCCCACCCCTATCTGCAAGGATGACGTCAAGCACCATCCTGTTCTGTATCGTGAATAATCTCATAGCCTGAATCTCAACAGACATATTAGTCGCAATGTCTGCTTCAGTAATTACTACTTTCTCCATCACCCTGGATAACCGTCGAATGGCCCTACTATTAAATATCGGACCCCAAAAAGGCAAGAGACCCTTAGAAAAATCTGTCCATTGTTGCAAAGAAGTATCTGTCTGGTCTACGTCGTCAACCTGGAGTTCCCTCCTTTTACGCTGCTCTGGTGAGCTTGGAAACCTGCGATGAGTTTTGTGATAGTCAGAGGGTGCTACATACACAGGTGGAATCATGTAAGCTAGGTAACAAACCCCACCCCAACCTTCAGGCAACCACAAGTACCCATTGTCCCCGCGCACAAAGTAGATGCTGGGGGGAGTGACCAAAGAGGGACTAAGGGGCAAACGTATCGATGCTGTTACGTTACAAGAACTATTCCCAACCTTGATAGGGCCCCTACCTTCTATACAAAAGAATGGTGACGGACCCACTACAGCCAGGGGTACCAAAGACTTAATACTACCATTCCCTTTTGGTGGGTGTCTGTAAGACAGGGAGGAATTAAACTGTAAGAAACTTTCTCTGGGGGAGGAGCCTAGCCTGCAACCATGATGGCCGCCTAAACCCTCGGCTCCGCCGACCTTCTCGTTTTCCTCCCAAATAGCTATTGATCCTGCAAGTTATCCTGTGATCGCGTCGATGTGTCGGAACCGGGAGATGATTCTGACTCCAACGGTGTGCTCCCCAGCGTGCTCCCTGAGGCAGAACCGACAGAGCGTCCTTGTTTCCTTTCTGGTGCGAAATGGCGGTGACCGGGTCTTTGTCCTTCGGAGACGGCCGGCCCTGATTACAACAACAGCGGCCACTGAAGACGGGGCGGGGGCGGCCGGCGGAGAGCGGCTGCCGCACTGATTTTCTCGCTGCAGCGAGCCATTCTGGCCTGTTAACCTCCACGCTCGCACGATTTTGCCGCTGCCAGTGATACATTGTATCCTTTCTCCAGCCCGTAGACGGCTTTGAGTGCCTCTTCGTCTTACAGCGCTGTGGTGCGTGCCATTTTGGACCGAGCGCTCGGCACTTGAAACTGACAACCCCGGGCAGCTATTGAGGGTGTTTATGATGGCCGGCGCTACATTGCAACCGTGTGCGGTGTCGGAATGGAGTGTGCTGCTCCTGTGCCCCCGACGTGGCTTTGTTCTGTGGAGCGGCGGTGGGATGACCGGCTGCTAACAATGGATGTCGCCGGACAGTTTCGAGGACTGACATATGTTTGTGAGCCCCATGTGCAGGGAGCTGCAGCACCCTCTTTTCCTGAGGCGTCATTAAGGATTGGTGATATTCTAGGCGCTCTGGGTACTTTGCGAGCTGCCCTATACGACAATGCCCGGGACCTGGGGGGCCGACTAGATGCCATTCTGCCTGCAGTGCCCTCGACTGGCCGTGCTGGCTTTCGTGTGCTGAGCACTTCGCCACACCCTGTGCTCGACTACCGTGAACTGCCTACCCAGATGTGCATGGAGGGGTTGGAGGTACGAGATCTTAATACCGCCGCGGTATTGCCTGTTAAGGTTGCGATGCAGTGTGGGGTTTCTGGACCTGTGCAATGGCTGGGGAATCGCCTATGGACGCCATGTCAGGCAACTCCTTTGTGGTCTACTGGCGTGTCTTTTTGTTTTATCCTGGATTTGCTGCTATTGCTTTGGCCGGTCGACTTTCGAGGATTGCTGCTGTGTGATGCCCTTTTTGTACAGCCGTAGACCACATGACTTTGAGGTGGACAGACCTTGGTGGACAGTGCCCTATACTGTTGTGGTCATTTCGTCTGCTTATTCCATCCAAGATGGCTGCTATACAACTGGACCTCGTCGTCGTGCTAGATCGGAAGGGACAAGGTTGAAGATGTTTTTCCTTTTTTGCTTCCTGCTGCTTGTTTTGCTTGGACTGTGATGGACGGACTGGGGAGTTAGACGTTGGTTATGCATCGGTTCGGTGGTCCCGGGAGGGGCGGCCGAGAATACACATGTTGGTTGTTTGGTTCACAAACGTTTGGCCCTCCTCCGGTCTTATGTGATTCTTCTTTTCCTTCTTTCTTTCTACTTCTGTATTTCGGGTACTCTTTTTGGGCGACAGGCACACTGCTGGGGGGGGTAGGCCGTAGCCTCTGCATGCGTGTAGGGTGGGGTTTTATTTTGTTCGTTTCGGTTTCTATGGGCCTTATTTTTTCTTTATTCTTATATTCCTTTCTTCTCTTGCTTTTTCCTTGGGTTTCCGGCATGCAACATAATGTGGGATTGCTCATCCTTTTGTGTTATCCATATGCCGCCATTTTGATTAGTATTTACAGCTTGCTGGATTTCTTCTGGTGGAAGTCGCCCGCTTATGTCTTAGACGGATTGTTTGGACTCTGATCCTTCTCAGCTCCTACCATTTTAAATATACTTTAAAAAACTTTAAAAATAAACCTTCACTTCTCCTACTTCTCGGTGGTGCAAATACCTCCAGTGTAACTCAGGTTGATTGTACTTTGTTCCGATATACTACCGAGTCGCCATATAGCTTGCTCCTTTGCTTCAAAAGATGTCGTGGCCGGCCGGATGGTTGTAGGCCCGTATTTGTTTGCTTATACTGCGCAATAAAGGTTTTCAAAAAACTTAAAAAAAAAAAAAGAAACTTTCTCTAACTTTGTCAGTGTCATTTGGAGTCAAAAACCGTCCCACTTTCTTTTCACATGTCTCTATAAATGTTTGATCAAAACGTCCGTCAGTATATAACCGTCCGAAGGACGAAGGGGGCATAGGGCGAACTCGCATTGTCATTGTTGACCCTCTATCTTGCAGTCGAGGAGTTAGAAAATCTGGCTGTTGGAAATATTTGACCAAACCAATCAATGTATACCACCCCACGCAACTATTCACTGGTGTCGGAGGAAGTGCTAAAAATCTATCCTTCTTATAAGCAGCAGAAGGCAACAATCCACATACCCAACAATCGGTAACATTATAGATAGCATGGGCGTGATGCAAAGTCTTAATAAAAACATTTTCTTTATAACCTTTTCTTAGGCTTCTTTCACCGTAGTCCACAGTAATCATATTATGTTCAGGAATAGCAGAAGGTGTGGGTGCACACATGTACAGGATAAGCCTTATCCAGGAAAAACAGTATACCAAGAGTCACAAGAAAAGCAATAAGCACTATCATGATGAGCACTATTTTTCCTTTTCGGGAAAGGGCAACCAGGGAGAAGCGGGCTCAGGTCTACGAGGAGCCGCAAAAGGCTGCTCCTCATCGGGAATGGGACGACCAAAGGGATACATTGTAACGTGATCAAAAAGGAAAAAAGGGGGGAAAAAGGAAAAAGGAACTAAACTAAAAAAAATTGTCCCAGACAGTCCTAAAACCGGCCAGAGGGGTTCTTCAACCCTTGAAAGGGATCTTCTCCCTGTGTCCGTTAAAGCCTCACAGGCAGGCTTTTACCGTTCATGCCCTAATCCCACGTCGCTTGTCACACAGCAGTTGTAACAGAGGAGCACTTAATCTGGGCCCACACACCACTCTAGAGTCTCATAGAACAGAATCTTCGGCTAAACACCAGGGCTCTTACAAGTCCATCCCTATCACTAAATCTTCTTTTCAACAGAATGTCCACTAAGCCCTTCTTCCAGTGTTCAGTCCCTTATGCCTTTCCCTTTTCGGGGCCGCAGATTATAACGAGCGCTCCCTCGCACTTCAGGATCCGTAAACAAAACGGGTGTATCTGTAGCAAGAGTTGGACCCGTTAATGCCTGATCACTAGTATCAATGGGAGTATTGGAGCTTGCAGTTTTTTCTTTTGTTCTTTTCGGTGCACGTGACTTTTCACTTGACTTTTCACTTGGCTCCCCTCCCCTCAGTGAGGCATCAGAGAAAGGAATGTAGCTGGGTAATTGCTCGTGTTCTTCATCAGCAACACCCTCTTTTACCCACTGGTCGTAGGGTAACGGCAGGGGGACCCTCTTCACATGTGATGCATGCGTCCACGCCTTCCTGCCCTCAACTCGAAGTGCGGTACGCGTTGTTAATAACACCTGTCGAGGTTCCGACCATCTGGGCTCCAAGCAGGATTTCCGCTGAAACTTTTTTACGAGAACAAAATCTCCTGGTTGGATGGAATGTCCAGGCCCCTCCGGCAACGGCTTCAGGGTGTCTGCTACCTGTTGATGAATAGAACGAAGATCTTTAGTCAAAGCATACAAGTAATCTATCAACAGGGGGTATTCTATCTGAGAGAAACACTTTGGTCTGGGTACCCCCCATACGTTGGCCGGACGGCCAAATATCACATCATAAGGGGAGACACCCATTTTGGAGTTTACTGTGACTCTTGTAGAAAGCAAAGCTAAGGGAAGGGCGTCTGGCCAACGGAGTCCTGTGCTCTCCTGTATTTTGGCCATTTTCAATTTGAGCGTGCCATTGAATCGCTCCACTAAACCAGCGGCCTGAGGATGTAGGGCCGCATGAAACTTCTGAGAAATTTGTAAACCTTTACATATTTGCTTAATAAGTTCAGCATTAAAGGATGTACCATTATCACTCCAGATCACCCTAGGCAATCCGAAGCGCGAAAAGTACTCCTTAATCAACATTTTAGCTGTAGAAATGGCCGTGCAGTCTTTAGTTGCATATGCCTCCACCCACCTACTAAAAGAGCATACAACCACCAGAACGTATTTGAGGTTATTGACTCGTTCCATTTCTATATAATCCATCTGTATCACCTCAAAAGGGAAAGAAGGAGGTGCAAAGTTTCCTACCTGTACAGGTGTTCCCTTTCCTGGATTGTGCCTCAAGCAAACCATGCACTGCTGGACCAAATGTGTCGCCACCTTAGAGATGTTCTTATTACTCCACACTGGGTCCAGCAGCTTGCATATACCCTTTGCACTGATATGTGCCGGACCATGTGCCATTGTCACTACCGGGAGAACATATGCATTTGGGAGTAACCATCGTCTTTTATCAGTCACATCTGGCCAACATTCATCAGAATCCAACCTCCCTCACCATCTTTCCAAGCCCTCAATTCTTCCTCAGTCGCCTTTTCTTGTATATTCTTTACACTCTGTACCGTATCTGCAAACATGTTAACCGGCCAGAGGGGTTCTTCAACCCTTGAAAGGGATCTTCTCCCTGTGTCCGTTAAAGCCTCACAGGCAGGCTTTTACCGTTCATGCCCTAATCCCACGTCGCTTGTCACACAGCAGTTGTAACAGAGGAGCACTTAATCTGGGCCCACACACCACTCTATGGTCTCATAGAACAGAATCTTCGGCTAAACACCAGGGCTCTTACAAGTCCATCCCTATCACTAAATCTTCTTTTCAACAGAATGTCCACTAAGCCCTTCTTCCAGTGTTCAGTCCCTTATGCCTTTCCCTTTTCGGGGCCGCAGATTATAACGAGCGCTCCCTCGCACTTCAGGATCCGTAAACAAAACGGGTGTATCTGTAGCAAGAGTTGGACCCGTTAATGCCTGATCACTAGTATCAATGGGAGTATTGGAGCTTGCAGTTTTTTCTTTTGTTCTTTTCGGTGCACTTGGCTCTGCACGTGACTTTTCACTTGACTTTTCACTTGGCTCCCCTCCCCTCAGTGAGGCATCAGAGAAAGGAATGTAGCTGGGTAATTGCTCGTGTTCTTCATCAGCAACACCCTCTTTTACCCACTGGTCGTAGGGTAACGGCAGGGGGACCCTCTTCACATGTGATGCATGCGTCCACGCCTTCCTGCCCTCAACTCGAAGTGCGGTACGCGTTGTTAATAACACCTGTCGAGGTTCCGACCATCTGGGCTCCAAGCAGGATTTCCGCTGAAACTTTTTTACGAGAACAAAATCTCCTGGTTGGATGGAATGTCCAGGCCCCTCCGGCAACGGCTTCAGGGTGTCTGCTACCTGTTGATGAATAGAACGAAGATCTTTAGTCAAAGCATACAAGTAATCTATCAACAGGGGGTATTCTATCTGAGAGAAACACTTTGGTCTGGGTACCCCCCATACGTTGGCCGGACGGCCAAATATCACTTCATAAGGGGAGACACCCATTTTGGAGTTTACTGTGAAAGCAAAGTTTCCTACCTGTACAGGTGTTCCCTTTCCTGGATTGTGCCTCAAGCAAACCATGCACTGCTGGACCAAATGTGTCCCCACCTTAGAGATGTTCTTATTACTCCACACTGGGTCCAGCAGCTTGCATATACCCTTTGCACTGATATGTGCCGGACCATGTGCCATTGTCACTACCGGGAGAACATATGCATTTGGGAGTAACCATCGTCTTTTATCAGTCACATCTGTCCAACATTCATCAGAATCCAACCTCCCTCACCATCTTTCCAAGCCCTCAATTCTTCCTCAGTCGCCTTTTCTTGTATATTCTTTACACTCTGTACCGTATCTGCAAACATGTTAACATCTGGTAAACATCTAGCTGGTCCTGCCACAAACATTCGTGGGAGTTTTGTCCTCGCAGTCTCTTTTGCTGTTTGGTCCGCGAAAGCATTACCTCGTCCCACATCGTCCACCACTGCCTTATGTGTGCTGCACTTTATCACAGCCAGTCGTCTAGGTAATGTCAATGCTGTCAGTAATCGTAATATCAATGGACCATGTTGTATACGTTGTCCATGTGAAGTCAGAAATCCCCGTTCTGCCCACAGTCGCCCATAACTATGAGCCACACCAAAGGCATATTGGCTGTCAGTATAAATGTTCACGTCCAGTCCTTCACTCAGTTCACATGCTCTCAGTAAAGCTATTATTTCTGCCGCCTGGGCCGAATGATAAGGTATTCTAGAAGTCTCCACTACTGTCTGTAATGTCGTAATTGCATATGCTGCCGTCGATGTACCATCTGCAAGTTTAAAACAAGACCCATCAACATACAACTCCCCGTCTGGATCATCTAAGGGCTTGTCAGTCAAGTCAATTCTCCCTTTCGTCTCCTCCTCTGTCCGAAACAAACAATCATGTATGTCATCGTCTTTTGCGTCTGTTGGAATGGGTAACAACGTGGCAGGGTTCAGAGTGGCACACCTCTTTATCGTGACGTGAGGTGCGAAAAGGGTCATCTCATAACCAGTAAGTTAAATGCTGCGTCTGTGTTCTATTTAGCAAAATGTCCACAGCATGCGGTACCATCACTGTGAGATCTGAACCCAATACGAGCCCCGCCGATTGTCTTATGGAGACCGCAGCAGCCGCTGTGGCCCTCAGACAGCTCGGTAGCGCTCTTGCCACGTTGTCGAGCATCGCAGAGAAGTAGGCACAAGGCCTCTGCTTCCCTCCGAAACACTGTGTTAGGACAGACAACGCGCAACCTTCCGCCTCGTGTACATAAAGCACAAAAGGCTTCTGGTAATCAGGTGTTCCCAGGACGGGTGCAGAACATAAAGCAGTTTTTAGTGACTCGAAAGCTTCCTGACATGCGGGGGTCCAGGGTAGGGGTTCGCGCACCTCTTTAGTAGTCAGATACAATAGGGGTTTTGTTAGTAATGCATAGTTGGGTATCCACTGGCGACAATACGATGTTATGCCCAAGAATGCGCGCACCTCTCGCTGCGTGTTAGGTACATTCATATTAGTTATCGCTTTTATGCGCTCTGGCGTCAACCTCCTCCCCGCTTTCGAAAGGAGGTGACCTAAGTAGGTGACCTCCGTTCGACAATATTGAAATTTTGGAAGGGACACCTTGTGGCCCCTTTTGGCCAAATGATGCAACAATTAACAATTAATCGTAGCATCCCGACAACCTTCCTCAGTGTCCGATGCTATCAGAATATCGTCCACGTATTACAACATAACATTGCCGGGGGGAAGTTCCAAATCATCCAACTGTGCCTTTAGTGCTTGACTATATATGCTCGGACTCTCTGTATAACCTTGGGGAATTCTTTTAAACCTAAAACTTCGGCCAGCCAATGAGAATCCGAAAAGATAACGGCTGTCCTCATGTACCGGAATACTGAAGAAAGCATTCTTCAGATCCAAAACAGAAAAATACTTAGCAGATGGGGGAATCATTGTCAGTATCGTTGTGATGTCAGACACCACCGGGTATTGGGGCTCCACTACTTTGTTTACGTGGCGCAAGTCAATCACGAATCTATAAACATCAGGTGTTTCATCAGTAGCATCAGGTGACCGTCTTTTAAGAATCGGTAGTATGGGGCTGTTACATATATTAGAATCTGTCTCCTCCACCACTCCCGACTGGATCAGATCCTGTATTATTTGTAACAGGGCTTTCTCTCCCTCCCTAGGTATCCTATACTGTGGTATCCTAGGCAATTTGGCTCCCACCTTAACCTTTATCGTCACTGGGGCAATGTCCATCTTACCCACATCTGTATCGTTGGTAGCCCATAAACTTTCAGGGATCCCTCTGAATTCGGGTGGCAGTGGGTCATCTTTCGAGAAACATTGCAGTGGGCGAGCAACAGTAGGGCCCAGCGTGATATACACGCCGTCCGGAGAACAATAAATGGTAGCATGCAATCTCTTCAGCAAGTCTAAACCCAGTAAATTTTCTCCACAATTGGAAGTCAACAAAAAGGGTGAATCAACAGTAAAAGGGCCAATCGTAAGAGTAAGTGGTTTGGAAATGGGGCTAATCACCGGGGTACCTGAGAAACCCACAGAGATATTGTTCTTGCCAGTCAGAGCCGCCCCTGGGACCCGAGAACGAGCCACAGAACTTTTCATTGCACCCGTATCTACTAGAAATTTCTGTTGAGACCCCAATAAATCTGTTGTTACATAGGGTCCCCTTTGATCAACTTCCACAGAAACTGGCCCCTCACTCTGTCCTACGCTGTCCTAATTATGAGAGAATCCTGTCAAATCATCCATAGTATAGTCATCATTGTAATACTGACCGCCACCCCTCTGTAAGTGCTGTCTGTCCGAGCTATTGTCAAAACAATTTCCTCCTGGTCTCCCGCCCCCATCCGACTGTACATTCTGTCTCCGGGAGTCACCTCTTCCTCGTCCCCGGCCATGACCAGCATTCGACTGAAACAGGGGACAATCTCTCCACCAATGCCCCTCCTGCTTACATTTCGCACATTGATTCGGTCCCAGTCTCTCCCTATTGTCGCCTCTCCCATAGCCGCCACCTCCTCGTCCCGCAGCCCCAGGCGAAGCACCTCTTCCACGACCCCTAGATACTTGCTGCAACAAAACCCTCGTCTTCAAATCTTTGGCCTTCTTTTCCTGCTTGTCCTTACTTTCATTTTCCCTGTGTTCGTAATAATGAGCCATGCTAAGAATGCCGGAGGGAGTGGATGTTGTCCACGTACTCTCCGACGCTTGCAACCTTGCCGAAATCTCTGGTAATAAGTTCATTACAAACATATTAACAAAAAGTCGCAACCCTCCGTCCTGTGACACATCCTGTCCACTGAAATCCATAAACGTCTCCTCAAACCTCGTAAAGAAATCGGAGACTGCTTCATCCTTTTTCTGCCTACATGCAGTCAACTTATCCCAGTCCACTTTCTTCGGGGGAATAAGAGTGTGCATATACTTGATAATTCGCCCCGGTAACGCCAGAATCTCAGCTTTTGGCTTCTCTCCTGGCTTACGTTCTTTGTCCAAATCCTGCAACTCCGTCCACGTGCCACCCAACTCCTCCACATGATCTGTACCCTTCACTTGCCGCCACACATCTACTGGGACTAGAAGTCCGAAAAACAGTTCAATATCGGCCAAAGTCATCACTGTGGAAGATGCAGCTTCCGTCAGTTCTTTATAATAAGCGGTCGGATTCTTTCTAGAGTCTGGTAACTGAGCCTTCAAGGCTAATACCTCACTTCTCTTCCATGGTGTGTATACCCACTGCTCCTGAAAATGGGCATCTACGCGGGCCTTGGTGACAGCATTTGTGACCGGATCTACCACCTCGGGTGTCTCGGGGTGAAAGATAGGGTGCACCTCTCGCATTGGATGTATACCAGGAAAATGAGGTGAACCTGCATAGGGTAATTCATTTCTATACTGCAATATGGCTCGTAAGCTGCGCATCACCTCCTTCACCCCAGTGTTAGCTCTATAAGCTCAGTTTTTTATATCTCGTAAAGTCGCTGGAGCCACACCTCCATACCCCTGCTCCCATAACGTTATCAATATATTTGACATGTGCCACAAAGCGTGTTGCTGCATCAAAGGCTCAAGATCTTTCATTGTGGACCAAATGTTTTCAAACGAATAAATGTTATTCCTAGCCCACTGACAGGCCTGATTGGCCACCACTGTTTTCTCGTCCAAACCAACCGTAGAACGCGTGAGCAATTTTCTTACCTGCGAAAGCAATCCGCTGCCTGCGCCTCTATTCGGTGTTAATAACTCCTGACTAGGGGTAGTTCTGGCAGAGACGGTAGGGAGTGCTAAGGAAAACTGGGAGGGAGCGGGTGAACTGGCCGGGAGTAAGGAAACGAGGGGTGCCAACGATGATGGGGAGGTAGAGATCGCTGCGCCGGGCTGGTGTGGGGCACTCGCTTGTGAACCCGAAACCCCATCAGGAGAGGTAGGAACTGGTAGGGTAGGATACAGTGGCTGCGGGGCATAAGGAGGAGGGGTTCGAGTATTCAAAATGTCTTCCATCTCATCCTGTTCATCCTCACGTACTATGTAACGTTTATTTTCTTTCAACCTGCAAAGCCTATCTGCGCGTTCCAAACGTTGCTCATTCTCATTCTTTGTGTGTTCTCTCGCTTTCTGCGCCATTGTCTGGGCTGCCTTTTTCAGCCCCGCCTTCTCCTCTCTCAATTTACGTTCCCTAACTTCCTTCTGCCACATTCTTAAGGAATCGAACATGCTTTGACGACTGCGCCTAGCAAATAATTTATCTTGCAAATAATCCAATTTAGCTATCTCAAAGGAACCTGTCAAGGGCCATTGCAAATCCACATTATCACCGGTATATCGGTGCCACAGAGTGCCAAACAGAATCGGGGGCAATCCGTGTTTGACATACATATCAAAATTTGGAGTGCCCTCCGGAGGTGCAGGTTGGCTCTTAGCCAGTCTAGAGTCTGATACACGACAACAACATCCAAAACACTGCAAACACGGCCTCTCTACTTTGGTTCCAAAAAAAAAAACACTTCCTCACAAAATTCGTTACCTCTAATCACTAACTCTTAACTCGTTCACGCACATCTAATATACATTGGGAATCAACACACACACACGCATCCTACACATATAGATCCTTCCAAACACGTGTTACCAAATGGGACAAGGCCCGTCGACCAAGTCCTGGGGAACCTGGACCCTACCGCAGACCGAACAGTACACTAACTGTTCTGAGGATGGAGAACACATCCGCCACCCGAGCGGCACTACGGATCACTGCGCACTTTACCACAGGAGACCCAGGACTCACCTCCACTGAACCACCACCCTAGGTGTTCAGGGCAAGTTCCGGAGTCTACCCGTAATGAGCCACGCCTTCACCACAGTACAACCCGGTCGGATGACTACAAAACAAGATACACAAATATTCTCCCAACCCCCGTTAAGTCTGTCAGAGCACCACTCGCACTCTGAGTTCCCCGGAGCACACTAGCCCCAGGAGCACACCGGCTCCTCAAACCATTGGAGACACCCTAGTCTCCCGGAGCACTCCAGCTCCTCAAACAACAACAGGTGGACCACTCACCTTCCGTATGCGGTACCGACCTCTACCGTTCTCCACCTCCGGCTGCCAGGACCAACACAGTCAGCTCCAGGTTCCGCCTTCTGGACCCCGGCATAAGATCCGAACCGGGACCTCTCCCGATCAGCAGGGTGGGGCAGCGCTACGAGAACCAAGCTCGGCATCAGATGGGTACCCGGACCCACCGTGCCGACCAGCGGGTCCCCGGTCTTCTGCTACCCCCCTACGGGTGAGAAAGATCTTTATCGCGGGGTTCCTATTCGGGCGCCATCTGATAAGCGTGGCTCAAATCCACCCGAGTGACTTACCACACTCACCTATAGTAACTCAGTAAGAAGTCAGCCGGACAGTGGAGAAGAATAAACAGAGTAATTTTATTAGGCCACAAACTCCCATATGAGAGGGCCCTGTCCGACCTCACCCCTAAGAGTGCGCCGAGAGGACTAACTCATATCATCACAGCAATACATTATAATGTGGTACAGTGGATTAGGGTATGCCCCTTCTGGAAAATTACTGAAACCCAGCCAGAGGAACAATGGCATCATACAAGAGGCATCTGCACCTGCAGGGGATACATTTGCTATCTTTGCCCAAGGCCACGGAGCTGAGCCTCAGCGTCTCTAGTGCATGAGAACATTACTGATAAGAAACTTGTTAGTTTCGGCCACAGTTAGCCGAGAAACGAAAACTGCTGCATTAGTGATTTTCTTATTCCTACGGGAGGGGTGGATGAGCGAGTGCGACTCGCAGGCACAGAGGAATACACAAAATGGAGGCACACGAGCTAAGCTAAGGAAACTTAATATCATCACGCATATAAATGAATAATCACATAAGTAGTAAATATAACGCAAAACGTATATGTATACTTCATCAGTTAGACACATGATGCTAACTTGCATATGTAAATAGGGATGGGTGGGGCATCAAAAAGTGAATTCTATCAGAAGTGTGGTTGGTGCCCATTTAACTACAAGCGCTCTCTGCGACGGAAGCACAGCGCCCGGAGCACACACTTTCCCCTTCCCCTCCCCCCTCTTTCCTCTGTTTTAAGACGCGGCCGGCCCGATTGGGTTATAGGCGGCTTGCTGTGTTAAATGGTCAGTGACCCACCGTGATTCATTGATCTGATTTCACAAATCGTATTACTGAGCCGGCCCGCTGGGTTGTAGGCGCCTCTTTGTCTATGTCTGCTGTTTTGAGTATACCTAATAAAACAGATTTAATACTAAAAGGGTCTGTAATCCATTGGCTGTGATACGGTAAGGACCACATCGTCTGCCTATAAAAGTACAGGAACCAGACAGGGGCCTATTTTGGGGACATCCTTTATGCGGGAGACTAAAACTGACTCTAGGACATTAATACAAAAAATAAGAATACAAAAGGTGTCAAAATTAAGCCCTGCCATTCCCCTCTTGTAACCTTTATGGAGTGAGTACATTTACTATTTTGGGTATAACACACTTTCATGGTTGTGTCCCAAAGAAGACCCGATAGAAGATCAAATAAGAGGGGGTCAATACCAGCTTGATCCATCAATACCCATAATTTCCCCATGTCAACTAAGTCAAAAGCACAGGAGAGGTCCATGAAAGCCATATGAATGGTACCTCTCCTTGTTGTAATTTAGCAATGATTAAATTAAGCATTAGCAGAAGACATCTTGTATTTAGAGACTATCTTGTCCATTTTGCAGGAATCCATTTTGTATTTCTGGCAGCCATTTTGTTGGCCATGCGCTCACCATGTGCTCTGTCCTACCTTCCTGTTAACTGCTCTTGAAATCTGCCTAGAGACGAGATATATTTAGCCTCTTCTGCTCTGCACATCACCAGTAGAGCTTACAGCTGTCCCTAACTTGTAACTGTCAGGATGTGTCCACCAGAATTAGCTTACTGTCAGCCCTTCCCACTTGTTGCTAGCACACTCTCTGTATGACCTTGTATGTATTTGAAACCAGCATTCTTTACCTTGTACCGCCTTCTTTTGAGCCCCTGTGTGGGTATAAAAGGACCAAGCTCCTTCTAGTCAGTGTGCTACTTCATACACTACCGAAGGGTGTTGTGTGAATGTAGTTCCACCTCATGAGGTTTAATAAACTCTGTCTTTTCTATTCCAGTTTCTGTGCCAACCTCTTTTTATTGGTCTAAGGACTCTGAGCAGAGAAGGGTGAATCCCTTGGACTGGTAGGCCTGGCTGAGGCTTGCTACTACATCCTGGCTTTGAAGTATTTCCCTAAGATTAAAGATAGGTGCCTGCTTGACAGTGCCTAGGCCGGAACGGACCCCATATTGGACTTCCTAAAAAAAGTTAGCCTCAGCCCAATGTTCCAGTTTGCTCAAAATTACACACTCTAGGATTCTGACAGAAGACAGAATCTAATAAAAAAGATAGGGCTGTAACAGGCTGGGAGGTTCCTATCACTTTTCTTGAATATCTCCGCTATGATTGATTCCCTCCAGGAATCAATAGGGCCCTTCCTTTTCACAGCTCTAAGTACATTAGTTATTAAGGGGGGCCAAAAAGCAGAGTTGTGCTTGAACAAGTCAATAGGGACCCCATCGGGTCTAGGTGCCTTCCCAGCCACAGAACTCAAGATGGATTTTGACACATAAACTCACTGAGCCATTGTTCGTCATCTAAAGGGAGTTCTACATGACCTATCAGGGAGGTTGGTTCAATACCAAATTGCAGGAATCAAATATTTGGGAAAAGTGGACAACCCAGTCATGTTTTGGAATGTGACACTCTATGCCTGAGGCTGAGTGATTAGAAAAAAAGGGGCAATTCATAATCTCCCAAAAGCTCTATTACTCTTAACTGGGCTGCACCTTCCAGATCTTCCCAGGCTTTATGTCTAACTTCCTTCTTTCTGATATTCCTTCCTAGCTACCTTGATAGCGTCTAAATTACGCGGTATCGTGCTGGTGGCCCTTTTAAGGGCTTTAAGGGTTGTAGTAGTAGTTCAACCATAGACAGTCTTGTGTTTTTTATTCCTAATTAACAGACAGGAAGCTGTTCCAGAGATTGCTATGAAGCTATCTCAGATTTTAATAGGGCCAGTGTTAGGAGAGTGGCAACACATTTTATCCTCATAAGCGTCTGTATTCAAATCTTTAAAAAATGTATTAGGGTCAATACGTTCCCATTTCATACGGAGCCCCTTGTTAATAGAATCATGTAAAGGGGGCCCAGTCTCACTCTTAGGTCTGGGTTGCAAAGAGATAAAAAAAACTTATAATGATCAGGTTATGATCGCTTAAAGGTAAAGGGCGCACCTCGTAGCTCACCAATTTATAAGCCAGGTCCACTGAGAGTAAGATCAAATCTATTTTGCGCCCTTCACCTGTTACAATAAATATTTGGGAGTTCATAAGGCCTAGACTTTGTATATGGGTAAGTACTATCCGGCTCAAAGTGTCCCCATATGATTAATGTGTAAAGTGGCTAATATTTTCACCCTGTCCAACCGTAAAACAAAAGATGTGGTTACCACTATGGATGCATTTAACAATATTAAAATCAATTGCCCATATAGGTGATACATGATTTATTGTGCAATACGTTAATACCCTTATGATTTTTTCTAGCTCTTCCGTAATGCCAACTGATTGGGCTGTAAAAAAAAATTCAATGAAAAGTTTGTAAAATGACATCACCTGAGGTTGACTGGGACAACTTTAGGGTCTGATAGCAGGAGACAAGGACCTTGACCCCCTGATGGCAATGGAAACAAAAATGACCAAACTCCCTTTTCCCCTTCCTGCAGTTGACACGACAGCAGGGGAATAATAGGATTTAAAACCCAAACATGGATAGAGTCATTAGATCAGGTCTCTTGACAGCATATTATATTGAATTCTTGAATTGAAAGATAACCAGTCCTTGTTTTTCAGCTTCTGGCAAATCCCTGCTATGTTCCAAGATAGGAACTGGAAACCCAAAGGTGCCTTAAATAGTTTCTGTTCCGTGCCTGAATTTGATACCATCTGGGAATGAATGGAAAAGTCAAGAATGATATCTGGGTGACTAGTGTCTGTTAAAGCTTGCCGGCATATACTTTCAATCAATTTCTGACTGGATTGATAATGGCTCAAAACAATTAGTGGCAGTATTAGTGGCCAGTATCTCTGATCCTTGAGAGTTATTACAACTCACTCTGTGTCAGTTGGCATCCATGGTTTCAATAGGAGGTGCGCAGTAAAAGAAACCTAATGGTAAGGTGCACATTTTAGTTTGCTGAATTGATAAATGGTCCAAGCTTGACAACAAAAAGCAAATAAGATTGGGGGTCTTTAAAATTGAGACCCACACAGTCCCCCCTTGAGGTTCTGGGCGATGTACACACCCAACTCACCCTATGAGCCATAAGGATCTTATCCACTAAATCGATTTGTCAGCCAGCATTTTTCTTACACCAACACATAGCTTTATTAATAAGGCTTTGACCGTCCTCTTGAACTTCTTCCTCCAAAGGCGGAACCCCCTCCAAAGTAATCCCATACGGAGTACATTCGGGTGGTGGCAAATGTAAATGAAAAGATTGGCCCCTTAGTGCTGAGGGAAAGGACTGGTGCGTTTTAGTGTGAGTATGAATATGTGGGTTCCTAGAATGGGGGCCACTAGACTTCCACACAACCAAAGCAATTGATTGACCTGGGGGGGTTGGGGGGCATTGTTGGCATTGCATTGATTCACTTGAGCCTGTGAAGTGCCTACTCAATGTTCCCCACTATCATCTGGTAAGACTCAATTGAGTGCACAAAGAACAATTGATGGACAGAATGCAAAACATGTCATACATTCACCCCAGTACAGAGATCTGGGCCTAAATCCATCGTTTTTTTGCTCACCATGACATTTCAGTTATGAACCCTGCCATATACAAATCAGTCTTGATCCTGTGCCTCATGGGAGCAGTCCAACCCGAACTGCCAGGCCAGGTCCTCCCTGGACTGGAAACAAGCATCCTAGGACCGGTTTCAGGGTTTCACCCCTCATCAGCCAGAAAAGCTTGACTCCAGTGGCATGGAGAGCACGGGACCCATGTCTAGACATACCCTTCCCACTCGGGGTGACATGCAGTTTGTCATGAGGCCCAGGGTCAAGACTGATTTGCATATAGCTGTGTCTGACCTGGGGTGGCGAAGTGAGCTAAAGAAGGATGATGGATTCAACCGAGATCTGTGCCTGGGGGTGAGTGTCTGAAAAGTTTCAGCGCTCCGTCCATCATCTCCTAGTGTTTGCAAGACTCAATTTAGTGCCTAGGCCTGAGGTAGGATTGTATCAGACAGTAATTTTTTCAGTCCCAACATGTCTTGCCGAAAGGATTTCAACATGGCCAACAAGCTTGCAACAAGAGATTGGGAATTTGTTTGGAATGCTGCGGAAATATTGTCCATGGTGATAGAGTTATTTGATGCTAACTGTGTGGGGCAGAGAGATGAAAAAGCCCCTTCTCTGTCTGAGTGAAAGAGATCAGAAGATACGTGATCTTTTTGAGGGGACCTAGTTGTATTCCCTTCTCCACGCTTCATATTGGAGGGTGGTGGTTTATTGACCTTCAAGGTAGCGGGGTTAAGTGATCCCGAGTGATGACACTTGTCTCTTGCACTACACGTTCCCCTATTCCGTTTCAATACTTTTGCATAATGACATCGGGATCAAGTTAGGACCTGGAAATCATACCCCGGGTTGAACCTCAGCTCAGGTAGTAGAGAATGATCAGTAATCAGCTTCTGTACTGCCTCTATGTGATCTTCCACCAAATAAAATTCAGTAGAAATTACACCCATTGCCATGGCAATATAGGAGGTGATAGACGTGGTGGAACATAAACCTTTATCCCCTCCCTTGTTCCCAGATAGGCTCCTCTTCCCCATTGGTCGCCGGTAAGCATGGGGAAATTTTGCCAATTCGCGATCCGCGAATTCGCGGATATGCGAATTCGCAATCCGCAAAATTCACGAATTCACGTGAATTTGCGGATTTTTTATTTTTGTGTGTTTGCGGATGTTCGCGGGTGTTCGCGGGGAACTTTGCATATTCGCGGTGCGCTTTGCGTGTTCGCGGGGTTTTTTTTGCCTGGTTTATCACTGCCACCCTCTCATTTTTTATGCCCTTCTACCCTCTGTACCACTTGTTTTTGTGCCTTTCTGCCCTCTGCCCCACTCTTGTTTGTGCCCTTTTGCCCTCTGCCCCACTGGTTTTTGTGCCCTTCTGCCCTCTGCCTAACTCATGCCCTCTGTCCCACTTTGTGCCCCTCTGCCCTCAGCCATAAGTCAGCTTCAACAGGAAGCACTAATAGATAAAGTAAAGCAGGTGCTTGAGTTGAAGGTCAAATTAAGTTACACAGTCATTAATCACCCCAAGTTTGGGGTGATTAATGATTGTGTAACTGAATTTGAGATTCAACTCTAGCACCTGCTTTACTTTATCTATTAGTGCTTCCTGTTGAAGCTGACTTTTGTAACTATTTTAGAGGCTCTGTCAGCTTGCCGGCACCATTCTAAAATAGTTACAAAAAGTCAGCTTGAACTTTTGACCCAATCCGTTCCGCTCGCGGATTTTGCGGGAAATTCCAAAAATCCGCAAAATCCGCGAGCGGAACGGATTTTCCGCCCATGCTTAGTTGCGGGAGTGTGCCAAGTACTGGGCAGAAATAATCTAAGTTGCAATATGTAGCCCTCAAAAGATGGAGAATTGAACATAGGAAATTGCATGCACCAACCTCCTGGTCAGACACCTGCTCTCTCCCCCAGCAGCTCCGCTGCTGTGCCGCTCCCGCTGCCCTGTGCAGGCAGGTGTTCGAGGCCCACCTTCACCCACAGGCTTCTGCCTGCACCTCATTCCTGGTGGTCAAGTGGGAGAGTCCTGCTCTTCTGCTGGCCCGCTGTTGTCTGACTTGTGTTTATTCCCTGTAATTTTGTGCCTCTGTTTATTTTGCCTGCTTTTATTTTGCCTTTTATTTGTGCCCTTGTCTCTGTCCTCCATGCCAGTTTTCACAGTCTTCTTCCCCTCCGTCCCTGTGGCCCCTCCCCTTGCCGGTCCCTGCTCCTACCTCCCAGCTGCACTCCCCCCTTCCCTATTTAATGGCGGCTGCTGTGTGGCTGCGCTGCGTGGGCACCGCTGGTGCACAAAAGGCAAGCCCGTCTGCACCCGTCCATGACCCGACCGCGACCAGCGCCAGGGACCCTGGTTCTCCGACCAGTCACCGCTATGACTCTGCTGCCATCCTCGCACTCAACCCGGAAGGAACAACAACTGCCAGCTTTCTACCCACATACAGTTCTCCTGCTGACACTGCAGACAAACCTTCACCACACTCCGCACCGATACGGCTGACGTCCCCTCGCCAGACACCAGTAGCTCGAAGTCATGAGATGCATCCTCCTCAACATGCGCTCCCTGCACAGATTCACAGTAGAGATCTGGGACCTCCTCAACTCCCTCTCCCCAGAAGTCGCCTTCTTCACGGAAACATGGACCAACCCCACCTCCAACCCAGACTCGTCACCACCCCTACCCACAAGGCAGGACGCACCCTTGACCCCATCTTCACAGGAGGCTACAACCATGGTTCCCTGTAAACTGCATGCTTGTGTGCGTGCCCAGCCTTCTCTTTTCCAGAGCACCGAATGTCTGTGGCAGCGCGCATGCTGTCACATGCCCTAAAAGACGGGTCCAGTGTATGGATTCCTTCATTGGCTGAAAGCTACACACTAAATGGAAAGTGTTTAGCTTCAAATGTTACATTCATTTTTGAGCAGGCTCAGGTTGTAAATGAGCACAGTGGGTTCTTTCTTTTTCTTAACCAAGGACAGTAGAAGAGGTTGCAGTGGGTTTATTTACTAATTTAAACAATGTATTTTTGTATGTAGAGAGTCAGGAGGCTTATCAAAATACAATGTAACTGAAACAAAAATTGCTGGTCAAAAATAAAGCTTTGAGCCATACTGCTTTATATAGCGCTTAAGGCCTCATAGTGTTATATTCCATATAGGTAACCCAATATAGGCTCAGGTAACGTCCCAAACTTTCATCTATATTCATCCCTACATTACATACATAACGGCTGTTAGGACAGACCCTTTACCTAGATTCAGTACTGCTTACAGAAAGTGGGGTTTTCCCTGAACAATAGCCTCATACATTATGAATGAGGATATTTGGATTCTTGTAAACTCAGCAGGACTACCATCTCCTGCATAAAAACTATGTACAAGGTTAATTTCCAACGTGACAGTGGCACAGCAAGGTAGAACCCCTGGGGATACCTTCGGGTATTTAAACATCACAACTTACTGAGAGAGGGAGAGAAGATCACAACTTCCATGCCAATACACTGACAAGAGACGTTGAGGTTCCTGCATGCAGATACTCCCGCGCGCAGTGGTCTAACATCCCTTGCGGAGTGTCCAGCTCGAGACCAATACAGAGTCCCACAGTCTCTCACTTCAGGTAATGGGGTTGACTTTATCCTAGAGGATTCTTGGCTTAACACCTACACACATGCTTGGTACATTTAGGTACATCTACTTAGGGTAGCATTGTAGGAAGAAGCATTTTTATTGTGATGTATCTTATATACTTGACTATATTCATGATTATAGCAAGATGGTAGACACCTACCATCCTTTTACCTTTTTAGTGCTTCTAATCATTTATATCTGTTTCTGTCTAGTGGTTGTTTCAGCACACCTATTTTACACTAGAATGACAAATGTTCAATAACTACTTTTTGAAAAACGTCCAAATCATTTATTCTGTGTATCTCTCTGAGACTAAAGTGAGCATGAGTGACTGAGCGAAAAGTATTGCACTGTTTCCAAGGTTCTGATGGATCAGGGTTGTCATCTTCGATATTGCCAAGAACTTTTCTCTCCTTGGTAAGAGGAGTTTGTAGTGGCACTGCGAACTAGCTCGTATACAGGTCAACATACCCGTTGGGGGTGTCTGGAATCAGTCTGGACACCAAGCCCGCAGTGTATGTTGTCCAAACCCGCAGATCCTGTATAGGTCCTATAGGAACTACACATCAGTAGGGCTAGCACTATCTATTCCAATGCACTTCTGCAAATCATCTTGGATACAATGGTGCGACCCAATTTTGTGAATGTGGGAGATTTGTATACAGACACACCCAGCAGGGTCTGTACCTGCTTGCGTGGATGCAGCACAAACAACCCCAGTGGATTTAATTGGAAAATCAATCCAGTTTTGAAAGCCATAAAGCCATTTTTAGGTCTTGCCTTGGCAGCGCATGCGCTGCATGTGCTGTCTCAGCGAGACTTAAAGAAATCTGTATATTTGCTTCAACTCCGTGTAATTTCTCCTGCCCCTTGCGATTGGTTTAAGTCTGGCATTGCTGTTGTTTTCTTGATTTCTGTTGGCTGTTGATCCTATGGTAACTTCCGTGCAGTCCAGAAGCAGTGGCACCTAACTACAGTTTTCGTCCTCTACCTAGCACTTTATTGCGTGCAGTGTCCCATCTGTTTTTTATCACTGCGCCGGTCGTGGTTGTGGGCGTGGCCCCCCTCCTCTCCCTCCTCGCCTTGTTTCACTTCCAAAAGCTACTTGGCCGCGCTGGCTTGTCTTTGCAGCCTCCTGCTTGTTGTATCAGAGGATACCACACTTCCTTTCAGCCTTCCTTTTATCGTCTTTATTTATTAATTCTTACCCCTTGGCTGTATGTTTCTTTTTACTTTCTCCTACCTTTTAACTTATATTGGGCAAATTGAAGGTTTGTTCTTTGCTTCCTGCCACAATGACATATTCACTGCTGAAGCCACACAGGAGGCTGCTCAAGAGCATTTGCAGTGCAATACCTATCTTATTAGTCAAAATGCCAGCTATTGACATTGCAAATGCACATTTTTATTTAATTTCAAAGTCTGCCAGTATTAGCATAAACAAAGAAATTATTTTCACAAAGAAAAGGGTGCTGTACCAAATGCTGTTTCTAGGTGTCCCTGGTCCTGCAACCTTTCCTTCGTGAAGGAAATGTCTTTGGCTACTGCTGGCATACTTTGAAATGGGAAAAAAACAATTAGCATCTGCAACGCCAATTGCTCACATTTACATAATGCTTCATTTAGGATTCATCTCCACCGAAGGAGCATATCTTTCTCTCCACTAATTAACCTCTGGAGTGATTGCATGTTTTCACACTTGGGAGGTGTATGTGTTTCTCCAGAACAGCAGCACTGGTGTAAACTGCGGCACGGACCGGGCACACACACAGCAGCACAGCGACTCTGTAATTATGAGCGTCTAAAGTGCTCATCGTTCAGTAGCAGGCACATGCATGACGGCTGACTGCCTTTTAATAAAGATCTATGGGGCAGATTTATGTTGCCTGACGCATCTCTGCAAATCGGCAGAGATGTGCCAGGAAAGATACGGCACGCAAGTTTATCCTTGCACCACCCATGATGCGCCACATTTACAATGCGCCGCACCATGGCGCAGGAATAAACATATGTGTGTCGCATCTAGGGCGTAAAGTTGGCGCAGTGCTGAAGTTGTGTTGCATGCGGCACGCAACTCCAGCACTATTCCAACTTGCCCTATCTCTAACGTGGTGCGTCAAACCTTACGCCTGCTTCAAGCAGGCGCAGGGTTTTGACGCATCAGTGTTGGGAAAGTGACTCCGTGAAATCACTTTTCAGGGGCGTTCCTGCGACGGATCGCCCCACCCCTGTGTGGAAACGCCCACATGAAACCTGACGCAGGTTTCATGTGGCGCAGGGCCTTACAACGTGACGCTTCTCCATAGATGCGTCACGATGTAAGTATGTCGCAACGTGGCGAAGGGTTTACGCCGCCGCTGCGTCACAGAAGTGCTGCAACGGCGGCGCAAAAGTGCTGCAAGTCCGACATAAATCTGCCCCAATATATATAGCAGAAAAAGCACGGCGCTGCAGAACCACAGCTGCTGTCTGCGTGCACACCAATCCCACTGACCAGAACATCCGGCAAAACTGAACGCCCATGGTGTCCCCCTCCCCTTCTACCTATCAATAGTACAGCCGCTGCAGAGGCAATATAAAGAGTTCCATTCATTTCCGATTATTTCCTGTTGTCTGCATGTTGGGATCTCTGATCACACAAGCCACCCATCTGCTCCCTATGTTTGCGGTTCCCTTTTATTCCCTGGATTATCTAAACGTATTTGATTATAACCACTAATCCTGAGGAAAAAAACCTAATACGGAAAGAAATTCCCTTCATAAAGAAAAGGGCGCAGTACCACAGGCTGTTACTAGGTGTCCCTGGTCCTGCACCCTTTCCTTCGTGAAAGAAATTTCTTTGCGTATTAGGCTACTGCTGGCATACTTTGAAGCAAAGAAAAAAAATGATTAGCACCTGCAACGCCAATAAAACATTGTCCAAAAAAGAAGACCCACAAAACGTCTAAAATTATATGCAACTTTGACAAACAGTCATGTAAATTGTTTATTCTTTTTCGTTTCAAAGTATGCCAGCATGAGCATAATAAACAAAGAAATTCCTTTCAGGAAGAAAAGGGCGCAGTACCACAGGCAGTTACTAGGTGTCCCTGGTCCTGCACCCTTTCCTTCGTGAAAGAAGTTTATTTGTGTATTATGCTACTGATGGCATAATTTGAAATGGAAACAAGCATTTGCAATGCAACAGGTCTCGCGTTTACTCTAGTTTGAGCTATTGGCATTGTAAATGACAATGCCTTTTATTTATGTTTTGGATTTTGAAACATAAATAAAACACACTGTCATTTACAATACCAATAGCTTAAACTCGCATAAATGCGAGACCTATTGCATTGCAAATGCTTGTTTCATTTGCTGTTTTCTGCATGCTTTTTCTTGTCACTGAAATTCCTATCAGCATTTTAATGCACCATGTGCTTTCAGGAAAGGAATGTGCTACCTTTGTACAACATATTCTCACTTATGGATATTTCCATTAAATTTGATCATAAACATGGACATTTGAAGAAACAAGCAGTTGCACTGTATCGAAGTGGCAGCTAAAGTGTGGATACACTTATTGTCTTGTGCTCAATATATTTAACCCTTTACTAACCATAGACCAGTCAGTGTTGAAGAATTTTGAGTTCAACCCTTTACTTTTTAAGTGTATTCATTTACATCTAGTGGAAGCATTCTCAGACTTAATGGTTGCAACAATGCTACCTTAATCTCATCATTTCTATGATGTATTGTTAGTATGGCTTGTTTTGCTGCTCATATGGTTACAATACTCTTCTTGATTTGCATATGTGTTTTGTTTGCTTCTGATTGACATCCCCACCCCGCCTACTATCATACCATGTAATTAAATCCGGTTTCTAGCTACATTGTTTTGGACTTTGCACTGTTGGTTAGTCAGTGCTTGAAACAGCTCTCTCTCTCAACATCCCCTCATGCTTAAAAACAACAGCATCTTCTGCATCATATTTAAAGTGTCTCAAAAAACTTACAGACCTCACTCAACACCTAAGCCAAACTATTTCTTTTTTTTTAAATTGCTTTATTAACATTTATATCAGCAAGCAGCCATAAATACATCCCTTCAGAGTCAGATTATAAACACATTAAATAATCTCTTATTACGAACATTATTCCATTTAAATACAATAAATTCATAAATTCATATCCACTTTGACAAAGGAGACCAAAGTTTCTGACCCATTAGCTTTTTTTCTCCTTCCTTTTGCTTTAAATACCGCAATCTCCAAATGATATATCGACAGTAATCTAGATTGCCAATTATTAAAAACTGGTGGATCTATATCCAGCCATTGGGTTGTTATGCATAGCCGAACAATTGACATACAAATAAATATAAACCCTTCCTCTGCTTCAGCCCTAGATCTGTCTTGATTTTCTTGTAGACCCAAAATAACCAAATCTGCTGACAGTTGCAACCGGATACTTAAGCTGAAATTCGGAAAGTATTCAACATCATTAATACATTGACTCAATTTTGGACAATAAAAAAACATATGAGCAGCATCCGCAGCAATTACACCACACCGGTTGCATTTATCCCCTCTTGTAGATTTCCATTTTGCAGGAGTATAATATAAATCAAATACGGACATAAAGTGTTGGCTCTTTAACGAGCCATTAAATAAAACTTTTATAGATAATTCAAATATTCTATCCAAAGCTAATTTCTCAACTCCCAATTTCCTTTGCCATTTGTCCTCCCAAGCAGACAAATCATCAACTAGGTTTTTAACCATTAATTGATAAATAGGGCCAATTCTGAGTCTCGATCTGATTGCTTCTGGAACCTCGACTCTGTTAAACAATATTTGGTTTTGGATTATATTCTGATCCCAAAAATTTCGTAACAGAAGGTATTTAAAAAATTCTGTTCGGACTAAATTATATTTCTGTTGCAAAAAGAGGAAAGAAGCTATCTGATTCTCCTGAAATAGGTCTCCTAATAAACGTATACCTGCTTGGTGCCATCTGACCATCACCTGATCTCTAAAGACCTCCGGTAATAAGACAGTTATTTAGAGGAGTATAATAATTTAAATTTTAATACAAACCAATTCTCCCTTTTATTTTTCTCCAAATTTCAAAAGCGGTCAAAATGATTTAAAAATTTGTCTTTTTATAATAGCTTTTTATAACTATTTCTAATACTTTTTTCAGCTATGCATTTCAGGAATGGATCCCATTGAAAACCTGAGCGCTTTGCTCCCTTTTCAGGGGTATGAAACATCATAGGAATTCTACTTTTCAGAGAAAAACATTCAGGCAAACATATCAGTTTTCTTCTTCCATGGACCGGTTTGGGTGGGACTCTGTGTTCATATGGGATCCTGTTGGGGTGGGCATGTATGTTCTTCAAAGGCTAGTTGGGGTGGACATACAAGTGTGGACTCTCAGCAACAGAAATGTGGAGCAAGCAGCTCTGGCCTACACCACCTGTCCCATTACCCAGGGTACACCTTGAATTCCTGGGGGAGACAACATGGTCAAACTTCAGCAGCTGTACCTATTGGGGTAGACAGCCCTGGTGCACACTGCCTTTCCCAATACCTTGTGACTATAAGTTACTGCCTACTCGAGTCAGAATTACAGATCTCTAGCAATTCAGCATTTGTTTTTCCTACTTCTGAAGCCTTGCATACAATAATACAGTTGCCCTCTCATTGCTAAGAAGAGAAGCCCTGAATGAGAATGGTGTTTCAATAGTCCCTTTCCCGAGCATTTTTGTGCACAATGGCACTCATGCTCTAAATGTACAGAATTGCCTGGAGGTAATGCAATGTGTTGGGGGGACAGTGTGTAAGACAGAGGAAGATGATAGTGTGAGGCATTTAAAGGGGATAGAGCGGATATCATAGAGAACAGAAGAGGGGATAGTATTTAAGACGAGGAGACTAGTAAGAGACGTGTAAAAGGTGAGGGAAAGGAAGCAGATAGGAGAGAAAGGGACAGTGTGTAAGACAGAGGAACAGGGTAGTGGGAGATGTCAGACAAAGAATGAGGGAAGCAGCAGAATACTTTGAGATGTGTAAGGAGGGAACAGAGTGTAGACAGGAAGTAAGCAGAACTGTGAACAAAGCCTACACAGGAGACACAAAGTAGTAGATGTGTAAAGAGGCTGGAGAGAAATTAAGGAATATCTCTCTCATTCTGTCACTCATTTTCATATCTTAGGCACTTGCATAGTAAATCATTGCATGTCTTTGGTGCACGTAAGTTTAGCTGCAGTGCACAGAGAACATTCATTGCCGCACACACAGAAAAAGAATTAGAGGGAACATTTGCAACAACATCCACTTCAGCCACACCAAGTAACCCATCTGGACGGACCACTACTGTGTTCACCTCCATGTTCAAAAACCCACCGCACCCAAACCGGCACCCCGTCCACTGCGAGCAAGATCACTGAGGAGCACCTCAACTCCACCCTCAATAGCAAAGCCCCCCCACCACGACCGACGCCAACTCTGCAGCAAAAGAACTTCACAGATGGATCACCAACTGCACAGACGACCTCGCCCCCCTCAGCAACCCCGACAGACAGCGACCCAGGAAGGCCTCCTGGTTCACCACCGACGTTCAAAAAGCCAGACGGACGTGCAGACGTCTTGAGAAGAACTGGTGAAACAGCAAAACTTCAAAAGACCACTCCACTCATAAGAACGCCATGACAGAATACCACCAACTCATCAGATCCACAAAGAGGACCTTCATCTGTAACAAAATCCACACCAACAACCGGCAACTCCAAAGAACTCTTCAACATCATCTAGTCATTCACTAAGCCGCCCAGCGAAACCATGGACGTCACACCCTCCCAGAACCTCTGCAAAAAACTCAGCTTTTACTTCCACATGAAAATAAGATCCCTCTACGACAACTTTGAGAAACAGACACAAGACACCGAACCCACTCCGCCCCCTGTAATGAAAGTGAGCCTACCCTCTCCTCCTGGACCCCAGTCAACACTGAAGACACCGCGTCAACCATGAAAGGCATTCATTCAGGAGCCCCCACTGACCCCTGCCCATCCGCACATCTTCCACAGAACTGCCTCCACCATTGCACCGGAGCTACGAGGCACCATCAATGCCTCCCTCAAAGCCAGCAGATTCCCCGAAGTCTGGAAACATGCAGAAGCAAGCCCCACCTAAAGAAGCCCTTGGCAGATCCAACAGACCTCAAGAACTACCGATCCATATCTCTCCTCCCATTTGTGGCCAGAGTCACAGAAAATATCATCAAAGTCCAACAAACGAAATTCATAGAAGAGAACTCCATCCTCGACATCTCCAATCCAGATTCTGCAGCAACCACACCACCGAGACCGCCCTACTTGCCGATACAGATTACATCTGCACGCTCCTCGACCAAGGACACACCGTGGCACTGATTCTGCTCGACCTCTCTGCAACCTTTCAACACCATCTACTACAGGACTCTCACCACCAGACTCCACGATGGTAGCATACAGGAGACCGCCCTCGACTGGCTCTGATTCTTCCTCACCGGCAGAACCCAAAAAATCAGACTTCCTCCCTATCTCTCCGAACTAACAGAGATAAGCTGTAGAGTACCCCAAGGATCATCGCGCAGCCCCATGCTCTTCAACATCTACATGGCCCCCCTCGCCACCATCGTCAGACAGCATGAACTCAGCATAGTATCCTACGCCGAGGACACCCAGCTCATCTTCTCCCTCACCAAGGACCCCCTCACCATCAGACTCAGCTTCCAGGATGAAATGGAGGACATTGCAACCTGGATGAGCAGCAGCTGCCTGAAGCTCAACTTGGGGAAGACAGAAGTCCTCGTCCTCAGCCCTCCCCTTCTGCATCACCCTCGGCAGCCCTTCCATACCCACAGACCACGCCCGGCACCTCGGCATCATACTCGACTTCTCCCTCTCCATGACCCGACAGATCAACACCGTCGCCTCCACCTGCTTCAACACCCTCCGCATCCTTCTCAAGACCTTCAAATGGATCCCCCCAAATCAAGAAAGGCCATCACCCACTCACTCATAACTAGCAGATTAGACTACGTAAATGCCCTCTACACCGGGATAAACAAATCTCTGCTCCGCAAGCTCCAGACCATACAGAATACCGCAGCCAGACTCGTCCTCAGCGTCCCATGACACAAACACATCACCCCACACCTGTGATTCCTCCACTTGCTCCCCGTTGAGAAGAGAGTAATTTTCAAGATACTCAAACATGCATACAAATGCCTCCACAACATCGCACCAACATCGGACCCCAATACCTCAACAAAAGAATTGCCTTCTATGTACCCAAGAGAAACCTCCGATCTGCCAACCTCGCCCTCGCTGAAACCCAACGCAACCGCAGAGCCAGAACAGGTGGAAGAGCCTTTCCCTACATCGCAGCAAAGACCTGGAACGAGCTCCAGATCAACATTAGACATGCACCCACTCTGCACATTTTCACGAAGACCCTCAAAACCTGGCTCTTCGACTGACCGGAGCTGCCCCCCACCCAGCGCCTTGAGACCCTCTCGGGTGAGTAGCTCGCTTCACAATTCCCTGATTGATTGAACCCTTCTGGATGAAAGCGAACTTTCACAAGAAATAAGCTGCTGGGCCCACAGCAGTAGTCTAAAACAAAGAGGCAAGAGCTGTGTCCCAGCCCAGCTTCGTCCGGACGCGGATGGGCACAGAGTGGCTTGGTCTTGGCACAGGGGTGTCCCGCACCATGAGGCTTTCTTGGTGCTTTAGTAGCGCTGGTTGCTGGCCCCTCCTCCTAGCAGGACCAGGTGTGAGGAAAAGCTAGGAGACCCAAGATCTGAGCTGGGGGACGAAGTCCCACCCCAGTACCAGCCTTAACAATTTTTATGCGTCCCGATCCGCTGGACTCTGTTTGCGCTTTGATAGTGCTGGTCACTGGCCCATTCTCATAGCAGGACCAGGTGTGAGGAATTGCTAGAAGAGCCAAGATCTGAGCTTAGGGGTGAACTTCAACCCCAGCACCAACCTTAACAATGTTTATGTGTCCAGCGCAGCGGGGCTTTGATGGTGCTTTTGTAGTGCTGGTCTTCGACCCCTCCTCCTAGCAGGACCAGGTGTGAGGAAAAGCTGGGACAGCCAAGATGGGAGCTGGGGGACGAAGTCCCACCCTAGCAGCAGCGTTACAATGCTCCTGCATGCCTCCTCAAGGAAGGTGCTGGTCAGTGACTGGGGGCAGATTTTATATTCCAGCTACACCAAGTGCCAAGTCAGGAAAGATTCTTAACAGTGAGTAAGGGTCCAAATTTACATATCTAACTCCGCAAGGTGCCTACACAAGGAAGGTGCTGGACTGTGACTAAGTGATAACGGAGCTGTTTTACTTTGCCATGTGCCTAGTCAGGGTAGGCACTGGACAGTCACTGGTGAGCAGATTTAGAAATCTAACTCTGGCAAGTCCATACTCAGGGAAGGTACTGGACAGTGACTGAGGGGCAGATCTACTATTCTAACTGCACCAAGTGCCTAGTCAGGGAAGATGCTAACCAGGAACTAGGGGGAAAATTTAAAAACATGTTCTTCTTCTTCTTAAAACTTTACAAACAAAACAAATTAAAGAAAGAGAAAAACATTCAATCATAAAACGGAGAACTGGAAACCTCTCTCCAACCCAAAAGAAAGGCACCATAATTAAGTTAAAAATGTAACAACTACAAAGTAAACACATAAATTACGCAAAAATAAATGCAGTAAAGCAGGGAAAATCAACAATGTTATATTAATGTCTTTCTGACCTTAAACACACTACAAATAAGCAAAGACAACATCACATCAGAAATCCTTAACAATATCCAGAATAAAAACTCAAACATCCTGACACCAAAAGCACAAGGAACCATAAATCAGACACATTTTTTCGCATGAAACATAAATGTAATTTAATAATCACATTCTTTTTTCATAACAGGAAAAAAACATAGAGCTCTTTTCCAAAGTTCAAACAGCAGTAGATAACTTTTTTCTGAACATATTCAAAAAAATAACCATACAATAATTTTTGTCTGTATAGGACAACCCCAAAAATGGGAAAAATATACAATATCTTTGCATCACACTGACATGAATTTTTTTCAGATTAAAAAAATGGGAAATACATATCAAGCCCTCTATATTCCCTCTAAAAGGGGTAAAAGACTTCTGAAATATGGTGGGTATATGTATTTAAGGAGATATTAAATGAGCCCAGGAGTCACTGGAGGTATGTTGTATAATTCTCTTCCTGTTGCAAAGGCAGAGCTGTTAACCTTGGTGAGACAGTGGACAGAATCACCAAGCATAACCACTTTGCCTCTGCATCCAAGATTGAAGTTAGAGAAAATATTCAACACATTAAGACCCCTGTGGCCTTCTTCAATGAACCCTGTAGCTCAGTTTAGAGAGATGTAGTCCGGAACAGCCCCATGTATTTAGCTAGTAGTATGCCCTCAATCAAAAATGTTAAAAAAATGATACCATGAAAAATCCTCAAGGAGTAACTCCTCAAACCAATGTGGATATTTACATACCCCTGAACTAACAGAATCCTTTAGTACTTAACTATTTCATCTCTATGATAAGTAGAACCCTCAAAAAGTAATACTACGTTTAAGTACAGTTCATAAGACAGAAACCATAGAAAACAGTGATATTTGGATCATGGATGAACTTTTTAAATCTACTCTCTAACCATTCACCCAAATGTATACTATTCATGCAAACATGAACAACACAACGATCCCATTAATTTACAGTTTGCTGCCTGACAAACAATCCTCAACTTACACTGAGTTTTCATCAGTTGTAAAATCTAACACAATAAATAAAAGTCCTAGGAAAATCATAATTGATTTCGAATTATGGATGATTAACACAATAATAAAATGTACCCTAATATCCAAATTCAAGGTTTTATTTTCAGTTTTCCAGGTATATTGGTAAAAAATTCAAAAAACTTCCTTAGATGAAGATTATATGTCAAACAGTAAACTTCAATATGAACTCAGAAAACTCATTACATTGTGTTTTTTACCTCCTCAGGGTATGGATGCCTTCTACAATTCAATTGTACAATTAGAATTATTTGACACAAAATGAGGAAATGTTGGCTCAACTTCTAAATAACTTAGAAGAAACATGGATTGGCCATTTAAGCAGGTCAGGTCACAGAAGGAAATCAAGGTTCCCTATTGAATAGTGGAACTGTTACTCGACCTACTCGGCACTGGCTGCTTTGCCCCTTGTTATCCATGAACCGTGGGTTAACTCTGGTCTGTACCTACTCTATTTACTGAGGGAACAGATTGCCTGTAAAGTGCAAGGTATTCAGAATGGCAGCGAAAGTAGAAATTCTAGGACTGTGTTATGACAAATGTGGCCATGATGCCAGATTGGAGAGTGATTGAGCACTCCCAGAGTCTGGGGTGTTTGTTCAAAACCAAGTGCTGATGGGACTAGGTTTTTGCATTGACTAATGGGGTCTCAGCAGCGTGAACACAGTACATTTCCCAGTTCTTTTCTAAGGGTTGACATATTGTGGAAAGGGTGGGCTCAGCAAAGTTCCTGAGCAATCTAAAGAATTCCCTGCCAAGCACCAGAGGCTCGATAACAAGGTGTCAGCAGGCTTGGAGGCATTGTGTGTAGAAGGAGAGGCGGCTGCTACAGGTATGCTGGTCCGGTGTTGTGAAGGGCCTTGTCTGGGTGGGTGAGAAATTTGAAAGTTTTTCTTCTTTCAACTGGAAGCCAGTGGAGATTGCGGAGGTGTTGGGTGATGTGGCTGCGAGGGGGATGTTGAGGATCAGTCTGGCTGTGGCGTTCTGGATAGTCTGGAGTTTTTGAAGGAGTTTCTTGTTGATTCCGGCATAGAGAGCGTTGCCATAGTCCAGTCTGCTGCTGATGAGTGTGAGCATGACAGATTTTCTGGTTTCATTTGGGATCCAAATGAAAGTCTTTCGAAGCATGTGGAGGATGTTGAAGCAGGTCGAGAGGACGGCGTTGATCGGCGGTTCATTGTGAGTGATGAGTCTAGTATGATGCCAAGGTTTTGTGCATAGTCTGTCGGGTTGGGGGATTTCTGAGGGTGGAAGGCCACCAGGAGACGTTCTATGTGGAGGGGGTGGTGCCAAGGATGAGGACGTCCGTCTTTTCTGAGTTAAGTTTCAGGCAGCTGTTCTTCTTCCAGGTGGTGGCAGGTTTCATCCTTTCTTAGAAGTTGTGTCTGATGATGTTGGGTTCATTGGTGAGAGAGAGGATCAGCTGGGTGTCATCGGCATAGGAGATGATGTTGAGCCCATGGTTCCTGACAATGGTTTGATAGCAGCACACCCTCTCTAAAATTTGTTTTAGCACCACTGGCAACCGAGTTATGTGAAAGCTTCCCCTGCAAAAGCTTCCGCTGCAATTATCAACAGCAGATTCCAAGCTCACTCCAACAGACGCAGCAGAGGTAGGTAGGACCAGAGCCATTACCGGCGGCCTGATAGTTTGTCCTAGCCCTGCCTTGGATATAGGCTGGATCATGCCAAATGCTGGAACCTATGTTCTATACAAAAGACTGTCTCTATTTTGGCCTACTTAAGGAAAAGCATCAATTACAAAAAGTATTTGTGATAACAACTGACTATGACGATCTGCTAGAATATACTTCTATATGCACTTCCTAAACCGTAGTACCTGCAGCAGGCATGGGCCAGAGGTGGTGTTAGTGGAATGGGAGAAGCTAGGGACTGCTACATTGCGTGCAGGCTGCTGGCTGTGGCTCCAACAGGATTTGGATTTAATCCCATCTGCGGCACTTGACCTGCAATCGTCTGATTCGAGGCAAAGCACTCTCAAAGCCGCATACTGTAAATATGTGTAATTGTGTAACATGCACATATATGAGGGATGTAAAAACGAACTTTACAGTGTTTTATCAAATATCAAAATGCACAACTGCGTGCCCCTCCTTCCAACCCACATCCTGGTTTCTGTGATCTAGTTTTGACAAGACATACAATTGCATCTACTCTAAAAGTTAATTTTATGGATTTACACACATCGAACATGAGATAAAACTAGTGGAGCCAGCTACATAGATGTTTATATATAGAAACTACTGAATGGATTTACACCAAATCACAAAAAGCATGCTTTATGGATCAAGATCAAGCTTTCTGACAAATTTGATGAATTCCGTTTGACAGATCTTGCAGTATACCTGTTCAATTTTCCTATTGAAAAAATGAATGGGTAAAACATGTTTGGGACCCCCACCCCATTTTGTGCCCCCATTTGACAGATCACCTCAAAACATCCCAGAAAGGAGCTGAGGTGGATGAGTTTTGTTTTTAAAGTTTCATGGAGATTAGTCAATTAGCTCTAAAGTTAAACCAAAAAATGCTTCTCCTATGGAAAAATAGCGTAGCATCCCAACAGAAATCTCTGGTCCTAACATGTGCGGGAGCAAGGACCAAGAGTGCTGTTGGAATGTGGAAATCTGTCATTGTTGGCACTGTACCTTTCCTTTTGGGACGGTTGACTTTGGCTACTTGGCTGGGTGATCATTTTTCCGGCAGCTCTTGTATGAATAAACGTTTCATGACATACAACAACTATTCCAGTTGTCTGTTCCTGTGGGATACTACACATAAACCCAACTATAAATATACAGTGGGGTAGTTTAAATCTGACTTTGTGTCTGAAAAGGGGCCTGGGTCCTTAATATTGCTGTATTCGGGCAGTGTGAAACTGTGAAGGTAAAGATGGCTGGGTGGGTTGGTCTGGATGGTCTATCTCCTTGTTACCTTAATGCACTGATGGGACTCTGTACTTTATAGACCATTGCGATTTTTATCGGCTAAATGTGTATGTAGTCTGTTTTGGGCTGTTGAAACAAAAACAAGCACTGGCGTTGCCAATAGGTCTCGCAGTAGGAAAGTTGGAGCTATTACAATTGCAAATAACAATGACTTTTATTTTTGTTTTCATTTTTAAAACATAAAGGGCTTTGTCATTTACAAAACCAATAGCTCCAACTTTCCTACTGCGAGACCTATTGTGCACTGCACAGTGTGGGTGAAAGTGGCACTGCGTGGGTGTGAGTGGCTTTGGGTGAGTGGCGTTGCGTGGGTGAGTGGCGTTGCGTGGGTGAGTGGCGTTGCGTGGGTGAGTGGCGTTGCATGTGTGAGTGGCGTTGCATGTGTGAGTGGCATTGAATGCAGGTCTGCTCGACCTAAAAACGGAACGGGATACAATGGCAATCCTAAAAATGTGTAACATTGTTATCAATATCACAGAATGTTGAACAGCATGCTTCAATCTATTGCCAGTTATAATCTAATTGCATTTACCTTAAAAGGATGAGTTGACTGACAATATGTGTACCACAGACCTGCGAAAGCCACAGACTGAAGCACGGAATGCTAGCCCAGTGGGCTTTATTCAAACATTCACTGGATGTTCACTATGTGTATACAGACAAGTACATTGCCATAAACTGGAAAAAGCAGACCCTCCGCGGTTAGAGCGGAGCGAGTGATTCTTCTTTTTAATACATCACTTTTGGTGAGTTCACTGCAAATGCTAAGTAGTCCCACACTTATTTATTGTAGGACTTGCACCCTGTTCGTCACACTGCACTTGTTTGTCTCTTGTGCGGAAAGGACAACCAAGTATTACCTTTTCCTGTTAAACTAGAAACAGGATGAGATAAACGTGCTTGCATGCCTCTGCAGACAGAGTGAAAAGCATAGGTTCAAATCTCTGCTTCCTTCCTTTGCTAAATGTTTGATCCTGTGCGAACTATTTGACCTCAGTGTACACCATGCTCAGTATCTTTGTCTGGATCTTGCGTTATTTATGTCATAGTCTTACATTGCACTCGCTGCTTGCACTGATGCGTATTTTAGACGTGGGCTACTAGCAGAGTCTGACAGTTGTGACAACTATTCCAATGTGGGCCAAAGCTTTAACTACTCCTTTTCTATCTTTCAAGCTGCTTCCTGAGCGCCACAACGGTGACCCTTCCAATGAAGTCACTTCCTATGATGCCCCTTCCTGTGATGTCATGGTAACTCGAAATACATGCGTTACGGGTCAGCAAGCTAACTACCGCACGCCCTGCACCCCCTCCCTGGGGCACTTGGCGACTCTGCTATTACCCGATTTATTGTAAACGAACTCACTTCATTACTACAGTTTATGTAGTGGCTAGCCAAACCTGCCTCTTTTACCCTCTCGGCCCAATTCCCTCTAAGCAAAGCACCAAGAAGGCATTTATGAACACACGAATTACAGCTGAAAACATGATACATTTTTGCATGGTTTTCCAAAAGCGGCAAATCAGCTTTTGCGATTTGGGGCTTCCCGAGTATATTTCTGTTACAACAAGGTTTTTGCGAAATTGCTTTGAATAAAACCCAACAACTGTACTGTACACTTATGTGATTGTGGGGTTTTATTCAAAGCTATCTCACTGTATTATGATATATATTATATGCAACAGCTTTGTATCAGTGGACAGTGCCGACTGTCAAAGGCGCCAAGAGGCCATAGTCATGGCAGATGTACGCTATTCAAAGAGCGCGCACACACGTACATGTAATATTATAAAACAGTGAAATAGATGAACATTCATTACTCTTAAGGGTTTCTATACAGCGCCATTCGCCCACTAATGTAGCGTCTTGGCGCAGTGAGTTGTCTAGAGAGGAAATTGCCACGCAGAGGAGAGTACATTTCAAAAAGTCTGGGACTCTTCCATTTCAGGGGTATTTGAAGCGCTAAAAGGCATGTCAAATTAAAGTTCGCCAATTTGGGAGATTCCACGGAGTTCCGGGGGACCAGTGCAACCTACCAGAAAAGGGTCGTCAAGCACCTTTAAAAAGGCGCAAACCTCTGTCTGGCTTTAGTGCGCGCGCATACATTTAATGGATAGACAAAGCCTTCAGTTTTGAATTCCAAGCATTGAATAAAATAAAATAAAAACAAGCATTGGCAAAGCAGGCAAGTCTTCCGTGCGACGTGCTGAAAGTGAAACCAGCCCTCGGCATTGCTGTGGTGTGGGAGGGGGGGGGCGGGGGAGAGGCAAGCAGGGAACAAGTTAAACAAGTTTTAAAAGGAGACGAAACTGAAAGCCTTTGAAGTACACAGGCATGCTGTGACGGAGGTGTGAGAGGTCTGGCAGGGAACAGATGGCCTGTCTGTGAAGCAGGGGGCGGGGCAGCGCTGGGGAAGCCTGTGGGAGGGTGATTGATGACTTTGATGTGGGGAGGGAGGAGAGCCTTTTGCGAGCCTGCAGGAGAAATGCTGCCGATGCGCGTGCATGTTTAATCACGTGATTCACGTGAACTGCATGAAAACCGCGGGGCTGAAAGCCCTTGGTTTGACGATGATTTTCGCCACTTGAAATCTTGTTCCCTCAATGCGCTTGCGCGCATTGTAGGTCACGAGACCTAATAAATACAATTTTATAAAAATCTGACTTTGTATCTATGTGTTTGTGCAACATCTATATATGCATATATAGATATAGATATGTACACAACAAATACATACACATTGAGAATTAAAGTTTCTAACCAATAACAGTACTTTTCAATGATGTAGTTGGACAAATCAATGCGGGTGGCAAGGTGCAGTGTCTTTGTTTTTCTGTGTCCCCTCATGGTACATTCAGCAGCTGTGTTGATGGGGCCCAGGGGGTTCAGACCGAATAGAGATGAGGCACAGATACCTTTTGGTCCCCTTCAAAGTCACTACTGATGGTGTGAAAACCAATACTTCATTTTATACAATGCCTCGTGTTTGTGATGCCCTTGCTACAAAAAAATGTTTCCAGCAAAGTACACCATTTTTTGCCTAGAGCCTTTTTGTGATCAAGCATTAGCAACTCCAGTAAGTCTTGCTTATATTTTGAGGACAGCTCAAAGGATTTAAAAATATCTGCTGCTGTGCAAAACAACTAAGATCAATTGTAACGTGTATACAATACATATAAGCAATAAATAATTTAATGTGTGAGGATTCTGAGTACTTTAGGTAAGAAAAATAGTCCTTTATGCATTGCAATGCAAGCACTCCATGATGGTTGGAATGACACACCAAACAGCCAATAGCATCAAGTGAGAGAGTAGTATTGCTCTGGGTGCAACCACAACTAACTTGATATATTTTTTAAAGAAATGGTTATGCTTGAGAAGGTGATATTTGCACTGGTCTGTTGTTTTCTTATGGTGTAGAACTGATTCCAAGGGGCAGCCAGTTTCTGATAGAGTGGATCCTTGAAAGAGTGTCATAATCACAAGTAAATATGGTGGATTAAAGAGTCTGACCTTCGGTTCCGCTGACATCATGTGGCTACTCATTGTAAAAAAAATCACTGCTATTGATCTAAATACTAAGGCGCGATACTGGAGAGGCAGAGGGCAGAAGATGTGGCCTAGCCACCATGGAAAGGATCAGTACACACGCGCAATAAGTTTGTAACCATATGAAGTAAAGTGTTCACTGTGTCACTACGCACTAAATTTGAGAAACAATTGACATAGATGCGAGTTACCAGATGTCTAGTGGTGTCAACAATAAATACCCTCTCATCAGGCGCCCTCAGACGCATTGTGTGAACTGATAACAACTGACACGCTTACCACGGTGTTTCCTGAAAATATTCTGTTAGATATGACAAGCGCTGTGTCTCATGTGATGAGTGCACAGTTGATCACGTGGACAAAACAGAAACAATTCATGTGGAGGCTTAAGACATCCGAGTCAAAAGCGAGTGCCCTGGTTAGATGATATCGCCAAGGGTCAGAGGATTAATAACTGCTTACGAAATTTAGATGGGTGGTTAAAGCATTATATCATCTACTGTGCAGGAGTGCATGAAAGTAATAAGGTGTGCAAAGCATTATAACTGAAAGTCTGGGAATGTCCCTGTTGAACAGAGATAGCAAGGCAAAGAGCCCAGCCTATTATGATACCATAAAGTGTAAATGTGCAAATTGTCTTCTTTAGTCGAGAATCACGCAGTCTTTACCACGTAATGTCTTTACCACACATGCCTTTACCACGCATATGGCTTTACCATGCATATGTCTTTACCACACATATGCCTTTACAGTTCAAGTTAGTATAGTTAGGGTAAGTAAATACAAAATATATATATATATATATATTCACTTAAAAAACCATAGGTTTCAGGCGTTATATAGTTAGGAATTAGCATTTTAAAAACCTTGCAAATTCACTTAAAAAGCCATAGGTTTCATGCCTTATATAGTTAGGAATTAGCATTTAAAAAACCATTGAAATTGCTCCTATATAGTTAGTTGTACTAACTATTTTTCGCGCACCCGCAATCCACTGCTGATGATGTCACATATTACATCATTCATGACATGGTCAGTGACATCACTGATGACATCTTAAATGACATCACTGATGACATCACTGATGACATCTCATTTGACATCACTGATGACATCACTGATGACATCATCCAGTGACTGTGTGTTTCTGTAAAGTTTTAATATGTTTTATATATTGAAGAATGAGTGGATGTATAAGTGTCTGTATGAAGGATTTAGTAGGTGCGTGACTGACTGTATGAGTGAGTGATTAAATGTGTCTTACTAAATGCATGGGTTAGTGACTAAACTGTCTGAATGTGTGCATCAGTATGTCCGTTGTTGTGTAAGCTGCTGCATGTGTTGATCAGTAGCTATATGAGTGGCTATATGGGTTATTGATTGGTTGCCCAAGTATTTGAATAGGAGACTGAGTGTGTGTGTGGGTGGCTGGGAGGTGTGTGACTCTGTGCATAGATGTGTGAGCAGTTGATTCACTAGGTGTATGAGTTCAAGAGTGCATGTGGAAACAGCTATATGGGCGGTTGACTGTGTGCATGGGTGTGTTGGTGAGTGAATGGATATCTCAGTGCTACATGTCCAAGTAAGTACATATGTAAAACACAGTGCATGTGAGAGTTGGCATATATAAATTACTATACATGAGAGCCAGTGAATGTGCGAGTGGTTGTATGGAGCATTGTGTACTTGTATCAGTGATTGTATAAGAGAGTAAGTATGTGTTAGTATATGTTTGAATAAGTAAGGTGTTGTGTGTATAACTGTATAGTTGAGGAAATGGAAGTGTGATTGATTCTTTGCATGACTGACTAGGTGTGTGAGTAACTCCATGGATGAGTGGCAGTGTGCGAGTGTCTGTGTAGGTTTATGAGTGCATTGATGAGTGACTGTATGTATGAGTGATTCTATGGGTGAATGAGTGAATGTGTGTGTAGACCTAGGAATCAGTGAGTGCGTATATAGTAACTGGTATTGGTGTGTCAATGGTTTCAAGAATGGTAGTCTGTATTTAACACTGGGTGTATCAAAGGTTATATTAGAGTGTGAGGAGGTGCATCGTATTATCACATGAATGATATCATCAGTGATGTGATCATGGGCGTCCGCAGATATTTTTCCAGGGGGGGGGGGGCAAAATGTTAACCTCATCACCATCCTCCGACATGATGTGTGCCAGGTGGGGCACACGAAACACTGAGGCGCAGAACTAGGATAGACTCAATTAAATGCCAGGAATCCAGGACATGTGACTGACCCTGCCACGGGCCAACAAACACCACCTGTAGGGAAAACGCTAAACTTTCTGACAAGGTGCTTTATCTCTGTCTGCTAGGTGTGCAGACTTCTGGGTCCTCGATCCAACACCAATCAAGGCTGTCTTCAGCACGATTTGATTTTTATCAGAATACTTTAAAACAGCCTATGATTAAAGCACCAGATTAAATATACCGTATGCACAGAGTATGTTAGGGATTATTTGCAGCACACATATTTACCAATATTGGCTTCTTGGTGCTAGAATTCATGATAGCTTTTATCAAAAGTTAAAGCACAACGTCAAAGGTAGTAATAAATAATGTAGCAATCACACACGCTAGTGATTTGACAGTGGGTGCTCCCTTTACTAGAATTCCCCGGGCATTGCTAAATTTTACACACATTCAATTAATTCATACAAAATAAAATGTATAGGTCCAAATGTTAGCTATATTTTTTAAAAGAAACTTAGAGTCCCTCTATGTGTAGTCAATGTCAAACTGACATTGTGCGCACGTTTAGGGATACAATAATGGCCAGCTCCCTTATGCGGAAGCCCCGCACCGTAAATGTGTGGCACATGTGGCGCCCGCAGCTGCGCCACATCACAGGTCCAGGGATGCTGAGTCTTACACAGTGGTCGAAGTGGGGGAAAAAAAGTAGAGGAACAGTGGGCGGAGAATCAGAGGGCGGGAATAACCCAAGGATTGGATCTGTGGGTGGAGCCAGAGGTGTGGCTAGAATGCGCAGACATCCCAATTTTTAGTATTTGTTTGGCATTTCACTGCCCATTTTAATCAACCAATAGATACACATGATTATTTAAGGTTATAATGAGTTATTGACATTAAAATATATTCACAAAGTGGGATATGCTTCTAATCACAGAATGTACCAAATACGATAAATTGTGGAAACACAAGCCATTTGTCTCCGAGCCATGGAGTTTCTGTCATCAGCACTTCACCCTTTTTCAACAACAGCAGTTCAAACATGAATGGCAAAATATCCTAGTTTGCAAATGTTTTCTCTAAAATTATGGCTCTGCCATATTTGCCTCATAATGCAAGATCTGCTGCATGGTCTGACCATTTAAACTAATAAATTGTTTGTAGCTCAAACATATCAAAAGTTAATATAAAATGTGACTTGTGTTGCTGCGGAGTGGATGGCCTATTGTAAAGGTTGACTGGTCACCTTTCTCACTGCTGCGTTTGTATGTTACACTGGTACAAATAAGGCAAAATCTTTCCAGAGACTGTTAGCATGTGTACACACGTCAAAATAATAAAATATCTGAAAATATACTGCATTACGCTGCAGCCTTTTTTAATGCATAATTTAGTCAACACTATGGCATAATGTTGTCATCCTTTGCTGCATACTTAATTCCAGTGGCCCCACAGCAGGCAGCACATGTTAAAAGTGCTTGTGAATGAAGCAGGGAGACTGTGAAGTTTGCGAACTTATTTTGGTGTGTGCAAATCCTGCATTGCCAATCCCTGGTGAATTGCAGCTACTGCTGCTGAAACAAGGCCAATGGAGGTACCTTTGGGTGAGGCAGACTGGCCTCAAGGGCAGGGCCAGCCATAGCACTGGTCGTGTCCTGTGCATTAATGTTTGTTACTGACCCCCAATGACCACCTCTGCCAAGCATTCCATCAATACCACCCTTTAACTGTGCCCCCCAAGTCTCCATAACCACTCTCTCTCAGATGCATTGTATTTGATTTACAGCGCCACTCATACCATTGTAGGGTGTCAGAGCACTTTACATCACACACATTACACAGAGACAATCAATATGTATGTAAATCACTGTATAGAAAATCTTACATAAGACTAAGGACTACAAGGTGTAGGAGTCACATGACAACCATACTAGTAGCCCGTATAGTTTTATAGTGGTCTGGAGAAACACAATACCCAGAATTTAAAACGTAATACCATGGTTGGGGGTTCTCCTTAATAATCAGAATGAATTTCTGTCCAAAAGAACACTTTTTGGGACATTAGGATAATCAAAGACTGGGGGACAGGGGGGGACATAACGCTCGAATTTATACCTTGCAGTTTATATGCAGCTCTTAGATGACAGTTAATAGCTCACTGTAAGTTAGGATTTTAACTTATAAACTGCAAGTAACAAAAGGATCTCTGACAAAAGCAGTAGATCACTGACCTATTAACATTATGTGCACTTTGTGATCTGCATGGCGCATGTTCTTTGCAGCCGGTACATTAACCCTCTGAGCTACCTTTCCATGAGTCAAAACTTCCACTAGACAAAATTCTGATCTCTCTCTAGGAAGAACATTAATCACCAGAGTCATCATGACATTTTTATTGTTGCCGAAAATTGCTGGAAGCCAGGAAAGAGGCAGCAAGCGTTTTTAAAACCATAATATACTTGCATGTATGATGCCTTCACCTAAAGTCAGCACCCGGTGCGGTCACACTGGTTGCATCGCCCTAGAGCTGGCCCTTCTCAAGGGTCCTGTGACCTCAGTGACTGTTGTTCTAGGGTGTGCTGCTTCATAGGCCTGCCTGCAAGACTGGAGGTGAACTTCAGTATGGATAGTGGTGGACAAGCCTTGAAGGTTAACCTACACTTGTCATGCTAGGGTCCACCTGCTGGTGCGAAGACACCAGGACTTCTAAGGTGTTGCGGAGCCCTCTAAGGTCTAGCATGTGATTGTGCTCTCGCAGGAGAGTGGTCTGGTGGGCTGGTTATTAAGGCTGAACCTAGTTCCCACTTCCAAATTCAGCAGCTCTGACCATAGTGCCACATCCTCTCCCCCACTGAACACCGTACTGCCCCACTGAGAAAAACTCCCACTGTTTTCAACTACAACCCAATTGTTGCCTGCTATAAACGCCTGGATGCGCAATTTAAATTACGCACTAGACAAGAGCAATATGCGGCCTACAAAAAAAAAAGGAACATCATCCTGGAAGAAGCAAACATTTATCCAGTATTTGGGTGTCTTTCATAGATTCACATGCCTGAATCATTCCCCGTCGCCGAGACGGGAGCCTCCGGTACATAAAAAAGTAATGTCCTAAGGACATACATAGAGAATATAGGCCGAAGGGCCTCCCCTTATGGGGCCTTTCCACGTCCTTATGTAAAAGGACCGAACTCTCATCGTTAGCCAATCAGCTCCGACCTCCTTCTAGAACCTTCCCGGGAGGAGCCTCCGTCCCTCAGATTTTTCTACCGCACGTTGTGCTAGGGAGTCTCCAACCTGAGCTCTTCAGGTTTCCAAAATTCGAAGTCTCAAACTTCGCCGAAATTCACTTGTACGAAAAGGATTTCATCCTAGCATCGACTAAATGTCGGAATCTAATAAGAAAACTTCGTCCATGGCGGACTCACAGAAGAAAGCCCTCCTAAGGGCATGCTCCTCCTGCGGCAAGCAGCGGATTCAAGCGGAGGACAAGCACGACCTGTGCATATATTGCCTGTACCCTGACCACGTCACTGACAAGTGTAGGGTGTGTAGAGCCTTCCCAAAGAAGACGGTTAAGGAAAGGGAAACTCGCCTTCGCGAATGGCTCGACAGGCTTAAGGTCCGAGACACTCTGGAATCTTCCGAGGGTAGTGTCTCCGCGACCTCCAAAGTCTCCAAGAAGAGACCCAGGGTGCAGTCCCCTGGAGAGACAGACACTCCTCCTAAGAAGGCGCACAGGAAGCCTTCGGAGGCACGCTCCACCACCTCCTCCGTGTCTGTTAAGGATGGCCAGAGGTTCAAGAAGCCCGCTCCATCTACTAAGCGGACCACCTCAGTCACGACCACTGTGTCGACTACTACGGCCTCATCGCCCTCCGCGGCGACCACGACGACCACCACTGCGTCCTCTGGCGCACCGGTCTCCTCGACCATTCCTTTCAAACCCTCGAAGGCCGCCTCTTCGTCACCTAAGAGGTCTAAATCTTCAGGTACGCCTTCGCCGAAAACACCTCACGAAGGCTCGTCACCCAAGACATCGAAGTCAAGTTCGTCTCCTAAACAGTCGAAGTCAAGTTCAAAAACCACACCTTCGACAAAGGCATCTCAAGTCCACGACCCTACCATCGGTGAGGCGGCGAAACCCTTATCCCCACAAAAATTGGTACCATTGACCCTGACGGAGGTGCCCAAATCACCAACACACATGGCGGGAGCGCCATCTTCACGCACGTCGTCGGAAGAGACCCCGGCGCCATCATGGAAGGAATCGAGATTGGTCGAAGTCTCTATTCACTCGAGTCCTACACCCTCGGTTCGCCCAACGGTGGACTTGGCACCCGAAGAAGAACAAGACACACTACAAAGTGAAGAGTCGGACGAAGAACAGGAGGTTCACGAAGACCACCAGGACGTCCAAGAGATCCGGGACGGAGTGACGTATCAAAGCAGCTCCCTGACCGTAGACACGGTGAAAACCCCGATGATCTGTTTGCCACTGTCTCTGGTCAACGATTTGAAATACCTGGTGCAGGACTATAAACGAAGGTTCCCGGACGCAGACAGCGGTGCCCAGGTGCCGGTCACCCAACCGCAACCGGCGGCCTCGCACCCTTCCGCTCCCCCGGCCCGTCCTCGGAGCCAACTCCGACCGCAGACACAGGCGGAGGACTCATCGGAAAGCGAGGAGGACGACACGGACTTAGAGGAAGGCGAGGTGCAAGACGTCGCCTCGGACCACAGAGACGACGATGCCGATGCTGCGTCATCACACCATTCGTCTGCCCCGGCATCCCCGAGACCGCGCCACTCTGAAGCGGCGGACGTGGGAGGTTTCCACAAACTGGTGGACAGGGCTGCAAGGCGATTTCACATGACGGTGGAATCCGCGGAAACGGAATGCTTCCTCCATGATTTCAAGGAGCACACACAGAAATCGACCAAGTCTATTCCTCTGATAGACTTTCTATGGGAACAGGGCAAGAAGCTGATGCTCACGCCTGCCTCGGTGCCGGCGGTGGTTCCGCGCCTGGACAAAAAATATAAGGCCCCGAACTCCGCACCTGCCTGCCTGACCGGCCACCCCAAGCCGGACTCGGTTGTCACTCAGGCGGCCCAAAAACAATCCCGAAACCCCTCCTCGCCGCTGTCCGCGCCCCCGGACAAGGAAGGAAGGAAGCTGGACACCATAGGCAAGAGGTTCTCCACCACATCCGCCAGGTCCATCAAGGTGGCAAACTCCATCGCCCTCCTGGGCCGCTACAACCGCCAGCTGTGGGAAGACATAGCTCCCTACCTGCAAGGCCTGCCGGCCACGGTCCAGGACGAGGTGAAAGCTCTTCTGGCGGAAGGACAAAACTCCGCGGCTGAAATTATCGACTGCGCCATCGACGCAGCAATGACGGGATTCCGCCAGTTGGCCGGGGCTGCCGTGCTCCGCCGCCAGGGCTGGCTGAAGGCGACGTCGTTTCGGCAGGAAGTCCAATCTAAGGTGCTGGATATGCCGTTCGATGGGCAATTCCTCTTTGGGGAGAAGATAGACGAGGCACTCCAGGCCATCAAAAAAGACACCGACACGGCGAGGGCTCTGGGCTCCCTCCAGTCCCGGAACCAATCCTTTCGGGGAGGCCGCTCCAGAGGTCAGTACTCCTACAGAGGTTCCTACCAAAATCGGTCGTCCTATTCCTATGGCAACAGGAACCAGCCCCAGCAGAAACAACAGTCCCGACAGTCATCCTATGGGAGATCGTCCTTCAGAGGCAAATCCGCCAAGAAGGGCGCTGGCGGCCGCCAGTGACCACTTACTCCAGCCAGTCCCACCACCGTCTCAATCCTTTCGAATTGGGGGAAAACTGACCCACTTCCTCCACAATTGGCGAAAAATCACTGCGGATCGGTGGGTACTACAAATAATTCAATTTGGACATTCCCTCGAACTGGTCAACACCCCTCCCAACACCCCTCCGCTGAAGCGTGCTCACAGACACCTGCACCTCCTTCTCCAGGAAGTCTCTGCCATGTTGGTCAAAGGAGCCATCGAAAAGGTCCCGGACTCCCAGAAAGGGAAGGGTTTTTATTCCCACTTCTTCCTGGTCCAACAGAAAGGGGACAAGTGGAGGCCGATCTTGGACCTCCGGGCGCTCAACGCCTTCCTAAGGAGTCAATCCTTCCGGATGGTCACAATCCAGGAGATCCTAGGAGCACTGGAAAGAGGCGACTCGATGGTCTCCCTGGACTTACAGGACGCCTACTACCATGTCCCCATCCTCGTCAGGCACAGGAAATACCTAAGGTTCGAAATAGCGGGCAGACATTACCAGTTCAAGGTCTTGCCGTTTGGCCTCAAATCTGCCCCACGTATCTTCACAAAGTGCTTGGCGCCCGTGGCTGCCTTCCTGCGACAAAGGGGTCACCAGGTGTTCCCCTACCTGGACGACTGGCTGGTGAAGGCTCCTTCCCCGGAGGACGCGCTGGCTTCCTTCAACGCCTGCAGCGCTCTTTTCCAACAGCTGGGTCTGACGATCAACCTCAAAAAATCATGCACTACTCCGTCAACGAGGATCACCTTCCTGGGGGCAACCCTGGACACGGAGCGAGCGAAGGCTTTTCCCTCAGAGGACAGGATCTGCAAAGTACTGTCTCTGGCCGCGGCGGTGGCCAAGAAGCCTCGCATCAAGGTCCGGACGTTCACCTCCTTGCTAGGGATGATGTCCTCATGCATTCTCCTCGTACCGCACTGCAGGCTCCGCATGCGCCCCCTACAGGAAGCGTTGGCGAGACAATGGAAACAGTGTTCAGGCTCATTCGACGACATTCTCACAATCACGCCGGCCATCATAAAGGCCCTGCTGTGGTGGAGAAACAGGACTCACCTGACGGCCGGATTGCCGTTCCTCCTGCCGCCGGCACCACTGGTCATCACGACCGATGCCTCACTGGAAGGCTGGGGCGCAGTACTGTTAGACCTTCGAGTCAGCGGCAAATGGGACGCCCAGGAGACACAACTACACATCAACCTCCTGGAGCTGAGGGCAGTGTACCTGGCTCTACAGGCCTTCCTGCCACGCATCGGCTCTTCCCCTGTGCTCGTCAAAACAGACAACACCACGACGATGCACTACCTGAACAAACAAGGGGGAACGCGATCTCTCTCTCTCTCACGAGAATCGCAAAAAATCTGGAACTGGTTGGTGGCGCACGGCCTCTCCCTCAAGGCGGAGTACGTTCCAGGGAAGGAGAACACTATCGCGGACGCCCTCAGCAGGCAGACCTCTCTCTCCCACGAATGGGAGCTCAACGGCGACACGGTGGCCCACGTCTTCTCACAATGGGGCACCCCGAGGATAGATCTCTTCGCGACGGCAGAGAACACCAAATGCCGAAGCTACGCAAGCTGGCATCCCCAACGGGGGTCGCTGGGAAATGCTTTTTCCATCGGCTGGTCCAGCGTGTTTGCGTACGCTTTTCCGCCGTTCCCGATGATACCGAGGCTCCTCCGGAAGATGAGGACGGAACCGAGCACGCTGATACTGATTGCTCCGTACTGGCCGAGACAACATTGGTTCTCGGATCTTCTTCGCCTATCCATCAGGCCCCCGATTCACCTGCGACAACTCCCGAACCTCTTGACAATGTCCGGAGGCCAGGTACACCACCCGAACCTCCGTTCGCTCAACTTATCGGCTTGGCTCCTGAGCACCGTGAGTTCGGGGAGCTAGACATACCGCAGGACTGCAGGGAGGTACTGGCCAAAGCGAGAGCGAGCAGCACGACCACGACCTACTCGCTGAAGTGGAAGAGGTTCTGCGTGTGGTGTTCGGAACGAGACTTACACCCGCTCCGGGTCACCCCAGTCCAGCTGCTACCGTACCTACTGCACCTGGCTCAATCGGGACTGGCTCACGCCTCCATTAAGGTTCATCTGGCTGCGATTTCTAGGTTCACCAGGACCCCATCGGGACCCTCCCTCTGGTCCAGTCGACTGGTAAAGCAATTTCTAAAAGGACTTTACAGATCCTTTCCGAGGCCTCGGAAAGTTCCTCCAACCTGGCAGTTGAACTTGGTGCTAAACCAATTAATGAAACACCCATTCGAGCCCATACACCGGGCATCGCTCAAGCATCTCTCCTGGAAAACGGCTCTCCTGCTAGCCCTGACGTCGGCCAGAAGGGTCAGCGAACTTCAGGCGCTGTCCATTCAGGAACCGTATCTCCAATTCAGGCACGACCGAGTGGTACTCAGGCCCAACCCTAAATTCATTCCTAAAGTGCCGTCAGACTTTCATCTGAACGAACCCATTGTCCTCAAGTCGTTCTTTCCGGACCCTTCCACGGCAGCGGAAAGGGCGCTGCATTCCCTGGACATTAAAAGGTGTCTCAAATTCTACTTGGACAGGACCAAAGACGTCAGGAAGTCTTCTCAACTCTTTGTAGCCTACAGCAACCCGCGCATGGGGTTGCCCTTGACAAAACAGAGCATCTCACGCTGGATTTCTTCAGCGATTGCTTTCTGCCATGATCAGGCCGGACGGCCTTTGACAGACCGAGTGGCTGCCCACTCGACCAGAGCGATGTCAACGTCAGCGGCGCTCTTCGCTGGAGTGACGATCCTGGACATCTGCCGAGCGGCGACATGGAAGTCCCCGCATACCTTCTCCAGGCACTACTGCCTGGACATCGAACTGCAGAAGGACGCTGCAGTGGGACAAGCGGTGCTGCGCCATCTCTTCCAATAAGGTGAGCCTTACCTCGTCCCGCCATCCAGGTATGCACATTCTTAATGGTTTTCTCTGCTATATGCATGAATATATATTACCATGTTTTCTCTCAGGTTGCCTGTACTTTCTATAGGCCTACTGTATGTGAGAATGTGCCTTACCACTATGCATGTATAACTGCTGGCTACTCTGATTCAGGCATGTGAATCTATGAAAGACACCCAAATACTGGATAAGAAATGCGTTACTTACCTGTAACAGCAGTTATCCAGTATTGGTGTCTTTCATAGATTCACATGCAACCCTCCCGCCTCCCCGGTAAGGACTCACGTACCTCTAGGTCTACATTGCGACACCCTAGCTGGGTGCGTACGAAAATCTGAGGGACGGAGGCTCCTCCCGGGAAGGTTCTAGAAGGAGGTCGGAGCTGATTGGCTAACGATGAGAGTTCGGTCCTTTTACATAAGGACGTGGAAAGGCCCCATAAGGGGAGGCCCTTCGGCCTATATTCTCTATGTATGTCCTTAGGACATTACTTTTTTATGTACCGGAGGCTCCCGTCTCGGCGACGGGGAATGATTCAGGCATGTGAATCTATGAAAGACACCAATACTGGATAACTGCTGTTACAGGTAAGTAACGCATTTCTTATAGGGAATGCAAAATTTAGCAAACCATGGGAAATGTAAGCAGGAACAACATGGTTACCTTAATGCTTTTACACTCACTATTCAGAAATCAGTAAGTGCTTTTGCCTGAAAAGTTCAGGACACGACTACAGGGCCCTGAATGGACCTATTTCAATGGCCATTGCTTATATCCTTACAAAACGTAAGCAGTATGGTAAAAAGACCACATCCCTGGACGCAGAGCCGCAGCACACATTTTCTTTTCCAATCCACACATTTTGGAACCTCCAGGATTGGTGCACTAGTTCCAAGTCCAGAAAAAACAAAGACAAGAAAACAAAAATTGTGCTTCACTGGCAAACTCTGTAAAAGTGGCGCTAATGTGTTTCAGTGTGAAGAAAGTCAGTTTGGCCAGTTTGCTACCACTCTGTCTTACTTTATTTAGTTATTTATCTATTTTTCATATTTTTAGACTTTTATTCCCAATGCTGCACTTTGGAATTAAAGTGTCAGAAAAATGCTACATTTCCAGCAAAAATGATTCAGAAAAGGTGGTGGTGATGAACATAGTGTCTGAATTAAGCAGACCACTCTTACCCAGTCCAAAGATCAGGGCTTGATCCATCACCGTTTTTTAGCTCACTGCACCATCCCAGCTCAGAACTTGGCTATATGCAAATTAGTCTGACCCTGGCCCAGTGCATCATGGGAACAGGGCAGACCAAACTACCAAGCCAATTCTTATACTGGGAAGGAAACAAGCTACCGGGGACCGGTTTCTGGCATTTCAACCGTCTTCGGCCCGGCTTGCTTGAATCCTGATGGTGCAATGAGCTAGGGACTCACATCTGAGTATACCCTTCCACGCTTATGGTGGGCAAAAATGATTCAGAAAAGGGGGTGGTGATGAACAGAGTGTCTGAATTAAGCAGACCACTCTTACCCAGTCCAAAGATCAGGGCTTGATCCATCACCGTTTTTTAGCTCACTGCACCATCCCAGCTCAGAATTTGGCTATATGCAAATTAGTCTGACCCTGGCCCAGTGCATCATGGGAACAGGGCAGACCAAACTACCAAGCCAATTCTTATACTGGGAAGGAAACAAGCTACCGGGGACCGGTTTCTGGCATTTCAGCCGTCTTCGGCCCGGCTTGCTTGAATCCTGATGGTGCAATGAGCTAGGGACTCACATCTGAGTATACCCTTCCACGCTTATAGTGGACAAAAATGATTCAGAAAAGGGGGTGGTGATGAACAGAGTGTCTGAATTAAGCAGACCACTCTTACCCAGTCCAAAGATCAGGGCTTGATCCATCACCGTTTTTTAGCTCACTGCACCATCCCAGCTCAGAACTTGGCTATATGCAAATTAGTCTGACCCTGGCCCAGTGCATCATGGGAACAGGGCAGACCAAACTACCAAGCCAATTCTTATACTGGGAAGGAAACAAGCTACCGGGGACCGGTTTCTGAGATTTCAGCCGTCTTCGGCCCGGCTTGCTTGAATCCTGATGGTGCAATGAGCTAGGGACTCACATCTGAGTATACCCTTCCACGCTTATGGTGGACAAAAATGATTCAGAAAAGGGGGTGGTGATGAACAGAGTGTCTGAATTAAGCAGACCACTCTTACCCAGTCCAAAGATCAGGGCTTGATCCATCACCGTTTTTTAGCTCACTGCACCATCCCAGCTCAGAACTTGGCTATATGCAAATTAGTCTGACCCTGGCCCAGTGCATCATGGGAACAGGGCAGACCAAACTACCAAGCCAATTCTTATACTGGGAAGGAAACAAGCTACCGGGGACCGGTTTCTGGCATTTCAGCCGTCTTCGGCCCGGCTTGCTTGAATCCTGATGGTGCAATGAGCTAGGGACTCACATCTGAGTATACCCTTCCACGCTTATGGTGGACAAAAATGATTCAGAAAAGGGGGTGGTGATGAACAGAGTGTCTGAATTAAGCAGACCACTCTTACCCAGTCCAAAGATCAGGGCTTGATCCATCACCGTTTTTTAGCTCACTGCACCATCCCAGCTCAGAACTTGGCTATATGCAAATTAGTCTGACCCTGGCCCAGTGCATCATGGGAACAGGGCAGACCAAACTACCAAGCCAATTCTTATACTGGGAAGGAAACAAGCTACCGGGGACCGGTTTCTGGCATTTCAGCCGTCTTCGGCCCGGATTGCTTGAATCCTGATGGTGCAATGAGCTAGGGACTCACATCTGAGTATACCCTTCCACGCTTATGGTGGACAAAAATGATTCAGAAAAGGGGGTGGTGATGAACAGAGTGTCTGAATTAAGCAGACCACTCTTACCCAGTCCAAAGATCAGGGCTTGATCCATCGCCGTTTTTTAGCTCACTGCACCATCCCAGCTCAGAACTTGGCTATATGCAAATTAGTCTGACCCTGGCCCAGTGCATCATGGGAACAGGGCAGACCAAACTACCAAGCCAATTCTTATACTGGGAAGGAAACAAGCTACCATATAGCCAGGTTCTGAGCTGGGATGGTGCAGTGAGATAAATAACGGTGATGGATCAAGCCCTGATCTTTGGACTTGGTAAGAGTGGTCTGCTTAATTCAGACACTCTGTTCATCACCACCCCCTTTTCTGTATCGTTTTTGGCCACTATAGGTGTGGCAGGGTATACTCAGACATGAGTCCCTTTCTCACTGCACCATCAGGATTCAAGCAAGCCGGGCCGAAGACGGCTGAAATGCCAGAAACCGGTCCCCGGTAGCTTGTCTCCTTTCTGGTGAAGAATTGGCTTGGTAGTTTAGTCTGCCCTGTTCCCATGATGCACTGGGCCAGGGACAGACTGATTTGCATATAGCCAGGTTCTGAGCTGGGATGGTGCAGTGAGATAAATACCGGTGATGGATCAAGCCCTGATCTTTGGACTGGGTAAGAGTGGTCTGCTTAATTCAGACACTCTGTTCATCACCACCCCCTTTTCTGTATCGTTTTTGGCCACTATAGGTGTGGCAGGGTATACTCAGACATGAGTCCCTTTCTCACTGCACCATCAGGATTCAAGCAAGCCGGGCCGAAGACGGCTGAAATGCCAGAAACCGGTCCCCGGTAGCTTGTCTCCTTTCTGGTGAAGAATTGGCTTGGTAGTTTAGTCTGCCCTGTTCCCATGATGCACTGGGCCAGGGACAGACTGATTTGCATATAGCCAGGTTCTGAGCTGGGATGGTGCAGTGAGATAAATAGCGGTGATGGATCAAGCCCTGATCTTTGGACTGGGTAAGAGTGGTCTGATTAATTCAGACACTCTGTTCATCACCACCCCCTTTTCTGTATCGTTTTTGGCCACTATAGGTGTGGCAGGGTATACTCAGACATGAGTCCCTTTCTCACTGCACCATCAGGATTCAAGCAAGCCGGGCCGAAGACGGCTGAAATGCCAGAAACCGGTCCCCGGTAGCTTGTCTCCTTTCTGGTGAAGAATTGGCTTGGTAGTTTAGTCTGCCCTGTTCCCATGATGCACTGGGCCAGGGACAGACTGATTTGCATATAGCCAGGTTCTGAGCTGGGATGGTGCAGTGAGATAAATAACGGTGATGGATCAAGCCCTGATCTTTGGACTGGGTAAGAGTGGTCTGCTTAATTCAGACACTCTGTTCATCACCACCCCCTTTTCTGTATCGTTTTTGGCCACTATAGGTGTGGCAGGGTATACTCAGGCATGAGTCCCTTTCTCACTGCACCATCAGGATTCAAGCAAGCCGGGCCGAAGATGGCTGAAATGCCAGAAACCGGTCCCCGGTAGCTTGTCTCCTTTCTGGTGAAGAATTGGCTTGGTAGTTTAGTCTGCCCTGTTCCCATGATGCACTGGGCCAGGGACAGACTGATTTGCATATAGCCAGGTTCTGATCTGGGATGGTGCAGTGAGATAAATAACGGTGATGGATCAAGCCCTGATCTTTGGACTGGGTAAGAGTGGTCTGCTTAATTCAGACACTCTGTTCATCACCACCCCCTTTTCTGTATCGTTTTTAGCCACTATAGGTGTGGCAGGGTATACTCAGACATGAGTCCCTTTCTCACTGCACCATCAGGATTCAAGCAAGCCGGGCCGAAGACGGCTGAAATGCCAGAAACCGGTCCCCGGTAGCTTGTCTCCTTTCTGGTGAAGAATTGGCTTGGTAGTTTAGTCTGCTCTGTTCCCATGATGCACTGGGCCAGGGACAGACTGATTTGCATATAGCCAGGTTCTGAGCTGGGATGGTGCAGTGAGATAAATAATGGTGATGGATCAAGCCCTGATCTTTGGACTGGGTAAGAGTGGTCTGCTTAATTCAGACACTCTGTTCATCACCACCCCCTTTTCTGTATCGTTTTTGGCCACTATAGGTGTGGCAGCGTATACTCAGACATGAGTCCCTTTCTCACTGCACCATCAGGATTCAAGCAAGCCGGGCCGAAGACGGCTGAAATGCCAGAAACCGGTCCCCGGTAGCTTGTCTCCTTTCTGGTGAAGAATTGGCTTGGTAGTTTAGTCTGCCCTGTTCCCATGATGCACTGGGCCAGGGACAGACTGATTTGCATATAGCCAGGTTCTGAGCTGGGATGGTGCAGTGAGATAAATAACGGTGATGGATCAAGCCCTGATCTTTGGACTGGGTAAGAGTGGTCTGCTTAATTCAGACACTCTGTTCATCACCACCCCCTTTTCTGTAACATTTCCAGCAAAAGCATCTTTCTTTTTTGGATCCATTTCACAGGGAAGCAAATAAAAGAAAGGAGGAGAAAGAGAGTGAGAACCCCATCTTGAAGTCACGGTTTTCATGGGCGTCTGCAGGGGGGGGCAAGGAGGGTCGCTCCAGGGGGGGGCAAGCGCCCCTCCTTGCCCCCCCCTGTGGTCGCCCATGGATGTGATCAGTGATGTCAAATGAGATGTCATGTCATCAGTGATGTCATTTGAGATGTCGTCAGTGATGTCACTGATCATGTCATGAATGATGTAATATGTGACATCATCAGCAGTGGATTGCGGGTGCGCGAAAAATAGTTCGTACAACTAACTATATAGGAGCAATTTCAATGGTTTTTTAAATGCTAATTCCTAACTATATAAGGCCTGAAACCTATGTTTTTTTAAGTGAATTTGCAAGGTTTTTAAAATGCTAATTCCTAACTATATAAGGCCTGAAACCTATGGTTTTTTAAGTGAATTTGCAAGGTTTTTTAAATGCTAATTCCTAACTATATAAGGCTTGAAACCTATGGTTTTTTCAGTGAATTTGCAAGGTTTTTTAAATGCTAATTCCTAACTATATCAGGTGTGAAATCTATATTTATTTTCAATAAATTTCAAAGGATTTGTAAATGCTAATTCTATTAGCATATAACGTTTATATATGTTATTATCCTTCTGGGACCACCTGAGCAGCCATCTGGTTTCTCAGGAGAAGTGAGGCACAAGAGAGCACAAAACAAAAGTGGAAAACGCGAGAAGGGGGCAGGGTTGAGACCCCCTGACTCCCTAGCCCTTCTCAGGGGGTCCCAGAAGGATCACCAAGTGCAAAAAAAAAAAAATTTTTTTTTAAATCGCGGTGTACGCGCACGGTACACGTACCGTACGCGTACGGTGCGCGTACCCCGCGATTTCTTGGATTTTTTGCCCTTGGGGGTCCTTTTGGGACCCCCTGAGAAGGGCTAGAGGGTTGGGGGGTCTCTACCCTGCCCCCTTTTCGTGTTTTCCACTCTTGTTTTGGGCTCTCTTGTGCCTCAGTTCTCCTGAAAAACAAGATGGTGGCCAACACTTCCTGGTTTGGACAGTTTGGAATGTTGACAGTCGACTGCCAGCCAATCAGAAACTCGCTCACGCACATAAGGGTACGCGCACGTACGCGTACGGTACGCGTACTGTACGCGTACGGTGCGCGTACAGTGAGCGCATATAGATATATAATTTGCTCAAATTAAATTTTCTCAACAACTACTGGAGTGATTTTCACCAAATATAGAAAAGGCACTACTGCATACCTGTCCCTACCATTTTGCCAAGTTTGGTGTAATTCCGTTCAGCCGTTCGGGCTGTAGCCGTGTCTAAAGGTCCCATAGAAAATGCCATTTGAAAAATTTCAAATTCAATTTTCTCAAGAACTACTGGAGGGATTTTCACCAAACATAGCAAAGGCACATCTGCATACCAGGCCCTACCATTTTGCCAAATTTGCTGTAATTCCATTCAGCCATTCGGGCTGTAGCCGTGTCTAAAGGTCCCTATGGAAATTACCATGGGGAAAACACATTTTGGGACCCCCCTTTCGGCCCCCGCTTGACGAATCCCCCCAAAACTTTCAGGGAAGGAGCGGAGTGGAGCTGGCCAAAATTCTGGAATATTACACACAGATTCCTCAATCGGCGCCAAGGTTATTCCCAATAGAATGTTGAGCGCATATAGATATATAATTTGCTCAAATTCAATTTTCTCAACAACTACTGGAGGGATTTTCACCAAATATAGAAAAGGCACTACTGCATACCTGTCCCTACCATTTTGCCAAGTTTGGTGTAATTCCATTCAGCCGTTCGGGCTGTAGCCGTGTCTAAAGGTCCCTATGGAAATTAACATGGGGAAAACACGTTTTGGGACCTCCATTTTTCTCGGTCCCCGCTTGACGAATCCCCCCGAAACTTTCAGGGAAGGAGTGGAGCGGAGCGAAGCAACTTTAAGGAAAATTACACGCATATTCGTCAATCAGTGCCAAAGTTATTCCCAATAGAATGTTGGGGATTTCCTATGGTAACTAGGTCCTAACTATATATACCTACTGGCGACCGCCAGTAGGTAATATATATATATATATATATATATATATATATATATATATATATATATATATATATATATATATCACGCTCCCTGTCCCACTGGAAATCAGGGCACTCGTGGGCGGGTGCAGTTTGCGGTAATGGGTACCCGCAATAACACTCTTGCTCTACTTCAGAAATTATACCTTCTAAAGAACTGCACTCGTGGGACCAAAGGTTTGGCGGTGCTCACACCAAGGATTTATTCACAGTTATTGACAAACGCGTTTCAGCTTACGCCTTCCTCAGTATATATATATATGGCAAAAACATTCCCTCGTAGGAAGAAATCAGAGGCCAGAGGGGTGTCCAGGGTCAAACAAACAGCTTTATTCCATCAGGTTACAGTGGCGGCGAATGCATTTCGGCAGTAGTGCCTTCCTCAGCGCCCTGCGCTGTAACGAGTCCATCACCAGAGTGTTACTTCCTGCTTGTAAGTACATGTCAGCACTGGTGCCCCTCCCCTTGAAGCGATAGGCACACCTTTGGTAGTTCAGGAAGTGGCAAGGAACTACCAGTCCCAGAGTGTACTGTGCCGGCGCTGCTGGGTTGGTTGCATAGGAGAGTGGGACAGACGGTAGGTCCGTGTTGACAAGCAGGAAGGTGGTGCGGGATTGCTCAGACCCCTTCAGAAGTCCGCGCCTGTGACCTTGGGTCCCCTCGTGCCGTTCGGCCTGTCCTTCCAGGTCTGCTGTTAGGTGGGGGCTGCCCTGTAGAGGCATCACTACCCTGCGAGGTCAAATACCTCAATCCATCCTTGCAAGCCTGAAATTGTCTGGCGGTCACCGGAGTTATCGTTACCACGATCAAAAACACTGCAAGCAGACAAGCGCCGAGTAGACTCCGGGACACTGATTGAGCGGGGCCTTCCGTGTTGCACCCTCGACCGGTGGAAATAATATGGCAAAAACATTCCCTCGTAGGAAGAAATCAGAGGCCAGAGGGGTGTCCAGGGTCAAACAAACAGCTTTATTCCATCAGGTTACAGTGGCGGCGAATGCATTTCGGCAGTAGTGCCTTCCTCAGCGCCCTGCGCTGTAACGAGTCCATCACCAGAGTGTTACTTCCTGCTTGTAAGTACATGTCAGCACTGGTGCCCCTCCCCTTGAAGTGATAGGCACACCTTTGGTAGTTCAGGAAGTGGCAAGGAACTACCAGTCCCAGAGTGCACTGTGCCGGCGCTGCTGGGTCGGTTGCATAGGAGAGTGGGACAGACGGTAGGTCCGTGTTGACAAGCAGGAAGGTGGTGCGGGTTTGCTCAGACCCCTTCAGAAGTCCGCGCCTGTGACCTTGGGTACCCTCGTGCCGCTCGGCCTGTCCTTCCAGGTCTGCTGTTAGGTGGGGGCTGCCCTGTAGAGGCATCACTACCCTGCGAGGTCAAATACCTCAATCCATCCTTGCAAGCCTGAAATTGTCTGGCGGTCACCGGAGTTATCGTTACCACGATCAAAAACACTGCAAGCAGACAAGCGCCGAGTAGACTCCGGGACACTGATTGAGCGGGGCCTTCCGTGTTGCACCCTCGACCAGTGCAAATAATATGGCAAAAACATTCCCTCGTAGGAAGAAATCAGAGGCCAGAGGGGTGTCCAGGGTCAAACAAACAGCTTTATTCCATCAGGTTACAGTGGCGGCGAATGCATTTCGGCAGTAGTGCCTTCCTCAGCGCCCTGCGCTGTAACGAGTCAATCACCAGAGTGTTACTTCCTGCTTGTAAGTACATGTCAGCACTGGTGCCCCTCCCCTTGAAGCGATAGGCACACCTTTGGTAGTTCAGGAAGTGGCAAGGAACTACCAGTCCCAGAGTGCACTGTGCCGGCGCTGCTGGGTCGGTTGCATAGGAGAGTGGGACAGACTGTAGGTCCGTGTTGACAAGCAGGAACGTGGTGCGGGATTGCTCAGACCCCTTCAGAAGTCCACGCCTGTGACCTTGGGTCCCCTCGTGCCGCTCGGCCTGTCCTTCCAGGTCTGCTGTTAGGTGGGGGCTGCCCTGTAGAGGCATCACTACCCTGCGAGGTCAAATACCTCAATCCATCCTTGCAAGCCTGAAATTGGCGGTCACCGGAGTTATCGTTACCACAATCAAAAACACTGCAAGCAGGCAAGCGCCGAGTAGACTCCGGGACACTGATTGAGCGGGGCCTTCTGTGTTGCACCCTCGACCGGTGCAAATAATATGGCAAAAACATTCCCTCGTAGGAAGAAATCAGAGGCCAGAGGGGTGTCCAGGGTCAAACAAACAGCTTTATTCCATCAGGTTACAGTATATATATGTCACACCACTCCTCCCGAAGAAGAAGAAGAGATCACAGGTGGGGAATCTTGGAGGCATTTATTGTCCGAGGCTACAACATGGCAAATGCATTTCGGCTTTCAACAGCCTTCTTCAGTGCCGGAGGTGTTCGTAGTCAATAGGCGCATTTAGCAGATTCAAATATCCCGTCCTGACCTGTGGCTCGTCACTCGCCCCGCCCTCAGGTAAGTTTGTATGCGGATCGGTGTAGTAGGCCCGCAAATCCCAGAGTGCATCATTCAGGCTCTGCAAGGAATCACTTGGGGGGGGTTTCTTTGACGCCACCTGTAATAGACCCTTGATGAAATGTTAATAGCCTCAGATAGCCAATGTCTCCTCGGGTCCCCAAAACCACATCACCCCCAATCCAACGGGATCCTCTTCGGCGGGGGCTCGGTAGGACTCCACCTTGCCCGGCGTGCAGCTGAATGGCGGCAACACCGCCCCAATTTCTCCCAGGACCAGGGGGGACCACGGCAATTCCAGTACCCTGGAGACACAACAATCCGCTGAAACAGTGAGCCAGCAGTTCCGTGGTCAGCTTCGCGATGCGGGGGTCTCCAAAGCGTGTTACTGGCCAACACGCAACAATATGTCACACCACTCCTCCCGAAGAAGAAGAGACGACAGGCGGGGAATCTTGGAGGCATTTATTGTATTATATATATATTATTTTTTTAATTATAATTATTTTGTTTTACAGTAAACAGTGAGTTTCTAAAAGCAAAGGGAGAAACCTTTCAAAGACTCAGAGAGAGGGGTTACAAAAACAGTATACTCGAAGCGGCCGAAAGGAAAAGTGATCAAATAGAAAGGAGGAACTTAATCTTAGGGGAGACAAAGAGTAAGCAGAACAAGTCCAAAGATGTCACTGACCATGTCATGAGTGATGTAATATGTGACGTCATCAGCAGTGCATTGCGTGCGCACGAGTTATAGTTAACTGTAACGGGGGAATTTCAATGGTTTTGTATGAGTGAAATGTCCAGCTAACTATAACATGTGTGAAACCTATGGTTTTTCAGTGAATTTCTAAGGTTTTTTAAATGCTAATTTTCAACTATAACATGTGTGAAACCTATGTTTTTTTCAGTGAATTTCTAAGGTTTTTTAAATGCTAATTTTTAACTATAATGCGGGTGAAACCTATGGTTTTTTCAGTGAATTTTTAAGCTTTTTTAAATGCTCTTTTTTAACTATAACGTGGCTGAAACCTATGGTTTTTCCAGTGAATTTCAAAGGTTTTGTAAATGATAATTTTTAAATGTATTAATTGTTATATTCTTTTTATACTGATGTACTACATTATTTTAAATTATTCATTTTTAGATATTTTATTTTTTAAATTACATTACATATTTTTTATATCAATTGAAAAATAAATGTTTTTAAAAATATTGAAATTGTAATATTTAAAAAAATGTTAATATTTTTTTAATTTATATATATTTTATATAGCAGGCAATGATATCCTATGGAAGAAAATTCAAGTTGCTGGTAAGTACAGTTAAATTTACTTTTCAGGAACAGTAGTGAACTGAAAGATGCAGCACTGAGGTCTCTCCTCAAAACAGCTGAGTAAATCGGAATTTGTAGTCGGCTGTTTTTTGAGGAATTTTTTAAAGTTCCAAAACTCCACACTTAGAAACATTTCTAAGTGAAACATGTCAATGTTACCCTATGGAAGGAAATTCAAGTTACTGTAACTACGATTAGAATTACTTTACAGGATCAGTAGTGGGCTAAAAGATGCAGCAATGAGGTCTCTCCTGATAACAGATGAGTAAATCAGAATTCGTACTTCGGCTGATTTTAGAGGAATTTTTTTAAGTTCCAAAACTCCACACTTGAAAATATTTCCAAGTGAAACCAGTCAATGTTAGCCTATGGAAGGAAATTCAAGTTACTGTAACTACGATTAGAATCTTTTTTCAGGATCAGTAGTGGGCTAAAAGATGCAGCACTGAGGTCTCTCCTGATAACAGGTGAGTAAATCGCAATTCGTAGTTCGACTGATTTTAGAAGAATTTTTTAAAGTTCCAAAACTCCACACTTAGAAGAATTTCCAAGTAAAACATGTCAATGTTTGCCTATGGAAGGAAATTCAAGTTGCACTAACTACGATTAGAATTACTTTTTAGGATCAGTAGTGGGCTGAAAGATGCAGCACTGAGGTCTCTCTTGATAACAGGTGAGTAAATCGGAATTTGTGGTTCGGCTGATTTTAGAGGAATTTTTTTAATTTCCAAAACTCCACACTTAGAAGAATTTCCAAGTAAAACATGTCAATGTTAGCCTATGGAAGGAAATTCAAGTTACTGTAAGTATGGTTACATTTACTTTTCAGGGTCCGTCCTGGGCTCAAAGATGCAGCACTGACGTCTCTCATAATAACAGGTGAGTAAATCGGAATTCGTAGTTCGGCTGATTTGAGAAGAATTTTTTAAACTTCCAAAACTCCACACTTAGAAAAATTTCCATGCGAAACCAGTCAATGTTAGCCTATGGAAGGAAATTCAAGTTACTGTAAGTATGGTTACACTTACTTTTCAGGGTCCGTCCTGGGCTCAAAGATGCAGCACTGACGTCTCTCGTGATAACAGGTGAGTAAATCGGAATTCGTACTTCGGCTGATTTTACAGGAATATTTCGCTCAATAGTAAATGAAGGGGGCGGGGCCTGAGGACACATGTGTGCAAACACGCCCTGTGGCGCATTTTAGATTGGGGAATATATTCCTCTTCAATCCTGAGGTCACCTGTGAGCCAACTAGCCCATCAGGTACCTCCAGTTTGCGCCAGGGAGCTGCGTTGTAGAGAGGTGTTCAGAGGGCAAGCCCCCTTTTTACAACACTCTGCAACGCAGCTCCGTGGCACTTACTAGAGGTACCCTTTGGACTAGTTGGCCCCTAGGGGACCTCTGGATTGAAGAGGAATATATTCCCCAACCTAAAACGCGCCACAGGGCGTGTTTGCACACGTCACCTCAAGCCCCGCCCCCTAGCTTCACCACTGTGCAAACATGCCCCGTAACGCGTTCTAAGTTGGGGGATTAAGTCCCCTTGCATACTGGAGGTCCCTGGGGGCCAACTAGCCCACCAGGAACCTCCAGTATGCGCCAGGGGGCTTCATTGCAGAAAGGTGTAATGAGGCCATGCCCCTTTTTTCACCTCTCTGCAACACAGCCCCCTGGCGCGTTTGCAGAGGGGAAAGTAATTCCCCTTGCATACTGGGGATCGCTGGGGGCCAACTAGCCCACCAGGAACCTCCAGTGTGCGCCAGGGGGCTGCGTTGCAGAGAGGTGTAAAGAGGCCATGCCCCTTTTTACACCTCTCCGCAACGCAGCCCCCTGGCTCTTTTTCAGAGGGGGAACTAATTACCCTTGCATACCGGGGGTCCCTGGGGGCCAACTAGCCGACCAGGAACCTCCAGTGTGCGCCAGGGTGCTGCGTTGCAGAGAAGTGTAAAGAGGCAACGCCCCCTTTTTACACCTCTCTGCAAGGCAGCCCCCTGGCACAGACTGGAGGTTGCTGACCCACTAGGCCTGCTCAGGGGGTCCCACAAGGACCCCCAAGGTCCACCCAAATTATTATTTATTTTTTTTAAATCACAGGATACGCGTAGGGTACGAGTAGGTTAACTTAAGTAACTGCATTTGTCTGCTCTCCCTGATTCTATACATTAGTAACATTCTTATTGCTTCTACCTGATATGCTTGGAGGTGCATTATTTTGGTATTGGTGAGAGGAGTCACATTGGTCTCCTTTTAAGATGAGCATTTTGTGCCACTAACATATACTGGTATATATGTTTTTGAAATTGATAATGAATATCACTGCTAATGAATACATAGTTCACCTTAGAACAATAACACCAGATATCCTTGATGTCACAGTAGGATTGTCAACAGTATTTGTATTTAGTAGATAATGTCTTCACAAATAACACATAAATGACATATGAGTAGAAGATGAATTATGCAAATAGTAGCGTTACAGCGTTAATATTCTTTTTTTAAAGAACTTATAACACTTCTGGGTGAACCTAGGACACATATATATATAAGAGTGTATGATTATGTGGTAATAGTCCCACTGCCAAGTATATGCAAAAAAGAAAAAGATTTTTAACAACACGTAAGAAGTCGCAACATTTTTAGAATTAAGGTGGTTTTCCCAATCCAAAATGGCTGCTTTATTTACGCGTGAGCGTCATCGGACACGTGTTACTCTGCGCATTTCTTAATGAACACGGTATGAGTTTGCGCTATCAGAGGTGGAGACGATACGCTCCGTGAGGCTCCGACCGGTAAGGAGATGGGGGGAGCTGGCCTAACGGGCAGTGACGTTGTAGGAAGGCCCGTGGCACTGGATAAACGGAAACGGTACATCAATACGAATTATAAGAGTTGTGAGAGCAAGTGGTGATGGCCATTGGGAGGAAGAAATCTGTATATGAATAGCTTAGTTCGTATAGAGTTGTCACTAAACATGTATGTTTAGCGTATTGTTTTTATTTTTTCCCATAATGGGGATACTTGGATTTAGATTCATATAACGACTGAGAGCTGAATCTGAGAGGAAGACTCACATGAGGGGCTCTTCATCATTTTAATCGCACCTTACAGCCGGTGGGAGACGCCAGGGCTGATTAAGGGTAAATATGGCATCAAAATAAATGGAATAACGATCATTTGACATGGTGTGTATTGATATGGGCAATTCGAATTACAAAAATGTTTTTATTCTTTGTTGACAGTCTACATGAATGGTGTGTCCAACTTTGATGCAGTGGCGAGAAATTGTTGGTCCTGAAGAATTTGCCTAAAAGTATTCTGGGCAATGAAACATGTTGGCTCATGGTAATGATATGCATGTATAGCTGCCAGCCTTGCTTTTTTAGCTTGAAAGGTTACACAAAGTAAAGAATAAAGTGTTTGTGAGAGGTGTGTACCTATCAATTTTAACTCACGTTTTTGCGATTCTTTATTACTTCACCGCACTTACAGTTTGTTTTTTTCGGACACATTTATTTTGGCTAAAATGATCGCCGATGATGATAAAAATGAGCTTATCTGGTGAGTACCTACCAGGTATCCCGATGGTGGTTAGCTCGTGAGGGGTCATTTTGCCCACACACATTTTTCACAGTGTGAGTGTTGTGAACTGAATGTATTGAAAATGTATATATACGTCAGTCACTTCCTTTTTTTGCATTCAGATAGACTGTCACAATAGGAATGGAGGCCTTTTATTAATAGGCAGATAAACGTGTGACACTCTACCCCAAATATATAAAAAATAGGGGAGAGATTTGTTTATACAGAAAATTGTAACATATTGTACACGTTTTGAACTTTAAAGTAATTGCCTTAAAGAACCGGGTCAGGTTGTTTTGATGACTATATGAGTGGAGGGCGACCCTGGTGTTCTGTTTTCCCTCTACGCTCCTTGTTGATTATATGCTTTTGTAATCTGCCTAGAAACTAACTATATTCAGCATCTTCCACCTTCGCACATGCTCAGTTGAGCTTGTAGCTGTCCTTGCAACTGTTCCTAGTCTGTAAATGTCAGGATGTGTTTGCCAAAATCACCCACTGTTAGCTCCTCCCACTTTGTTGAGCAAGCAGAGCTTGTATGCCCATATTAGTCATTTTGCATGCTTACATGAGCCAGGACTGCCCCTTGGTCTTATGCTGACTATGTAACCCTAAGCATATATAAGGCCCCAGTTTTCTGTACTCCTTAGACTGCCTCATTCAGTTGCTAAGGCTTCTGTGTGATGTAGTCTACCTCATCCGAGGTGAATAAATGTATTCTTTTTATATTACAGCTTCTGTGCCAATTTCTTCTTTGTTGGTTTAAAAGGACCAAGTATCAGTAGGACCCCTGAGAAGGTTTGTTGTTTTCTTCAGCAGAGGATCCTGGGTAATTATAACGGTTTATGTTCAGCCAGTACCTTTCAACCCTACCCCCAAACTGCTTACTGCCTGTTACCATAGTAACAGTTCATGGAACACTTAAGTGAGCACAGAGGTTAGAAGTTCACCACACTATGTTGCTAATCGAAACAGTTACTGTGCTGGAGTTTTCAAAGTTTTCCATAGGAACCGTTAGTCGTAGAATAAGTCAGTGGAAAATATAATAAAAATAATTGCGGGGGTTCGGCGGGGCCCCCACAGTCCAGGGGCTTCACTCATGTTGGAAGGGGGGTGCAGTAGGCTGTGAAATTATATCAGGAAAACAACAATGCGGCTTATTGCGGCTTTTCTTTAATATAATGTGGAATAATGTTTATTTATTAGGCAGTGTTCACTTTTGTTACGGATAGAGTCACTTTGTTACAGGAAATTTATTAATATGTAGGACGGCGTGTTCTGTATGTGTGCGTGGATCAAATTTAACATTGAATTGGCTAAGGTGTTCCAACAACAAGCTTAATGTTCATTGGGTGCAAACTATTCAAAGTAGAAGTGTTTTCTGCAATTCACTTCTTCTCCGGAGAGTAGCAAGGACATCTAATTGGCTTACATGTTGTAAGGAGGACTTTCCTGAGCTTCATGTTGGTTTGTTGCAAACTATTGAAAGTAGAAGTGTTGCCAGCCATTCACTTCCGCTCTTCGGAGTAGGAGGGACATCTGATTTGCTGACGTGCTCCAAGGGGACTTTCCCAAGCTTAATATTGATTGGCTGTAAACTGTTGAAAGTAGAAGTGGTATCAGCGATTTCTTCCTTCTTCGCGGAGTATTAGGGACATTTCATTGGGTAACGTGTTCCAAGCGGGACCTTACGAAGCTTAATGTTCATTGGCTATGAAGTATTAAAAGTAGAAGTTTTGGCAGTCATTCCTTCCTCCTCTGCGGAACAACATGGACATTTTATTGGCTAAAGTGTTTCGAACACAAGTTTGCTCCTTATTGGGTGGGAATGGTTCACTGTTCTCAGTGATTTTGTGACGCACTTCCAAAGGAGTATGGGAAAATAAAGTAGTAGAGAGGAGGTTAGGAACACTATTAACTCTGTACAGTAGTCACAAGGTGGTGGACAGGGATTATGAAGGTAAAAATAGTTTTTATATGTTGTAAGAGCCATTTATATAATTGCCGTGTGATGTACAAATCACGGCGGAAAAATTACAGTGTCTTGTGGGTGGTGTTTTTTTAATCAAATTTGCGGGTGGGATACTCCCCAGGAGATCTATTGACTTATAATGTGGTGTTTACTTTTCTGATGGGGTTGTGTGGTTAGGCAGCAAAAATGTCAGTCTAGGTTTGAAACAGTTTTTATTTAGCAAATACAAATAAACTTTCTTCAGAAATTGACAATTAAAAATGCAATTTCATAAAATATCAGTTAAGTGTGGCCATACTCTCCTTTTTTCTGCTACAGTTTGTAAAAATGTTGCCCCATATTCTTGATAATGTAAGAGGGCATCAGTTACTTTTAGATAAAGTAGAATAGAAGTGCACAACAAAGACTCCAGCACTACAATATCTGAGGTCAGGAGAACAAGTAAAAAACAGGTAAATACAAGTGACTTCATATTACATAGAAATGTATGTATTATTATGTTTCAAATTTGTAGTCTGTAGAATTCAGGGACGTTCTGTCGTTGTGCTTAGAGGGCGAACACTGTTCCGTTAACAAATCACATACTCACTTAAGAATATATAGGATGGTACTATTATATTATACAGAACTGGTCCTATATATTCTTTAGGGAGAAGGTGAATAGGAACCGCAAATGAGATGAACAGAAATTAGAAAATAACATTCAGAAATGTAGAGTTTATCAAATATTTAAAGTAACAAAGTATGTATGAAAGCTATATTTTTTATTCTGCAATTTCATAAAATATGCTCCCTGAAAAAAGTATCTGATCAAGTACGTTCTAATGTTTTCTAAACTGTATTACAGATGGCGCAGAAAAATCTCCTGTTCCTCTGCTGTAAAAACAGGACAATCTATTACAATATAACGATTGATACCATTATTACAGTAAAAAGAAAAGGATAATAAAGTTATCTATTTAACAGAACATCCATAACGAAATATTTTCGAGCGGTAATTATTTTCTGAGCTTCTTTTCTCCGGGAGGTCAAAAAGTTTGATCTACGTGGTGACGGGTCATAAACTCCTCTGAGATCATGACTGTGAAAATTATAATATATATATTCACAGTATATGATCAAAAGGGGGGAACAGACTAAAAACCAGAAGCTGGTGACGTTGCTTATATATCTTTACTCTTTGTGACGACGGGTCATGAACTCCACTGAGATTAGCCTAACTGTTAATATTATTATATACATATTAACAGTATATAATCCCTAGGGGAAAACACACTAACAACTGAAAGGTGGTGACGTTGATTGTAAATGTGTACGGTTTGAGCCGACGGTTCACCAACACCTCCGAAGCGAAGTACAGTGTCAATATTATGATATAGAAAGTCACAATATATAAGCTGAAAGGAGCCAGAAAAGGAGCAATGTTTGTTGTAATCTATCTGTTTCTGAAAACAAGCTGCTGACGTTACAGAGAAAAAGGGAAAAACATGCAATAACACTTTTTCTAGATATAAATGTTTAAATATTGACAAATAGCCACAAATTATAACTATCTACTATGCCATAATGAAACAACTTACAACTCCGGAATATGTTTGTTGACGCAAAACAAGAATCCGATGCTAGAAAAGGGAACCTGCATCACAGATTGGCGATGCAGAAATAACTCGTGAAAAAAAACTAATCGCACAATAGGTGAGGTTTATATAGTTTTTGGTTGTTTAGTAGTCTATGGAAGGAAGATTAGGCTCCGCCTATGTAGTTGTCACATTTTACAGTTTACACGTGCTCACGTTTTAACTGTTTTACTTGTGCACGTGTTGGGAAAAGTTACAAACTTTGAAGCTGTAAAGGTTTCGATTTCCATAGTAACACGTATAAGGTCCTTATTGTCTACATACATTGGAGAGTTAAAAAAGTGTTACCCGGTAAACTGTGTCCTTTGCATTCTCATGATTAAAAACATCCAAATAGAAGATATAAAAAAAAATATTGTTTACAATAGAAGAAAAAAACGTATTAATATTGTTATCATTATACTTTTTAATTAAAAAAATACCAGCATTTGTAAAGCGTGAAAGCTACCCCCGGAAAGGTGTGCCGGCGCTTGGGGCATTGGGAATATTAAGCAAGGTGTTACCTACAGTGAGATAGTGGTGGAATGAGATGCAGATAGACTTTGGAATCGAACTGTGAACGCTGTTCTTGAAAGTCAGGTATTATAGGTGCTGCGTCATACTTTTACCACACTTATACGTTAATTACTGCTAATTAAGTTGAAAACATTCTTAAATTATAAGTAGGGCTCCTTGATTTATGTTTTTACTGATTTTTACTGATAAATACAGAGAGAAAAGTATTTATTTTCCTCTCTGTATTTATTTTAAAGTGTGGATAAAAACGCATATTGGGTTCTTTTTTGAGTGTTTGTAAATGCTGTCAATGATGAGTAGTAGGCTAATAGGTCTGTCGTTATAAAAGTAAAAGAGTAAAAACAATAAAAGACTTTTAGTAAAGAGCCTTAAAGAGCAATATATATCCTTGTATAAGAAAACTTGCACATTTTAATATGACGGTTGTGTATAGTTTATGATCTAAGAGTGTTTACATGAGTGAAAATGGTCAGTCTTTCAGCCATGAGTGCATATTTATCAGTAAAATAAATGTGGAAATATACTAATTTCAGATTCATTTTTTTACAAAACCCGAAATATATATGGGTAAATACACATACAATTATTTAAAAAAAAATATGGATAAATATAGATGGAAATGTCCCAAAAATAAATACCATAAAACCAGGAGGTATAATTATAAGTTATAAAACACTACTGTTAAGTTTGTTTTTACTATAAAAAGTATACACGTGTTTTTAAATTTTACTTAACAAAAACTATAGGTTATAGAGATATTGTAGTTAGATATTGACATTTAAAAAAAGGTTGATATTCACTGATAAAACCATAGGTTTCAGGTAGGTTATAGTTAGGAATTATCATTTAAAAAACCTTAGAAATTCACGAAAAAACCATAGGTTTCAGGCAGGTTATAGTTAGGAATTATCATTTAAAAAACCTTGGAAATTCACTGAAAAAAACATAGGTTTCAGGGGTGTTATAGTTAGCTGGACATTTCACTCGTACAAAATCATTGAAATTCCTCCGTTATAGTTGGTTGTACTAAGTATAACTCGCGCGCCCGCAATCCACTTCTTATCACATATTACATCACTCATGACATGGTCAGTGACATCACTATTGACATCACTGATGACATCTCAAATGACATCACTGATGACATCATCCAGTGAATGTTTTTTTCTGAAATGAAATAGGTTTTCTATATGTGTATCGCAAGGTCGATGGAAGAATAAATGGATAAATGGATAAATAAATGTCTCAAAGGTTGTTTTTATGTATTAGCGAGTGACATCACTGTTTTATGTATATATATATATATATATATATATATATATATATATATATATATATATATATATATATATATATATATATATAACCTACTGGCAGTCGCCGGTAGGTAGTTATAGTTAGGACCTATTTTCCATAGGAAATCTACAACATTCTATTCCCAATAACTTTAGCGCCGATTGACATATCTTCGCGAAATTTTTAAAACTTATGGCCCACTCCGGTCCACTCCTATCCTGAAAGTTTCACGGTGATTCGTCAAGCAGAGACCGAGAAAAAAAAGGGGGCCCAAAACATGTTTTCCCCATGCAATTTCCCGTAGGAAACTTTAGACACAGCTACAGCCCAAATGGCTGAACGGAATTACACCAAATTTGGCAAAAAGGTACATCTTGGTTCAGAAAGAACCCTTTTTGTTAAATGGTGTAAATCTGTTCAGTAGTTGCTGAGAAAATCAAAAGTAAAATCATATATATATCTATGGTTGCGCAGGATCAGCGCACCCTCCTGATCACAAGCTTTATGCTAATTGGCTGTCGAAACTCCAAACCAGGAAGTGTTGGCAGCCATCTTGTACCTCGGTAGAACTTAGGCACAAGAAATCAGTGACACAAGTACGCAAAACTCAAAAAGGGGGCAGGGTAGAAACACCCTGACCCCCTAGGCCTGCTTAGGGGGTCCTACAAGGACCCCCAGGGCCAAAATAAATCAGCAAAATCCGTGCAGGGTGCAATAATAATATTGGGATTGGGGGCCCAAAGGGACCCCCAGCCCCGGGGACAGCCACCCCTGTGTGGGGGCCCAAATGGACCCCCAGCCCCGGGGACAGCCACCCCTGTGTTTTAGATTGGGGAATTAATTCCTCTTCAATCCTGAGAGTCCCTGGGGGCCAACTAGCCCACCAGGTACCTCCAGTAAGCGCAACGGAGCTGCATTGCAGAGTGTTGTAAAAAGGGGTGTGGCCTCTGAACACCTCTCTGCAATGCAGGTCTCTGGCGCATACTGGAGGTACCTGGTGGGCTAGTTGGCCCCCAGGGACCCTCAGGAATGAAGAGGAATTAATTCCACCATTTAAAACGCGCCACAGAGTGTGTTTGCAAACATGTCACCTCAGGCTGCGGCCCCTTCCTTCACTATTGTGCAAACGCGCCCCCCTGGCGAGTTGTAAGTTGGGGAATTATTTCCCCTTCAATAGTAAGGGTCCCTGAGGGCCAAATAGTCCTCAAGGTACCTCCAGTTTGCGCCAGGGAGCTGTGTTCAGAGGTCACGCCCCTTTTTACACCTCTCTGCGACGCAGCTCTGCAACCCAGCTCTTTGGTGCTTACTGGAGGTACCTAGTGCACTAGCTTGACTCTAGGGACCCTCAGGATTCAAGGGAACGTAATCTCCCTACTTTAAACGGCCACAGAGAGTGTTTACACAGTGGTGAAGGGAGGGGGCGGGCCTCAGGTGACGTGTGCAAACACGCCCTGTGGCGCGTTTTAAGTTGGGGCAATAATTCCCCTTCAATCCTGAGAGCCCCTGGTAGGCCAACTAGCCCACCAGGTGCTTCCAGTAAGCGCCACTGCGCTGCGTTGCAGAGAGGTGGTCCAGGACGTGTCCCTTTTTACACGTCTCTTCAACGGCGCTTACTGGAGGTACCTAGTGGGCTAGTTTGACCCTAGGGACCCTCAGGATTCAAAGGGACTTAATCTCCCAACTTAAAATGGCCACAGGACGTGTTTACACAATGGGGAAGGGAGGGGACGGGCCTGATGTGATGTGTGCAAACACGCCCTGTGACGCGTTTTAATTCCCCTTCAATCCTGAGGGCCCCTGGGGGCCAACTATTCCACCAGGTGCTTCCAGTAAGCGTCACTGCGCTGCGTTGCAGAGAGGTGGTCCAGGTGGTGGCCATTTTTTTTTTAAACATGTTTTTATTAGTTTTACAACATGGAAAAGAACAGCTTCCTCCACATATAAGAAAGTTCACATTATCTTTAAGCGTGGGCGAAAAATCCGTTTCGCGGGCGAATTTGCAGATTATTGACGATTTCGCGATTCGCGAATCGCGCGAATTTACCCAATAATCCGCAAATTCGCAAGCAGCGAATTATTTTGCTTGGTCGCGCTTGAAAAATACAATATCGCGCGCGCTGCGTTGACTCTGAGCCTGCCATGTTGTTTTTCTCCCACGCCATTTTCGTTCTTGCTGCGTGATCGCGCGAGAGTTTTTCGAACGCAATTACGTCATCGCGGCTTGCCATCTTGCACGGCGAGAGTTTGACAATGCGAGTACGTCATAAAGACCCGCGACGGCGCGCAGCTGACTTCCGGCAGGAGGTTTGAACATATCGCGTTCCCGAAATTGCAAAAATTGCAATTCTGCACAAGAAATCCACCGCAGGAAGCATAAACCTTGTGAAAATTATGATTTTGTTCAGAATAACTCCTGAGATTGACATTTGGCTGCACTTTTTGGTGCAGGAGTCCATTTTTTTGGGGGGGGTGGGAGGAAGGAAGTGCCCCAGAGTCTCCAACTTCCTGTTCCTGTCCAGCAGGCTCCTCCCAGTGCTTTGTCCATGTTCTGATCACTTTTCATTTGGCTGTTGAGCTGGAAGGATTACTCTTTGTGGCAGCTGCTGGATATTTGTTTTTGAGGACTTTTTGGACTTTGGAGTTTGGATCACTTTTGGACTTGAGATTTTACAAGTAAGTTGCTGTTGTTTGTTTGGGGCATTGCATTTGAGGCAACTCCAGTTCTAAAACTTTTTTCACAACTGTAAGAAAATATATATTGTGGTGGGTAGCTAGCCACAGTATCCAGTAGGCCCAGGGTTAGTCATGGGTGCATGATACAACTGTTTCTATGATTTTCTTTGAACTGAATTCTTATTTATGTCATGAAATTTTAGCTCACTGTTATATGTTGTTTTTTGTTTTAATTTTGGGGTGCCTGTAAAGCCTCACTAGCCAGTAGGCCCAGGGGTACTCAGTGGTGCATGGGCCTAGTCTTTCTCTGGGGTGTCTTGAATTTAAACATCATTGAGGGCATGGATGGCATGGGATTGTGGTGATTTTTGAGTGTTTTTCGATTTTTGGGGGTGTTGTTGGGGCCTGGCCATGTGGGTGGGGGCCATCTTGAGGCCTGGTACAGGCAGGGCCTGGCCATGTGGTGGGGGTCAAGGGGCCATTTTGAAGGCAGGCAGTGTGCTCAGGCCTGCACCCACTTTGCCTTGCCTTCAACCATTATGCCCAAGGGCTACTCAGTGGTGCATAGGCCTAGTCTTTCTCTGGGGTGTCTTGAATTTAAACATCATTGAGGGCATGGATGGCATGGGATTGTGGTGATTTTTGAGTGTTTTTCGATTTTTGGGGGTGTTGTTGGGGCCTGGCCATGTGGGTGGGGGCCATCTTGAGGCCTGGTACAGGCAGGGCCTGGCCATGTGGTGGGGGTCAAGGGGCCATTTTGAAGGCAGGCAGTGCGCTCAGGCCTGCACCCACTTTGCCTTGCTTTCAACCATTATGCCTAAGGGCTACTCAGTGGTGCATGGGCCTAGTCTTTCTCTGGGGTGTCTTGAATTTAAACATCATTGCGGGCATAGATGGCATGGGATTGTGGTGATTTTTGAGTGTTTTTCGATTTTTTGGGGTGTTGTTGGGGACTGGCCATGTGGGTGGGGGCCATCTTGAGGACTGGTACAGACAGGGCCTGGCCATGTGGTAGGGGTCAAGGGGCCATTTTGAAGGCAGGCAGTGTGCTCAGGCCTGCACCCACTTTGCCTTGCTTTCAACCATTATGCCCAAGGGCTACTCAGTGGTGCATGGGCCTAGTCTTTCTCTGGGGTGTCTTGAATTTAAACATCATTGAGGGCATGGATGGCATGGGATTGTGGTGGTTTTAGAGTGTTTTTCGATTTTTTGGGGTGTTGTTGGGGACTGGCCATGTGGGTGGGGGCCATCTTGAGGGCCGGTACAGGCAGGGCCTGGCCATGTGGTGGGGGTCAAGGGGCTATTTTGAAGGCAGGCAGTGTGCTCAGGCCTGCACCCAGTTTGCCTTGCTTTCATCCATTATGCCCAGGGGTACTCAGTGGTGCATGGGCCTTGTCTTTCTGTGGGGTGTCTTGAATTTAAACATCATTGAGGGTATGGGTGGCATGGGATTGTGGTGATTTTTATGTGTTTTTCGATTTTTTGGGGTGTTGTTGGGGACTGGCCATGTGGGTGGGGGCCATTTTGAGGGCTGGTACAGGCAGGGCCTGGCCATGTGCTGGGGGTCAAGGGGCCATTTTGAAGGCAGGCAGTGTGCTTAGGCCTGCACCCAGTTTGCCTAGCTTTCATCCATTATGCCCAGGGGTACTCAGTGGTGCATGGGCTAGTCTTTCTGTGGGGTGTCTTGAATTTAAACATCATTGAGGGCATGATTGGCATGGGATTGTGGTGATTTTTGTGTTTTTCGATTTTTTGGGGTGTTGTTGGGGACTTGGCATGTGGGTGGGGGGCATTTTGAGGGCTGGTACAGGCAGGACCTGGCCATGTGCTGGGGGTCAAGGGGCCATTTTGAAGGCAGGCAGTGTGCTCAGGCCTGCACCCAGTTTGCCTAGCTTTTATCCATTATGCCCAGGGGTACTCAGTGGTGCATGGGCCTAGTCTTTCTGTGGGGTGTCTTGAATTTAAACAGCATTGAGGGCATGGATGGCATGGGATTGTGGTGATTTTTATGTGTTTCTCAACTTTTTGGGGTGTATAACTGATGTTCCTCTGGCTTCCATTGCTTTTAGGTGCACAAGAGAACCACCAGTGCCAGGAAGAAGTCCTGCAGCGGTCTGTGCAGCACAACGTCACATGACGTCACGTGTGGCCACAGACACGAAAACTCTGCAACTCGTGCAACTGCGGCCTGCTGTTCTGACATCTCAAGAAGATGGCCCCAAAGAAAGTTGGCCATAGCGCCTCAGCGAAGAAACTTGCCAGTGCCACTGCCAGTAAGAAGGAGCAGAAGACGCAAGTGGCACCACCTACCAGGGAGACTGGTGTGCCCACCGACACCTTTTTTGGGGAAAAAAACTACGCCTGCAGCAGCAGCAGTGCCTGCCGGGGACCAACCTGGAAGCAGCACCTCCGCTTCATTGGGCTCAGTGCCACCACGCCAAATTAGGTCCAAGAACATGAGTGCTGCTGAGGCAGCCACTTTACTTTCTCAATCACCATCGACCAGTGATGTTGGCTCATCACAAGAAAGTACCATCCAATCAACGCCGGGTGTAACTCAGCTGGCAAGTGTTCAACAACCACAGCCGCAATGACAAACACAAGTGCAACTAGTACAAGCGCAATTACATGGGCAAGGAGAGGCGCAAGTACATGGGCAAGGAGAGGCGCAAGTACATGGGCAAGGAGAGGCGCAAGTACATGGGCAAGGAGAGGCGCAAGTACATGCACAAGGAGAGGCGCAAGTAGAGGTGCATGGAGAAGTGCAAGTAGAGGTTCATGGAGCGGCACAACTGCCTACAACGCTTGTTCCTCCAGAAGTAGGGGCACATCAGGAAATTGATATTGAAGCAGAGGTATCATCCAAGGAAGGCACTCCTCCTGATGATGATCCACCATTGTCTACCAGATCCCCAGCAAGAAAAAGGTCAAGGAGGGCTACTACTACTACAAGTTCTTCTTCAAGCCCCCTTCATTCTGATGACCTTGATCTTGATTGGAACCCACAAATGCAGTCTGAGAGTGAGCCACGCCATGAGCCGACTAAGGTAGCTAAGCCTAAAAGGAAGGTTCCTGCAAGGCTTCGACTTATGGGTGATGACGACGAACAAGAAGTGGTGTCTTGTGCTGCTGATGAACAGTCTGATGACGACCCAGTCATCACAGACGTCACTCCAGCCCCAGCGGGCATGCAGCAGATTAACATTTTCACCATATCCCGAATGGCTGCTGAGCGGGATGATCATGTGGGCGGCGTGGCACTGGTACCACCACCAACGCAGTTAACTACAACACCAAAACGACCTACAGCTTCCATATTTTCTCGTCAGAAGGGCCGGCAGGGACCTCCATCCAGCTCAACCTCCATTACCTCAAGTAGTGGTGCTGTAAGTCAACTACAGAAACAAATTCAGCCACGCCCATCCTCCACTTCATCTGGCATTGAAAGTCAAAGTAGCTCCTCCACCACCAGCAGACAAATCCAGTCCCCAGTTTGGGACTTCTTTACTGTTAGCAAAAAGGCGGAAAACATGGTTGTTTGTTCGATTTGTAAAGTATTAGTTAGTCGGGGTAAGCTTGGTACCAACTATGGTACCGGAGGCCAGAGAGGTCATCTCAAACAACACCACCCTATCCAGTGGTATAAGCACCTAAGTGACATCGAGGAAGCCAAAACAAATCCAAATGTATCCCTTGATATTGCATCTGATGACGATGGGAGGCTGATCGTGCAGGGGGGAAGTAAAGAAGCGACAGCCATTTTTTCTGGTACACCCAGTACCCCTGGCAGCAGCACTGCAGTGGTAGCGCCCACACCCTCTACCCCTGAAACATGTATGAGGCCCACTAAGACTAAGAGTCTGGGACAGACACCAATGCCAAAAACTAAATCACTGAGCCTAACTGGTTTGAAGTCTGCATCATCATCATCATCATCATCATCATCATCATCATCATCACGTAAAATGGTCCAGCCCACCATTACCAGCATGTTTTGGTCGGACCCGCCATTTGAACGCAACCACCCAACGGTGCGTCTGTAAAACGCCAAGCTGGCTAAAATGCTGGCGCTGGACCTTCTCCCTTTCTCTTTCGTGGAAGGGGTGGGTTTTCGTGAATTGGTGGCAACAGTCTGCCCTAAATGGAAGGTTCCTAGCCGGTCCTATTTTGCAAGGGTTGCTGTTCCAGCACTACATCAAGATGTGCTGGAGGTGATTGGCGCAGCTATTCTGAAGAGTGCTGTTCACACTATCCACATGACAACAGACATGTGGACCAGTTGCCAAGCCCTTGATTACATGTGCATCACTGCACACTGGGTCTCTTTTGCAGGAGTCGAAAAACAGTTAAAACACAAAGATGTTGACACGGAGGAAGTTTTTCAAGCTACTCGCAAACATGCAACAGTAGGCATGTTTGGCATGGAGAAATCTCACACTGCACCTAAACTTTTGGAGGAGTTTAACAGGAAGGTCAATGAATGGCTGCATCCAAGAAATCGCACAGTTGGTTATGTTTCCACGGATAATGGCAGTAATATAGTTAAGGCCATGGAGCAAGGCGGCTATTTCAGAGTGCTGTGTTTGGCGCATAGTATTAACATCGTGGTGCAAGCCTTCTTGAAAACAGAAGCGCCAGTTGTCAAATTACTGACCATCTGCCGAAGAATCTGCACACATTTCAGCCATTCTTTTAAGGCCCGGAAGCAGCTGAGTTGCATTCAATATGAACATAAACTGCCAGTCAAAGGACTAATCCAGGAGGTGGCAACACTTTGGAACTCAACCTTTTACATGCTTGAGCATCTGTCTGAGCAGTGGGAGGTAATACATGAGTTTGTCTTTAAACTGGGTTCTACTCATAAAGACATGAGGCTAGAGTTGGAGGAATGGAAGCTAATTGCAAGCCTGACAGACATGCTTCGTCCTTTTGAGCTCTTCACGCGTGAAGTCAGCAGAGAGGACTGTTCTTTGAGCAAAGCTATCCCATTGTTGCGCATGCTAGAGCACCAACTGAATTATTATTATTATTGATATTTGTTAAGCGCACGGCTACCCCCAACGGGGGTGTCCCGGCGCTAAGGATTGAAGGCAGCAGGGGAAAGAAGTTAACATCCAGCGAATAAAAAGGTCTTTAATTTGTTCCTGAAATGAGATTCAGTATCCATGAGACTGAGACTGAAGGAGGTGTGTTCAACGTTCCGAGATGATGGTGAAAAGCAAGAAGCATATGATTTGGCGGAGAAGTTATTAAGGCGCCTACTTGACAATGAAAGGCTTAAAAAGATACATACAGAACAACATTACATTTGTGCCACTATTCTTGATCCACGGTACAAAAAGGCAGCGGCTAGCAAAGCATTCATTCCTTTTGAGGAAGCAGATGTTTCAAAGTACAAACATTGGCTAGCTGTGTCAGCCACTCGGTTCGAAAGAGAGCGACAGAACCTTCAAGGAGGCAGCACAAGTACAACTGAATCAGCAGGCTATCCGGCATCAAGTTCTACTTCTCAATCCGTGGCCGAAGGGAGTCACTTTCCCTCACATCTGTTAACGACACCAGCAACCATATCAACATCCTCACCTGCACCAGGCCGCAAACAAATATTGTCGGAAGGGGATTGGCTAACCCAGCAAGGGTTAGCTTGGTCCACTGATGAAAAGGTCGCAGATGGTACGCAAAGTGAATCAACCCTGGAGAACCTAGAGTCGGTGGTGCAGGCCTATCTGGATGACCCAACAGAGGTCTGTCATAATGAGAACCCATTGGATATTGGTATACGAAAAGCTCTGTATGGCGACTGATCACCAACCTGGCTCTAAATTATTTGTCTTGCCCACTCACAAGCGTGTCTTCTGAACGTGTTTTCAGTGCTGCTGGTGCCATTGTTACTTCAAAAAGGACCCGCCTTTTGCCCAAAAATATGGAGAGGTTAACAATAATCAAGATGAATCAGCACTTCATACCACCCGATTACAAAATACGTGAATGCACGCAGGAAGAAGAGGACACCGACTTAGGTGACGCCGACGGAAGTTCTTCTCGGTCACCAGACGTTCTCCCGTCTCAATTCGTAGACTTGGAGGACAAGCTCTGCGTCCCTGACACCGAGGCCTAAAAATTACTTCCTTTTTTTCCGTACTTATTCACTTTTATTCCTGTGTGTCTTTCTTTGTTTTCCTACTTTTACCACAACAAAACTCTAATCACCTAATCACAATAAGTCCATCATCAGCACTGTCTTCATCTTATTTTCCTTATTGATTTGAAGGTGCCGCAGTCTGCATTCAGATGTTTACAAGTTCACAACTCAATCATGCTCCTCTATCCTCCTCCTCCAGACTCCCCCTATCCATTTCCCTCAAGGCAGATGGATGGATTATGGAGAAAAAACACACTTTGTCTTCGTAGACGAGTCCCCTCAAGTGGGACTGAAATAACTGACTGACTACATGCTTGCTGATTGTTGACAGACCTACTTCTGAAATTTAAAGAAGAGGCTGCCCTGTGGGCCCTCACTTTCCGAAGAAGATGCAGACAAAAAGTAGAACAGGTAATGAATAATGAGAAGATGGCATGCAGTGGACAGCAATGGCTGTCTGTCTCTGTTGAAACCAATTGCTGTTTATTTTTTGTGAACAGCGCAATTTGCCATGTTTTGAATATACCAGTATTGCAGATTTTTGGGGGTTTCTTTGAGGGTGTTCTAGATTTGCGGTGCTGGGTCGGGGGGTCTGGGAGCACTGCTGGCACAGCCTAATGTTGATTGCATTTGTTTTTCAGGAAATCAATGGTGGAAAAGGGGAGTTAGGGCCTAGCTGCACAGCGTATTTGGACTGAATTGAAGGTAGTAGGCCCATTTTTGCTATTTGCTTGTTTGGGGGTGTTCTGCTTTTTTGCGGGTGGCTGCAGGGGTCTGGGGGCATAGCTCGGAAGGTCTAATATCGGAATCAAGTGTTTTGGACCAAATCCATGGTGAAATATTTTTTGCGTTTTTGCTCACTTGCCTGTGTTTGGGGTGCTGTTTGGGGGGTTTTCAGGTTTTTGTGGGTGGGTTTTGGGGTCTGGGAGCACTGCTGGGTATGGATACTTTTGATTGCAAGAGGTTTGAATCAAATCCATGGTGGTAAAGGGGAATTAGGGCCTAGCTGCATAGCGCACGTGGAGTGATTTTCGAAATTTGCCTGAAAATTTCTAAGTCTCCATTTTTGTAGTTTTGCTTTTTGGCTGTTTGGGGGTCTTCTACTTGTTTCCGCCTGGCTTGACGGGTCTGGGGCCATTGCTGAGAATGTCTAATACCGGATAAAAGTGGTTTGGACAAAATCGGAGGTGAAATTGTTTTTGCATTTTTGCTGACTTGCTTGTCTTTGAGGTGCTGTTTGGGGGGGTTCCAGGTGTTTGTGGGTGGGTTTTGGGGTCTGGGAGCACTGCTTGGTATGGATACTTTTCATTGCAAGAGGTTTGAAGCAAATCCATGGTGGCAAAGTGGAGTTAGGGCCTAGCTGCACAGCGCGCGTGGAGTGATTTTGGAAATTAGCCTGAAAATTTCTAAGTCCCCATTTTTGTAGTTTTGCTCTTTGGCTGTTTGGGGGTCTTCTACTTGTTTCCGCCTGGGTTGACGGGTCTGGGGCCATTGCTGGGAATGTCTAATACCGGATAAAAGTGGTTTGGACAAAATCGGAGGCGAAAATATTTTTGCGTTTTTGCTGACTTGCTTGTCTTTGAGGTGCTGTTTGGGGGGGTTCCGGGTGTTTGTGGGTGGGATTTGGGGTCTGGGAGCACTGCTGGCACAGTCTAATGTTGATTGCATTTGTTTTTCAGGAAATCCATGGTGGAAAAGGGGAGTTAGGGCCTAGCTGCACAGCGTATTTGGACTGAATTGAAGGTAGTAGGCCCATTTTTGCTTTTTGCTTGTTTGGGGGTGTTCTGCTTTTTTGCGGGTGGCTGCAGGGGTCTGGAGCATAGCTCGGATGGTCTAATATCGGAATCAAGTATTTTGGACCAAATCCATGGTGAAATATTTTTCACGTTTTTGCTCACTTGCCTGTGTTTGGGGTGCTGTTTGGGGGGCTTCCAGGTTTTTGTGGGTGGATTTTGGGGTCTGGGAGCACTGCTGGGTATGGATACTTTTGATTGCAAGAGGTTTGAAGCAAATCCATGGTGGCAAAGGGGAGTTAGGGCCTAGCTGCAGAGCGCGGTTGGAGTGATTTTGGAAATTTGCCTGAAAATTTCTAAGTCCCCATTTTTGTAGTTTTGCTTTTTGGCTGTTTGGGGGTCTTCTACTTGTTTACGCCTGGCTTGACGGGTCTGGGGCCATTGCTGAGAATGTCTAATACCGGATAAAAGTGGTTTGGACAAAATAGGAGGCGAAATTTTTTTTGCGTTTTTGCTGACTTGCTTGTCTTTGAGGTGCTGTTTGGGGGGGTCCGGGTGTTTGTGGGTGGGTTTTGGGGTCTGGGAGCACTGCTTGATATGGATACTTTTGATTGCAAGAGGTTTGAAGCAAATCCATGGTGGCAAAGGGGAGTTAGGGCCTAGCTGCAGAGCACGCGTGGAGTGATTTTGGAAATTAGCCTGAACATTTCTAAGTCCCCATTTTTGTAGTTTTGCTTTTTGGCTGTTTGGGGGTCTTCTACTTGTTTCCGCCTGGCTTGACGGGTCTGGGGCCATTGCTGAGAATGTCTAATACCGGATAAAAGTGGTTTGGACAAAATAGGAGGTGAAATTTTTTTTGCGTTTTTGCTGACTTGCTTGTCTTTGAGGTGCTGTTTGGGGGGGTCCGGGTGTTTGTGGGTGGGTTTTGGGGTCTGGGAGCACTGCTTGATATGGATACTTTTGATTGCAAGAGGTTTGAAGCAAATCCATGGTGGCAAAGGGGAGTTAGGGCCTAGCTGCAGAGCGCGCGTGGAGTGATTTTGGAAATTAGCCTGAACATTTCTAAGTCCCCATTTTTGTAGTTTTGCTTTTTGGCTGTTTGGGGGTCTTCTACTTGTTTCTGCCTGGGTTGACGGGTCTGGGGCCATTGCTGGGAATGTCTAATACCGGATAAAAGTGGTTAAGGACAAAATCGGAGGCCAAAATATTTTTGCGTTTTTGCTGACTTGCTTGTCTTTGAGGTGCTTTGGGGGGTTCCGGGTGTTTGTGGGTGGGTTTTGGGGTCTGGGAGCACTGCTGGGTATGGATACTTTTGATTGCAAGAGGTTTGAAGCAAATCCATGGTGGCAAAGGGGAGTTAGGGCCTAGCTGCAGAGCGCGCGTGGAGTGATTTTGGAAATTAGCCTGAAAATTTCCGTCCCCATTTTTGTAGTTTTGCTTTTTGGCTGTTTGGGGGTCTTCTACTTGTTTCCGCCTGGGTTGACGGGTCTGGGGCCATTGCTGGGAATGTCTAATACCGGATAAAAGTGGTTTGGACAAAATCGGAGGTGAACATTTTTTTGTGTTTTTGCTGACTTGCTTGTCTTTGAGGTGCTGTTTGGGGGGGTTTTGGGTGTTTGTGGGTGGGTTTTGGGGTCTGTGAGCACTGCTGGCACAGTCTAATGTTGATTGCATTTGTTTTTCAGGAAATCCATGGTGGAAAAGGGGAGTTAGGGCCTAGCTGCACAGCGCGTTTGGACAGAATTGAAAGAAGGGCGAAAATATTCTAAGTATGAGATTTTCCATTTTTGCTTTTTGCCTGTTTGGGGGTGTTCTGCTTTTTTGTGGGTGGGTTGGCAGGTCTTGGGGCATTGCTGGGAAGGTCTAATACTGGATAAAAGTGGTTTGGAGAAAATCCATCCTGAAAAGCGTTTTGGCACTTTTTTTTAACTTAGGGCTCATTAGGGTTATCACTAGCAGCAGGATTGCATGTGTTTCGGGGTGTTCTAGATTTTTGCAACTGAGTTCTGGGGTCTTGGAGCACTCGTGTGAATGTGTAATTTTGGTTGCGAAATGGTTTGAAGAAAATCCATGGTGGGAAAAGGGGGATTTGGCCTAGTTACAGAAAGCGTTTGCCACTATTCTTTACTTAGGGCTCGTTAGGGTTAGCAGTATTGTATTGCATGTGTTTGGGCGGGGGTTCTAGATTTTTACGACTGGGTGGTTTCTTGGAACACTTGTTGGAATGTCTAATTTTTATTGCAAGTGGTTTTAAGATAATCCATGGTGAGAAAGGGGGTTTTGGGCATACTTTCTGAGTACGTTTTGGCCCGATTTGAAATTAGGCCTCTGCGGGGTAGCAGCAGTATTCTGCACGTTTTTGGGAGGGTAATGTGGGGTGTTCTAGATTTTGGGGATTGTCATCTCTGAAAGTGACAGTATAATTTTTGCACTACACAGCGTGCCTTATATATTTTTTTCTCCGAGGTGTCTTTAACACTTACTGTTGTGTTTTTCCATCATCAATTACAGGCAGGCTTTTACCCTGTGCCATTGATGTACTACTCAGGCTTACAATTAGCAATCCGCAAATCCGCATCAGGCAGGCAGTGGACTGTGTGTCTGGTCACCAAGATTGATCGACGGAGCATCCAATGGAATGAAGGAGTACCGCGAATAAGAGGAATGGCTGGATGCATCAACTTCACAAATTCAACGGGACAACTACAAAAAACAGTAACAGTATCCAAAATTCTCCTTATCTTTTAAATGATATTCTTGTGAGCTTGAACTTACTTCTACGAGTGTGACTCTGTGCGTTTGTTTGATCTCTGCTTCAAATTCATCCCTCCAGCTATTTGATACGTCTTTGCTATGTTTAACACTAATTTAATGTTCTAAGTGTTTATTCTCTCTGAGGGCAGAGAGGCAAGTGAAATTGCGTAATGACTGCAGCCCTGTACTGTCAACTTGTTTCTTCGTAGTTGCTAGTGAGTTGCAGTAAGTAGTAGTACTACTTTTCAGTAACCTAACCATCCATTTAGTACTTCTGGCATGCAGTAGTGCACTTTCTTTATGTCCCTTTAAAGATTTATCAATATCTTCTAATCCAAAGATTTGTTTCTCTTCATTTGTTGTTTGACTGTCCATGCTGTGTTTTTTTCCTATCTACCAAACTTTCCCAAAAAAACCCATTCCCATCCAATTTTCAAACCCTAACTCTCTTCCCCCGGGCTGTGTGGTATTTCATTGAGGTGTGACTGACAACAACAATAAATTCCACACACTTGCTGGGGAGGATAAGGTCAAAGCCACCAGAAGTTCATGTGCGCCATCGTGGTTTCATAAGAACATCCTCCTCCTACACGACGTGAACAATCAAATGCTTAATGCTTACCTTACGTTGGCAATGCTTAGGCTACAATTTAGGGCACTGTTTGGTACCGTACTATCTATTGTACTGTTTCTAATGCTACGCTCAGGCCACTCAATGTTTAATTTCCTCTTTTTTTCATATGGTGATACTGCCAGTGTGTACCACTACTGCTACCAGCACAACAATGATATTGCATCCGTCGAGGATTCAAGTCAACAACCAACCTTAATCACCATTTGCAATGCAGCCAGCCCTGGGGCTACCCCGATTCTCAAACACAAATCACAGGTAAGATAAGCATATTGGAGAGGTAGTAGAATAATTGGCTAGGAGGACTAAGTTGGGAGAAGAGCAGAGACTGACAGTACTACTAGTAAAGTACATAAAGTACAGTAGTAGGGCTACTAAATTTACTAACTCGGTTACTTGCATGTTGGTAGATTTCAGGACTAGATGTTTCATTCATGCTGGTAAGTTTGAAGAAAACAAACGTCCAGTAACCACCGCCAACCCCCACACAAAATAATATATGAACGCATATACTGTGTTTTTGAAAGAAAAGTCATTGTTAAAAAATATATATTCGTGTTGTTTTCAGCACAACAATAATAAAATAAATTACCCGAACTCACCCCCCCTCCCGAACCCAACTAATGTCAAAAAGTCCAAAAGTCCCCTTTCCCAAACACCCAATACCCACCCCCCCAACAGTCTTTAAAAAAGGGGCAAGGGACAGTCACTTCCTCCGGTGGCGTAGTTTGGCAAGCTGTTGCTGCATGTCCCGCTGCTCTTTGCGGAGGTCCCGGAGCTGGCGCTGCTGTTTTTGGCCCAACCGCTCCAGGTAGTCCACTCTTCTGCGTAGCCGGCGCACACGAACCATCCAGGATCTGGGGGGGGGCGCTGATGTTGTTGCTGCTGTGCGGCGGCGGCAGGAGGCTGTCGGGCCACGGCTCCGTTTCGCTGGAGGCTTCTGGCTGGTGGACCCGGGGGCAGTGGAGGAGGATGTAGATGTTGATGTCTCCTCATGCTCCCGAGCCCACAACCGCCGATACTCGGCACAAATAGCCTCCAGCTTACGGGCCCTGGCCCGGACAGCCATCTCCTTACGGGTGAGCTTATTGGGAGTAGCATCTATGAATAAAGAAAGAAAAATACTGTAGCCAATAGTCTTTAACATAAAGTCAAAATAATTCAACGGAAGGTTGACACTCAGTAACACCAGCAAGTAGCAAACACAGTACAACATTTTGGCATGTATCTTTCCGCCGTCTTTGTAAGCATGTGACACTGTGAGTTTCAGGAATTCCACTAGCAGCACTATAGGTGGACTCACTACTACATGATAGTCAGAAAGTACTAAAAAAGGTCTTTTTTACTTTTTTTCTCTTGTTTTGCAAAATAAATTACTGTTACGTGAACTTGTGGTAGCCGCCATAAAGGCAGCTCACTCAGCTTTCACCCAAGAAATACAGACACAGGCCAAGATGATGCAGACTTGCAGTACTTTAAGCAGCACATGCAGGTGGGGATATGAATGTCTTACTTTTCTATAGGGGTGGCACTGCCACTGGCCATACTTCATCCACTCAGCGTCTGCTCTATTATATCATACACCTCTGCTATCGACGAGGAAGATAAGAAGATAACATTCAGGCTTCCAAAGTACGTCTATGATTCTTCTTAATGTCTCAAATGTACCAAAATGTATTTTTGTCAACAACCAACTAACACCCTTTTCATTATATTTTGGAAACCGCCATCTTCTTTCTTATGTTGAATTGCATTCAACAAAACCATTCTTTACAGTCATAAATATTAAGACTCCCTCGTCCTTCGTTTCACCCTTCTTTAACTTTTCGTTCTTCACATCCCTAAACTACATCTGATATGACTTGGCTTCACAATAAAAATTTGCCAGCTGAGTTGAAGTGAAATGGAGGGGGCCATTGGTTACCAGAGAAGTACCGCAGCTAATGCTATTAAAAGTCAAGGTTGACTGTCTTCTCCGTGATAGCCTAAAAAGTAGTTCTAAATTAGTAAATGTTCTTGACAGTACAGTGTACTTATACTAGTGTACTGTGTACTACTGTACAGTACATCATATACTCCTTTGCGAGCCTACTCCAAAAAATTTCAATAAGTAAGGAGTATAATAACTTACCACCGTCCGCCGCCGCTGAGTCTTCCCCCCCAGCTCCTCCTGTTGGCGCCGCCGCTTCCAGAGTGGACCCCTCCGCACTGCTGGCCCCGGCACTGGTGGTCATCTGTGCGGCATCAGATGTTGTGACGTCTAGGAAAAACACGTCATATTTTCAGATGCCATACACAACCCCCTATTTTGTCTCGTAATGGAAGAAAATGTTACATAGCACATTTTTTATTACTGGGATTGAAAAAAAGTAACGGTTTTGGGGAGGGTGTTAACCTTTTATATGCTTATTCCATTAAATGCTACACTTCTTCTTATGACAACTGATGAATGCTTGCTTAACGTGCACCATTTCTTTTTTTCTCTTGCTACGTACCTTCGAGCTTCTCAGCGCCAGGATGCCGTTGTCAGGTGACAGAGTGCTTAATAAATGAAATAAATAAAAATGTTCTCATTACAGAAAGAAGATTCCATTGCCCTTCTGCCAGACGATTCACCAACTACTACTAAGTCATCACCAGCAGTACTTTAAGTACTTTAAAGAAGGTGGGGGCTCCCGCACAGTTATTCTAATAATTTCATGTGTCTGTTAACTATTATTAAGTTTGAGTCACACTAATTTCATTCATGGGAATGTTGTTTAAACTTTAACGCCATCTTCATCCATCAGAATACTACGCTATTAAAAATAAAGAAATAATGTTTTCATTTCTTAATTGAAAATACAACTTTAAAACTAACAAACACGGTGTGGTTTTTGTTTACGAGTGAGTGTGTGAGCGGAAAGGTTTGAACTACTGCACTTGGCAGTCATGTTTCAGTGACTCAGATAGGCCGGGACTCGGAGGTAGTCTTCTTCTGTTCTTCTGGGTCATAAAATAATTGATCAGACATTCTAGATAGTCGGTCAGGGGATTGGGGGTTCAACTTCTGTTCGGACTGAGGTATGTCGAAAGTCGAACTGCACCTATCACCAACAATGTCCTATTTATCTTGTCCATACTTCTTTGTGTGCAGAATAGTCCCTGAAACACTAGCGGTATGGGATGTGCTCCTCTCAAATCAAAAAGGCAACTGCTACCTTTTACTTGGTGTAAACAATGACATTTTGTTGTTGGATATTGTCAAAGCACTTACATTAAGAAGACTGGAATAGACAGCAAGGGCAACCCAGAGGACTGCACTCAGTGCCTAGCGCTATTGCTATATCAGAGTTTTGTTTCACACCGTTTGCCGAATGGGCAAGCTTAGCTACCTACACAGACCGACTCATAATTGTAAATAGTAGTAGCACAGAGAGTGATGGTAGAGGCAGGATAAGAATGTAGAAAGTAGTCTACATTAGAAGAAGATCAAAGACTATTTTGTAAAACATAGAATTATTAGGAACCAGTTTATAATGAATAGGAGCTGTAAAAGTTAGGGAAGTATAAGTATTAATATAACAATAAAACAACTTACTGGGGCCAGCAGAAGAGCCTGCAAGGGACTGCTCCTGTCCACCTTCTGCCACCGGAGTCTCTGTCGCCGCCGGCGCCTTGCCCTTAGGAGTTTCTGGTGATCATGAAATAAAGAAACACAACATGGATGATTGTTTTTTGGGAAATATTTGATTTCTTTATACTCAATCTAAAATTATGTCGGGCAAACAAATTAACATCAATTCCATCTGATCTGGTCAACTAGGAGGATAGTAGTACAGTATTGCAGGATTCGCAGACCGTCTAATAGGAAAGTTATGTAATTCAATAACTACATCAACAACAAAAAGGTTCTACTACGACTGCCATCACTCAGCAGCACGAGACGTCGCGTGACAGACACAGTCCGTCATCATGATTGCAGACCACTAACAAATTTCCTATAACAAGTAATAAATAATATACTCAACGTATCAATCCACCACTATCTCTTCAAAGTGGCAGCAGCAGGAGTACAAAGAAGGACTAGACTTGAGTCTACTGTCTCTAGCATTACGTAGTAATGCTCTCAAATGACTAAAAAGTTGCAAACAAGTAAGCATAGTAGCAACGCCAATAACCAGGCGAGCACCTGCAATGACAGAAGCTATTTAAACATTAATTTACCTGCAATGTAATCTAATCAGCAGCATTCGCACTCTTCAGGAAAAAAATAGATTAGCAATATAATAGAGCAGAAGGAGAAAAGTAGTTATTAAATAGCTACTTACCAAGGCCAGGGATCTCCACACCGAGCAGGTCGAGCATGTCATGCTCCCGGTCCAAGATGTCACTCCACCGGTGCGTCACTTGGTGGTAGGTGCGCCGGACCCCAGACTCCTTATACATGCGCCGGCACACCTTCTCCCACAGCTGGCGACGCTCCCGGAGGATGTAACCGGAAGCAATCCGCCCACCTGCTGCCACGGTCTTAGGGAGGTGGACTTGGACAAAAACCATCAAGGCGGCCACCTCCCCCGCAGAGAAGATCTCCCTGGGCTGCACTTCCTCCCCCCTCAAACGCCCGCAAGGGAGCCGGGTACGTGGTGCTGGGCCCTTCCCCTTGCCCTTGTCGCCTCCCTTAGCCATGGTCCTGGGCACAAGAAGAAGGAAAGAAGAATAGGTGTGAAAAAAAATAAGAGAGAGAGCGAAAGAAATAAAGTAGGTAATAAAGTAACAAAAAGTTTTAAAAAAACACAAAATATAGATGTAGGAAATTGAAGAGAGAGATAATAAGCACAAAAAAAAGTTCAGAAAAACATAGGATTACAAAGATGTAAGGTGGACAGAAAGGTAGCATGCCCAAAACCATAGCAGTGAATGAAAAACAAGATGGCCACGCCCATAGAGGACCGCCTGGGTAAGTTTGCACGATATTTCCCCCGCGAGCACGCAAAAACGCCCACGAATACGTAATCACGCGCCGCATACGACGCGAGCATGCAACGAGCGCCCGGAAACGGAAACACGTCACGCAAACAAGATGGCCACGCCCATGCACGACCGAATGGGCAACCTCGGGGTCGGTGCGCTGCAAGCGGTCCGCAAATTAGCAAAAAACCGCCCGAACACGCAAAAAAAAAGAAATCCGCAAATGTGCACAAATTTGCGGATTGCAAGTTCGATTTTGCACGATTTCACATCCCGCGAATCTCGCGAAATGGCAGAAAAACAAATTTTGGAAAACTGAAAGCACTTAGCAGGTGCAAAAGTTCAAGCTAATTTGTAACCATTCCCTGTAGTGCTTCCTGAGGGGCCCCTCCAGAGTTCAGTTGCCTACTTTCAACTATTCTCTGACCCTGCTCTGACCCTCAGAGCAGGGTCAGAGAATAGTTACAAGTATGGCACAATGCTCCTGTAAACAACAATAACTGCAACAGGAAGGTCTTACAGCTAAGGAAGCAGGTGCCAGACTTGAAGCACAAATTCAGTGACACATTAACCAGCCCCAAATTAATTCATCTCAGTTGAGGCTGGGACGGTGTGCTTTGCTTTCCCCCCATAATCTACAGTGGTGAACAAGAGGGTGGTAGTGATGAACCAGAGGGTTCTGTGATAAACCAGAGGGGGACAGTGATGATCCAGAGGGTGGCAGTGGCAAACCAGAGGGTGGCAGTGATGAACCAGAGGGTGGCAGGGATGAACCAGAGGATGGCAGTGATCAACCAGAGGGTGGCAGTGATGAACCAGATGGTGCTGTGATAAACCAGAGGGGGACAGTGAGGATCCAGAGGGTGGCAGTGGCAAACCAGAGGGTGGCAGTGATGAACCAGAGGGTGGCAGGGATGAACCAGAGGATGGCAGTGATCAAACAGAGGGTGGCAGTGATGAACCAGATGGTGCTGTGATAAACCAGAGGGAGACAGTGAGGATCCAGAGGGTGGCAGTGGCAAACCAGAGGGTGGCAGTGATGAACCAGAGGGTGGCAGGGATGAACCAGAGGATGGCAGGGATGAACGAGAGGATGGCAGTGATGAACCAGAGGGTGGCAGCCTTGAACCAGAGGGTGGCAGTGATCAGCCAGAGGGTGGCAGTGATGAACCAGAGGGTGCTGTGATAAACCAGAGGGGGACAGTGATGATCCAGAGGGTGGCAGTGGCAAACCAGAGGGTGGCAGTGATGAACCAGAGGGTGGCAGGGATGAACCAGAGGATGGCAGTGATCCACCAGAGGGTGGCAGTGATGAACCAGAGGGTGCTGTGATAAACCAGAGGGGGACAGTGAGGATCCAGAGGGTGGCAGTGGCAAACCAGAGGGTGGCAGTGATGAACCAGAGGGTGGCAGGGATGAACCAAAGGATGGCAGTGATCAACCAGAGGGTGGCAGTGATGAACCAGAGGGTGGCAGGGATGAACCAGAGGATGGCAGTGATGAACCAGAGGGTGGCAGCCTTGAACCAGAGGGTGGCAGTGATCAACCAGAGGGTGGCAGTGATGAACCAGAGGGTGCTGTGATAAACCAGAAGGGGACAGTGATGATCCAGAGGGTGGCAGTGGCAAACCAGAGGGTGGCAGTGATGAACCAGAGGGTGGCAGGGATGAACCAGAGGATGGCAGTGATCAACCAGAGGGTGCTGTGATAAACCAGAGGGGGACAGTGAGGATCCAGAGGGTGGCAGTGGCAAACCAGAGGGTGGCAGTGAGGAACCAGAGGGTGGCAGGGATAAACCAGAGGATGGCAGTGATCAACCAGAGGGTGGCAGTGATGAACCAGAGGGTGGCAGGGATGAACCAGAGGATGGCAGTGATGAACCAAAGGGTGGCAGCCTTGAACCAGAGGGTGGCAGTGATCAACCAGAGGGTGGCAGTGATGAACCAGAGGGTGCTGTGATAAACCAGAGGGGGACAGTGATGATCCAGAGGGTGGCAGTGGCAAACCAGAGGGTGGCAGTGATGAACCAGAGGGTGGCAGGGATGAACCAGAGGATGGCAGTGATCAACCAGAGGGTGGCAGTGATGAACCAGAGGGTGCTGTGATAAACCAGAGGGGGACAGTGAGGATCCAGGGGGTGGCAGTGGCAAACCAGAGGGTGGCAGTGATGAACCAGAGGGTGGCAGGGATGAACCAGAGGATGGCAGTGATCAACCAGAGGGTGGCAGTGATGAACCAGAGGGTGGCAGGGATGAACCAGAGGATGGCAGTGGATGGCAGTGATGAACCAGAGAGTGGCAGCCTTGAACCAGAGGGTGGCAGTGATCAACCAGAGGGTGGCAGTGATCAACCAGAGGGTGCTGTGATAAACCAGAGGGGGACAGTGATGATCCAGAGGGTGGCAGTGGCAAACCAGAGGGTGGCAGTGATGAATCAGAGGGTGACAGGGATGAACCAGAGGATGGCAGTGATCAACCAGAGGGTGGCAGTGATGATCCAGAGGATGGCAGTGGCAAACCAGAGGGTGGCAGTAATGAACCAGAGGGTGGCAGTGATGAACCAGAGGGTGCTGTGATAAACCAGAGGGGGACAGTGATGATCCAGAGGGTGGCAGTGGCAAACCCGAGGGTGGCAGTGATGAACCAGAGGGTGGCAGTGATGATCCAGAGGGAGGCAGTGGCAAACCAGAGGGTGCTGTGTGTGAGAAGTTGGCCTGGTATATGATAATCACTATTCTAGTGAGCACCTTGCACCAGTCCAAACGAGCCTTGTGGTGATTGGTTGTAAGTCAACCTTATAGACCAGCTATCCTAGTGGAAGCATGGAAAAAAGCAGTCTTAGGCTAAACTCAAGAGGGCATGTGAAGCCAGCTGTTTTACCATATGCAATCCTTTAAATACCAAATGAAAGGACACCACACAAATTGTATATTATAAAATATATGTATTTATTTCTAGAATAATCCCCCTGACTCTTTATGAGCACAGGAGCACAAGCGTTAAACAAAGAATACAGTATAACATACAATAAGATGCACAATTATGGATAGGCTGGGTGGCCACTCAAACCATATATTAAGAAAGTGGTATAAGTACCACGTCACGAACAATGAACAGGCCTAAGGCCTAGGGAATCGCTGGACCTACACTGGACTAACGAAGGTTAGGACATAGGAGGCCCACAGGATGCGGGTGCAGTGTCTATAGGCAACCGCATTTACCATACAAGTCAATGGTGCGTAAAAATCAGAAAGTTATAGGTTAAGGAGTCTTCCGACTGGACTAGAACTTAGCCACTAAAAAGTAGGACACTAGAGGTGTAAGCCACTATAGGAGCACCGGTGTAATCTCGTTACCTCACCCACAGGAAGTGGGTGCATAGGTGCCAAAGTGTGTTGGGTTTCTTCGTGGAGTTCTATGGAGCCTGGAGGTAAAGCTGCTGCAGGCGGCCAGGAGAGAAGAGTCTGGTTGGATCCAAGGGTGGATCGAAGATGTAGAGTACCTGAAAGCAGAGGGGACAGAGTCTAGGTCACTAGCCAGTGACCAGGATGGAACCAGGACGGAATCAGGCAGTGTCGGGTTGCAATCAGGTGCTGTCGAGTAGTTTGTCTCCGCTGCCACGTGGACCAGGAAGGATCGAAGATGACCAGCTGGTGGACTCGAGCTGTCCCACAAAGGCTCTTGCTGTCGGCGGTGTCGGTTCTCAAATTGGAGTTACCAAACCTTGGCAAATGCAACCCAAGCAGGACTCGAAGATGTCTTGTGGATCGGACCAGGAAGGTCAGATCGATGGCTCCTTTTCAGCGGAGCTAGGGCCTGTCTGGAGCAACCAGACCAGCAGTGTAGTTTTGAAGGATTGTTGTCACAGAGGCCACTAGCCAACGGGCAAGCGACCGGACAACGCGGCAGGCAGGAAAAGTGCAAAAAAGCCCCACGCAGCACTCAGTGAGTGTGGAGGGGTGATCTTTGAAGCACAGGCTGCTTGGGGCTGGGGCTTCTCAAACCCAAAAGTACAGCATCGAGGGTGCCTCGGGAGCTGCACAGGAAGCACTTTGTTGACTCTTCAAGATGGCCGGTCCCACGTCTCTCGTCGCCTCCACGGGTCTCAGCTTTGCCAGGACTGTGGATCGGGCTATTGGATGTCTGGGAGTCTGGGTCTTGTTGATCTCTGTCTTTCGAGCTCCGGCGGGAGCAACAGCAAAGAAAGTCTTGATGCGCTGATGGTGCCTGCTTGCACAGGGTGGCCACTCTTTGACCACAAAGGAGATTCTTCAGTCTTCCACGTCAAGTGGGATGTCGAAGGGTCCATAGTTTCATTTCAAAGTTTCAGTCAGGATGATCTGGTTTGCAGTGGCACAGCTCCTACCTTTATTCCAAATCTAGGGGCTGGATCTCCTGCTAGGTCCCTCCTATGGGTGGGACCCAGAAAGGGGGTGGTTACACCCCTTTCCCTTTGTCCAGTTTCGTGCCAGAGCTGGGGCTGGAGAGCCCCAGCACCAGTTTGAACTGGACTTTGCATGGGACACCTTGTGTTCCCCAGGCAGTGTCTAGTTCCATTCAGCCCTCCCTGCCCCAATCCACAGCCTTGAACCAGAGGGTGGCAGTGATGAACCAGAGGGTGGCACTGGTGAAGCAGGGGGTGGCAGTGATGAAACAGAGGGTGGCAGGGACGAACCAGAGGATGGCAGTGATCAACCAGAGTGTGGCAGTGATGAACCAGAGGGTGCTGTGATAAACCAGAGGGGGACAGTGATGATCCGGAGGGTGGCAGTGGCAAACCAGAGGGTGGCAGTGATGAACCAGAGGGTGGCAGGGATGAACCAGAGGATGGCAGTGATCAACCAGAGGGTGGCAGTGATGAACAAGAGGGTGCTGTGATAAACCAGAGGGGGACAGTGATGATCCAGAGGGTGGCATTAGTGAACCAGAGGGTGGCAGTGATGAAGCAGAGGGTGGCCGCGATGAACCACAGGGTCGTAAACAGGCTGGACACGTAGAAACATCATGGTCGCGACCGTTGCGACCACACAAGTAAGTTCGCGTTCCCGAACTTGTACAAAACCCTCGCGAACTGGCAAAAACAGCAAATTCGCAAATTCGCACGAATTCGCAAATTTTGCAAATTGCGAGTTCGCTTTCACACCAATTCGCGGATCGTGAATTCGCAAATTTTGCCCATGCTTAATTATTTCCAATACAGCAAATCCAGCAATGACTGTACCACTGCGCATTCACATTTCTGGTATATAATAATCTGAGATACAATGACCCCTTCCCTGCCCAATCAATCATCCCCAGATTCAGCATCATCAGAGTCATCATGATCCACGTCAGCAATAGGCTCGCATATGTCCCCTCTATAAGCGTTCCAGGCCGCCCATACTTTGTCCACTTCCCAGGGCAATTCCTATTTACATAAACTGTTCTCTCCGTGATCATTGTGACATCCATGTCACTACACCAGGACTCCAGGAGCGGATGGTCAGTGGCTCCCCATTTTTGCGCAATGTTACGTTTTGCAACCATGAAGCCCAGTGTCACCGAAGTTTGACCATGTCTCTTCAGATCATTTGGTTGCCATATGTTGAGGAGCCACCTCCTCGGTTCAGGTAATAAAGAGACATGCAGAGTCTGGGATATCGTGCGAAGGACTTCACGCCAATAATCCAACTAAATGGACAGAGCCAAACAGTGTGGAAAAAAGTACCCTCTTCCCCGCATCCCCGTAGACAGTATGGGTGTTGTGCCCTGCCAATTTTATTAAGTGTTGGTCTAGTAAGATAGGAACGGTGTAGAATTTTCAGTTGCACTAACCTGAGTCTAGATGGGATTCCCACCTCTAGGGGCGAGGCCAAGGCCTCCTGCCATTCTGTCTCGTCCATGTCTTGAATATTGTCGACCCATTTATCTTTTAGGGCTGTCATGGGATCTGGAATGTTATTAAGTAACTTACGGTCAGTGAGTGATGTGGCTCGTTTTTGCATGAAGTCCGTCAGAAGTCTATCCTCCGGGGGGAGGCTTCAGGCACATCAGTGTCTTGTGGTAGGATCGTCATAAGAGCATGGCGGATTTGTAGGTAGCGAAATGTTTCAGTGGGTGCAAGGTCATACTGTTGTTGCAGCCTATCGCAGGGAATGGCCGTTCCCCTTTCCCAGAGGTCGCCCACTGTGGAGATACCAATGGCATCCCAATGTTGGAATCCCTTACTATTCCGAAGTGTGCTGAATTGTTTCGAGTCCCAGAGCGGGGTAAGTCTGGTGATGACACCCTTCCACCCTAGATGTGCCTGCACCCTGTACCATAACGTGACTGTGTGTCGCGTTGGCCCCTCTAACGACTGTGCGCGCCTTGGGTTGTAGAGGGCCGCTAACATAGTGTATGTTCCAAGTTGTGCGCGATCAGCCTTAAATGCCGGGTCTGTGGGAGGGACGTGCAGCCATTGGTTAATGATCTTGAGATGCGCCGCCCAATAGTAAAATTGGACATTTGGGAGCGCTATCCCGTCGTTATACCAGCTACGGTGCAACTTTGTCTGCGCAACACGCAGTGGCTTGTTACCCCAAAGGAAAGTGGATACCAGTGCTGCCACTTGTTTGAAATATTGCAAGGGTACTGGGAAGGGTGTATTTTCCAGTGCATATAAGAAGCATGGCAGGGCCATCATTTTAAATAATGGCGTCTTCCCCAGCAATGTCAGGTGTAGAGCCGCCCAATGGGCCACATCTCTTCATAGGCACTCCAGGGGGGGGGGGGTTAAATTATTGTTATGGAATGCGGCCGGGTCAGTTGTGATGACAATGCCTAAGTATTTAAAGGAGTCTTGCGCGAGCTGTAAGGGACAATCCATGGGGAGCCGAGGATCCGGTAGAGAACTGACTTAGACCAATTGATAGTATATCCGGAGGTAGGTCCGAAAGCGTGGCAGATCTCCAGTAGCGCTGGCAATGAGCTCTCGGGGTCCGCGAGATATACCAGGATATCGTCAGCATAAAGGGAGATGCGGTCCTCCCAGGCCTCCGTACAACGTATACCTCGCAGTAATGGGGCCTGCCTGACCCTAGCCGCCAAGGGCTCCAACACCAATGCAAACAGGAGTGGAGACAAGGGGCACCCCTGTCTGGTCCCTCTCAACAACGGTATCGTTTCTGACAAGTGACCGTTGACCACTACATGTGCCACCGGAGCCGTTTAAAGGAGCCGGACCAACGCAAAAAAGTTCGGGCCGAAACCGAAGCGCCGAAGCGCCGCCCAGAGGTAGCCCCATTCCACCATATCGAACGCCATTTGGGCGTCCAACGACAGTACTGCTGAGGGTTCAGTTAATAAATGTCTTCAAGCCAGCACATTATGAAGACGTCGAAGATTGAGTGCAGTGTTCCTGCAAGGCATAAAGCCGGACTGGTCTGGATGAATTAAATCGGGTAAGTGTGTCTGTAGCCTATTAGCGAGCAGTTTAGCAAGGATCTTAGCTTCCATATTGAGCAGTGAAATGGGACGGTAAGAGTGGCACTCTGTAGGGGGCTTGCTGGGCTTAATAATCGCCACGATCATGGCTGTTCTCTGGTCTAGCGGTAATATACCCTGGTCCCGACTATCATTATACATTGCAAGTAGATGCGGGCCGAGGGATTCTGCTAAGCGCTTGTAGAGTTCCACTGGAATCCCGTTTGTTCCCAGCGCTTTTCCAGACTGCAAGGATTTGATGGCTGCGTCTATGTCATCTAAGGTTAGTTCCGACTCTAGCTCTGCCACAGCGTCCGAGTCTAGGCTTGGCAACTCTATGGTCTGCAATAGTTCTTCTGCGGCCGTCGGCGTGGTGCACGAAGAGGAGATATACACCGTCCGGAAATGTTCTGCCAGTGTATGCGCTATGGCGTCGGGTTCTGAAACAAGCTGGCCCTCTGCCGTCTGCAGGCACGCAATAGTTCTGGAGCTGCGTTCTTTCCTGTCTAGCCAGGCCAGTAGTTTTCCTGCTTTATCGCCCACTTCGTATATCCTGTGCCTAGTCGCTGTCAGGGACGCCGTTGTCTCTTGTCTGAGATATTCCCTATATTGCTGTTGTTTTAGGTCTAGAATGTGCGCGTGCTCGGGTGTGGGGTCAGTGGAGTAGACAGTGTCTGCTAATTGTAGGTCATGCTCTATGGTTGTCAGATCTAGGCGTTTGGAACGTTTATGACCTGTGATCGTGGCTATAGCCTGCCCCCGCAATACCGTCTTGTATGCCTCCCAGAGAGTGGCTGCGGAAGTAACTGAGGCTATGTTTTCAGTAAAGAATTGTTTTGTGGTCAGGCGTAGCTCCTTCCGCACCCGAGGGATACGCAGATAACCCGGGTAGATGGGATACAGTCGTGTACAGGTGGTATTTTGCGAGGCGTAAGACAGTACTATTGGTAAGTGGTCAGATACCCCCCTGGGTCCTATAGCTACTTCAGGAATGTATGGTATGCAGGACTCCGAAGTGAAAAAGTAGTCTATGCGAGAGAGACTATTGTGAACAGGGGAATGGAAAGTGTATTGCTTCGTCTCTGGGTGTTGTCGTCTCCACACATCTATCAGACCCAGCGCCTCTGTAAAGCTTTGTAGATGGGAGATTCCCAGCCGTTGCTGCCGCACTGGGTGTCGGTCCATCTCCATATCCATTGCCGCATTAAAGACCCCCCGATGAGGAGGTCTGCCTCCGGTAGAGCTAAGATAAATTCGCTAAGGGTCGGGAGTGCCACCGTGTGTAGCGCTGAAGGAACATAGACTGACACCACATTAAGCAGTCTGCCTTTCCATTGACCATGTATCGCTGCAAAGCGCCCCTGATCGTCGTGTTTAGTGTGTAGGACTAAAAACTGAGAGTTTTTACAGATTAAAATACCTGTGCCCCTTGACCCAGTGGTGAATTCCGAGTGCACTATCATTTTGAATCCCCATCTATCCATCGCCCTGCATGCTGAACCCGTGAGATGAGTCTCCTGTAAGAGTGCTAGAGTGGGAGCCTGTTGTTTCAAGGACCGTAACACCAGCCCGCGCTTAATTTTGTCACCCAGTCCGTGCACATTCCATGTCAATAGTGTAAGTGGTGACATTGGTTTCATAGGGGTCACGCCATCTACATTAGTGTTGTGTGTCTGTAGCCATCGGGGGTTGTGGATGTAAATGGGGGTGGCGAGTGTGTCATGGCATGCTGGGGCCAGTCAAGTGGTAGAGACCATGCTGTCTTGTCAACTTCAACCAAAGTTACAACCAAAAAACAAAAAATAAGAAGAATCCCAACCCCGGAGCCCACCCACCTCCCTGCCTCCCTGCCTAACGGACTTTCAACTGCCCGCCCTCCCAACTCAGCAGAGTGCTTCTTCCCACCCCAGAACATGTACTTGCGTGCATGGGGGTGAGAGATCCATGCGAGGGTATACCCTCCCGGTCTTGGTAGAGTCTGCTTCAGTCCAGCGTCCCAGAGCGGCATAAGCAAAATGTTCAATCAGTAAGGAAAGATATTTTCAAGTGCGTCGCTCGCTTGCCCAGGTCATCCATTGCCCAAGTCCTCCGTATCCGCTCTCTGCGAGGGGCCATCGTCCTGTTGGAAAAGGTCTTGACTGTTCGCCGCTTCGTCGTTAGTCCTGCGGTGGTGATCTTTGTTTCTGCGTTGGGAGCCGTTCGGCGTCCGCCACCCCTCGAGCCAGTCATATGCTTCTTCTGGCGTCTCGAAAAACCAGGTTTTCCCTTCTGCCACGACTCTCAGTTTAGCGAGGAATAGCATCGAGTAAGGCACCTCACGAGCCCTCAGCGCCTTTTTCACTTCTAGGACACTGCGACGGCGCCGGGACACCGCAGCCGTATAGTCTGGGAAGAATGAAATGGCGGAGTTTAACAAGCGAATTTGTGGGGAGATGCGTGCTGTCTGAAAGATCACGTCGCGATCCCGAAAATTGAACAGATGGGCTAGCACTGGCCTCGGGGGTACTCCTGGTTTAGCTTTGCCACCCGGCACCCTATGTGCCCGCTCGACGGAAAAGAAAGTGGACAGGCTATTAGGCTGCAGCTGCATTTTAATGAGGTCCTCGACATACAGGTCCATCGCTTGCGAGCCTTCACTTTCTGGAATTCCCAGGATGCGTACGTTATTGCATCGCGATCGCCCTTCTTGCTCATCCTGCTTATCAAACAACACTTTATTTTCTTCCTCTAGGCGTGTTACCGTTTTCTTCAAGGCTGCTGTTTCCGTGGTCAGGGTTTTTGTCATTTTTTCAACTTCTGTGACTCGAGTCGTGATTTTTTGAAAATCCGCCCTGAGTAGGGAGACATCAGTGGAGATAGAGCCTACCATGGCCTGTACGTTGCTAAGTGCCGCCATAATATCTTCCAGGGTCAGTTTTGCAGCAGTATCTGTGCCCGTGGCGCCCCTTGCTGTTCCCTGTCCTGCCGGAAGCGGGGGAAATCCTTCGTGTAGGCGTATTTGTCGAGCTTTGCCTGCGAGGTCTGGTTTCTGGACCCCCTGCCCGACATGATGGTCACTTAAGGTATGTCCAGGGGCCTGTTTGGGAGTCGTGTCGTACCGGCTCTGTTGCGTGCTCGTCACTAGAGAGGCCTTTGTGACCCCTGTTCCCAGTGTTCCTCCTGGAATCTGTGGAGGGAGGGGGGCAACCCCCGGAAAGCAGCAGTACACTCGGGGCTAATGGGGAGAGTGGGCCCGGTAATACCGCCCCGTTGAAAGCGGGCTCAAAGTTTCACAGGAGGAGTTTCATCTAAGGCCACTGTGAGGGGAGGAAGATCGGGCCTAGGAGCCTGAGCAGGTCGCGCTGGGCGTGCGCGATAGGATCGTGACCAGTACAGTCTCAAGGCTGTGAATGCCTCAGGGTCGCCACCAAGCTTAGATCAGGCATCCGGATTTATTTAGCGGGAGGAGAGGGGGCGGGGGGGCAGCAGGTCTCGAGATCTGCCCTCGTCGCATGTAGGCCGTGCGGCAGCCCCGTCACTGCCCCCAGGCCCTCTCCCTCACAAGTGCTCTCCGTTGCTCTCCGGGTCCGGAGGAGGGGGGGAAATGCTGCGTGTAGTTCACGCGGGTCCCGCTCAGGCTGTTGCGCTATAGGCACACCCGGGACCCATCAGGTGCTTGCATTGTCAGCATCAGTGCCGAAGTCTGGGTCCCGGTGAGAAGTCGCCACCTCCACCCCTGTCCCTTTCAACTTCCGCCCAGGGTCTCGGAGCAATCGAGGTCTGGGCTTTCCACGCGTGGCAGGCCGTAATCTCATCTCCCCACAGCTCAGCGATGCCACCGCCGCCGATCGGCACCAGGATTGTCGCAGTCGCCGCCGCCTGGTTGCCGGCAGTCGCAGAGGGTCTTACAACTCTGCTAGCCCTCGGATCAATGGTTGGATTTTGCCGGGAAGGTCCCGCTTCGCCGGAGCCTCTCTAGCATGCAGCCATCTTGCCGGCTGCTAGCCACGCCCCCCAGCTCACGCCTATTTTTAAACATCTCTGCAACGCCGCTCTGCGGCGCTAACTGGAGATACCTGGTGGGCTAGTTGGAGCCAAGGGACACTCAGGATTCAAGGGGACTTTATCCACCAAATTAAAACGCCCACAGGGCATGTTTGCACATGTCAGCTCAGCCCCCCCTCCCTTCACCAGTGTCCAAACGCGGCCTGTGGCGCGTTTTAAGAGGTAGTTTTAATCCCTGCCCTATTATGTACTGAGGGCTTACAGAGGAGGTCATTCCAATCACAGGGGTACCCCAACGCATAGTGTTCCCTAGTGTACGTAGGTTTTTTAACTGTATTCTAAGTGTCTTTTAGCATAGCACTGGCTCTAGGACTGGTTAGTCAAAGTCAGTTACCACCAGTACCCATCTGAAAAAGTTGAGGGTACAGGATGATTTTGTAACAAGGCCTCTTTCTGCTCCTCTGTTTGTTCTTTCTGTAACTTCTTCCTTCCTCCTGCACTTTTCTTCGTCTCTGAGGACTTCTGTTGCTACTTTATGCATTTGTTTTTCTTCTTTCTGTGTGTTTTTTCTTCTTTCTTCACATGTCCTACCTCTGTAGACATAGTTAGAAACAAGCATTTAAAACACCTTAGAAATTAAGGGGCAGATTTATGAAGGGCTTGCGCCACGTTTACACACGCATCTGTGCCGTTTTTGCCCCATGGTGCGCCTCATCATAAATGCGGCGCACCATGGGTGGCGTAGCTGTGGCGCACTGTGGCGCATGTTAACTGGCGCATCCCTCGGGATGCGCCAGTTAACATGAATCTGCCCCTAACTGAAAAAAACACAGGTTTCAGGCATGGTATAGTTACAAATTAGCATTTAAAAAAACATTGAAATTCACTGAAAAAACCCACAGATTTCAGGCACATTATAGTTAGGAATTAGCATTTTAAAAATTCACTGAAAAAAACATAGGTTTCAGGGGCGTTATAGTTAGTTGGACATTTCACTCGTACAAAACCATTGAAATTCCCCCGTTATAGTTAGTTCAGCTAACTATAACTCGCACGCCCGCAGTGCACTGCTGATGACGTCACATATTACATCACTCATGACATGGTCAGTGACATCACTCATGACATCACTGATGACATCTCAAATGACATCACTGATGACATCATCCTTGTGATAGAGTGGCAGACCTCCTCTCACCCTAATATAACCTTTGATTCACGCACTTAAAAATAGAAACTAACATTTTCAAAACAATGCACATACTAATACCACTTACAACACACCAATTTAGTAATTCCAAGATCTACACACACACATCCACTCATTCACCAACAGTCCTATACAGTCACTCATAGATGTACACACTCATCATATGTACTCATACACCTATACATCCTGCTATACAATGACACTCATCCATAGAGTTACTCACACACATAGTCACACATGCAAACAAAGTATCAAACATCCATTAAATTGCATATACAGTTGTACACACAACACCACAATTACTGATACACAAACGTACACATACTTACTCTCTTAAGCAATCACTTATAATAACACATACTAATTTATAAAGGAACTCTTCCAATCTCTCACTGTCACATATACTCACTTATATACACCAATACTCACATATACTATTTTAAAACATATGTAGTTACTCATAAAGACACTATTGAGACAGTCATTCACTCACTAATACACCCATACACACACTCATCCACCTATACAGTCTTGCTGTCAGGGTCTAAATACTTATTGCTGTCTGAACCACACCGGAGCAGAATGACGCTAGATCCCAATACCCTTCTCAGAATCAACCCTGCTAGGTCTTTTAGCATTCCATTGCAGGTAAGTTCTAAGGTAGGGGGAAAGGGGCTGGGACAGAGAAGAGACTGCTCCAATGTTCTGCCTGTTCAGCTACGTCTTCTTCTTCTTACAGGACTGCAACATTAGCATGTAAAAACCTTTATTTACTGTGCCTTTCGACTTACTGTTTTTTTTCTATGGTGTATAAATATCTTATTTTGCGAGAATGTTTACTGAAGCTTACTTCTCTTCTACTTCTCATGTATTGTTTGCTAGGTTGTATGAGAAGTCTTCACTCAAATCTCTTTTCTTTTTGTTCTCAGGTACAATCTGCACTTGATCCTGCTATTCCTTAATGTAAGAAAGATAAGGTAAGTATTTATTTCTGTATTCCTAATTTACATATTATTTGGGTTTTTCCTTCTTTCTATTAACTCAATGTTAAGAGACTGGAGTGGACCTTGAACTGGGGCTTCTGGAGTAGGATGACTGGTTTTCTGTCTTTAATTCGTTTTTAAACAATGCTTCAGAACTTAGGTTAAATGTTAAAAGGAAGTGTTCCTTTTATTCAGGCCTTCAGTTTAAATTTTTGTTGGAAGCACAACTTATTCTGCCCCGGGTTTTAATGTTTGCTGAAGAGTTAATTTATTCTGGCCATAGAACATTACTGGAGTACTTTAACTGGGCCTTCACTTATTTATCTTCAAACTTAACACATGGCAAGAGAAAGAAATATGCCAGGCTTTTGACCCTGACTTCACCTTTTAAATAATTCTCTGAAGAGTGAACAAGTTTCAGTCAAAGAAGACACGTGTGTCTGACAGACAGTCTGTGGAACAGCTGAATAAGACAGCTGATTCAAAAAGCTTTTTATTTAATCTTCTCAGCTAAGGAAAGCAATTACTGAAAGGAAGTTCCAGTTTTCAAACGAAGGAAAAAATGTATTCTGACTTCGTTTCCTTTTTAAATAGAAATTTACTTCTGGCACAATAACCTTTTCTCACAGAATGTTTTATATTAGCTACAAAGTTTAACACTAACCTGATTAGTGAGGAAATGTAGTTCCAACGAAGCTAACCCTGATTTTGTTACAACTACCCTAACTGACTTCCGTGACGCTGGGAAAACAGGTGCTCTTCAAATTATTTCTTCAGTGAAGTGCACAGTGGAATGTTGAAGCACACTTCACCAGGTGTTCTGAAGCCTAAAAGACTAGACTGCTAACAGTGGTGTGCTGTTGCAGTATGTGCATGTTGTCAGCCATCTTGGAGTTTCATCGCTGCCAACAAGCACTCCAGCTTGAGGGATGAACTGACTTTTGATAATTTAGTGGGGGGGAGATGGTAGCCAGCGTTGCGTGGAAAGGAAGAAACCTCCTGTGAGTCCTGACACCTGCACACATGCTGTATTTAGCACATACAATTAGTGAGTCACTCATTCATGCATCTATACACTATGTAAGACCACCAAACGAGGCATACAGACACTCAGACACTCATACTGATTCTCAAAAAAAATTTATAACCTATATAGACACTCATGTAGTTACTCACCAACCCATGCAGTCACTTATACACAAGGTGAGAGACTGATACAGATATTTACATATTTAAGCATTACTCACTAACCCATGTATTCACTAAGATACACTTAATCAGTCCGTTATACAATCAATTTAACAACAAACAAAAAATCATCCATTTAGTCACTTAGATTGCCATTTATTCTCCCATCGACCTATATAAACATATTTAATTTTCAGAAAAACACACATTCACTGGATTATGTCATCAGTGATGTCATTTGAGATGTCATCAGTGATGTCATGAGTGATGTCACTGACTATGTCATGAGTAATATGTGACGTCATCAGCAGTGCATTGCGGGCACGCGAGTTATAGTTAGCTGAACTAACTATAACAGGGGAATTTCAATGGTTTTGTACGAGTGAAATGTCCAACTAACTATAACGCCCCTGAATCCTATGTTTTTTCCAGTGAAAAAAATAAATAATATGTATATGATCAAGCCTCGTTGCTGGAGGCGAAACGCGTCATGGTGGATTGCAGGCTACAACTTTGGCACAAATAAAGCACTGAAAAACTGCACTTACGTGGTGGTTTCGCTCCTTTCGTTGTTCTGCACGAAGCAGCTGTTAACGGCGACTTTCGGGAGATATATATATCTGTGAGCAAGGGCGGATGCCCGAAACGCGTCAGATTTTGTTGGACTAAACTTTTAATAAACTCTGTGCCTTTATTTACGTTTGGATTTGTGTGGTTTTCCTTGGTCGATGGAAATGCAGAGCCTTTGAAAACTGCTGTTGCTGCATATATATATATACGCACATGACAATATTGACGTATTCAGTGATATGGTAATCTCAGAGATGAAGAAATTGAACAAACAAACTCTGTTGACAAAGAAAGCCACGTTAAAGTACAATAATCCTTTCGGCAGCCTAATGAAAAAATTACAGAATGATGAAAAAACTGTGATAAGGCAATCTGGTAAGGGGGGCAACATTGTTCTTTGGCCCCTGTCTTCATATCTGGAGGAAGCGCTGAATCAACTAGGCGATAGACTATGCTATAGCAGATGCCATCGATCAGCATTCAAACAGGCATGGGACAAATTGAACACAAAACTGTATATATGGAGAGGACAAGGACTCCTGAGTGGGGATGAACTGAAATTCTTAAAGACTAACCACCCCATAACTCCAGTGTTTTATTTGATCCCCAAGATCCACAAAGACAGTGCAAAGCCACCTGGGAGGCCCATAATTTCAGCTTGTGGGGGGACATTTGAAAAAGTGTCCAGATATATTGATCACTTCCTTCAAGACTTTATGAAATCCCTGCCATCATACATCAGAGACACTATGGACTTTTTGCAAAAAATCAAATCAGTAGTGTGGAGTACAGAATATCTACTGGTCACACTTGATGTTACTGCTCTCTACACGAGCATCAATCATGTAGATGGAGTGAGGGCAGTAAAACATTTTTTGAGCAGAAGACCTGTGTGTATGCTGGGACATAATACTATGCTGGTAGAGATGCTGGAAATGTGTCTTTATAACAACTATTTTCTCTTCCAAAATCAGATGTTCCAGCAATTACGGGGAGTGGCAATGGGGGCCTGCTTCTCTCCCAATTACTCATGTCTGCACATGGGGCTGTGGGAGGAGCAGGTCCTGGGCAATGCCTTTAGTGAGGTCATGTCTAGTAAAGTGCTAGTGTGGTACAGATTCATAGACGATCTGTTTATAATTTGGAAAGGGACAGCAGGTGAAGCAGAACAGTTCATCAGTGACATCAATCAGAATGAACTGAATCTACACTTCACAGGTACCATCAGTGACAGGAAGGTTAACTTCCTTGACGTAGAGGTTTATGTAGAGGGAGGGAGACTGCATACGAAATTACATCGCAAAGAAACTGCAGGTAATACAATCCTCCATGCCTCTAGTCAGCATCCCAACCATCTAATCCGCAGCATCCCCTATGGGGAGATGTTGAGGATTAGAAGAATCTGTAGCACTGATGAAGCCTGCTTAATAGCACAGAAAGAAAGCAAGACAAGGTTCTTACAGAGAGGCTATACAGAAAGTGTGGTGTCTAAAGCAATGGAAAGGGCCAACAAGGCAGCAATATCTCCAATAACATCGATGGTGGTAGATTCAACAGTGTCAAATACAGCAGTGGACCAACCAAGATTTATTCTGGGTTAAAGCTGCCAGCACAGACAGCTACAGAAAATTGTAAAGAAGAATTGGCATATAATCACGGGGGAATCCTGTGAATGGTAAAACGATGTCAACTTTTCCGGCTATAACATACAGCTGTGCAAGGTCCATGAATGACATGCTAGTCAGCAGTAGCCCGGAAATACCAACTCGGGGTAACTGGCTGGGAAAAAGCAAGGGTTTCCTCAAATGTGCAGTGTGCAAGGCCTGCACTATAGGGAAGAATAAGACAACATATCATTCCCCGTTTAGTGAGGCAGAAATTCCCATTTCCAAGAAAATAACATGCAAGTCAGACTTTGTCATCTATGTCTTGGAATGCGTTTGTGGACTTTGCTACGTTGGTAGCACTAAACTGCAAGTCCACAAGCGCATATTGCAGCATATGAGGGCAGTTATCAATAAGGACGAAGCTTATCCTGTGGCCAGGCATGTCAATCTATGCCACAAGGGGGACGTGAACTGCCTAAAATACTATGCTATAGACATGGTGCAGCCATTACGCAGAGGTGGAAACAGGGAAGCACGCTTACGAGTACTAGAAACCCGTTATATCCTTGAACTAGACACTAAGACACCGTATGGCCTCAACGCGACTGAGGATCTATACACCTGCTTGCATCTGGAATGACAGCTGCAGCTGGATATATGGATCAGAGAGTGAAAATGTTCAAATTAATTGGGGCATAGGTTCATTAAAACAGGCTATGTTATCAAGTACTGCCAGATTTTAAAATAGTAGTATAGAATACACAATTTGGGGTAAATCACACATTTCTTTTCAATGGTGTCTGGATGCAACAGAAAAAAACCAAGCAATGTAGAAGCAGTGGTCCGGAATGATATTAACAATGCCCACTTGGGCAATATTATTTAAATCCTTGTGACATAATAGATCCCTTTGAAAAAATTGCACAATGCACTTTATTTTCTGCTAAATCTGCACAGAAAGTGTTTTTATATATTAGATCCACAGTGATTGTTTGTATATAGGTGTATTGCTATTTTGCACATGTGTAAACATTGTTTTTAAATATTTAATATATTTATTGCGAAACTTTGCACATTTCATGGGATCAATTGTCATTATAAACTGAGAATGAGGGCTTTTAAAAAATGTAAATACAATGAAAATGTTGTTTGTTATACAGTCCGGTCCAGGCTGAAGTATTTTCTCTATCTCTATAGGCTTGGAACCATGTGACTAGTCCAGCACTACAAATCACTGGGTGTAATTTGACCATGTCATGTGATCAAGGGCTCCAGGGCCCGAAACGCGTCATGGCGATCGAGAGGGTGCACAGAACAGAATAAAAAGAGTTTAAACCAACCTACAAGGGTCCGTTTCGTTGTTTGGCTACCTGTTGGCTTGTGCTGAATTTTGAAGTTCCAGATATATATATATATATATATATATATATACTGGCGGTCGTCAGTAGGTAGTTATAGTTAGGACCTAGTTTCCATAGGAAGAGCATTTTTTGTTTTTCTTATAACTTTGGCATAGTTTGATGAATCTTCATGAAATTTTTCAAACAAATTCTTTGTTCATATCAGCTCTTATGTTGAAAGTTTGGGGGTGATTCGTCAAGGGGGGGCTGAGAAAAAAGGGGTCCAAAAATGGGTTTTCTCCATGTTAATTTCCATTGGAAACTTTAGACAAGGCTACAGGTCGAACGGGTGAACGGAATTACCCCAAATTTGGCAGGGAGAAGGGTCTTGGACTAGAAAGCACGCTTTTGGTAATTTAGTGTAAATCCGTTTAGTAGTTTTTGAGCAATATTGAAATGTACTGATATATTGATATTTGGGAATTCTGCCATCTGATTGGCTGAGACGTTACGAGCACGAGCTTGCTGCTTATTGGTTGCGAGCGCTGCGAGCGGTTGCAACTAGGAAGTGTTGGCCACCATTTTGTGATTCTGTTGAAGCGAGTTAGGGGAAAAAAGGCGAAAAAAGTAGGAAAGGAGGGTAGGAGCACTGTAAGCTCTGTGGGGGAGTGTGAAGCGAAGTAGTTACTCCTACCGGTCTGAAAGTGCAGTGTTGCTTAGAGTGACAGGATGCTGAGATGATATGCTGCTACACTCAGGTATGAAACCAAGAGCCTAAACCGTGAGCTCATTGTTGTAAATTGATGTGCTCTGGTCTTTTTTAGTATACGTGTGCAAGTAGTGTTAGTACGCGTTTATACCATACAGGGAGTGGGAAGTGAACTACTGACTGCTATTGTGGGTTTATACTATACCGGACGCGGGAAGCGAAGTACTCAGCCCTACCATTGTAAAGACTTGGGAATCAAACCAAGGTGATTGCTGTAAAGGGATGGGCTCTGGGCGCTTTGTGCAAGTAGTGTTAGTAGGCGTTTATACTATACAGGGAGTGGGAAGCGAACTACTGACCCCTACCGTGCGTTTATACTATACCGGAAGCGAAGTACTCATGCCTACCGGTGTGAAGACTTGGGGATGAAACCGAGCTGATTGCTGTAAAGGGATAGGCTCTGGGTGCTGTAGTATATGTGTGCAAGTAGTGTTCGTAGGCGTTTATACTATACAGGGAGTGGGAAGCGAACTACTGACCCCTACCGTGCGTTTATACTATACCGGAAGCGAAGTACTCACGCCTACCGGTGTGAAGACTTGGGGATGAAACTGAACTGATTGCTGTAAAGGGATAGGCTCTGGGTGATGTAGTATACGTCTGCAAGTAGTGTTCGTAGGCCTTTATACCATACAGGGAGTGGGAAGTGAACTACTGACCGCTATCGTGGGTTTATACTATACCGGACGCGGGAAGCGAAGTACTCAGCCCTACCATTGTGAAGACTTGGGGATCAAACCAAGGTTATAGCTGTAAAGGGATGGGCTCTGGGCGCTTTGTGCAAGTAGTGTTAGTAGGCGTTTATACTATGCAGGGAGTGGGAAGCAAACTACTGACTCCTACCGTGCGTTTATACTATACCGGAAGCAAAGTACTCACGCCTACAGGTGTGAAGACTCAGGGATCAAACCGAACTGATTGCTGTAAAGGGATGGGCTCTGGGCGCTGTAGGATACTAGCCGCTGTAGCATAACTGTGTTAGTGTTAGTATGCGTTTATAGTATATAGGGAGTGGGTAGCGTACTACTTTCTCCTACTGGTCTGAAGACTCGGGGATTAAAGCGTGAGCCTAAATCGGGAGCTCATTGCTGTAAAGTGATGTGCTCTGGGTGCTGTAGTATACCTGTGGAAGTAGTGTTAGTTTGTGTTTATATAATACAGGGAGTGCTCTGTGTAGCATTCCAATGTAAGGATGTGAGACGATTAAGGACACTAACAGTACGATACCTCGGCATCACGAACGCCCCGGTAACAACATTTCTGAAATCCCCACGAAGTCTCAGGGACTACCATCCGACGCCGTTGAGGATAACCACGTCCCCTTGTCATGTGTCCCTACAGGAGCCAGTCATGAGGGGGGAATCGCCGGAAGAGGAAGGAACTGACCCCGGAACTAAAAAGCTCGGGCCGGAAAATGGAAGCTGAACTCTGTTCATCACCACCCCCTTTTCTGAATCGAAAGCGGACAGAAGGCAGCACATCTGCAGGGAGCAAGGAGGACGAGTAGGAGAGCCAGAGCCGAGAGGCGATGGAGAAAAGCGTGAGTCAAGCTGAGGAAGCGGACGACCCAGGAGGAGATGAAGAGTGGAGAGAGGACAGGTGGAGCCCACCGGAGGAAGATGGAGACCGGCCGCAACTCTGGAGAGTTGCGGCGGAGCCGGTGAGTCTTCCAGAAGAAGAAAATGGGGTAGTGGGAACCAGGGAGGCAGGAGGGGAACGCATACCAGGGGTGGGTTAGGGAGCGTTGGGGGTGTACAGCACTGAAGACACGAGCACTGAATTGCCTTAAGAAAACCCACACATCCCCCTTCTAGGCACTCAAGACCTACCCGCCCTTATTTCCTCAAACCTTGCCTCCAGGATACCATCTGTTTCCCGATCTCAGCTCCCCCCCTTTCTTTCACTCGTTTCACATCCCTTCCTTGCCCATTGTGTGTTCCACCTTGAATCACCGACCAGGTGTGGTGATCGTTAGAACTAGCTACTGTACTTTGTAGAGGCAACAGCTGACGGCTCATTCTTACTTCTCTCCCCTTGTATGAGCCTCCACAAGCCCACCGCCTTGCCAAGACTCACCCCGGGAGAAGATGAACCACCGAGACGGCAACAGGAGGCCTAAAAGAAGGAGAAGGAACATCACAAGAACTAAGAAGACGTTGTTTTTCATATAAATCCAAGACTGACTGTTGTTATCAATAAACCTACTACAAAATTGCATACTACATCCAGCCTACGCATCTGTGTATCCGGCCCGCACTCCCCATACGCTCACAAAGACATAGTAGAATGTTAGTATTTAATTCTACTAGAATGTAAGTATGTAATGTTAGAATGTAGGGCTGTCATGAGGGGAACCTTGGGGAGTTTGTACACAGTGCTGGAGAAGACGGCTGCCTTGCTGTCTGCTCCTGTTAGTGTCTCATTTTCCTGCAATAAATCTCCTTATCGGCTCCACTGCTGTCTGCCTCTTCACTACATAAATTTGGCGATGAGCGGGAGAAGGTAAAAAGAAGGCAGCACTCACCAATACTTCAAAGTTGCTTACGTTGTGCTGAAGACCCGTTTTCTTCGTGTAGCTGTTTCTACTCATCCCAGGGTCGTCGACTTATTGAACTATGCCATCCGACCTCTGGTAGGATTTATATTTTTAGATTTTGCGCTTCCTCTACCTCTTCACTACACTCTGGTCGCTGTACTACACCTGTATAAGTAGTGTTAGTATGCGTTTATACTAACCAATGCATCATGGTCCTAGGGAGCGGGACCTCCCAGGAGCAGCTCATACAATGTCCCGAGGTTTGCATCCGCAGCACAATTATGCTTGCTATTAGAGGGCGGGTGCATGGCTTCCACCCTGTGATAGCAAATCCTTGCTTGACTAGTTGAAGTGAGAGTAGGAAAACCTTGTATCGCTTTAATAGAGCGGATCCGGATGGTAAAAATGGAGAAAAGAAAAAGCGGGGGTCTCACTGGTTGATTTAAATTAGGCTCCTGGTGGGTAATGTTCCGTGGCTAATCCTAATATTATATTGCGGGGTTTCTGTAGGACTGGGGATCTTAATGTCACATGTAAATTAGGCGCTGAAGGGCACAGAGACGTTTCGTAGCGTAGGGGATCGTCACCTTCTCGAGTATTGTTTACTAATTGCTCGGGGGCTTCGAGGCCAACTGAAGTCCGGGAAACGCCACCCTCTGGGGCTTTACTTAAATATGCAGGGTGGGCCTCTGCAGTCCCTGAAGTTGTGGGGGTGCTAGGCAGTGCCTTATTGGTTATGTAATCACTCGGGCAGTACTCATGGTGTCAGAAAGTGATACACGCATAGAACCCTTGCAGTTGTAGAATTACGCAGGCTTCATTTATGTAATAGTCTATTGGTTTATATTTGGTAGGTGCACCGCCAAATTGAAAAATGTTTTCTCTCTAACCCTCCTATACACAGACGATTTTCACAATAAACTACAGACAAGTGTTGTCAGAAAAAGAAGAACTATACACTCACTTAATTATTGGAAAAAAAATAATCTTTATTAAAACAACACAAATAAATGGAAACGCAAGTTTATTAGAACAAACAACAGTATAACATGAAATACATTGGTGGGACTCCTCCGGAAGCAGTGTACAAAACCTGAAAGACAAAAATGAAACATAAGTATGTGTGCCATGTGGAAGAGGAAAAGAAAGGTAGTCCAAATGAAAGGGAGATAGTGAGAATGGGAGGGAGAGTCAAAAGAACAGAGGGAGGAGGAGACAGAGCGTCGGCCTATTGTACCCAGCCCTCAGTGTTTACGTCCCGTCACCGATTTGTCAAGGACGCTGGGGTCCACTCGAAAGAGTGTGGTCGAGCAAGTCCTTAAAATGAAACTTATGAAGGAGGCCAGAGATTACATTATTAGCTACAGGAACATCGCTTGCCTGCACCTGTGCACCCAGGGTACTGCACCCCAGCACCATTCCCCACACTGTGCTCAATTGTAGGTTCTGCACTCCAAGGCTTCACTGCTCATCTGCCACCGTCGGTGTGTCCAACGACGTGTTGATGTAAGCTCCGAGTCCTGGGTAGCTTCGTAGGGTGGGAGAGCAGGTCTCCGGTCGGGGACCGTGTCTTGATACCACGATGGAAAGCGTCAGAATGCCAAGGGCATCATAACGGGGTGAGCACCCGCTCTGCCCATTTTCGGTCAATTCAGTGTCTGAAAAGGGAGAAATAATTTAATGGTAGAAACGTATAGAAGTAAATGAAGGTTTATTTCAAGCTTAATAGAAAACAGCAGTTGAGTTCATCCTTCATTTTTGAAGTATGATCTACCAACTGTTAGTGATAATCGTGGTTCAAAGAGGAGTTGGAGTTCACGAGAATACACAAGGTTAAATAATAATATGTTATAACAAGGATTCACATACAAAGGAACAGAGCGCATGCTAGAAGCATAATGTGCGCGTGTAATGCAGTGGCGGAAGCCTGTGTGCATTAGTAATGAGCTCACTACAGTGCCCTAAAAGCCAACGCCACGTGTCTCTAGGGCAGCGTTGCATTCTGGCTCAGGCCTACAGTACGGTCCAGCAGGTCCTCAAAATGAGACAGATATGTGACTGTATGAGGTCAGAGATCACATCATTATGCACAGCAACATCGCTTGTTCGCTTGTTCGCACCTGCGCACCCAGGCTGATACACCGCACCCCTCCAGCAGCATTGCGCTCAATTGCAGCCCCTGTGCACCCAGGCCCCACTGCTCACCTGCTGTCAATGTTGTGTGTGCAAACACTACGGGCAGCAGTGTTCACAATTCAGTTGTAGTGTTGATTGCAGGATGGTGTACACCTCATGAATCCCTTTGGAAACACGGCGGGCAGTAGAGTTCACAATTTAGAACCAGTGTTGATTGTCAGGATGGTGTACGCCTCATGGATCCCTTTTTTTTATTGCGCATTGTGATATGCGAGGTGCATGCGGCCATATCACCTGAGGCAGTGTGGAAGAACTGGGACATGTGGCGGCGTCGTTATCCTATTTACATATACGCAAAGGGGGCTGGGCTTTCGTACGCCAGGCCAGCGTAGGGGTGTGAATAATTGTTCCTGCCTGCCCAGTGTAGTTGTGTGTTTCTTTTGCAGTTTTGACTTCGCAGAATGCACAATTTATATTAATGTAGCATGTATCGGGAGGGTGGCAACTATCACTAATGAGATGTATTGCAGGGATTCTGCTACTACACAGAACTGTGCACAGAGACCCAGGACCTCAGTAAATTGTGGTGGACCAAAAAACTCACCTCAGTACCTAAAAACGCTAACCGACTAGCATCAGTATCACATTAGCTGTTGGTCCTATAGCAAAGGAACCAATGATTAGACAACCCAGAACATGCAACTTAGATTATACTCAGGAATGGTGGGAATCAAGAACACTCTTTCGTTTGTTATTCTCATACCAGTCCACAACAGGAGTGAAAAGAGACACAGGAAAGGTTAAAATATTTATTTTAACTACGTGCTCTGAGATGCAGTATCTTTGCTAACATAAGCAGACATATGATTAGAAATAATATGATCAGCATTGTTGCAATTCCATAAACACAAAAGGAGAAATCATATTACAATGATGGTGAAAACAGGTCTTATAGTGCCTAGTGTAACACCCTCCCTAACTAGGAACTATTTTTTATAATATATAGAAGGTCTCTTAGGCTTGTGTGGGGGACCCCATACCTCTAAGATCCGCAGAAGTAAATCTTATCAGGATCTGCAAAAGCTCTCTGTCTCTCTGGAAAAACGGGAATCTTCCAAGTGCCTGAAATCATGCCTACAGTGCAATATTAAAGGCGCCAGAATCTCAGTAGACTGCAGCTGCATGTATGTTATGTCTAAAACGTGAGCCGATCAGCCCGAACAACAGCTACCTTGTTATGATAACCTTGGAGGCTTTAGCACTCACTGTTCAGACTACGTTCGCAATGTAAGTCTAGGGATAGCCAAAACAAGCCCTTCTCATGTGAAATAATTCACGCAGCCTAACTTACAACAACAGCTATATTCAGTGTTGTGTGCAAAAGCAGCAAAAGGTAAAATTGTGTTTAAACTTCTAATAAGCTTATGCTAACATAGCAATGTGCGCAAACAAGGCCCAGCCCTCACTCAGATTCTGTTCGAAAAGATTGAATGGCGAACATTATATGTCGTTGTCAAGGTTGTGGATATGCGCAGACATGCATGTCAATTTGTTCCGTATTATTGAAAGTGTTGCTATTGCGTCGCATACACATGTGAATGCGCTCGGATGGAGGGAGGATCAGCAGTGGGGCTACGTCATACACAGTGATAAAGCTCATTACAGTCAAGCAATGTACGTCAAACGTGAATCTGAAAGTCTCACATATGACACACTACTATATTGGTAAAGCCTGACAACAGAGCGTACAGCAATACAAATCTGTACATTACTGTTTGTGGCATGTGGTCTAGGATGTGCACTCTGCCCGTGGCTGATGATACTCCTTAGAGCCACCAATACCCAGGCCGAAAGGCAGCACAATAATGTGAACACACACACACACCAGGAGCATCGTGTAACACACATTTGTTTTTTTATGTAACGTTTGAGATGCATGTCCATCACACGCGGAAGGCTTGATGTACAGACCATGAATATTGATCAAGATGATGGTTGCATGTTGTGTGTAGTATAAGATATGTGTACAATTAAAAAAAAACTTTTCAATAAAGCTGTTTAAGGTGAAGTGGTGTCTCTCATCAAATGCTGTAGAGAGAATGACTAAAATGGGTAAGGTCGTCCAACTGTTACAATGGGAAATGTTATGAAGCAATCAAATTTTTTTTTTTAAGGTCACATGGCAATCCCGCACCAAGCGTGCAAGGAGGCTGCACTCAACGCAATTTTGAGAAAATATGTTTATCATAATATAAGTTTATTACAGTTAGAAATATATAAATGTTTAAAATATTTTAGATTATCGGTTGCTGTCTTATACTGTTTAAAAGTTATTTACATATGTCTTTGAGACAAAAAAAAGAGGGAATGGCGTACCCGGCGTGACACCATACGTCTGTGATGTAACACAGGGCCTGGCGGCATGCACTCATCGCATACGCAACGTGCAGTGGGCGCGGCCCCATACGTACATGACGTAACGCGTGACTTGGTACTGCGTACCTGTTGGTTACCAAAGTAGCAGCTGGGGCGACTTACTTCATGCGTACATGATGTTCTGCGGGACGTTGTGTCACGAACCCGTCGGATATGAAATGCGCATCATTTACGAGTTTAGCAATACGGTGGCTCGGATTCGCGTGGTGATGGAGCTTGGTACGCTACAGGTGTGGGAGTGCAGTTTTCTAAAAAAAAACAGAGATACATATTTTTTAGGGAAGATATAAAACATGACATCATTTTTAAAAGTTACAAAAAAGAAGTATGATAGAGTTCCAAAATATTTAAATATATAATAGAAAAAATATGGGTTTTATAAACATTAAATATGAAATTAACATTTAAAAAAACTGTTTGAAATTCACTGAAAAAAACATAGGCTTTACAGACGTTATAGTTAGGAATTAGCATTTAAAAAACCTTAGAAATTAACTAAAAAAAACATAAGTTTCAGGTACGTTATAGTTAGTTGAACATTTGACTCATATAAAACCAGAGAAATTTGTCTGTTATAGTTAGTTGAGCTAACTATAACTCGCTCGCCCGCAATGAACTGGTGATGAGGTCACATATTACATCACTCATGACATGGTCAGTGACATCACTGATGACATCTCAAATGACATCACTGATGACATCATCCACGTGAAAATCTGATTCATATGCTGATGCCCTAATATAAAGTTTGATACACGCACTCTAAAATACGGACTACTATTTTTAAAACTATACACACAACAATGCCAGATACTACATACCACCCACTATTTCCTAGGTCTGTACACACATCCAGTCACTTCTACATGCAGTTACTCATCAATACAGTACTATAATATGCAATCATGCACCTATACATACAGTAACACTCTGCTACTCAATTATAGAGTTACTCACACACCTAGTCAGTCATGCAAAGAATCAATCACATACCAATTTACTCATGTATACAGTCATACACACCAACTCTGTTATTTATACACACACCACATCACTTATTTAGGCTGATACTAACACATACTTACTGTCTTACACAATCACTGATACAAGCAGACACTCATTTATACACACACTCTTCAAATAACTTACTCTCACAAATAGTCATTTATATATTCTAACACTCACATGTACTGCCTTAAAACATGTAATTATCACACATATACCACTGAGACATTCATTCATTTGCCAACACATGCATACACACACTAAAACACCCATACAGCCTGTTGGGAATTAGTCTGGCCGTTCCCCTTACTTTTCTTGTTATTTTAATATCTGCTTCTCCTGTCCTCTCTCTATGTACATGCATGAGCCTTCTGCCTTGTCAGTTGACCCTAACCCCTCCTATCCAGTGTGCTTCATAATGGTAGCGGTACTGAGACACATCGCTTGGTTTCTTTGCCGGTCAGCTTATTCTGAGCTTGGATTCCCTCCATTGGTGCTATTTACCTGTCTCGGGACATTGAACGAGGCTTCGTTCCGCGGGACCGTGAACCTTGTCGGGGAGCTATATTGGAGGTTCCTGGCTTCTATTTTCCTTGGTCCTTTCTCGGTGTCCTTCTGTGCGCGGCTGCATGCAGAAGCTGGGACGCAGTTGTGCGGTGCTGCAGTTCCTGGTCTTGTCCAACCGCTCCCCCTTGTTATGTGACATTTAAGACGCTTTTACCAAGTAGCATTTTTTCCAGTGTTTTTTACGTTTTCATTATTTGTGGCCACATTAAGTCGGGGTTTTTGGTCTTTTCACCACATTTTGGATTCATTGCGTAGGGATTTTTTATGTCTAAGGACTTTTTCCCCTGAATTGGCAATTTTGTGGGAGTTCTTACAAGAAAGTCGGGACATTGCAACTGGTGATTTAAATGCCTGCAGTTAACGGACCTGGATCAGGAGACTAACCGAAGAACTTAACTGGGTAAGCTGCATACAGCATGAATAACGTATTGTGTATATGTTGATGCATGTTACATGGGAGAGTGACGATTTGGAGTTTATGTTGACTTTCTTTCTTTATTTTTTTGTCCCTCTCCTCTGCAGATGTTAGACGTCTTTTCCTTGTCCGTTGTGGGAATTGGAACAGGCAGTCCTAGACGAGGTCCTTTGGGTGATCCCTCCCTTTTTGTTTTCTCCCACCCTCCCCCTGTGCTCAGGGCGTGGTGTTCGCAGTTATAAACATAGCGAGCCTCGCTCTGGGTGGGGGTAGCGTGATTGGGCTTATCCTTGCTCCCACAGTGTCTGGGCCGGTGGGCAATAATCTGACACAGCCCTTCCTAGATGGACTTTTGAATCCATACAACCAGTGAATCACCCACTCAGACATCTATGCACAGTCACACACCCTCCCACCCACCCACACAGACACTCAGGCACCCATACAGATACTCAGACAACAAATCAATAACCCATATAGACACTCATGTAGCTACTCACCAACCCATGTATCCGCTTACACACCAACTGAGAGACTAATACAGACTTTCACACAGTTTAGTCACTAACCCATGCATTCAGTAAGACACGTTCAATCACTCACTTATACAGTCAGTCACGTACCTACTAAATAATCCATTCAAGCACTTGTAAATCCACTCATTCTTCAATACACCTTGGCATAGATATATATGAAAAATATTTAACCTTTCCAGGAACACACATTCACTGGATGATGTCATCCGTGATGTCATTTGAGATGTCATCAGTGATGTCATCAGTGATGTCACTGACCATGTCATGAGTGATGTAATATGTGACGTTAGCTCAACTAACTATAACAGGCAAATTTCTCTGGTTGTATATTAGTCAAATGTTCAACTAACTATAATGTCCCTGAAACCTATGTTTTCAGAGGAAGGACCACTTTACTGGAAAGCAAGTCACAAGGACACAGCGGGGATCATGTCGGGAGACTCTTTTAATCACAGGTACAGCTTGGCATAATGCATTTTGGCATCTCACCCTTCTTCAGACGCCACTGTTACTGCATCCTCACCTTTTCCCTCCTTTGTAATTCCTCTAGCGCTCCCATTGGCGGGAGATCAGGTGACTCAGCTGCAAAAGGATCCTGCAGTCTAATATGAGCCTACAGTTCCCAGAGTGCCTCTGTTCGGGTAAGTGCGGCAGCTGGATCCGGTGTTAAAAATAATTGCTAAAATTTGTTTTGCAGATGAGAGACCGTGTAGCAGCAGGTGAGGACATATTGATAGTGTTTTAAAGGACCACCTCCAGTCCTCTACGCCCGAGACTCAAAATAGAACCAAACCGGGCTGCCAGGTGAACTGTAATCATGCTCACCTCCCCATGCAGTCACAGGCTGCCACTGGCAGCAGCCACTGGCATGGTTTTTTGCTTGAGGCGGTCCTGGGCCTATCAATCGCTTGATACAAACAGTCCATTTCCCAGACTTTGCCCAGGACGCTTGCAGGACGGGTCCTCGTTTCACATTGCTGGCAAGCGGGACAAACATCAGAGGAAGGACCACTTTACTGGAAAGCAATTCATAAGGACGCAGCGGGGATCATGTCGGGAGACTCTTTTAATCACAGGTACAGCTTTGCATAATGCAGTTCAGCGTGTCAGCCTTCTTCAGACGCCACTGTTACTGCATCCTCACCTTCTCCCTCCTTTGTAATTCCTCTAGCGCTCTCATTGGCGGGAGATCAGGTGACCCAGATGCAAAAGGATCCTGCAGTCAAATGTGAGCCTACAGTTCCCAGAGTGCCTCTGTTCGGGTAAGTGCGGCAGCTGGATCCGGAATTAAAAAATAATTGCTAAAATTAGCTTTGCAGAGGAGGGACCGTGTAGCAGCAGGTGAGGATGTATTGATAGTGTGGAGAAGTGTGACTCAATGGTTAGAGCGGCAGACCCTGATGCAGAGGTCTGGCCCGGGAACAGGGTTCAATCCCCGCCTCGGTAGCTCTTGGACTCAATCTACCCGGACCTGATAAATCTCGCCTCAGTGCCTAGTCTAATCATGGGTCCCACTCTGTGACTCTGGGCATTAGCTTGCTTAATCTCCACAACGGCCCCAGCAGCGCTTGGATGCCTGGCTTCACCTTGGGGGTGCCCAGGAGTGGACATCTCAAAGGAAAGCTAGGAAGGGTTCCACAGCGGTATGAATACAGCGCTACGAGACCTCAGGGTAGAAGTGCGCTTTATAAATACAAACACATTTACATTTACATTTGAAGGGCCCCCTCCAGACCCCTACACCCGAGCCTCAAAATAGAACCAAACTGGGCTGCGAGGAGAACTGTAATCATGCTCACCTCCCCATGCAGTCACAGGCTGCCATTGGCAGCAGCCACTTGCGTGATTTTTCTCGAAGCGGTCCTGAGACTTTCAATCCCTTGATACAAACAGTCCATTTGCCAGACTTTGCCCAGGACTTATATATAAATATATATATTTCCCCACAGATGGCTCACCATTGCAGACCTCGGGCGCATCATTTAACCGGTGCGAATTCCGCGGCAGAGCCCAGCCGCCTCTATATTTTCCACAAGGCTCCCGAGGGAGTCACAATGAAAATGCACTCACGGGTATAACTTTTTCTCCTTAGTTACGTGTTAATCCATACAGCACACGAGGATTAACAGGAGCAAACCAACGCGTTTCGCTATCTTAATAGCTTGATCCCAGTTAGCTGTTGCTTTCAAAGTTGACCAATGAAAACATTTTTACCACATCATGTGATACAAAAGTAAAACCAATACTTGAGAGATGCATTCTGGTATTTGTGATACATTGGTCCCCCAGTTGTTATGTGTTTGGGAAAACTGATATCTACCAGTGTGTTTTATATCTGTTATTATTTGGACATTTACCATTGTGTGTTAATTCTATTCAATATGTGTATTTATTCATTTTGGGTGATTTTTATTTTTAATTATTTCCAAGATTTTATCCGGTTTAACATGTTGTATCTTGAGAATGTTTTATGAGGTTGATTAATATGTCTTCGCTCATTTTTTTAAGCAATCTAATTCAAAAAAACTACAGTGCGCACTGTTAGCTTAATTGGGAGAGCTTCTACATAGTAGGTTTTCCACTCTTCCCAGGAGTTATTTTGCAATTATGTTTGCTTATAAATGCGAGACTTGACTATCATGTCTAATTGCCAAAAATACCAACTAGGTTGAATTACCAAATAAAAAAATGTGGTATATCAGGGAACTTATCACATGCAAGAGTCAATATGTAATCTATATGATTGAATGTCCGTGCTCATTGAAGTACATTGGAAGCACGATCTGTGAGCTGAAAAAACGGATACTGGAGCATGTGCGTGAGACAGTCAATAAGGATCGCAGCAATGCTGTCGCAAAGCATATGGAATCGGACAATGGAGGTGATTGGAAACTGCTTTCCTTTTGGGCTCTTGAATCGGTACCTCCTAGTGAGAGAATGGGGGCCGTGTAAAAAGACTGAGACGAAGGGAATCCAGGCAAATTCCAAATTTCAGGACTCTAAACCTGTATGGCCTAAATCAGAGTGAGGAACTTTATGTCCATCTATGATTGTAATGATTTGTACACTGTGAAACAGAAAAAATGTATATATATAACAAAGGGAAAAATTATTGAAAAAAGAAAAAATAGGGAAATAAGGCATTTACATGTGGATTACAGATACATTTGGGTGATAAATTAAAAACAAACATGAATTTAAATGGAATGAACAGAATGTTAGGACTCCGAAATAAAATCCTAAGGAGGAGTGGTGACAAGGCCCACTGGAGGGCATGATAGTCAAGTCTCGCATTTATAAGCAAACATAATTGCAAAATAACTCCTGGGAAGAGTGGAAAACCTACTATGTAGAAGCTCTCCCAATTAAGCTAACAGTGCGCACTGTAGTTTTATTTAATTAGATTGCTTAATAAAATGAGCAAAGACATATTAATCAACCTCATAAAACATTCTCAAGATACAAAATGTGAGAACTGATAAAATCTTGGAAATAATTAAAAATAAAAATCACCCAAAACGAATAAATACACATATTCAATAGAATTAACACACAACGGTAAATGTCCAAATAATATCCAGATATAAAACACACTGGTAGGTATCAGTTTTCCCAAACACATAACAACTGGGGGACCAATGTACCACAAATACCAGAATGCATCTCTCAAGTATTGGTTGTACTTTTGTATCACATGATGTGGTAAAAATGTTTTAATTGGTCAACTTTGAAAGCAACAGCTAACCGCGATCAAGCTATTGAGATAGCGAAACGCGTTGGTTTGTTCCTGTTAATCCTCGGGTGCTGTATGGATTAAAACGTAACTAAGGAGAAAAAGTTATACCTGTGAGTGCGTTTTCATTGTGACTCCCTCGGAAGCCTTGTGGATAATAAATATGTATATATATATACATATACATATACATATACAGCCGACTGGACTACGGCAACTCCCTCTACGCCGGAACGACTGCCAAACTCCAGAAGAGACTCCAGCGGATCCAGAACGCCTCAGCAAGACTCATCCTCGACATCCCCCGACACAGCCACATCTCCGGACACCTGAGAGACCTGCACTGGCTCCCGGTCAACAAGAGAATCACGTTCCGACTCCTCACCCACGCACACAAAGCCCTACACAACCAAGGCCCAATATACCTCAACAACCGCCTCAGCTTCTACACTCCCACACGCCAGCTCCGCTCGACCAACCACACCCTCGCCGCCGTCCCCCGCATCCGAAGACCCACCATGAGAGGAAGGTCCTTCTCCTACCTGGCCGCCAAGACGTGGAACTCCCTCCCGACCCACCTCCGCCAGACCCAAGACCACCTCGCCTTCAGGAAGCAGCTCAAGACCTGGCTGTTCGAGCAGTAGCGGACCTCCCCCCCTCCCCAAGCGCCCTGAGACCCTCCGGGTGAGTAGCGCGCTATATAAATGCATTGATTGATTGATTGATCATATACATATACATATTGAAAACAGAGATCCAGTGAGAGAAAGGAAATCAAGCGAGCCCACAAGATAGATGCAGCAGGTGAAGTTTATTCCTGGCAGCAAAGACGACACGTTTTGACCACGTCTCGCTATATGTATATTTAGAATGTATATTTAGATCTAGCTATATATTAACATACATACAAGACAGGTTTAAACATTTCAAACAAACAATGCCTAGAATGAAACGTGTTTGGACAGATAAATGTGTGTAGTAAGGCACAGTATGTGTTTTTTCTACCCCTCCGGGTACAGCTAGAACCTACGTGGTTGGGCACAATGGGGTGATGGCAAGACAGATACAGCTGGGGCACAGCCGCACAGGGCCCATCTGCCCCATCTGTCCCACTCGAGAGGCGCCGCCGCGCCACTGCAGTTTCCACAGATTTAACCATTTTGCTAATTCGCAAAGTTCTAAAGAAATGTACACAGAGATGTATAGAAATGGTAGGACAAATGTACCCCTCCCTCCTCTCTCCATAGAGGTATCATTTTGACCAGAGAGGTATCCATCCCTTGTACCACCTTACCCTAACAATTTGAAATGCGGGCAATCCACAAGCAGGCAAATTGTCTGAATTTATAAATCCAAAAGCAGGCAGAAATATCTACTATACTTGTTTGTATGAATCAGGATCTGGTCATTTCTGCCTGCTGGTTAGTTTGTTTCGGCATATAAGTCTGTCAATCCGTAGCTCAGCATTCGCCTCAATTACCAGGTATGGCTCAGTGAAGGATACTAGGGGGCATATTACCAAGCAATAGCGATAATTATCGCTATTGCTTGGTTAGAGACAAAAGTTTACCGCTGAGCTGCTGCGATTTTTACCGCAAATAACCCTTGGTATTACCAAGGTTTATCGCAAATGCGATAAAAATCTCCACAAAGCATGAATATCACTGAAAAGTCAGCGATATTCATGCATTACCGAGCTAATGCTCTTAGCCATGTTATCCACCTCCCATTGGACAACATGGCTAAGAACTGCTCAGGGCAGGTGTTAGCTTTTGGAGATATTCCCGCTTAGCGCGAATATCTCCAAAAGTTGGTAATAGGAGATAGCGATGTTAGCCACTGTTTCCAGTCGCTAACATCTTGGCACGCCCACTTTGCATGTCATTAATGATAAATATCACTGACATGCAAAGCGGGCCCAAGATGGTCGCTATCTCCTACTAGCTGTCGCTAACTGGTGTTAGCGACAGCTAGGTAATAGGGAGATAATTTTATCTCCGCTTTCTTGGCTTTTAAAGCCAAAAAAGCGGAGATAAACCCCCTTGATAATATGCCCCTAGATTCCACGCAGCCACCGGATGTGCGTAAGCAGTCACAACCTCCTCAGACACAGAAGCACAGTTGCTGTCACATCATGACCACTCCCAACTGGTTTGAACACAAGAATAGAACTGTAGTTGGTTAATCAGAAATACACCTCTGGCGCTGCGAAATAGAGAAGCCTCGTTTAACTGGAATGAATGAGGATGTGGCCTAGTGGCTAGAGAGCCGACCTCGAAGCTGGGGGCCCAGGTTGAGTCTCGGCAGGGACGCTCAACATCCTGTGATTCTGGGCAAATCACTTAATCTCCCCACGCCTAACAAAGTGAATGTGCCCATCTGTAACGCAACTGGTGCTCATGTAAAGTGACCTGGTACCTACGGGTCGAGTAGGCGCTATATACAACTCCAACAAACAAAAGTTCTCCTTCTGGTTGCTTATATTGTGCTTCTATTTCTTTTATAGTTTTTAAAGTATCATTCAGTAAAATCCATTGATTGTTTTCACCCTCTCGGTTCAGATTGGATTACACGTCTCTCGTGCAGGTTAGAATTACTTTTAGCTACAAGGCACATAGCAGACAGATGTCTTTTTTACAATGCCTCAATGGCTGCAGGCATAGTAAAAGGACTACAGACTTGTATACGGTGGTCCTAGTTTTATGCCTCCCTTGAGTGACGCCCTCAGGGCAGCATTTTCTGCAAAGCAAAATAATTACTTTTGACCCCTTTCTTAAAGTACTGCGGGAATTTTTCACTTTTCCCAAAATGTTCCAGGACTGGACTAGATCAGTACAATAGGCCTCCTGGAATATGGGAACGGTTGCACTTTCCCAAAATATTCAAGGGCTGAAGTACATTGCACCTCCCCGTGTCCTCCACGCCATCTGCTGACTTGAAACAGCCCATAGCAGTCCTTTTGCTGAGTCTACAACAGGTGGGGTTAGTAGAAGACTGCTGTGTGATTGCCCTATGCATACATCTTGCACCAGTGACGAAGAAACGATGCAGCACCAGTGCTGGGGCAGAAGAAGATGAATGTCAAATAATATTTTTTTTTTAAATCAGTACTGCCCCGTGGACGTCTTTCCGCCATAGCACGGCATTACATTAAAAAACAATTATCTCACTGTCCTGTAAACACTGCTTAACCCAAATGGCTTCGTCTCAGCATTCGGGTGAGTCTGAGTTTGGGCAAAGAAGTTCACCAGGGCCCTGTATAATCAAATGTTCTTTTTTTGTAGCATAGCAGTGGCAAGGGTCTGGAAGAAGAATCAATGAATGGTAAATAAGGGACCAAATCAGCATTGTACTTATTTGAATGCGCCAAATTGGAAGATGAATTTGAAAAAAAAATAACATTCTGAAAAATGTCTACAGAATATTATAAAATTGCTATTGCTTTATACGTCCAGGCAGCCAAGAATAAATAATGTAATGCAATGTGCTTATTTTTCTAGACCTGGAAATACAACGAAATCGATTAAATATTCTCAGTCATGATTTTTTGTGTTTGACCAAGTGACTGGTTGCTGAAATTGCGTGAGGAAATACTACTAGTAATAATAATAATAATAATAATAGTAGTGCACAGTATTTAAAAGCACAGCTTTGCCATCTCTAAGCACTGCAAATAATGCGTTACTGTTTACACAGTTTAATGATATTTAGTGAATCGACGAAAGAAAGATGAAAGGCTCAGATGGTCTTGCCCAGAATAAAACTTGTGACTTGCTGATCACCTTTATCGAATATCAGCAGCAGTTTTGTAATAAGTAATACCCTGCTGATCAACACATATTTGAAATTATCCTCAAACTGGCATTTTATGTAACCGAGCCCTAAATCTGCATATCGGGCCATTTTCTTCATTCTTTAGGACCGCCACAAACGAGGCATTCTCTGTCAGCTGTGCTGGTCTGACATCCAGTGGCTGACAAGCACTATCGCAGGCATGTAATTCCGCGGCAGCTCTGATGGTGACTTCATTTTCACGGAAAGGGCGGGTGCACGTTCGTTCACATGACCCGTTTGTTGTGTGAAGTGTCAGCAGCAGCAGTGCTGGCTCCCATGACGTGGTGTAAATGGTTTCCCAAAGTGAACCACGGACATCCCACAAAGAAAAAGCGACAGAGACTTACCTCACGCTGTAACTTCGCATTATACATATTGGGTAATGACTTGGTGAAAGATTGCCAAAAAACATTTACTTTGTCTGCTAACATTAGATACATATTAAAACTCGCGACGTGACTTGCAGCCCACAGTCGGGGCAGTGGCGTAGCAAGGTCAGGTGGTACACGGTGCGGAAAATTTCTTGTCACCCCCCCCTGCCCACATTGAAATTATTAACATAAGGGAAAAAAAGATAGTTACACATATTGTTGTCATTTTGTCACCCCGCTCAGTGCCATTTTGTCACCCTACTCATTAATGACACCCGGGGCGGCCCACACCCACAGCACGGCCCACTCTTCCTTCGCCACTGAGTCAGGGTTGGATTGGGATGAAAAAATCGGCCTGGGCACGCAAAAAAAAAGTGGCCCTCCTTTGCATATTATCTTTCCGCAAAACACTACTTCGGTGAAGTTTTGTAAAAAGTAGGTGGGGGGGGGGTCTCTGGCAGAGGCATGTTTTCTTTACTTGGGTAAAAAAAAGTAGCACGGATTAGTTCACACTGGTGAAATGCATCTGAAAACAAGTGAGGCCACTTCTGCTCAGGGCCCCCTGCTCCTGCTCAATATGCATACATAAATGGGCCGGCCAAGCGAGAGAATAGGTGTGACACCTCTGTCTGTTGATAAAAGGGAGGTTATGGACGTCCATCTGCCTCCAGAAAGGTCACTCAGGCACCGACTGGGTCGTTGGCAGCATTGGAACAACACAGACATCACCCAAATAGGCCCAAGGCTGCTCAAAAAAACAGTCCACAGCTGGGACTCGTATACCGGCCCCTCAGCCATTGCCCGAGTGCCCGCCTTACCAACACGACCCTGCCCACAGTAACACATTTTTCCATTCAAAACATGTTTGTTGGTCTGATATTACTGCTCACATTGCAGCAGAAAATGAATGTTCTTTTTTCCAGGGCAATATTCACTTAATCAGTTTTGACATTTGACCTAACCCTACCCACAATATTTAAGAGGAAATTCCCAATTTGTATGTATTGCCTGAGACAGTGCTTGCGCTGTTGCTTGCAAGATATATAGGGCCCGATGTAGGTAGGCCGTTACCGATCGGTAACGGCCGAAAATACCGATTTTTGGCCCTTACCGATCGGTAAACAGCCATCGAGATGTAGGGAAAAAAACCCATAAATAATCGGAGTGAAATCCGAATCGGAATGAGTACCGAATGGGAAAGAATCCGATACGTACATACCGAAAATCGGATATGTAACGATTCGGTAAAACACCGAATCGGATGCAAACACCGAATCGGTCCATGTACCGATTCGGTAGTGACACCGAATCGGAAAATCACCGAATCGGTCCATGTACCGATTCGGTAGTGACACCGAATCGGAAAATTACCGATTCGGTCCATGTACCGAATCGGTAGTGACACCGAATCGGAAAATTACCGAATCGGTCCATGTACCGATTCGGTAGTGACACCGAATCGGTACATGGACCGATTCGGTCCATGTACCGAATCGGTAGATAGACCGATTCGGACATGAGCCGAATCGGAAAACATACCGATTCGTATGAATCGCCGATCGGGAAATTCCCCGATTCCGACAGATAGGGAGATGTAGGGAGGCACAGAAACACCGAAATCGGCTCAAAATCGGTAGAATTCACTCGGTATTTACCATGGATTCCAATCAGGTGGTAACCAACTCCAACCCATATAAACAGTCCCAAAATGCATTGCAACTTGCAGGATGGCAGCTTTTTATGTCATTGCGAGGCGGCTACGGCTACAGCAGGAAGGACAGAGGGAATGGCTAAGAAATGAACAGGTCTACAGACAGAGGATAACCCTGTTCATGCTCACAGAGGCAGAGATACTACAGAGATACAGGCTGGACTCTGACACCATACTTGAGCTCATCAGGGATCTCAAACCATTCTTGGACCACCACACCCCAAGGGCACACGCCATCCCTGCGCACATCCAGGTGCTATGCAGCCTACACCTGCTAGCGTCTGGCAGCTATCAAAGTGGAGTTGCAGCAGCAGGAGGGGTGAGCCAGAGCAGCCTGTCAAGGTTCTTCCACACATTCCTTGACGCCATGATACACAGGATGGACCAATACATCTCTTTCCCTGTAACCCACGCAGAACTGCTACAAACTAAAGCTGACTTCTACCAGATGGCACAATTTCCCCAAATCATTGGTTGCATAGATGGCACGCACATTCCGATTTGCCCACCAGCGGACACCGAAAACATATACCGCAATCGCAAGTCTACACACACCATCAACGTGCAGGTGATCTGCAATGCAAAGTGCACCATCACAGACCTGGTAGCAAAATTTCCAGGGAGTACCCATGACTCCTATATTTTCCAACAGAGCGGCATCTATGCACGGCTTATGGCTGGCGAATTTGGTGAAGGATACCTCCTAGGTGAGACACATCATCAGACCCCCATAACACATAGTAGCTAGGTGGAATACATGTATGCATGTGTGTAATGTAACCCCTTTCTCTTCCAGGCGACAGTGCATATGCCCTCCGCTCATTCATACTCACCTCCTACCTCAACCCCTCCACACCCAGCCAAAGGAGGTATAACCGGGCCCACATACGCACAAGGAATGTTGTCGAACGGACCTTTGGCATCTGGAAAAGTAGATTCAGATGCCTGCACAAGAGTGGAGGTGCAAGGCAGTATACCCCCATCACCTGCTGCAAGATCATAGCTGTATGTGCAATGTTACACAACCTTGCGGTGAAGAAGGGCACTGAGGTGGAGTTGTCTGACTACGAGGACCATGACGACGACGAAGCTGTGCCACTGACACAGCCAGCTGGGGTGTGTACGCCAAGTGATGGCAGATACAGACGTGAGGAGATTACTGAGAACTATTTCTGAGTGAGTACAGATGCAAAGACAGCTAAATGGTGGTTGGGAAAAAACAAATTTTAATACTGTTGCAACACAGTTACAGCACTGATGTGCAACAAAAAATGGTGTATAGGAAAAAAAACAAAAGTCCAAGGTTCAGGTTGCCTCACCCGCCCTTGCAAGGCTATTTCTTTGCCCGCTTGCCAGACCCACTGGGGTGTCCCTCAGCCCCCTCTGAATGACCAGCAGCATCTGCGGAGCGCCTGGTGCTCCTACGTGGCTCAGACGCAGCGCTGGCCGGGCTGCTGCGGCTGCTGCTGTCCCCAGCATCACCCAGGTCCAGGGCAGGATTGGAGGCTGTGTTCGAAATAATCATGGCCTCCATAGCAGTGGTGATCCGGGCCATCCCCCTTGTGAGCTCTGCCGTATTCTGACTCAGGCTAGATTCCATGTTTGCGCTGCGCTGGCACAGTTGTGCCGTCGCCGCAGCAAGGCGGCTCATGCAGCGGTTCTGTACCCGGGCATCCCGCCTGCGCACCAGCTCCTGCTCCTCCATTCTGCTACACAACTGGGTTATGGCAGTGGTTAGCCTGCCTAACCCTGCTGCCACCTCCTTGTTCGATTCCACGAAGGCCTGAAATCCCTTTATCATTTCTCCCATCTGCAGGTTGTGCTGCAGGAGCTGGCGTTGGCAGGCCATCGTGGATTTTGCCTGCTGCCTCTGTATCTTCACCATCTTTCCCTCGAGGCCCAGGAATACACTGCCCTCCCGTGCTGGTGCAGCAGTGGTGGTGATGGCACGGCGTCGGGCACTGCTGCTGCCGGCCTGCTGAGTGGGCTGGGGTGCCACTGGTGGGGGTGTGGTGCTGGCCGGTCCCTGAGCCCCTGCTCCCAGGACAGGTTGTACAGGTGGTACAGGTGGCAAAGCCATGGTTGTGGCAGGAGCTGGTGTAGGTGGAATGGTGTCCCTTGTAGGGGAGTTCTCTGGGGAGAACTGCAAGGGGGGTGTGCTGGCCATTTGTGAGGAGTGCAATGCTTCGAAGTCTATCACCAGGTCTCCCTCCATACCTAGCCCTAGGGTGTTTCCGTCCTCCTCCTCCTCCTGGGCAGCCTGGCTGGTGCTCGGCCCTGCGAGTGCAGTGCCAGACGGTGCTGCTCCCTCTGATGACAATGTTGGTCCGCCTGATGGTGCCCCTAGGTACAAAGAAGCATTTGTAAACTGAGTGCCGATGTATTACAGTCAGTACAATTAAAGCATTCCACATGTCCTTGCATCTCCTTACACTGTGTCACACTGTTTCCTGTCTTGTGATTCTGCACTGCCATATTTTGCTAACTTTTGCTGACTACATGTACCATGATGCTTGTCTCTTGTATGTTGGTGACAGTACTGTGCTGGGGTTTGCCTATGCATTGTGTCTAATGGGGAGGTGTCTGGTAGGGTGTGTCATGATGCGCATGCTTCTTACCTGTAGCTGTAGCTCTCGCAGAGCTGTCCAGGGTCCCAATTCCACTAACACTCTCCCTCTCAATGGTGCTGGAGACCAGTTCCTCCAGCTCGGTGAGGGGTGGCGCCGGGTTCCTGCCTCCTCCAGTGCCTCCAGCCTGCCTCTGGATCTCTGCCATCTTCCTTTTTGTGAGGCTGCGGATGTCGTAGAATCTCTTCTTGAGTTCTTCCACGGACCTGGGGGTGACACCCGCAGCATTCACCTTTTGGGCGATTTCGGCCCAGATCCTCCTCTTGGTGCTGTCTGGCACATTGAGGGACAGCTTTCCAAACAGCTGGCGGTGCACCCTCACCACCTCCTCGACCAACACCTGAAGCTCGGTGGTGCTGAACTTCGGCTTCCTCTTCTGGGAGGACTTCTGGCTCTCGCTCTGGTCTGCCATGTTCTTCACTACAGTTCACAACCTCCTACTCCCACTGCTGCTAACTGTGAGTGTTGAGCTCAGGCTGGCTCTCCAGAAACTTCTTAATTAGCTGCACCTGCCAGGGTTGCCACTCCCTGTTTGGGTGGGGGAGGGGGAGCCACCTCATTGGCTGAATCGGCTTTTGCCGAATCGGCTTTTACCGATTCGGATATTACCGAATCGGTATTATCCGATTCGTATTTTACCGAATCGGTTTCTTCAATGCATTCCTATGGGCTTTTTCGCCATGGGTGTGTTTTCATGGCTACGATTCTATGATTGCCGAATCGGATTTTACCGAATCGGCTTTTACCGATTCGGTGTTAGCCGAATCAGGACTATCCGAATCGGTGTTAGCCGAATCGGTAATTTCCGATTCGTTGTTAGCCGATTCGGTACTTCCCGATTCGGTCCGTGCCGATTCGGAACGTACCGATTCTCATTACCGATGCCGACCGAATCGGTATTCATTCGCTTTTTTTTCCCTACATCTCGTTTTCCGATTTCAGAATACCGATTCGGACCGCCTCGATATTTTGAAATCGGAAAATCGCTTTTACCTACATCGGGCCCTAAGTTTCCAAACTTACCTGCAGGTGGCTTGGAGCCCACCCAGTGCTTACCATTGGTTGGTTACTCTATCAGCCTTATCTGCTGGCTCCTGATTGCTCAGCACCTGTCGGTTTCACTTCTCTTCGTCTTTTTTCCCCTCTGTGTTGCATGGTCCAAATATTGATTGCTTTTTATTCTTTATTAGTGTCCTTCCTATACTTGTGCTTGCATTGAGGGACTTAAAAAAAAGTCCTCTCCTGTCTCTTTCCCGCTTCATTGCTTGTTTTAAAACATCTTCCCCTTTCTGGCAGAAAGAGGAAAACAGCAGCTGAGTCCACTCCTTGTAGAGAGCCACCCAGGACTCTCTATACATTGTAGCACTCTGCCACGCATCCCCACACCCCCAGGGCGGGCTCGCCTCTGGGGTATATAATAAACAGCAGAAGACCGCTCGGGGTCTTTCCAGCGAACTGTAATAGTGTGTACCTGTGTGCTGTGTTCTCTACTGTCCTCCGTGACCACGTGTGAGGCCCTGTCCTCAGCTACCACATTGGCGACGAGGCCGGTCCGACCTCGCACGTGCCCCGCGGTGCCTCCCGTCCGGAGCGCCGTCACGCTCCCAGTGCGTGTGCAGTGGTGCTGGCCACGAAGAACCGAAGATCGCTGCGGTGCCCACCCACGTTGACCAGAGGCCTGCTTCTCCTGCTGCCTCACTCGCGCGCTGGCCTGAGTCCCGCCCACGCGTCTCTCTCTTCCCATCGAGAGAGCGCCTTCGACTGGCTGGGTACTCACCGCGCGCGCACCTGTCGGGTGAGTGGTTCTGCCAGCCCGCCCCGCCCGCTCCACTTTCCTCTGTCCTGTGAGGCCGGGGCCTGCGGCCTGCGTGTGGCCCCCTCTCCCCTCATCGCCTCCTCGTGCCCCGAAGGAAGGGGTGAACTGAAGCGACGCTGCACGTCGGCTCCGTGCTCAGGCAGACGGCCCCCCCCGCCTCGCCCAGCCAGCGCTCCTCGGTCCCTGCCACCAGAGCAGCCAATAAAGCATTGGCAGCTGCAACTGAAAAAAAAAAGGGAAAAGAATTGTGACTGTGATAAAGGAAGCAGTTCCTACGCCAGAGACAGCTCCTTTGGCCCCAAAGCAGCAGTCTAGTGGTCACAATCAGTACACAATCACAGCCCTGTCGTGCAATTCGACACTCATCACACTAAGTTGTCCCTGCACAGCCAGCAAGGTCAAGGTAGCGAACTTTTCAGAGTCTGAAAACCAGGCAACTCCTCTCAAGCCCTGAGGGACCGCAGCGTGACCTGCGCAGCGTGACGCCATGTCTGACCCCGCTCCAGGAGCAGCAGCGCCAGCACCGGCACCACCTGTTACGGCGGGAAACGCTCAGAACCAAGCTGCGGCAACCGGGCCACAAGTGGTCAGCCATGCCCACACCGGCGTGGCACCCCTTCCCCCATTCAGCGAGTCAGCTGGCCCCGCGACCGCTGCACCAAGATGGAAGTCATGGCTCAGCAGACTCAATCTATACTTTAAGGGGACCCGCGAAACAGATGGAAGCGTCAAGAGGTCCCTCCTCATTCTATACGGAGGCCCCGAAATATATGACCTCTTTGAGACGCTCCCAGAGACCGGTGGTGAAGACGATTATGACGCGGCGGTTGACGCCCTCAACGCACATTTCGACCCCCAATTGAACAATGACTTTGAGAAGTTCAAGTTTAAGAGGGCATGGCAAACAGAGTCTGAATCCGTCGACATGTACTACGCGACACTGCGCCGGCTGGCCAGTAGCTGCCCATTCCTCAATCCCAGAGAAGAGATAAGGGATCAAATCATCGTGGGGTGCCGATCGAAACTGCTGAGGAAACTCATCCTCAGACAGCCTGGAATCACATTGGATATAATACTCATCCTCGCCCGCTCACATGAGCTGTCGGATGCGCGGGCTGAAGAGATGGAAGTTGCCCTGCGCTCCCCAATGGCGCTCCCTGCAGGGTCCAAGATGGCGCCCATAAAGGAAGAAAGAGTCGACGCAATACAAAGAAGACCGCGGGCCACTCGCCCGCGGCAATGGCCTTCCGGAGGCACCCCGTGTGCATATTGCGGCGAAGATCACCCGGCGACCGCAACGTGCAATGCAAAAGGAAGACCTGTCTTAAGTGTGGCCGACTCAACCACTTCGCAGCAGTGTACCAAGGCGGGAAATACAGGCCCAACGCTCCACGATCGCGTGCCGGATACGGATCCAAGTCCATAACACAGAGGGTCCGGCAATTGTCCATGGAGCCCGAGCGTCCACCCCCGGATAACCAAACTCAGGAAAGAAGACCACGGTATGAGGATGATGAGGACGATGAGGTGTATGTGGTCTCGTATGTCAGCAGAATCTCGACAAAGAGAAGGCCACCACCCATGTGCACCGTCTCTGTTGAAGGGACCGAAATGCAAGCGCTCATTGATACAGGAGCGTCGGTGAACGTCATGGACTCCGACCAATATGAACAGATGTCACCGAGACCTGAACTGGCTCCGTCGAGTGCACGTATTTACACCTATGGGGGCACAGACCCGTTGCCACTGCGAGGGGTCATCCACACCACCATTGTGAACGGCGAATATTCGACTGAAGCGCGCTTCCACATTACGGAAGGGAAAAAGGGCACCCTTCTGAGCTGCCACACGGCAGAAGACCTGGGGCTGGTGTTCTTTGCGAACCAAGTTCATCAATCACATGCGGAAAACATGCTGCAGGACTTCCCGGCACTATTCAGCGGACTGGGAAAACTGAAAGGAAAGAAAATTCGATTGCACATAGACACCTCAGTGCGTCCAGTCGCTCTCAGGCACCGGCGAGTGCCATTCAACCTTCGACCGCAAGTCGAAGACGAACTCAAAAAGCTAGAAGACCTCGGAGTCATTGAAAAGGTGTCCGGCCCCACCCCGTGGGTGTCTCCTCTGGTCGTGGCGCCCAAGCCCAAACAACCAGGCGCCATCCGGCTGTGCGTCGACATGAGGCTCCCCAATGCGGCGATAAAGAGAGAACGCCATATCACGCCGACTATGGACGATATCATTGCGGACCTAAATGGAGCAAAATGGTTCTCTAAACTAGACCTCAATGCGGGGTATCACCAACTGGAATTGGAACCCAAGAGTCGATATATCACCACGTTTTCAACTCATGTTGGACTCCGACGATACCGGAGGCTAAGCTTCGGCGTATCTTCAGCAGCTGAAGTGTTCCAAAACGCCATTAGGGAGGTGCTATCAGGGTTGAGTGGGGTAATCAATCTGAGCGACTACATCCTCATATACTCCAAGACCCTCGAAGAGCACCACACCCATCTGAGGGCCACTCTGAGACGGCTGATGGACCATGGGCTGACCCTGCATCGGTCCAAGTGCTCGTTTTACCAAGACTCTGTTGACTTTTTTGGGTACTCGTTTACACGAGAAGGCCTTAAAATTGATCCAAAGAAGGCAGAAGCAATCCAGACCGCAAGCACCCTGCGAAACCATTCCGAAGTGCGAAGTTTTCTTCGCATGGCCACTTACTGTGGTTGGTTCATTCCGAATCTAGCAGCTCTAGCAGAACAACTGAGAACACTAACTCGACAAGATCAGGAGTGGGAGTGGACCGGCGCCGCAAACCAGGCATTCCAAGACATCAAGGCGAACCTGCTCGATAAAGCTGTGATGGCGTACTTTCAACTGCGCCGAAAGACTGAACTGATCGTGGATGCCAGCCCGGTGGGGCTGGGAGCCGTGTTGCTGCAAGAGTACGGAAGAGATGATTGGAAACCAGTGGCATACGCGAGCAAAGCACTAACTGACACTGAGACTCGGTATGCCCAGATCGAGCGAGAAGCCCTAGCAATAAAGTGGGCAAGCCAGCACTTTCATCTGTACCTATGTGGGCAGGAGTTTACCGTCCTAACGGATCACAAACCACTGCTACCCCTGTTCGCAGGATCATCCAGACTCGCGCCACCAGGTATTGAACGATGGGCCGTCCAGTTGCAGGGGTACAACTTCAAGCTCATCTTCCGACCTGGGGCCCACAACCTGGCGGACTACCTCTCAGGGCATCCTGATGTGACCAAGAATGCTCTCCCACTTGCCGACGGACCAGGGGTAGAAGAGTTCGTACATATGATATCGCAGGCGGCCTGCCCGGATACCATGATGCTGCAGGAAATAGGCGAGGCCACTGCTATGGATGAGACACTAGCCAGGGTCAAACGTGCCCTCAAGGAAAATCAGTGGACTCGTTTCCTAGACGGAATCCAGAGCCTAAGGCCGGAGGTGAGCCATGCCAGACAGCAAATATGGCAAATCCAGAATGAGCTGAGCATAGGAGATGAAGGAGTCGTGTTCCGAGGACATCTGATTGTCGTACCCGAAAGCCTGCAACACCACATGCTGACAATCGCTCACACGGGTCATCAGGGGATGGCCAAGACCAAGGCGAGGCTGAGAAGCAAAGTCTGGTTCCCTGCCATGGACCACATGGTGGACGAGATGGTGCGCTCCTGTCATGCCTGCACCATCACCGGAACAGACCCGACGCCAGCACCGGTGATCACGGAAGACGCTCCGCAAACCCCATGGACTCACCTGAGCGTGGACTTTGGAAGTTTTCCCGACGGCAGACACACACTTATAGTGGTGGACTCTTTCTCAAAATTTCCAGTGGTGGAGATCGTTCCGTCGGTCGCGTTCCCTCAGGTCAAGAAAGCCCTCGACCACTTCTTCGCAACAATGGGACTCCCTGAGGAAGTAAAGTCTGACAACGGGCTGCCGTTCCAAGGGAGAGACTTCCAAAATTATCTGGAGAACCTCCGAATCAGACACAGAAGAATCACACCGCTATGGCCACAGGCAAATGGAGAAGTGGAGAGACTCATGAGGACCATCAACAGAGCCCTCAGGATTGCAGTGGACAGCGGAAATGACCCGGAAACAGCTCTAGATCAATTCTTGAGTGCGTACCGCCAAACACCGCACAGCACCACCAAGTGTGCCCCCGCCCACGTGTTGTTCAAAAAAGCACCCCGAGGCAACATCCCCACTGCACCGAATTGGGTGCCAGAGGCAAGAGACGCTGAGACCATCCAGTCAAGGAGACAAACCACCAACCAGAAAGCCAGCGAGGCTCGCCATGCCAAACAACCTAACCTACAGGGAGGGGACACGGTGATGGTCCAAGATCGTCACCCAGGATGGAAGTTTCGGACACCCTATGAACCGGAGAAATGGGCAGTAGAGAAGGTGCAAGGAACTATGGTCACGGCTCGCCGGGGCCATCAAACGGTCACCCGGAACATATCCTGTTTCAAGAAGGTAGGAGGGCCGGCTGGTTCTCCTACAGGATCCACCAGTCAGGAAAAAGGAGATGAAGATGGCATCCAGGGGAATACGAACCATGGGCTGGGGCCTCCTCTCCGCCACCAGGCGCAGGAAGATCAACCAGAGAGGTTAGTCCCGCGGCCACCTGCACCACCACCCCTGGGCGCCAGGGCCCTCCAGCTGAAATCAGTGAATCGATCCCGGCTGGGATCGCTGCCTCCCCGGCGTGCAGGAGCCGCCAGTACAACTTGAGGCCGAACCCGGGCCCGAGCCAGAGGTTGAGAGACTTTGCCTGGACATCGCCATAATCAGTGACAGGCCCGTAGGCCGGACTAAATTGAAGGAGGGATGTAGAGAACCACCCGGGACTCTCTATACATTGTAGCACTCTGCCACGCATCCCCACACCCCCAGGGTGGGCTCGCCTCTGGGGTATATAATAAACGGCGGAAGACCGCTCGAGGTCTCTCCGGCGAACTGTAATAGTGTGTACCTGTGTGCTGTGTTCTCTGCTGTCCTCCGTGACCACGTGTGAGGCCCTGTCCTCAGCTACCACACTCCTGTCCTTTGTTGTGCACACAAATGGCCGCTTGGCATAATGCTGAATTCACAGAGGAACATTGTGAACTGTCCAGATTAAACCTACCGAATTACCTTTCAGTGCTGTGCCTTGCTGGGTTAATTTTTTTGCCCAAACTCGCCATTCCAGGCAAGGTGCAGCCCCCAAAAAGCTCGGGAGTCACTCGAGGAACACCTCCGGCCCGAGAGAGATCGGTAATCCAGGGTGTTCGGGGCCGGAGAGTGAGGAAGCGGACGCTTCGGAGCTGGGGATGGGCGCCATGAGGATGGCTTAGAAGGCAGACGCCTCCAGATAGCAGGGGGCAGCTGGTGGTGGCGGCAAGTGGTCAGGGCCCGGCCCCCGGCGGCAGTACCCGACCCCCGTGCACACCCGGAATTGACCAAAGCAGCAGAAGGCAGAGAGAACACTGCTTTTTTATTTTTTTATTTATTTGAGATTTTTATTGCGTGACAATTACCCGTGGGTGTCTCAGCGCATATGATTACTCAGATAAGGACCGATGCCCACCAGCTTACTGGTCAAATAACCAGGTTTTAAGGAGCTTACGGAAACCTACCAGGTTGGGGGCGGTTTTAATGATCAGAGGGAGGGTGTTCCATAGCTTGGGTGTTGCTACCATGAAACGCCTGTCTCCCCAGGTCACTGTTTTGGTTCGAGGGACTGAGAGCATGCAAATGTTTGCAGATCTGAGCTGTCTCTTTGGGGTGTGCAGTTTAAAGGCCTCTCTCAGAAACCTAGGCCCTATATTGTGTACGGCTTTATAGGCAATACATAATGCCTTGAATTTAATATGGTTTTCAACTTTTAGCCAGTGAAGCTGTCGAATGGCTGTAGTTGTCGGATGGCGTTGGGGAATACCGAGCAGAATTCTGGCTGCGCATTCTGTATGGACTGGAGTTTCATTAGGACTTGTTTTTGAGTGTTCAGAAAGAGGGCATTCCCGTAGTCCATCTTCGAGAATACCAAGGTAGTAATGAGAGTTTTCCCTGCTGATGCTGTAAGATAGGGCATGAGTTTCCTGATTTTCTTCAGGACATAAAAGGCGGATGATACTACCTTGTTTACATGATGGTTAAAGACCAGCTTATTGTCGAAAATAACTCCCAGGTTTCTGACCTTGGCAACTGGGACAGGCGGGGGGGCCCATCTGGCTTGGCCACCAGATGGGTGACCATTCCGGCGATAGGTTGCCAAAGGTCATAACCTCGGTCTTATCCGAGTTAAGTTTCAGACAATTTGTTGACATCCAGGAGCAAACGACCAGCATTGCTTCTTGGAATTTTGCTGCCACCACTGGACCATCCTTATGCACCGCCAAGACTAGTTGGGTGTCGTCTGCATAAGATGTCAGACGCAACCCGTGGGTTTTTATTACCCTCGCTAAGTCCGCTACATAGATGTTAAACAGCGTCGGACTTAGCGAGGAGCCCTGGGGGACTGTAATGACCGACTTTTTCAGCCCTCTTTGGAGGGAGGATGATGGAAGATGACTCCAGCCTATTACCCTTATAGTACAGGGATTAGGACTATAAACGGGACTTATCCATGAGGCACAGTAGTGCATTTTCGTACCCTTTTCTTTAGATCAGGGCTTATAAACTTAAGCTAAGGGATAGATATATTAGTATTAGTGATGATCCATCCTTTTGCAAGAGTGTTAGTGTATCTTCTATGGAGTTATGCTTATTTCGGGCCTTGTAGGCCTTAAACGGGACAGACTCCATCTTGCCCTCTGCCTGGTAGCTTGAGAGGCTTTCTAGGTCAAGTGTAATGTTTTAGTTTCGAGGTGTTGTTCGCTTGGAGAGAACCGGCTCAGGCTGGCCCTTATCGAAAGACTGTATTTTTCTCCACTCCGAAGACACAACTCCAGGCCGGCCGGCTGGGAACGTGTCCTTGGTACGGGGAGGTGCAAGAATTTGGTGGGCGGCAGGTTACTGGCCGTAACTTTCCATGAAGGGACAGGCTTTGATATTCGCGAAAGTGTTAGGCAATGAGTCAGTCAGTCTGTAGGCGGCAGCAAGCCGTTAGCATCTATGTCATTAATTATTTCCAGGCGGACAGTCGCCATTTTGAAGTCCGAGAAAACTGAGACTCTCTGAGAAAGATTGAAGGAGAAGGAGAAGTAGTGCAGAGCAATCAGAGACAGAGAGAGACAGCAGTTAATAACGAGAGAAGTTCCAGTGACTTGGAGGGAAGCAGAGGAGATCGAGCATAGCGGTGCAGACGTGTACCCGTGACTGCTAAGGTGTGATTCCAAGACGAGCCAAGACACAGACGAGAAGGGAACCTAGATGACTGCCGAACCCCGACTTCACGTTAACCAGGTGACCTCCGCCCTTTCCCTTATAGAGCGCGCATTCTAACCTTTTACTTTTCTTTGCAGAATATTTATATATCTATGCTATCGTCTAGTATTGTGTTTATAATTATTGTAATAAAAATACCCCAGTTCTTAGTGAACCGACATGTGCCTTGTATTCTTGTTCAATCAGGGTAACCTGGTCTTCTAGTCAGACATTGTTTGCATGAACGGATGCAACTCCGGATCAGGTAAGAAATGACTGAGCAATGAGGGAGAGAGGGAACGTTTGATGCCAAGAGCAGAAGGTACATATTTCAATTTGGAAAGCCATATTGATTTCTATTATCGTATTTTTATCCTGAGTAGAAAATGAGAGATTTCTCCCATAAGTGTTCATAGGAAAGTGATCGTCGTTAGTACACGGCGTTAATGAGAGCACCGAAGATAGACGGTGTGTAGATCCGCCGGATTGTGGATCGTGTGTGAATGAGAGCACCGGAAGGACACGGTGCGGAGATCCGCCGGATTGTGGATCGTGTGTGAATGAGAGCACCAGAAGGACACGGTGCGGAGATCTGCCGGATTGTAGATCGTGTGTAAATGAGAGCACTGGGACTGCAGGCCCGTGTGTAGACACGCCGGATTGCGTGTCGAGTGAGCACTGAGGGAGATCAGTGTGTAAGAGTACATAATCAGACCTGCCCTGGGGTAGATTAGTCTGGGCCTAAGTGGCCGCGAGACTAGTTGGTATGAATAGGATATTGTAGAAAACCTACGCATGTTTATTGCTATTTTCCCCATCCTTAGGCACGAGATGTACATACATATATCCATACCCATTGTAAATACGTTCTAAGGAGGGAGGTGATTACGTTTCGGCTGGGTTAGAGGGGCTCCTAGGAGCTGATTCCATCTGGTCCGAAAATCCGGTCGCTACATCTGGCGTCACGAACTGTTTACGAAGCCTGTGTGCGCTGTATTGTTTTGATCTTGTTGGTTTGCGCTCGGCTCGTACGTATTTTTTTTGTTGTAAGTGTGTATATATTTTTTGTGTGTCACGATGTTTTCGAAGAAATCGAAATCTACTTTCAAATTGCCTGTTAAAATTCCCGGCTGGGAATCAACGCCTTATGAGGCTTTGGCCCATGAGTGGGCCGATTCTACTGGTTTGAGTGAGAATTGGTCTTCTTGTTTGGAGCAGGCGGAGCCTGCTGATGTGGTTTCTTGCTTGCAAAACGCTCCGGTAGTGAAGGGTGATGAGCTTCCTATTTTGGGTCGCAGAGGTTGGATTGTGCTCACTGCAAACAAAATTCTTCATGAGAAGTTTGTTAAGTTGCAGAGGCGGTTTGTGGATGTGGAAGAAAAGTTTGTTGAAGTGCAGAATGCGCATACTCTTTTGCGGTGTCAGAATAAATTGCTTGCCGACAAACTTGAGACTTATCAAACTATAGCCGAAAGGGCTGCAGTTCGCATTGCGAAATACAAATACAAACACCGTCGTGGTCGTGTGTCTACACGGAAAGTGCGTCTGGTCGTGGCGAAAGCCGGACTGGATTGGAACCCGGACGAGTGGGATGGTAATATCTGGGATTCGAATGCTTCTGACTCCTCGGCTGAGGAGGGTGATAAGCGCGAGTCTTCTCGCTCCGGGCGTGACTGTAAATCTGCTTCTTGTGACAATGGTGATATTTCTGGCGACCGTAGTCGCTCTTCCCATTCTGATGACGTGTCTCGCTCTGGTAATTCTTCTACATCTAAGGACCGGGCTTCTTCGGAGGCTCTTCCGGAGGTTTCTGCTCATCCTGTGTTTCGTCGCAAATTGCAACAAGCTCCTGGTAATCCTGCTGGTATTGCTATGGATAGTATTGAAGATTTTACTCAACAGGAGGTTAGTGACATTTTACAACGATTTCGTCAACGGCCCGGTGAAGCTTTGCTTACTTGGATGGTGCGCCTTTATGAACTGGGTGCTGCCGGTATCATGCTTGATACTGGTGATTGTTTACGATTTTGCTCTTTGAGTTCCGATTCTACTGTACAAGATCATTTTCGGAATTATAATGGTGCTGGCCAAATTAGTTTGCTCCATCTTGCGACTGAAGGCTGTAATCATAAATACCCTACTGAATCTGATTGGCCTGTCTGTGACAAGCCGTGGTACACTTTGCGCGATGCGTCGCAGCGTTTGAAGGAGGAAGTGATGAAAACTGCGATTTTTCTCGGTACTTCTGACAGATTGTTGGATGGTCTTTTAACATCTTCTGTACGCAATCGTATTATCCGTTCTTCCCCTGTTGCTTATAAGCAGGTTATGATGACTTTGTTAATTAATCAGACTGGCAATTCTTTGTCTGCGGTGCTTGAATCTGTTCGTCAGCTTGGTGAGTTGGGTGAATGGTTTAAACCTGAGAGACAATCTCGCCCTGAGGGTCGTACTGCTGGGGATTATAAATTCTCTAGACGTGATATGTTTCTTGCACTTTTGGCTGATGGTGTGAAGAGGGAGGACATTGACGGTGAACCTAATAATCGCTTATGGGAGATTTTTCGTAAGCGTGGTTTGGATCGGAAGGAGGGTGCCCGTCGTGTGCGAAAGAATGATTGTGACCGTGGTTCTGATGACAGTGGTGATGAGAGGCGTCGTGTGGATTCTGATCGCCGTGATGACCGGCGCTATGATCGTGATGTATCCCCTCGTCGTGACAGAGTGAGAGTGAGAGAGGGGGAAAAAGAAAGGGGGAGAGATGATCGTGTTTCCAACAGATATAGAGAAGAAAAGGATTATTCCCCTGAGTTGAGGAGAAGGGAGGATCGTCACAGGCTTTCTGATCGTAATTCACAGTACTATGAAAATGACAAAAATCCATTTCGTAATGGAGATGGATATGAACAGGACATTTTAATACCCAAGAAAACTGAGAGCATTTATCCTGATTTGTCTTGGTTGACGGAACGCAGTAAAAATGACTAGGAAATAGGTCAAGCTCCAGTACACAGGTGGGCTCACAGAGACAACAGACCCTATGTAGATATTGAGATTTTTTGGAAACATCGTAATATCCAAAGGGCCCGAGCATTGGTAGATACAGGAGCGGAGGCCACTTTAATTCATGGTAAATCAAAGAAATTCAAAGGACAATTTTTCACAATTACTGCTTTAGGTGGAAAAGAGACCCCCGTAGTGCAAACTACACTTGAGATGAAAATTGGTAGGATTCCCCGTAAAGAATATTCTGTGTTAGTTGTACCACTTTTGGAGTATATAATTGGAATTGATATTTTGAAGGGAGTAACTTTGCATTTGGATGATGGTTGTTATCAATTTGGAACCAAGCATTACATTTCGTCCAGACCCGTACGGGTTGGCCGTTTACGAATGCCACCCATTAAAATTCCTCAAGCTACAAAAGTAGTGTCCCAGAAACAATACCGTATTCCAGGTGGTCATGAAGAAATTAGTGCCACAATTCAGGATTTGGTTGACGCTGGAGTTATAACTCCGGTCACTTCTGCTTGGAATAATCCAGTTTGGCCTGTGCGCAAGAGTGATAATTCTTGGCGCATGACTGTTGATTATCGAGAACTGAACAAACACACACCTCGTTTGACTGTTGCAGTACCCAACATTGTTACTTTGATTCGGAGAATTCAGAAGCATCCAGGTACTTGGTATGCGTCCATTGATATTGCTAATGCTTTCTTTTCAATTCCGATTGCCCCCGAGTGTCAGGAACAATTCAGTTTTACATGGAATGGACGTCAAATGACGTTTAGGAGTCTTCCTCAAGGTTATGTACATAGTCCTAAGATTTGTCACCGGCTGGTGGCGGAACATTTGTCTGAGGTGCCCGTACATCCACAAATTCAGGTGTGTCATTATATTGATGACATCTTGATTCAAGATGAGACGCAAGATCAGGTCCAGTCCCATTTAGATCAGATCCTTGACTGTTTACGTGCAAAAGGTTGGGAAATTAATCCTGATAAGTTACAAGGCCCATCCCAAAATGTTAAATTTTTAGGCATTAATTGGCATGAAGGTCACAGAGAAGTGATCCCACAGGTAAAGCGGAAAATTTTAGATTTTGCAGTTCCGAGGAATAGAAAAGAGGCTCAGAGTTTTATTGGCTTGTTTGGTTTTTGGCGTCAGCATATTCCCCATTTGAGTCAGATTTTGGCTCCTTTATATCGAGTCACTCGTAAAAAGAATGTGTTTGAATGGGGTGAACCACAACAGAATGCATTTAATTTGGCAAAAGAAGCGATTCAGTACGCCTTGGATTTGTGGCCTGTGGCCGAGGGTGATGTGGATCTGAATGTGTCTGTGGAAGGTCTGTATGCCAATTGGAGTCTATGGCAAAAGCAGGGCAGACAAAAAGTGCCATTAGGTTTTTGGACTAAAAAGCTACCTGAGGCTGGTGAGCGTTATACACCTTTTGAAAAACAGTTGCTTGCATGTTACTGGGCTCTGGTGGATACCGAGCAATTGACCCTAGGTCATGCTGTGATTTTGAGACCTGAAATTCCTATCATGCAGTGGGTTTTGAGTTCGCCGAAATCCCATCGAATTGGACATGCTCAAGAGGTGAGTGTGATTAAATGGAAATGGTACATTCAGGACAGGGCACGTGTGGGTCCAAAAGGTGTGGCTGTGTTGCATGAGCGAGTGGCGCAGGCGCCATCGAACGAGACTGGAAGTGATTGCTCCGTACCTGTAGTGCAGGAATCTCCTGTCAAGTGGGGTAAGCCATTTGATGATTTGTCCGCGGAGGACAGAAAACATGTGTGGTTTACGGATGGTTCAGCGAGGTTCATTGGCGAGAAACGGCATTGGAAAGCAGTGTCCTATAACCCGATCACGCAGAAATTATTGAGTACAACTGGTGACGGAAAGAGTAGTCAATATGCCGAATTGTATGCAGTTTACCAAGTTTTGAAACAGGAGCTACCTGGCACATGTCATATTTTCACTGATTCCTGGTCCATTGCTAATGGACTGGCGGTATGGTTACCAACCTGGCATTCTCATAACTGGGAATTGCATTCAAAAGAACTGTGGGGAAAAGAACTATGGCAAGAAATTTGGGAGTTGCTCCCACAGAGTACTGTAACAATCTTTCATGTGGATGCTCACACCCCGATAGACTCCCTTGACAAATTCTTTCATAACATTGCAGATGAAAAGTCTAAAATTGCTGAGGCAGTGGTGGACATGCAAGATTCTGATTTGGCGGGATTGGCGAAATGGGCCCACCAGAAAGCAGGACATTTTGGAGAGAGAGCCACTAGCAGGTGGGCTGCTGATCGAGGAATTCATATTCCTTTACATTTGATTAAAGATGCCATTCTGCATTGTCCCATCTGTCAGCATTCTAGAAAGAGAAAAGTGCCTCATATTGTTAAAGGCCATTTACATCGTGGAAAATTGCCCGCTCAAATTTGGCAAATTGATTATATTGGCCCGCTCCCTATGAGCAGAAATTGTCAGTATATTTGTACCGCTGTTGATACCTATAGTGGCCTTTTGGTCGCTTTCCCTTGCAAACATGCTACCCAAATCAATACCATTAAAACATTGGAACTACTAATTTTATATTACGGTGTTCCATTTCAAATTCAATCTGATAATGCATCCCATTTTCGTGGAAGATTGGTGCAGGAATTCTGTGTGGAAAATAACATCGAATGGGTGTTTCACATTCCATATTATCCGCAGGCCTCGGGCCTCATTGAAAGAATGAATGGTTTGCTAAAAGAACAACTGCGTAAGTTAACTGACGAGCACTACAAAAACTGGAGGGACTTCCTACACCAGGCATTGCTAATCTTGAATAATCGTCCCTTGTTGCATGCTGAATCTCCTTTAATGCGTTTGTTTCCTCCAACTGTTGATGCTAAGCCCAACACCATGGCTAATACTGTTATGTATTGGGAAATTACCCCTGGAGCTTTGGCTCCATGCAGAGCAACCCCAGGTTCCGCAGGCTTGGACCTGCATGCTATGAATGACGCTGTCCTAAAAGGTAGAGATCGAATAATTGTTGAAACTGGCGTTGGTGTCTGTATACCAGCCGGTAGCTTTGGACTGATTGCCCCTAGATCGGGCCTTGCCTTGAAAGGTATTCAAGTTCTCGGAGGAGTGATTGACAGCGATTATCAGGGAGAGATTAAGGTTCTCCTGCTTAATAGCAGTGAGATTGATTTGTCAATTCAAAAATCTGACCGTGTTGCTCAGTTGCTAATTATGCCTGTTTTCAGTGGTGAGATTCAGAAAGGCACCGCCCCAACTTTGCTAACAATACGAGGCCAAAAGGGCTTCGGTTCAACTGATAACCCAGGTGCTAAGATATGGGTGCAATCGCCTAAACATCCCCTGAACAGGCTGAAGTCATTGCGACCGGTCATGATAATACCATTTTGGTAATGAGACCAGGGAAAGATGGCTGGGAAGCTGTCCCTTCTGACAAATGTTATTTACGTGAATGAGTAAGGCCTGTGTTTGTTTTCTTTCAGATCATTCTCTGGACTGCTGCTGCAGGATGTGCCGGCGTTGGACTCCTTTTGGTCTGCTACGCCGGGAGAGGAGGGAACCCACAGACTTCGGTTGATTGGAGAACCCGAGTTCCGCGTTCCTTCGCTGCGTGGGATTCTTCAGCAAATTTTTGGATCACCTTGGCAAAGCGAGTGACTAACTCTCCACATTTCTGCCTCACTCCCATGAGGTCTGTGACTGACATTCTGGCAACCTGCTTGGTTGCTGTCCCTGCTTCCACTGAAACGTTGCGGCATATTTTCAATATTTCAAGTGCCCGACCCAATATTATTCTGGGCGACTTTGCGGCCTATGAATTTTGCCCTTTGTGTACTATTCTTTCAGACTCCGTTCTCCCGATTCATTCCCAAATTACTACCTATAACATTAAGCAGGGTGATTTATGCTTTATTTTGACCTGTGATCCCAAAGCTATTACTGAATGTGTCAAAAACTGAAGTTACAAGCTGCCACTTCTTTTTCAGCTCATCAACGATTGCTGTGCTTGCAAAGACTTCCGAATTCATGTGTTTCTGTTAAAAATAATATGACATGCAAACGTATATTAGTTGCTCCTAGTTATTACCGTGCAATGTTACTGCCCTCTGGCTGGCTGTTTTCCTGCGGAAATTCCTCCTGGCCTTATATTCCTGCAAATATTTCTGGAGGTCCGTGTGCTATCACTAGACTAAGCTTGTTAATGTTTTCTTCACACCCTAGTTCCCATTCCCGTGTGGTCCGCAATTCTATGACGTTACATGAGGACTGTGACTCTTCCATTCATCTTTATTCTAAATCTGAATATCTCAGTTTAGCGATTTCTATTATTGGTGTCCCGGCGTTGGCCGTTTACAATGCCAAAACAATTGGCAAGATGGCCTGCTGGATGGTTAAATCCATTAATCAGACTTCTACCGTTTTATCTGACCTGTTATTAGATGCCCAGGGTGAACGCAGGGCAATTTTGCAAAATCGTGCAGCAATTGACTATCTCTTGTTAAAACATGGACATGACTGTTCTGATTTTGAAGGTCTTTACTGCTTCAACTTATCTGACCACTCTAAATCGATCCAAGCCCATATTGACAAACTTCACGACTTGACTGCAGAAGTTAGAAAACATATTGATCAGGGCTGGTTTGACTGGCTCTTTAATTGGTTACCTGACTTACATTCCTTACGGCAGATTTTAGGGAATATTATGATTTGTATTTGTATTTTAGTGGCCATTTGCTGCTTTATTCAGTGCATTCCTTCTCTACTCCAATATTGTAGACTTAGCAGGAGAAATAGATCAGTTAATTTTGTTTCTTATTATTCTTCCACTGATGTTAGTTCCATATAGGACATGGTTAATAGACTGGAGTCAAGGGTGAAATGTAATGACCGACTTTTTCGGCCCTCTTTGGAGGGAGGATGATGGAAGATGACTCCAGCCTATTACCCTTATAGTACAGGGATTAGGACTATAAACGGGACTTATCCATGAGGCACAGTAGTGCATTTTCGTACCCTTTTCTTTAGATCAGGGCTTATAAACTTAAGCTAAGGGATAGATATATTAGTATTAGTGATGATCCATCCTTTTGCAAGAGTGTTAGTGTATCTTCTATGGAGTTATGCTTATTTCGGGCCTTGTAGGCCTTAAACGGGACAGACTCCATCTTGCCCTCTGCCTGGTAGCTTGAGAGGCTTTCTAGGTCAAGTGTAATGTTTTAGTTTCGAGGTGTTGTTCGCTTGGAGAGAACCGGCTCAGGCTGGCCCTTATCGAAAGACTGTATTTTTCTCCACTCCGAAGACACAACTCCAGGCCGGCCGGCTGGGAACGTGTCCTTGGTACGGGGAGGTACAAGAATTTGGTGGGCGGCAGGTTACTGGCCGTAACTTTCCATGAAGGGACAGGCTTTGATATTAGCGAAAGTGTTAGGCAATGAGTCAGTCAGTCTGTAGGCGGCAGCTAGCCGTTAGCATCTATGTCATTAATTATTTCCAGGCGGACAGTCGCCATTTTGAAGTCTGAGAAAACTGAGACTCTCTGAGAAAGATTGAAGGAGAAGGAGAAGTAGTGCAGAGCAATCAGAGACAGAGAGAGACAGCAGTTAATAACGAGAGAGGTTCCAGTGACTTGGAGGGAAGCAGAGGAGATCGAGCATAGCGGTGCAGACGTGTACCCGTGACTGCTAAGGTGTGATTCCGAGACGAGCCAAGACACAGACGAGAAGGGAACCTAGATGACTGCCGAACCCCGACTTCACGTTAACCAGGTGACCTCCGCCCTTTCCCTTATAGAGCGCGCATTCTAACCTTTTACTTTTCTTTGCAGAATATATATATATCTATGCTATCGTGTAGTATTGTGTTTATAATTATTGTAATAAAAATACCCCAGTTCTTAGTGAACCGACATGTGCCTTGTATTCTTGTTCAATCAGGGTAACCTGGTCTTCTAGTCAGACATTGTTTGCATGAACGGATGCAACTCCGGATCAGGTAAGAAATGACTGAGCAATGAGGGAGAGAGGGAACGTTTGATGCCAAGAGCAGAAGGTACATATTTCAATTTGGAAAGCCATACTGATTTCTATTATCGTAGTTTTATCCTGAGTCGAAAATGAGAGATTTCTCCCATAAGTGTTCATAGGAAAGTGATCGTCGTTAGTACACGGCGTTAATGAGAGCACCGAAGATAGACGGTGTGTAGATCCGCCGGATTGTGGATCGTGTGTGAATGAGAGCACCGGAAGGACACGGTGAGGAGATCTGCCGGATTGTGGATCATGTGTGAATGAGAGCACCGGAAGGACACGGTGCGGAGATCTGCCGGATTGTAGATCGTGTGTAAATGAGAGCACTGGGACTGCAGGCCCGTGTGTAGACACGCCGGATTGCGTGTCGAGTGAGCACTGAGGGAGATCAGTGTGTAAGAGTACATAATCAGACCTGCCCTGGGGTAGATTAGTCTGGGCCTAAGTGGCCGCGAGACTAGTTGGTATGAATAGGATATTGTAGAAAACCTACGCATGTTTATTGCTATTTTCACCATCCTTAGGCACGAGATGTACATACATATATCCATACCCATTGTAAATACGTTCTAAGGAGGGAGGTGATTACGTTTCGGCTGGGTTAGAGGGGCTCCTAGGAGCTGATTCCATCTGGTCCGAAAATCCGGTCGTTACAGGGACCCCACAGGGGATTGCGGAGACAGGAGAGTAAAAATTACCTAATTTCACTGTCTGTGTGCGACTGTTCAGGAAAGATGAAATAAGATCTCCAGCCAAGTCGACAATCCCCAGGGCTGTGACACGGTCGATCAAGATGGCATGATCGACCGTGTCGAAGGCCGCAGACAAATCCAAAAGAATAAGGACTGCCGCTCCTCCTTGGTCCATGATGGATCTAATTTCATCAGATGCTTTTATTAGTGCAGTCTCGGTCCCATGGCCCTTTCTGAATCCGAACTGAGTATCGTCTAAAAGATTGTGGGAGTCGACGAACTCAGAAAGCTGTTGGTTCATTATAGCTTCACAAATTTTTGCCGGAAAAGGAAGGCCCACAATTGGTCTATAATTGGCCGAGACTGCAGGGTCCAGAGATTGTTTTTTAAGCAAGGGTTTTATAACCGCATTCTTCCAGCCGTCTGGATATATGCCAGTTTGAAACATGGCATTGCATATGTCTGTGAGAGGACAAGAAATTGCCTCATTTATGGCGTTCATCACCATCGGAGGACAGGGGTCGAGAGGGGAGCCTGCCTTGGTGCTGGCAATAAGCCTGCTAACCTGGTCAATAGTGACTGGATGAAAGGAGGGGAAGGTGGCATGTCCACTGTTAGCTTGATGGCTTGCTTCCCTGTTCTCCCCTCTGGGATTTCCGGTAAAAGATGAATAGATGTCAGCAACCTTAGTAGAAAAGAACATAGCCAAAGAGTCACATAATGTTTGTGAAGGTTCGATTCCAGGTCCTGAAGGGCGGTTGGACAGAGTGTTTACCACCGAAAACAGCTCCCTGGCTGAATTATGAGCGGTCTCAATTTGAGTAGAGAAGAAAGCACTTTTTTGAACAGCGGTGGCCTTTTTATAGATTACAAGCGCATCTTTGTAGGATTGCTTGGCTACGGGGCAATACTGCTTGCGCCACCGCCTCTCCAAGTTCCTGCAATGTTGTCGATGTAGCCTAAGCTCCTCAGTGAACCATTTTGCCGAAGGAGAAGTTCTGTTAGAGAAAATAAATTTCTCCGGGGCCACCTGATTAGCCGCGTTCTGGATCCACTCTTGGAACTGGGCTGATAATACATCCGGGCTATCAGAACCTGTGGGTGGGGAGGAGGTCAGAATATCCATAAACCGCGGGATATCTGCACTTTTCCATGCCCGAATTCCTATCCTACCTCTTCATTTACATTGAGGAGGGTTAGGGGCACGTGATTGTATGGTAAAGATAATAGCTTTGTGATCAGACCATATTAATGGCAAAACATCCACCATCATGACATCGGGATTGTTGGTGAATAAGCCATCCAACGTATGTCCGGCTTGATGTGTAGGGCCCTTCACTAGTTGCTGCAGTCCCAGAGTCTGCAAGTCAGCAATAAGCTGCACGGCATTGTTGTTCTCCTGATCTTCAAGGGGAAAATTAAAATCACCCAGAATTAGGTAGTCTGGGGATCCTATGATATGAACATTAAAATCGGGGAGAGTGGCTAAAAATTTGTTCCGTAGACCCGGGGGTCTATACAGGAGAATCCCTTTAAGGGCTTGCTTGTGGTTGAGATTGATAGCGAATGTTGCAGATTCACAATTTAAACCCTGGATGAGGTCAAGTCTGGAACGATATGCATCCTTATGAATAATGGCTATACCACCACCTCTTCCTGTTGTTCTATCCTGCCTGGCCACACTATATCCTTCCGGGATTGCCTGACAAAAGTCAGGTCCTGAAGCGTCGTCCCCCCAGGTTTCCGTGGCAAAAAGTATGTCCAGGTCCTGGCTGAGGATACATTCCCTAATATATAAACTATGGCAAGGGAGGGAACGCACATTAATAAGTGCTGCCCGATATATAGACTTAAGTGGCACTTCCGATCTGTGGCAGGGAGGTTTACCTAGTACGCCGAGGGCAACGTTCTGAGCAAGGCTGGGGCGGGGCAGTTGGTAAGTGCACCCAGGGCATATCTCAGGGATATAATTTATGTTAGTGGAGAGGGGCCTGCACTTGCATCGCCAACTGATGGTACCAGGATTCAGATCCCTCAGTTGGGAAGATGAGTAACGTAAGGGAAGGCCGGTGGCCTGTGGAGGAATAATGCCAAGGGGGGTGGCCCTAGGCCCGGGCCAGGCGCGGACGGGCGCAGACGGGCTAGTCTTAGGCGCGTCTTTGGCGCGCGCCCGCTGCGCGCGTCCGCTGCGCATCCTTACGAGCGAGGGCTAAATAGCTGCCTCTCGTTCAGATTTTCAGAGGCTAGAGCGCGTCCCGGCCGTCCCAATATGGCGGCTGTGCTCGTGGGCGGCTCTGAAGACCCTGACTCCCTCCGCTCTAACGGGACTTCCCGCGGCGACAGGGAGAGGGTTGTGCAATTAGCAAGTGCAAGTAGCAAACACCAGAAAATGAGCACAGTGAGTGAACCAATTTAAAAAACACGTATCAATCACGGTTTAAAAATGATTTTAGCAACACGTATTAAGTCACGTTTAAAAATGAATTTAGCAGCAACAATATATTAAAATTCTAGCAGCAGTGGTGTGTGTCTCCTAGCAATCAGTAATAATCAGGTCTACAGGTATATGCGCGATGTGCATGTGTCCAAATTGATAATCAAATGCGCCCAGCCCTCGCTCCGCCTAAATAGCTGCCTCTCGTTCAGATTTTCAGAAGCTAGAGCGCGTCCCGAGCCGTCCCAATATGGCGGCTGTGCTCGTGGGCGGCTCTGAAGACCCTGACTCCCTCCGCTCTAACGGGACTTACTGCGGCGACAGGGGGAGGGTTGTGCAATTAGCAAGTGTAAGTAGCCCCAGGGCGGGTTTCAGCGGCAACGATGGGTGACCGGGTGCCGGACCACGAGTACAAGGGAGAGGCCTAGCAGGTCTAGCGGTTGGTGTGGAGCCTTCCATCAGGGAGGCAGGGCTGCGGCTGTATGGAGCGGAGGCGGGGGTGTGAAACATCGGGCAGCGGCCAGATTGGTGGCTGGTGCCGGAGGCCCACCGCCTGTTGACACGGTGGCGCCTGTGGAGTGCGGAGCAGGGCTCTAGGGCGAGGCACGACAGGAAAGGCAGCGTGGGCCCAGGGGGCTAAAACAGAGAGCCTCACTGCACGAAGGTGAGCCAGCTCAGTGGTGCATAGGGGAAAGTTGGAGAGTGTGGCGCCCAGGTAGGAGACTAAAGACCTACATGTGGGGCGCGGTGAGTGCGCAACGGTGACCTCATGGGCGCCTAGATAACGGTTGGATGGCCACCCGGCAGTAGCGGAGAGCAGAGCAGTGCGAGGTGAACACTGTTTTTAAGATTGCGCGGCAGAGGGAAGACATTGACTGCCGCAGATAACAGGCAGGGAAGCGCCCGGGAGCGGTGCCCTGGTGATTCTGGGTAAGTTGCAGGGTAGAAGTAGTGGAGCAGCGGCAGAGCCTTTGACTGGCGCTTCCTGGCAGCACCGGGCAGTGGTGTAATGGCCTCCCTGTTGGATGCAAGGGGCGAGAGCAAGGTTCTTTGGAAGGCCGGGCCCGCAGCGGGTCCCCCGGAGGTGCTTGCTGCCCGTAAGAGGACAGAAGCTGCATAGACAGTGCAGGAGTTGGACTAACCACACGTCCCTAGGGGGCAGCTTTCGGGTGCACTCATAGCTACAATAGGACGCGGATCCATATCAGGCGAGTGTGGAGGGTTTTGGACGGCTGAAGTTCCAGGGCAGTGGGGCCTATAAGTGGGCTCCATTTCCAGAGGGGAAATGGAGAGCTGAGCGCAGTGGAAGTGGTTAGAAGCTGGGTACACCCCAGGAGTGGGGTCGGGTGTTCCCAGCGTACAGGTGACATCGGTAAGGAGCATGAGGGGGACGTCCCAAGTGGTGCCCAGGGCTGTGTGGAGGTATCAGCGCCGAGGTCCAGGGATCCCTGAATGGCTTAGCATCCTATCAGCCAGAAATACCGGCTGGCGCCAATGGGCCTGGAGATTGAAGGTGAGGCCTGACCCGGGGGCCCGCGCGCCACTGATTCCGTCGTCCGCTGAGACCTCACCAGAGCGTGCATCGCTGGAGAATTTGGAGGTAAGGAGCTCTCGATTGGGGTGGAGAGGCACTGGCCATGCTTCCCGTTGGGCATCCTCGAGCATAGGTACAGCGGTTGCGACAAGATCCAGAGGTGGCCAGGCCAACGGGGGCCTACAACCGTGGCACATCGGTGGAAAACCCAAGGCTGTAACATTACACCCTCAGCTTCTGATCGTACGATGCCCGGTTGTCTTATTTGAGGGGACAGAAAGACAGGACACTGAAGAACATTTTAACCATACCTACGGTGGGGAGGGGTGGGGGGGGACAAGTCCTCCCCCACGAAGCACCAGCCACTCGACTCTGGGAGCGACAATACCCCAATCACGTGATCTTTTCTGGAGTCCATGTTTAACACCTTACGGGAGGACTTCCACACACTTAAAAATGAGGTAGCTAGTGAAGTGAAGGAGACCCGACAGGATGTCAATGCAATAGGCAACAGAATAGCTTCAGTGGAAGACCAGGAGCAAAACCGAGATGAGGAAGTGATAATACTTCAGCAGGAGGTGATACGCCTGAGGGAGCAGCAACTGGACCTCCACACTCACACGGAGGACCTCGAAAATTGCTCTCGGCGAAACAATATAAGGGTGAGGGGAGTGCCTTCGGACGTAGAAGGCATGGACATGGTCCGCTACCTGCAGGAGCTCTTCCGGGACATTTTGGGAGCTGAGCCCTCCATGGAGATCCGCATTGACTGGGCTCATAGAGTGGGGTTGAGGAGACGGGCACCAGCACCGCCACCTGACATTCTCGCTTTTCTGCCAGACTACCCTCTTAAGGAACGGATTCTCCGGGTGGCTAGAGCAAAGCAACCACTCAAGTCTTTGGCACACTCCATTGCCCTATATGAGGACTAGGTCGCCAGCACCCTACAAAAGAGGCGGGAGTTCTAGGAAGTCACTGCCCATCTCCGAGCCAAAGGTGTAGCTTAATCATGGGGCCACCTGTTTTGCCTAATCTTCAAATGGGAAGGCAAGCTTCAACAAATCAGTTCCCTTAAAGAAGCCTGCAAGTTAGTTGGTCTCTCCTATGCCGGCCCGGGGGAGTCAATCAGCCCAGAACGCCGCCCTGCAAGAATGAACTGACACTGTGTTGGAAAGAAGTGCCCTTGGGTGGGCTCTTTGGGGCTTGACCCCGACACCATGGCACAGGAACGACAGACATCCCTTGATACAGTCCTGAAGGGCACCGCATCCCAAGAGGACTTATGATCCCTGGAGGGGCTGCAACAATGATGTGAGATAAGCTGGGCGGGGGGCTTGCCGGGGATGGAGAGGGTGGGATACTTGTGCTACGATATGTCCCTATTTCCTTCTTTTTCCAGAGACCCGCACTCTCACGAAGCAGGCAATGGACACTATGGGGAAGGTTGTGTGTTTGATTTGGGGTTACAGTGTGGGAGGGGGGCAACTGGTGTGCTAAAAGTTGAGGGCTGGATGTCGCAGCAAGGAGCCTGGCAGTCACTGCACAGTAGGAGGGAGGGGGTGAATATGGATGGCGGGGGGAACGCCCACTGATTCAGCAAGAGGGCTGGGTTTGGATTCCATGACACACTCCCCTTTTCACATTGTCACCTTAAATGTTAAGAGCCTCAACAACCCTACTAAGCGCAAAGCTATACTATCTTGCTTAGAGAACTTGGGGGCAGATGTGTGCCTTCTACAGGAGACACACCTTTCCCCAAAGATTGGCACCAGATGAGGTCCAAGGCATTCCCCCAGCAATTTTTCTCCTCGTCTAATGACAAGAAAGCGGGGGTGGCCATATTGGTAGCTAGGGGCTTTGCGTGGACAGCTCAAAATAAAGGGCGGACATAAAGGGACGTCTCTTGGCCTACAGTTTTGCAGTGGGGGGGCTCCGCCCTGGTGGTGGGGTCCGTCGATGCTCCCAATCCGGGTCAGGAGAAATTTTTGAAGGCGGCCATATCTTAGGTCCTGGGGCACAGGAGAGGTGGATACTCATCTGCGGGGACTTTAACTTAGTCATGGATATGGTGGCGGACAGATCGCTCCAAAGATACGCTCAAACAGGGGCATTGTCACAAGAGGGGAAGCAGTGGCTACAATCCAGAGGACTGATAGATCTATGGAGGGAGGCACACTCAAGCACCTCACAGTTTTCTTTTTACTCGCATGCCCATGGTTTGTATGCAATGCTAGACCATACACTAGGCACAACAGAGCTGCAGCATCTCGTCCAGGAGGTGGAAATTCTTCCAGTACCTCTCTCAGATCACGATACGGTCATAGTGTCCCTGGAAATCCCCCACCCGAGACATAGACTGGGGGCTGGAGATTAAGGGAAAATATGCTACATAGACCAGAGGTGAGGGACCAGATACATAAATGCATCACACACTATCTCACACTAAATGATTCCCTCAGCGTTCCCATCACCACTCTATGGGGGGCCCTTAAAGCAGTGGTGCATGGGGAATTCATAGCGATAGCAGCGGCCAAGAATAAGGAGCGCAAAATTAAACGGGAGCAACTAACGGCTCAGGTTCTTGAACTGGAGAGGGTGCACAGCAGGACGGGAGCACTGAGAGTCTGGCAGCAACTGAATGTGGCGCAGGCCCAACTGGCGGGACTTGATAAAGACATGGCGGAATATGCCGCACTCCGGCTCAAACATTCTTACTACATTGGGGGGACAAAACGGGGCGCATGCTGGTGAGCAAGTTGCGGGCAAAGATACAGGCCATCAAGTCGAACTCGGGAGGTGCAGAGGAGAGCGACGATGGGATTGCAGAAGCTCTCTGGCATTTTATGCAGAGCTTTATCGGAGGGACACGCCGTACCGCTTGCATATTATGGAGTACCTGCAGGACACCTACACAACTGCGTTGCTCCTGGGGCTGGCTGAATCATTAGATGTCCCAATAAGGGTGGAGGAAATGATAGGGGCAATTTCTAGCCTCAAACCTTTGAAGTCTTTTGGCCCGGATGGCTATTCGGCCGGGTTTTATAAAAAATGTTGCCAAGTTTTGTTTCCACTTCTGCCAAGACTGTTTAATTCTTTCAAGGGTCCTGGGGCAATCCCGTCGGAGATGCTAGCAGCGTCGATGTGGTTTTGCCAAAGCCAGTGAAAGATGCAACAGTGTGTGGTTCCTATCGCCCAGTGTTACTCTTAAACGTAGACCTGACATTATTCACGGGTATACTTGCAGCCTGTGTGAGCCCGTTCATGCCAGGCATCATCAAGCCGGACCAGGCTGGCGTCATCCAGAATAGACAAAGCAGCGACAATACCAAGCGCATCTTACAGTTGGTTTATAAAGCCCACCGTACGAACAAGAATGCTCTTCTAATGTCGGTCGATGCCGAGAAGGCATTCGATTGGGTGGACTGGGACTATCTAAATCAGGTTCTGGTGCACCTCAGTCTTGGGAATAGGTTTAGGGCCTGGGTTTCGAGCTGCTACAATGCATCCACAGTGACTATTAGGGTCAATGGGGTCTCATCTCGCCCTTTTAAGAGCCAAAGGGGGACACCGCAGGGTTGCCCGCTGCCGCCCCTCCTCTTTGCGCTATACATAGAGCCGCTGGCCCAAAGGATTAGAGACAACCCCGGCATTCGGGGCATCCTGTTCAGTGGGGAACAACACACGATTGGCCTTTATGCTGACAACATTATCGCGTCCCTGGCAGACCCAGAGCATTCATCCCGGCTTTCCTATAGAAACTGGAGGCTTTTGGATGGATATCGGGGTTCCAGGTCAACATTGGGAAATCAATGGTTCGCTGGCTGAGTGGCCAAGGGGTGGGGTCCATGCGGGAGGAGCTACATACAGAGGGATACAAGTTGTGACCTCCATGCCATAACTTGTCCTCGAGTTAGCCCCCTCAGTGACACACACGATCAAGCAGAATTACTCCAAATTACACTCTCAGATTATTACAGAACTGCAGAAATGGAAACATCACCCACTTTCACTACTGGGAAGGGTGGCAGCGATCAAAATGTCGATCCTCCCCAAGGCCTTATATCTGTTTCAGATACTCCCGGCATGGCCCACACAGTTCATATGGGCATGGGCCAGACCTCGGATGAGAAAAGACCTAAGCTATCTCAGTCCTGATGAGGGGGGATTTCGTGTCTATTGGACTACATTAAGGTGGCACAGCTTAGGTTCTTCGTGGAAGGGCAGCGGCCAGAATCAGAAAAGAGGTGGCTATTCCAAGATAGAGTGTTGGCCGAACTCTCCCTTTGGAAAGTTCCTTTTCTCAAGAGAGCCGATTGGCCCAGAAATCTGCAGGGATCTCCCATTACGTACACACCACTCTGGGTGTGGGATGGGGTGGCCATCAGGAAGGAACTAACATCTTTCCCCTCGCCCATGACTCATTTGCTGATAAACAGGGACTTTGCACCGGGAATGGATGAAGGAGTGTTTTTGGGGTGGAGGGGAACTGAATGCAAGGCTGCGGGTCACTTCTTTGACTTCGATGGAATCGTATCCTTCTCAGACCTTAAAGCATTCTTTGGCCTCCCTAAAACGGAATGGTTTCATTACCTGCAGTTTATTTATTTATTTATTTTATTTTGTGCATTTATATGGCGCGACAGCTACCCAGAGGGTTTCCCGGCGCCATGGATCTGATTGAGGGAACTGAGACTTCAGAAGAGGGAAGAACTACTGATTAAACAGCCAGGATTTTACTCCCCTGCGAAATTTGAGGTAATTTGATTCCAACCGCAGATTAAGGGGGAGGGCATTCCATAGGACAGGAGCCAAATAGGAAAATGAGCATCCGCCCATGCGTACTCGCTTAACTCTAGGTACAACAAATTTGGCTTGTGTCATGGATTGGAGAGCACGTGATGGTACATATTTCAGAGCCAATCTACACAAATAGGAGGGGGCCTCATTCATACTGATCCTAAACATATAACAGAGTGCTTTAAATTTCAGTCTGTTGGCGATTTTCAGCCAGTGCAGTTTCTTTAATTGCTCAGATATACTAGTGCGCCCAGGCAGATGAAGAAGCACCCTAGCTGCAGCATTCTGTACAATCTGCAGACGGTTAATAGTATCTTTATTGGCTCCTAGGAGAAGGATGTTGCCATAGTCCAATCGAGACCCTATTAAGGCCTGCATTATTGTCCTTTGTGCCCCATCAGGCAATTGCCACAAGATCTTCCTTAACCATTTGAGGATGGCAAAGCAAGTTGCGGCCATTTTTGTGACATGAGCACACATTGATAATTTGTTATCAATAATTATGCCTAAATTACAGGCAGATTGAACCGCGGCCGGGGCCGGCCCATTTCAACTGGCCAATGAGTGGGGCCCCATAGATTCTTATTATTGCCAAAAATGAGTAGTTCTGTTTTTCCAGCATTCAATTTTAATTTATTATCATGGAGCCAGTTAGCCATTTTCAGAAGACCCAAGCGAAGAGGAGAGGAATCAAATTTTTCTGTGGATGCTAGGGAGAACACTAATTGCATGTCATCCGCATAGGAATAAATAGTAAGGCCCATTTCTTCCGCAACCTTGGCCAATGGTGTAACATATATATTAAATAAAAGTGGGCTCAATATGGAACCCTGAGGTACCCCATGCAGAGATTTATAAGAGTCAGAGGAATTATTTTTAGAGAAGACTTGGAAAGTACGTTGTAACAAAAATTGTCCAGCCATCTCAGGGCATTCCCTTGTATTCCTATATCCTCCAACGCGCGGATCAAGGTCTGGTAGGAAATGGTGTCGAAGGCGGCACTCAAATCTAAAAGAATGAGTGCCGCAGTGCCCCCTCCATCTGATTCCTTTCGGATGACCTCAGTGACCTCCAGTAAGGTTGACTCCGTAGAATGTCCCTTTCTAAACCCAGACTGTGAGAAATGCAACCGATTGTTGTCATTAACAAATTTAGATAGCTGGTTATTAACATGCTTTTCCAAAACCTTCGAACAAATAGGTAGCAGTGATATTAGTCGAAAGTTTGAAAAAATCTCTGGGTCCCCCTCTGCTTTTTTCAGCAGAGGGACAACCATAGCATGCTTCCAGTCATCTGGAATCACAGCCTCTTCTAGTGAAGCATTTAGTAAGGATCTAATTACGACCAAAATAGAGGTATCCAACTGCTTTAGGATAGACGCAGGGATAGGGTCCTGAGGAGAGCCAGATCTAATGCTGTTAAAGATAGCTACAAAAGTCACCATGTCCATAGATTGCCAACCTGTTAGTACATTCTCCTTGGTGATTACCTTATTAGTTTTCTCACTAGGGAGGGAGGTGTTATTTGGGGGGATTGTGTCCTTTTCATTTTTACTAAACTGAGAATAAATATTTGTAATTTTCTCATTGAAGTAATTGGCTATATTGTTGCATTGCAAAGTAGATAAAATCTGCGGTTCTGGTTGAGAGGCTGCTCCTGCCAAATTTTTTAAAACTTTAAAAAAAGTGCCAGAGTTGCTCTGTGCCGCTAAAATAGTATCTTTAATATGATTACCCTTAGCTATTTTGTAGGATAAATGGTAGGCATTGAGTGCTTGCTTGTAGATCTCCTTGTTAATAGAATTATAATCTTTCCTCCACAACCTCTCTAATTTTTTACAGTTACTCTTTTCATCACGTAATGTTTGGGAGAACCATGGGACAGGAGGATAAAAAGAAGTGTGTTTGCTTAATGTAAAAGGAGCAACAGTCTGTGCAGCAGTCACAAGCCAGGTGTTGATGGTTTTGTAGTCGCTGATTCTAAGATCACCTGGAGCAATGTTGGGGCTAGAGTGGATTAATTGAGAATTCAGGTCACTTATGTTAACTCTTTGCCAATTCCGAAATCTTACTTCCGATCTGACCAAATTTTTAGTACTGTAAGCCCAGATAATAAAATGGGTAAGAAAATTATCCGACCATACGGTCGGAATGGCGGGTTTACATACTATTCGATTAAATTTGGTGAAGATCGGATCTAATAAATGGCCCGCAGAATGCGTAGGACCATTATTCCTCAATTGGACATTAAGTGCTTCTAAGCCCGCGAGGAAGTTACGAATCATAGGGCAGCTATTATCCTCCAGATGCAAATTAAAATCTCCGAGAATGGAGAACAGGGCGGCTTCCATTAAGAAAGGAGCAAGCAGGTCAGGCAAGGCTGCCATTCACTCACCGGCAGTTGGGGCATTGGCTCCTCCAACCAGGGGTACGGTCGAAGGTTAGCAGGAAGCTGACCAAATATGAAATGTGTTTATTGACCAAAACTACGGATAAGAAAATGATCTCTGAACTGTACGATATGATACGCCCACAATCTCCCGGGGCTCCAACGGCTAGTCAGAAACGCTGGGCGGTCGGAGTGGGTAGAGCCCTCACCCCAAAAGAATGGAAAGATATTTATTACAGAGCCAACCATACGTCGCGGGACACAGCTACCAGAGAGACAGCAGTCAAGGTGGCCATGTATTGGTACCTCACACCAGTACACCTAAATAAAGGGAACTCAGACTGTAGCCCGACCTGCTTGATGGGTTGCGCAGAAGGGGGTACACTGACACTTCAGCGGTGGGAGTGTAAAGAACTGGAGGGCTACTGGCAGGCGATTCTAGATGAGGAAGATAAGAGGTTCGAGACGCAAATCCTGAGATTCTCAGCCTATGTAATACTTGGACTACCTAACCCCCTAACATACCCATTGAAATCTAGGCGGGGAAGGCAGATGGGCCTGGTCTTGGGGCAGTCCTTCAAAACGTCTTATCGCACTGGGGCGCACAGATCAAACCGACATACCTAGGGTGGTTGCACAGGCTGTGGTATATCCTTGGGATGGAAAGTATTCAGGCTTCCCTCGCCAACTCCATGAACCCTTTTAACGATGTTTGGCAGCCCCTAGTATCTTTGCTGACCACTGAGATGAACAAAGTCACATGTCCAAGGTACCTCCGCCTTCTCCACCATACAGATCCGAACACACCACCTGCAGGCTCTTGACTCTTACCCTGGCTCCTGTCCACCAACAAGTTCTCTTTCACTATAGGCTGGGGTGGTGGGGGGGAGGGTTATATGTTCCTGTTTTGCTACTTTGGTTTCTTTTTTTCTATGACATGGCTGCTTATCTAAGTTTGACTGCGCTATGGACAAACACAGAGATTCTATGGACTTCTGCTATGGTCGGGACTGACTCCAGATGTATTGATGTTTTGGATGCAGAGCCTGGTTTGATTGAGCCCAGCTGGGCGGACATGCTGAGGTGTGGTCACACTACTGTCATATTTTCTGTTTTATTGCTGCAGAAGGTCAATAAAAAAAATAAACCTAAAATTAATATAATGTGTATATGGACGTTTTATGTATTGTCAGGCCACATAAAATGCGACAATAACAACAACCCCTAGAGGGTGCTACTTTCAGGGCACATAAAATGCAACCAGAAAATCAGCAAATAAAGAGGGCTATAGTCCATGAGTCTGTATCTTCCTTACACAGTTCAAGCCACATGAAATGCAGCCATATAGCCAACCACGAAAGGGCACTGCACTCCCATCAGTAAAATAAAAGCTCTAGCCTTAAGAGGGCTTTAAAACAAGCATCGGTAAAGCAAATAGGTCTCACCTATGCAAGAGCTATTGGCATTGCCAAAGTGTTTTAGCCATGTTGTACACCAGCTTGGCTAAAAGTTAGTGTTGTGTGGAGTTGTGTGGAGTGTTGAATAGTAGAATGGCGAAGTGTTGAGTAGAGTGTTGTAGAGTGAAGTGGCAAAGAGAGTCATGTATTGGAGAGGCATAGTGTGGAGTCTCGTAGAGTGGCATGCACTGGAGTGGCATAGAGTAGATGGGACTAGTGTAGAGTTCATTGGCGTAGAGTATTGCAGAGTATAGTGGCATAGAGTGCAGTGGCATTGAATTCAACGGCATACAATGCAGCATTATAGAATGCAGTTGTGTAGATTAGAGTGGTGCATAGTAAAGTGCAGTGGTGCAGAGTGGAGTGCCATAGAGTGGAGTGGTGCAGAGTAGAGTGACGCAGAGTAGAGTGGCACAGAGTGCAGTGGCTTAGAGTGCAGTGGTGTAAAGAGCAGTGGCGTAGAGTACAGTGGCATAGAGTAAAGTGACAATGAGTGGAGCGGAGTAGAGTTGAGTCATGCTGAGGGAAGTGGTGCAGAGTAGAATCAAGTGGCATAGAGTGTAGTGGGGCATAGAGAGCAGTGGTGTAGAGTGCAGAGTAGAGTTGAGTAGCATAGAATGCAGTGGCAAAGAGTAGTGCAGAGTAGAGTAGCATAGAGTGGTGCAGAGTAGAGTATAGTGCTGTATAATGCAGTGGCATAGAGTGCAGTGGCTTGGAGTAGTGTAGAGTGGAGTAGTTCAGAGTAGAGTGGCATGGAGTTCAGTGGCGGAGAGTGCAATGTTGTATAGTGGAGTGCAGTTGTGTAGAGAGTAGTAGAATGACGTAAAGAGCAGTGGCATACAGTACAGTGATGAACAGTAGATACAGTGGCATAGAGTGAAGTGACAAAGAGTGCAGTTGTGTAGAGTGCAACGGCATAGAGTGCTGTGTTTAAGAGTAGAGTGATGTAGAGTACAGTGTTGTAGAGTGGCCTAGAGTAGATTGTTTCAGAGTGGAGTAAAATGGCATAGAGTGGAGTGGTGCCTAGGTGCATTGAATGCCTAGGAGCATTTTAGCTAAAATGCCTAGGCACAAATTTAGCTAAAAAAACAAAATTTCCTTGTGGGATCACCGTGCTGGCTTTCCACCACCCAGCATTCCCCTTGGTCTCCTGAGTAAAATGAGACCTCACTTGTGTGGGTGCCCAAAGCAGAGTCAGCCTAATAACATATAAAAAGAAATTGTGCTTATCAACTCATTGTTATATCCCCTCAATCTCTACACATTGTCGGCCCTCTCTGTCACAGGCACTTGACCCACCCACACTAGTGAGGTATCATTTTACTCGGTAGACCAAGGGGAACGCTGGGTGGTAGGAAATTTGTGCTGGCGCAGTGAACCCCCACAGAAATGTGATTTTCTTCTGCTATATTCGAGGTTTGCAGGGGATTCTGGGTAGGAAAGCTTCGGGGGATCCATGCAAGCCCCACCTCCCTGAACTCCTCTGGGTGTCTAGTTTTCAGAAATGTCTGGGTTTGGTAGGTTTCCCTAGATGGCTGGCAATCCCGGGACCGAAAACACAGGTTACACCCATGCCCTTTTGTAATAGAAAATGTTAATGCCTCCACAATACGTTTTGGACCCTTCCCTATCACAGGCACTAGGCCCACCCACATATGTGCGGTAGCATTTTTATTGGGAGAATTGGGGGAATGCTGGGTGGTAGGAGATTTGTGATGACCAGGTGATCCCACAGCTTTCCCGCACAGAAATATGTGGGAAATTTGATTTTGATAGCAGGGGATTCTGGGTAAGAAAACGGTGGGGGATCCATGAATGCCATACCTCCCTGGACTCCCCCTGGTGTCTAGTTTTCAGAACTAAACAACAAAATATGGAGTATATAGGTAGTGGATAGAAACTCGCCTACAGTACAAAGTTTATATATACAGAGAATCTATCCTTAGATATATTTATAAATGACTCACGTTATGTGCACACAGGTGGGGGTTATTACTCCGGGAGATGTCCTGGAGGAACACTATGTGTTTTTAAAATACCCCTCACACACTATGAGTCCCATAGTGTCATGCTTCATCATGGGGGTCTTCCAAGTCCCTCTACGGGGCAGGGCGTGCTGCGACCGACGGCTATGTGGGAGCACTATGTTTTGTGATAGGCTATGTGTGGTGTGGGTAATGAGAGTGGTAGGGAGGGTGGTGATTAGAGAAAAAAACGTTAAAAATGTCCTGGCTAGTAGAAAAAATATATTTTATTCGCTTCTCCGGCTGGAAATATTAAAAAGGGGTTAGGTAGGGTGTCTTTAATATGCCCTCCCTGGTCAACATGTTTCGTAAGCAATCCCCCCTGCTTTACTCATCAGGACCATATGTGATCCCTACTACACTCAGAAAGATCTAAATATATGTAATATGCCTATTTTCCTAAAAACAGATTGCAAAAATAGGCAAATCTGTTTAAAAAAAGGGGGGAGAATTCACCCCTTACAAAAATAGGCCATTTGGCCATCTGGAATATAAAAGCAGAAAAAATGTTTTTAATGCTAATGTTTGTCAACACATCACCATTAACGTGGAACAATAGTTTCACAGACACATGAACAGTGATATCTATTTTTTTGGTCATATATTTTTTGTGATATATTTTTCTGTAATACATTTTTAGAAAATGTTTTTCTTTACTTAGAAAGAAGTTTTCTCCTTAAGCGAGGTGTTGCTTTAATATAGCGTTTCCTTGCTTTTACTCCTGTGTTAAAAGCACATCTCTTTCATAGTGAACCAGAAAAACACACACGCAAATACTTGCATACTGTTAAAAATGTGGCGTGGGAAGGCAATTACACACACCCACTCACATGTACCAAACACACATCAGAGTGCTTAGAAGGTTAGACACATTGTATATGTATTTCAGCGAACGATTGCTGCAAAGTCATCCTGTGCCCTGGGCACCCCCCAACTTTTTGCTGACTGGAACTGGTGGTAACTGACTCTGACTGATCCTGGGCTCTGTTTAACCAGGCCCAGGGCCAGTGCCAAGCCAAAAGGAACACATTAGAACACAGGTAAGACACCCAACCTACACTAGGGTACACTTTAGTATGGTGGGGTATCCCTGTAGTTGGCATGACCTACCACCTAAGCCCCTAGTATGTAATAGGGCAGGGGATTGAAACTACCTAGAAATCTCCAGTATCCTGGGCATGGCAGTTTAGAGGCCAGCAGATTCTCTGCACCAGCATGTGTGCAGTGCTGAAGCCTGAGGTCAGTTTAAAAGCTGCACTGGTGGCCAGGACAGTTTTTAAACCTTAAATTGTGCCCAAACTCGACTTTGGGGGTAGGGGCCCTTACAAATTAAAAACCTACCATGTTTCTGCATATTAGGGTCACCCCTAGGTATTACAGGGGTGGGGGATCAGTTATCTATAAGCAGCACCCTTTTAAAATGAGTTTTTAGAAGCCAGGGTAAAGTGAAATTTTACATTTCACTCCCCACATTGTCTTAAAGAGGTGCTCAAACTCGACTTTGATGCTGGAAGAATTGGGTAAGGGTGATCTGCAATATTTCTGCAGATTCGGAACCCCTGAAGTCTCCCCTAGTTGCACAGGGGGTGGGGGTCCGGTAGAAATTAGGGAAATACTTATAAAATATGGTTTTATAAGCCCGGGTGCTACAAAAGTGGCACAAGTCATTTTCCCCATTGCAAACCCCATGGCCCATAGGTTAACATGGTAGTAAGTGATTGATTAATAAATATTGATAGGAGAGGACAAGCCGGACCATTCATAGACTTCCCAGAATGGTCGTATTAAATCCAACAATATTATATTGTTGAATTTCTCCTAAAGTGTACATACAATAAGTTATGAGACTTTCTTGTTTGTAAGTCCAAATTCAGCCTTTCAGTGGTCTGCCCTGATTGGTCAGAGTTAAGTGGATTAGCCAGGCTGCTGGGAGGGCAGTGATCTGTTCTATAAGAATGCCAGGCCAGGAGGTGGCGTCGTAAACTACTCTCTTCAAAGGCAAGAGGGGAGGCCTGGGTTTTAGTCCACTTTGACAGTAGTGACCCAGAGTCAGGACTAGGCTTAAGAAAGGAATTTGCAGATGTTACTGGGATGGTCCATGGAAATGAGATATCCCAGGGGGTGTGTTTAGTTAGCTCTTACCTCCTTGCTGGAAAATCAGCCATTATGGATTTGGAAGGATGATGCACTCTGGGACAAAGTAAATGCCACACTCCACCGGATGTGGTCATAACTAGGAGGAGTTGCCCTGCTCTCATTGGTCAGCAGTGACCTGGTGCTTGACCCAGAGAATTTTGAATAAGTATCTGAGAGGGGCAGAGCCCTCCAGATCTGCTGCTTGAAACTGAATGAAGCAAGAAGTGCCCTGCTGAAGATTTTGCTGTGTGCAAGGAACTCTAAGGCATGACCTATGAAGACTGCACCCTCTGAAACTACAGCCCTGTGGATTACCTTGCTGCCAAAAGACTCAAGAGTGGAAACTCCCTGCAAGCTACAGGTTAACAGAGCTCACCTGAACAGCCCCACAAAGAATTCAAAGCCTGGAGTACCAGTGGATTTGTAAGGGTTTTGTTCAACTGGATTGTGGATTTGAAGTTTCACACTTTCAAGGACCCTCTTGGGGTTTCCAGAACCTTGGATTGTGTGTTGGATACTTTGGTACCTGCAAGCAGAACGCCAGGAAGGTGTTCTAACTGGACCCCGCTTGCTGAAGAAGGCGGCCCACTACAGTGGTGAGAATTCTTCAGAACAATTTATAAAGGTGTGTCCCTGACAGAGAAAACAAAATGACTTAAAGGGGCACTGTTGGTTTCTAAGCACTAGAAAGTGACTAATCTTTAGAAATTCATATCTCTGGTTCCCTACAGTGGATTATTTTCGTTTTGGTGTCCTTTAAAAGATAAAAATATTACCTATTTTTATAAATTGGTGTTGGATTTTTATTTTGTGTTGTGTCTTGATTATTTACTGAAATTGTGTTTTTAAATGCTTTACATACCTGTCTTTGAAGTTAAGCCTGTCTGCTCGCAGCCACGTTACCAAGGGTTGAGCAAAGGAAAACTTTTCTAAGACCTATGCTGAGTCCTATCATGTGTTAGTGGCCTTATTGCCAGTGGCAGACCTACATTTGCCCCTACCAATAACCCACTTTCCAACAACGATTATGTCTATTGTTGAGCATTTTTGACAGAAAGTATATATATGGTGTGATACATACATAGTTCCTCAATTAAACTGGCCCCATGAGTTCGCCACGGAGGGCAGGGTGTCTCCAATAGTAAACACTGTGGGGGAAAGAACCAGAGAAGCAAAGAATGGAAGTTCTATTTCGAACACGCTAACATCGCTTTTGAAAATACAAAGGTAATACTGTTGAAAGTCCGGTCTGGGACTCTAAGAGGTTGGTTATCGGTGAGACCAAAATGTAGGCGATCTGAGTATCTGACCTGTATCAGGAGAAAATTGCTGAGCGTTCATATAGAAATACTCTATAGTCGCTGCTTAAGTACATAGGTATTACTGTGAAAAATTAGGTTGAGGGCCCTTTGAGATCGATTATCGTTAAAGTCAGAATGTGGGCGTACTCTGGTTACCGCCTGGGTCTAGAAATAGCCGATTGTTAAAGACCCCGGCTTGGGTCTATTACTCACATGACCTTAGAAACGTCCTCTCCTTCCCACTGGCCTCCGTGCTGCTCCGGTGGTTGGGGAGAGTGTGGTAGCCGGGCTATTTATGTGCCCGATGATTGTATGAGTGGGCAGACACGGAGCAGCTGCTCTGTTTGGGCCAACAAGTGTTCAAAAAATCTTTGCCGCTTCCTTCCTGTTAGTGCGAATGAAAAGACCAACTAGAGCGCTAACAGAAATGGCCGACAAATATGTCCTGCCGGTATCTACAGACAGATCCTCACTTCCTGTTGCCTTTTTTTGCATTTTTTGGCAAAACCAATGACGGAAAATTAGATACAGAAAAACAGGGATTGTGTTCATTACAGAAAAACGTCACCTGCATTATATTAAAGGGTATACCCAACAAGTGTTCAAAAATTCTTACCGCTACCTTCCTGTTAGTGCGAATAAAAGAACAGCTAGAGCGCTAACAAAAATAGCCAACAATTATGTCCTGCCGGTATCAACAGACAGATACACACTTCCTGTTGCATTAATGGCCAAACAGATGATGGAAAATAGAAAAAACGGGGATAGTGTTAATTATAGAAAAATGTCTCTTGCATTTTGTTAATGGGTATACCCATGGACAAGAAACGGGCAAAAAAACGGGCAAATAACGGGGCGGTTCCCAATCTTTGAGCAATGCAATAAGATAGCAGTCAGTTTATTGACTGTAAATTCGGAGAAAAATTATGGTTTTTTGTCAAAAGATCACTATCCTGTTATATGAAAAAAAAACTTCTCTCTTACTCCCCCAGATACACACAGGGTGCGCGGGGTTTGCAGATGGTAGGATGTTTAATGTTGGTAGTTGACAGGCACCTTGGAATTATAACTGATAGGGGTGCTGCAAATTTTCAGTGATGTTCAGTGTTAGTTTGGACGGCTTGGTTAAAGTTGGCCCCATGGTATTTCATCATTTAGCCCGTTCTTGTTAGTATTAAAGCGAAAAACCCATCTCTGTTTCTTTTCAAATAAATATCTCTCATTTTGTACCTGTTCAATCACAGTCCAAGAGACTATTTTTGCAATCTGTTTGTAGGAAAATAGGCATATTACATATATTTAGATCTTTCTGAGTGTAGTAGGGATCACATATGGTCCTGATGAGTAAAGCAGGGGGGGACTGCTTACGAAACATGTCAACCAGGGAGGGCATATTAAAGACACCCTACCTAACCCCTTTTTAATATTTCCAGCTGGAGAAGTAAATAAAATATATTTTTTATACTAGCCAGGAAATGTTTAAAGTTTATTTCTCTAATCACCACACTCCCTACCACTCCCATTACCCACACCACCAACAGCCTATCACAAAACATAGTGCTCAAACGTAGCCGTCGGTCGCAGCACGCCCCACCCCGTAGAGGGACGGGAAGACCCCCATGATGAAGCATGACACCATGGGACTCATAGTGTGTGAGGGGTATTTTAAAAACACATAGTGTTCCTCCAGGACATCTCCCGGAGTAACAACCCCCACCTGTGAGTACATAACGTGACTAATTTATAAATATATCTAAGGATAGTTTTCAGAACTGTCTAGGTTTGGTAGGTTTACCTAGATGGCCGTCGAGCCCGGGACCAAAAACGCAGGTGCCCCCTTGCAAAACCAGGTTGTTTTTAGATTGATAATTTTGATGCCTCCCGAATATGTTTTGGGCCCCTCCCTGTCACGATCAATTGGGCCGCCCACATAAGTGAGGTAGCATTTTTATCAGGGGACCTGGGGGAATGCTGGCTGGTAGGAATTTTGTGATAGCCTGGTGATGCCAAAGCTTTCCCATGCAGAAATGTGAGGAACATTCTTTTTTTCAGCGACATTTGAAGGTTTGCAGGGGATTCAGTGTAAAAAAGTGTTAGGGAATCCACGCAAGCCACACTTTCCTGGACTCCCCCAGGTGTCTAGTTTTCAGAACTCTCTGAGTTGGTAGGTTTCCCTAGATGGCCGGCAAGCCCGGGACCAAAAATGCAGGTGACTCCATTGCAAAACCAGGTCGTTCTGTGATCGATAATTTTGAAGTCTGCACAGAACGTTTTGGACCACTCCTTGTCATGGGCACTAGACCCACCCGCACAAGTGAGGTAGCATGTTTAACAGGACACCTGGGGTACTGTTGGGTGGTAGGAAAATTGTAATGGCCAGTGATCCCTCAGCTTTCCCATTCAGAAACGTAAGGAAAATTTGATTTGTATTAGCTCAATTTAAGGTTTTCAGGGGATTCTAGGTAAGAAACCTTTTGGGGGATCCATGTAAGCCACACCACTCCGGACTTCCCCGAGTATCTAGTTTTCAGAAATATCTAGGTTTGGTAGGTTTCCCTAGATGGCTTCCAAGCAGCGGATCAAAATGTAGGAGCCACCTTCACAAAAACAGGTTGTTTTGTGATAGATAGGGGGGTACCTGGGTTTTAGTTCCCGGGCTCGGTTGCCATCTAGGGAAATCTACCAAACCCAGACATTTTTTAAAACTAGACACTCAGGTGAGTCCGGGAAGATGTGGCTTGCGAGAATTCACCAATTTTTTCTTTCCCCCAATCACCTGCAAACCTCAAATTCAGCTAAAAAATATTCTTTCGATTTCTGTGTGGGATTAATTTCCTACCACCCAGCATGGCCCTCTGTCTCCTGATATGAATGATACCTCACTTGTGTGGGTGCCCAAAGCAGAGTCAGCCTAAAGAAGTATACAAATAAAACCTGGGGGGGGGAACCAAAGCGAGTCCATAAGGGATTTTGTTTTAAATACATTTCTAGGCTGACTGGGCACCCACACATGTGAAGTATCATTGTTATCAGGAGATTGAGGGGAAAGCTGGGTGGTAGGAAATTTGTTTTGGTGTAGTGATCCTTAAACTTTCCCACCCAGACTGTGAAAAAAATGTAACTTTTTAGCTACATTTGAGGTTTGCAGAGAATTCAGGGTAAAAGAAATGTTGGGGGATCCACGTAAGCCACACCACCAGCCCACACACAACGACATGCAAATGGCAATCGACAAACACAGCCAGCCAAGCACTATCCAATGCACACTGCCAGCCAAGCGCCAGTCCACACACACACCGCCAGGAAAACGCTAATCTACATATACCACCACCAAGTGCTAATCCACACACACACTGCCAGTCAAGCGCAAGTCCACACACACCACCAGCAAAATACCAGTACATACACAGCCAGCCAAACATCAGTACATGCAGCCCATCAGCCGAACTCCAGTTCACACACACACACAAACATTTCCTGGTATCTAGTGGTTTTTTCCACCCTTGGGGGCAGATGAGCCTAAAAATATCACTTATCTGCCCCCAGAAACGGATCAAATGTGTGCTTAAAAAAAGCAAAGCAACCCTTGACTATGGAGCAGTTCCCTAACATGCCCATAAACAAATCCCTGGTGCCTAGTGGGCTTTCTGCCCCCCCCCGGGATAGCAGATCAAGTGTAATAACCATCATATGCCCCCCAGGAGGGCAGAAAGACTGTGCCCATTTTTGCGGGGACATTGGGGGCACCCCACTGCACATGGAAAAAAAGTAGTCCCTGGTGCCTAGTAGTCTTTCTGCTACCTAGGGGGGCAGATCAAGGGCTATTGCCATGATATGCCACCTGGGGGGGCAGAAAGACGGAGCCCAATTTTTTTGGGTAGGGGTGTGGCCATTGGCATGTCCTTTCTGGGCAGCCTCCATCCCTCTTGTATACTAAAAAAAAACTGGTGTCTAGTGGGCAGAAAGACTGTTCCTTTTGTATTGGGGAGTGAGGGCACTGGCATACCCAGCCCCCTCTCCTTTTTTATAAGAAAGAAACAATAATCCCTTGTGCCTAGAAGGCTTTCTGTCCCCTCTGGGGGAGGGGGGGGGGGGGGGGGGGGCAGATCGGGGATAACATCTACCCCCCAGGCAGAAAGACTGTCCAATTTGTGTTGGAGGTGCATTGGCATGCCCATTGTGGGCAGCCCCCTGCCATCTTTTATGAAAAAAACAATAATCAGTGGTGCCTAGTGGGGTGGGGGGCATATGGGGGCTGTTGCCCCATCTATCCTCGGGGGAAGAAAGACAATATGCCCATAGACGTTTGGGGGAGCAAAGGCCCATGCTCAAGGGGCCCTTCCCTGGTGTCTAGTTGTGGATCCCTGCTTAGGGATCGCCCTCCTGTGGTGATTCCCAGGCAGGGATCCAGTAGGGAAGGGTGCCATTGGAAAAGGGAGATTCTCCCCTTTCCAATGATACCTCTCCTGTCTGCCTAGATGCTCAGGGGACTGAGATAACCCCACGAGCACCGAGGTAGTGAAAGTGAAATGAGGTAGTCGGCTCCTTTCACTTTCAGTCTCAATGTAATTACGTCAGCGCATCATTCGTCATTACACTCAGGCAGCTGGGGAAATTGTTTCGCAGTTCCCGAAGGCTGAGAAAAAGGGAAATCCTTCTGCTGTGAAAAGCAGAGGGAATTCCTGGTTGTGGGCAGAGGACGGGACAGTTCCATCCTTAGCACACAACCACCATGGCCGAGGACGTAAACGTTCCATCCTCAGAACGGAACCGGTTAAAAGAGTGGTATTTTCAAAAGAGCACAATGTTTTAGTAAGGGTGCATTTAAAATTAATGAATGACGTTACAATGCATACATGTACAACGCATGCCTTTACAACGCAGTTTTTATACCACAACATCCCTTACAATGCATAGATTTACATTGCATGCCATTACAACACATTTTTTAAAACTACATTTACAACGCATTCCATTACATCGCATTATACCTTTACAACGCATACCATTACATTGCATTTAAGGTAAAAGTTGGATAGTGTAGGGGTAAAAATTACTATTCTAACTCCAGGGGGTGCAACTGTAGGGTAAGTGTTGGATAGTGTAGGGGTACATATTACTATTCTAACTCCAGGGGGTGCAACAGTAGGGTAAGTGTTGGATAGTGTAGGGGTACATATTACTATTCTAACTCCAGGGGGTGCAACAGTAGGGTAAGTGTTGTATAGTGTAGGGGTAAAAAGTACTATTCTAACTCCAGGGGGTGCAACAGTAAGGTAAGTGTTGGATAGTGTAGGAGTACTATGTGTTGTAATGGCATGCGTTTTAATGACATGCAATGTAATGCCTGCGTTGTAGTGTCATGCGTTCTAGTGACATGCGTTGTAGTGACATGCAAAGTAATGGTTGCGCTGTAGTGACAAGCGTTGTAAAGGATGTTGCGATGTAATGACTGTGTTGTAAATGTAGTGCGATGTGATGACTGCGTTGTAAAGGTTGTTTCCCATTTAAAATCATTCAAACTGTTTCTCCTGTCACTTTTAGGATGGGACCAGGACCGACCCTCTGACTTTGGTCTCTTCACTGAGTCTTTCGGTGCTTGGTAACATAGAGTTTCTCCTTGTGGTCTTGTATGGCCTTCAGGTTCATCAATGCACACATTAGACTCGACCCCAGGCACCACATGCAAACCTGATGGGCAATTGTCACAGACATTTGTTTGTGACAGTTCTTTCAGAGTTTAAGACCTGTTGTAATGGGAGGCAGTATTTTCCTTGCACATTGGATTTTTGAATTTGCTATAAGATAAACGGGTCTATGAGATAGGCGCCATAGCTTCGAATCCATGTCTAGTGGCATGAAAAGAAAAGAACTGACATCAGAATGCAGGAGTAGCACCTATATAGGACCCGCACATCATTTCCAGAGTGAAATGACATCAGTGGAGAGCCGCTTGGAGCTGTCAGGAACCAAGAACAAAAAGCCACTGACCTGTTGATAACGTCCGGCGGGGATGATGGAGAGCAAATAGTTTCCCACCTCCCCTTTACACTGCCACACAGGGAGCAATGGAGAATATCTCGCAGACTTGTGAGAAGTGCGTCGGGGTAAAGGGAATGGGAGAAAATGAAAATCAACACTGGATGGGGAATGCGTCTGTTAGATCATCACCAAACATCAATCTTGATGGTGTGCCCTGTGTGCAAGAGAAGAGACAAAGAAATAAATACACCTCTACATGCAAGCGTTCCTCTTAGTGATGCATTCTAATCATCAAATAAACAGAACTCAAATTCCCAGCATCCACCAAGAGAGCAAGAGGGGGACAAGGTCTGATCGCCAGAATGTGACCAATGTCCCAGAAGAAATCAATGGTACAGTGCTATATAAACCGAAACAAGTACAGGAATGTTTTTCCCACAATCCCAGCACTGTCTGCAGAACAAACAACAGAAAATGATTATTTCGTGAATACAGCCCAAGCACAGTACACCCTTCGGCACTTATCTGTTAGAAGGCAATGGAGCTCTGTGTTACATCACAGGAGAAGTGCAAAAAGGGGCACAAAACAATCCAGTTCCTGCACAGCCTCAAAGCAGGAAAAACAGTACCGCTTCCTCCGTGAAGCCGGGGGTGCAGAAGGGAAGTAGTCCACGGAAGGCCGGAGCCACCGTGAGGACAGGTGCCGCAAAACAACATAGGAGCAGGACCAAACAACACTGGCTTTCTCCATGAAGCTGCTGGGTAGCTCTAGACCCATGGTGGCCCTGGGCAGGGAGCGTAGGTAGGGGGCCCCGGAAGAGGGGGTCCGGGTGGGGCAGAGCGCGGAGGCCAGTGAAGAGGAGGGGTCAGGGTGTTTGGAAGTGGAACAGAGCCGGAGGCCGCCAAATCCTTGCCAGGGGGCGCCACGCAAATATGTATCCATCCTCAGAAGATTATTATATTAAGGATATATATTGACGTGGTGGCCCCTGGGGTTTGGTGGCCCTGTGCAGGTGCACAGCTTGCACATGCCTAAGGCCGCCCTTGATCTGCGGATGCTGAAGAGAAGGGGTCAGCGTAAGGCTGGAGCCGCCGTGAGAACAGGTGTCGCAAAACAGCATACTGGCAAGAAGCTGCTGGAACGAAATCTATAATCCAGGTAGAACTCGTAGGTTTAACAAACACAAAGGCAGGTCCGTGAATCCAGGAAGTGGAACGACAAGCACAGAGCAGCAGTTCAGACCGGATATATGCTGGAATCTCGCATCAGTTGCTCTTCGTTGTCACTTCCTGGGTGTAGCCCGAAGGATGCTGGGTAACATAGTTCATGACCCAAGTGTTTTCCAGTCATGCCGCAATAACCTGATGAAAGAAGTGTTTGCCTGCATTTACCCCTCACTCCGGCTATGACCGTGGCAGTACCCCCCGCAAAGACCACCGTCTCAGGGGTCTACCAGGTTTCACAGGGAAACGTTCATGAAAACACCTAAGCTGGTGAGGACAGTGAAGATTCTGCACAGGTTCCCAGGATCGCTCTTCCGGGCCATAACCTTCCCAATCCACTAGGTAAAGGACCCGCCCCCTAACTAACTTGGAGTCTAAAATACACCTCACCACATACTCGTCAGACCCTTCCGCCTCCACACGAAGTGGCCTATCAGGCAAACAGGTCTGAGGCTGACAGGGGCAAAGAAGGGAGATATGAAAGACAAGGTGGATCCGCCATGTAGTTAGCAGGCTTAAAAGCATGGCCACAGGATTTATTACTTTAGAGCTGGTATAAGGGCCGATGTATTTGGGTTTGAGCTTATTGACCCCTTTCAAATGCAGATGTTTGGTTGCCAACCACATCCTATCCCCCACACGGTACCCAGGTTCCCTGGAGCGTCTTCTGTCAGCATTGCGTTAGTTATCTGCTTGAGCCTTGGTCAGTAGCACCTTCACTTCCTTGTGCACCACATGTAGATGGGCATGGTGTTCGCGTACTGAGGGAAAAAAAGAAGAGTTGGGCCATTCGAATGGCAGGACGTTTGGATGGCATCCATTCTGACAATAGAAAGGGGAACAACCCAATGAGGAATGTTTAATCCAAAAAGAAAAGAGTCCATGGTAGTTGACCTGGTGTAAGGGCCTGAGCCGTCTTAAGGAACAATAGGTTTCGGTGAGCCCTATAGATTTCAATGGTATGGGCGGCTCCTAGCAGGTAATGTCTCCACTCCTCACAGGCTCTCTTGATCGCCAGCAGATCTTCATCTGTGATGCTGTAATTACATTTGGTGGGGGTCAGTTTTTTTGAGTAGTACGCCACCGGATGCAACTGTCCCGTGTCGGGGTGTCGTTGTGATAGAACTCCCCCTAATGGAGTTTGGGAGGCATCAGTCTCCAACACAAATGGTTTCCGCACATCTGGATGGCGCAGGATAGGGGCCTGAGTAAACCTCGCTTTTAAATTCTGAAAGGTGGATTCCGCATCCGTGTCCCAAAGGAACCGTGCTCCCATCTTCAGGTGTCTGATGATGGGTTACACTAGGCCGGAGAAGTCCTTGATGAATCTCCTATAAAAATTGGAGAATCCCAGGAAGCTCTACAATCCCTTCACATTCATAGACAATTTGCACTCAGTGATGGCTAGCACCTTTTTCTCATCCATTCGTAGCCCCTTTTCGTTGATTATGTATCCTAGAAGTTCGATCTCTGGCACGTGAAACAGGCATTTTTCCAGCTTGGCATTAAGGGAATACTGTTGTAGGCATTCCAACATGGCTCTCACTTGTCCGACATGTTCTTCCATGTTGGTGGAGTAGATGAGGATGTCATCTATATAGACTATACAGAAGACCTTGAGGTACCCCTTCAACACATCATCCATAAAATACTGGGAGGCTGCGGGGGCGTTACAGAGCCCAAAAGGCATCACTTGGTATTCGTATAGCTTGAATTTGATCCGAAAGGCCATCTTCCATTCATCTCCTCGTCTTACTCTCACCAAGTGATAGGCTCTGCGGAGATCCAGTTTGATGAAGATCCGCGCCCCGGTTAACTGGTCCAGCGAAACGGAAATGAGAGGCAGTGGTAGCGATTTTTCACCGTGGCCCGGTTGATCGCCCTGTAATCAATACAGACCCGGAGATCTGCCTCCTTTTTGGGTATGAAGAAAAGTGGCGAAGAGGCCGCTGAAGACGATGGATGAATGTATCCAGTTCTGCTGCAAGGTATAGTGGCTCCAGGGAGCAGGTCTATCCTGCAATCATATTACCTGTGCTGGGGTAGCTGGCTTGCTTGTTGTTTGCCAAACACAGTTTGATATTGTTCGTACTCCTGAGTAACCAACACCACAGAACAAGTAAGCGGTATTCCGCACCCTGCTACAAGATAGCTTGATTGAGTAGCTAGGTCTTTCTGAAAACAACCTGCTTTGCTCCTACAGTGGTCATGACAGAACAGAGAGTTCATTGTGACTGAGCGAGCGGACCATTGCACATATGGATCACGTAAGGTCAGCCATGTCATACCCAGTATGAGGCAAAAGTGGGGGGCATCTATCAGATCAAACTGAATTCTTTTGTAGTGTTCATTTCCAAATTGCATAACAAGGAGCTGTGTGTGGTATTACACAGGACCTGATGTCAAGGCTGTCCCATCTACCGCCTTCACAGGTTCAGGGGTGCTTTTTCTAATACATGGTTTGCCTAACTGATGTGCAAAGGTTTGGTCCATGAAATTGCCTTTAGCACCAGAATCAAGTAAAGCAGGCATTCTTTGGTTTACATCTTGTACCAACCATTAGGTGACAACCACGTTAATATGAGCTACCAACGTCTAAATGGTTTTGGCTATGAAAGGAGAGATCTCAGGGTATACTTTGCTCAAACAAAGGATCCCGGTCTTGTTCGGGCTATTCAGTTTCCCGACGTCTCCTACTCAGTCCAGTCTTGCTGAAGGACCGCTTGTGTTCTTGGTACTACTCCCTTGTCTACAACCTGTGTTCAAGCTCTGCATTCTTTGAGGAAATTACCTCCCTTCCAGCAGTATAAGCATAAATGTTGTTTACGGCTCCTCTCTCTCTCTTCCGAGGTGAGGGACCCACGTATCCCATTTATTTGCATGGCCTTCACTCCATCGGTACGGCGTGATGCTTCCTCCATCACTGGCTTTTGTCGAGGAACATAATACTGTGTTTCTGGGTCAATTGGACCACCTGGGCTAGCACATCCTTCAGCTCTCCCCGCAAAACCTGATAAAACAAAGAAGTTCTCTTTTCCGGAGGCCAATCTTTCTCGATCACCAATCGGTTGAAGGTTGTGATATATGTAAGGAAATCTTGCGTTCCCTGCTTCAAGGTGATCAGTTCTCTGTCTAAGGCAAGGAGATGGGACCTCGTATCAAAAAGCACCTGCATCTCATCACAAAAAGGAAGTCATACAACACAGCAGCATCATTTTCAATCAATGGAATTGACCAACTGGAGGCGTTCCCTCCTAAATATGACATCATGAAGGCAGTCTTTGCTTGGTCATTATAGAACAACGCTGGTTTACACAGGAAGTGTAGACGGCACTCATTCAGGAATACGCAGAATTTTTCGGGGTCCCCAAAGAACCGTACAGGAGGGGTAAGGGTATTTGTGGCTGCTGGAGGACGTTGACAGGAGCACTCCCACCATCATAATGAGAGGGAGTGTGATTGGCAGACAAAAGTCCTGAAACAAGAGCGCTTCCTTCAGGAGCCTGAGAGGGTAGATGGTTTTCTTTACATAAGGGTGGGGGCAAGGTCCATTCATTAATATGGGACCCTCTGCTACTCCGAGACGTGCCCTTTTGTGATAGCCCAGCCACTTCTCTGCGCATGGACCCTAACTCCTTGCACAGGTCCTGGTTCTCCGCCCGAAAAGCCTGGACCACTGTATGAAAAGTAGTCACGGTCTCAAGGACCAATTACATCATCTCATTGGGATCTATCACCCAGGCTGGTCAACAACGTTCGCTTGTTGTTCTGTCAGGAAGCAAGGACAGAAATCCACTGACCTTATGATAACGTCCAGCGGGAATGATGGAGAGCAGATAGTTTCCCACCTCCCCTTTACACTCCCACACAGGGATTACTGGCGAATATCTCACAGCCTTGTGAGAAGTCCGTCGGGGAAAAGGGAATGGGAGAAAATAAGAAACAACACTAAATCGGGAATGCGTCTGTTAGATCATCACCAAATTTCAATCTTGATGTTGTGCCCTGTGTGCAAGAGAAGAGAGAAATTATTACACCTCTACATGCAAGCGTTCCCCTTAGTGATGCAATCTAATCATCAAACAAACAGAAGTCACATTCCCAGCATCCACCAAGGCAGTAAGACGGGGACAAGTTCTGATCGCCAGAATGTGACCAATGTCCCAGAAGGAATAAATGGTATAGTGCTACATAAACCAAAACAAGCACAGGAATGTTTTTTTCCACAATTCTAGGCACTGTGTGCAGAACAACCAACAGAAAACGATTTTTTCGTGAATACAGCCCAAGCACAGTACACTCCCGGTACTTATCTGTCAGTGGGCAGCGGAGCTCCGTGTTACGTCACAGGAGTAGTGCAAAAAGGGGCAGGGGCATGGAAACAATCCAGTTCCTGCACAGCCCCAAAGCAGGATAAACAATACAAGCTTCCTCCGTGAAGCCGCAGGTGCAAAAGGGAAGTAGTCCACGGAAGGCTGGAGCCACCCTGAGGACAGGTGCCGTAAAACAACATAAGAACAGGAAAAAACAACACCGGCTTCCTCTGTGAAGCCCTGGATGCTGAAGAGAAGGGGTCCGTGGAAGGCTGGAGCCCCCATGGGTATGCAACGGTTACCACGCATATTTTACAACGCGGTACCGTTACAACAATACTTTTACCACGCAGGTCGTTACAACGAAATGCGCTGGGGGGCGCTCCAGGATAGTAAATACTTTAATTTACTATCCAACTCCTTTCCCTAGAGTCCACGGGGACTGGAGTTGGAATAGTAAATTAAATAATTTACTATCCAGCGCCCCTCCACGCAAGTCGTTGTAACGACTTGCGTGGTAAAAGTAGCGTTGTAACGGTACGCGTTGTACAAGTACGCGTGGTACCGTCATACATCCGCCCCCATGAGAACAGGTGCTGCAAAACAGCGTACTAGCAAGAAGCAGCAGGAACAAAGTCTATCATTCGGGTAGAACCCATAGGTTTAACAAACACAAAGGCAGGTCTGTGAATTCAGGAACTGGAACGACAAGCACAGAGCACCAGTTCGGACCGGTTATATGCTGGCGTCTCACAGCAGCTGATCTCCGTTGTCACTTTCTGGGCGTACCCGGAAGGATGCTGGGTAGCTTAGCTCATGACCCAAGCGTTTCCCAGTCATGACGCAAAAACCTGATGAAAGAAGTCTGTGCCTGGATTTACCCCTCACTCCGGCTATGACATTGACACGAGCCACCTATCGGCACGAAGAGGTACTGCTTAAAAGTTTCTGGATCCAGTCTGATGCCTGGAGAATATTCAGATTCTCCTGTTAGAAGTCTCTATCAGAAAAAGAATGCAGAGAGAATCCCATCACTAATATACAGCACTTGCATTTGAGGTTACACAAAGGTGCTATATTCCAAAGGGTGCAGTGTTATTAGGGTTGGCTCTGGCATGGTGGTTTTGGGCTCAGCTTTCTAGTTGGCTAGACTCCCTGCTGTTGGGGAGCAGGTTAATTTCTCCTGAGTTATATTTAGTTAGCAAATAGACTGTGATTTAATTCTCCTGTGCTGAACTGGGTGATCATAATCGTAACAAAGGAGGGAGGGAGAGAAAAGTGGATTCATTCTCCCCGGATATGTTTCATAAACAAAGTGGAATCCACTTAGATGGTGGTGGTGATCCCTACTGTGGTAGGGAGCACTCAGTGTTGTTTAAATACCCCTCACACACCAACAGGCCCCTTGGTGTCATGCTTCATCATCGGGGTCTTCGCACCCCTCTACGGGATGCGGCGGGCTGCGACCGACGACTACGTGGTAGCACTATTATTGGACTATGTGTGGATGTGTGTGGGGTAGTGAATTAATATAGGCTGGAGAGTGTTTTTCTCAAAACCAATAAGATGGACCTCAGGCTACTTTTTCCAACTTTTTGGGCATGGAGGATTTCCTGTAAGAGGTCTTGTTTTTTGCTGTCCCCGCCCTCCTCAGCGGGTCCCTCTCCTATTTGGAGGTGAACTTTTCTTGTCAAATTGAGATGGCCTTGACAGTTAGAATTGGCCAGTATGACATTTGCCATGGTCAACTCTAGCATTTTTCCTTTCCTCAAAGGCAAGGGGAGATAACTTGCATCTATGTCAAGGATATAGAGTGCAAAGAGAATCCCTTCAGTGATATACAGCACTAGATTATGAGGTTACACAAAGGTGCAATTCTTGCTTGTCATAGAAAACATGTTCTTAAGAAAGATCTTGGGGTCGCAACATTCTGCATTTAACTGTGCCATCAAGAAATAGGTAAGTTGCTCTTTGCCATTAATTGGGCATAATTAGCACAGGTTGCTTTCCGCTTGGGCTAATCGCAGCGCTAGTTTTACCAGAACCACGTTGAAAGGTTTATTGCCTCTAAGCATTTGTTACTTGTATCATAGTATTATTATATTGTAAGAATTGTCAGGTGTTTGACTGGAGCTTATTCTGATGCACACAACATATTTGTGCCAGGCTTAGCACCCTCATGTCAACAAAAAAAAATTATTGGAGTTACTGAAGACCTCAGGACACATTCCTACCTTATTTTTTAGGTTGAGCCTGGGCAGGGCGGCACATTCGCTGCTCTGCGAGGCATGCTGTATTCAGGTAGGAACTTAAAGCTCTGCCCACTCTCCGCCCATATTTTGCAATAGCTTGTGTCATTGTCCACTATAAACTGTGGCTGTTCATTAGTCAATAATGTTAGCAGCCCCTCATTAGTAATGCCTTGTCTCAGTTTGTAACCTCCCATGGCGACATCCCCCGGTTAGAATTGTTGTTACTCGGTAGACTTTAATTACAGCCTCCGAGCACTATTTTTCAAATAGCAATAGGTCTCACATTTGTAAATGACAATGCCTTTTGTTTATCTGCTTTAAAAACAACACATAAATAAAAGGCATTGTCATTTACAATCCCAATACCTCAAACTCTTGTTTGCAAATTCTTGTCCTTCAGGTCTTCAAGCACATTTAAGCTTGGTATTTAAAACTTATAAGCTAAACATTCTCATCGTTTTTAGGAGGGGCCTAATCCCTAGAAAGGCTCAGTTTCCCAAACACCAGGGCCCAGAGGTGTAAGCCCCCTCCTGCCCCGTGGCCAACAATGAAGGGAGTCTGCTATGCATTTCCTTTGTTTCTGTTCTTATTATCTTAAGACAAGAAAGTTCCCTATCCTTAGAAATTGTGGGGCAGCACTTGTCACCCTACTGCTTTATATTCACCTTATATCTGCTTTGTTGCACTGACATTTCTAAGGGCTGTCCTGAAGAAAAGGGAGGACCCCCTACAGCATAGTTCTCTGCTCTCAGCTGGAGTAAAATGAATGTATATCTTATTTGGTGTAAACATGGAGGATCACTTAACAATATGGGTTCGACAGGACTGATACCGTTCTGTAAGGGTTATGACCTGGGTGCTAGTATTACATATCTTAAGAATTCTTGTCCGTGTCTCAATTTCTTGGTTGCTGTGCTTCAATAGTTCCTTTACTCCTAAATCAAGTTGATAAAAGGTGACTTACATTTGATATTATGTCAATAATAGACGGATTTGCATGTACATGTGCAAGATCCACACAGTTATGAGTGACGTACTGACAAGGGTAATTCATTTAGAGGCAAAGAGATGCCTGTTAAATGTGTGGGAACCCACGGACCTGAAAGGGGCACAGAAGACATGGGTGACACTTGGCCTCATGACAGCCAAACGAAACAGTGAACAACTCTGGTGGGCCGACCACGCCCCAACTGAGGAGGCCTGGATAAGGGACATGGATTGGTGTATGTTTAGGGAGAAGACGGTGTATGTAGCGAGAGGTTGTCCCCGCAAATGGGTATCCATCTGGAACGCGTGGAATATATATCGAGGAATCATCTGTGCCCCCCCAACTGCCAGACATAGATGTCCATGAATCACCATAAATGCTATATGATAACATTGTACCAACCATGAATGTATTAACCCACATGTGTAACTATGACTACCTTAAGACGTGATGTCCCGCAGTGATTGACTTTAACCTGTTAATAAAAAGAATTATTTAAAAAAAAGATTTGAAATGTCAAACTGCCACTATTCTGGTTAAAAAGTGCAGCCACCCCAAGACAAGAAGAGCACTCTCTAGACCGATTTACAGGTGATGGATGCACTAGTCCCTTTACTGGCCACAGCCTCCAACCCTTTATCCTCAGGGCTGTGAGGACAGAGTTGTGTGTGCCTAATTCTTGGCATATTGCCAGATTTCTGACTGGCTAACACATTTGTAATGAGCATGCTACACGTGGGGGTGTGCTGATGGTGCACTTCTGAATATAATCAAATGAGGATGTTTGCGGCCAGGTGTTCAGGCCTTAATCACTTCAGTGACAAGTACTTAGCTTGTCGATTGCCACCACTTTGCTCAGTTGCTAAAGGCGCAATAGTGCCTCACTCTTATGGGTGTTGGGGCTATGTTCTTTTGATTTCTGACCCTATATATGATACCAATAGTAAATATTAACCTGCTATTAGTATAAGAAATGCTGAGTCTTGAGAGGTCAAGCAGCAGCTTGAGGCAGTGAATCTGTCTGATGGTTGGTGAGAGGCACATAAACATGCCTACAGCAGCTTTAAGACAGAATGTACCAACCGTTGGCTTCCTAGATGACACCCTATTTGTGATGGGATAAAGTTAGCCCTGAGTGCTTTACGCTACAACCCCAGAGTGCCTGGGGCCTCACTTCAATAGGGCTGCCTTCTCACCCACTCCCATCTAGTCAAAAGATCTGGTGCGGTGAGGAGCCTCGTTGACTCTCTCCCCCCACAGCTCATCCTGAGATGAGTTGTGAGAGGATGAGGTGAAAAGGGAAAGAACTGAAAGCTGGAGGCTGCATAGGTTCCAACTTTCAACTTCCTGTTTATAAAGAATTTACTTTTGTTCGTTCACTGACCCCAGGCCAGGGAAGCTCGGGGGAAGGTCTCTTGTGGAGGATTGGTGCGAACGCTGCAGGAAGGGCAGCGTAATATTCTTCGGCACCCCCAAGGGGTGGGGCTCAGGTATAGAGAAGGCATACAACAGCCCCTACGGCCGAAAGTACTCCATGAAGGACTGGATTACCTGCAAAAACCTGCAAGAATTTGGTGATCAGGTATAAGATCCCACAACCACCTATGACTGCAAAAATCTAGATTGAAAAGCCTAGCATCTTTAGCGACGGAGAACGGCTGAAGAAAGCTGCAAACTGCAAAATTGGGTGGTGGCGGCGACAGGAGAGGTCAAATCACATAGGCATACAGGCAAAGAAGCACAGCAGAGGTAAGTGAAAGTGTCACATTTAAGAAATTATTTTTCAGTGACATTTGAGCTGCAACTAAGCAGAGTAAGCTAAATTAAAAAACTGCAAAAGGGCAGTAGGGGACCCCAAAAGAAGTGTAAGGATAAAGGGGTTGCTAGCGGCAGCGATGGCCCCTGGCAGAGGATAATTGTGGAAAGATACTGCAAAGTCGACAGATTCCACAATGAGAAACGGCCCAACTGATGAGGCAAAGGTAGCCTCAAAGGGGAAAGTAAAAAAGTCAGTTCCTCAGACCAACAGCGGGGTAACCCAGGGAAGCCCTCCGCAAGACGAGAAGGGAGGAGGGTCAGTCCCTTATAGCCCCATCAGGAATTTTGTGAGCAAATACTTCAAAAGAAAAGAGTCTATGCCAAGTCCAGGCATAAGTGTGGAGGAGCAGCAACAAAAGGCCGATATAGAGGCTGGATTAGATTGCCCACTCCTGCCAGATTTGGACCTTGCTATTGCCACCAATTGATCATATTAAACCAAAGTGGCCTTACTTTCAACTCAAGGCTGTGCTCATCGCCACATTTATTTACCCCCCAGAAAGGCGAAAAGCCACATCAACGGAAAGAGAAAGTAGGCTCCGTAGAGTGTATCTGGATTGGTGTGTAAGAGTCCTACCAGGGGGGCAGAAGGAGAGCCCCGAGAGAAACTTGAAAAGTATGAGAATGGAAACGGTAAGCTCAGTATTTGACTCTACCCCCAACCTAGAGATTTCAGCACGCCCTTCCTCTACTATGTTGGATGTGATGGTGATTCTGCAAAAGACCCTACAAGGACTACTGGAAGTATCCATGATGAATAACAACATCCTGAAATCACAAAAAGAACAGCTACAGTTAATTGTGGGCGAGTTGAAACAAATCCGAGAACATATGCCATCCATAGTTAGACCATTAGAACAATAGAGGGCAAAGATATATATAGGGAAGTGGGAGATCAAGCGACACACATAGTAGGGGGTCACAGTGTTTACGTCTCAAAGTGCTCAATGCTTGTAAAGAAATCAGAAGAGGCAACCAGATACTGACAATATATACTTAGAGCAAGAAGGGTAGATAAGAATATAAAATGGAATGAGAAATCATTAGGACAAAAGGTCAGTGTCAGCGCTAGGGCTGGTGATAGTAGGAATAAGGATTTAGAAAATCTGTGAACACACAAGCCTCCCCGGAAAACTCAGGGAAATCTAAAGTCTAGAATGAAGGATGGGAAAGAAAAAGGAAAGAAAATACAATTAATATCAGAAAGAGGTGAAAGAAGAGAGGCGGTCATTAGAGAACCGAGTAGGCTGCCAGTAAGGAGAGCTAATTGGTTGGAGCAAGGAATGAGTAGTGGGAACCCAGTTGCGTGGGAGAGGGAAATGAAAAAGGGAAGCCCAGATAAAATACTAGAAAAGGTGAAGAAAGAGGGGAAAAGTCTGTGGTTGTACATGGAAGCACCAAACCTTAGGAACGGGGGCAAAAGATCAATAAAAATACACCCCTTAAATTGATCACAGCTATTGCTAACCTTCTCAAAATGTACCAGCCTAAAAGAAATACGGACAAATGACATTCAGCAAGTTGGGTTTATTCAAAATAAAAACGGGAAGAAGGTCACCAAAGCCCTGATGTACTCCGGCTTAGTAAAATCCACAATAATAAAAACAGAAAAGGAGTTACAGAAGGAAGGAATAAGGGTAGTCCCTAACGCAGAACTACTTATAGCAAATAAACAAAGATTAGCATTCCTGATCCACCATGCGGGGCTAGGGCAAAGACAAATAAGATTTATTGATGAGGAATTAGATGGAAACGAAGATATAGAAACTACAGTGACTGATGGGAGGATGATAAAAGGTTGGAAGGACGAAAACGGTGGTGATAAGTCCTTGAATTATAATACGCCAACCCAGAGAGAGGAGGGTTGGCTAAGCGAAACAGATTAGGACATTGGGACATTGCAGAGCCTAGGGATTCTTTCTTGGAATATAAATGTGTAATATCGTACCTGCTTTACTCTATTTTTTTTTATATATGCTTGTTTAATTTTCCATTTGCTTTTGCTTATGCTTACTTAACTCTAGGACAGAATGTTACTAGTAGAGTGTTTAGACTCAAGTTCTTGAAGATGTCAGTTAGTCCAGTGAGCTGTGTGGCTAGGACGTCCTTTACCTTTCTTAAGTATTTTGATAATAAATTCCTCTCCAATCAACATTCTTGATGTGACCTACTTCATTTCACTGGCGACAAGGGTGTTCAGGATCAACTTATGTTAAAACACAAGTTGATCCTGAAGATGTTAGTGACATATGGGATGATTTTGAATATAAGGTGTGTGAGGTAGTCTCTGGAGTTGTGAGTGAAGGTGAGTGGAAGGATCTTTTAAACAAGGATGCAATTTTAATAAAAGTTTCTGACTTGATTGCAAAAGGTTGGGTGAGCATGAAAAATGTGGGTGATGATGTTTGTAAGTTTTGGAACGTGTGCCATGAGTTATCCACTAACTCGGGTCTCTTGTGGAGAGGTACAAGACTTGTGCCTCCTTCTTCTCTTAGGGACAAGGTTATTCAACAAGCACACCGGGGACACCTTGGTGTATCAAAAACTAAAGAAAGAATTTGGTTGCATTTTTGGTGGCCTGGCATTGATCTTCAGGTGGAGCGCCTTGTTAGAGATTGTGCTTCTTGTAATGTTTCTGATAAGACTTTAACAACTAGGACTCAACCTTTGGTGTTACGATAAGAAACTTCTTGTTGCTGGGATGAGATTGCCCTAGATCTTTTAGGACCTGTTCATGATTCCTCGAGTCAACATTTTATTTTTGTCCTCATTGATTTGTTTTCCAGATGGCTGGAAATTAAAATTGTTAAGAGTATTGAAACTAAAGATGTGATTAATTTTTTAGAAGATTTGTTTGCTAGGGAAGTCCTACCTAGATCTATTTTGACCGACAATGGGGTCCAGTTGGTTTCAAGGGAGATGGAGGAATATTTGGAAAAGAATGGTGTTACGCACAAGAGGTGTTCTCTCTATCATCCCGAAACTAACGGGATGGTAGAGAGGTTTAACCGTGTTTTGAAGGTGTCTATCCAAATTTCAATTTCCCTGGGGAAGAACTGGAAATTGGAAATTTTAGAACGAGTAAGAATTTATCGGCTCACACCCCATTCCACTACTGGTAAGGTTCCTTTTGAACTGTTTCGAGGACGGTGCCCTAATACTCATCTATACCAACCTTGGATGAGAGATAGATCCTCTGTCTCAGATTCTAGTTTAACTCCAAATGTGCACCTATCTGATGATGATAAAAAATCTCAGGAATTGAGAGTTAAAAAGGAAGGCTTATTTTGATCAAAAAAATGCTGTCACACATACACGTGTTAAAGTAGGAGACAGGGTAAAAGTTTGTTTGTCGAAAAGAATCTGTGGTTTGTTTAAGTACTCTACTCCTTCTGTCGTTGTAAAGTGTTTTGGAAATGCGGTCAAGTTGAGTGATGGTTGCATCTGGAATTTAAATAGGATTGCACCTTTGTACAGAAATGTTCTGACAGCACCTACTCCTGAAGTACATGATGAAAAGAAAACTGAAACCTCTGTCTTACGCAGGAGCAGTCGTGAAAAGAAAATTCCTAAATGTCTTGATGATTTTGTTTTGAAAGGATTATGTATAGGGGAAAGGTGTGTAATATCGTATCTGCTTTACTTTATTTGTTTTTATATATGCTTGTTTAAATTCCCATTTGCTTTTGCTTATGCTTACTTAACTCTAGGACAGAATGTTACTAGTAGAGTGTTTAGACTCAAGTTCTTGAAGATGTCAGTTAGTCCAGTGAGCTGTGTGGCTAGGACGTCCTTTACCTTTCTTAAGTACTTTGATAATAAATTCCTCTCCAATCAACATTCTTGATGTGACCTACTTCATTTCAAAATGCCTTTAGCAAAAAATCAAATTCTGTAACCTTTAAAAAATATTAGATACCCATGAGATCGTGTGTCTGCAAGAAACCTGGCTGTGCAATGTGACCCCAAAAATAGAAGGATATGTCCCGGCTCTTAGGACTGCAATAAAAGGTCAGCAAGGATGACTGTCAGGGGGGGATACAAACCCTAATATCAACTAGAATGGCAAAAAAGGTGACACCATTGCCAGGAAGTTGTAATGGCTGAATGCATGTAAGGTGGAGCCTCAGGACCCATACTCAAGAAATGAAAAGTTGATAATAAATAATGCCTATATACAGGGGGGACGAGCTGAGGAGTACAGGCAGGAAATGGGAAGGATGAAAGAGGACATTGACTGGCTATAGGAAAGTTATCCAAACGATATTCTTATACTGATGGGGGACTTGAACCACAGACTGAACCCAACTAAAGTGGATAGAGGCACCAAAGAAATGCTAAAATCATTCAATATAAAAATGGTAACATTCCCAAGAACCGAAGGCTCAAAATGGAACATTGCGATGGGAAATTCTTTTAGGCGCTAAGGGTCTAGTCTGTCTAAATGGATAGGCAGGTGAGGATTGCCCAGCACAGCAGACGTTCAAGAGTGGCCAGCAGTAATGCCCAATTGACTATATGTACATGCAGGCTTGGCATTTTGACAAAATAAGGGACTTCAAAGTGGGATCAGAAGAAGGAAGTGATCACCATCCCCTGACATTAAAACTGAGGAGAGGAACAGTTATACAAAAGGAAAAGGTGATCCCCGGTAAGATGGAATATCCCAAACGGCTGACCACTAGACTAACAACCGAAGATCATATGGAAAAATGGTCAAATCTGCAGCAAAGGATATCATTAAGGGACAACTTGGAGACCCACCCGGTAGGGTATGAGAATACCATTGGACAGGTGGTACAGTGCCTTAGATTAGTTCTTAAAAGGAAGAGAAGAAGAAATGCAAAAACTCAGAATAACCAGAGCAACAAAATTAACTGGTTTACTGATGAATGCAAGTCTTCAAAAGCGCAGATAAGGAAAGGGGAGAGAAACCTTAAAATAAGATATGACAAAACAGCCAAAATGCACTGCTGAAGTTAAGGCGTAGGTATAAAAATGTGATTAGAGATCAGAAAAGAGAACATTAAGATACGTGCTGGTGGCTTATGATGGAGGCAATAGAAAGTAAAAACATAAAAAACTATTGGAAACTTGTACAAAAAGGGTCAGGGAAATCCCAGGGACAAATGATCTGTTTGGTAAAGGAAGAAGCTTGGGTGGACCACTTGGAGGAGATATATGGTAAAAAAGGGGATAAAGGGGAGAAACAAGTAACACCCTGGGAGAAGGTGGGTGAGGATTTAAGGTCTAGATTCACATTAAGTAACATTATAAGTATTATTGTAAGATTAAACCTCACTCGAGCTGCTGGACCTGACAATACGCCTGCAATAAATATAAAAACGTCCCCAGATTGGTGGGGCGGAGTTACTGCATGGGCTGTTTGACAGAATTTTTGATACAGGGATTATACCTGAAAGTTGGAGAGGCACAATTATCAGGCCGATACATAAAAAGGGAGATATAAAAAGACCGAAAAATATAGGCCAATTAATCTCCTGGATGTGGCTGAAAAGGTGTTTGCAAAAGTAATCCTAGGAGTTCTAAAAGATTGGGCAGATTAAAATGACATAGTACCACCTGAACAGGGGGAGTTTAAAGAATGGCACTCGACAATAGACCACTGCTTTTCGCTCTGGTCTATTGCTTGCAAGTCTGTGAACCAGATGGGGGAGCCTATTCTGTTGCTTTGTAGACTTCTGTGCAGCTTTTGATTTGGTAGATTGACAATGCCTGTGGGAGACTCTTGAAAAATTAGATATCTCGAAAAACCTACTAAGGCTGATTCAGGAACTACATATGAGTAACTGGGCTCAGGTGATTATGGATACAGAGGGTACGTTAAAACAAAAAATACAAGTGAATAATGGGTTAAGACAGGGTTGTGTTCTAGCCCCTTTACACTTCTCTTTATTTTCCACTGATCTACCAATGATTCTAGCTGCCGCTAACGGTTTAAGTCCTAAGATGAATGGTAAACATGTGGCGTGCCTCCTGTATGCAGACGATCTGGGGATTTTAGATCATCCAGATATAGGCCTGAAAAGAAAATTAGACATGTTTGAGGTTTATTGTAGGGGGAAATGACTAGTGGTAATTGTGGAAAAAACTAGGATACTTTGTTTTGGGAGTTCTGATAGTAAATCTAACTGGCATCTAGGTGCAAAGAGAGTGGAACTTGTTAACGAATATAAATACCTTGGAGTCTGGTTTGAACGGTCCTTGAAATGGAAAATTCATCTAGACTCTGAAGACCAGAGCTATTGCCTCGGTGAGTGGGTTGAAAAGATTTAACAAGCCTTCGGAGAAATGTCATGTAGACCAGCACTAAAAGCCTATGCAGTAATGATCCCCCGCAACTGCAATATGGAGCTGAATTGCTATACATAAGTGGCAAAAGTTGGTGGGATGCTGAGGAGGGGAAATGCTTGAAGTATTTGCTCTCACTCCCCAGCTCCGCCATGATACAAGCAATAAGAATGGAAACTGGCATGAACTCCTGGAATATACTGGCTGCAAAAGCCTTAGTAAGGTTCTGGGAAAAATTGAATGGGGAGGAAGGACAGAAAGTGGCTCAGTGGTGCAAGAATGATATTGTGCAAAGTGAACTCAAATGGGCTAGAAGAGCTAGGTCTAACATGGTTGCCGTGTGTAAAGATATAAAAGTAAGGCTGCCTCTGCAGTCCTTAAAGATTGAAGTTTCAAAAAGTGAGCTATAAGCTTTAGGCCAAGAACTGACCTATGAAAGTGACTACAATTACATACAAGAGAAAAAAATCAGTTCACTTTATGCTTAACGCATGGCGGAATAATGTGAGTTACCCGTATGTGGACACTCTACCGAACCAGTTATTACGAAATTAAGTATTAAGCGTAAGAATTGGTCCTAATACTTGTAAGATAAATGATATGCTAAAAGCTAAAATGGTCAGTATAGGAGCGAATTGTTCTTGTGGGTTGAACTCTAAATGTGATATGTTGCATATTCCATTGGATCTCCTAACTATTAAACAACAGTGGAGACAGTGATTGCGCCCAATATTCCTGAAAATTAAGACACGAGGGCACGCTGCAGAATTTTTAACCAATATATGCTTTTGATGTAGCATGTGCTATTGGAAGATTCATGAGGGCAGTAAGGGTAATGCTTATGGAGAATTAGGAGGAGGGCTGAGGTAACACTCATATGCATTCATAGATTTTATTGGAAAAAATGTCGATTTTATTGGAATGTATTTTTTATATGACAATTGTATATGGTCTTATCATATGTATTTTTATATATGTATTTGTACTATATTTTAATGGTGTGTTGTTTAAAGGCCATTGGTCTAAATAAACATAAGTTTTGATTGGTTGAACTTCCTGTTTCATTACTGAAGTGGGTACCTCATGCCTGTCTCAAGTGGCTATCCAGCACCGGCAGTTAAACCGGAGTGAGAGAGTGACTGAAAGATACAAGTAAGTGAGAATAAGTGAGACTGAGTGAGGATGAGAGAGAGAGTGAATTTACAGAGTAAGAGTTAGTGCAAGTGAGATTGAAAGAGTGAGAATCAATGTGATGGAGTGTGAGTAAGAATGAGAGTGAGTATGAGTGAGAATGAGTTTGATAATTAGTGTGAGTGAATAAGTGCATGATAGTGAGTGTGTGTGTGTGGGAGAAAGTTAGTGAGTGATGTGAGTGTGTGCGACTGTGTGAGTGTAACTGTGTGAGATTGAGACTGATAATAAGTGAGTCTGAGTGTGAATGAAACAGTGAGACAGAGGGAGTGCAATTTAGTAAGTGACAGATTGAGTAAGAATGAGTGTGTGTGATGGTGAAAGAGGGAGTGTGAGTGAGAATGAGTGTGAGGGAAGGAATGTAAGTGAGCAAGAATGTCATAGAGTGGTTGTATGAGTGTCTTATGCTTGTAAGTCCACCACTGGCCCTGGTATACTGGGGTAAATATTTGGCTTAAGGAGGCACCCATGGCAAAATGCTGGCACTGGCACACTAGTATACTGGACATCATACTTAGCATAAGGGCACACATGGCAAAATGCTGGTGCTGGCATATTGGAGATGATTCTTGGCATGTGGTGCCCATTACAAAATGCTGGTGCTGGTATGCTGTAGGTAAATCTTGGAGAAAGAGTCACCCAATGCAAAATTCTGCCACTGGTACACTAGAGGTCATTCTTGGCATTTGGGACACCCAAGGCAAAATGGTAAGACTGGCATTCTGAAGGGAATTGTTGGCATTAGTAAAGACTACCAGGGAATGGAGGCGGTAGGCAACCATGACAAGAGGTAATATTTTTGCGGCGAGGGCACCCACACAAAATGGCTCTCACACTAGATGCCATTTCTGCCATATGGGTCACCCATGGTGCATGCATGCAATGAATGGATGGCAGAATTGTGGCACTGGCATATTGTGTGTAATTCTTTTATATTTATTTTAAATTTTTATTTTTATTCCGTATATCGCATTTTACACAGATGGTTGTCCACATCCCTGAGGCCGGCAGCGTGAAATCTCTGCAGATACAGCTATTAATACACAGATTATATGCTTACAACTCAACAGGCCGGCAGTGATGCATTGGTCTTTATATTTTATATTCTATCAAATTGGCGATGCTACCAAAGTGGTCTGATAACTGAAATGCTTATACTGTAAGTACTCCAACATAAATACAATATTCCCCTTCCCCCCCAACCTCCACAAATTTCCACTGCACCGAACTGCTTTCCCAACTCCGACATCCACCCGCCATTTCTGCTACCCCGCATTAGTTTCCATGCATATTCATCTCCATCACTCTCTGCACGAAATTGCCCATGTGTCCTTGTGTCCATGTGTATTAGTCTGAGTAACTATGCCATGCCTCCACTAGTCGTTTCCAATGGTCCGATCTCCTCGAAGGTCCAACCCCCCGGCATCCAGCCAGGCCATAAAGGGTCCCCAGATGTCAACAGGTGTAGATCTGCCGGGCATTAGTTCCCAATAGTTGGACAGTTGATCTTTACAATAAACCAAAGTGTTAAGCCATGCAGCCACCGTAGGGGACTGTGCCTTTTTCCAATGTATTGCCACTTAGCGTTTAGCCAACAATAACAGCATGGCTGTAAGCTTTCAAGTGGTCTTCGGGAGCTCTAGTACAAAACCCAAAAGAGCTATCAATGGGGTGGTCTGTGTCTGAGAACATGTGATCTGTCTGATGATCCTAAACACCTCCGTCCAGAACCCTACCACCGATCCACAGTCCCATGCCAAGTGCACAAATGTGGTATTCTGCTCTCCACATCTCCAGCAACTAGAGTTTGGTTGTATACCCATGCGATGTAGTTGTAATGGCGTTCGATATAGCCTATGTAAGAAGTTAAAGTGTATAAGGCGTAGTCTAAAATTTAGTGAGAGGTTTTCTAGTTTTGAGCAGCATTATTGCCATTGCTTATCCGTGATTTCAACATTAATATCCCTTTCCCAATTCGTTTTAGATGTGGGCTGCACTATAGGCGATTCTCCTTGCGTAATACTATAGATGCATGTGATCAATTTGCGAGGAGAGGGGTTGGAAAGTACATTTTCCAGCGCCGGTAATGCAGGAGGCTCCATGGGAAATGTCTCAAACCTAGCTCTACATGCTGCCCTTATCTGGTTGTACAATAACATATCTGATGCAGTTGGTGTCTGCAGGGAGCACATCTGCTGTAAAGTCATAAAACTCCCATCTGACAAGATGTTGCTTCCCTTCTCCAACGCATGCCCCTTAGCTCGCAATGTGGCTGCCTTATCAGTGAGCGGAAATAAGAGTGGGTTCCCTCCCAGTGGCATGGAAGGAGCATAGAGTTCCTCCTGACTAGCTCTTTTGGCAATCCCTCGCCAAGCCTATCGTGTTGCTTCCACCATGTCTATTTCTGAATGTGGCCTTTTATAAGGCTGGTACACTGCTGAGGCAAGTGAAATGGGAGCCACTCTGTCAATTACTATCGCTACATGAGGCTGATATTATGTTGGGTGTTGCCAATAATGTAGGAATTGCACCTTAGCCCTGTAGGCATATAGCTCAAAGTCCAGAGCCCCTAGCCCGCCTTGGGTAAACGGGAGCGTCAACAATTCCCAAGAGACCCTGGGTTGTTTGCCTGCCCACACTAGATCAAGAATAGTGGTTATGAGTCTTCTAAAAAAGGGAGTGTTGAGCGGCATCAGGATATTTACAAAAAGATACAATAATTTAGGCAATATTACCATTTTGGTGATAGCAATACGGCCTATCAGTGATAACGGCAATGATGTCCATCGCAGAACCTTATTTTCTATCCAATCTATTACTCTGCCGTAATTGGCTAGCCATATTTCTTGTACCGATCTGCTGATCCAAATCCCCAAATATTTTATTTCACCACTCGCCCATTGTAAAGGGAATTCCGTGTCAAACTTGGCTGTGGTGTCGGTAAGCGGCATCATTATAGATTTTGACCAATTTATTTGAATGCCAGTTAGCCCGCCATATCTAATCAGTTCCCTCATGACTACTGCAAAGTTTTCCTTGGGGTTTGTCAAATATATTATCATATCGTCGGCATAGAACGATATCAGTAAACCTCTTGAAGTGAACCCTATAGTTCTGTGAGGGTGATGTTGTCTTAGCCTAGCCGCTAGTGGGTGCATGATCAGACAGAGCGCTTGGAAGGTGTGTCGCATTAGTGACCCAGGTGTGGATGTCCCTAGAGACCAACCAGTAGTCAAGCCTCGTCCGCGCTTGTCGGTGATGCGTAACACATGTACCTTCCCTTAGTGTTGGGTGTAGCACCCTCCATGAATCTACCAAGTGTAGGTCGGCGGGTCCACGCGGGTGGGCGGCGTCCCCCCACTTCTTTCACAGGGTGGATGCCGTCCACCCTCCCAAGAAGTTGGGCCCCACTAAAAAAGATGCTAAATTCGTCCCGGTGTAATTTCCAAACACTGGGACACTTTCAGCAGCGCCTGCACGTTGTTGTCTGCTTTCGATCACAACAACGTGCAGGCGGGACGGGGCTCTCTAATTTCTGGCTCCTGCTGGGATACTCGGTCATAACAAAGGCCGAATCTGAGGGTTTGTTCCAGTCTCTTGGCTGGGAGCAGTCAGGAGCCTCACACCTGATGCAAATGCAGCAGAGGGGAAACATAGTCGCACACCTTGTTAGCACTTCACACATACTTAGGAGAGGCAGCTTTTCAATTTGTTCAGGCTCTGTTTAAGAGATTTGCATGCACTGTTAGAACGTCAGATGTGTTGATCTTTCCCAGTATTTGCACAAAATAAATGGCATTTGTATACGTTTATTACCTTTGAGGAGGCGTTGTAATACTTTAAATATCACTATTTCTTTTAAAGCACTATGACTATAGAAAGGTTAACGCTGACAAATGGTAACATTGTTTGTCTGCATATTTTCTGTATATTGATCTACAGACCCCAGGGCCCTAGAACTGATTTTAGCCAGTCTTTGCTTAACATTCTGGAACCCTATTTTGGCTGTGTCCAATTGACGATTTTGGGCGATTTAAATTTTCATCTGGACAATTCTGTTTCCAGAGATTCCCTTACCCTCTTGGACTCTCTGTCCGCCTATGGCCTTCAGCAGTTGGTTAAATTTTCCACCCACCAGGTGGGTCACATCCTGGATGGGGTGTTTACAAATGATCCTAGGATAAAAACGGACCTTTATATTCCATTGATTTGGTCTGACCATCTGGCCGTTCCACTGGAACTTCAGGCTCTCCCTAGGAACCTTAAGCTGACTGGTCCTAGTAAAATGGAACCCAAAAGAAATTTTAGGAAGGTTACTGATTCCTCCCTTGCCCTGCTAATTCAGAAAGCTGCTATTGACTCTGCCAAAGATGTTAATATAGCTGCTTTCGAACTAACGAATGCTAATACGACAGCAGTAAATGTGCTAGTCCCGGTAACCTTTCGTTATTCTGCCCGAAAGAGACCATCAGCCCCGTGGTTCTCTGAGCCTTTAAGACTCTTAAGGCAGGGGTGTAGGAGGCAGGAAAGGCTATGGCGGGTGAGCTGGAACCTCCTAGAGAGGGAGAAGCACAAATCTCTCCTTAAGGAGTACAAGGCGGAGGTTATTAAGGTGAAACAAGAATACTTCGCCCATCTAACGACTACCCTTACCTCCCCGAGAGAACTCTTCAAGATAGTTGATTCATTATGAACATTACAGATGCCCGATCCTATTGTGTACTCACAAGATCTCTGTGATAAAATCGCAGGATATTTTTACACGAAAATAGCGGACATTTACTCGGCCCTTGATTTACAAAAGGCCCTATTGCCCCCCCTTCTTCCAGTCCAACCCTCCTCCCTTCTGAAATTGAGGCCCCGACTAGTACAATGAGTCTGTCTGTGTTTCCACCGCTCTCTCTGCAGGAACTTGACTTGCTTTTAAGCAAGATGAGGTCAGGGTCTCCTTTAGACCCCTGTCCTCTCAAAGTTTTCAAGGACTGCAGAGATACTTTGCTGCCTCCGCTTCTGGACATCATGAACAGGGCAATGAAGAATGGTATCTTCCCCTCCCAATGGAAGAGTGCTGTAGTCAAGCCCCTCCTTAAGAAGCCTACATTAGACCCTGAGGTACTTAAAAACTTGTGCCCCATTTCCTTGCTCCCAGCACCAGCAAAGATGCTGGAGAACCATCTGAACCAGCATTTGGCGGTGTTTCTGGATTCCTCAGGTCTTTTAGATCAGTCCCAACACGGTTTCAGGAGAGGCCATTGCACGGAGTCGGCCCTTATGATAGTGCTTGACAACATCCGCACTGAGGTCGACCAGGGCCATACCTCCTTGCTGATCCTGTTAGACCTGACAGCCGCCTTCGATACCCTGTCTCCCTCGGTTCTTAAATCTCGTCTGAGGGAGATAGGAGTAGAGGGCGCGGCCCTGAGCTTATTGGCTTCTTTCCTGGATCAGAGGGAGCAGAGGGTCAAGCTGGGAGAATATCTATCTCCTCCCACACCTGTGCAATGTGGGGTTCCACAAGGGTCGGCATTAAGTCCGACCCTGTTTAACATCTATGTGGCCCCACTTGCCATGCTTGTGAGATCATTTGGGATGGAGGTAGTCTACTATGCCAATGATACCCAGATCCTGGTGTCCCTCTCTCACTAGGTGAACACCCCCATTCGTAATTTTAGAAACTGCATGGAGGCGGTCTCTAATTGGATGATCTACAATTCACTTAAACTGAATGGGGAGAAGACCGAGATTCTGGTCTTCAGCGGAAACACAAACATCTGGACGGCCGAATGGTGGCCCCCCTTGCTGGGAGTCTGTCCCACACCAACAGATTCTGCAAAGAATCTGGGAGTGATGATCGATCCAGCTCTCTCAATGGCACAGCAGGTCAATAGAACAGTCGCTACCTGCTGGGGCATTATTAAAATTCTTCAGAAAATTAAACATTATTTGTCCCCTCAGGCTTGCAAGCAGGTCGTCGTTGCACTTGTTGCTTCGCGACTTGATTATTGCAACGCCCTGTATGCTGGCGCTAATAAAGGTCTGGTGCAGCGCCTTCAGACTGTCCAGAATGCGGAGGCCAAATTTGTACTGGATGCTCCTAGACTCTCCTCCGCCATGGCTGCCAGGAAAAGCCTGCACTGGCTTCCTATCGAGTCCAGGATTGTCTTTAAGACTCTTTGTTTCACCTATGGGGCGCTTGCTGGCAAAGGGGCTGATGGGGTGAGGAAACTGTTGCGCCCATATGCACCGGATAGAGTCCTCCGCTCCTGAACTAAGAGCCTGTTGGTGGTGCCTCGTGTTCGAAGAAGTAAATGGGGCGGGAGGGCGTTTTCAACGGTAGCCCCCAAGCTGTGGAACAGCCTTCCCATAGAAATTATCAGCACAGCTCAACTGTGCATCATGACGAGCTGAGCTCGTCATGAGCATCGAAAGGGTTAAATCCCAAACGTCGGTCCTGAATTTTCAGAAAGCTCTTAAAACGTCGCTATTCTCTAAGGCGTACCCGTAGTGCTGGTTATCTGGTCATTCTGATTTCTTTTATGGTAGGCGCCTTGATGCCTCCGGGCTTAGTAGCGCGTTATAAGACTTATTTCATTTTATTTCATTTCATATGTAGCATACAAAAGTGTGAATCTGCTGCCTAAATCAGGAGGGTCTGCAAATATACTTCAAATGTGCTCAAATGTACTCATGACACACCTGCTAAACATGTATGTGAGGGCTTAAGATCTGATATCGCTTCTTGTGATGCCAGTTCCTGTGATGTCACATGCCGTGATGTCACGAGCCGTGATATCACACGCTGCGATGCCACCCGCTGCGATACAACTTGCATACTGATTGACTAGGTTAGTCCCCCACTTCTTTTTTTAGGACTTGTGCCCTGGTAGCATGTGGGTCCAGGGCCCACATTCCAAAAACCACCAGAATGAATATAAAAAGGCCACATACCCCACAATCTCATCACAGAGCATCTGTATGTGTTCTAAAGTTACTAGTAGAAAAATAACTACCTCTTACCCCGGCGAATTCCGAATTCTCGAATTCAGTAATCTTTAACAAAACCCATTTAATCAACAACCAGAGAGAGTTCTAGCATGTGAACAAACAATTGTAAAGGTCAAGTGATTTTTTTAGACACAATAAGAATGTGTACAGGTTAAACTCCAAGGAACTTAAAGTAAAACAGGCAGCCTGTGTGCAGCATCAGCACGGGTTTTGTGGAGATCTCTGTCTCCCTCCTCTTGAATGCCGTGGGTTACGGCCTCGGTAGTCAGGAAGTTCCAGGGGACAAGGGGCTTCCTCCATAGTTTTGCTGACTGCATGTTCCACGGCCAACCAAAGGAAAGCTAAAAAAGCCTCTGTGTTAGAGGAGTGAGCTTACACACCGGTGCCATGGCTGGGGAGTGCGGAGAGGAGACGGCAGGCGCTGTTGTGAGGGGACTCCAAGAAGATGCCATATTTGACAATCTCTTCGCCGAGATTGAGATTTTAGAGCTGCCTCTTGGGAGTACTCTGAGGTAGGCGTGCTTTATTTTTATTTATATAGGAGTGGTAGCATTAGTACCCACAAAATAAACAAATGATCTTCATTAGAGTCAGGTTGTTAAAAATGTGAAGGTTTTCACATTTTATAAACTTGAAAGTATGTTGTAGCAGGTATTCCTAAATCCCTCCAGGACTAGGACGTTTTGGTGAACGGATGTGCGCTTGTCACTGTTTTTGTTTACTGCCAGTTCACTGAAGTCGCTATTTCCTCACACGAGGCAAACAGCCCTTATTGACTGCAGTCGGAGCCTCCTGTACTCATCACAATGACCGTGATATCCGTGCGTTTTCTAGGATTTGAGATTTGGCATGTACACACTCAGCTAACAAATACCTCTCTTTAAGCAGGAAAGTAAAACCTTTAAACTTTAGAAGGATTATTACTCTGCACTCTTCAAAATGCCCTCTAACCAATACCAGGATGCCCAGGTAGTCAAAAAGTTGGCAACCTTTTGGAAAGAGGTATAACAGATAACGGCCAGGTTAACAACAAAAAGAACATAGTAAAAATGCTCTGTACATTAGCAGTGAAAAAGAGCACCCTTATGTGATGGCGAATGCTAAACCTGCATATTATATGAATATTTCACTACCATATGCAGGGGCTTACTTCCTATATGTCATAGCTGTGTGGAAGCTAGGACAATCCCACTCTTCGAAAATTATATTTTAAATCAGTTTCATTTTACGCAAATATGGTCTTGTATTTGGACTAATATTAACAGCGCACAACAACTTTTTCTCCGTACATTAACTCAATCTAGAAGTTTCATTGGCTTGGCTGGCCCACACTTCTATCTGGTGCAGGAGCTGTGTCTTCATAATTGTTGTTAGGTAGGAAAAAGTCAGTGGGGTTGCCAACAACCAGCCCCACTGAATGAGAAATTTCAGAATATCAGTCCTTTATACATGGTCTCTGGTATCTCATTGACAAAGTTGCAGAGATAAAATAGAAGACCAATGAATATGAGACAGATGGAGAAAACAAATGGAAAATTCACTTGGGTATACATCGGGAAATAAACATATATGGAAACTGAATAGGAAAGGAACAGGGTGGCGAGAACAATATAGTAGAAATAAATGGACAACATGCACACTTGTTCTGACTAAACCATTACAGAAAGCCTGCCTCAGTGACACTTTACTTACAACAATGATTGTTTGCCCTCTCCACAAAAAAAATAATTTATTCTTGAAATATATTACCCAAAACGTACAATTGATAACAGCCTATATATTTTTCAGGTGGCCAAATAATCCCTTTAACAGAATCATATGACAAACAAAAAAAGTCAAATGATGTGGAGGAAGTTTTAATGGGTGTTTTTCAAAAAACAATTCCTTATTTTAAATATTGCACTTTTTAATGCACTTCTGCAATTTCTAAGAGTTGTAAATAACAAGTGGTACTATTACTCAATTTAATGTTACTCATTTTACTGACCTCAGAAGAAAGGATGGCTGAGTCCACCCACTGGGATGCAAACTGGTCATCTCCTGCTTGCTGCATGTTTCAGCAGCAAGTGTTCATCTCACTCAGCCATACTCCCGGGATCTGGAGCATTTTCAGTGTATCATTTAGTATCCCCAGAATATATTACCACAGAAAATATTTCCTACATTTTTTATCAATATTAAATCATTTCTTTTTTTAAGTTCAAGTTTATTGAAACCAAAACATAGGATAAAGCATGATACATAAACTCAATCAATGAAAGGCATATGAAAAAGTACAAAGGTATAATTGAAGAAAATATAATAAAACGGTATCAAGGGGGGAATGGGGGGGAATTAAAACTTTATAAAATAGACAACGAATTGCAGATAAATATAAAGTTAAGTAAATCGAAGGAAAAAGACAGACGAGAAAAATCATGGAGGTTTATGAACATCATCAGATGGATTTTGGTGGGTAACCATGGATGTGAGAGGCGGGGAAGAAAGCTTGGAGAGGTAAGTAGTAAGAGGAATCCATAAGAAATCCCTTTTTACAGCTAGAGAAACTGGGGTGACGTAGTTGGTATCCAGTCTATGATGGAAGCAAATAGCATTCCACCATGCTGAGTAACTGACTTTGGAGGAATCCTTCCAATTGGAGGTGTATAATAAATCACTTCTGTGAGACCCCACTGAACCTATTCCACATAAATAACAGCCCCACCAACAAACCTTCTTGCGTCTGTGCTATATTCTAGAACGGTAGCTTATCAATATATAATATTTAAAAGAACAGACAGCTCATTATGTTAATACAAAGTTAGACAGTTATTTGTAATCCTCCAAATGAGCTCCCTTCATTGGTTCGCCAAAAAATACCATTCAGAGGATAAACGATGAGCTAAAAGCAGTCTTGAAAAATGTTTTAATATGAACCCCAAATTGCAATGAGTGAGCAAATGCAGCCAAAGATCTTGACTTCTCCAGGGCAGTTTTGATCGGCCCTCCCCAAACTGTGTTGAACATTTGGGCCAAAGATTCAGTTACAGCACAATCTTCCAATTATTATCTAAAACGTCTATATGGGCAGTTCTGAAGAGAAAGGAATGAAATAGTCACATTCATCAAGTTGTGGCAGAGCTTATATGTATACATCTATGTATGTGGTATTTGTATTACACGCTCCAGCCGAAAGGTCTGTCAAATGACAGTCAACATTTGATTGGAAGAGAAGTTGGTTTTTAAGAGCGGAAGTGGACTTTTTCTGTATTATGATAGAGTTCTTTAGAGTTCTTAGAGTTCTTTAAAGAGATGTGTCTTCAGCTCTAAACTGGAGCATGGTTGGGGCAGTCTTGATAAATACCTGATCCTTGGTGCACAGATGGATACAAGTAATACATGAACATTATTTCACTGCAGCAACAAATCATATGCGTACTAGTAAGAACGTTCTGGGGTGTTCTCTTCAAGCTGCTTTCAGGACTGGGGCCGCTGAGGAAGCGGCCACTTGCCCGCAAGAATTCTGGTGGTCTCCGCTGCATCCTATGTATCAGTCTATCCCTGCCTAATATCCCATCTCCTGACCCCCTTTGCATTTGTGGTCCTGATACACAAAGTCCTGACTTAGATATTCAGACATTTCCTCACCCAGGATCTCTCCTATGTTAAAAAGAAATGTCCTGCTTTCATGGGATTCACAAAGTAAATGCTAATTTGGTACACCCAAGTGCCATGATTGTGATTCAAATGCTTTATAGATCGTTCCAAGAATACCTCTCTTCAGTAGCACATCTATCTAATAACACAATAAACTTCACCAATATGAGAAAAGGTAGAACAGGTATTGTATTGTATTGCATTGTTTTTGTATTGTATTGTAGTTACATTAATATAGGGTGCTTCGTAACCCTGATGATGCGCTGAAGCTCATTTGAAGATGGTTTGCATGCAACCCCATAGTGTGCTGTGGGTGGAAGAGCGTATCTGTCAGGTAGCCTATATTTGTAGAGTTTCACAGCACAGAGACCACACTCCTCGCTTTCACCGATGACACCCCTCTCCCCCCTCGACCGGGGCAAGACCACATCCCTCATCCTACGGGACCTCTCAGCTGCCGTCAACACTGTCTCCCACAGCACCCTAATCACAAGACTCCACAACGCTGGCATCCGCAACAAAGCACTGGACAAGATCCTTCCTTCCTTACCTGCGGAACACAAGTCAGACTACCCTGTTGCTCTCAGAACCTACAGAGATCAGCTGCAGAGTGCCCCAGGGCTCCTCCTTGAGCCCCACCTCCTTCAACGTCTACATGGTCCCCCTCGCAGCCATTCGTCAGAAGCCATGGACTCAACATCGTCTCATACCCCAACAACACCCAGCTGATCCTCTCCTCCACTAACAAACCCACATCTGCCAGAATTAACTTTCACAGTGGATTGAAGGCTGTTTCTACCTGGATGAAAGACCAAACTCATACAAGACCGAAGTACTCATCCTGGGACCCACCCCCTCAGTCTTGGACGACTCCTGGTGGCCTGCCGCACTAGGAACCCCTCCCACCCCTATTGACCATGCAGCAACCTCAATATCATACTGGACTCCTCGCTTTTAATAAACCGCCAAATCAACGCAGTATCCTCATCCTGCTTCCACACACTCCGCCTAGTTCAAAAGACATTCATATGTATCCCCACGGAATCCAGAAAGACGTTTAACCATGCACTCACCACCAGCAGACTCGACCACAACAATGCACTCTATGCTTGTGTCACCCAGAAACAGCTCAGGAAACTACAGAACATCCATAACGCCGCAGCCAGACTGGTCCCTGACATCCCCCGCCATAGCCACATAACACAACTCCTCCAACAACTCCACTGGCTCTCAATCAACAAGAGAATCACATTCAAGCTCCTCGCACATGCCTACAAAGCTCTCCTCGACGCAGGGGCAGAATATCTGAACCACCACCTTGCATTCCACACAGCTGCTGGACAACTCCGCTCCACCCAACTCACCCAGGCCTCAGTCCCACGGATCCAAAAACCAGAAACAGAGGAAGATTCTTTTCCTACCTCATCATCAAGACCTGGATGGCCCTGCCCCTCCACCTCAGGCAATACGCGTTGTTGACCCCATTCAGGACCTTGTTCTTCGACTGAACCTCCACACATAGACAGATCAGCAGTAGCGCCTTGAGACCCTCACGGGTGAGAAGCTGTGCTAGACAAATCCCTGATTGATTGACTGCACAGGAGGTCAGCACATACATCAAAAAGAATGCTGTGGCATTTGCCATAGTGACATATGCACTGCTAGGTAGCTTTGTTCCACAGGCTTCTTTTAAATATATTTAAAATCGCTTTAAACACTTTCTGTTGCCTGGACATATTACAGTACGCTCAAAAGCAGTAAACACAATCAGCATCACCATCAAGATCAGGCGAGTCATTCACTGCATCGCCTACTCAAAGCAACACATCACAAACATCAGTATATACTTTGGTCTTATTCATTGATGAGGTTGAGTAAACTTGTCCATTTCCAGTCCTTCAAACAGGGACATAACAGAGGCTCCTGTAGTCCTTGAAGTGTAGGGAGACATCCCTTCCTCCAGGGGAACCCAACCCTTCAAGGAGCCCCCTATTCAACCAAATGCCAATGAGTATCTGTAATACATAGGAGACTCAGGGGGCCCTCATCCCGTTCTGCAGAGGCGACCTCAACATTTTGAGCTACACCACTACCTGCAAATGGTGATCTACCAACTAAATGCATTTGCTATTAGTCGACTTTGCCAGGCTGAGCATTGCATGCCTTCCTTGTGCTGTGGCGGTGCAAATGCGCCAATATTCGATGTATAACTTAGCCATAGTGAGGAACGGAATGAAACAATAAAGATAGATAATGTCACAAATGAATCTTGTCTTTTTTAATCATTTTAATGAAGTGTGAGTACTGCTGGAATCCATGTGGTAGTAGGGGACTCAAACCGTAGACAACCATTTATCCGTCAGTCCTTATGGTAGAGGTCAAACAGTTCTGGGTAAGATGGGAGGAAGGGAGAGAATGAAGTTATGTTCAGCAATAGAGAATAAAGAGGACATGGTCATCTTACTGGTGTGACCAGAGCGTCTCATGACCCATTGCTCAGAACTCTCTGCTGTTCACATACATGATAGACTGGTATTTGGTTGACTATTTCAAATCTGCCTTGCACAATTGAGATGTTGTTTTCTCTTTACATTATTTATTGGCAGTTCATATATAAACCAGGACATGTTCAGCATATAAATATAATCATATATAAAATACAAATGATACATTCGAAGATAAATTGAGAGAAAATAAAAAGGAGGGGGAAGAACAAAGAACAATCAAGTATGTCTTTCACATATACATGAGAACAATCACCTCCACAAATCTTATGAACATACCAAATAACACTTAAGTAAATAACACTACAGTATAGTTATATTCCTAAATATAGATGAGGGAACATTGTTATCATAATTCCAGAAAAGGGCCCCAAACACAATCTAATTATTGCAAATTATCATTTAAGTTATAAATAATTTTCTAAAATGTGGCCACTTTGAACATATCTTCAAGCCAAGACTGAGTTGTTAGGAGTATAGTTGTCTTCCAGAAATGTAGTATATTCACTTAGGCAAGACCAAGGACTGTGCATATTCAATCAATCAATCAATCAAGACATTTGTAAAGCGCACTACTCACCTGTGAGGGTCTCAAGGCGATGGGGGGGGGGGGATGAGGGGGGGCTGCTATTGTTCGAACAGCCAGGTCTTGAGTAGCCTCCTGAAGGTTAGTAGGTCTTCGGTTTGCCATAGGAGGATGGGGAGGGTGTTCCAGGACTTGGCGGCTAGGTAGGAGAAAGATCTGCCACCGGTGGTTGCTCTCCTGATGCGGGGGACAGAGGCGAGGGCGAGGGCGGTGGAGTGGAGCTGGCGGTTCGGGGTGTAGAAGCTGATCCATTTGTTGCGGTATGCTGTTCCGGTGTTGTGGAGAGCTTTGTGTGTGTGGGTGAGGAACTTAAAGGTGATCCTCTTGTTGACGGGAAGCCAGTGCAGGTCTCTCAGGTGGGGTGTGATGTGGCTGTGGCGAGGGATGTCTAGGATCAGGCAGGCGGAGGCGTTCTGAATACGTTGCAGTCGTTTCAGCAGTTTGGCCGGGGCTCCTGCGTAGAGGGTGTTTCAGTATTCCAGTCTGCTGCTGACAAGGGCCTGGGTGACCGTTCTTCTGGTGTCAGTGGGGATCCACTTGTAGTTCTTTTGGAGCATGCGGAGGGTGTTGAAGCAGGAGGATGAGATGGCTTTGACTTGCTTGGCCATGGAGAGTGTAGAGTCGAGGATGAATCCCAGGTTGCGTGCGTAGTCGTTGGGTGTTGGAGCTGCTCCTAGGGCGGTCGGCCCCCAGGAGTCGTCCCAGGTCGAGGCGTGGAGCCAAGGATGAGGACCTCCGTCTTGTCGGAGTTCAGCTTCAGATGGGTGTTCTTCATCCATTCGGCGACGGCTTTCATACCTTCCTGGAGGTTGATTTTGGCAGTGAGAGGGTCCTTCGTGAGGGAGAGGATCAGTTGTGTGTCGTCTGCATAGGAGATGGTGTTGAGGTCGTGCAGTCTGGTGACGTGGGCGAGTAGGGCCATGTAGATGTCGAGCAGCGTCGGGCTGAGGGAGGATCCTTGGGGGACGCTGCAGATGATCTTGGTGGCTTCAGATCGGAAGGGAGGGAGGCGGACTCCTGGTGTTCTGCCAGAGAGGAAGGAGGTGGTCCAGTCCAGTGCTTTGCCTCAGATTCCTGCGTCGTGGAGGCGGGTGGGTAGGGTGCGGTGGCAGACAGTGTCGAAGGCACCTGACAGGTCCAGGAGGATGAGGGCAGCGGTCTCACCAGTGTCCAGCAGGGCCCTGATGTCGTCGGTGGCGGCGATGAGGGCCGTTTTGGTGCTGTAGTTGCTGCGGAAATCTGACTGGGACGGGTCCAGGACGTTGCTCTCCTCTAGGTAGCAGGTCAGCTGTTTGTTGACAGTTTTTGCGATGACCTTCACCGGGAACGGGAGCAGGGAGATGGGCCGGAAGTTCTTGCATAGCTATTTGTAAGTGTGTACAGACATGGTGGGTTTGTCTGAAATAGCATGCATAGAGAAGCGACAGTCATGCCGATAAGGAAAAACTAATGGGAGAGCAGTCATTTAAATATTTCTCGATCTGGAGCCAAAATGTACGATTTTTGTTACATTCCCACAAAATATGAAGAATGTCAGTCGGGTTCCTAACATCTCCAGCAGAGGGATTTGGGGCTTTTAGTTTGGCTTGATAAAACTTAGAAGGTGACCAGTGCCAGTGATGCTATATTTTAAAATACCTCAATTTAAGACAAAAATCTCTGAGTCGCCTTTTGTAATTTTCCAGTAAGGTGCCCCAGCCATCATCCGACAATTGAATTATCAGACGTGAAGACCATCATTGTTGTAATGAGGAAGAAGTGTCAATAGAGAAAGAATATTCAAATAAGATGTTATACAAACCAGAGATGATTTCCTTGTAATCCTTCCATGTGTGTATATATTCGCTGATAAATCCACGGCTTTAGGAATTGAACTCAGTATCGCCTCCTACTCACATCCCTTTCCGGACCCGCATCTTTTCCTCGCTCCACCCCCTCTGGTCTCTCCTAAAAACCAAGCCCGCTGGTCTGACTTCGAATATTATGATGAAGACTCCATCTCCAAAATCCTCTCCACCCTAAAACCTAACAATCACTTCAACGACCCGCTTCCTTCCAAATGCCTCACTGCTGTCTCTCAATCCATTGTTCCTTGCTGGCCTGCAATAATAAATGCCTCTCTACAACAGGGATCGATCCTGGACTCCTTGAAAGCCGGCCAAGTCCTCCCTATTCTAAAAAACCCATCCCTGGATCCATCCTCCCCTGTCAATTTCAGAACCATCTCCAATATCCCACTACTAGCCAAAGTACTTGAGAAATGTGTACAGCAACAACTAAGTCAGCACATCAATAACTTCCACCTACTTGATGACTGCCAATCTGGGTTCAGACCGGGGCACAGCACGGATATCACTATGCTCCACATTGTGGATGATGCCCTTCAAGCTCAAGACCAAGGCAAGACCCGCCTCTTAATCCTCCTAGATCTCTCCTCCGCATTCAACACCGTCAACCACGATAAACTTCTCAAACGCCTTAATATCAGGATGGGTCTGGACGGTGCGGTCTTAGAATGGTTCAGATCATTCCTCCATAATCGTTCCCAGAGATTCCTCATCAACGGCAACCTATCAGCTCCCACCCCGGTCACGGTTGGAGTCCCTCAAGGATCAACCCTGTCCCCCACCCTCTTTAATCTTTACCATGAGCCTCTCACTGAAGTACCGCTAACAAATAATACCACATGTACGCGGATCATACCCAAATATACATCAAGATCTCTTCGCTTGAGGAGATCCTCTCCCTGAACGAGACCCTGAAATTGACTGTCCAATGGCTAGCTACTAACCAACTAAAACTTAACGCAAAAAAACGAATTTCTCCTAATCTCCCCCCTAAAGCCAACCCCGAGATTCCGTTGTGGATCAAGGCCATTACAGTCCTAAACTGCCCGCCGACCACTGTGGACTCTGCCAAATCCCTGGGCATAATCCTAGACTTCAACTTGAACATGCAGGACCACATCAACTCAATGGCTAAAGCAGCTAGATTCCACCTGAGCTACCTCTGGAAACTGAAACCTTTCATTGAGGCTCCAGACCTAAAAATGGCAATTCAAGCTCTAGTCATCTCCAGACTGGAATATGGTTGCTCCACCCTCACTGGTCTACCCAAGATCTCCCTAGCACCCTTAAAAGCTTGCCTCAAGGCAGCTGCCAGACTACTCATCGGCACCAAGAAATTCGACCACATCACTCCACATCTGTAAGCACTAAACTGGCTCCCCCTAGAGGCCAGAATTAAACTGAAACTGGCATGCATCACACACAAGGCTCTTCATTCAAACTCCCCTGCTTATCTGGCACAAAAACGAGTGGTATCTGGAGGAAGCAGAAACTCCCGGTCCTCCAGCAACCTTGTACTCCAACCCGCCTTTTTTCCGAAAAAAAGAACCTATAATAGGGCATTCACCAGGGCAGCACCCAGAATCTGGAACTCCTTCCCACCCGCCATCCGAAGAATTCCCTCTCTAGCACGCTTCAAGAAGGAGGCCAAAACCTTCCTCATGGATAAATTCCTTGCCTAATGACCTCCCTGCCTGACCACAAATCTGATGTTTCTAAGACTATCGTTCTTCTCAGATCACCAATCCCTCCCCGCAGAGAATCTACGGGGCCTTTAATTTCTTTACAAAATCTAATTTTGATTGCAATATTACTTTGGTATCCCCAGAATCCCTATGTTCCCCACACCCCTGTCTCTCCATACCCCTTTGTACAGTTTATGTATACTTCTCCACATTGACTTTGTTTGTACACTGTGATAATTCCTGTTAAGGGCTCTGATACCCTCACGGGTCAAGTTCGCGCTCTATAAAACTCTAAAATAAATAATAAATATGTAAATATGTCTTGGGTTTTGACATTATTGGTGAAAGGACGCCTGTAAGCTGATTATATCTAGAGAATTGTGAAAGAGGGAGTCCGAATTCTTGTTGTATTTGTGAGAATGACTTTAGAGAACGTTTTTGCGCGAGTATATCATTAACTTGATACATTTTTTGTTTGACCCATCGGGTCCAGCTATGCTCACTTCTCTTATGTACGATTTCTGTATTGTTCCAGAGTGGAGAGTGGGAATGTAGGCGATTATGAGAAGTCGTAAATGTATGTTCTTTCTGCCAAGCTAATTGTGATGAGTAGATGATGGGTTAGAAGAATTCGTAAATTGTGGACATTTGGTACAGTAGATCGCAAGTTCTGTATCGTTTTAAGTAATGTCTGTTCAAATTTGACCCGGGGGAGTGTTTGTATGAGTGGGTAGAATACATATAGAATAGGCAAGTTGTCACGCAATCCAAATGTTTTCTAGATGAGGTAAGCGTAGACCTCCTTTCACTGAAGATTAATGCAATTTGGAGCTCTTCAATCGGGGTCTATACCCCCCAAACAAATTGGGTAATGATGGAAGTTTTTAACAATGAACATGGTACCATCCCAAAAATATAAATACATTTGGGAATCATGTTCATTTTTATGACCTGTATCCTTCCCCAAAATGATAGATTCAAAACCGACCATTGCTGGAAGTCTTGTTTAGTTTGTTCAACTACTGGGTTCAAGTGGTCCATGATTGTGTCTGTTAGTCCCTGGTTAATGAACATCCCTAAGTATTACAATTGCGAATTAAACCATTCCCTAAGGGAAGAAAAAGTAGCAGTAGGGGTTAATAGTAGTGCTTCGCATTTAGTCCAATTGATCTTATAGCCGGAGAAGTTTGAAAATATGGTCAATTGAGATATTAATGAATTTGTGGATATTGTTGGTTGTGAGATGGTCTGGAGAATATCATCCGCGTAAGAAGCCTTTTATTTCATCCTCAGCAGTTTGAATACCTTTAATATTGGTATTATTCCGTATGGCTATAGCCAGTGGTTCAAGAGTCAAAAGAAACAGCAGGGGTGATGAAGGATAAGCTTGTCTGGTATCACGATGGATTTTAAAATAAGAGATTATGAATCCTCCACATGTAACGCCACTGTAGATGAGTGATACATTTCTTTATGTAATGTGATAAAAATCCTTACCAAATCCATCCCCTCCATACTGCGGAACAAATAACCCCACTCTACTCCATCAAAGGCTTTTTCTGCATTAAGGGAAAGGAGGACTTTATCTTCCGTATCTTGTCTCAGCTGCCACAGCATGTGTGAAAGAGTGCAGAGGTGGTTTGTGGACATGCGTCCCAGTACAACCTGACATCGGATGGGTGTATTAGAGAAGTAATTACTGAGTTGAGGCGCATGGCCATAACTTTGGGTAGAAGTTTAACATCCAAATTAATTAAAGAGATTGGTCTGTAATTGGAGCATTCTAAAAGGTCGTTAAAGGTTTTGGGATGAGTGTAATACTTGCCATTAAAAAGTCGGGTGGTAAATGTCCTGTTTAATGCATTGTTAAAGACTGATTTCAGAATTGGAATAGTATAATTTTTGGTAATCTTGTAAAATTCAACAGAAAACCCATCTCCCACATGTGCTTTACCTGTGGCTAAAACTCAATCACCTTAGTTATCTCTTCAGCGGTGACTTCACCCTCCAATTCAACTCTCTGTTCTGATGTAAGTTTAGGGATATCGAGTTTAGGGAAGAAGTTATCTACTACTGTCTGATTCGGACGGTTTATTGATGTGTGAAGTTTTCCATAGCATTTCTGAAATTGGAAGAGAATCTCTGAGGATAGATGAAGTCACCAATATTATTTCTTATAGCGGGGATTGTTCTGGAAGATTTCTGTTGGCAGAGTTGGTGGGCTAATAGTCTACCCGTCTTTTCCCCTCTTTCATTATGGCGCTGATGAATACCATATAAAAAAAATCAGCATGGGATGTATAAAGGTTATTAAGGGCAAATATTGCAGTAAGCAGTTTCCTCAATGTTTCTGATGATTGTATTTGAAAATAAATGGAAGTGAAGTTCATGATTTCCTTCTCTAAGTATATTCTAGCACTGTTCACCTGTGTTTTTTTTTACAAGTGCTGCATCCGTCATAAGCCTTACAACACTGCTTTGCCAGCTCCCCATATGTGTGGGCACTAGTAACTAAAAATTCATTGTTCTTTAGAAATTGCTCAGCATATAAACACAGTTGGTGTTTTGCCTGCGGTTTCTTGTAAGACATCAGATTCAACCTCCAATTAGCTTTTGAGTGTAGTGAATGTCCTAGATCTATTCGAATGCCTATAAGTTTGTGATTAGATGTACTACGGCCTACGGGGGATGATATTTGTGTTTGTTACTAGTTGTAAAACAGAAGGGAAGACTGAAAAGTAGTCAATTCTCGTACATTTTGAGTGTGAGCACGATATAAAGGCATAGTCTCTCTCCTTAGGATGTAGCAATCTCCAGGGTTCTTGCAATGCATGATCTTTTATGAAATTCATAAGGGTGTGTCTGTTTCTATTATGATGTGTATATAAACATCATATCTGTCAATACACGGGTCAATGGTAATTTTCCAGTCTACGCCGATTATGTCTTTGGATGAGCCAAAAGAAGTAATTTGTCTACTATGTTGTGATAGAAAGACAGCCTTTTAGTCTGTAGGTGCATAAATGGACCCTACAATTTAAAAGGTATTTCGTATACAAGGTTTAACAAAAATGTAACTCCCATCAATATCTTTCCTTGTTTGCAATATTTTGTTGGGCCGGTGTTTACTAAAAGAATGGCTACCCCACCTTTTCTTTGTGGTGTTGGTTCCTCGGGTTTCTTAGTTGGTGTGATACTCGCGTGCATGACCTGACCCACCCAGTCTCGTTTCAATTTCTCACTTTCTTGTGGGGTAAGGTGGGTTTCTTGCAACAAGGCAATATCGGTTTTGTTATGACCAACATGGAGAAGTATTTTTAGGTTTTGACTGGCGTAAACGATGCGAAAGCATCGTTTCGCTAGGCGAAAACCTATTGATATATAGTATGTGGGGCATGGTCCGTCCCTAGTCTCCCATTGGCTAGATCCTTAAATGGAGGCTAGCCATTGGGAGACGGCTCTGTCAGTCAATCCCGGACCAGATTCGGGGGCGTTCCCGAGAATTTTTGGCTTTTGGCGACGTCACGCTACGTCAGCCAAAAGCCTTCGGGAACGCCCCCGAATCTAGTCAGGCATTGACGGCACCCGTGGTCTCCTCTCCGGGTTTTGTTGATCCCATACATGTTACACTCTGGGACACAGAGGGCCTCTCCTCTGGGATGTACGGCATTACAACGCGGGCATTTACACCGCGTGCAGTTACAACGCTGTTTTTACAACGCAAGTCGTTACAACGACTTGCGCTGTAAGGGCTGGATAGTGGAATAGTTTAATTTTCTATTCCAACTCCAGCCCACGTTACAGTAGGGAAGGTGTTGGAATAGAAAATTAACTATTCCCTATCCAATAGCGCCCTCCAGCGCAAGTCGTCGTAACGACTTGCGTTGTAACGGCAGCGTCGTAATAGCAGCGCGGGGTAATGCCCGCGTTGTTAAGGATGTTTCCCCTCCTCTGACCTGCCCCTCAGGTAATGTGTATGTGCACAGAGTTTAACGGGCTGTATGTTCGGCGCATCAACACCCAATTCTCGCCCAGTGACACAGTCCAGTCCTTCGACCTTGCAGATGAGGGAAACTGCATGCACAGAGCTCCGTGAGACACTACACACCAGTCCCGTGTGTGACGCCCAGCGACCTCGCGCTCACGCTGGGCCCCGTCTCGCCGCTCATGGAGACGGCGCCTTGTTCTGGATATGAATATGAAAGTGTACTTTTAAAAACCGTCATTGGTACATTGGCTGGTAAAGAGAAGCCCTCGTCCAATTCTGTTTTAAACAATATTGGCCTTAATTTTAATGCTGCCAATGAAATAAATGTCAGTTTTCAATTCACAATGAACGCATCAGTGCGTTCGATTCCTCCTAATGCGCCCCATTCCCCAGAAGAGGCTTCTAAGCGCTCGTCTGGCGCTGTGGCCAGCCCGGGTCCCGGCGGCTGCTCTGTGGTTGGCAGCGGATGGCGCTTGCAGGGTTAACAGGCAAACACAGACGACACCGAATGAACCAACCCCCGGGGGGCCCGGGAGCCAGCGTGTAAACATAAACAAGAGAAGCCAAGGCCCCCCGGGGGGGGGGTTCTGCTGAAAGAGGCTTCCACTGTGTCTTCCTCCCCAGGGGCAGGGAGGGCAGCGGGGGACGGGGCAGCAGGGGAGAGCGGCGGAGGAGATGGGGAGGGCTAGGGGGGGCTACGAGGGGCATGAGGGGGTCTTAACTCCTTCAGAAACTCGAGCAGGCATCAATACTGTTAATCTAACTCATGTTATTGTTCTTTACATCAGGTTATTGTAAGTTGTTATTGCTTCTGATGTTTTTATTAGTGAGTAGGTGTACAACTCATGTTTTTATTCCTGTTGCTGTTACTATGCTAGTCATTTTTTTTTTACATTTGTTATGTTATATTATGTAAGAATAGAAGTAAAATTCGTTCGGATCCTGCTAAAGAAGTTTGTGGTGTGCCATGTGTATGTTATCTTAAATTTAGCCATGGTCCTATGCCCGGCCTATGCAGGGGGGTTTCTAGAGGGCATTACAAGACCATTAAAGCACATTGATGCCATGTTGAACGTGGGAGGGCGTGCTTTTTTTAAACTAAAGTCTGACTGCTTCTAATATATATGTCAGTGTGGAAGGGAGAGTGTCCCTGAGTTGATAGCGCGGTGCCAAGTATATTGTATTGCTATGCAGGGCTTTAAGTTGGATGAAAACACTGGGGTGGGTAGGTCTCTCAAAGGGGCGTGGCCTATATAATTAAGAGCATGGCTTAAATCATTTATGTTAAAAATCTTTGCTCAGCGTCGGATCCTGCTAAAGAAGTTTGTGGTGTGCCATGTGTTTGTTATCTTAACTTTAGCCTGGTAATCCATGGTCCTATGCCCGGCCTATGCAGGGGGGTTTCTAGAGGGCATTACAAGCCCATTAAAGCACATTGATGCCATGCTGAACGTGGGAGGGCGTGCTTTTTTTAAACTAACGTCTGACTGCTTCTAATATATATGTCAGTGTGGAAGGGAGAGTGTCCCTGAGTTGATAGCGCGGTGCCAAGTATATTGTATTGCTATGCAGGGCTTTAAGTTGGATGAAAACACTGGGGGGTAGGTCTCTCAAAGGGGCGTGGCCTATATAATTAAGAGCGTGGCTTAAATCATTTATGCTAAAAATCTTTGCTCAGCATAAGGTGCTGCCAGACTGGTATTTTGCTGCTTCTCTCATTGCTTCCAGATATATAATACAACAAGTAACATTACACGTACAAGCCAGGACTATTGGCTTTGTCAAAGGTTGTTAGTTGGATAAGATAAATATACAACATGCATACATACAAGTATGACTTTGTTGTATATTATATTGAAAATGTTTTAGTTCTTGCGCGAGGGTGTGGCGTAATGCCTAGAGCTGTCAACTTTGGAGCTGAGGAAGCAGGTATGATGAGTCTTCACGTCAGCTCAACATCCTGCATTTCTGGGCAAATCACTTAATAGCCCGTGCCTACCAAAAAATACATGAATATGTCCTTGTTGCTCATGCAAAGCACTTCGAGTTTTGAAATACAGATCTGCACAAAAAGAAAAGTTACATCAAAACAGTGAATTCCTGCAGAGTTAAGATTTAATTTTCCATTCTAAGAGTGAGGGCTGAAATGGAGAGCCCGATAGTGACCTGTCTCCTCACCTGCTTTTAAGAACACCTGAGCACCAGCAGGACCCGGCCCACTTAAAGCGCTGTTGCTGTGGCTTCAAGGCATTTTTCAGCAGTCTGTGCCGGTTTCCAAGATGCGTCTCAGAACCAGAGTCTCAGTCAGCTTGTTAGATGTGTTACAGGCATTACATTTTTTTTCTTTCAATTTTATATAGTGCGACCTCGACCCCAAGGTATTGGAGCGCTTTACATGAGCACCAGTTACATTACACAAGAACTCATTAATTTTTGTAGACCATGTGAGATTAAGTGATTTGCCCAGAAGCACAGGATGCTGAGCCGACGCCGAGATTCAATCCCGGTTTCCCAGTTCCAGAGCAGTAATTTTTGTGAAAGATATTTAGAATACAATATATCTGCCAGATGATAGTTGTATTAAAGATATTTTAAGACACATCCATTCAGATGAACTTTTATGATTTGTTAATTAACTGAGGGTTATTGGATATTGTACTGCTGAAGGTCAGTCCAAGAGAGCCGAAACATTTTTACATATTACCATGCTTTCTAAAACACAAAATTGGCTTTGATAGTGACTGTTTAGAAAGTATTTGCATGAACCTACAAGTGTCCATCTACAAGGCACCCATTCCAAACTTAGATCTTGTTACCTGCATCTTCCAGAGCTTTTCATTCTTCCAATGGCTAGCCTCCATAAATGGAGGCTAGCCGTTGGAAGACAGCGCTGTCCGTCATTTCGGACCAGATTTTCGCTTTTTGGCGACGTCATGCGGCTGTGGGCGTGTCCGCTGACTCGGCGGCTCACCTTTCGGAGCAGACTGCTGTGCGCCGCAGGCTCCCCCACTCAACAACTGACTGCTAATGGAATGCCCACACAAACATCACACGTTACGCTAACTACTGGGTATGTGTGTGATTATGTTATTAGATGAACTTTTCTTTTTTAATGTTTACAGTTCTATTTCTGTTAATGATTTATTTCTCAGCCCCCAATCACCCCCCGGCCCCCATCGCCCGCCCGAGTTAGCCTCCGTGTATGGACAAGAGCCAGGTTCTGCTTCTAAGTGGGGCCGAAAACGTACTTCCGGGGGCTGCCTGGGTGATTTACGAGATCTGGTACCAAGTAACATAAGTACAGTCTGCGACTCCCTGGCCCTCTGTCACCGGGGCTCAAGGCTGGGAAACAAGGAAAAGGTGCAATTTGCTCGTTGGGATCCCGGCATCCGAGGTTGCCCCTGTCGGTAGAAACATGACATTTTTAGGCAGACGGGGACAGTTTGCCTCTGGGATGTCTAAGTTGATTCCTAGATATTACAAGTGAACAGGGAAGGCCATTTTGAGTAAATGTGCTGGACACTGGCATTTAAGACTTCCCCAACTACATGATAAATCCTAGCTTCTCTCTGTCTTTCTCATTCTAGCTCTCTCTCTCTCTTTTTCTTACTCCCTCTAGCTTCCTCTCTCTTTGTTACTCCCTCTTGCTCCCTCTCTCTGTCTTGCTCTCTCTAGCTCCCTTTCTCTGTCTTACTCTCTATAGCTCCCTCTCTATATGTCTTGCTCTTTCTAGCTCCCTCTCTCTGTGTCTTGCTCCGTCTAGCTCCCTCTCTCTCTGTCTTACTCCCTCTAGCTCCTTCTCTCTCCCCGCCTTAATCCCTCTAGCTCCCTCTCTCTGTCTTACTCCCTCTAGCTCCTTCTCTCTCCGTCTAAATCCCTCTAGCTCCCTCTCTCTGTCTTGTTCCCTCTAGCTCCCTCTCTCTCCCTTGCTCACTCTCTCTCCCTTGCTCCCTCTAGCTCCCTCTCTCTGTCTTGCTCTCTCTAGCTCCCTCTAGCTCCTTCTCTCTCTTACTCCCTCTAGCTCCCTCTCTCTGTCTAGCTCCCTCTCTCTGTTTTACTCCTTCTAGCTCCCTCTGTCTCCTTCTCTCTCTGTCTTACTCTCTCTAGCTCCTTCTCTCTCTGTCTTACTCCCTCTAGCTCCCTCTCTCTCTGTCTTTCTCACTCTAGCTCTCTCTCTCTCTCTGTGTGTATGTATAGCTCTGTGTACATATACCTGTGTGTGTGTATAAGTGCAAATGCAATAAGTCTCACAGTTTCGAAAAATAAAGCTATTTACTACTAAACAACAACACCATTTATTTATCTGTTTACTCAAAAAAACATAGATGAACATTTTAACATTTACAATGCCAATAGCTCTAACATTGTCAAAGGCAAAACCATTGCATTGTAAATGCTTGTTTTTAAAAACATTTGATACGTTGAAGCTGAATGAATGTGTGGGTCAACAGTAGTGACAGTTGGTGAACTCACAAAGAAGGAGTGTAAGAAGGATGAGATACAAAGCTGGTATCTGATACTATCTTCACAAGGTAATATACATTTAAATCTTATTAAAAAGTGAAATTTGAAATCAACATTAATGTGAGAGAAACATACATTAAAGCTTAAAATATTAGTAACTTTAAGTGCTAAGGTACCAGAGCAACGTTAATTTGCATTCTATTAGTAAAAGCATTATTTTTCAACCCTTTCTGTGTCATTTGATGTTCTGTGGTGTAAGATAGTGTGGACTAGTCTGCTCTAATATTATATTAGTGCTATCAACTTTAAACAGGTTACATAGAGTAAACTAGCAGAAAAAACCTGAGCTATGGGAAAGTTGTTGGCTCTAAAAGCGTTGTGATAAATGATGCCGCAGCCTGTCGGTCGTGTGGCATAAAATTGCATATTAACGGCTGATTTTAATTGAGGCTCATACCTGAAAATCCTATTTTTTCTGATTAATGAAAACACTTTAGTCTAAAACGCTCAAAACTCACTCCTGTCCACATGGGAACCCGAAGATCATTGTTGTCTCAAGAGAAACAGCAACTGTTTTACAAAGATGCCATTGTTGCTGGGCTGATGTGAGGAATTCATCTTCCTTCCTCATTCAACTGCCAACAAAGACAAATATGAATCGTCTCCCTTCCAGGTACTGCAGAAAGACTGTAGAAACCTGACAATTTGTTTTGTGGGCTCAGTTCTGCAATGAAATCTCAAAACAAATGCAGATTATGAGCTTCAAAATGTGTTTGAGCGCGGAAGACTGGATGTGTCTGACAAACACTCAACTGATGCCCCTGTTCTATGCTGTACTCCCTGCACACTCTGTATATGGTGATCGGTCACATCATGAAACGAACAGCTAGCGCTCTCGTCAGTAGTCACTTGCACTAGTATTCTAAGGTAAAAAGTAGCCACTACTAAATCTACAAGATTTTAATTGATAACAGCTGTGAAACAATAACACATCCACTTCTGGTCAGAACGCTTGGGATCCCTAACACTCCATGGTTATAGATAGACCAATGCAGACTCCATTGATCAACTGCAGTGATGCTGCCCATCTAAAGCACCACGTTGAGTATTTGGGTGCTTTAAAGAGAACTCAACTTGATTGTATTACAATAAATGAGATAAACATTGACAGCTAGATTCATCATTGTCCCGTTTTGCGAGTCCTTAATAGCGATTATTAAGGAATCGCTATTAAGGACTTGCAAATCGGGATTCATGTAGGAATTGCTAAATAAATTGCGATTCCTACACATTCCTTATTTGCGATTAGCAAATTGCTAATCGCAAATAAGGATGCGATTTCAAGGGTGCCAGGGGTGTCCAAAGGACACCCTGTAGCACCCCTGAAATGAAAATGTAGACTGATGTTGCGCACACACATGTCCAAAGGACATGTGTGTGTGTAACATACAACTGAGAAAAATGCACAAAAGTGCATTTTTCTCAGTTTTCGCTATTTACCACGAAGTCAGACTTCGTGGGCAATAGCGGCCAAAAATAGCGATTTCGTAATTTTTAAATGCTTCTTGAATTGCATTTAAGGAATCTCTAATTGAGATTCCTTAAATGCAATTATTCGCAAATATGCGATTTCTAAAAATTTGATTTTTGCATTTGGGATGATGAATCCCAAATGCAAAAATAGCGCTTGCAAAGGGCCAGATTCTGAGAATCTGGCCCTTTGCGAGCCGTTTTCGGCTTGATGAATCTGGCCGTGAGTCTCAGGATTGCATTACAGACAGTATATGGGGTCTGATTTATAAAATCCAAATGTACTCATTCCTGAATTGCGAGTCATACCAAATTGCAGTTTAGGAAACAGTAAAGTTGATTTACATGTGTTCACTGTATGCAAATAGTGATTAACAGCTAGATTCATGAAGCCAAATTGCGATCGCTATAGCTGCGAAAAAGCAATTGCGATCGCAATTTGTAGAAAAGGTATTCAACAAACAAAATAGCGAATTTGCTACATATTTATGCAAAATCGCTATGAAATTCGCAGAAACCAGGAAGAACACAATCAGAGAATCGGTAATAGCGAGAAAGCAGGTATTCTGCGAATAAAAGTGCGAAATCGCTAAAAAATCGCTATCGTAATTCATGAAAAAGTGCAAATTGCGATAAACCCCAAAATCGCTATTTGCGACGCGCAAATTAAGGAGAACCCAAACCAGGTGGTAACCATGAAAGAAAAATAAAAACATTTGAAAAATAGTATTGCTAAGTACCCACAGGTGCTGGCTTGAACAAACACACTTAAGGACATGCAGCTGGAGCCTCAGGACTCTCACAATGCCAGGACTCTACGTGGTGGTCAGGCGGCGAAGGCTACAGCGAGCAGCACGGAACAGACGACGTATCCAGGAGAGGATATTCTGTCAGCGGGTCACCCTACTGGGCCAAACCAGGGAGCTGATCTACGCAAAGTACCGCCTAAGTGGGGCAATGATAATTAAGCTGATCCGGGACCTAGACCCCCTCCTGCAGCACCCAACAAGGAGGACCAACGCCGTCCCCACACATGTGCAGGTATTGTGCAGCCTGCACCTACTGGCCTCCGGAAGCTTCCAGGGAATAGTCGCTGTTGCAGGGGGTATATCCCAGCCCACCATGTCCCGCTGCCTAAGGAGTTTCCTGGAGGCCATGCTGACCCGCCTACACCACTACATTTCATTTCCCACCAGCCAACAGGACTTGAACGAAACCAAGCTGCAATTTTACAATGTAGCCCAATTTCCACACATCATAGGATGCATTGACTGTACCCACATCCACATCTGCCCACCTGCACAAACAAATACATGTATCGGAACCGCAAGTCCTACCACTCCCTCAATATACAGATTGTATGCAATGCAAAGACAATCATCACGGACATAGTGGCACAATATCCGGGCAGCACACATGACTCCTTCATATTCCGGCACAGTGGCCTCCACACACGACTGGCCAGGGGAGACTTTGGTGAAGGACACCTACTGGGTAAGTGCACATGCCACACAACAGTACAATATGCTAATGACGCTGCGCTGCACAGGCTCTCACCCTCTGCTCCTATCATGCAGGTGACCGCGGCTACGCTCTCCGTGAGTACCTACTCACCCCATACCTCAACCCAGCAACACCACAGCAACGGCGTTACAATGCAGCACACATTCGCACAAGAAATTGCATTGAAAGGACATTTGGGCTTTTGAAGAGCAGATTCTGCATACTGCACAAGACTGGTGGGGCCATCAAATACGATCCAGAGGTCTGCTGCCGCATCGTGGCCGTGTGTGCTATCCTACACAACATTGCTACCAAGCGCAGGATACCTGTAGACATCTCAGGCAGTGAGTCAGAAGGGGACAATCAGCCACCTGCACATGTGCGTCACGCACGCGGGGAGAATCCAGCCGAAGGACACAGGCGCCACAACGAAATCTGCATGAACTATTTCTAGTGGACCCACACCCATTACTCAACTCATGCATGACAACATTAATAATGACATGAGGCACTATACGTTATTCAGAATTTTAGTTACTGTTACTGCACAATAAACATTGCATTCTGAAAAGTGTTCAAAGATTGACATATTGCGTCATATGTCCAAGTGTGTCTGAATGGCATGCTTGTTGTGTCAGCATGTGGCCTCTTTGGAATGCACCACAGTTCAGTGGCGTCTGTGGGTAGTTGCCCCAGACCTCCTCTCTACGTCCTCCTCCTGATTTTGCCGTGCGGCGGCAGAGGGCCTGCTGCTGCGGCGGGGTGCCATGACCGGTGGTATGGACTGGCTGCTGTGGCTTGATGTTGCCTCACTGTTGTCGTCTGCCCCCCCCGCCTGGCCATGGCCACTGGCCTGCATGCCCTGCATGGCCACTGATATGTTCTCCAGGGCTGTAGCTACTTCCTGGCAGCACTGCACCATTTGCACCTGCATGGCCAGGGATCGTCGCGGAGCTGTGAGGTGGCGTTACCAATGATGTGATTGGACCTCGTGTACGCCGACAGGCGGGTCAACAGTTGACGGTGTCGGCGGCGATTGACATTCCGCTAACGGGACATTGCCTGAGTGTTGGCCTCCACTGCTGCAGTCATTTGTGCGACGTTACGTGCCGTCTTATCCAGTTGGAGGTGGATGGCGGCTAGGTGTCGGGCCTGGGTCTGCTGAACACTCAGCATCCTGCACTCAATAGAGAGCCCACCTGCTCTAACAATTCTGCCTCTGCCAGCGTGGGATGTATTGGTGCGCGGCTCCCTGACCAGACCGCTCGTCTGGCTCCTCACAGCCGCAGGGCGGCGGGTTTGTTGGCGACCTGCTGCTAGTGTTGCAGGCCGCACTGCTGGCTGTGTGCTGCGTGGTACGACTGCAGCTCCTGTTGTCACGGGGGTGGCACGGGCCACAGGGGCGGGTGGTGGGATGACCGGTGTTGTTGCAGCTTGCCCTGATGGTCCGGGCTGTGGAGTATGGTGTGTATCCCCCCTCCGTGTCCTCCGTGTTCTCCTCAATCACCAGGGCCTCACTGTCAGTGCTGGGGACATCAGCGCCACCTGTGATGTAAAGTGGACGTTGATTAGTGGCATGTTACGGACACAGTTAGGCTTGCTACATGCATGCAGTCTACCATTCCCTGTCTGGCTGCAGGATTGACTGTCACTGGACATGTGGGGCTCTATGGTACAGGTTGGTAATTGTGGCCAGACTACATGTCCCACAATGTAATTGCGCTATGGAGCTGTACATTTACTGCATGCTTGGTGTTTGTAATGGGATGCACTGGAGTCGTGGACAATGTTAGGGGACAGGGGGTTGCAGTCGCATGGCACTTACCTGGTGTGTCTTGGGTGGGTCAGGAGGAGTCAAGCCGGGTCACACCCACGCAGGCCTGTGGGTCGATGGTCTCCTCCACCTGGTCCTCCAGTGAGGTGTTCGGTGGGACGGTGGGCTCCCCTCCACCTGTCGCAAATTGCTTCCCCAGCCTCTCTGCAATCTTTTCTTTTACCCGCACTCTCAAGTCATACCAGCGCTTCTTCAGCTCGTCCACCGAGCGCTGGGTCACCCCCACGGCATTAACTTTGGCGCAGATGCGCAGCCATATGCGTCGTTTGTCCGCCTCTGGCACCCTTCGGGAGTCTTTGCCAAGTAGGCGGTTGTGATCCCTGGAGACTCCTTCAATTAGGTGTTCGAGCTCCTGCTCCGAAAACTTAATTTTGCGTTTCCTCCCACTGGTGGAAGCTCCTGCTGCATCCTCTGCCATGGCTGCCACTGTGGTGACTCCTGCTGTGGTCCTGTTGGAATGCTGGAGGGGAGCTCTGGTACTGCTGCCTGTGCTTCAGTCTCTCACTGCTGAATGAGGGTGGGACCTGCCTACTTCCTGGTTGTGATGTCATCACAGTGCTCAGGATGCGACTTCCCGTTTTTGCGATCTCGCAGTTAGCGAGATCGCAATTTGCGATATCGGTAATTGCGAAATCGCAATTTCAACTGGGGTATCGGCCGATTCTGCGATTATTTACCCATTTCGGACTTCTCGCAATCGGCGATTGCGATCGCTTGCGAATCGCATTTTTTCATCGCAAAACATCATGAATGCCGTTCTGCGAGTTCTAAATTGCGATTCGCATTTACTCGCAATTTAAAAATCGCAGAATTGGGCATTGATGAATCTGGCTGTAAGTACCATTTTTAAATACCGATTCGTAAATTGCGAAATGATATGAATATGCAATGTGCAAATCCTCCACCAGTAGCCAATTAGGACCACACCCTCTCAGGAAGTGTATCTACCTGCAGCAGCAGAGTACAGAAAGAGTTTGCGTTCCAGTTTAGCAGTTTATTTTTTGAAGATGGCAAGCCAGGAGCCTCAGGGAGAGTTGGGGAGAATGTACAAAATAAAATTTCCGGATGCTGAGCTGGAAATTCTGGTGCAAGAGTGTGTGAGTGAGCATGACCGCCTGTTTGGGAAGGCTTCCATGTTTGTTCCTGAGTCCAGCAAAAAACAGTTATGAACCAGGATACAGCAACAAATAAATGCTGTACGAGTAACAAAAAGATCGGTGGAAGAAATCTGCAAGAGGGGGTATGACCTTCGCTTCTGCTTGAAGAAGTTAGCAAGCAGAAGCAAGTAGGCATCAGCAACTGGAGGAGGCCACGGTATATAACCAACACACACCCCAGTGGAACAGATGATCAAATCCCCTAGCAGCCACAAGTCATCTCAGATGTAAAGACTATTCAACTTCTGCCCCTTCATCATCTATTTATTCATTTATTTATAAAGTTTTATATAGCGCGAACCAGATCCCGAGGGATATCAGAGCGCTTTACAAAAGGATGAAAGGGAGGGTACTACTCCAGTAAGGAATGCCGAACAGTTGTAGCCACACAATGTTCCTTTGCAATAACTACAAACTTCTGGCCTCATTCCCTATATCCCTCCTTTGCTGATTATCGTTCTGGCTGATTTCACACACCCTACTCCTCTGCTCTCTTGCTGGTCAAAACCACTGCTTTATAACGGTTGGTGCTACAAGTGTTCCTTACTGTTTAGAGTCCTTCTCTGATAGGGAAACAGGGGTAGAAGAAAGTCTTGTGTTATAGTTGCCTGAATCGAGAAGCTGGAGTGACACTGCAGTCACAGATGAAGCGTTGGTGGACACGAAAAATGGGAGTGGCATAGGTAGGGATGGGACTGTGGAGAAGTGTGGCTCAATGGTTAGAGCGGCAGACCCTGATGCAGAAGTCTAGCCCGGGACCAGGGTTCAATTCCCCGCCTCGGCGGGTCTTGGGCTCAAAATTCCACATACCTGATAATTCATAGAGTCCCACTCTGCAACTCTGGGCAATAGCTTGCTTAATCTCCACAATGGCCCCCACAACGCTAAGGATGCCTGGCCTCCACCTTGGGGGAGCCCAGGAGTGGACGCTTCACAGGGAAAGCCAGGATGGGTTCCACAGCGGTATTCGTACAAGTGCCTTGAGACCCTTCCGGGTGAGTAGTGCGCTATACAAGTATCAATTTACATTTACATTTACTGTGGTGGTCACTTTATTTGAGAGTGTGTATTCTGCAGCATGCTTCGAGTTAGTTGACGGTCTGCTATGGTGTTTAATTGCTCTTTCCCTCAACCTCAGTACAAACACAATTAAGTGAAGGAGGAACTTAAACTGCTGATATCTGGATGTCATACTTCACCCTCATTTTCAGTGGGTAGTTGAGTGAAAGTATACTGTTTAGCACAAACTGAATGGTTTAAAATAGTTAGTCTTAAATGGGGTGCAAAGATGTCCTAATGCTTCAAAAAGTTCGAGCTGGCAGGACGAACCGGTCTGCCTGAGAATCTACTAGTGGTGGGCTTGAGGATGTATATTAAAAGCAGGCTCCCCAGTGGGGTTTGTTATGTAAGGATTATTTTACTTTTGTTGCTTCTCTCTCTTAATCTACTGTGTTTCCTGTTTATCACTGAGCGTGTTACACTGCTTGATTTTACAGCGTTGTATGACTCAGTAAAGTTTTCTGTACATTTGATGTTTTGGTAGAGCACCACCTGCAGCAGTTTGGCCCATTTTTTTATGATGCTCCACATTGTCTTTACCTACAGTTAGAAAACTAGGAGCTGAAACAGAACATTGCTCCATTAAGGAGGATACCAGATTCACCGGCCTGTACCACATCAATTACCACACCATTAATTTCACCAACTAGAGGAAGGACCGTTTAGGACTTCAATTAACATTCTTAAGATGGGTAGCTATGACTACAAACAAGAACAAGCATTTGCAATGCAATGGTCTCGGCATCATTAAAGGTAGAGCTATTGGCATTGCTCATGACATTTTTTTTCTTTAAATCAAAAATAAAACTCTGCCCTCACCACTCTGCACTCACCACCACTCTGCACTCACCACCACTCTGCACTCACCACCACTCTGCACTCACCACCACTCTGCACTCACCACCACTCACCACTCTGCACTCACCACTCTGCACTCACCACTCTGCACTCACCACTCTGCACTCACCACTCTGCACTCACCACTCTGCACCACTCACCACTCTGCACCACTCACCACTCTGCACCACTCACCACTCTGCACCACTCACCACTCTGCACCACTCACCACTCTGCACTCACCACTCTGCACCACTCACCACTCTGCACTCACCACTCTGCACTCACCACCACTCTGCACTCACCACCACTCTGCACTCACCACCACTCTGCACTCACCACCACTCTGCACTCACCACCACTCTGCACTCACCACCACGGCTTTAAGTGCCTAGCTAGCCAGAACCTTGGCTAGGCTCTGCTCGCGTCTCCCTATATATTCGTCTGCTTGCCCAACTCCTGCAAAAACTACTAAGGTTTAGTACTGGGACACATACAAAAATAGTAAATGTCCGTTATTTTGAGTAGAGGTGGGTGAGCCACTGGAAGCTTGAGTCTGAAGCATGGCACAGGGTCAAGCTCGAGGTCCTGTTGGAGCCTCGAGCCTATATCAAGCTGCACTTTCATGTGGCTTCTGCCAGCCATGCTCGCTCTACCCTCAGCCAGAAAAAGGTAAACGAAGCATTAACATATGAGGTACAAATAAGAGACAGACAACTTTTTGGTACCTAATTTGTGCAAAGTAAAACCAGAAAACCTGCATTGATCGCTGCTTCCTGTTTAACTAAACTGTGTGATCTTGGGCAAATATTTTTTTGACTGATTCTTCTTATTCTTCATGAAAGCGCCTACATATGCATGCGTGTACAACACAAACCGAATGAAAACGTATTGAGTTAGAACTAATAGAGAATAATGTCGCTCTATCTGTAAGAACACATCAGCCGCATTTATACACCTGTCAACACACGAAGACACTTGCAGAGAGACACACAAACACGCCGTCTGCATGACACACCGTCCACGAATCGTCCCAGTGTCAAAAGAATAACTTCAAGTGAAACTGAAGACGAAGAACACAGCTGCTACCAGCCTTTGCCGAGTCACCCACGCGTACAACTGAATCGCAATGAAGACATCTCGGGGGAAGTAAAGGGCCAGCAAACATCAATTTGTTGGTCTGGTTTAGAAACCAATTTGTAAACCAGTGTGCCTGATAAACAATCTATCATGCCAATCACTTACGAGCCTTACGTTTTTTTAAACACTATAATTATGATTTCCATGTAAAACATACAATACAAACTTTACATAATGTACCGAGGCCGCCCCGGAAGTCAGGCACGGTCGCCTGTGACGGGGGCGGGGCCACGTTCACACCGGAAGAGGAGGCAGGCGGAGTCGTAGCGTCTCGTGGCCCGGGGCTCCTGTGAGCGGTGTAGAGCCCCGGGGCCGCGCCAGCAGGAGGTTGGGCGCCGCGTGCTGAGGTAAGGTAAGTTCCAAAAGGCTGGAGCGCGATTGGTGCACTTGTGTGTGTGTATGCTCGTGTGTGTGTGTGTATGTATGTGTGCGACGGTGACGGCGGGGGAGGGGGGGGGGCCTCTGTGCACTTGTGTGTGTGCGCGCGTGTGTGTATGAGTCAGGGGTGGTGTGCGTGTGTGCGACGGTGACGGCGGGGGAGGGGGAGGGGGGGCCTCGGTGCACTTGTGTGTGTGCGCGCGTGTGTGTATGAGTCAGGGGTGGTGTCTCTGTATGTATGTATGTGCGTGCGTGCATGGGCGCGTGTGTGTGTGTGTATGCGCATGCGTGTGTGGTGCTTGCGCTTCCCAGGAGACAGCGCCTGGCCACAGCGCGCGTTCCAGTTACAAATCGCCTGGAAGGATGCGCGTGGCCAGGACTGTCTCCTGGGAATGATAGTCGCTGACAAAAGATCTCGGTGGAGACGCGCTTCCGCGCGTTGACGCCGAGACCTAAAAATGAACTTACCTTTGGTAACAATATTCCTTCTTGATATGGATTATGTTACTTACCCTGTAGGCAAATATTCTAGGCAGTTAGTGCTGTAGATTCATCATGGCTAGTTGTGTGCTGTACACACACACTCCTTTGTTCCTTTGTTAAAGTTATGCCTAAGCTTAAAAAAAACATATAGTAATTATTTTGAATTCTTTTAAACTAAATGAAATTTCATTTCAGCTTTTTCTAGGGTTGTACGCGATGCACGGTGCGTAATGTGGTCCAAAAGTTAAAAAGGCAAACATTATGAAATCAAATACTCATTTACATTTAAAGTCTTTTGTCAATAAAATGAAATTCACCATTGAAGACTTAGGTATATAATATTCCTGTAAATAAAAAACAGAAAACAATTAGTATCAATGTGAACATTGCACCTAAAATCCATCATTAGTAAACAGTTTGTTATTTGTTTTACTTGCTCAAGCTCAATCTACTAATAATACACAACCTAAAACTGAGGGTGTGGGTGCACCATCATGTCAAACTGTAGTTGAACAGGAAGAAACTGTAATACATTTTTCTGAAGATAAATAAAGGAGAAAAATCAGTCAGTTCCTCACTGCTCCTGTAGTACAGCAGACTACAGATTTTGACACTTTAGATGAAAATGAAGAACAAAGAATGCCATCAGTGCCTGTAGTGTATAGAGGAAGCAGGCCTGTAAGACAGAATGGAAGGAATGGAATGCGAAATAGCAGTGACTCATCGCCGCCTTCTGCACAGTTTCCTGTATTGGAGCAATCCATGCTAAAATACAATGCAAGCAGCACAGAGCACCATTTGGAGTTAGTAGAAATATTAGAAATAGCCATTTATGAAGGCTATAAGATTTATGAAAACAGACTTTGAGGACTTGACTATGGCTATTAAAGATCTGGCCAAACAAATGGTCCAAGAGTCAGTATCATACAGGTGCCAAGAAAGACACAAGAACACTTGGCTGCAAACTGTTGGACGTTCTGTGGAAAAGTTGGCAACAGTGACATCAACGATGTCTAGAAGAACAGCCAATATGCAGGTTGAATTAGTTCACCACAGTGGTTATGTGGCAATGACCCTTGCACACATTACAAATACGTTTGAGGAAATGCAAACCGCGAATTATTATTATTATTATTATGTTTCTTATATAGCGCCAGAATCGACCCCCGAAGGGGTATCTCCGCGCTTGCCTTGGGAACCCGTCCTGGCTTTTCCCTGTGAGATAGCCCCTACAGGGCATCCCCAAGGTGAAAGCCAGGCATCCCGCCGCGGGGGGCCGTTGTGGAGATTAAGCAAGCTTAATGCCCAGAGTTGCAGAGTGTGAACCCATGATTAGGTCAGGCACCGAAGCGAGAATTATCGAGTCCATGGACATTTGAGCTCAAGACCCTGCCGCGTCGGGAATTGAACCCTGGTCCCGGGTCTGACCTCTGCTTCAGGGTCTGCCTGCTCTAACCAGTGAGCCACACTTCTCCACATTGCACCTAAAATCCATCATTAGTAAACAGTTTGTTATTTGTTTTACTTGCTCAAGCTCAATCTACTAATAATACACAACCTAAAACTGAGGGTGTGGGTGCACCATCATGTCAAACTGTAGTTGAACAGGAAGAAACTGTAATACATTTTTCTGAAGACAAATAAAGGAGAACAATCAGTCAGTTCCTCACTGCTCCAGTAGTACAGCAGACTACTAATGCAGTAAAAAGGCCACCGGGTCAGTTGGGGAGGGCTCAGGTGTGAACAGAAAGTTAGTTGGTGAACCTTCTACACGTTAGAGCAATAGAAGTCAGAGTGTGGAAGGACAGGGATGGGCCACCCTGTGTGCTAATCTACAATGAAAAACTATACGTCAGAGGCGTAAATAGTAAATAGAGCTATGATAATGTGTATTAGAACATCAAGTGATCTGATTTATTTTCTTTGTTAAATGAACGCAATCATTTGTTTGAAAAAAAAATTACGCAAATCAGTTCTTCTTTATTCGAAAATACAATCTGTAAATAAACAGAAAAATAATGATTATTTCTTGGATCGGACAACCACAGGGTGGTCTTCCCCCAAACCTTTTGCCTTACTCCTCTATTTTTACTGATCTTGTTTTGTGTTGTGCACTTTACCGCTGCTAACCAGGGCTAAAGTGTGTCTGCTCTCTCCTCTAAACATGGTAAAATAGGCTTGAACCCAATTGGCACTTACATTTACATGTAAGTCCCTAGTAAAGAGGTGCAACATGAACTAAGGGCTTGTAAATTAAAGGCTATCCATGGGCCTACAGGACTTGTGTCACCGACTTAACTAGCTATTTAAACATGCCTCAGTCCTGCCATTGCAATTTGTGTGTGTAGTTTTAAACTGCTATCTCGACCTGGCAAAAGAAACCTTTTGTCAGGCCTAAATCTTCATTTTCAATACTTATAAGTCACCCCTAGGGTAGCCCTACATAGCCTTGGACCAGCATATTTAAAATGTAACATTTACATGTCCTGGTAGTGAAAAACTCTTAAATTCATTTTTCACTACTGGAAGGTCTGCATTTCCCGAAGGATAACATTGGGTTAACTTATTACATTTAATAAGTGAGAACGTTTAATTGAGTGCAGGTGGGAATGTCCAGTTCGGCATCTAACAAATCGTAATTTAAAGCCCTCTTTAATGGTGAAGTTGGGTTTTAAGTCACAATTTTGAAAATGCCACTTTGGCATTTTCTTGTACCAGCCATTTGGTGTCTGCAGCCTTTATCCTGGGTCACATGACTAGCAGTAGCTGGCAGTTGGTCTTTGTGTATTGCTTCGAGACAATGGGACAAAGGGCAATAGGTGTTAGCAGGATGGGACATCTCTGACTTGATGAGGGTGGAGGAGCTGTCACCTACCACACTTGCATATCATAAAGACTACCTGGGAACCCTCGCAAAGGGTTTAACGCTAGTCTTTTGTGACCCCAGACAAGCTGGGGTCAGGGCAGTGAGGCAGGATTTTCCAAACACCTCTGTGGTGGAAACCTTCAGAACCTCTTCTACTACATTCTGGCACCAGGTATAAATATTGGACCTTCAGACTCAACTCTTCAGTACACCTCTGGACTTGTGAAAGACTCAGGACTGCTGTGCTGTTCTGCAGGATGGACTGTTGCTCTGCTGCCTGAGTGAAAGGAATGGTTCTGCAACTTAACCCCTTCACTGCGGCGGCTATTCCGCCTCAGTGCTAAGGGGGTGGGGGGGCCGCGCAGCGGTCCCGTGCTCATGACGGAACCGCTCCGTCACGGCACGCGGGTGAGCTGTGCTTGTGACGGAACGGTTCCGCCACGGCCCGCCCGCGCTAGAGAACGTTAGCGCAGGCGCGGAATTCACGCCGCGCAGGCGCGGCGCGGGAGCCGTGACGGAACCGTTCCGTCACCAGCACAGCCCACCCGAGGCTCGTGACGGAATGGTTCCGTCACGAGCATGGGAGGGGTTAAACCCAGTATAACCAGTGTGACTCCATGGGCTAGTTGGTTGACTACCTGATCAGAGCCTCAGGGACAGAAAAGGCTCTAATCACCTTGAACCCAGCACCTGAACTCTGTCTGCTGTAAGACCTACCCCCCCAAGTGATACCATCCCAGCCCTGGATCCTGGACCCTTGGAAGTGGACCTTCAGCCCAGTTGTGGTCCTGTGGTCCAATGCAGCACAACGCATCTCCTCGCATCTCGGCTCCGGAACCGCAGCTGCGCAACGCATCCCCGACGCAGGACCTCACATTGCCGCCCACAGTCTGCTCTGAACCGCCACTGCATGATGCATCCTCAACACCGGCCTTTGCATGGGAAACCCCTTGACGGCCTCCTTGACGACGACGCAGGACACTGCACCACAGTCCTGCAGCTTCTTCGAAACTGCCAGTGCGTGATGCATCTTCACCACAGGACTTCGCTTTGCAAGCACCTTATCATCAGCATCCTCAACGGCGATGCAGGACCTGGCATCCCAGCCTCACACAGTCTCAGAACTAACGCTGCACGCCACATCCTTGACACAAGATCTCACAATGCTCTGCAACCAGGATTTATGGTTCTCTTGTTCAGCTGGCCGGAATCACGGTTCGATCCCCGGCTCCGGCGGCAGGTTAGCCCAGCACCATGTGACTCTGGGCAATAGCTTGCTTAATCTTCCCGACGGCCCCCAGCTCCTAGAGACCCTTACGGGTGATTGTGCGCTTTACAAATGTGGATTAATATTATTATTATTATAATGCGGTCCCTGTATCTGGCCTGGGCTCCAGATAACCACAGTTGGCGTATTGTGCTTTTAGGTACTATTTTCACTGAAATCTTTAAAACTGGATATCTCCGATTCTACTAGTTGGATTATTGCCAGTTTGGTGTCAAATTATTTTTACATTTTACTCCATTATTCAAAATTGGTGTGGGACTTTTCTTGTGGTGTGTTTTTACTTTATTCATGTTTGAAGTGCTGCATAAATACTTTAAACATTGCCTCTAAATTAAGCCTAACTGCTTTGTGCCAAGCTACCAGAGGGTTAAGCACAGGTTGCTTTGGGGTTTGCTTGTGGCTTCACCGTGTGGCTGCGGCTTGGGTAGGATTTCACCCCCCTGAAGCAGCAACCCAATTTCCAACATTACTACTTTGAACAGTTGCTGTAACATTTTTCTTATATTAACCAAATCTTAATTAGTACCTTAAAAATCGTTTGTCACATCATCTCAACATGCATGTCCTTCAGCATCGCTTTCAGCATCAGGGCCTGGATGTGGTAGGTGATTTCATCATTCTCCTCTTCAGAATCATCACCTGCTACTTCAATCCGTAGACTATCACACACAGCTAGGTTGTGTAGCATAGCACATATGGCTATAATCTTGTAACACATTGTAGGGCCATATTACAGGGCAACCCTACTTTCTGGAGGCATCTAAATCTACCTTTAAGAAGTCCACAATTTCAATCTATAATGCTCCTTGCTTGTGGGCAGGAATATATCTTCCTTGGTTAGGGGGTTCTAGGCTGTAAGTATGGAGTTATAATCCAAGGTCCTAAGGAATATGCACTGTCACCTGAAAGATAACACGGCTGGTTTAGTCTACCATATTAAATTTAAGAAAATAAGTAGACATGTGCATAATATTTACCTAACAGTCAGTCAACTCCACAATTTCCTCTGGATGGCCACTCATACAGTCCAGAGTATCTAAATATATATGAGTCATGAGTGCTATCGGGGTTGGTACACAAGGTCTGTAATCAGACATTATGCATTAAATAATGCTTTTATGTTTCAAGAATGCTGTCTCTTCTGGTTACAATGCAAATACTCTGTGTCAGAGGCTGGGAAAATATAATATCTCTACTGTCTACACAGCCAAGCACTTGTGGGAAATGTGCTACTTCAGAGCAAAGGGCGGCCATGGCGAAAGATTGCAAAGCATTTTGGGATCTCTTTGATACTTTGCACCTGGTTACACCGGATTCATAACAATGGTATTTTGCACATGCAAAATGCTTTATTATACCCAGTATTCTAATTGTGAATGCTTTGTACATCGGAATAGTGACTCGCAAATTGGAAATCGCATTTAGCGTTTCGGTATTTTCAATCCTAAACATAAGAACAAGTGTGGTGTGCAATTTTAAGAAATATTAATTTTTAGGGGCAGACAAAGAGTCTATTATTGGTTGCTAACCAGTTTGAAACTGGTTATCAACAAAACGTTAATACATCAGGTCCATGGTGCTTTGCCATAAATTTGTTATAATTGCATCAGATCACAGGGCAACCAAAAGGAGCCAAGACTGTACACTATTGGAAGAAGAACACTTGATGGGTGTTTCCTGAAAGAGGGAAAGAGTTCGAAGTGGAAGGTGTGCACCTGTAAAGGAGTGTTTTAGACAAGTGGAGTTCTGACCTTTGGTATTAGAATCTGTAGGGAGTTGCAAAAAGCCTGAATAAGTAGGTGGATTTATTCTGATGTACGTCTTCTTTAGTGAGACAGCACTTTCAAAGGTAATTCTTTTTTCTACTGGTAGCCAATGTAGATTGTGATGTACAGGAGTGATGTGGTCATAGTTTTTTATGACAGTGATAGGTCTGGTCACAGAGCGCAGTATTTTCTTGATCAGAGTGTGTTAAGGTGCATGGTAGAATAGCAATCCAAAATCCAGTCTGGACATGAAAAGAGACTTGGTTGCTGTTTTTAGGTAGTTATGGAACAGTAAGTAAGTGGTTATTTTTTATGAGGCCATAGAGAGGATCCATCTATTTCCAGAATGTCAATTATTGATGGGTCAAATTTATTTCTAAAGTTCGGGTAAAATAAAGAGAAATTCGTTATTTGTGTGTTGAACATTATAATGTTTTCTCGCATCAAGTACGTGAGTTTTTGAGGTTACTGCAGAGGCTGGAGAGGTCATTGATGTTTGATATTGTTACGCAAACCTTTGAAAAGCATAAGAACTGCTCCATACTGCATAGAATTCGGTAGTTATGCCACTCCAGTCAAACAGACTTGCTGGTCAGAAGAAGCGGGCTCCATTGCCTAATTTAAGAGAAAGTCCCTTCCTGCTCGAGAAAAAAACACTGCGTCTTTCTCATATAGAAAATCCTCTGGCAATCTCATCTTCATTTGTATCCAACTGGAACTGGATGTATAAATCCAATAGTGGTAGAGCTAAAGTGGCATCTATGATTAGGCAACAGTGGTGAGGGTCTTCTGTAGGCTCCGTTTAAGGTCGATTTTAGAGGAGTCATTCATCTTCTGTAGAATATCTTTGCGTTCTATGATGATTTTGGAAGCAGGCACTATCTGGAAACTGCCTTTGGGTCCTACAACACTTCTCATGCTGCACTGGTATGATATTTTGGGACACTGAGAACACTCTCTTACATTAAATTAAAGTGTTAAATGCAATTTAGCTTTACCTGGTGGGTCGCAAATTTACATACCTCACGAATATTAATGAGATAGGTCGAATTTGCGACCCACTAGGAATCGCAGGCATCAAAGGGATCGTGACCTGCTGGGATCATCAGAACACCATGTCTGTGATTGCTTTTTTAATGATGTAGACTTGTTTTTTTTTTTAATGAGGCAGCCTATTTCCATTAAAGGGAAACAAGACAGCATTTTTTTTTGTTTGTTTAAGAAGAGACAGTGGTCTTGTGGATCATTGCCACCTCTTAAAAATATTTGTTTTCATTCACGAAGGGGAATGGGTCTCTAGGGGACACCTTCCGATTTGCGATTAGGTTATCGCTTTACCACTACATGTTTGCGGTAAGTAAATTATTCATGTTTTGCGACGGGAACTTGGTCACAAAACATTAGTACATACCATACAGATTTGGCATTTGGAACGGATGCCCTAAATACGCTCTTTCCAAATACCAAATTGGATTTGGGTTGCAAACACAAGTTGCGATTCTGCAACAGGTTACCGAAACAAATTTTGGTGTTTGTACATTTAAAAATTGTGGTTTACAGTCGCAAACGGCCACATTCTGTGATTGGCAGTTTACAACCAAAAAAGGCTTTGTACATCTGATCCTGCAACGTTGGCAGAACTGACGCATTCAGCACTGCAGCAAGAAACACAGACAGTTGAGAAGAACAACGTTTGGGGCAAGCGAAACAAGGAAAATACAAATGGATAGAATGAAGGGGAACCACAAATGAATATGAAGATAAGCTAGGCTCGGTATCTTAGGCTGAAGGGAAGGGTTTACAAAAACAGACTGGAAAATAAATGGCGGTGTGAAAATCTGGGTAAAACAGGAAGTGCATAATGGTGCACATCTCATTTCCCTCTCCCATGTTAGAAAATGATGTGAAGTCACTGTTTTAGAAGGGTTCTGCATACCGGCCGAGCTCATCCTGCTCCGCCGAGGTTTCTTCACGTGTCCCTGTTGCTTTGCTGTCCTGCACGTCCTGACTGGCCGGGCTTGGCTCCGCCGGTCAGGAACTAATCCTCCCAGCAGCCTCGACGCCAGCACACACCCCTACCACTTTCAAGTGCCAGGAGGCGCATAAAACTCTGCCTGCTGCGGAGGACGTGGTTGCTGTTTTAGAAGGGTTCTGCATACCGGCCGAGCTCATCCTGCTCCGTCGAGGTTTCTTCACGTGTCCCTGTTGCTTTGCTGTCCTGCACGTCCTGACTGGCCGGGCTTGGCTCCGCCGGTCAGGAACTACTCCTCCCAGCAGCCTCGACGCCAGCACACGCCCCTACCACTTTCTAGCGCCAGGAGGCGCATAAAACTCTGCCTGCTGACGAGGACGTGGTTGCTGTTTTAGAAGGGTTCTGCATACCGGCCGAGCTCATCTTGCTCCGCCGAGGTTTCTTCACCTCTCCCTGTTGCTTTGCTGTCCTGCACGTCCTGACTGGCGGGGCTTGGCTCCGCCGGTCAGGAACTACTCCTCCCAGCAGCCTCGACGCAGCACACGCCCCTACCACTTTCAAGCGCCAGGAGGCGCATAAAACTCTGCCTGCTTCCTCGTCCGCGAGGACGCGCGCGGGACGCACCGGACGAAGCCCGGACAAAGGGCGGACAGTTTGTGACAGTCCGTGACTGACCGTAACTGGGCTGGGCCAGGATCCCTGCCTGTTCCTGCCACGGTCTATCACTGGTACCTCTCAAGTAAGATTTATCGTTGACAATATATCTTTGGAACCCTTGTGTATCTATCAAATTGGTAAACTCTATTTTATTGCCTGGCTTTGGGATTCCTAGCTCACTACTATCCCACTGTGTCCAACATGTCCAAGCAAAGGTCTTCTTCTGTACCTAATACTATGGACAATTACCTGGTCCAGGTTGTGAGTAAAATCAAAAGCACAAGACGGATATCGCTGGGCTTGAGCTCACCACCTGCCATCTCTACGCAGAGCTCTCTGTTAGAACCTACTGTGTTAGAAGTCCCGATACAGGTGCATTGCAGTGATACTTCAGAAATCGAGTTATCCCCTGAAGTCAATCTTGATTTAAATATATCCTCTGCTGTTAATCTAGCCAATGATCCAGGTGACCAGTCAAACACGATAGAAGATAATTACCCTTCCCCTGTGTCTGTGCCTGCAACTAGAGCTATCAGAGCATGCAGAAAGGGTCAGAGCAAACAGGGTGGGTTACGCTCTAGTAGGAAAAGAACAGTGTCTCCACCTAAAAATACAGCTATAAAAGAGGCTAATGGGGAACAACTGGGAAGGAGAGATTAGGTGATGAACTGATTAAAAAGCTAGTGAGTATGATTGACTCCAAGATGAAATCTATAATTAAACCATTGGTAGCCAAAATTGACCTGCTAACAGCTGAAGTAAATAGACCAGGGGGACTGATAAACAAGACAGTGGAGGAGGTGGGTAACATACCAACTTTAGTCACAAATAGAGTTGAATCATCTACAAATATCCCTAGGGGTGGAGCAGGGGGTAGGGATGAAGTGATATCAGATCTGCCTCCCATTCAGAAGCCAGTAGCCAAAGGTGCTCAGGTAACAGTCAATGAAGATTTACCACCAAAATCCACAGGGATGGGTATAGATAAAGGCCCGGTTCAACTTATTGTAGAGGGCTCTCCTCTTGTTCTGGTCTTGGCCAATGTACCTCTCCTAAAACCAGGCCAAGTAGAATCTACTTCTTCCTTGATTAGCAAAGCATACCACTGGCTATGTAATAATATGATGATATCTCCAAGGGGAAAACAGCAGCTAGCTGGGGAAATTACCATGACAAGAAGGGTGGACTGGATAGGGAACAGTCTCAAAAAACTCAAAGGAGATTGCGTAGTTCTGCATTTTCTAAGTCCAGAAGTAGTCCCTGAGCTTCTAAGACACATATTTCCCCCACAACGTAGGAGTACCGAGATTGTTCCGCTAACTTTGTATTTTTTCTATCGGAGAGGCAGTACAGTGAATCCAAGTATATTAAAGACAAAATGGAACTCGGTAACAAATAAGCGGGGTAGGGTTGTACAACCTAGCGAATGGGGAATCAGCGTTGAAAATAGATTTGCGGCACTGTCAGACCTGAATGAATGCGATTGACTTGAGAGGGCAAGCAGTGTTGTGCTTAATGATCTGGCTGAGCTAAACATAACATATATTTCTGCTGTTGAGGATTTTGGCTTCACAAATGTTACTCCCGTGTCCCAAGGAAGATTAACAGGTGACACAACTTCTCTAGCAAACAGTAAGGAGAATAAATTCACAGAGTTACCGTCCAATTCCACTGCAAAGACTGAGTCTGAAGTGTATGTTGTTGCTTCTATAGTAGGTACTAACTTTGAGAATGTCTCTGTGAGGGTAGATGTCACTGATGTTATTTGTCAAGAAGGCATGTTAAGTGGAACTGAACAAGAACTGCCAGAGGATAATATTGCCAACCCTTTATTGATGGACCTGGATGGTATCGTGGACAACGTAGGGAAACTGTTCTCATGGAACATTGCAGGCCTGGGCTCTAAACTGGACTCTGGAGAGTGGCTTCAATTTGTTAATTCTTTTGATCTATGTATATTTCAGGAGACTTGGTCATGCGAACCATCTTTTGCGCAGGGATACTTGAACTACTCTGTGCCTGCATTAAAAGGCCCAAAAGCGAGACCAATGGGTGGTCTAACCATTTGGACAGTCCCTAAAAGTAGATGTTAAAGTAAAAGAAACTAGCCACAGAGACATCCAACTACTTACAATGAATTCAGATATTCTGGGACCATTAGACATCTACAATGTCTATGTGAGGAGAACCAGGGGTGGGAGGTCAGAGGTTTTAGCGGCCTTGGGCTCCCTCCTTGATACTTACTCTCAAGATAATAATATTGTCATTGCAGGTGACTTTAATCGAACATTTGAACCCTTAGCCATAGACGATGATTTCCTTGGGGATGAAGAGGATTGGCATTGGAGAGTCCCAAAACTATTGTTGAAACCAGTTGTGCGCTGGACTGAGGATGTGATTAGTATGAATGCCTTATGTTTTGAGAAAGGTTTAAGAGCACTAAACGGAAGGACGTTAAGTGACAAAAATGGGTCTATGACATTTAACAATGGGCGGCACAAGAGCAGAATAGATTATGTACTCTGTAGTCTGAAACTATGGCCGTTGTTATGTGACATGGAGGTTGTGTGGAAGAGTGAGAGTGACCACAACCCTCTGTGTACACAGCATAAATGGTGGCCACCTCCTAACAGAACCAGCGGCCCTACTGCCCTTGTTCCACCCTTAACTGTCCCCACTAACGATATGCGTAGGTTGAGATGGATAAATGTAGCAACTAACCAACAGGCCATTGATAACATCAAAATTGAAGCTGATAAAGCGATATCAGCCATGGAACATATTAATTCTTCTAGTTCTGAGTTGAGTAGCCTGGCTGAAATCCATGATACCCTCTTTTGCGTAATTAAAAACCACTTCTTGAAGCCTGTGAAGGGCAAGGGTGAGAGAGTTCCCAAGAACGCAAAATGGTATAATGCCCATTGTAGGGATGCACAAAACGCCCTAGGTACTGCTCTAAAGGGTAGGGAGACCATGGCTATTCAATGCACTAGAAAGGAATATAAAGCCAGTATAGCGAACGCAAAGAAAGCCTGGGATGAGCATCACTGGTCCGAACTAAAAAGAGCAAGTGATAAGAAAGATTCTAGACTGTTTTGGAGCATTGTCAAGTGGGGTGGTGAGGGGAAACCTGAACCCCCAAATAACAATATTCCGGAAGAAGAGTAGGTAAAGTTTTTCAGAACTCAGTATGCCGAGGTAAAACAGGGTACATCTATAGCGGACACAAGTTATACCCCCTGTAGGAGAGTAGGGTCTGCAATCCTATGATCACCCAGATTTTTTGCTTTTGTTTCACTGGTTTACGACTTTCTCTGGCTGTGGGCCTGCTAATCAGACCCACAGCCTGGCTGTTCTCTTTCTAAATTACGATATGTACCCTAGGTGCATTTACCAATTGGTACTGGGCCACCTTATCAGACCCTGTAATTCAGGGCATAGGTGTACCCAGGGCCGCCAGGGGCTGCAGCATGAATTATGCCACCCCTGGCTGGCCTCCTAAATTTGACACAACTGGCTGCATGACAGCTGGGGCGAAGTCGTGTAATCACCCTTTGCTTTAGGTATAGTAGTTCTATATCTAACCATACAATGGACACCCGAGTTCCTATCAGTCACTCCTATGGCAGGCCTTAACAATCCTGAAGGCAGAGTGCGTGGGCTCGTGTGAGCTAGGTTCAGGCCCGAGCCGAGCCCGGTTGCAGCTTGCGGAATCAAGACCCAATAGCTGTTCCATGATAACGCGTACCATATCGGTAACTCCGGTGTCGCGTTATCAAGGCATGTCGAGTAAGGTGTCATACGAATCGGGGTGCTGCCCTCTCACCAATTCTGGCGACGAGGTTAGCATCCCACCCTTCTAGAGGGACATGACATGTACGTAACTGTGAACCCCGGTTAAAGTTAACTGAAGCCTCAGCTCCACAAAATGGATGCTGCCACCACAGACACGAGTCTGACCTCCTGCTGCTGGGAGTCCTTCCAGCGAGGAGCACTTGGACAAAGGGTTTCCTGTCGAGGGCGGTGTTCGCACCGTCCCAGACAGGGTTTGTGTATTCTGGGTAGGTAGGGCTTTGGCGAGAAGGTGACTGCGGAGTGGCACCCCGGTGCTCACTACGCATCTGCCGGTTAGAACCAGTTCCAGGGGCGACAGCCCTGGCCTGGGGAAAGTCCGGCAGGGGAGAGGGGTGTAACTACCCCCCTTCCTGGTCCCACCCTTAGGGCAGGACCTAGTCATGTACCCACCCCTTTCTTTAGAATAAAGGCCGGAGCGGGGACCCTTCCAAATTAGATCATCTTTGATTCAAGAACTACTTTCTACGAAAGGACATTCAAGACTCTTCTCAAGATTTCTCCCTTGTGACTAAGGAGTAGTCACCCTGCATCAGCGGGCACCAACTAAGAACTCTGCGGTTTGCTGTAAGTCCTTCCTCAAGGAATCCGACGGCCCAGCTCGACGAGAACCGGCTTCCCTGGCACCTCTGACCTCTACCCACGTCATCAGCTCAGCTGTGATCTGTGGGTGCGACGAGACCTCGAGGGACCGGCCATCATCAGAACCTGCACGCTCTTAAAAACCAGCACGACCATCGAGGTAACTCTCTGGTGAGTGCTCTGGGGTCCGAGAAGCCCCGACCCTGAGCCGCTCCAGCACCGAAGTGCAGTCTCCCCAGCATCTCCACGATCTGCGTGGGGCCCTTCTGCTCGCTGCTCAGCACGTTGTCTGGTCACTAGCCGCTGGCTTGTGTCCTTCTGTGACGACATCCGAGAATCATCACTGCTGGTCTGGTTGCTCCAGACTGGCCCTTGCTTCCATCTTGGCGAGAAGCACCCCGGACCCTCCTGGTCCACTCAAGACGCCATCTTAGGCCCACCACGTGGTCCTGAGAACTGCCAAGGCTTGTTGCCCCATCCTGGGCCCAGCGACGCCGACAGCAGCATCCTTCGTGGGACAGCTCGCACCTCCGCCGTGGTCGCCGATAACGCCTCCTGGTCCGTGAGACTGCAGAGCCTAGCGTCGCCCACTCACCTGGTCGAGGTGACGGCCAACCGGTGCCTTCCTGGTACCCTCTGACTACTGGCTAGTAGTACGAACTTGGTCCCCTCTGCTTTCAGGTTTCATCAATCTCCGATCCAGGCTTGGATCTCTACGAACTATTCAGCACTGGTCGCCGGCCAGCAACTCCTTTTCTTCCGGCTCCTGGCTCGTCAGCGAAGACCCCGACGCCTGTAAGACTTGTGCAGCCGCAGCCCTCGTGGCTAGGTAACTCGGCATTTCGGTGCCTGCATAGCCTCCTTACTCTAGGGTCCCGAGTCCCTCGCTTCCGACTTGCCTTATCGGGTCCGCCCGAGACCTTAATCTTTCCGTGTCCTCGGACACTTGTTTTAATTGTGCACTTGAAGTATTTGCTAAAGAGATTTGGTTGGTGCTTAGTACCCTGTCCTCATAAAGAGTACAGGGCTGTTGTGATTCTTAATAAATATACTGTTTATTTTCATAACACTTGTGTGGTGTACTTTCACTGGGTGTTCAAGGGGTACATGTGTGGTAAACAGCTGGCTTAACACACCCTCTCGAGTCTTTAGCCTTAGACTGCTCGTATCCACGCTACTAGGATAGCTGGTCTATAGGTTGACTTACAACCAAACACCATAAGGGTCGTTGGAACGATACATAGCGGTCGCTAGAATAGCGAACGTTGCATATCGGGCCAACTTCTCACATTGGTGGCAGCGGTGGGATTTGAGCTTGCTGTTGTTTTACCACACGTATCCTAAGAATATCTTGTTGAAAGATCGCACAAGTACTGTTAGTACATATAACTAAAAGCTTAGAATACTCTGAGTTCTACTGAACCAGCTGTTGTAGCTCCTCAAGGCTTAGCACACCTTGGCTACAACTCTTAGCGAGGGTACAGTAGGTAAACACGTAGTGTAGGTAGGTGCATCACTTACACCACACTAGAACCAGTATGTCGGACAAAGGAGGAAACTCTGGGTCTCCCCTTGTGTCAGTTGACCCTCCACAGGTCATCCCTTCAGGATATACTGTGCTGAGCTTCAAGGAGTTAAGACGACTGTGTCACTCCAGGAAGATTCAGCAGGGGTCTAACCCCACAACGTCCTTTCTGATTGGTCTCTTGGAGACTTATGATGCCAGGAGAGCTGAGAAACTTCGTAGCTCTTCTAATCCAGAAGGAGACATGCCTCCCCTCGAGGGAACCCGAGACGATCCTGACCTCATTCACCTCGCAACTGAGAACGAGGATGTGGAGGAGGATGAGGATGAGGATCTCTCTGGGGATGAGGCAGATAAGGGACAGGTAGAAGTCGTCAGACTAAGCAGGTCCAACTTAAGCAAACATGATAGCGGTACTGGGGGACCCCTGGGGCCACTATCAGGTCAGCTTAACATTGGGAATGGACGAGCCCGATCTCTGTCAAGAGACTCTGGCGGATCCCTTCGAGCCAATGGCTCTCACAACTCTTCTCAGAGAGGGATGACGTCCCCTCAGAGGAGAGTGTACGAAGCTAAGGAAAGGGCAGCTAATCTGAGGATCGAAAGGGAAGAACTTGCCCTGGCCAAAGAAAGGCTTGCCTTTGCTAGAGAGCAACAGTTAAGTGGGGTAGTCCCCACTGGTGGCAGCAATGTACCTAGTAATAGGGAAAAGAGTTTCGATACGAAACACCTTGGTAAGATAGTGCCCCCCTTTAAACAAGGGGACGACATCCACAAATGGATTACTGCGTTGGAGAGGGCCTGCACTGTGCAGGGTGTTCCCCAGAGTCAGTGGGCAGCTATCTTGTGGCTCTCCTTTGAGGGAAAAGGAAGAGACAAGCTCCTCACCACAAGGGTGGAGGATGCTAACAATTACCAAATCTTGAAAAATACACTCGTTGAAGGGTTCGGCCTAACCACTGAGCAGTACAGGGTGCTGTTCAGGGATACCCAGAAAACGCAGTCTCAAGATTGGTCTGATTTCGTCGATTGTGCCACTAAGGCTTTTGAGGGCTGGTTGCTGGGCAGTAAGGTTACTGATTATCAAGGATTGTATAATTTGATGATGAGAGAACAAATTTTAAACAATTGTCAGAACCAGTTGTTGCATCAGCATCTTGTCGACTCGGATCTGACCTCTCCCCAAGAATTGGGAAAGAAGGCAGACAGATGGGTTCGTACAAGAGTTAAGCAGAACCAGGGCCAGAATCAAGGTGGTCAGAAGAAAGCAGACCAGAAGGGTAAAGATTCTACAGGGGAACAAAATGACCAGAAGTCTTCGACAGGTCCCCAACAACCCAAAGAGGGTGGGGGTCAGGCTCCCCAAAAGAAGAAAGAAGGCCAATCCAAAAGATGGTGCCAGTACTGTAAAAGTAAGTCTCACTGGTTTAGTGAGTGCACCAAGAAAGGAGGAGGGCAGACTCCTGCCACTGCAGCCCCTAAGGCACCTGTGCCCCCTAGTACAGTCAGCAGTGGTAGTGCGCCTCCCAAGGGTTTAGTAGGGTTAACCCTGGGTTCTGAGGGGCGTGACAACTTAGTTGGCACACTCACTCAGGCTGTCCTTGTCAGTACAGGGGACGCAGACGTATCCCCTGACGTAAGCCCCAATACTTTGGGCAAATACCGACAGACGCCTTTCATAAATGGAAAGATGGCTCAGGCCTATAGGGACACTTGTGCCAGCGTCACCATGGTGACGCCTAACTTTGTGGACCCTGGACAGATCATGCCAGGTACAGAATTCCTGGTGACCAATGCAAGCAATGTCACTACCAATCACAGTATGGCAATTGTAGCTTTCTCCGGGGGAGGGGTAACTGGCCAAAAGAAGGTTGTGGTTAGTCCAGACCTCCCAGTGGATTGTTTGTTGGGCAATGATTTGGAGTCGTCACAATGGTCAGAAGTGGAGCACCGGACTCACATGGAAATGTTAGGTTTGCCAGCACATGTGTTCGCTGTGACTAGGTCACAGGTCAGGAAATGCCCCACTGAACAGGTGCTGGATCCTGGAACAACGGACCAGACACCTCCCAAGAAAAAGAGCAGTAGGGTTAAGGCTGCGCCTTCCCCCTTGCCCCAGGTCGAGGATCAAGTCTCAGAGGAGGCTGACCTACAGGAATTGAGGGAAACTGAGCCAAGGGAATTCGAACTTGATCAAGTTGAATTCTTGGGTTCAGGGGGACCCTCAAGGGAAGACCTGGGGAAGGACCAGTTAGACTGCCCTTCTCTTGAACCCCTCAGACAGCAGGCTGCTGCTGAGGCTGCTGGGAACGCCACAGGTACCCACAAGGTATACTGGGAAGATGGACTCCTGTACACTGAGTCAAGAGACCCCAAGCCTGGCATGACCAGGAGGCTGGTTGTACCCTTGTCTCAGCGTGGTTTCCTACTTACCTTGGCCCACGAGATTCCCTTAGCAGGTCACTTAGGCCAGACGAAAACGTGGGACAGGCTTGTCTCACACTTTCACTGGCCTCACATGAACGAGGATACCAAGGAGTTTTGCCGCTCCTGTGTCACTTGCCAAGCCAGTGGTAAGTCAGGTGGCACGACAAAGGCCCCCCTTATACCAATGCCTGTGGTGGGGGTGCCCTTTGAACGGGTGGGGATCGACATCGTCGGTCCCATGGAACCACCTACAGCATCAGGGCACAAGTTTATACTGGTGGTAGTGGATCATGCCACCAGGTATCCTGAAGCTATTCCCCTTAGGACCACTACAGCACCTGTTGTGGCAAGAGCCCTAGTTGGAGTATTCTCCAGAGTGGGCTTCCCTAAGGAGGTCGTCTCCGACAGAGGTGCAAACTTCATGTCGAGCTACTTAACTGCTATGTGGAAGGAATGTGGTGTTAACTACAAGTTCACTACACCCTATCATCCACAATGCAATGGGCTTGTTGAGAGATTCAACAGGACCCTAAAAGGGATGATTCATGGACTACCGGAAAAGCTTCGGCGTAGATGGGACGTCCTGATCCCCTGCCTCTTGTTCGCCTACAGAGAAGTCCCACAGAAGGGGGTTGGCTACAGCCCTTTTGAACTTCTGTACGGGCATCCTGTAAGGGGACCCCTGTGTTTGGTGAAGGAAGGATGGGAGAGACCTCTCAAAAAGCCTGCAGCCAACATAGTGGACTATGTGCTTGGCCTCCGCTCGCGGATGGCTGAGTACATGGAAAAGGCATCTGAAAACCTTAAGGCCAGCCAAGAACTCCAAAAAGCTTGGCATGACCAAAAGGCTGTCTTGACTGTTTACCAGCCCGGACAGAAGGTGTGGGTGTTGGAGCCAGTGGCCCCAGCAGCACTCAAGGACAAATGGTCCGGGCCCTACACCATCCTGGAGAAAAAGGGAGAGGTCACCTACCTGGTCGACCTGGGAACTCCCCGGAGCCCCCACAGGGTGCTTCATGTCAACAGGCTAAAAGCATATGTCGACAGGAAGGACATGAGTTTGCTCATGGCCTTAGATGAGGGACAGGAAGAGGAGAGTGACCCTCTCCCCGACCTGCTCACTCAGAATCCTGACGATGGTTCGGTAGATGGTGTTGTCTTTTGTGGCAGCCTCTCCGAACATCAACAGAGCGACTGTAAACAGGTTCTTCAGTCGTTCAGGCATATGTTTTCTCTAACACCCAGTCAGACCGATTGGTGCACCCATGAGGTTGACACTGGTGACAGCTTGCCAGTCAAGAGTAAAATCTACCGGCAGCCTGATCACGTTAGAGACTGCATCAAAAGTGAAGTGCAGAAAATGTTGGAGTTGGGAGTCATTGAACCCTCGGATAGCCCTTGGGCTAGTCCCGTAGTTCTAGTGCCGAAACCTCACACCCAGGGTGGTAAGAGAGAGATGAGGTTTTGCGTAGACTACAGGGGTCTCAATGCAGTCACTAAGACTGACGCCCACCCAATACCAAGGGCAGACGAGCTTATCGATAGATTGGCTTCGGCCAAATACCTAAGTACGTTTGACCTGACAGCTGGGTATTGGCAAATCAGGTTAGCTGAGGACGCCAAGCCTAAAACCGCATTTTCAACCCCTGGTGGGCATTACCAGTTCGTGGTGATGCCCTTTGGTCTGAAAAATGCACCTGCCACCTTCCAACGGTTGGTGAATCAAGTCCTTACTGGGCTGGATGACTTCTGTGCGGCGTATCTTGACGATATTGCTGTCTTTAGCTCCACCTGGGAGGATCACCTGGTCCACCTGCGGAAGACGTTAGAGGCACTGCAAGCAGCAGGTCTCACTATCAAGGCCACCAAGTGCCAGATAGGGCAGACGCAGGTTGTATACCTGGGCCACCTTGTAGGTGGAGGTCAGGTTCAGCCACTGGAGAGCAAGATACAGTCAATCAGGGACTGGGCTCCTCCAACCACCCAGACTCAGGTTCGAGCTTTCTTGGGCCTGACTGGTTACTATAGGAAGTTTGTCAGGAACTATGGTTCAATTGTGACACCATTAAACGAACTGACAAGTAAGAAAATGCCAAAAAAGGTTCAGTGGACAGCGAGCTGTCAAAAAGCATTTGATGACCTAAAGCAGGCCATGTGCACGGCGCCTATCCTCAAGAGTCCGGACTACTCCAAACCATTCATTGTCCAAACAGATGCTTCTGAGTTGGGTGTGGGAGCTGTTCTTTCTCAACTGAATTTTGATGGTCAAGACCAGCCCATTGCTTTTATAAGCAGAAGGCTGACCCCTAGAGAGAAGAATTGGTCAGCTATTGAGAGGGAGGCCTTTGCTGTGGTTTGGGCCCTGAAGAAGCTGAGGCCATACTTGTTTGGTACTCACTTCAAGATTCAGACCGACCATAAGCCCCTCTTGTGGCTAAATCAGATGAAGGGTGAAAACCCCAAACTGCTTAGGTGGTCCATTTCCCTACAGGGGATGGACTTTACAGTGGAACATAGACCTGGTACTGATCATGGCAATGCCGATGGGCTCTCCAGATATTTCCACTTAGAACAAGAAGACTCACCTGGTCAAGGTTAGCTTATTGTTCCGACGTTTGGGGGGGGGTCATGTAGGAGAGTAGGGTCTGCAATCCTATGATCACCCAGATTTTTTGCTTTTGTTTCACTGGTTTACGACTTTCTCTGGCTGTGGGCCTGCTAATCAGACCCACAGCCTGGCTGTTCTCTTTCTAAATTACGATATGTACCCTAGGTGCATTTACCAATTGGTACTGGGCCACCTTATCAGACCCTGTAATTCAGGGCATAGGTGTACCCAGGGCCGCCAGGGGCTGCAGCATGAATTATGCCACCCCTGGCTGGCCTCCTAAATTTGACACAACTGGCTGCATGACAGCTGGGGCGAAGTCGTGTAATCACCCTTTGCTTTAGGTATAGTAGTTCTATATCTAACCATACAATGGACACCCGAGTTCCTATCAGTCACTCCTATGGCAGGCCTTAACAATCCTGAAGGCAGAGTGCGTGGGCTCGTGTGAGCTAGGTTCAGGCCCGAGCCGAGCCCGGTTGCAGCTTGCGGAATCAAGACCCAATAGCTGTTCCATGATAACGCGTACCATATCGGTAACTCCGGTGTCGCGTTATCAAGGCATGTCGAGTAAGGTGTCATACGAATCGGGGTGCTGCCCTCTCACCAATTCTGGCGACGAGGTTAGCATCCCACCCTTCTAGAGGGACACGACATGTACGTAACTGTGAACCCCGGTTAAAGTTAACTGAAGCCTCAGCTCCACAAAATGGATGCTGCCACCACAGACACGAGTCTGACCTCCTGCTGCTGGGAGTCCTTCCAGCGAGGAGCACTTGGACAAAGGGTTTCCTGTCGAGGGCGGTGTTCGCACCGTCCCAGACAGGGTTTGTGTATTCTGGGTAGGTAGGGCTTTGGCGAGAAGGTGACTGCGGAGTGGCACCCCGGTGCTCACTACGCATCTGCCGGTTAGAACCAGTTCCAGGGGCGACAGCCCTGGCCTGGGGAAAGTCCGGCAGGGGAGAGGGGTGTAACTACCCCCCTTCCTGGTCCCACCCTTAGGGCAGGACCTAGTCATGTACCCACCCCTTTCTTTAGAATAAAGGCCGGAGCGGGGACCCTTCCAAATTAGATCATCTTTGATTCAAGAACTACTTTCTACGAAAGGACATTCAAGACTCTTCTCAAGATTTCTCCCTTGTGACTAAGGAGTAGTCACCCTGCATCAGCGGGCACCAACTAAGAACTCTGCGGTTTGCTGTAAGTCCTTCCTCAAGGAATCCGACGGCCCAGCTCGACGAGAACCGGCTTCCCTGGCACCTCTGACCTCTACCCACGTCATCAGCTCAGCTGTGATCTGTGGGTGCGACGAGACCTCGAGGGACCGGCCATCATCAGAACCTGCACGCTCTTAAAAACCAGCACGACCATCGAGGTAACTCTCTGGTGAGTGCTCTGGGGTCCGAGAAGCCCCGACCCTGAGCCGCTCCAGCACCGAAGTGCAGTCTCCCCAGCATCTCCACGATCTGCGTGGGGCCCTTCTGCTCGCTGCTCAGCACGTTGTCTGGTCACTAGCCGCTGGCTTGTGTCCTTCTGTGACGACATCCGAGAATCATCACTGCTGGTCTGGTTGCTCCAGACTGGCCCTTGCTTCCATCTTGGCGAGAAGCACCCCGGACCCTCCTGGTCCACTCAAGACGCCATCTTAGGCCCACCACGTGGTCCTGAGAACTGCCAAGGCTTGTTGCCCCATCCTGGGCCCAGCGACGCCGACAGCAGCATCCTTCGTGGGACAGCTCGCACCTCCGCCGTGGTCGCCGATAACGCCTCCTGGTCCGTGAGACTGCAGAGCCTAGCGTCGCCCACTCACCTGGTCGAGGTGACGGCCAACCGGTGCCTTCCTGGTACCCTCTGACTACTGGCTAGTAGTACGAACTTGGTCCCCTCTGCTTTCAGGTTTCATCAATCTCCGATCCAGGCTTGGATCTCTACGAACTATTCAGCACTGGTCGCCGGCCAGCAACTCCTTTTCTTCCGGCTCCTGGCTCGTCAGCGAAGACCCCGACGCCTGTAAGACTTGTGCAGCCGCAGCCCTCGTGGCTAGGTAACTCGGCATTTCGGTGCCTGCATAGCCTCCTTACTCTAGGGTCCCGAGTCCCTCGCTTCCGACTTGCCTTATCGGGTCCGCCCGAGACCTTAATCTTTCCGTGTCCTCGGACACTTGTTTTAATTGTGCACTTGAAGTATTTGCTAAAGAGATTTGGTTGGTGCTTAGTACCCTGTCCTCATAAAGAGTACAGGGCTGTTGTGATTCTTAATAAATATACTGTTTATTTTCATAACACTTGTGTGGTGTCCTTTCACTGGGTGTTCAAGGGGTACATGTGTGGTAAACAGCTGGCTTAACACGCCCTCTCGAGTCTTTAGCCTTAGACTGCTCGTATCCACGCTACTAGGATAGCTGGTCTATAGGTTGACTTACAACCAAACACCATAAGGGTCGTTGGAACGATACATAGCGGTCGCTAGAATAGCGAACGTTGCATATCGGGCCAACTTCTCACACCCCCTTCAAAGATAATTCCTTCAGTCTACAAGAAATTCTGGTGGCTCTGAGTACCGTGAATAGCGGGCGCGCCCCTGGCATAGACGGTGTTCCTGCCAACGTCTTTATTAATGACAAAGAACGTTGGTGTAAGTACATTTGCCTCCTTATTAACAATATTGCTATGGGTGCAGAGGTACCAACATCCTGGCAGGGAGCTGTAATTATACCAGTGTTCAAGAAAGGTGACCGATCTCAGCCCGGCAATTACAGGCCGATAAGCCTTATTGACACCATTCAAAAGATAATAGGGTGTGTGATTGTGAACAGGCTTCTTTATTGGGCTGAGGATAATGATGAGTTGTCACCATTTCAAGCGGGATTCCGTAGGTCCACAAGTACTGTGGATCAGGTTTTCCGCTTCAACTTACTGCAATGGAAGACCGTGGTGCTGGGCGGGGGTAGCCTATACGCGGCTTTTGTCGACTTGCGGGCTGCCTTCGATCTAGTACCGCGGTCGAAGCTGTGGTCCGTTCTTAAGAGCCTGGGTGTACCATATGATCTATTGACACTGATAATGCGGCTCCACGAAGCAACTTTTGCTAGAATCCAGTGGGGGGGACAGGGCATGGTGACAGTGGACTTTCTGGTTGAGCGGGGCGTCCGGCAAGGCTGCTCAATGGCCCCCACTCTTTTTACACTGTTTATTAACAGTGTTGTATCCCGCATGTTATCTACGAAGTTGGACGCTCCTTCATTAGCTGGTACAAAAATACCAATTTTAATGTTCGCAGACAACACGCTCATCCTATCAAAGACCCCAACTGGTCTACAGCGTGCACTGGCTATCTTTGATCTATTTTGTGGTGAGCATGGCCTGGAGGTCTATGTGACCAAATCAAAACTTATGATTTTCAATCCCCATCACAGTTTTAAATCTAAAATCATTATGAATGGTCGTCCTTTAGAAGTGGTGAACACTTTTACGTATCTGGGTATCCACATCTCAAATAAGAGTGGATGGAGCAAACATATAGATATAGCTACATTTAGGCATAGGCAACTATCAGGTGCTATTAGTTCCGAGCATAGAAAGTCCCTGAGGAAACCTGTAAAGCCTGCTCTACAGGTATATGAGGCAAAGGCTCTTGGCTCCGCACTATATGGTGCTGAGCTATGGGGTTTCGAGAAGGTGGCTGCCCTACACATGTCGGAAAATAAGTTCTTCCGGGCAATAACTGGTGTCCCGAAAAGTACTCCCTTGCTGCCCCTTAGGTACGATCTGGGCAGAAAAGCAGTTACAGACTTGGTCAGGCTTCGACCGATTCTGTACTGGAGAAGGCTCTGGACTACGCCTGAGCTCCATTATGCTGAGGGGTTTCTAGATATCATCAAAGCAGATATATTCCATAAAAACAGGTGGCTTAAATCGTTGAAAGCAATCTTGAATGAGCTTGGAATGAGTTTGCTTTGGTCAGACCCAGCTGGAGCAATATTCCCTACTAAAAGTGCTCTGAAAGAAATTTATTGGGAAAAGGTAGCCTCTCAGGGCTGGAGTAGCACTAGTTTAGGATCTATGACTGAAGGATTCTTAGAGGCTAAGTTGTATCCTTCCCTGGAACCCTACTGGGATAGTATAACTAGACCTGGAGATAGAAAACTTCTCTTCCAATTGAGAGCAGGTTCACTCCCCCTCAGATTTTTGACAGCTAAATGGGAAGGGGGGTTGAATGTTAGTTGCCCTGTTTGTGGTTCCACTAAAGAAACTACGGGCCATTTTTTATTTTCTTGCACAGCCCATTCGGACCCAAGACGTGTATGGTTAAAACCGATGTGCAAGAATTTAGGGACTATCAGTAGTACAGTTGCCTTGTGTATTATATGCACTAGCAGTGAGATATGGATATCAATAGCAACTGCCAAATACCTTGGATGGGCATGGTCGATCAGACAGAGACTGCTAGTCATTTGACTATTCTCTGTCTGGGTAAACTGTCCGTATGTTCTATCTATGTTTTTATTATAAATTTGTTAGACTTGGGTGTTTTTTTACTTTTTAATACAGTTGCCTTGCGTATTATATGCACTAGCAGTGAGATATGGATAACAATAGCAACTGCCAAATACCTTGGATGGGCATGGTCGATCAGACAGAGACTGCTAGTCATTTGACTATTCTCTGTCTGGGTAAACTGTCCGTATATTTTATCTATGTTTTTACTATAAATTTGTTAGACTTGGGTGTTTTTTAACTTTCTAATTAATTTTAAAAAATGGCTAAACTCTGATGTATGAAATTGTTCAAAATTGGAACTGTATATCGAGTCATAAACTGTAAATATTATGCTTTAGTTTTTTAATATAATTGATTGACAATTTAATTGTATTTTGAAATTTAGACTGTTCTTGCTTTTATGAGTGAAATCTCGAATAAAGCATATTTTTACTTTGACTTTGACTTTGATATGAAGTCACATGGGAGGGTATAGATGAGAGAAGGGAGAAGTAAGAATGATTGCTAAATTTTAAAAACACATTCTACAATGAAATTATTGCCATCAAGAACTCCTATCTGCCAGAGAGTCAGAGCCCATATCATCCTTGCAAGACTAACTCCTGGTCAGGGATATTGTGTATGTGTATTGCAAATATCCATAGTTGTATTCAGCCAGCGATGCAGGTCAAGGTGTAGGAAGCTGGTTCTCTATATAGTGCACCAAAATTAGATTCATTGTGAAGAAAGTTCAGGCAAATCCCAAAGGAATTACAAGGGCACAAATGACACCTCAAATGCTCTCTTTTGTGGTAGCGTGGATAAGCATTTAGGCATTTCAGCGGGTAGTGTTAAGCATTTATTACACACACAAAGGCAGTAAGTGAGACCACAGTCAATAAAGAAATACGACACCAATTTATAAAATAACACATACTTTTATATAAATGTATATACCAGGATAATCAGAATCAGTTAAGTAATTTTCAAGTTATTATTTTTACATTTTTCAAAAAAGGACAGTGCAATTTCTGGATCAGTAATGTTATCCTATGGAGGAAAAACATGTATTGCATTCGAGGACTTAGCAGCGACTTACGGGATTGTTCTTCAGGACTTAAGGTAAGTATGGAGCAAGGGGCAAGGTCCAGGGCCACACCAACCGGTCTCCTCGGGAGACTCTGGAGCGTCCGGGTGCAGAGCAGAGGTGTGTCACAGCACTGGGTGTCCCATTCACTTCAATGGAAGAACGGTCCAGTTACAATGAGCCTTCAAGTAGGGACTGGGGCACCAGTCTGGGAAAACACAGGGGGGCTTGACCCCTGAGATCCTTGGGCCCTTACAGACACCGTCGGTCCACTTCTCCTCAGGCTGTGGGGTCAGGGGCAGTAGTGTCTTTCGGCATTGGGTTCCTGTGCTGGTGTCACTCGTGGTTGGAGGGAGCCTGCAGAAAGAGGCTGCAGGCGGTGACTGGAAGTCCAATCTGGGCAAACCTAAAGGTGTGCTTAGCTCTTGTGGGTCTGGGGACCCCTGTTGGTACCGTCACACCTCCCCTTGGACTGAGGCTCTGGAGAGCGGGTGCATTGGTGCTTCGAGGCTTTGGGTGGTAGCAGTCACAGAATTACTCTTGGTCTTTGTTTCTTCTACAGAAGGGCAATCAGGACAGCTGGGCTACTCTCAATGTGGGTCTCACAGTCCCTGAAGTACCTTGACAGGCAGGTTGGTCTTCCTCAGAATTGGTGTCCGGTCAGGGCACAACAAGCTTTAGCTGCTGCAAGAGGACCAGTACCCCGGGGATTGCTACTGTGTGACTCCGGTCAGTCCTGGCATCCCCACATGTGGCGGGAGGACGGGTCAGACATGTAGGAGCACTGCTACCTCTTCCTGGTTGGCTGAAGCATCAGTAGTCTCCATAGGCAGCAAGTCGGTGTACCGGATCTTGTGGCTTTGGTGCCTGCGCTGCAAGGGAGTGCTTCTCTAGTCCAAGGGAGTTCCTTTGGCAATTTGCAAAGCACTGGCAGCCTTCTGGGTTTCTTGTGGTCTGCACTGTGGCAGTAAGAATCAGTTGTTCCACGAGGGTCTCGTGAAGCAGGCAAGTCGGCAGGGTTGGGGCCAGTGATCCAGCGGTTTACCAACAACAGATACTCCACTACCATATACTCACCTGGGTCCATAAACTCACAGTGGTTAAACCGCTGGTGGAGGGGGACAAGTTTTATACTTTTTTTCAGAAGCTGTTGGGATTCGTTTATTCAATACCTCTGTTCATTTATAACTAACCCTTCACAGATCAACAAGTTCTTTCCTCTTGTCGATGGACCATTAGTTGAACTAGTTGATGGTGATAATTAACATAAACTAACTTATCTATACTTTAAAGTAAATAACCACAGACTCAAAAAAGTTTTAAATCTTTATCTAAATTTTTATATGCATGCGAACAATCTCGATACAGTGCAGTCACCATCATTCATAGGAAAGAAAATTTTATTAATAAACACTATGCATTTATCTTGGACTAATGCAAAAATCAATGCTCAAAGAGAGAGGACAGTGAGAAGAGACAAAGAATCATTAGCAAATAATGGAAATGTATAGTTACCAAGGATGGTGTGGAAGACCAACCCGCTGGCCAAAGGGCTGGTAGGGGTCCCCTGATATAGATTCAGGAGACAAAGACATCAGGACAGGAATCAGGACAGGATAATTGACCTCTCTAGAATACCAGCGGTTGCGTCGCACCCCTCTCTGACACTCTCCTTCTCCTTGAGACTCTTCCACAGTTTTCAGATCTAACCCAATTAATTAGGATAGAAAGTTCTGCTTCAGGTTCTGCAATCAGCTCTTCATCAGCAACTCCCATATCTCCCAGAAATCAGCTTCTCTCCCCAGCAGCAAGACTTCATCAACACCAACCACCAAATCTACTTTCTTCACTAACTAAAGCTATCTTAATTATACCTTTCATTCTTCATGTTCCACCCATTAATGTTTCAATATCTGGGGGCGTGGATTGAGCGCCGATGTAGGTAGAGGCGGACTCCGGAGCTCCTCCGTGGCTGCCCGTGAAATTCACTGATCCTGGGCAGATAACTTGGCCCTTGGCACCGCATCTTGCACCGGACTGCCTGATGCCCCTCCTGACACGCGCTGCAACCGGCCTTAGGGACGTTAAGAGGCAGGAGAGCCCAGCTTTGCACACGTGCTGAGGGCCGCTGCGGCGGCGAACAAAATGGCCGCCCGTGTAGCCGCGCTGGTGCCTGACTGCGGTGACGGCTTTGGAGCCTGGGAGACGCCCTGCGGATGCGGTGGCCCAACGGACGGCGCTGGAGAGGAGGTTGTGTCCCCATTGCTCCTCGATGGTGGGGAGGCTCAGCGCGAGGGCGGGTGAAGGCAGCAACGCGCTGGCTGACAGGACGCATTGCCTGACCCTAACATGGTGGCGCTCGGGACAGGTTTGGCGCCATTTGGGGACCGAGGCGGGCTGCCTCATTGCCACTAGCCCTGCATAACATTTGATCAGGGTTGGGGAGACCCTGGTACTGCCCTGGAGAGTGCTGCTTGCGACTTGGAGGGCCGGACTGTTCAGGAATGGGCTGTACAGAGGAATGTCCCTGAGGAGAGGGGCAGGAGTGCGTGGTCTGGGGCCCCATCTCCACTGGTGCGGCTCTGTTCGCTTCTGGGGGACTGGGCCTCTGTTGTGGGCTCCCCCGAGGAGGCGAGGCGGGTGTACCCTGGGGCCTTGCCTTGTCCTGAGGCTGAATCGCCCTCCCTGCCGGGAGGAGCCGCAAGAGACTTTAGGGGTGATCCTTGTTGTTGAGGTGGTGACTGCGCACGGCCCCTGAGCTGGACTGGCAATTGGCACTGAAGGCGCACTACCCGCTGGGCGGAACCTGGCCCTGCGAGGAGAGATGGTGCACTAGGCTGGGAGCCTCCCTGCGAAGCGGCCCTAGACGGCGGATAACTGCGACGCCTGGGAGCCCTGAGACGACAGGACTGCTGCAGCTCTGGTGGTGTGTTGCGGTACCTCTAGACAGGTGACGGACTTACAGAGAGATCGGGCGGGTAGCGTGCTAGGCCACCTCTTAGAGACTGGGACGCCGATGCCGTTGCCTGGAGCCTTCATCCCTGAGGCAAGACGTCCCGGCACTGGGACCCCCCTCTGACTGGCCCTCCTGGCGGCGCTGGTGGTGTGGCCCGGCGCTGAACAGGAGCTCTGCTGCGAGGGGGCGACGATCTGGCTCTGGGTGTCCTCCACTGACTGAAAGGAGCAAGACGACAATTAGTGGCGGGCAGAACAGCGGCGGTGGGCTGGTGACGGCCGAATTGGTCCTACTCAAGTCCAGAGTGGCTCTCTGATACAGGGACTAGTGTTTAGTGAGAAATCAATTGCTCAAAACACGGAAGAACAAAGTTATATGTTCAAAAGTATTGTATGGTACATATTAATACATGATTGCTTCTATACAAAAGTGAATTACTTCATTCGTAAATTAATTCATACATACATAACAAAACCGTGATAAATAATTTTGGGACTTTTTGTGAAAGAATGCTCAGTGAACAGGATAATATATACAGTGTGGGAAATAAATCTATACAGATGTATATACAGGTACAGTTGGGGTTTGGTCAGATGATGGTTTGGTCTCAACCAAGGATTCCTTTGGTTACTGTGGGAATCCTGGTGATTCTGAACCTATGGATTCGTCGACGTTTCGACCCTTGTGTGCCCCTGTAGGTGGTCACGGCGGGTCTTTCTCAAGACAGAGGGGAGGGGGACGGTTTGGAGATCAAAGCAGGGGTATCCTCGGGTTGATCTAGTATGGCTCAGTGGCCTCTCGCATCTATCGCGTGTGTCTCGGGGGTGAATCTCACTCTCTAGTTCCGAAAACCGATGCTGCGGTGGCATGAAGGTGCGCACCCCACGGGCGATGACGCCGCGGGAACGTCAGGAGCATACCCTGCCAAAGGGGAGACCCACTTCTCTGATAGCTCAGCGGCAGGAACGAGAAAGTGTGGTGCCGGTGGTGGCGGCCATCAGTCGTGGGGTGCCCAGCCTGGCGAGCAATGACACCGACGCGGAAAACAGTGGGATGGAGAGCCCAAGATCTGGTAGCGCCCAGGGACTCTCGGATATGGAGCTGCTGGTCGTCACCCCACAGACAGCTGACGGAATGTTTGGGTGATAGGACTGTGAGGGGTGTGAGGGCCCATGCTACAAGGTTTGTTGCGCTTCCTGATCAGGGGGGCCAGTCTACTGTGGGGCAAACGACAGCTGATGACTTGCTAGGATTGCCGGGGACCCAGCTGGCTCTGCGGTTTCTGCTCAAAGAAGGGGAGGCCGGGGGAGGGGGGGAGGGGGGGGGGGGTTCTGGGGGCATTGCACGAGAGTTACACACTACCTTCTAGCTATGGCTCTTCACATGAGTATTATGTTTTAGATGGGAACGTGGTTCTGTGTGCCTGTCCTGGGGTGTGGGAGTTGGGGGAAGTTTGAGGGTTGGGAGGGATGGGGAGGGTCAGACATGTCGCTTGGGGGGGGTTAGAAGAGCATGTACATGGGATGGAACCATGGGCACCTCCGTAGGTCTTAAGATTATATCTTGGAACGTCAGATGGATGCACACCATGTGCAGGCGACACAAAATACACGCCTATTTAGTGCGACGGGGAGTGCAAATTGCACTGCTTCAAGAAACTCACTTGACGAAGGCAGAGGGGGTGGCATTACAACGCCGTTGGGGAGGACAGGTCTTCCACACTTCTTACTCGGCTTATGCCAGGGGGACACTGATCTGGTTGCGTGCAAGAGTACCATTTCAATGTGTGAGGCAGGTGATCGACACGGAGGGCAGGTTCACTGTGGTCACTTGCGGCTTGATGGGCGGGACATCACAATAGGGAGTATATATGCCCCCAAATTCGAAAGACTGCCTTCTTTGAACAGCTCTCACAGACCTTGGTGGGGGAACTGACAGGCCCTGTTCTTTTGGGTGGGGACTTTGACTGTGTCACAGACGCGGACATGGACCGCTCCCACCCACCACTCCCCCACGCCCCTACTGGTAGAATAGCAGATGTCCGGCGGGACTGGCAACAGAGTTGGGGACTCACAGACTCCTGGAGGGCTCATCATAATGACGATCGTGACTACTCTTACTTTTCAGCCGTCCACGAGATACATGTCAGGTTGGATGCTGTGTTGTGTTCCCCGGATGTACACATCTTGATCACGATGAGTAAGTATTTGGCTAGGACAATCTCTGATCACAACTCTCTCTTGGTGGCCCTGAATTGGGTTCGGCTCCGAACGGTGATTCCTAATTGGCGTCTCCGGCCGGAGACCTTGGAGGACCAGGTCTTCCGAACCACCATAGGTACTACTATAGACGATTACTTTCAGCATAACCTGGGCACCTCTTCCAGTCTGCATTATGAATGGGATAAGTTTATAGCCGTGATACGCGGGCGGTGCATTGGGGAAACCGTGGGAGTACGTGGACACTATTGAATGAGGTACAGCGGGCAGAAAAACGGCTCAGGGGGAAAGAAAAGGAGAGGCCGGGACGGGAGGACATACAGGAAGGGCTCCTGAGGGAGAAAGGAGGAGTTGGCTACGCAAGTAGAGAGGCTGAGAGGCTTCGATTATAGGGCCTACATGGTGAGGGCGCGCGCAGAGCGAGATAAATCCGGGGCTCTGCTGGTGTGGTTGGCGAATCCCGCACGTAGGGGCGCACCGTTTCTTGAGCTGCGGGAAGAGAGGGGGGCGGTGCATTACGGTCAGCAGGCCATTAACACACAGTTCCTGGAATACTACTCCACCCTTTATTGCAGCAAGCTGGACTCCAGAGAGCTAGAGGAAGGGGATTTCCTTGACGTAGAGTTGCCGCAGGTTGAAGCAGACGAGGCGGAGAACCTGGGCCTGCCGGTAGAATTGGGGGAGTTCCGAAGCACTCTCAAGCATATGGCCAAGCACAAAACCCCGGGCACTGATGGGTTACCGTCGGAGTTCTACGTCACATACATGGATGTGCTGGCTCCGCAATTGGTATCCCTTTACAATCACTCAAAGCAGGAGGGATGCTTGCCTGCCTCCACGAGGGAGGCAGTGGTTGTACCGCTCCTTAAGCCGGGCAAGCCGGTATGGGCTCGAACAGCCTATCGCCCCCTGGTGATGTTAAACGTTGACTATAAGACCCTGAGCAGTATTTTAGCCAGTCGCCTGATGGGGCACATGACCACTCTGGTGCACGGGGACCAGTCTGGGTTAATTCCTAACCGGAACATGACCATGAATATTCAACGGTTATGTCAACTGATGCAGGAGGAGGCGGCCTGAGGTAATGAGGCGTGTGTACTATCTGTAGACATTGAAAAGGCCTTTGATAGTCTAGAGTGGCCGTATCTGTTTCGGGTGCTGAAGGCCTTCGGCTTGGGGGAGGGGTTTGTGGCCTGGCGAAGCTTCTCTACTCTCGCTCGACGGCCAGGGTTCAGACAGGGGGGTGATTTTGGCTGCTTGCAACGTGGGCAGGGGGACGAGGCAGGGCTGCCCGCTGTTTCCCCTCCTGTTCGCCCTGGCAATGGAGCCGTTGGCGGTTCATGTGCGGACAGGGAGACATTACAGGGGTCTAGGGGGGATGGGTCAGATGCACTACAGTGCCTTATATGCTGATGATTAGCTGATGTTCCTTGCCAATACCACTAATGAGTTACATGGTGCCCGGGAACTCCTGGAGCGATTGGGGCGAGTAGCAGGGCTTAAAGTTAATTGGGCCAAGACCTGTCTGTTTCCGCTGCACGGGGGGGCGAGGGGATCCTCCTGAGGGGATTGACGTAAGATGGGAAGGCAGTTGTTTACCCTACTTGGGGGTTAGAATTTACCATGAGGCTACTGATTTATTTGAGGGTAACGTAGGGCGGGCCCTGCGAACCACCAAGAGTAACCTTGATTTCTGGGGGTCTCTACCTTTGTCGGTTGCGGGACGAGTGGCACTGCTAAAAATGATAGCCCTACCCCATTTGCTGTATTATTTTGTCACACTGCTGCTCTGGGTGCCTGGGAAGTGCTTCGCCCAACTCAACTCCATGGTTTCCAGTTTCTTATGGGGATCAGGGAGACGATGAGTGGCGCTACCTACTATGAAGCGTCCATGACAAGAAGGGGGCCTTGCAGCACCTGATTTTGAGGCTTACTACCATGCATCACAGTTCCAATGGCTCACACAGTGGATGGCAGGGAAACTGGGAGTCGAAGTAGATCAGAGAGGTAGGGACCCGGGGCTTCACCATTTGATTAGGATTCTGTTACAGCTTACGATGCGTGAAAGGGAGACGCCCAGAGAGTTTTGGGTATTGCGGCAATGCTGGCATAGGGCTCTGAGATGCGCTAGAGTGTGTCCGGCATATGCGCCTGAGATTCCGGTGTGGTTTCCTGAGGCACTGCCGCACGGAGGGGACTGGCAGCTGTTGCACGAATGGGAGGAGATGGGGATCTCATCCATTGGGGATCTCTATGAGGACGGTGCCCTTTTACCATTCCAAGATCTCATGGAAAGCCACGAACTGCCTGCTCAGGACTTTCTTCTGAATGCGGCGGTGACGGCGACAATGCGCAAACGTTGGAAAACGGGGCTGGAGGAACCGCAGGCCTTCATCCCTTGCCAATATGTGCTCACCTCCGCGGGTCGGATCAAGGCGGTTACGTGCTTGTATCGAAGACTGACACTGGGTTTACGGGCTCCTCTTGCGGGATTACGCACTAAATGGGAGGCAGATTTGGGAGTGCCTACTGAGGCGAAACCCTGGGAGATGCTAATGGAGCGGGCATGGAAGTGCTCTCGAAACGTAAGATTTCAACTCATCCAATTCTATGTGTTTCATAGGGCATACCTCACTCCTCACAAAATTAATGAGTTTTTTGGTTCCCACATTGCCTGCCCGCGATGCAGACTGGAGGATGCAGCATTTCTGCACATGCTCTGGTGTTGCCCATTGCTTCAGGGGTTTTGGGGAGAGGTCCTAACTAAATTGACAGAGGTGACGGATCGGGAACTGCAGAATACTCCAGGGGTGTGTTTGCTACATTGGTTCCCCCACACTGCCTGTAACAAAACCACTAGTAAGTTCCTGGATCTGGGGTTAGTCCTGGCCAAACGTGAAATCACTAATCATTGATAGGCAGTCACAGCCCCCAGTGTTGCGCGTTGGCTAAGGGAATTCATAAAGTGGGCAGACTGCGAGGGGACCCTCCGGCTCCAACTAGCTCAGAGAACTGATAAAGACAAACAGTGGGACACGGCGAGAGCCTGGGTGATGATGGTGGACCTGCTTAAAAATCCGACTGACGATGAGGACTGATCCTTCCGGCTTTGGGTGTCTTTTCTGCAACATGGGACCACAACTGCAGACCACAGGGTGAGAGAGGGGGTGAGGGGGGGTCGCTACCGCATGTGCATCACCCTAGGAGGAACATGACTCACTGACAGGGAATCTGACGGAGGGTGTAGAGTGAATAATGTGCAACAATGGTGCTATTAGGGAAAGCGACATGTCTGAGGGGAAGAGGGAGGTGGGGTTGTGGGGGAGTTCAGGGGGGATCAGGCTGGAGGGAGGGGTTATTTTCATTGTTTTCTGACATGATGATTTACTGTGGGCAGTGTTCTCAGTGTTCGTTTAAGATGGGACCCACACGACTCAGCCTCTTGGGGCCAAGCTACTCGACGATGGGACTATGCCCCCCACATTCGGCGAGACTCCTCTCCCTGCAGCAATGAATGGGGTGGCCTGGACAAACTAGTGAGTTGAGAGGCCGGGTCATGATGTGGCCTCAAATGTCCTCTGAATACTGCTGATATAATGAAGTCTATGAGCTTGTGTGTCTGATGCGCCTGTTCAGACTATATAAACTCAATAAAGTTTGTTTAAAAAAAAAATAATAAATGTAATGTTTCAATATCTGGTAAATACGAAATTTGATTGGTCAGGCAAAGGGGGCTCTTCATCACACCATGCTTACATGTCACAAACTTCAGCTAAACCATTGATCGTAAATCCAACCCCTTACTTTTTATTCATAAACTTTATTCCCATGTGCTAAATGTAAGGATACTGCAAAAAAAATTAACTTTAATATGAATGCGTTCCTTAATGGTTGAACTCTACACCATCCTGTTCCCACGATGTTGCACTTGAACTTTGGCTCCCTTTCACCTGCTTTGTCATGGTCTTCATGGCTCCCCTCATTGGGCATGCTCAGACTTCGCGTCATACAACTTAATTCAGTTATGCGAGAAAGGCCCAAATACACACTAATGAAAAAGGTCAAAAGACAATTGTTAATTTCTCAAATTTAGTGTTTGCACTGTACACCACCCACCTCTACTCTATTCCATTTTATTTATTAAACTTTTCCCCACATTAGCATTAGTAAAATAGCTTGCTTTTATTTCAGATAAGCAGGTACCATGCACACAAGTCTTCAAGACTCCATTTTTAAAGCTTCTACTCATGCCCACGAATTTCCCTCCAAGCGTTAGTTCGTCATCCTACGTAGATGTAGTTGACGCATGCGCGAAACAGATTTCCTGTTGAAAGCGATATTAGTCCTTCTTCAATGTTATCCGCGTTAATACAAGAGTACGCAAACTACACTAACCCATAATGTTCATGTGATTGCGTATTAGTTTCCACAAAACGTTATTAATAACTTGTTAGTGAATTAAACGAGTTGATTGCTTTTGAGCAAGACTCTTTTGTCCGAGACCTTGCTCCATCAATTCCGACTCTGATGGTATTTTTGAGCCATCACAAATTACCTATCCCTTACCAGATGCCAACTTCAGCTATTCTTAATTTCCTCTTCTTCCCTCTCAATTTCTTCACTTTCTTTTCTTTCTAATTCTTTCATCTTTTTATATAGCTTTCCTTTCATCTCTTCTAATTGGATTTCCTCAATTTCCCTCTTTCTTTTCCTTCCTTTCCCATCTATTTCTTCATGTACCCACCTTTTTCCCTTGCCCCTGCAACACTTGCATGTGATCATTATTATTTACATTATTGTCATTATTGTAACTACTGGTAATATTATTTGTCTTAGGAAACTCTTTCCAAAATCAGAAAACCTATTCCCTATTAAAGAGATACTGTTTGATAATCTGTCCCAAACACGGTCAACCTCCAGTTGGGTCAAATCTTCATGAATTCTTGTAATATTCTTAATATATCCTTTAATTTCCTTACTTTTGTCAGGAATGTAAGTGCAACAATGTTGAACTTTCAACATTCCAGAGACGACTCCTTCTTTTGCTAATAAAATATGAAGAGCAGGACAATTCTGTAAAACCATAGACCTCATTGCAACCATTTCTGTATTAATCATCAAGAATCCTCCAGCAGTATCAGTCGAAAGACGATCAACTACTGTTGACAATTTGCAAATTTTGTGCGAATTCAGAACTACTCCAACTGAGGGTATCAGTGTACCAAATATATCCCCAACTATTTCAGAAAAACAAGCTCTTTTTATTTGTGTTAGTCCATTAGATATTTCAATGATTCCATTGGTTCTATCCACATGGTAGATTTTTGGAAATACTATTCCAAAGTTACCATACCACCTTGCAGGTAACCTATAATAGGCATTATTCCTGCACACATAATATATTCCTGGAAATACAGGATCAGTTCCCCCTTTTAGTCCCCATCCCGTATAATTAGAAAGTTGTGTTCACATTCACTGGAACCAATGAAAATGTTATTATACTCTGTCTTCAACCTATTGAAGCAGAATGTTCCCTTCTCCACAAAGTCTAGGGACATCGTAGCATGAGCCTTGCTCTTAGCATAAATTCCCTCTTTCTTAGCCCAAGGAGGTACATGGGTTTTCTGTTCAGCAGCTTTCTTTGTTAAATCCAGTCTCCTTTCTTCAACTAAGTTAAGAAGCACTTTTTCTTCTTCATGTAATATACAGGCAGATGCATCAAGCAAAATACCTCCCGGTAAAATAGCGATTCGGTAAAACAGGCCGAAACCGACTGCAAAACCCCCAAATGCAATGCATCAACACAAATCGGTAAATATTAAAGAATCGCAAAAAAAATCCCCTCGGTAAATTACCGAATCGCTATCCAGCCAATCGGAAATAACGAAAACCAAAGCAGGCCCCGGAAATACCGAATCGCTAATAAAGAATCGCACTGGAATGCATCAAAAATCGCAAATACCGAAAACCTCAATAATTGCTATTTAGCATGAGCAAACTAAGGGGAATCTCAAACTGGAGGTAAAGTTATTCGAATGAAGAAGAAAAAAAAATTCTGACAGGTGCTGACAATCAGTAACTCTTTAAAAATGACCCTGGAAACCCTGTTAGTCAACCTAAATGGCTGCCCCCTACGTGCTTGCTCGGAGGAGGAGTATCAATGCCCAGACCCAGCGAAGGAGGATGATCCAGGAAGGGGTCTTCAAGGTGCGCATCACATTGCTGGGGCAAACAGAGGAGCGGGTATACGATAAGTACAGACTCAGCCCTGCCATGATCATGCGTCTAATAGCAGATCTGGCACCACAACTGCAGCACCAGACCCTTAGGACCCACACAATACCAGCCCATGTCCAGGTCCTATGCAGCCTGCACCTGCTGGCGTCTGGAAGCTTCCAGGGGGTAATTGCAGAAGCCGGAGGCGTGTCGCAAAGCGCACTATCATGCTTCTTCCACAGGTTCCTGGATGCCATGCTAGCATCGGTACGTTGCCACATCACTTTCCCCATGACCCCCCAGCAGTTAAACCGCACCAAGCGTGAGTTCTACCAGGTGGCACAATTTCCCCATGTGATAGGGTGTGTCGACTGCACCCATGTCCAAATCTGCCCTCCCTCAGCCACTGAATACATCTTCCGCAACCGGAAGTCATACCATTCCATTAATGTGCAGGTTGTGTGCAATGCCAAGCACATCATAACGGACCTCGTAGCCCAATTCCCAGGGAGCACATACGACGCATACATCTTCCGTCACAGTGGCATCCACAGAAGCATGATTAACGGTGATTTTGGAGTTGGACACCTACTAGGCACGTATTGATACAACATCATGTAATCCATCCCCACATGTACCATTGCATTCATGCCTCTGACCATTCTGTCCCCATCCTGCAGGTGACAGCGCTTATGCCTTGCGTGAGTATCTACTCACTCCCTACCTCAACCCAGCAACACCACAAGAGCAGCGCTACAATAGAGCACACATCAGCACAAGGAATGTGGTGGAGCACACATTCGGCATCCTCAAGAGTCGCTTCTGAATATTGCACAAGACAGGAGGTGCCTTGCAGTACGACCCAGTGACCTACTGCCAGATCATAGCTGTCTGTGCCATCCTGCATAACATCTCAACAAGAAAGTGGATACCCATAGAGGTGTACGGTGAGGACGAGCTACGTGCACAGCAACCCCCCCAACACCGACAGGCACATGTGCCCAACACAGCAGAAGGGCAAAGGAGACGGACATACATCACACAGCATCACTTCTGAGACAGGTAAGAAAGAGCCATGACAAGATGATATGCATTGCAAGGGTTTAATGCCCATTAACAGCTGACTGGTGCTGATTAATGTAACAGAAACATGGTGCAGGGTAAATTAAATCAAAAGAGAAAATGTCCATTGACAACACAGGTGCTGCATGTGGCACTACAGTTGGCCCATGGTTACCTCACCATGGCCAGGGGCTATTGCATCATGGCTATTTACGTTTGCCACGGACACCGAGCCTCCTGTCCCGTGACTCCTCAACATCTCCTTGATGACTTTCAGTGGCTGGTGCGCTGCGCGCGCTGTGCCTCCTCCCGCTTGTCTCAGGCATGGTGACACTGCTCACACTTGAGGCTGCCTCACTCACCTCATCCCCTCCCACACTGCTGATACTGGCAGTTCCAGACTGCAGATGCTCCACTGCAGTGGTCACTCTATCGAAGGTCCTTGCCACATCCCCACAATAATGGCAGGCTAGCACAGCTGTGCTGTTGCACAGCTTCTTGATGGCCTTAATTGTGGCATTGGTACTGAGTGAGTACTGCTTATGTCTCCGGCGCTCACTCCGTTGGCCTGCAACAACAGCACGTGTGAGTTCCTGTAGGCATTCCTTAATGTCATTGTTGCCCTCTACATCGGCTGTGGTCAGCTCTCGTACAGCGTCAGTCATTGATGCAAATCTGTTGGACAGTCTTGTTATGCTCATGTTCATTGCACCCATGTGTCTCCCCTGCAGACGCTGAACACGCAGCATCCGGGTCTCCACGACTCCATACACATCTGCAGGATCAACTGTTGTCGCTGCAGCCCTACCCAGGGATCCGGCCCGCTGTCTAGCTAGCAGCTGTGCTGCTGTTCGGGCGGTTGGGGCGACGACAGCCTGCTGCTGTACATTTGTGGCTGCTGGCCTCCGCTCCGTCTCCATCTCCCGCAGGGAGGGGACATTTGCCCTGCGGCTATGTGTAGTTGACAGGACTGGTGGAGGTGGAGGTGGTGTTGGTGTACTTGTCCGTGGTGGTGGTGGTGGTAGTGGTGTTCTTGTCCGCGGTGGTGGTGGTGGTGTTCTTGTCCGTGGTGGTGGTGGAGTTGATGTTTGCGGTGGTGGTGAAGGGGAAGGACTGCCTCCATGTTCCAGCGTGTTCTCCGCATCGGTCACCACTGGGGTCTCACAGATGACTAGGCGGACGCTGTCATCGGATACCATGGGGGAGGCATCTGTGTGTGAAACAGAGCATTGTTATGAATGTGTGGATATTGTTATTTTTTGCTTTTGTCATCTACATAAAGGACATATAGGGACTGACATTTGGCCCTTTGCTGCTGTGTTCATATCATACACCTTAGGGGTCAGACATGCACTCTTTCATGTTATGACTACAACTCCCATGATGCAACACTCTGTTGAGGGATTGTGCTTTAGGCACGGCTACTTGTGCACTGTGTTTGGCATGGGGAAATGGGCCGGGGTTGACAAGACGCTGCATATCTGCGCTGGCATGCATCTTACCTTGTCCACCTTCCGCAGCACCTGAGGTGTCCAGTTGGGTGACCCCCACAACAGCTTCCGGTTCGATTGTCGACTCCACAAGGTTCTCGAGGGCTGTGCTCGGTGTCACATTGGAGGACCCACCACCTGTGCCAGCCGCAACCTTCACCCTTTCCAAAATCCTCTCCTTAGCCCTTTTTCGGAGGTCGTACCACCGTTTTTTAAGATCCTCAATGCTGGGTGACTGCGACAGCATTCACGCTGTCCTTGATGCGCAGGCACATCCTCCTCTTCTCCACCTCTGGCACCTTCAGGGAGAGCTTGCCAAACAGCCTTTCATGCCTGCTGCTGACACCCTCTATTAGAATCTCAAGTTCCTTGTCAGAGAACTTTCGTTTTCTCTTCCTTTCCCATGGGTGCTTCATTCTCCATAATGCACTGCTGTGCAGGTCCTGGTCACTGCTGGCTATGTATTGCTCCTCTGCTCCTGTGCTCTGCCTCCTCCTCTAAGCTCCTCAGGGCACCGAGTGAAGCATGGCTGTGCTACTTCCTGGTGTGATGTCATCAGCCTGCTTCTGATGCGCTGCGTCTTTTTGTGATTACGCTAATACCGAATTCGCAAATACCGATTAGGTATTTGCTAATTCGGTATTTGCTAATCTTCATTTTGGTTTCTCGCAGCCATGTTTTCGCAATTTTTACCGATTTTTACCGATTCGGTAATATTTAGTGAAATTATTGATGCATCGCGGTTTGCATGTCCTTATTAGTGATTCCTTATTTTTCGCTAATAAGGACTTGGAATACCGATTTTTGATGTATCTGCCAGATATATGTTAGATTATTCTTGTGAGCCTGTGCTATATCTATTGGACTCATTGTTAAAAACAATTCACCCATGAACTGTGAATCCTTACTACTAGATACTGAATTCATATTCTTTCGAACAGGTAATTCTGAAAACACTACATCTAAGTTTGAATAGAAATACTGTAATTTTCCAATTACATAAAAGAAACTTGACAGAACACTACATGACACACCATATGTTAAAGGAATATGATGGTACATTAACCCTTCTGATATAGATGAGAATAATTTCATACAGACGTAACAATCACTAATCTCCATTGTATCTACATACTGAAACAACAATTTAGTAAACACATTTAAAGACAAATCATTATTTGAATCATCGTGAAGATACATAGGTTCATCTACTTGTTCTAATTCTGTTTTAGTTCTTTCTGTATTTGTATCTACTCTCTCATTAGTGACTATATTATTCTTATTATTAGCTACCATTAATAAAGGTACCACCACAGTTAAAAAAACATGTTAATATTAATAATGAAATACTACATAAACAAAATTTTAAACATTTTTGTTTCCAACTTCGTTTCGGTTGTCCAGTGACTTCAAATTCTGCCATTTTTCAATCTAAGGAAATACCCTTTTTCTCTTTTCTTTCTTTTTCTGTCTAAGGGAAAGAATGTGATCTTTTGTTTGGGGTGGTTTTAATTTGCTTTCATCAATCAGAACAACATAGGTTCTTTCGGATTCTTCACGTAAATATAAATTTTACAAATTCTTCTATTACGACATTAGTCCACTCAGGGGCCTTGTATTTTTTGTTCAGAATTCTCAATCTTGGGCTTCTTCGTGTGGACTTTGCTGTTGATTTCTTTGTTTCAGTTTGACTTGAAACCTCATTTACTTGTTCAGGGTTCCTCCCTGATTTTCTTAAGTAGTATTTTAATCTTTTAACTCCACTTGGCCAATTGTCGCCTTCTCTAACTCTTTTGACTTGAACTGCACTTTTACCTTCTCCGTCTTTCTCAAAGGTTCTTTTATTTTCACTTTGTCTAGGCACAATTTGTTCTTGTGGTTCCTCACTTTCTTATTGTCTCTCATCTGTATTTGGTCTTCTTCTACCTGTTCAGGTCTTTTTCTTGTTATATATTCTTCTGCCTGAACCTGTTCTTCTAATTCTAACTGGTCCTGTTCAGGTCTTATTGCAATTTGTTCTTCTTCTGCCTGAACTTGTTCTTCTTCTTCTATCTGACCCTGCTCGGGTTTCTGTGTAGTTTTGTTTATGTCTTCCTTCGTGTGTTCTTCTTTCCCTGTCTTTTCCTCTCTATTTCCTAGTTTATTTCTTCTCCTTTTTTTGTTAACAACTTCAGGTATTTCAATCACTGGTATCCACTCTTCTTGTCTTGTACTTGGTTGCTCTTCATCTATTTGTCTGTCGGAATCTATCACTCTAGATTCTTTACCTTCACCTCCTTCAGCTTCTGACGTTTCAGCTTGTTCAGTCAGGTGTTGCTCTTGCTGTTCAGGTGGACTTGGTACTCTTCTGGTATGACTAGGAGGAATACAATTGGGTAAACCTGCACACTTCACTGCTGTGGTAGTGGCAAGTATTACTTGACGTGGTTTATTCCACCTGGGTGCTAGGCACGATTTCTTTATGTGTTTCTTCACTAACACCCAGTCTTAAGGATTCAAATCATGCACATGACTTGGCTGTCTTGCAACTGCGTCTTCTTCAACCTGATGAGAGATAGAACGCACCAGATCAGCCAATCCTTTGCACTAGTCCAATACCAGATCATCAGTTATATTCATCAATTTATTTCCGGGAATGAATGCTTGTCTCATTGCCCTCCGATGAGTATTTCATGAGGACTCAATCCTGTTTTTATGTCAGGAATGCTTCTGAGACCCATTAGTACAAGAGGCAGTGCATCTGGCCATTTTAGAATTGTGGATGTACACACCTTCCTTTACCTTGACTTGATTGTGCCGTTAAGTTGTTCAACTACTCCAGAAGCCTCTGGGCGATAAGCACAGTGCATTTTTTGTTCAATGTTAAATGCAGCACAGATTCATCGAATTATCTCATTATCAAAATGAGGTCCTCTAACTGATTCTAAAGTGACTGGATAACCGAATCTTGTTATCAACTCTCTCAACAGTAATTTTGCAACTCTTAAACTGTCATTTCTTCTAGTGGGGTATGCCTCCACTCATCTTGAGAACAAACACACTATAACCAGAACATATTTCAATCAGTTGCATGGAGGTAACTCAATGAAATCTATCTGCAACCTAGTGAATGGTCCTTCTGCCTTTCCAATTTTTCCCCAATTAACCACTGTCTTTCTACCTGGGTTTTGCTGCTGACAGATTAAACATTGTTGGCAAAGGCTTTCTGTGACTACCCTAAACTTTGGGTTTAAACCAATTTTGCCTGAAAAGTCTGCTCATCGCATTCCTGCCTATGTGTGTTGTTCCATTATATACTCTTGCCATTTTAGAGAGCAAGCAGTCTGGCATTACTGGTCTGCCGTCTGAGTACACCCACACTTCATCTTCTGTCCTTTTTGCTCAACATGACCTGGTCCAGATTTCCTTTTCTCTCTCCTCTACTTCTTCCTGCAATTGTCTGACCTCATCCCATGTTTCTAATGCCGAGAAAAACAATAGTTGGCAGCTGGTGTCATCTTTCTTCATTTTCTTATTGATTGAATATTTGTTTCTTGCACGATATTGAGCAATTTGGTCAACATATAAATTACCTGCAGTCACATAGTTATTTCCTGACTGATGTGCAGCACATTTGACCACTGCTATTTCTTTTGGCAATTGTAATGCTTCCAACAATTCTTTCACGTTTTTGCTATTTCTGATGGGAGATCCTCAAGAAGTCAGAAATCCCCTCTGCATCCAAAGTTGGCCAAAAACATGCATAACCCCAAAACCATGTTTACTGTCCTTGAATATGGTTACTCTCCAATTTTTCCCAATTTTACAAGCCTTTGTTAAGGCCACCAAGTCGGCTACTTGTGCCAACTTGACTCCTTGTAAACAGGATGCTTCAATAACTTCTGTTATTTTGCATACAGCATATGCAGCACTTGGGCCTCCTTCTTCCATCCTCAAACATGACCCATCCATGTACAATACATGACCTAATTCAGTCAGGGGTAATTCTTTTATATCTGGGCGAAGCTTTTTACACATTTCCATCACATTCAAACAATCATAATCTGCCTCATCTTTCACCTCTTCACAACATGGATCTGGTAACAAGGTGGCAGGATTCATCATTGTGCACCTTATCACTGTCATCTTCCCTGCTCCCAAAATCACTCTTTCATACCTTGTCATCCGACTAGGAGTGAGGTGCTGTGTTCGAGTTCTTGTTAAAAAAAATCTTAACTGAATGTGGTACATAAACCTTAACTGGATGTCCCATCACAATTGATTCACTTTGCTCCAGACTCATACAGGTAGCAGCTACTGCTTTTAAGCAGCCAGGTAAAGCTGAAGCCACTGGATCCAAAGTGCCAGAAAAATATGCCACTGGACGTCGGCTCAATCCATGCCTCTGAGTCAAAACTGAAAGTGCACAACTCTCTCTTTCACAACAGAATAATGCAAATTCTTTTGAATAGTCTGGCATTCCCAAGGCTGGCGCCTCACGCAGACAATTTAGTAACTCTACAAATGCTTCCAAACATTCATCATCCCAATCAATCTGATCTTTTGCTCTTTTCTGAGTCAATTGTATCAAGGGTTTCGCCACCATGGAAAATCCATTTATCCACTCCCTACAGTACCCAACCACTCCCAGAAACATTCTCATCTCCTTCTGGGTCTGAGGTAGTTGCATTTGTTTGATTATTTTTATTCTTTCTGGGGTCACTTTTCTAACTCCTCTTTCTATTTTATGCCCTAAATATTTAACTTCTTGTTGACAAAATTGTAGTTTCTCTGGAGACACTCTCGTGTCTTTGAAACCACCAGTAGGTCATCAATGTATTGAACCAAAACTGATTTCCTGGACATAACTAATGACTCTAGACACTTTTTCAAGATCTGATTGAAAATCGAGGGACTCTCTGTGTACCCTTGTGGAACTCTGCACCATGCCCAGACACAATCTCCAAACCGGAAGGCAAATAGATACTGGCTATCTGGGTGCAAAGGTATAGAAAAGAATGCTTGACACAAATCAATCACCGTGTACCAACTTGCATTCCAAGGTATCTGATAAAGAATTACTGCTGGATTTGGCACTACTGGGAAACAAGGCACTACAATCTTATTAATCTTTCGCAAATCCTGTACTATCCTGAACTTACCACTAGGCTTTTTTGAGTCGCATAATCGGCGAATTACTAGGACTACCCATTATTTCTTTCAGAATTCCTTGCTCAATAATTTGTTCAATTACTGGAGCAACTCCTGCTTTTACTTCTGGTCTCATTTTGTACGGTCGTGTGTTTGGATAAACCGGCACCTTCTTTCACCACTATTTTTACTGGATCAATATTTGTCATTAACCCTATATCTTTTCCTGAAAAGTCCCACACCTCCGGATTCACTGTGATTTTCAATTTTTCTGGGAATTCCCTTTAAGTCTATAATGATAACATCTGTCCCTTGCTTAGCTAGCAACATTTTATCAACAACATCCTCATCTAGTTTTCGAGAGAGAATGGGTTTGGGTTGAGAGAGCAGGAAGTAGTGGAGCTCTGAGCAGTGTGATCTTGCTGCTCAGATGGTTGTGCAGTAGGCACACGGTGCAGAACAGGACAGGGGAACACAAACCCAATAGGAAAAACAACCCCTGAGATGGTGTAGGGAGGCCTAAACCAAAGGGAAGAAGAACAAATCCTGTGTACACGCAGGTGTAGTTAGTAGTCCTAGTGTGAGGACTAGTAAATCTGCTGAGAGAAAATTAATGCTTCAAAGTTCAAAAAGTCGGATACAAAGGTTCATGTGAATAAAGTTGTTTATAAGTCAAGTATTGGTCAGTACAGAAATTAGTAGCCAGCCGACACGTGTTTCGTCACACCGTGAAGGAGATGTGACTCATCAGGGCTGAAGGGTTACAATGGTAACGGGATCGAGGAGGCACAGAATGATGGAATGGCAGCCTCGTCTGTTTGGACTATAAATAAAGTAACGCCAGAGAACTGCTAAGCTAGCAGGCGTAGAAGGCTAGGACAGTTGCGTCCCGAGCTTCAGTGAGGTGCCTGTGGCAAAAAGGGGAGCGCACCCGATACGTGCATCTGTAGGTCGTGCAAGATCCGGATAATGGATCTTTTTGAGTCCCATAATCGGCGTATTACTAGGACCACCCATTATTTCTTTCAGAATGCCTTGCTCAATCATTTGTTCAATTACTGGAGCAACCGCTTTTACTTCTGGACTCATTTTGTACGGTCGTGTGTTTGGATAAACCGGCACCTTCTTTCACCACTATTTTTACTGGATCAATATTTGTCATTAACCCTATATCTTTTTCTGAAAAGTCCCACACCTCCGGATTCACTGTGATTTTCAATTCTTCTGGCAATTTCCATTAAGTCAATAATGATAACATCTCATCTACTTCTGTCCCTTGCTTAGCTAGCAACATTTTATCTACAACATCCTCATCTGGTGTTTGGAAAGCAACACCATCAGGAGTACAGTAAATTGTACAATTCATTTTGCACAATAGTTCTCTCCCTAACACATTTATTGGGCTTGAATCACATACCACAAACCGATGCAGGTCTTTAAAATTTCCAATATGCACTTCCATTGGTTTGTAATTGGGGCCCTAATCTGTTTATTTGATACTCCTACAACTTGGATAGTCTTTCCCGAGAGGGGTAGGTTTGGGATGTCTGCTGTTCTCACAGTAGATCGGGTAGCACCAGTGTCCAATAAAAAAGTGATGTCACTACCTTCTTCTTTCCCATCAATAAATGGACCTGTGTGCTCTACCGGCAAGGATGCGCCAAGCACACACTCCTCTTTCTCCCCCCTCAGGCACCGTCATTGTGCAAAGTCCGAGTCATCTTCATTGCTCTGCAAAAAATATCGTGAAACCATAGATGTATTCTTACTACTTTCTCCGTGAAATCCGGTGTTCGCACTGTATTTTTGAATGTTCGCATGGTTTTGCATAGGAGCTTGTGGTACCTGATACTGTGGAATAACTACCTGCTGTTGCTGGTTCTCAACCACTTCATTCTGCATCTGCAGATTTAAATTTTGATTTGCCCCATTATATTATTCTGGATACTTTTACACTCGTTCTTCCAATTTCCATGCTTTCTGCATGCATGACAAGGAAATTTCTTCTTCGCTTCCTCTCTACTCATTCGTCCTCTTCCTTTACCACCATTCGACACTTGTTCACTCTGACTCTGCCCTTTCGTTTGATTATCAGTTTGGGAAACTACATTTGTTTCTTGCTGCTCTGCCAACTTCACTTGTGCCCACATAATTTTCTCTTTTAACTTTCTGTGTTTTGCCTCAATATCATCACTGCAATATTTTGCATATTTTGATATTTCGTCAATTGTCTTGCTCTGACAGCAAAACATGTGTTTTTGAATCATCTGACTAATCTTCGGTTTCAGACCATATACAAACCGATATACAAAATGTCCCATATCCTTGCACCAATCTTTTCAAATCTACTGTACTGCTTAAATACCTGTAATAACCTCTCATAATATGCATGCATGAGCTCTTTTGGCTCTTGAGTAGTTCTGCCTATTTTCTCCCAATCAGTTTCTTTTGGAGAGATTTTCCCCTTCAGGAATGTAATCACTTGGTGATACTTCTTCATCACCTCTTCTGATGGTGCCCCTGTTTTGGAATCTCTTGCGTACTCCTCATTCAGCCAATCAACTGTGATCTTACACTCCGTCCATAAATCAGCAGGAACTGTAAAAAAGGGTTCCAAAGACAACCGGTAACCAAAGACCCTTTTATGTTGCCCGGCGGTATCGCCTCTATGACCCACCAATGTTAATCAATGAAGAAGCAGGCGCTGGAGACTGGAAGGCAGGAAACGAGGATTTTATTCTCTCCGGAGGAGAACACATCAATTCAGACAGCAAGTATCGTCACGAGGTGCTCTAACCACATCTCTGAGGCCTGGCCTCTTATACTAGGGTTTATGACCTTTATTGCACATAACACATTCTCGCAACACGTTGGCAGTTGAAAGGACATCCTCGGAATCTCCCCTTCGGGCCCGTTCCCACATACATTTACAGTTGGATTCCCCACCCCGGTCACAACAGGTGATGGTTGTCGCACAGCAGGGCATTCCGCCGATTCACGGAATGCATGGGGTTGATCGGATCTCATGGGGTGGGGGCTTTGATCGGTTCGGGGGTCTTTTGATGGGGAGGGGAAACTTCCTACTGTACGGGGTAATAAACAGTATCCGCAGGGCCAGGTGGCGGCCTGGGAACAAGGAAGACAAACGGGGACACAGGAAAAGGGGGTTTGCATCAAAAGGATCTGAGGCCATGAAAGGAATGAGGGGAGGTGTCGCGCTGGGAACAGGATGGGATTCAGTGGTGAAGCTGCGCTGAAGAGGGGTTTATGACCCAAGGCATGAGAGAGCGGGGGTTGTCAGTGCGCGGGGGGAATGCTTGCGAGGTTAAGAGAGAGAGAGAGACGCGCTGGCTATCAGCAAGGGGCAGGGAGGCCATGGTGCTCAAAATGGCTGCCGCTTACGCGCACGAATGGGCTTGGAAAGGGGGCAAGATGGCGCCGATAATGTTCACCAAGTTTGTGTTAATTTTCCACAGTCCTCCCTTTAACATTTCCAAGACATCTTGCTGGCCTATTTCCTATCTATACCTATATGCAGTGATCATAAGTAAGGGAGGGAGGGATTTAGGCAAAAGAACTGTACATAAACATCACATTATAAACATCATATTGAAAAATCTCATCATCTAGTAGGTAGGTTCATCGTTAAGCTGGTTGCAGAAAAAAGTCATCGTAATGCAATATCAGACTAGAATTACGTAGCGAGGGCGTTGGGTACAGATCATAGATACTTATAGTCATTCGAAATAGGAGCTGGTAAGTTATCATATAAGTAAGTCCTTTTTGCATTCGGCGGGTGCATAGTTAGTCCAATGGTGATTGGGAGAGAAAGGAGATACAGTAAAAATATCAGAGTTCTCGTTGTCTTTTTGTCGTCTTCTGTTGGCACTGTTAAGCACCTGGATTACAATTCGGTCTGTCAACAGGAATGTTCATGTGGATTGAGTCGTTGGAGGTCTGCGGGCAGGGGTACATTTTGTTTTGTTACGCCAGACCTCATAGGAGAAATGCGTTACGGTTTTGGAGCAGGTGCACTTCTTCCGTAATGCAGAGCATAGATTTGCAATGGGAAATGCGATTGTTCCAGAATTGTGAGATCTGTTTGTTTCTTGAGTCTGTGTGGTGAGCATTTCCAGTCGCTTCCATCATCTTCAAGGCGTTCAGCAGCGGGTAGAACCACATACTTCGTTCATCTTCTCTTTAGAGGCGACCCTTGGTGGAGTTCTAGGTCACCGTTCTAAGATTAACATAGTTCGTGGTCTACTTAGTCGGAGCTCCCTCCCTTCTGACGCAGGGAGTACTCTTCTCTGGGTAGCTCAGTAGTATTTGGAGGAACTTGGGAGTTCGGGTAGAAAGGTGTGGGTGTGAACAGTCCTTATGGTAGGTCGGAGGAGGAGGGGATGGAGCAAGGCCAAGTCGGGAACAGATCAGGGGGGCGGAGAGTTTGCGACAGGCGGGTCCGTAACCATGTTCAGAGAGCGGGGACTTTTTGGCACACGTTGATCATAGAGCAGGGGCTTCAGGTCAGCCCTTTCCTTAGCTTTGTCTGAAACAGTGCCCCGTCCTGCGACTCCTTACTGCTGTGGTCTCGCCTCGGCCTCCGTCGCTGATGTTCCACAATCCGCAGTCAGGCCGCGTGCTCCCACATCCGGTCTCTTTCTCCTCCGACAGTGATACCCTTAAATGAGTTTTGAAAAGACAGTCTTTAGAGATATTGCAGAAGAAGGTAATTACATAAATCTATTTCTCTCCCAACACCAAGCAACTGGGGTAAGCGCTCGCTACATTTGAGATTTTCGCGGCTAACGTATAAACAATTGATGATGGGTTTGCTGGATTCCTTACAACTTCCTTTTGTTGGCTAATTCTTTGGCGCTTTGATGATTATTACGTTCATTTTGTAATAGGTACGAGGTCTGGTACTCATTTATTGCATACGTCTATTATAGTAGATGTCAGTTCTTCTGGTAGAGACCTATTTCCCTAGTACGAGTCTTGCAAGGCTAGGATGGTCTTCAGGGCCTTGTATTTTACAAAAAGTGCAACGTGCTATTCACCACAGTCTGATAGGCATCCTTCTGAGGGGTGAACATAGGCTAAACAAGTCTGCATTACATAAAAACATCTTATTTTCAACAAGGCTTACTGCAACAAGTTCTTTCGATTTTCGATCTAATTTTCAACTTTTCACACATCTTTCTAACTTTCTATATAAATCCTCGCAACCTGGTTACTACAAAAACTCGGGAGGGGTGGTTTGCAATAATTATTAAACTTATCCTCGGGGAAGGAGGGATCTTATGGAAAACAATTAGGGACACAGTGAATTAGAGCAGGGGGCGTTTTTTAGGCTCTCGTTCAGGGCAGCTGACACCAAACTGGGGCATTTTTGGGAAGACGGGGGTGTCTCGATCATTGCTTACTGTTTGGGGTATGGGGACAATTTGGAATGGGGATGGTCGCATTACCACAGACATATTTTATCATAGAAGCCACTGACAAACAGTTCCCTGGCTGTGGGTCAAATTTAGGGAACCTCAGTCGTCTTACCTGTCCCTTTCCTATTGGCCAATTTAAATTTCATCCATATTTAGCAGAAAAGGAGAGGTAGTAACGTGGTACCGATACAATTTTATTTAGGACAAATTTGTGCAAATACTTGTGGTATTTGGGGCCAATCAGGAGGTGCACCAGGTTCGTCAATTAGGTGCCAGTCGCTAGGAAGAGGGAAAGTGTGGAGGGGTGAAAGAGTGAGAGAGAGAGGGAGAGAGAGAGAGAGAGAGAGAGAGAGAGAGAGAGAGAGAGAGAGAGAGAGAGAGAGAGAGAGAGAGAGAGACAATAGGCCAAACAGTACACATGGGACATGGAGAATGACCGTGTATTGTTTGGGCTATTCAGTGCGTTACCCAACGTTAGACGTTTTTCGGGTCTGTGTTAGGATGTAGAAAGCATGCAGTTTTGGGACAGAAGAGCATTAGATCAGGTACAAAAAAGGTCGTGCATTGGGTAGGGCGTCTTTTTGTGTCGTCTTGCAGCGCTAGTCCGTTTTCATGCATCGGGCGTGACGTGGCTCCGATGTAACCTGCAGAGGGAAAAAGGAGGGAAAGGGGGAGGTGGGGGGACAACATTCGAACACATCAAATGTACGGGCACGAAAGTCCTTTACTTACCGCATACTCGTACTTATCTCTTCGGGATATTATCCCTTAGGGTTTTGGCCTCCGAAAGTCAAGGGGGCGGGCAATGTGATAGGTGGTTCATGGGGAGGTTCGAGGATGGCATTAAGGATCGTGTGTAGAGAAACGCTTAAAAAGATCAGAGGTGCCTAGCGTGAGGTACCCGGTTTTGTAGATGTATCCGGCCTTCGGGATCCTTAAATCATTCCCAAAGCTGTGAGGTTCTAAGGCATATCAGTTCTTCGTTTAACCCGGTACCTTAGTACCTTCGACTACCATATCTTAATAACATTTTATCAATCACCCCGCTTTACTTTACCCATACTCAGAAGTCGAGGTCCTTCTTCGTATGTTAGTTCCTGAGCTTAGTCGCATATTTTGGAGGCAACGTATCCTACCTGGGATCCGATCATCAATCCGGGGCCGAACAACCATTTCTCGGATAACCTTAAAAAAAAGAGCAGAACGGTTGCGCACAGAAAAACCCTCCCTCCGATACCCGCATTTACAAAAGTATGCGATGCCTATTCATAGCTTTTAAGACCTTTATTTGTATAATCATTCAGTACGTAAAATGTGAGAGCACAATCATAATTTGGTCTGACATGTCGTCGATGGAAGCACATACAGTAGGGGGTTATTTCGTAGCACAAGAACACGTAAAAAGGCCTAATTCATTATTTGCAAGTAACTAAAAACATTTCATTGCATGACGAGGGAATCAGGGACATTTTAGTTCGTAAATGGAAACACAGTCAAGCTCATCGGAATCACATTTCCTAGATGTAAACCGTGGGTGTGCATCATAAGCGACGTTATGTACCAGTTACAATAAATATCAAAAATAAATTGTTCATTGAAATCAACATTTTTACGGAACCCTTCTCAAATGTTCGCCAAGTGAACCCTCCTCCCTTTCCCATCGAGTGCACAATGGTTCGTATATATATCTTAGTACATCAAGTTTCATTAGTTAAGGAACACCACGAGGCGTCCGTTAGTTTCCATTGATACCGGCGCCATTTTGGGCGAGGCCGGTTTAGTCCGGAAGTAGCACCAGAGGAAAAATATCCTCGACGGTTGGCGGTTGGACCAGGGTCCCTTTCGGCAGTTCAAAAGAAACTGTGCTAACAGAGGGGCTGGTGGCGTGGACCGTCAATCAAGAGGGGGAGGGGGTAGAGTCTTTCTTACCGGGTCATGTTGATGTTCAGCCGGAACTTACTCGAGTTCGTTAGCCCATAATGTTCCTGGGTGGTTCAGACGGAAGCTGATGCAGACACGAGAGCACCGCCATCTTGTTGCTGTGTCGTGGTTATTTCATTTGAGATCAATGCAGCTGTTCCTCACCGGAAGCCTGAAGGGGCTGAGGGCTCTTGGGACTTTGGTAGAATCTTCAAAGTCGAGGGGATGTTTGTCGATGGTGGGGGCTTGCGCCCAGGTGGGCAAGTGCCCGAGTTGCAATTTCGGACAAAGTTACTCCAGCGGCCTAGACCCGCCTTTCGAGGGCCCAGACGCCATTTTGAGACCCTGTGGCAGCCACCTTTGTCGTATCCATCAGGAGTGGAAGAAACTTCTTGTGATGGCGAAGGACAGAGCATCATGCTGCTGGAGCAGGACATTTTGGTTCGGGGCGCCAGAGTGTAGCGGTGGAGCCTTCATCTGGGGAGGTGAGGGAGGCTCGTCCGTGCCGCCTTCCTCTCCCGGCGCATCCTACGCCGTCCCTTTGAATCAGGGGCGCACATGATGACCACCCTACGCCCCTGATTCCGACTCTTGGGGGACCACTGTACATCCGGTGCTCCGTAAATATGCCCGTCGGACATTGTGTGTCCTGTACTATGCAAGTATACCAGCCGGGTCTTGTATGTCCTGTGCTAAGGAAATATACCAGTCGGGCATTATGTGTCCCGTGCAGCGTAGGTATATGGCCGTCGCCCGGCTGGAGGACGTCGGCGCCGGACCAGGGCAGGGAAGCCTCCTACCTGTGGAGGTGGAAGAGGCTCGTCCGCGTCGCCTCTTCCTCCCTGCCCACCCGGCATCCGTTCGATGGAGGAATTCGTGATGGCCGGACCAGGAGATACGAGGGAGGGGGTCATTTGCAGCCGCCCCCTCCCTACTCGCGGCCCGGGGGACGCCATCCCTGGAAGGGTAGTATGGGAAGACCATTTCATTGCCTGCTTGGTGGAGCCTCCAGGACCTTCTCGCCAGCGATCTCTTTTTGGCCCATGGTTGCTGGCAGGCCCCGCCCCACACGTGCTATGTGTTTCGGATGGGCGGGACCACCGAACTGTTACATTTCGAGGACTTCCGGAGTGAGCATAATATGTTTTGTATTTTTCCTATTAGTAAAGTTTGTTTTAGAGAGTTCTACTAGTTATTCTAATTACCGTTGGTTGTGTGTTTTCTTTACCGTAATTAAATCCTAAGTTATATAATAGACGCTTGGCTTCCTTGAGTCTTTTCTCTAACGGGGGGTTGTTTACACTGGTCTGTAATTGTGTTTGGTTTTCAGAGTGGGGGGGGCAACAGAGAGCAATCAGTCCCAGAACTCTAACATGTCGTTAAAATTGGCCTGACGAAATCTGTGCCATCGAGCATAATCAAACGGGGTGGTTCTGTCTGTCCTGTCCGCACTAGTCTGATTGGTTTTTATTTCGCGTCTTTTCCCTTTCTGTCGGCCTGTCCTTTCTGTCAACCCTCCGTTCTTACCTATGCTCTGCAGAGTCGGGCATTGGGCTTTCCAGTGCCCGAGGCATTTACAGAAAGCACATTGGTTCTGTTTTAAATCTATTCGTCCTGTGCGCAGTGTTGGGGGGTTACCTTCGGGTCGTTGTGTCCCGGGGTTGACTTGTCGGCACATCCCTCTACATCGTTCTCTTTCCATGTCTACTCCTCGGGACTGTGCCATCGCTGGCCCTTCCCTTTGCCTACTAGACGTTTGGAGGGTTGTCCGTCGTGTCCCTTCACCTTTTCTAAATTCGTCGCCTTCCCTTCGTCGTGTGGCCTCTTTGCGCCACATACCGAGACTATCGAGCATAATAGGTGTTGTTTCATTCCTACGAAGGGCTATTTCTACCGTTTCTATTTTGTCGAGATCAAAGGATCCTCTCAGTGGCCACTGACTTTCTCGATCCTTTTTCGTATATTTATGCCACAGCTCACTATAGGCTATAGCGATCAATCCATGCTTCATGAACATGTCCTTATTAGGGGTGCCTTCCAGCGGAGCCGGATGGTTCATCTCTAATAAGCGGTCCGGGTTAAACAGGCTACTAACCAGTGGGGAGAAGACAGGCATGACGGATCACAATGGGATAATAGTCAGCACTACCTATCTTATCACTGCGCGCAAAGACTAGACAGAATATTTCTATTCTACGTTGTTTGCACGTAGTGAATACCTCATGAACCAATCTCGATCAATCAATGTTAGGTCAAAAATAAAAAATCAATATGGTCAATGGGGAGAATAAGTGGGCTCGCAAAGGTTCGCGTCACCTACCCTTTCACTATCTGTAAAGAGGGGACCTATTTTTCCCTGTTTGCAGACAGAGAATCTCCAGAAAACAATCTATAACAGTTAATCAATGGGGGGTAGGGGGCAATTGTTCAGTGGGGGAGAAAGATAGGTCCGACGGGTGCGTACCTATCCTTCGCTGTTTATAAAGGGAGAGCCTGTTGTTTCTCCGTTTGCAGACAGCGAATCTCCAATAAATTAACAAAAAGTAATACTAGTATTTTCTCAACAATTATCAATCACTTTCAATTATCTATCACTTTCGCAAATCGTCGTGTTTACACGACCTTACCCGGACCGCATGGACAGTTTCTTGTCTTCCGAATCCAGCGCCCGATCGTCCTCTTCTCCTCGTATTTCTCGTGGCACTCCTGATGGTTCCCAGTCAGGACCGCAGATCACTCGAGAGAGGTCTGTTCGGAACCAGTGAAGTTCGGATGATCGGCTGTCAGACGAGGGTCTATCGGACAGGGTACCTTCCGATCGTTGCAGTCGTTCACTCTGTCGTCAGGACCTCTCCCACTGGATCCACGAGTCGCTGATGGGCCCCACGTTTGGGACGCCAATTGTAAAAAAGGGTTCCAAAGACAACCGGTAACCAAAGACCCTTTTATGTTGCCCGGCGGTATCGCCTCTATGACCCACCAATGTTAATCAATGAAGAAGCAGGCGCTGGAGACTGGAAGGCAGGAAACGAGGATTTTATTCTCTCCGGAGGAGAACACATCAATTCAGACAGCAAGTATCGTCACGAGGTGCTCTAACCACATCTCTGAGGCCTGGCCTCTTATACTAGGGTTTATGACCTTTATTGCACATAACACATTCTCGCAACACGTTGGCAGTTGAAAGGACATCCTCGGAATCTCCCCTTCGGGCCCGTTCCCACATACATTTACAGTTGGATTCCCCACCCCGGTCACAACAGGTGATGGTTGTCGCACAGCAGGGCATTCCGCCGATTCACGGAATGCATGGGGTTGATCGGATCTCATGGGGTGGGGGCTTTGATCGGTTCGGGGGTCTTTTGATGGGGAGGGGAAACTTCCTACTGTACGGGGTAATAAACAGTATCCGCAGGGCCAGGTGGCGGCCTGGGAACAAGGAAGACAAACGGGGACACAGGAAAAGGGGGTTTGCATCAAAAGGATCTGAGGCCATGAAAGGAATGAGGGGAGGTGTCGCGCTGGGAACAGGATGGGATTCAGTGGTGAAGCTGCGCTGAAGAGGAGTTTATGACCCAAGGCATGAGAGAGCGGGGTTGTCAGTGCGCGGGGGGAATGCTTGCGAGGTTAAGAGAGAGAGAGAGACGCGCTGGCTATCAGCAAGGGGCAGGGAGGCCATGGTGCTCAAAATGGCTGCCGCTTACGCGCACGAATGGGCTTGGAAAGGGGGCAAGATGGCGCCGATAATGTTCACCAAGTTTGTGTTAATTTTCCACAGAACCACGATGTCAAATAAACCATCCAAATCTTTTAACAAAACCTTCATAAACCTTTCCACTTGCTTTTACCATTCAACTGGTTTTTCTCTCAATCTGGGAAAATCATTCGGAAACAACAAAATATTCTGTCTGCTCCATGGAACATGAACATATCCACCGCCAGGTACTTCCGTCATTGGACATACCCTCTCAACCTTTTCTGACTCCCTTACTGGAAATGCAGACAATGCTTCTTTAGCTTGTGCTTCCTCTTTCTTTCTTATCCACCTAGTTCTCCATTTTTAATGTCTCCCCATTTTCTCAAAATTGTAATCAGCTCCTTTACCTGTAGTCTTTTACCAGAAGTATTTATATTTTTTAAATCCTTTTCAGTAAACTCCACTCGCTATGGTTTGTAGAACAACTTCGATCTCTCAATATCTATTCCAATCTCTGAGGCAATCTCTGTTAATCTCTCATGAAAGATCTTTGCTCTCCTAGTTATGCTTTTACACAAAAACAAGAATTCCTCTTCATTATAAATGTTCAATCTTTCTGTGCTCACGTTACCAGCTATAATTTCTTCCAAATCCACTTTCAATCTACTAATAGCTAAGAACTTTGGCTGTGAGAATTCCGTTTTTCTATTCCCTGTGCTATTCTCTCTAAATCCTCAGGAGTAACCACTGTTGATTCTCGTGTTCCTGTAGGGGCCGTAGACACTTTTTCTTTCACTTTTTAGATGAAACTCTCTTCCAGGTTTCAGCTAAGGGTTCCATAATTGGAAGATCCATTAATGAAAGTACTGATTCACTCTCACTGGCCTGATCATCAGACATCACTATTTCCTTTCTATAATTACTTAAAAGAATTGTTACAGTTTGTGGATTCAGACTACTGTTTTTATCTCCATACAATGGGATCACGGGACCAATTATCACTGATACTGTCGAAGCTTCAGCACTTAATTTCAACTGGCTTATTTTCTGCACTATTTCTTCTTTAGGCTTATTCAAAGCTTCTCTCTCTCTATCTTGTAACACCCTATTTGATGTATCATGCAGAATCTGTGGAACTAATGGTGTTCCTATCACTCGTGCACTCGGGGTGACCCTCCTAGGTTCCTCTTGGTACGATGGAGGCTTTTTTAATTAAAATATCCTCCAACAGTTCATCATCTGATTCTCCATACCCGGACACATTCATGTGCTTAATTTTTTCCTTACACTTGCTTCCAGACTGCTCTTCAGTCATCAATACTTGATACAAACCCTCTGTTACTCCAGCTCTTCTCCAACGCTTCATCTGATCTCCACGTGACTCATGCGTATATCTAGGCAGAAACCTTCTAAATATGCTATCACTTTGAAATTTCTCTCGTTCAAATGCCTCAATCTCCCATTTTTCAAAAGCTTCATATTGTGTTAACCTTGGATTTGGTTCTAAAACATTCATTCGATTTCCTAAAATCTGAAGTATCCTTACATTAAAAAAACCAAAACACCATCACCTTTCGTATACTCCACCCAATTTTCCAACCATACACAAGTATGATATCCTCTTCCCATCATCATAAACGAAGCAGATGTTTTCGGTGGTGGAATAGGAATTCTTTCTCTAGTCATCACAGGTTTATCTTTCTTAAAGAAATTCTTACTTTTCTTTATTAGCGACATTTTCTTTCGCCAAACATTTTAGACAGACGATATAAGAAAGAGTCTTCCGATACCTTCGAACTCTGTTACCTACGTCTCGTCCTATGTCAGCGCGACTCACACCAGCAGTCAAATCAGGACTCAACATAAAATGTATTTCTTAACCCAGCTAGCACAGCTTCTATCTATCAACCAATCAGAGCTCAGACTCGTGCTGTTCGTCTAACTAATACTAGCGTAGCCTTTTTGTGACGTCAGTATTGCTCCTCACTACTCCTTTATAATCTGCTCCCTTCTCACGCCCGCTGCTTCAACCAATCCCAGCGTGGCTCGCTGTGATGTCAGTATAACTCCTGCAATTGAACCTCCCTTCACAAGGCAATACGAAAGCTTATTTCTTTAACTTTTCTTGATAAAAATCCGTTAGTAACAACATAAAAACAGCACTACTCTGTATGCTCCACTAACGAAGGATAGATTTTCAACTTACTCTGAAGTAAAGAATTACTTCTTTCACTATGAGTAAAACCCCTGTTTGCCCTTCATTCAAGCTCGGGAGAACCTGTTACTACTTCAGTGATGCCCCTTTTAGGAAATAAAACCAAAGTTTCACCTGCGATCCCTCTGATATCACTCGCATTGTACTTTTATACGATATAGACCCTAATATAACACTGCCAGCCATGCTTAGCTTCTCAGTATTAACCAAACAGACATGTAACCTTCTGTAGTGTGACTTCTCTTGCCACCCGCTATTCAAAATTCCATTCATGGGGTTCCCAGATAGCCTCTGTACCTGTGCTTCTAGACGACATAAAACAAGACACTAAATCTTTATGTTCAACATAAATCAATAATCAATACTTATCACCAAGCTGGTCAATATTAACCATGGCTCTGCTACCGGAAAAACTGATCCAGCGTTGACCAACAACAGATACTTCACTACCATATACTCACCTGGGCCCATAAACTCACAGTGGTCAAACCGATGGTGGAGGGGGTCAGGTTTTATCATTTTTTTCACAAGCTGTTAGGATTAGTTTATTCAATACCTCTGTTCATTTATAACTAACCCTTCACAGATCAACAAGTTATTTCCTCTGGTTAATGGACCATTAGTTGAACTAGATGATGGTGATAGTTAACATAAACTAACTTATATATACTTTAAAGTAAATAACCACAGACTCAAGAAAGGTTTAAATCTTTATCTACATTTTTAGATGCAGGTGAACAATATCAATACAGTGCAGTCACCATCATTCATATGAGAGAAATTCAATTAATAAACACAATGCATTTATCTCGGAGTCATGCAAAAATCAATGCTCAAAGAGAGAGGACAGTGAGAACAAACAAAGAATCATTAGCAAATAACGGAAATTTATAGTTACAAAGGATGGTGTGGAAGACTTCAGGACAGGATAGTTGACCTCTCTAGAATACTGACGGTTGCGTCGCACCCCTCTCTGACACTCTCTTCCTCCTTCAGATTCTTCCGCAATTTTCAGATCTAACCCAATTAATTAGAATAGAAAGTTCTACTTCAGGTTCTGCAATCAGCTCTTCATAAGCAACTCCTGCATCTCCCAGCAATCAGCTTCTCTCCCTAGCAGCAAGACTTCATCAACACCAACCACCAAATCTTCTTGCTTAACTAACTAAAGCTATCTTAATTATACCTTTCGTTCTGCATGTTCCACCCATTAATGTTTCAACATCGGGAAAATACAAAATTTGATTGGTCAGGCAAAGGGGGGTCTTCATCACACCATTCTTACATGTCACAAACTTCAGCTAAACCATTGTTCGTAAACCCAACCCCTTACTTTTTATTCATAAACTTTATTCCCATGTGCTAAATGTAAGGATATTGCAACAAATTAAACTTTAATATGAATGCGCTTCTTCATGGTTGAACTCCACACCATCCTGTTCCCACGATGTTGAACTTGATCTTTCAATTGCTTTGTCATGGCTTTCATGGCTCCCCTCTTATTGGAATGCACAGACTTCACATCATTCAACTCAATTCAGTTATGCAAAAGGCTCAAATACGCACTAATGATAAAAGTAAAAAGACAAATGTTAATTTCTCAAATAAAGTTTGCACTGTATACCACCCACCTCTACTCTATCCCATTTTATTTAGTAAACTTTTCCCCACATTAGAATTAGTAAAATAGCTTGCTTTTATTTCAGATAAGCAGGTGCCATGCACACTAGTCTTCAAGACGCCATTTTTAAGGCTTCTACTCATGCGCAAGAATTTCCATCCAAGCGTTAATTTGTCATCCTACGTAGATGTCATTGATGCATGCGCAAAACAGATTTCCCGTTTAAAGCGGTATTAGTCCTTCTTCAATGTTATCCGTGTTAATGCATGCATACGCAAGCTTCACTAACCCATTATGTTCATGTGATTGCGTATTAGTTTCCACAAAACATTATTAATAACTTGTTAGTGAATTGCAATCTGATTGCTTTCAAACAAGTCTCTTTTCTCCGAGACCTTGCTCCATCACCAGGTTAGTCATGCTCTTCGGTTCTGTGGTCAGCAGTCTTCTTCTTTGTCCACTTCTTCTTTTGGTCTGTAGAAATCTGAAGTCCTGGTGTCAGGTGATCCCCTAAATACTCAATGAAGGGGTGGTCAGGGGAGTGAGGGGTAGTAGCCAATGGGCTATTTCCCCCAGGGGTCATTATACCCTCTAGAGGACCACTTCCTGTGGGGAGTGGGTATCACCCCATCCCAGAATTCCTAATTCCACCACACACAAGATGGTGCAATCCTAAATTTGGTGTTCACTTCAGACTTGGTCACCCTAGAAATGTGCCCAACATGGCAGTGCAACACTCCTCCTGCATAGCTAATTTCCCCGCCTGTCCTGGCACCTGATGGTTTAGGGCAGGGTGTCTGCATCTTCTCCTGTGTGTGAAGCTAAATTTGCATACCAAAGGCGGAGTGCTCTTTGAAGGTCCTGCTTTGGAATGCTAATTCTCAGGTCATCCTGTGGGAGGTCATGTAAACACCCTTGCCTGAGCCAGCTTTGTTTCTGACCTCCTGAGAGCAAAGGCCCTCACCGCTAGAGGTCAGAGGCTAATCTGTAGTGGCAGGCTGGCTAAGACCAGTCTGTCAGTACACTAGTAGTTGGTAGGTTGTCAGGTGGGACCTCCAAGGTGCCCTTTGGGTGCATCTATTAATAAAGTAATCACTGGAATCAGTGTGCGTTTATTAATACAAAGTGTTTGATAGCAAACACTATATGTTTCAGTGAAGCCCTTATGTAGCTGGGGAACCCGTTTTGACCAGTGCCCGGTACAGACCTTAAGATGGCTTTCCTGCTCACTTGCAATTTCTAGTAATAGAACTAGATATCACAGGGGCACATCTGCTCATGCAGATATGTCCTCGCATAAAATATAATGCGCCCTGCCTTAAGGCTCAAAGGCCCGCTGTAGGGGCTTACTTACATATATTAGATGCAGTGATTTTGACATGACACACAGGGGTGTGTTATGTCATGTTTTCACTCATGGTTTGCACCATGTCATGCAGCCTACAATAGCAGTCTGTGTAGAAATTGTATGTGGGTCCTTTAGGGTGGCATATGGTATGCTGCAGCCCTTAGGGACCCTCTTTAGTACCCATGCCCTAGGTACCTGAGGTACCATTTACTAGGGACTTACAGGGGTGCTAAAGTCCTTTGCCAAATGTAGCACCATTCAACAACACCTTGTTTTAGGGAAGGAGCACTGGCATTGAGGTCTGGTTAGCAGGCCTCAGGGAATATGCCTCTTTATAACACTTGCCGTCACCCCGAATGTTGTTCCAACGCGGTTGTTACCACGACCTCGTTGTAACAGCGCATACCATTACCCCGCAAGTCTAACAACGACTTGCAGAGGGGAGCTCTGGATGTTGGAATAGTATAATTTACTATTCCAACTCCAGTCTGTGCGAACAGTAGGGAAGGTGTTGGATTTTAAATCCAGTACCTTCTCCCCCCTCTGCAAGTCGTTGTTACGCCTTGCAGTGTAATGTTGTGCATTGTTACAACGCAGTCGTTGTAACGACTGCGCTGTAATTGCATGCAAGGTAACGGATTCGTAGTAAGGGATGTTTACCCTCAGTGCACTGTCAGAGTTAAAATTCAGCATCTAGCAGCTAAAAAGGGGTCAGAAAGTGGGAGGAAACTGCAACAAAAGCCCAGTTTCCTACACATGCCATTTATTTATTGCTTGTGGCTACTGCAGAAAATGTTGATTGTCTTGATTGAAGTTTGATATCAGCTATGACTATGCATCCGCAAACTCCAACAGCCTGGCTCTTAAAAGGTAAACTTATTTCTGTGAGGCTTCTGATTGGTAGACTGGTTTAAGTGGCACGGCTTTAAAAAACAGCAATACCGTAAAGAAACTAAAGACGAAGGAGGGTCCAACTCAACAATACATTTAAGGAAATAAAGACTGTACAGGGTCCAATCAAGTTAGATAACACAATAAGAATTGAATTGCAAAAAAACGAATGAGATCTGATTGAGGGATCAACAGTTACAGCAAAAAAAACAAATCAGAGTTACTTTTTCAAAACAGGTGTCTTCAGCTCCAGTGTTTAGTTCTTGTCTCAAAGTTCCACCAGGGGACCCTAGTTCTTGGCACTGAAAGGAGACACTGGGTCCTATTTGCAAAGCCATTTTCATATTTGCTTAGTGGTGCAATAATTGGATGACCGCAGTGTAAATCGATTCACAAAGGCGCTTTTGTAAATGCATGTGCTGTAGAAGGTCAACCCCTATATGCATAATAATCCACCATGAGCACTGGAAACTGCACACAAACAGTATTACTCAGGTTTATACATATGGGAAGCGGGAGATGGGACAGGACCCAAAATGGGTAATTATTTACTACATAATGTAAGAAGCGAAGGGAAAATCAAGGAAGGGACCAAGAACGGCCATGCAAATCCACAGACACTCCCATAAAAGTGTAAATCAGATCCAATTCACTAACATTGTATTCCAAACTCAAACATTACTGCGGGCAAACCAGGCTCAGGTTTACTCAGAAATTTACTCCAAGCCAGCCTTTAGGTAAGTCACACACCAGGCCACTCACAGGAACTGCAATTGAATTCACACAGAAAACATTGGTGGTGGGTCAACACTATCAGGTCGAGGGAAAAGAGTGGTATAAAAGGTTAACGAAAAAACTGTGTACACACTAACAGTTGGTATAAGTACAACATACACACAAACAAAATAAAAAATGCACAAATGTGAAGTCACTAGACACATACCACACTGATCAGCAATCATAAGTAAACACAGGTAGCTAGTTGGTCACACGAACACACAAAAAAACAGATCACTTTGATAAACATGAGAACAATACTAAATTTACACACATGAAAAAATCCAGCTAGAAATAGAAATCACAAGGTATATACGCGCCTATCTTTTGGAGATTGTGAAGGCTCTCCAACAAACCTGCACCCACCCTTCAATAGTTGCACCTCATCAAACAACCAGTCACATGCTGGTCAGCAGTATAGAAAAGCCTGCCACAAGCATGACTACTTTTCCACTGACCTCCTCTTTCTGAGGATTGCCTATTTGAGGAACAGGGACATGATAAGCAGATTGAGGATCTCTGTCTTTGGTATGTCTGGAGAAGAGGTAAGGGGAGATACAGCTTGCAACTCCGACTGATCATGGACATGTTTGTAGAATGATAGAAGGCGCTTACTTCACTACCTACCAAGTTCTGTGCCATCAGTGCCAAGTTAATTGCTGCACCAGGTATTGATATGCATTACGAGTCAATTGCAGTAGTACCCAAACAAGACAGTAACTGCAGGACTGGCAAAGCAGTTCTATGCCTTTGCCATTTACCCCCATGTGTTTGGAGTCATCAATGTGCAATCTGTCTGTGAAGCCAGGGCCAAACACAAATGTATACATGCCTTTCATGGAGCGATACATGGTAGTTTCATCTTCTATTTGTTGGTGATTGTACATCAATTGTTTAGCCACTTGCACCACCCATTGCCCTGTCATCGCTGCCAATGATGCTACCTAGACAACTACTAACCACTTCCTTTGTCTGCAAGCGCAACCGTTTAGATTATTCCAGGTGCCCAAAGGTAAAAGAATGGCTGGGGGGTCAGGTATTAGTATTTTTTTTATATATATTGTATTCATAAACAACTGTTGTTCTGCTCACCTCTAAATTAGATGAGCAGCTCCACCATGCGGCAGAGTGTCATAAGTGTAGTGATGACAATTAAGTGTCAGTGCGAGCACAGAAAACCAATTCATTGCCGGTGCCGAGCACCGGAAACTGCCGGCTCAAATTAAGCACTGACTACAAGACCTCTTGTGATTGAAATTCTACCCAAAATCAGACTACAGTGTTTGAATATCATCCATACATGTGTGTGTTATCGTTACTTTATAGATAATTAACATACTTGCTGGCACTTGCCAACGCCCAGATGCACTTTACTTAAACATGAGGGTTTTTTACTGCAATTTTTCAAATAATATCTGAATCAAAACTGTCAATGCACCCTCTTTATTTGATTTTCGTTTTCTAATTGAATTATTTAATAGCATGAATTAGACTTCATCAATCGTTTTTTTAAATTGATTTCAGCCATGTGTCTGGCAAAACGTCATGAACTAAACGGCATTATTTAAATAATTTAATGGATTCTAGTTCCCAGTCCCCAATGTATTTTAGGTCCTGTGACCCTTCATCAGGGATCTCTGAAAAGGAACTATATGGCGATATGTATTTTTCCCTCAAAAGGGTTACTCACCTACACAACTGTAATCTAACCTACATGTGACTATGAGTGTGACTTGTATCAAAGTCCCACCCTTCCTCCAGTGAGCATGTGCAGAAGACCCAACTTTGATGTACCAATGTGCCTAACCAAACTTAAAAATACTGCAACCTCAGAATAGTGTGGTTTATAAAAGCTAGCACCGTGCATTCATCCTGTGTTTCATAGATAAGACGTGAGGGTGTTATTTTGGAGAAGTATTAAACAGCACACCTGCTACAGGGGTAATGGACGGTGACTTTTAGTAAGCCCCACAGGGTCACTGTTAGTGACATATTACGGTTTTTTATTCCTCCTAAATGTACAAACTCAATCCCCTTCTGTATGAGAACATGGGACCTTCTAAAGATAGGTTACCAATGTTCATTAGATGCTAGTTTTTAGTTGTTTTCTCTGTTTTGATGCGATGACATATGGTGTCATGCATACAAACTTGTTGCAGGCTGTGTCTGTTGGTCAACTAACAGTCTATCAAACCATAAGTATCTAAACAGATGTGCAAATAGACTGACATATAATCTTTTTCTAAAGACGGACAAAAGATCTCTGCCCTGCAGGTAACAGTAACGTTAATTTAAACGCTGGCTGTTCGCCAAAAAGCCCATGTTTTATCATGTTTTAGGCAAAGAAAGCACACAATTGTTCAGAACTTGCTATTATGTAAATGTGCATTAATTCATGTTTCTTTCACAGCACCAATCACATTATTATTTTAAAATAGAACTTGCTTTCATGGCAAACAGTGCACGTAAGAGAAAGACATAAACACACGGAATGCTCGCGCACCTAAAAGAAACATGCATTTTTCTTCAGCATTTCATCAATGGATGTCAATGCGGCCTGGAGTTGCTTGCTGTGCTATGTGACGCACACCTAAATTAATTATTTCTAAGCAAATTAAAACTTGTATACTGTATATACAGGTCCACATCACACAGCATTTTCACATTAATACGCTACTTCATTTCACAGTTGCAACACACTTGTTCCTGTCTATGTGATGCCACCAGGTATACATACATGAGTGCAATCAATTCACCCTATAATGTCAAGAAATCCTGCTGTAGGATAAGTGTTGACTTTGCTGGCATTGGCTGTGAAGGCAACAAGGGGAACTGCATATGCTTCACACTCACTCTCTACAAAGCATCCTCCATTTAGCAGAGTATTTTGCTTAAGCTTGACTGAGCAATACCATGCACCAAACCTTCTGTCCACTGTGTGGTACCTGTTGAAAAGAATTCTAGCGCTGCTAACATTTTCAGGAATGTGGATAGAAGTGGATTTCTATGTTGGACTCCAGGGTATCCGTTATGATGAAAATATGTTTTGTATGGTGCCTGTATATCCACAGGATCTCAAGCGGACACGTATTTATGGGTTCCAGCCTTACTCTGTCAATCCTGGTTCTCAATCTGCATTTCTGAGTCATTTGAGGTCTTTGATCGGTAGCCTGGTTTCCATCCTTATGCTCCATGGTTTATTGTAGAAGAAAAACGATTGGGCATAACGTATTGCGGTCAGTACTTAATTTGACATGGTGGCTGATGCTGGGGGCCACCGGCTCTTATTTTTTGGGGACTAGCACTTATTTTTCCTCTTCAGACATTTCGAGAGTGAGAGAAAATCCAACGCATGTGAATAAAGATGGAAGAGAAAGACGGTAAAACAGTCACAAAGGGAATAAGCACAGTGTGAGAAGTTGGCCTGATATATGATGTCTCCAGTTCTGGGGGCACCTTGTATCAGTCCAAACAATCCCTTATGGTGATGGTTGTAAGTCAACCTTTAAGACAAGCTATCCTAAGGGTAGCATGGACTTAGCAGCCTTAAAGGCTTATCTCAAGAGGGCATGTGAAGCGAGCTGTTTTACCAATCACAATCCTGTAATATCAAATGAAAGGACATCACACAAGTTACATATTATAAAAATATATGTATTTATTACTAGAATAATCCTCTATACTCTTTATGAGTCTAGAAGCACAAGCGTTTAAACAAAAGCACAGTTAAACATATAAAAGTTGCACAATTATGGATGAGGCCCAGGGGCCACTCAAACCATATATTAAAAAAGTGGTATAAGTATCACTAATCGAACAGTGGTCAGGCCTAGGGCCTGGGAATTCGCTGGGAGCAATCGGGACTAGCAAGGCAGAAGTCGGGAAAAGCCCGCGGGATTCGGGTGCAGCGCTGAAAGCACACACATGCACCAATGCAAAGTCAATGGTGCATAAAAGTTATTGAGTTACTGTTTTAAGAGTTTTCCGACTGACCTAGAAGGACAAGACTTTAGACCTAGACACTAGAGGTGTATACCTTTACAGGAGCACCAGCGTTCAAGAGTTACCTCATCCACAGGAAGCGGGTGCACAGGTGCAAAGTCGTGTCGGCTTTCGTCGTGTGGATCTATGGAGCCTGTAGATGATGATGCTGCAGGCGGCCAGAAGAGAAGTGTCCGGTGCGATCCAAGGGTGGATCGAAGCTGAAGGGTACCTGAAAGCAGAGGGGACAGAGTCTGGGTCACTCAGCAGTGACCAGGGTGGAACCAGGAAGGAACCAGGCAATGTCAGGCGCAATCAGGTGGTTGTCGAGAAGCTTGTCTCCGTTGCCACGTGGACTCTGGGGCACCGAGTATGTCCAAGAGTGGATCACGAGCTGTCCCGCAAAGGCTCTCGCTGTCAGCGGTGTCGGCTTCCGGATTGGAGCAAGCAAACCTTGGCAAGCGCAACCCTTGCAGGATTCGAAGATCGCTTCTTACTCGGACCAGGAAGGTCAGAGCGGGTGCTCCTTTTCAAGGGAGCGAGGGCCAGTCCAGAGCAACCGGACTGGCAGAGCCAATTCAAAGGTTCGTCGGTACTGGGGCCGCTAGCCAACGGGCAAGCGACCGGATCAACACGTTGAGCAGCAAAATGCAGAAGGGCCCCACGCAGCACTCGGAGAGTGTGGAGGGGGTAGCTTTGGTGCAAAAGCTGCTCAGGGCTGGGGCTTCTCAAACCCCAATGCACAGCGTCGAGGGAGCCCCGGGAGCTGCACGGTCAGCACTTCGTGGTTTTTCCAAGATGGCCGGCCTGCGCTTCAGGTCTCGTCCACGGGTCTCAGATTCGCTGGGACTGTGGATCGGGCTGTTGGAAGGCAGGAACGCTGGGTCTTGTCGATCTCTGTCGCTCGAGTTCTGGTGGGAACTGCAACAAAGCAAACGGTGAGGCGCTGGATATTGCCTGTTTGCACAGGGTGGTCACTCCTTGACCACAAGGGAGATTCTTCAGTCTTCTACGTCGAGTAGGATGTCGTTTCATAAGTTTCAGTCAGGATAATTTGATGTGCGTTTGCACTGCTCCCACCTTTATTCCAAACTGGGGCTGGATTACCTGCTAGGTCCCTCCTATGGGTGGGACCCAGGAAGGGGGTGGTTACACCCCTTTCCCTTTGTCCACGGTCGCGCTGGGACTGGGGCTGGAGTGCCCCAGAACCGGTTTGACCAGATTATGCAAGGGGAAGCCTTGTGCTCCCCAGGCAGTGTCTAGTTTCTTTCAGCCCTCCCTGCCCCAATATATTATCTCCTGTCTGGGGAGGTGTAGCACCTCCCTGCGACAGGAGACCCCTTGTCCAGGCCTCCTCTGCCAAGTTTCGGTCAGCAGCAGGAGGTCAGACTCGTGTCGGTGGGCAGCAGCATCCATTTTGTGATGCTGAGGCTCTGGTTAGAATTAAGCGCGTTTTAGTAAAGTAACATGTCTTCTCCCTCTAGAAGGGTGGAATGCTACCCCCGTCGCCAGGACTGGCGAGGGGGTAGTATTACAAATCGTATGACATCTTACACAACATGTTTTGATAAATCCAAACCAAAGTTAGCACATAACCGCGATGGATTATAATGCACTTAAGAGTATATGGTATGGCAATATCCCGGAACAGTTAAGGGAGTTGGTCCCAACAGCTGCAGACAGGCTCAGCTCACGCTAGAGCACCATCTCACATAAAACCAAGCACTCTGCCTCCAGGATTGATAAGGCCTGCCATAGGAGTGACTTATAGGTTTATATGTGTCCAGATATAGGTTTAGATATAGGTATACTATATCTAAGCAAGGGGTGATTACACCACCTTGCCCCAGATGAGTGATCAGCCAGTTGTGTCAATTTAAGGACCAGCCAGGGGTGGCAAAAGATATGCTGCAGCCCCTGGTAGGCCTTGGATGCACGATGCACCTATGCCCTGGGCACCTATAGTGCACTGTATAGGGGCTGACAAGGTGTCCAGTACCAAATTGGTTATGTACCTATAGTACATGGAGTCCATTTTAAGAGAGAGCAGATAGCCCGGGGCCCTGATTAGCAGGGTCCCAGGCCAACTATGTCGAAAACTAGCTAAACACAAGGCAGAAAATCTGGGGTAACCATAGTCAGGTATCCACCTTCCTACATAATCCCCACCCCCCAAATGAAAGGAGATAAGGCTATCCTTGACCAGGTAAGCCTATATTGCCTGAGTGGCCATATAAGGAAGTACCTGCACTAGCATGGTTACCCCCTGTCTCATGGTCCACTAAGCAATCCCTCACCCTTGGGGTATTAGAGGGTCTCCACCATAGGGAATCACTACCTTGGGTGTGTTTTTGCAAAGTAAAAGGCTGGTGTCGATATGGAGTACTGAAGTGAGGCCCACTAACGTAGGGCTCAGCTTCCTCCAATTATCTTCCACCATGTGTGCCTTTCTCTCATTGACTGATTTGCACTGTGCTCTCATGGTCAACCTATGGCTATCTAAAGCTGGAGGCTGGGTCACTTTTGTCGGCTTACTGGAGGGACAGTTCAGGTGTGGGCCCTTTGGGTCCCAGGTTTGGCTGTGCCCAACAGAATCCATCTGTGGGAGGCCCCTAACTAATTTTAAGGGGGATCCCTCAGGAGTTTGTAAAGTTTTCACCTGGCTAGGGCTGCTAGCTTCGGTGCCCCTAATATGCTTATGGGGGTGCTTTATTTGACAGGGGGCCCTTTGGGGCTCACTGTCCTTCTTGTCCTCTGCAGCCCTGGGCTGACTAAGGCAAGGTAGAGAGGGGCAGGTTACCTGCTCCAGACTGGGTCCCACCTGAGAAGGGTCCACTGCCATCAGGGGTTCTGTCAGGCTAGGCCTAACCACATCTGGGGCAGTTCCTTCATCAGGGGTAAGATCAGTTCCCTGAGGAGGCTGATCCTGTCCTAATGTCTGGTGGGAGGGAGATTTCTCTACCTCCTCAATGCTCTCTGTTTGTGTGGAGTGATCCATTGTTTCAGGCTTCACAACACATGAATCAGTTTGAGTTTGGGCTGTGGCCATCACAGCCCACCAACCTTTTCAGGAGGAGACTCAGTTTGGGTATGGGCTGTTATCATAACAGCTCTGCTAACTTGTTCAGGAAATGCTTCTGCTAAAAATGGGGCTGAGCTTTGTACAGCCCTCCCAACCTTTTCAGGAAGGACATCTTGGATTGGGGCTGTGGCCAACACAGCCCCACTAACCTTTCCATGGACATTTACCATTCTAGAATGGATTTCCTGTTCAACCTCAGCCCAGGCTGGGATTTCCAAAGCATTTCCAAGTAGACAATCCACAGGCAAGTTTGGTGACACTGCCACTCTCTTTGGGCCAATGACACCTCCCCAGCTGAGACTTACTACTGCCATGGGATGATTGGTTTCTATTCCATCAATATTGGTCACCTGGTATTTGGCACCAGGTATTAGTTGCCTTGAGGGGACTAGACATTCAGCTACCATGGTGATGCTAGCCCCTGTGTCTCTAAAGGCCTCAACTTTTAGACCATTGATGAGGGGATCCTGTCTGTACTTGCTCAAAGTGTTTGGGCAAGCAGTGAAATTGGCAAACCCCATGCCATTATCACAGACAAGAGTAGCTAAGTTAGGGGACTTGGTTAGGCCAGAGTCCACCTGTGTTCCAGAGGTAAACCCAGCCAAATTCCTGGGGGTGCTCCCACCACCTGGGGGACTACTGCTGACAGTAACAGGAGGTGTTGGAGCTTTACTTGGAGGTATATTTTCTTTATTGCTATTCTTTGGACAACAGCTGTCTGTTTTCCAGTGGCCAGTCTGTTTACAGGTATGGCAGTAAGGTTTCTTCTGGTTAGAGGAGTTCTGGGACCCACCCCCATCCTTGGAGTTTTGGGGCCCTGTGGGAGGCTTGTCTTTTGATTTATCCCCACTCTCTTTTTGAGCCTTGGAAGTATCCTTCTTTTGGTTATTACCCTGATTCTTAGTCCTAATCCTGGTTCTGACCCATTTATCTGCCCTCTTTCCCAATTCTTGGGGAGAGGTCAAATCTGAGTCCACCAGGTGCTGGTGTAAAAGCTGGTTCTGAAAATTACTTAGGATCTGCTCCCTCATAATCAAATTATACAATCCTGTATAGTCGTGTACTTTGCTGCCATGTAGCCAACCCTCCAGAGCCTTAGTAGCACAATCTACAAAATCAGTCCAGTCCTGAGTCTGTGTCTTCTGGGTATCTCTGAACATTACCCGTACTGTTCAGTGTTTAGGTCAAACCCATCTATTAGAGCACTCTTCAGGACAGTGTAATTTTTAGCATCCTCAGGTCTAACTGTGAGGAGCTTATCTCTCCCTTTCTCAGAAAAGGAGTACCATAAGATTGCTGCCCACTGTTCTTCAGGAACCTGCTGTACCATGCAGGCTCTCTCCAGAGCAGTCATCCATGTGTGGATGTCATCCCCTTCCTTGTAGGGGGGCACAATCTTTGCCAGGTTTCTAGTATCATAGGACCTGTCTTTCTCTCTAGGAATTATGTTGCTGCCACCAGTGGAATCTAATCCACTCAATTGTTGTTCCCTTGATAAAGCAAGTTTAGCTTGGGCCAAGCTTACCTCTTCCCTCTCTATCTGGAGTTGGACAGCCCTCATTCTGGCCCTATGTTCTCTTCTCTGGGGGGGGGGGGGGAGTCATTCCCCTTTGAGATTCCCTTGAGGCACTAGAAATGTGAGAATCCCTTGAGGGAGATCTCAATCTTCTATTGCATGGAACAATTCTGGTATGTACTCCGGGGAGGTGCTGGCCCTCCCCATTTCCATGTAGGTCCAAGTTGGCTTGGCTAAGCCTCCCCACTTGTACCTGGATATCCCCTTGATCCTGATCTGACTCTTCACCATTTGATTCAGGGTCCACCTCCACACCTTCTACATCTGGGGGGTGTTCTCATTCTCTGGGGGATTCACTCCATCTCCTGACCCTAAGGGAGCTACACTAGCTTTCTCCAGATCATCCTTCTCCAGGATGGCTATCAGGATGGGAATGGTAGGGTTGTGACCCTTTTTCAGCCCCCTTGAAGTACACAAGGTACTCAAGTCCTTATGGCTGAGTTTGTCATAGCTGGAAGTTGCCTTGGTAAGGTCAACCAACACAGGTTGAGAGCTGGAAGCTTCACCTGTGCCAGACATGACTGCTAGTGAGGTGTAAGTGGTGTACTTACCTACACTAAGTGTTTTCCTACTGTACCTTGCTAGTGAGTTGTAGGCAGGGTGTGCTAAGCCCTCTGATCTACAACTACTAAGTTCAGTAGAACTTAAATATGTACGCTTTGTTTATATGTACCTAAGGTACTTGATGTGATCTTTCAATTTGATAAAAAGATTGCAATGGTAAAACAACAGCAAGCTCAAATCCGCACTGCTGCGCACAAATGTGGGAAGTTGGCCTGATATATGATATCTCCAGTTCTGAGGGCACCTTGTATCAGTCCAAACAATCCCTTATGGTGATGGTTGTAAGTCAACCTTATAGACAAGCTACCTAAGGGTAGCATGGACTAAGCAGCCTTAAAGGCTTAACTCAAGAGGGCATGTGAAGGCAGCTGTTTTACCAATCACAATCCTGTACTATCAAATGAAAGGACACCACACAAGTTATATGTTATAAAAATATATGTATTTATTACTAGAATAATCCTCTATACTCTTTATGAGTCTAGAAGCACAAGTGTTCAAACAAAAGCACAGTTAAACATATAAAAGTTGCACAATTATGGATGAGGCCCAGGGGCCACTCAAACCATATATTAAAAAAGTGGTATAAGTATCACTAATCGAACGGTGGTCAGGCCTAGGGCCTGGGGAATCGCTGGGAGCAATCGGGACTAGCAAGGCTGAAGTCGGGAAAAGCCCGCGGGATTCGGGTGCAGCGCTTAAAGCACACACATGCACCAATGCAAAGTCAATGGTGCGTAAAAGTTATTGAGTTACTGTTTTAAGAGTCTTCTGACTGACCCAGAAGGACAAAACTTTAGACCTAGACACTAGAGGTGTGTACCTTTATAGGAGCACCAGCATTCAAGAGTTACCTAACCCACAGGAAGCGGGTGCACAGGTGCAAAGTCGTGTCGGCTTTTGTCGTGTGGATCTATGGAGCCTGTAGATGATGATGCTGCAGGCGGCCAGAAGAGAAGTGTCCGGTGCGATCCAAGGGTGTATCAAAGCTGAAGGGTACCTGAAAGCAGAGGGGACAGAGTCTGGGTCACTCAGCAGTGACCAGGGTGGAACCAGGAAGGAACCAGGCAATGTCGGGCGCAATCAGGTGGTTGTCAAGAAGCTTGTCTCCACTGCCACGTGGACTCTGGGGCACCGAGGATGTCCAGGAGTGGATCACGAGCTGTCCCATGAAGGCTCTCGCTGTCGGCGGTGTCGGCTTCCGGATTGGAGCAAACAAACCTTGGCAAGTGCAACCCACGCAGGATTCGAAGATCGCTTCTTACTCGAACCAGGAAGGTCAGAGCGGGTGCTCCTTTTCAGAGGAGCGAGGGCTAGTCCAGAGCAACCGGACTGGTAGAGCAAATTCAAAGGTTCGTCGGTACTGGGGCCGCTAGCCGACGGGCAAGCGACCGGACCAACACGTTGAGCAGCAAAATGCAGAAGGGTCCCACGCAGCACTCGGAGAGTGTGGAGGGGGTAGCTTTGGTGCAAAAGCTGCTCAGGGCTGGGGCTTCTCAAACCCCAATGCACAGCGTCGAGGGAGCCTCGAGAACTGCACGGTCAGCACTTTGTGGTTTTTCCAGGTTGACCGGCCCCGCGCTTCAGGTCGCCTCCACGGGTCTCAGATTCGCTGGGACTATGGATCGAATGTTGGAAGGCAGGGACACTGGGTCTTGTTGATCTCTGTCGCTCGAGTTCCGGTGGGAACTGCAACAAAGCAAATGGTGAGGCGCTGGATGGTGCCTGTTTGCACAGGGTGGTCACTCCTTGACCACAAGGGAGATTCTTCAGTCTTCTACGTCGAGTTGGATGTCGAAGGGTCCAGAGTTTTGTTTCATAAGTTTCAGTCAGGATAATCTGATGTGCGTTTGCACTGCTCCCACCTTTACTCCAAACTGGGGGGCTGGATTACCTGCTAGATCCCTCCTATGGGTGGGACCCAGGAAGGGGGTAGTTACACCCCTTTCCCTTTGTCCAGGGTCACGCTGGGACTGGGGCTGGAGTGCCCCAAAACCGGTTTGACCGGATTATGAAAGGGGAAGCCTTGTGCTCCCCAGGCAGTGCCTAGTTTCTTTCAGCCCTCCCTGCCCCAATACACTATCTCCTGTCTGGGGAGGTGTAGCACCTCCCTGCAAGAGGAAACCCCTTGTCCAGGCCTCCTCTGCCAAGTTTCGGTCAGCAGCAGGAGGTCAGACTCGTGTCGGTGGCAGCAGCATCCATTTTGTGATGCTGAGGCTCTGGTTAGAATTAACTGTGTTTTAGTAAAGTAACATGTCTTCTCCCTCTAGAAGGGTGGAATGCTACCCCCGTTGCCAGGACTGGCGAGGGGGTAGTATTCCAAATCGTATGACACCTTACACGACATGTTTTGATAAAGCCAAACCAAAGTTAGCACATAACCGTGATGGATTATAATGTACTTAAGAGTATATGGTATGGCAATATCCGGGGAACAGCTAAGGGAGTTGGTCCCGACAGCTGCAGACAGGCTCAGCTCATGCTAGAGCACCATCTCACATAAAACCAAGCACTCTGCCTCCAGGATTGATAAGGTCTGCCATAGGAGTGACTTATAGGTTTATATGTGTCCAGATATAGGTTTAGATATAGGTATACTATATCTAAGCAAGGGGTGATTACACCACCTTGCCCCAGCTGAGTGATCAGCCAGTTGTGTCAATTTAAGGACCAGCCAGGGGTGGCAAAAGATATGCTGCAGCCCCTGGTAGGCCTTGGATGCACCTATGCCCTGGGCACCTGTAGTGCACCGTATAGGGGCTGACAAGGTGTCCAGTACCAAATTGGTTATGTACCTATAGTACATGAAGTCCATTTTAAGAGAGAGCAGATAGCCCGGGGCCCTGATTAGCAGGGTCCCAGGCCAACTAAGTCGAAAACCAGCTAAACACAAGGCAAAAAATCTGGGGTAACAATAGTCAGGTATCCACCTTCCTACACACAGGAACCTGCAAGAGTGAGATTAAGGGGAAGTGGGTGTTTGGTAGCAAATTATAGGCTTACGGTTGATTCAGGACTACAAAGCCTTAGTAATTTGTGCACCAACATTTAATAGTGCAAAAAGAACAATTGATGGACAGAATGTAGAACAATGTCATACATTCACCCCAGTACAGAGATCTGGGCCTAAAACCATTGTTTTTTGCTCACCATGCCATTCCTTTTTGGACCCAGCCATATGCAAATCAGTCTTGACCCTGTGCCTAATGGGAACAGTCCAGCCCGTACTGCCAGGCCAGGTCCTCCCTAGACTGTAAACAAGCAACCTAGGACCAGTTTAGGGCTTTCAGCCCTCATTAGGCAGGATATCTTGACTCCAGTGGCATGTAGAGCACGGGAACCACGTCTGGGCATACCGGTCCCACTCGCGGTGACAAATGCAAAAAGAACAATTGATGGACAGAATGCAGAACAATCTCATACATTCACCTCAGTACAGAGATCTGGGCCTAAATCCATCCATTGTTTTTTTGCTCATCATGCCATTCCAGTTTGGAACCAGCCACATGCAAACTAGTCTTGATCCTGTGCCCAATGGGAACAATCCAGCCTGAACTTCCAGGCCAGGTCCTCCCTGGTCTGGAAATCAGCATTCTAGGACCGATTTCGGGCTTTCAATAAAATTAACACTTTCCGTCAAAAATTATTAGGAACATCTACATTTTATGTGAAGACCGGAGGCTCATATTATGCTTGTTCAAAGTATATCAATTACTACAGAAGCAGCAGAAATTACAGGTTTGCAATAAAACATTTGAAATACATTATCATTCGACCAATCAGCTGATCTCAGAATGTCCTCCAACCTGGAGCCTGCCCAAAAAGCTTTGGAAGCCATGGCTCCTCTTTGGAATGGGCCCCGAAGACAGAAATATCAATACTACCCAGGGACATAACCCAACGAACCCACCGGGCTGCAGTGGCAGAAGAAACAGGGTTATGAGGTTTGCAGAAAGAAATGAGAAGCTGGGACTGGGAGGACGTTCTGAGATCAAAGGTTTGTTGCTCATATATTTTGAGACATTGGCCAACACATAATTTATGTTGATCAGGAAAATAAGGATAAAAAGTATTGTTCAAATTTGTTTTTGTACGTCTATTAATATGAAACAACACACCAGAAGGAGTAAACTGTCAGGAGGAAACTTCTATAGCCTTGGCATCAGAAACATGTTTGATAGTAACCAGGCACAATAGCATTGTAAGTTTGGCTGAAGTAATTTTCAATGAACGAGCTGCACTATCACGCCAATCAGTAAAGAGTCCGAGAATCAAATTCACGTCCCAAAACTTTGTGTATTTAGCTAAAGGAGGTTTAGAAAACTTAACACCTCTCAGAAGACGACAAATCAGGGGGTGCTCACCTGCCGGTTTGCCATCAATAGGACAGTGATTGAGTGAAATTTCTGACCTATACAAGTTAACTGTTCTGTAAGACTTGCCTTGCCTGGCCTCAGAAGCCAAAAAATGTACAATGTAATTTAAATGTGCTGAAAAGGGATCAATACATTTTCCCAAACACCAGCTTGCCTATAAAGACCATACTGATTTGTAGGCTTTAGTTGTTCATGGGGCCCAAGCCCTGCTAATGAAGAGTGAAGCCTCTTGCGAATTAAGGTGGTCAGAGTGGTTAGCCCTGAAATATTCCACGTTGACAGGACCAAAGAATTGTCCAGAATTAGACAATGAGGATGACCCCATGGGTCCAGGAGAAGATTGTTCTAAGAGAGAAGAATGAATGGGAAGCCCACTGTCATCTCTAGAAGAGATAGAAACCAGATCTGGGACTGCCAAAAGGGAACGACAAGTACCAAATTGGCAAGCTGATGTATGGTCTGAGCGAGAACCCTGTTGTTCATGACAAAAGGAGGAAAAGCATAATTGAGATGAGAAGACCAGTCTTGAAGGAAAGCGCCTGTAGCAAGAGCCAAAGGTTCCGGACGCCAACTGAAGAAACGTGGAAGTTAGGAATTGAGGCAAGAGGTAAAAAGATCGATGTGCAAAGGGTCCCATTTTTGAAAGAGAGATTGAAAGACGGATGGAAGAAGCCTCCAATCGCTAGAGTCTCCTAGATAACAAGAGTGCCAATCTGCTATGGAGTTGAGATTGCCTGGGAGATATTCAGCTCTGAGAGCTTGTTGAGAAGACAAAATTCCCACAGACACTTCGCAAATTCGGGCAGGGGTTTGGACTTGGTGCCACCAAGATGGTTGATGTAACATACCACAGAAACATTGTCCATGCGAAGGAGGACAGAACAACACACTTTGTTCTTTGCGAGACTTCTGATCGCAAAGGAGCCTGCAATCATCTCTAAACAGTTTATGTGCAATTTCCTCTCCTCTACAGACCAAGTACCTCCAGTTGAGATTGTGCCACACCGGGCACCCCAACCTATCAGGCTTGCATCAGATTCTAATACAAGATCTGGGGCTGAGGCAAAGATGGTTCTGCCATTCTAGGTATCTAAATGGTCTATCCACCATTGAAGTTCTAGACGAGACTCCTGATCTAAAGAAATAAGGTCAGGGCTAGCCAGGCCTTGTCGCAGGTGTCAAATCTCTAGGCGCTGGAGGGCCCGAACATGCAGTGGCCCTGGGAAGATTTCTTGAATAGAACCGGACAAAAGACCTACAACTCTTGCAAGAGACCTAAGGGAAATTGAATTGTTCGAAGCACTTGGAGGATTTCTGATTTTATAGTGGATACCTTTGACTGAGGGAGATGAAGAGAAGCTGTGGAAGAGTCTACGAGAAAACCTAAAAACTCGGTTCCTTGAGAAGAAATGAGCATAGACTTTTTGGGGTTTAAAAGAAACCCAGATCAGAAAGAAGAGATTGAGTGATGTGAAAGAGAGATAACAGCGTTTGTTTGTCCAAGTTCATCAACAGGATGTCGTCGAGATAATTAATTAATCTGATCCCGAGAGACCTTAGATAAGTCCTCAATGGCTTCATAATCTTTGTAAAGCATCATGGTGCTGACGACAGACCGAAAGGGAGAGAACAGAATTGGTAAATTACTCCTAGCCATTGAAACTGTAGAGATATCCTGTGAGAACGATCTATTGGACCATCGGGATAGGCGTCCTGAAGGTCTATTCGGACTATCCAATCATTTAAACAAAGGGAATCCCTGAGATGGATGATGGTCTCCATCTTGAAGTGGCGATAAACCACAAACTGGTTGAACCATTTCAGGTTCATGACCGGACGCATTTTCTTGTTTTTCTTTTGAACCAGAAAGATGGAACTGAGGAACCCTGAAGAATCTAGAGGGGCACTCTGAATTGCGTGTTTCTGGAGAAGAGATTGAACCTTTATTGAGATAAGATTTGACATTTTGTCTGCGAAGACGAGAAGAGGATGGAAAACTGTCTGGAAAGGTGGAGTATAAAATTCTATAAGTTAGCCTTGAATGGAGTTTAGGACCCAAGGGTCTGCAGTCAGGGATTGCCACGTTGGGAGAAACAATTTCAGACGGTCCCCAACAGGGGGAAAAACTGAGTGATTTATCTTGTTGAGAATTGTTCCTGAGGTTCTTTTGTCCACGGCCCCGGAAACCTCGGCCCCTTTAGGGATAGAACTGGGGCTTGAATTCCTGATAATTGGTTTTGGAATTGAACGAACCTCTGGAGCCTTGATTGTGGAAAGAACGGCCAGCAAACCAACTGCTGCCTCTGTCGGCCCGTCAAAAAACACGTTGGGAGAAAACCTTTTGAATAGATTGTTGAGCCTTGTCAATGGACGCAAAAGTTGTGACAAGTTTGCTACGGTCTTTTACCAGGGAATCACCTAATAGGAGACCATCTGCCTTGATACCGGGATCCAAAGTAGCCAAGTAAGCCAACTTGGGATCCAACTTTTTTAAGAGGCCTTTGCGCCGCTCATGGATAATAGCTGAGTTGGCATTGCCAAGAAGACAGAAAGCTCTTTGAACCCATAGGGATGCATCATGGGGATCCAGATCTGTGCCGTCTAAATGGGAAGATTCCGCCATATCACAAATATGTGCTAAAGGACCAACCACATCCAACAACTTGTCCTGATAAGTAGACCAAGCTTTGTCCACACCCTTGCGTGGGTCTTTCCCAAATTTGGAAAAGAAGGTCAGCAAAGGCTGATCAATAGTCGGAGTACAGGTTATGTTAGAGGAAAGGGAAGGTTTAGGGCATTCTGATTTGAGTTTGGACCTGGTGGATTTGTCCAAAGGTAAACGCAGTCTAGCTGAAATGTATCACCAACATGTGAAATGGGAAACCATTCCATGGAATTTGGGTGACGAATTGAGGTAGGATCAAACATGGGAGTACCATCCGCATCCAGAATGGTAGTGGAGAAAAAGGATCTGTTTTAGCTTTTTTAGATGGAGGAGAATGATCATTAGCATCATTGTCAAATAAATCATCTGAATCACCAAGATCAGTGTCCAACATTTGAGAAATTACCAGGTACCTCAGCATGCTTTGTTTTATGTTTACATTTGCCATCAGAAATAGAAATCCCCTCCTTAGAAGGAGGCCTGGGAGGCACCAAGTCCTCAACCTTGTGAGAGATACCCTGATTCAACATTTGTGACTCAATAGAAAAATCACCTTTAGTGCTGGTAGGTACTAATTTCCTTTTTCTGCTATCCCCCACAGACAGGGCCAAAGCTTTTGACATAAGTGACAATATTGCATTTTCCATGTCTTTGGAAAAACACTTCATTGATGCTTCATGCATGCTCAACAGATGAGTTAATAAAAACATTCAGGTAATTCTTAAATGCCTCCCCTTACTCGTTTTGTAAGTCAGAACTCTGAGAGTTATCAGGTTCCATAGCTGTGGCAATGTGAAAAGTAAAACAAAACAGGCAGTGAAGGGTTAACAGAAGAGCCTGGAAGGAGCACCACCCAGTGGGTGGGAAGCCAAGAAGAAACCTGACCAGGAAACAGATAGCCACCCCCCAAGGGCAGAACTCAAATTGGAACAGTTTCTCTGGCTGAAGAACGAAGCACCAACTAAAGACACCGTGAGGAGGTGCTTCAGAATGGGCCGCTGAGGAGACTAACAGACAGCAAATGGCCGCCTTGCGCTGTGTCCAGAAAACCGTTGACATGCGCGCCAGACTGGAAGAGCTCAAAGTGGGGTGGGGGGTGAGAACGCTTGAGAAACGCAAAGTGGTCAGAACAAGAAAGCACACAGCGCGAATGAAGGTAACCACAATAAACACTTAATAATAAACCAATAATATCATAGAATAAAGATAGTAATAATGATAGCTAGTACTTATCTTGACTGCGAGCAGCAAGAAAAGAGGGCGGTTCGCAGTCAGGGCTATTGTTATACCCGAGACTGGGTGTTCATTGGTTGTTGTAGTTGATTCCATTCTCTCCCATTGGTCAACCTGACGTTTGGTAAATAATCAAAAGGAGGGATAAGGGATCAGAGTCTCCGTTTTCGTTCCCCAATGGTTAGTTGACAGTTATCAAAAGTAGAATTACGGACACTAGTTACACCTTATGACCTTTGGCATAAGGGATACAAATCAGAGTAGCCTCAATAAACTCTGTGTTCTGGTTGGGAAAGGTGCGGTATATGTGTTTCGTCCGCCCCACACTAGAGTTGTGGCAGTTATCATTGGCTGCTCTGAAGTAGTGGATTTGCCAGCCTCGCCCGAGGCGCCTCTGGTCAAGGGTGCAGTGTCCAGAGATTATACGTGAAAAAAGGTGTAAAGAAAACTGTGCAAAAAAGGAAAAAATGTTTAAAATAGGGGGTGAACAGCCCCAAAGTTCTTTAATGGGGGGGTTGTTCCTCACCACAATTAAAACAAGTGGTACGATTTTAGACCGAGTTACTAGGTCTGATAGTGTAGTTAATAAAAATGCGTCGACATGTTTCAGCTCCTGGGGCCTGGAAGGGTCTGCGGAGCTTTCGTCAGGACTCACAAAACATAAAAGTGTTGTACTCACACAATTTGTGCAGTCATTTTGGTACAAACATTCTTGTTCAGATTGTGTAACATTAGGGAATTTCCCTTCGTTATCTGCAATGAGATAGACAAAAGTACAGGTTTTGCATGCACATATACATCTTACACCGAATGATAGTGGATTTCATTATCAGAGTTTTGTGACACTATCAGCAAAACTTCTACCTTTAAAACAGATGGCAAAATACTGGAGAGTAGAGATGCTAGATTCTCTTATGTTAAGAACGAAATACTGGTTGAGTATACTTAGTCTAAAGGGCAATTTAGAGCTGCACAGGTGGTACAAACAGTTCTAGTGGGAGATAGCGTTTTCTTAGAGCACCCGGTAGGGAGCACAATGGGGTCAGGCTATATGCATGACGCTGTTTCATCGCGTATAGATTAAGCAATGTTTTCCTACCTGAAAGACAATACGTGTTCTGCCTCACCGGGGTCTCATTATTTTGAAGCCGCTTGAAGCTCAGAGCTGTCACAGAGAGCGTCCCGTTAGTATTCAGAGGGGATTATTTATCTTACCGATATCTCGATGTGCTCGCCGCCATTACCCGCATGTGTAGATGCTTTCGCCTTGTGCTGACTCTGCCCCGGGGTGTGGTTGGGGTCGAGAGCGCTGAGATTTAAAGGCGCAAGGCGGGCCAAATGGGCGTGTTGGTTTTTTCGGAGTTTTTTTGAGACTCTGAGGCGATAGCTTTATTGATCTAATGGCCCTGAATTATTATCTAGCCGTTTAATAAGAAGTGCAGTACTGTAGCTTTTTCAGTGGCCATTGTTAATAGGCAAAACGGTGCCAGGGGATGGCATCGTTCAGCCCATATTCACAGGTTTTAAGGCGATCCACCCACCTTTGCTCTTTTTCAAACAAACGGCGCTCACAGTTTGTGTTTTTATCGGTGAGCATCTCAAGCACTGTCCATTGGAGTTCTTCACACGAATGTGATCCTAAATTGCTTAATCTATACGCGATGAAACAGCGTCATGCATATAGCCTGACCCCATTGTGCTCCCTACCGGGTGCTCTAAGAAAACGCTATCTCCCACTAGAACTGTTTGTACCACCTGTGCAGCTCTAAATTGCCCTTTAGACTAAGTATACTCAACCAGTATTTCGTTCTTAACATAAGAGAATCTAGCATCTCTACTCTCCAGTATTTTGCCATCTGTTTTAAAGGTAGAAGTTTTGCTGATAGTGTCACAAAACTCTGATAATGAAATCCACTATCATTCGGTGTAAGATGTATATGTGCATGCAAAACCTGTACTTTTGTCTATCTCATTGCAGATAACGAAGGGAAATTCCCTAATGTTACACAATCTGAACAAGAATGTTTGTACCACAATGACTGCACAAATTGTGTGAGTACAACACTTTTATGTTTTGTGAGTCCTGACGAAAGCTCCGCAGACCCTTCCAGGCCCCAGGAGCTGAAACATGTCGACGCATTTTTATTAACTACACTATCAGACCTAGTAACTCGGTCTAAAATCGTACCACTTGTTTTAATTGTGGTGAGGAACAACCCCCCCATTAAAGAACTTTGGGGCTGTTCACCCCCTATTTTAAACATTTTTTCCTTTTTTGCACAGTTTTCTTTACACCTTTTTTCACGTATAATCTCTGGACACTGCACCCTTGACCAGAGGCGCCTCGGGCGAGGCTGGCAAATCCACTACTTCAGAGCAGCCAATGATAACTGCCACAACTCTAGTGTGGGGCGGACGAAACACATATACCGCACCTTTCCCAACCAGAACACAGAGTTTATTGAGGCTACTCTGATTTGCAACCTGACGTTTGGCCTTCTAGGAACAGTAGTTTTTATATGTTTATCTTGGCTGCTATTTACGTAAAGGGAAGATTAGAAAGCATAATATGAGCCTCTGGTCTTGACATAAAATTATGTTTTTGTTCAGCTTGACGCCTACAGATTTTGCACAGCCTGTTACAGGAGGCTAATACATTCAAATAAGGAGCAAAATGCACTGTGTAATGTCCAGCTGGTGTGCTGTATACTCGGGATTGGATATCATAAGAAAGTATCATCAGCTATACATGGATTACACCCATCTCAATAAATGCTAGGTAGGTAAAATGCTGAATTGTGTGTCATATTTATCAGCATTTGTTTCAAATCTCGTTATTGAATATAAATTGTACAGGGAAAATCGAAAGAAGACATAAAGTAAAGTACATCCCAGGTAACACAGTATACAGATGGAGCCCTGGAAAGATCAAAGCTAAAATGTGCACCAAGGAGGGGTTGGATATCATAAGAAAGTATCATCAGCTATACATGGATTACACCCATCTCAATAAATGCTAGGTAGGTAAAATGCTGAATTGTGTGTCATATTTATCAGCATTTGTTTCAAATCTCGTTATTGAATATAAATTGTACAGGGAAAATCGAAAGAAGACATAAAGTAAAGTACATCCCAGGTAACACAGTATACAGATGGAGCCCTGGAAAGATCAAAGCTAAAATGTGCACCAAGGAGGGGTGGGGGTCCAAGATAGGTGGAGTAATACGCTATTTCCTTGGTTTGAGATACTGATAAAGATTATTGTAGAAGAGGAGTCTCCGTGAGTTAGTGAAACATGGTGTGGGGGGTTATAGAACTAGCCCCAATGCATAAGGAACGTGAATGGGGTGTGTGCATATCTGTGTAAGGGGCAGCCCCTTTCGGGTCTAACGGACTAGGAGAGGCCTGGTGCACACCTCTTCAATAAGTTATGAGGGGATCCTCAAAAACCTGTAAAGTTCTCAGGCGAGGGGGAACCAGGTGAGAATGCTTTATCTGGGAGAAGTGCTGGATTAGTTGCTGCCAGATGTGACTGAATTTAGTGTCTGTGTGGTTGATTTGGGCGGTGAGAAACTCCAAATCTTTTATCAGCAGTTGAAGGTATCACGTTTTTGTTATTTACATATATTTTTTTCTAGATGGTTTGCTTATATCAGACTTCCCTAGTCTGCCAGTTTTCCCTTCTTGCTACAATTCTCCCAGACTTTCCACCTAGCCATTATTTTACCAGCATATTTAATATGTTGTTGCACGGTCTGCCAAAAAATCGGGTAGAAGAGAAGTCTGAAAAATCTAGTTCCTCACCCCTCGCCCCAGCCTTAGAAATTTAAAATTAATAGGGTCAATGCATATGAAGTAAGTCACTTCAAGAGTATTGTGAAGCGTCTAAATTGTTTCTCAGTCATTGTGAATACATAGGCAGAATTTCCGAGCTAAAAATGAATAAAGAGGACTAGACACTAAATGATATTCAAAGACCAGCCCCTAGTTCTCACACAATCGGACAAATGAAAGGTATTGTTTCTGAGAAAGGTGTCACCCCTATGGTTGCTGCTATGCAGTATGGAGAGAGCAGGCACCGGCAACCTGGGCATCCCTCTGCCTGTGAGACGTGGATGCCGTTACCTCACGCGAACAGTGCACCTGTCGCAGCAGGTGCCTGTGGCCAACGCCCTGCCAGGACGTTACACCAGGCCGCGCTCACCTGGCACTGGCAACCCCCGCGCGGCTCGTCGGGTTACTATGGCTCAGCACAGCGCCCCCTGCCGGCCGCGGCGCGCCGCTCCCGCTGCCAGGCAGCAACCCACGGCCCGTGCCACAGAGCAGCGCGCAAGATGGCGGCGGCGGCCGAGAGCGAGAGCCTGGAGACCATCACCGAGCACGAACGGATCCTGCAGGAGATAGAGAGCACCGACACGGCCTGCGTGGGACCAACCCTCCGGTAAGGAAGCCTGCCTGTGAGGGGAGGCCACGGGGAGGGCAGAGGGAGGGGTAGCCCCCTCGCCTAGGCCTGGCTGTGAGCGGCACACAGGACTGTAGTGACAGCTGCCCCGGACACTGGGCGGGGGCGGGTTGCGCTCCACGGGCCAACCCTGCGTCAGGGTCCGCTGCAGCTCCTGGAGCCGCCCATAGCTTCCGTGAGCGCGGCAGAGCCTGGTCCTATAACAGGGAGAGACTGCCTCCATCCCTCCCGGCATCCTCAGTTTCTCCCAGCACCAGCCAGGCTGTCATACTGTACACACAGCTGCTGCACTGCTACACTCATGACCAGAGGTTACTTAGAGTCGAACGGTGAATAATTAAAACGCCTTTTGAGGGTCAACAAAAAAAACCAGGGCCGAGCCCGTTACTTAGAAAATGGATGCATTGTCACGAGCCGTGGCTACTAGTATTGCGTGCTCAGCTTTAATGAGGTATGGTCGGTTTTGTCGTGCACTCAGCTGACACTTGATTGTACTTTTTTTTGAACCGGCATTACCAACACTTCTCGGGAAAACTTAATTACATAGGAAGCTAGCGAAATAGATCGCTTTTAGAGGAATAATATGGGCTTTTCACAAGAGAGGAAGCAGGTGCTGGAAACATTTGCACTTTATTTCCCAGCGCAGACTACGCTTTATTTTTCAATAACCATCAGATCATGATCTGGCTGTTTTTTTTTTGTTCGGAGGAACAGATACACTTGCTCGAGCGTCGGCTCCTGTCAGTGATGTTTGTGTTTTGTTAGCCCTTCCCAGTCAGGGCTGAGCCTGTTTCTCAGAGCCCGGCCCATCCTGCATGCTGTGCGCCTATTGGTTACATTGCCGTGACCTGTCTAGGAAAAAAAGCCGGGGGACAGTTCAAATGAAAAGCAAAGCCTTCGTGTACATGAATACATATTGGCAAATAAACTGTCAAGTTATTGCTCTACCATTCATATTCTTTGGGATTATTTCCGCCTTGGAGTTTTCATGCCTGATTTTAGTTTAGCATAGGCACTGCTCACGCATCGGTGTTTGCATCTTGCTTCGGGTGCACGTGCCACAGTACCAACTACAGCGCAGACAAATACCTTTTCGGGTTAATGCACGCTGACCAGGCATCTTTGAACCCAGAAATAATAGTTACACTCATGGAAATAAACGTAGCCAGTGTCCTCTAGGTCGATCGCTGGCATGAGGCCAAGGCGTGGAATCAAGCACCGTGAGACCTGGTTAATATGTAATCTGAGGTAAAGTGCCTTTTGTGGTAGCATAAAAGACTTGCAGTAAACGTAGTTTTACAAATGCTTATCAGAGGATGATACATGCCCCAAAATATGTTGCAAATGGTTTAGGTTTGAAGGACGGTGTCTAACAGTATTGATCTTTATGCTATTAGAAATAAACAATTTGTGCGAGGAAATTAAGAGTATTGGCTTGTTTACTCTTTCGATTACAGAACTCTGATCTACTAAATAGAGAATGAAGCCTTGCCATGTGCCGAAAAATACGAACGTGTACATTTTCACATTTTCTGACTTTCGGTCCTTAATGCACTATTCCATCTGTTTGAGAGGTATACATAAAATATCAGTATAGATTGCCTTGTTGCAAGCGCTATTGGTTTTAGTGGTCTGTTGATCGTATGTGACTTGGGAGATGTTTGTCTTCTTGATATATTTTTCATCGGAATTTATTCATAAAGATGGTGTTTGCCTCTGCCTGCTGCTACACAATGAACCACAGACCCCTTCCTTTTGTAAGCAACATTTATGTGTCAATTGAAATAATGAGGAATATGTGAGGGTTGATGTGTTGGCAAAACAATTGAAACATGAAAACACGAGACCGTCTCTAATGCATAAATACAAAATCAACACGTACTAATAAACAGTCAGCAGTATTGTGGGTGAAAATTTAAAGGAAAGACAAACTGCTTTTTGAGCTGAATATAGTCAGAGCCTACGACCAAAATATCAACAATTTTAAACATTAGGGTGCAGTGGGTGTCAGCTGTACAGAAATCAATTGTTGTAAGAATGTAAATTGTGATTTTTTTTGTGTGAGGGGAGGAGAAAGGATTGTACCTGATGTGGGCAACCATTTTGCTTTCCTGGCTACCCATGGATATTTTGTATGTAGGAACGGACGGCATGCTTATAAGGACTTAAGTTACTGATTGCTGATTAAGTACTTGACATAACCTTTAGCTGGACACTATGGATACTCTGAATGAAGAACGAGAACGCATGGCAGAAACACTCTTTCGGGACCTTAATGCAGTGTAACACTTGATAAAGTTGTGAATATTATGATACGGCTAAACTGGAACATTCGAAAGGCTAGAGTGAATCAACTCTAATAAAGAAGAATTGTTTTACAAGGTACTAGGTATAGAAAAAGTAGCCAAATTGTCAAGATTTATATTTGTATCTTGACAATGATGTTTCAAAAATAGAAGTTGCAAGTATCACTCTACATGAAAATAGCTTTAAAAAAATAGAACTTTAGAGTAATCTGCATTAGTGGTGGGAATCGGATTGAGACAGGAGGGCATGAAAGATGTGTTTATTTGTTTTTGCCAATGTGACTTGATGTATTGTTTTTCTGCATAAAGATTTGAACAATATTAGAAGGATTACAAGGTTATTTTGCGGGGAAGCTCTTGGCTCTTCTCGAAGAACACTTGGGAAATTAGCGACAAATGGTGCAATTTAAAGAATTGCATGGCAATGACGTAGGTTTAAACGTAACTTTCATTTTACATGGAGGCTTGGGGCATTTAGTAGCACATTGCATATCTCAAACACATTATGTACAAAGGCTCTGTGAAGAAAAGGAGATTCCCCCCGATGGGCCTACACTTTTTGGACAGGGATTAAAATATGTTTTGTATGTGCTGACAATTCTTGTGTGTGGGTAAATCCTCCATACTAACAAAGATCAGGAATATTTAGGGTAAGGGGCAGGAAATGCCAGTACATTTCTTTTTTTACAAAACATGTTTTTATTGAAGTAAATCACATTACAGGTCGCATAAACGGTGTATTAGTTCAACACAAAGACTTTTCGTATACCTAAAGTCTAGCGGTCTGAATAAAGCAGAGGTTATGTTCAAGGATTGTTCTACATGTATGATCTTCTTGCGGAACCAGCTAACAAATAAACATACACCAGCAAACACCCGCCTCACCACTCCCCTCCATCTCGCTTGTTCCATCAGTGTAGTTCAGGACACATATCCAGTTAGCATATCCGGCCAGCAAGCAACTAACCAGGGGCACTCCAACGCAACCATGGAACGCAGGGGCCGGCAAGATCCTTCACATAATGTCCGCTTCCAACCAGCTAGTAGACAAAACATATTACTGCATGCATTTATAGGCCCATATTATGGGTCAGGGGATTATCATGGTGGGTGCGTATCATCTGTAGTTTGCTCCTTGAACTTCTCCAGTAACACATCCCAGGCCTGTGCAAGAAGATACTACCGAAGACCCGCCCTCGCTTCCGTATATAGCTGCATGCCTTCCGTCTGGCTCCACAAGACTACTGCTCATGCCCAAGAAGTCAAGGTGGGAGCTGATGGCTGTTTCAAATGCATCGTGAGTGCTTGCTTAGCTAGTAACAGAGCAAGATCCATAAACTGAAGTGCAGGGCACTCTAGTATGGGATGGGGAAACAAGCCTATATGTACGGCCTCAGGAGTTTCTGGGACCAGTAGGCCAGTGGTATGTTACAGTCCGTAGTACCTGAGACCTGCACTAAGGAACAGGCACACAGCATATGAAGAAGGTCTGCATCCAGGACCAGACATTGGGGGCAAGCTGCAGCTGAACCCGGGAAAATCCTAATAATGCGTGCCGGGGTATGATAAGTCCTATTCAGAAAGTTACATTGGATATACTTAAAACCGGCCACCCTAGACACCCTTTGTGGATACTCTAAAGCTGTTTACCATTCCTTCCCATTGAGTTTTCTGGCCAAATCGACCTTCCATGCAGTACAAAGAGATACTCGGGAAGCATCAATCAGTTGCAAAAAGGCCTTATAAAGCCATTTCACCAGTTTCCACTAAGTACCCACAGTGTATAGCATCTGGTACACCTCATATGTCCAGGGTAACTGATGCCCAATATGAAAAAGGGAGGAAAGCCTAATATGCTCTGATATGTCAGAAAGTGTCCAGGTAGGAGATCACAGTCCACTACTAGGGCTTGAAAGTCCAATACCTCCCCACTGAGAAACGGGTCCCCAATGGTGAAAAGACTCACATTCTCATGCTCTAAGATGTCCTTGGCACAGTCGCCCTGTTGGTGTAGGTGTCGTAGGCCCAGTAAAGGAATAGCCAGAGTGAAGGGGATAACTGTATCTGTCATCTTACTTGTCCGTGCTAAGCAGACCTTTGCCACCCAAAGCAGCCGGATGGCTTGAGCGTCCTGGCTTGTGCACAGGGAAAAAGGATAGTTCAAAAGCTCATTCTGGAAGTCTACTGTCATGAGGGCCGTCTCGCAAAAAGAGAGACCACACACTACCTGGCCACCCACTGGAGTTGAGCTGACAGGTATTAGCATTCAAAGTCCGGGAGGGCAAGTCCTCCCGCAGATACAGGATGCTTCAATGTGACAAACGAGTCGTGTTGTCCAGTGCACCATATCAGCGTCACTATAGAAGAATCCAGATATTTGAAGAGGGAGAGTGGGAGCAAGAGTGGTAGGTTAGTGAAATAATCAAGGAGTCGCAGTAATGCCTCTATCTTCACCAACGCCACACAGCCAGTTACCGACAGGGGTAGAGAAGACCAGAATGTAATCTGTGTTCGAAGCCCCCACATTGTTCTGCCCAGGTTCCCCTGTTGTAATTTAGTAGGTGCATGATATATGCAGATCCCCAAGTAGCGAAATGAAGTGGCCTCGAAGCGGATCCTTTGATCCAGTAATGGCTGAGTAGAAGTCTACCCTGCTGCTGCAGCAGGAAAGGTCAGTACATTTCATACAAGAAAACAGAGAATAGGTTATCACAAATTAAATGAAGATTTTTTTTGTAATCCCCGTCAAACCGGTTCTTTTCAGTTTTTCTTTTTCTTTATATAATTTTCTTATTCCAATAAGCAGGGTATTTAAGAGAATACTTGCCACATATTGCACTCTGAAAAATGCAGGCCATGGGCTTTTTAACGCTGTATTATTGAGTAGCTCACTAGAATATTTCTATGAATGCCCACAATATATCGAATAGGTCACTATTATACAAGATTTAGTCATAATGTCACTATGAATGCCCCCAGTTGGTCAAGAATGGACCACTATCAGGTAAAACGTAACCAGAATGTTGCCATGAATGCCCTCGGTATGTCAATAATGGGCCACCAATATGCCAGGGGTACCCCAAGATTGCCAAGAGTGCCCACAATATGTAAGGCAACAATGATGCTGTGGGTAGTATGAATGTGACAAGTATGTGCCACTGTTACACCAGAGAATGCAGAATGTCTCAAAGGACGGCCCAATATGTCAAGCACGGCCACTGTTAAGCAGAGAATATTCAAAAGGTTATCAAGCATGCCTCCTATAGATGGCCACATTATGCAAAGGGAATGCCATAGGGCAAACAGCCAGCTATCTTTCTCTACTGTAGCCATAATCCTGTTGTTCCCTCATATGCACACACGAAAGTGTTTACACGCAAACATACATAACTTTATGTCCCTGCCCTCTTCTTCTCTCAGCTCCCAGATAGCAGTGGTAAATCTTGGCTTGCAGTGGCTCCACAGCTCACGGACAGTTTACTCACTGCTTTGTGTCGTCCTATGCTACTGGCTGCAGAAGCAGCAGGTGATTGTAGGATGAAGCAATGATCCATGTTCCAAGCTTCCACAGGTTGCTAGAGCTTGCCAGTCCAGAACATGGCGATCTGCTGGATGCAACTTGCTAGTTCCCGAGCCCCAGAGAGGAAGCACAGACACAGGACAGAGGGGACTACAGGGAGAGGCCAGGAGCAGACTGGACAGGTGTTAGCAGGAGATGAGAGGAGACTGGTAGTTTAGGGAGGGCCTTCGAGTTATTTTTGGGATCTTGCTCTTTTATAATAGTAGGCTTCTTGTCTGCTGCCAGTGTCTAGGCCTTTGGTTTTGTTCACAGCGGGTTTCGGTGTAATACAACATTTAGGCTTCAATAATAATTACTGTTGAGTTCTGGCCAGCACCCTTTTCCTGAGGACTTCAATTTTCAAGAAAATTGAGACTCTGGCTTGTTGTCCATGTTGAGACCCTCCATTTTAAGGACATGTTTTTGCCTCCTGCCAGCATTTGAGGTCCTCTTTAGGGAAAGCAGTGTCCTGGTCTGTTTAAAGTATCTGGGTGCATCCGTGTCTGTGAGCGCACATGTTTGGCCTGCTGTAAGCGTTGGGTACGCATTTTCAGTGAAAGTGGAATTCTGTCTTGTTTTTAGTGTCTGTAGGTTAGTGGGGTGACCGCTAAATTGGAATCCTATGAAGAGGGTGGGCCCACCTGCACCACATAAGATTTAGTAGGGTGTTATACCAACTGACTTTCAAAATTAACCAAGCAAAGGGCAAGAAAGCTGCTGTCCAAGTAGGTGCCAGAGACTATCTAAAAGAACAAAATGTCAATATAGCTAAAGTCTTTTTGATCAGACTGTTGATGTGATTTAATCTGCTGCAACCAGGTTTCTTTCGGAATAAAAGAGATAATTTCAGTTGCTCAGTCCACGTCACATTTTTTATACACCTATAGTTCTTGTCTCACATAAAGGGCACATCTGAAGGCAGGATCGGTAACCAAAGAGGTGGAAGGGGCTGTTTCGGCATTAGAGGACAGTTTTTGGCCTGGGTCCCAGAACAACCTGTGACTGCCCTGGCCTTAGTACATTCATTGCCAAATGATGGCTTTCAGTTCTTTTGATAAATGAAGACTGCTAAGGGCCCTCTTGAAATGCTTCCACCTGAGAGTTATTGAGATAAATCCAAAGTTAAATGCAGTAGTATTTGGGTTTGTCATCTCTACATTTATTAATTCCATTTTCACTTTTATGTTTTCCAAGTCCGCCGAGCCAGTTGCCATAATCTTTGTAGTTCACAAATACCTGACTATTCCCTGGCTGATTTGCTTATATACTTTGAGGCAAACTGAACATATATGAATAATTGGGTAGAAGCTGTAGGACATGTTGACCTTTGAAGAAAACATTATTTTTCTGGTCACCCTGAAAAGTGTTAAAGATTGCATATCTCTACTAATTAATATGTAGTTTCTTTCTAGAGTTTAATTAATGATACTCAAGCCGTGCAGGTAGCAGCTGTTCCTGCCAACACTAACCGTCACACTGCTCAATATTCCACCTCACACGTGCACTCTACATCTTAGGTTCTAAGAACTCGTGCTCATAAACAATCCAATAACCTAACACATATTCAGACTTTGAATAAAAATATATATTAAAAAAATTCATACGAGGAAACCATGCATACAATACAAATATTCATTTGGAATGAATATAAAACCATTGACAAAAACTACCTAAGTAAATTTCTTACTAAACCATAAGCATGCAAACTATAAGGCTAACAATCCTAAATTAATATATGTAAGAGGCAACTTAATAACATGCGTCTTACGCTATGAAATTATTGTAAAGACAATCCCTAACAATTGTTCTTCCAGATTTCGTAATAAAATCTATCGTAGCAGAACGTAACAAATCATCTGCCTTAGCTATGGACTGCTCAATTTCCCTCTGAGCCATTTGCACACCCGTAACCATAGACTGTGATGCAATATCTGTATGGATACCTTGCTTACCCACTATAATTTAATCATCCAACCAATCATACTTCTCTACTGCTGGCGCACCATCCTTCCTTCCTTTTAACAAAAACAACCTACTGGCATGCCAAACATTACCATCACTCAGCAATGCCGAAATGCATAAAACCTTTTTAACACACAGCAACTGAAAATTTGCTCACACCCTTCTTCACCAGTCTACCTTCTTTTTTAGTTTAACAAAATATGCAGATATTGCATCACAGTCTATGTTTCTGGGTGTACAGATGGCTCAGACGGAAATTGTGCAGAGAGGTTCCATAGCTAAGGTGGATGGGCCGTTACATTTTTAACAAAAATTTCAATTTCCTGAACCCTAATAAGTTGATAGGTTTACACATAAAACTTTGTGGTTTAATGTCCGGTTTACTGTTTTGAACAGTATTTTGCACCGGGCACAGTGCTGGTTAATTCTAGAAGGGCATATAAACTCTAGACACACAAAAACATAATACACATCATGACAACTGACATAAATATATTTTGTTTTTATTAATCTTCTTTTTTGTTTTTGGAGATAGAAAAAGTATATATATTTATAAGTACAATTCATATATGATAACTTTCAATACATAAACAAAAAAAATTGCAGATGATGTTGTGCAAATTAGAACCACATATTGTTACAAAGTATGGTATAACATGAGAAATTTATAACTTCAGTTTATATGTGCAGAGTGGGTAAACAGTCTTTAGAATTCATGATACTCTGCACGGCCACTATTAGGCTAGAAACATAATTGAGGTATCCTATAGAGCTGAATTTGCGGAGATCTGGGGGCATATAAAAGACAAAAACATTCCTTGGCTGTCTCATATCAAGGCCCTTACTAGGCATTTGGGACTGCCCCAACTATGGGAGACCCCAGAGCTCAGCTGTCCGAGTATATCTAGGGCACAGTTGTTAACCCTAGTGAGGGAGAAAAACTTAATTGCACTACATTGATCGACAACCCAGGGTAGGTTGTCTGTTGAGTTTCTTTTAGTAAAATCTGAACCTCGACAGGAGGAATTTCTTGATGTAGTCCAACCCCCTTTTGCAAGGAAATTATATACCCAACTGAGGCACGGCTGCCTTCCAATAAGGGCATTTACTGCAAAATGGGTAAAACAGATAATGAAACCTGCCCAGAATGTAATTATAATCGAGAAGATGTTGCACATGTCATGTTTTTCTGCCCAGCATATGGTACAATAAGAAAATGCTGGCTAATTCCGCTATGCAGAAACTTGGGCTTTAGGCAACATATGCAAGCGTGTAGAGTCTTAATGTACTACACATCACCACCTATTGTTTTTGCTGTCTCCCGCTTCTTACATGGTATGTGGCGCCGTAGGAAAAGCTTTGTTTAGAGTTATTGGAAGTTTATCTGGCTTAACCCTTTCTCTTTTTTTTTTTTATAAGAAAACTATTTTATCAAGACCGTCAACTGATAACTATCTGTATAATTAACTTTTTATCTTGATTGTGAATTGTGTATATTTATTGTCTTATTTACTGTGCTTTGTATGTATTTTATCTGCACCTTTATGGTCTTTGACCGAAATAAAGTTATCTTATTATAATTTAGGCCATATATGGAAACACTGGTAATGTTTGTTGAATGTCCGGTTTATGCACAAGGGTTTACTACTTTTATGCCCACTAACTTCGACGACATTGTCATGGATACTAAGATCCTGAAGATGTACCTTATAAGAACCTGACTGATCCTCTTCCTGTCACTCCTCATAAACGATAGATTTCACAGATTTAGAGCAACGACACACACTTGCAAAATGTCCCTTAACTCCACATTTAGAACATTTCTGGTTTAGAGCCGGACATCTGTTATCATGGGCTAAACGATTAGCGCTACCTCAGCAATAACATCTGCCTTTCAGGGCTTCCACTCTTTTGTTGAATTTATACTTCTTAAATGCCTTGGTCTTGTCACTTCCACTTTCTTCCTTTGTATTCTGTTTCATGGTGACAACATTTCCTACATTTTCACTCTTTTCTTCAAGATACCACAGCTTCCCTACATCTAGAAGTGAGCTTTAATGTGCTAACAATGGATACAACCCCATGTAAGGTTGACTCTTCATGAATCCATAACCTATCTTGTAGACCAGAATTGTTGAAATGTATTATGTTCTGCCCCTAATTAGTTCATCCGCAAAGCAAATCTACAGGTAATAGCATTTTTTTAGTGCAGCTATATAATCTTCTATCTTTTCCTCATCACCTTGTTTCCTGTGAAAGCAGTTATAGAGATCAATACTCTTATCAGTGCTTTAAATGAGCCGGTACTGTCCGGTACGGAGTACTACCACTTTTTTATTTTGAGGAGAGGAGTACCAGCACTTCTCAAGAGAAATGCAATACCTTTAATTGGAGAGTACCAGCACTTCTAAGAAACAAGCAGGTACTCTGGCACAGAGTACCTGCACTTCTATTTTTCCATTTCAAGCACTGTACTCTATACACACAGTAGGCGAAAAATATGCATCATGGTCCTCAAGTGTGTGTGTAAAAACATCTTCCTCAACCCCAGAGCGGAGTTTCTTTTCCATACAATTGTACACTTTTAATTCCCCAGGACCTAATCAATGCAGCCGGTATTGAAAAAGGGTTAACCCAAACAAAGTCACAGGGACCTGGGCAATTTACGTGAAAGACAGAGGGGTCCCAGACTGCGTAAGAGAAATAAATTCATAAAGATTAAATTCTTAAATGATAGGAAAGTGAACAAGTGTTTAAACATGTAAGTTGTCAGCAGTCAGATAAAAATCCATAACTAAGATGCTTTAAATCTTCTATGAAACCGCCCCCAAAAATTCAGAGGTGTTTGTGAAACAGTCCCATAAGGTAAACAGAAGTCGTAACTTTCATACTTTGCACAAGAAATAGATTGACTTGAACAGGATTACACTCTTGAATCCTAACAATTAACTGCCACGGTTCATACCTGAGACTTAAACAAAAGTGCATGGCATATGTAGAAACTCAAAACTCAGGCGCCAAGGTTATGATGTGCAGTGCAAAATCACATTATAGCTTCCCAAACTAAGATGGCCACCATCAGTGACTAATATCAATGAGCCGATCTCAAAAGAAGAATTCGACTGTGGATCAACCATGCACACTGCAGTATGTACAGCTAATCAGGAATGCTGATGTAGTGGCTAATGGGTGCGCTTGGGCACAGATGTCCACAATGGAAGATACAGGCAGCATGGTGCCCTTTATGTGCGCATGCAAACCATTGAATGCAGCTTTTTATACCAATAGGATACTAGAGCAACAACTAATCAAAAGGAAACATTTAAGATACTCCAGGAGTTAACCTCTCTAGAAGGAGTGACTCCCAATGTGAACCCCTCTCAGGAGTTCTGTGATACATTAAATTACTTTTTTAGTAACAAAATACAAATAATTAAAGATAGTATCACTCTGCTTGCTTGAAATTAAGTGAGACAAATAGGGAGAATAATAATACTTTATTTTCCAACTTTTGGAAACTGATGAAAAGTGAACTTTTCACCAAAGTTAAATCTGGTTCCTCTAGATACCCTTGCCACCTGCATTCCTGAAAGAGTGCACGCCTGTAATACTCCCTCAGTTGATGGCTCTACTTAATCCCCTAAGCAAGGTATAATGTCACACCCCTTTAAACATGCAGAAATCATCTCCTTGTTAAAAAATCAATTTGCGTATCCAACGGTCCTAAAATACTATAGACCAATGTTATTTCTCCCCTAGTCTGCAACGCTGATAAGAGGCCCATGTGGCTCAAGAACTATGCAGCCATCTACAGGAAACTGCCTTCCTCCATCTAGTCTAAGCGGGTTTCCAGCATTTCATACCACATCATCTGTAATAGTGACTGTGTTGGATGATTAAAGAAGTAAAATCAACCTGGGTAAAAAAGTTGCATTGGTTCCACTGGAATTATCTGTAGCCTTTGACACATTCGATCATAGGATTCTAATCAACCGCCCTGAGGCAGCAGGTGTGCAAGGCATAGCGTTGCAGTGGCTCATACCCTCCTTAGAAGAGCAAACACAGTCTGCCTGACTCAAGCAATTTTCATCCAAACCTAAGAAGTTGGAGTGTGGGGCCCCTCTGGGAACATCGATGTACCTGCATCTTTTCAATCTCTACATTAGACCCCTTATTGTGGAGTTAGCATCCAGGAGCTGATGTGTTTACAATTACACTGATGCCTCAACTGTTATATCTAGATAGCACACCATCTTCCGTTGTACATTTTCACAATACAATGAGATACTGTTGTGGAAGAAGCGTAGACTGACACAAGTAGATTTAAGCAGGAAACATGGCTTTATTTAGGTAGAAAGCAGAACAACGTCCTAACCTCCAGCCAGCCAGACACCAACTGTCTCAGCTGGAACACATCAGCCGAGTCAGCCTAGAATGTCGGACACACATTCTGAAAGGGACTTAAGGGGACACGAACAACACATATAAAGAGGAAGCAATGTACAACACACCTCCTTCCCTTAGGGGAACTCTAACATATGTAATCATTTAAATAGAGAGGAAGTCTATGAAGACGTGAGCACCTGGAACTACGAGAAACAGAATGATCTTGAGCAACCACACCTTGTTCATTGGTACAAGCGGTAACAAGATTATCAAGATCAGCAACATTATCTAGACCATCAGCATCCCCACCACCCTCCTCCCTGTGAAACATTTGAAAGTGAAGGAACATATGTTTCCACAAAAGAGGAAAACATATATCCATTGTTTTGCAAGGGAATGCACTCATTACCACTCAAATCACAGTCACTCAAAGGATGAACAGCACTCTTAACAGACGCCAATCTCTGATAAAGAGCCACCCTCCGCACGTTCCATTTCTCACCATTCTCCAACAAAACATAGTCTTGAAATACTTTCTTAATGCGAAAAGGACCTCTAAATTTTGCAAGACCTCTAATTACTCTACCTGGCTTAACCTTCACCAAATCACCAATAGCAAACTTACACATTTTGAAACCAGAAGAAGATGAGGGAATATCAACTCCCGACTGTTGATTTTTAAGCCAGTAAGGAGTGAGTTTCGTGCCTGCACGCCTCCCGCGCATGATCTCAAAAGAACTCTTTTCATCTTTCCCATGGGCAGTGGTGCGATACGCCCTCATCATCTCTTGAACAACCTCATTAGAGAAAGAATTGGATGCACAAGACATCTGTATTATGCCTTTGACAACCCTGTTGACCCTTTCACACAAACCATTCCCTTGCGGATTGTACAGAGTGGTACCATGATGTGAAATTCCACAACTGGATAAAAACAAACGCATCTTATTAGATGTGAGCTGTGTGCCATTATCCGTTATAAGTACAGATGGAAAACCCTCATCCAAAAATAACTTTTTGAGGAAAAGGATTGTACATCCGTTGTAATCTCTTTCACAAATTCAACCACTAGCCACTTTGAAAATACATTTATGGCTACAATTGCAAAGCTTGGTTGTTCACAACAGTCCACACCACACATTGGACCTTATTCTAAATAGAGGAAAAATGTGCGAGGGGGTGAAGTTTTGACATCTAGGAATATTATGCCCCTACCCTCCTAGTTTTAATACCCAGTACAGTTATCAGGGCAGCGTTGCAGTGGTATAGCATCTTTCCAACTAGATAGGGCTGTATCAGTGTATATCGCTATTGTGATTCAAGCCCATTGACTAGGCTAAGATGGCCGCCACGCATGGAGTCGCGATCACGTGATGTGACGCGAGGGGCGTGGTCACACCGGCGCAGCGTTCTTCAGTGATCCTGGCGCGGGCGTCCGACACGGCTGAGGAAAGGCACCTTCCCAGATCGTCACGGTGAGACGGATTTTAATCTAGCGCCAGGGAAGTATGCTATCGATTTTCACTCCTTGGGTTAAATGTCATTTGCTCGAGCCCGCCGGCCCCGCGTAGCCTCACAGGTTCAGATGGAAGTTGGTCACGATCGTGACTGTTAAGTCCCAGTTCGCTTTGGCTGCATTATTGTTGACGTGGGGGTCGCTGAGTTGGGTGCGCTGCACCATGGTATTTACAACTGGCACCCTAGTGATGGAACTGCACTAGTTAGAACAACCCTTGTTAGCAGTGTGTAATAGCAGCGTTAAGCGTGTATGTCACTTGTTGCTCATTCTCGAGTATAGGTGTATTTCCAATCAGGTGCTACATGGCATAACAGCACAAGGAAAACTACAACTTTGTATTTGTTTCTTCCATTTTGCAGATATAATAGTTTTATTACAAATCAAGGGGCACACTCACGCTTGGAGTATCTAGGGTCCCAGTTTGATACCGGAGTGGCTGGTATGCAAAGCTTTGCTGCTCCTGGGTAAATATTCCACACACTACCACTTGGTACATACCTTCAGAGTACACCTTTGGCCAGCCTGAGTCTACATGTTTTTAACTACGTACCTGTTCTCCATTGACAGCACGTTACAGAACTGAGTGTCCAAAAAGAGTGAAGTGGCAGCACTTGAGTGCAGCCCTGATGAAACTGCTCTACGCTATACAGCAGTGAAACATGTCGGCACTGTAGGTAATGGTATGCATGACTAGCTACCAGCCGTTTTAATACTCAAGAGCACGCAATCACCACCCTACGAATAAAAGTGGATAAGGGATTGGTGTGTTGTGTGTGGTTTTAGGCACTTTATCATTATGTTTGTGTGTGTTTGCCACTAGCAGAATTTTCTGCACTTCACTGTAGCACTTTATATGTTGTTTGTTTTGGACACGTCTTCTTTTCTATCACCTTTATTTTCCCGAGGAGCGAGTGACCACCGATGATGAGACAGGGGCCTGTCTGGAAATTGCATACCAGTTACCCCGCTTGGTGGTGTTTCCGTGAGGGGTCACTTGCTTCTCGCACATTTTTCCTCTATTTAGAATAAGGTCCAATGTGTGGTGTGGACTGTTGTGAACAACCAAGATTGGGGTCACTCTGAGAGCTTTGCTCTGTTGGGTTGTCTTGGAGAACAGATATTTTAAACAAGGCAGAGCACAGTGCATATTCTCATTATAATGTGGATAAGAGAGTAGTGGGGAGTGGGATGTATTGGACCCCCCATATGTCACTGATACATTTACTCGCCATTTGGATTGGGTCTCATTGTATATTATTGACTGTGAGTGGAGGGCGACCCTTTCCGTATTCCCTCTAAGCTCCATTGTTTTTTGAGTACAATTGCAAAGCGACAAGACGTAGGCAACTCATCCATGGGACCAATAAAATCAAGGCAGACACTATGCCAAGCCTGATCCATGGACTCAATGTGAGAAACATTATGGTTGCCAGCAACCTTTAACCTTTTCTCCCCCTCCCTACAAGTACGGCAATCTTCAACCCATGAAGCCGTTTGTGAGTCAATACATGGCCACCAGAAATCAGCCCCAATCCTAAGTTGGGTAAAGGTCTGGCCCAGGTGCCCCTCATGAGCCAGTCTCAATAACTTATGTCTCAAGTCAAAAGGAGGAATAAACCTATCCCCTCTTAAAAGTATTGCATCACCATACAATGAAAACTCATCTAGAATCTTTATAAAAGGGCGTACGGAAGGTGTAACACAACTCTCCCTTTTTGCACCTAGTTTAACCATATCAATAACTTCCTTCAGCACCAAATCCTTACTCATAGCCAGACACCACTCTTCCTTGGTAAAAGTACCACCAGATAATTGCACAACATCATCAATGTAAGCAAAAGAACTCACATCCTGGCACTCAAGATCCTCAAAATCAACACTAACATCCCATCCTCATCGCCAAAAATGTTGTGGAAGAAGCGTAGACTGGCACAAGTAGATTTAAGCAGGAAACGTGGCTTTTTTTAGGTAGAAAGTAGAACAACGTCCTAACCTCCAGCCAGCCAGACACCAACTGTCTCAGCTGGAACACATCAGCTGAGTCAGCCTAGAATGTCGGACACACATTCTGAAAGGGACTTAAGGGGACACGAGCAACACATATAAAGAGGAAGCAATGTACAACAGATACATTGGTAGCTGGATGGAGACCAATCAACGGAAGCTGAATGCAGACAAAACAGAGATAGATCTGATGAGTAACAGGAGTTGCATCTGGAACCCTCTTTATTAGCCATGTTATTTTGGTCCACCACTAATTCCATCTACTACAGATAAGAGCCTAGGGGAGTAGATCAATAGAAATCTCTCACTTCCGCCCCAGGTGAAATCCTTGGTTTACAAATGCATAATCCTGGTAAACATTCTGAGGAAATTATCACCACTACTAATGGTAAAAGCATGAAAGCTACTAGTGATCGAAAGTGTTACTTCGCAACATAATTATGCAAATGCAATCTATGCACATTTGCCTAAAATTGCTCAGCACAAACTATAAGTCGTCCAGAATGAGGCCAGCAGACTAATTGTCCCGTTACCTAGATATTCATACTCTTATTACAGAAACTTTACTATGTCCCTATAAAAGAATAAATCCAGTTTGAAGTGTGGTGTTTGACGTATAAAAGCCTGAAAGAACAGATTCCTGGCTTTTTGAACAATGGAATCAAGAAATGTGTCTCCACGTAATCTGAGTCCTCCTATACTAATCTGTTCATAATACCTGTTTTTTGGAAAAGCAGATTTGGTGGAAGGAGCTTTTCTGTAATGGCCCCTACTATGTGGAACTCAATGCGGGCAGTGGTTCGCCATGCAATGGATTATAGTGTCAATTGAAAAAGTCTGAGAACCTGGTTGTTTAAACAGGCTTACGTTATTTAGTAGGGTAACATCTGCTTTCCGAGACAGGATATTACACTCGCTGCAAGAACCTTTGGTGAACGTGTGCTCTATAAGACTACCATAACATAATAAACAGGTATGTCTTGCTCAAACTATGCGGAGGCTTTGGTCACGTGATTATCACTCCTACACCCTCCTCTAGTAAGTTGTTGTTTGGTATGTGTAAGAGAGAAAAACACAAGGAAGCCGACAGCACACAGGAAAGTCATCTCATAGCATAAATTGTTCTGCATCAAGAGATGCGTGGAAGCATACTCTCACTAGCCTGTAAATTTGTCCTTCCTCCAACTGCAGAAATCCACCAATTGTCTTCAAAAGACCACCATAAAATTAAGCGATCTACTAGCGTGCAATAAAGCCCACCGGGCTTCAGTAACTCGTCCCCAACTTTGTTTTGTAGCGAAATGGCAAAAGGGAGGCTCCACACATAGCTTCTTTCTTGAGTTCAATTCTCAATACTCAAACCATTAAGCTGTGCAGACAGAATATCTGCCAGTGCCAACCGTTACAGTGCCCAACATTCCACCTTACACGTACATTCTACGTCCTAGGTTCTAACAAATCATGGTCATAAACAATCCAATTACCTAACAAAAAGTGTTTAAAATGACATTTCTATTAACTAACCCATATGTGGTGCAAACAGTCACAGTGAGTCTTAAACGTATTCCGTGTTTTTTTTAATTGTTTTGATAATATTAAAATATGGAGTTTGTGAGGTTTAGTTATGAAGACATTGTGATGTGTGTGCTGATGTCTTCATCATGCACCGCCTACCTACCTGACCAACGCTTCCCAAATGAGCCTGTTGAGCTCCCCGAGGCTTCAAAAGCACGCAGGCGCGAGATCGTGTGGCTGACATTGCAGTGACAGAATTGGGAATTGTTGGGGGGGTACAATCTATGAGACATCGTTTTTAGTCTTTAAAAATTGCACTCACAACTCTGCCACACTGCACCCATCACTTTTGGAAAGAACTTTGCATTTCTGCCCACACGCAGTTTTTTGTTGTGTGGCTGCTTGCATTTCCGGACTTCTTAGTCCACCACGCTGATTGGTTGGCTCCTAGCCAATCAGCGGGCAGCATGGGCAGAGCCTGTTGAGCTCCCTGAGGATTGAAAAGCGTGCAGGCGTGAGATCGCGCAGTGGACGCGCCAAAGGCAAGCCCGTCTACGCCGGGACGTCGCCAGGAGCCAGGGACCCTGCCTCTCTTAATGCCCAAAGACTCAGGTACTCTGGGGAAGAATTAAGGGCCCTATACAGTAAAGATACTTGTGGAACTCATGGTTGGGCCCCTGATGAGTGCCCTCCTATCTGTGAGCAATGTACGTTTAGACCGGCTCCCGTGGAGCACTCTACACTATGTGACCCTATGACATTGTCATATACCTTTCTGAGTACTAACTGCCTCTCTTTGACCAAACATCATGCAGAAGTATTTGATCTTCTCCAGGATCACTTACCTGAGATTCTCTTTCTAACAGAAACGTGGCTATGCGCATCGTCTGTGACCATACCTGCTCTCGCCCTTCCCACAGGTTACGCTATACGGAATATAGACGGAACTGTAGGGAGAGGAGGTGGTATTGCTATTATATATAAATCAGTCCACTCCTGCAGTCTGTCTTCCTTAAACCTCCCCAATTGCGAAAGCGTACTCTTTAAAATCGCACTAAGTGCTAACTTCACCTTCACTGGCCTTATCATCTATCAGCCGCCCGGTCCATCTAAACGCTTCAGAGAAGCCTTGACAAGTATGGTGACAACTCTAGCCCTCCAAACCACCAATTTTAATATCATAGGCGACTTAAACCTTTACCTGGAACTGCATGACTCTTCGGAGATCCTCAGTTTTTGTTGGGGACCTGGCAGCTTGTCAGCTGACTCAACTGGGCCCTAGTGCGACACATAGAGCAGGACATCTCCTAGACTCTGTATTTTCTAATTTAGAGTCATTGAAAGTGCTAACTCCGCTCCCTATGACGTGGACAGATCATTTCCTCGTCCCGATGTGGCTAAAGCTAGGTGGTGCTAAATCTCTGCCCTACCAGCAGCCTTCACTTAAACGGCCATGGCACAAACTTGATCAAGAAGATCTGCTTGCAGCTCTAAACACAAAACCTCTGATAAAATCTAACGATGTAGAAGAGGCTGATGCTCTCTTTCAAAAATGGATTATCCAAGCCCTGGATACGTGCATTCCCATCAAACTTACCCATTCTAAAAGCACCAGAGTCAATACATGGTTTAACGAAGAACTTACGTTGGCCAAAAAAAACTGTAAAACACTGGAAAGATCCTGGAGAAAATCTTATGACCTCTAGGCCAATATACTATACAGAATAGCTATCAAATCCTACCATAAACTGGTGCGCAAGACCAGAGCGGCACACTATTCCAGTCTGATCACCACTAGTACTAATCGTAGCAAAATGATATTCACCCTTCTAAAGGACCTAACTACTCCACCAGCGGAATATGGCAATATTATTTCCTCTAATTTACACTGTGAGGAGTTGGCGACCTTCTTCCTGAGGAAAGTCGAAGACATCTATCTAAAGTTTGGGCATAATACTTCCCCTAGTGTCTGCAGAAGGGACGCCTATCTCATCCCTGAATCTACCCTTCTTGCATCATTCCCCCTATCCATGTTACTGAACTAGAGAGACTAGTTGCTAACATTAAAACTGGATCCCCTGATGATCCCCTAAAACCAGAAGTTTTCAGGAAAATTCAATCTGATCTCCTACCTGCATGCCTGGAGCTACTTAATTTATCTCTCTCTACTGCGATAGTGCCCAAATCATCGAAACATGCCAAAGTGGTCCCTTTGCTCAAAAAACCCTCTCTCGACTGCTCCAAATCTGAAAACTACCGCCCAATTTCCCTTCTCCCGTTTCTGTCTAAAATTGTGGAAGCACATGTGAATTCCGCCCTAACGCAATTCTTAGAAACCAATAACATTCTTGACAGCTCATAGAACGGTTTCCGACCAAGGTTATAGTACCGAGTCGGCCCTGCTAGCTGTGGTAGAGCATCTCAAGTCCGCGCTAGATGCCAGCAGCACGTCTGCCTTGGTGCTGCTGAATCTAAGCGTGGCATTTGACACAGTCTCACATGAAATCCTGCTCCTCCGGCTGGAGGAGATAGGAATTGGAAATACTGCGTTGGCTTGGCTCTCCTCCTTCTTGTCTGATCGGACTTTTCAAGTCACATCCCCCCTTTTTCCTCTCATGTCCATCTGCTTCGTTGTGGGGTCCCCCAGGGCTCTGCACTGAGCCCTACGCTCTTTAACATTTGTATGAACCCCCCAGGCCAAGATGGCCAAGGCAAGAGGAATTTCCCTGGTGTCATACGCTGACGACACCCAGTTGGTGATCGCCTTATCCAAAAATCCCACTCGGGACAAACAAAAATTCAGAGAGGATATCTCTGCCATTGCAGAATGGATGACAGCCAATTGTCTGCAATTGAACTCCACCAAATCTGAAATCCTTCTGATTGGCAGAGACTTTCATCTATGGACTAATGAATGGTGGCCTCCGGCACTGGGTAGCCCCCTGACCCTAAACCCATGGTAAAAAACTTGGGCTTCATACTGGATAAAGATCTGAATCTTGAAATACATGCTAAGTCAGTGGCTGGGAAATGCTTTGGGACACTACGAGGCTTGAGACCAATTCTGGGATTGTTCGATGCCCAAACACGCCAGTTGATTATCCAAGCTTTTACCTGGCCTGCCTGGACTACTGCAATGTGCTCTTCCTCTGTTCCAATAAGTCTGTGATTAAGAGATTGCAGCGGGCCCAGAATGCGTCAGCACACGCCATTTTTGCCCTCCTGAAATTCAGCCATGCCTCGCTCTGTACCACGCACAAGATACTGACAGGAATAGCCCCAGACATTCTTAATGATCTGTGCACCTTGCACACTCCATCGCGTGCGCTGCGATCAGCAAACCAGTGCCTTGCTCGCACTCCTTGTATATGTAAAGCGAGATGTGGCAGGCGATCGTTTAGACGATTGACACCCGCTCTTTGGAACTCTCTTCCTCTTCACATTTGCGCTGAACTGGACCACATGACGTTTAGACGTCAGGTGAAAACCTGGCTCTTTTCTCAGATCTAACTCCTGGCCTAACACCTGTTCTCGCTCTCCACCTTGTCATGCTCCAGCGCTGGGACGCCTTGTTGCTGAGGCAGCCATGCACTCTATGAAGATAATAATCTAATTTAATCGGCCCCATTTGCATCCCTTTCTTCTTTCTACAAGATGTTTGGTTTATTTATTTTTTGCTTACTTTATTTTAGTTTTCCCACTCATCCCATTCCCTATACCCCACCTTCGGCCTCAAGCTCTTCCACTTGTCACTGTTAAATTCTTTCTTTAAAAAAATATTTTTATTGGATTTTTCAACAACAGTAACTGGTCAATTTCGCCACTCAATGAGGTCTATTATTTGGTGGGTACAGCAATTTAGTTAGCGTCTCAGTCCATACCGCTAAGTGCTCAGTGAGTTTTTAATCTTTCCTTGTTGCCTTAATATTTTGCTCATTTGCCAGAGTCAAGTCTTGTAAGTCTTTTTATTCAATTTTTCAAATTTGGGATTACGTGGTGCAGCCCAATGCATTTCTATTGTGCTTGTCAAAACTGTTCCCAGTGCCAACATACATAGTTTAATTGTATACCCTCTTTACCAGGAAATATACCCAGCAAGCATTTCTTTACAAACTCATTTAGTTCCACCCCTGTTATATATGTCAGACACCTACCCCCCAACATTTTCTAACCTCTGCCACTCTGTTATGTGCACAAACCCTGCCCCACTTCTTTCTTCCTCTTTCATTTATAGATGTTAGGAAAAAGTAAATATCACCAGTCACTTTCTATTTTACGACAAAAAGCACTCCAGATTAAGGCCATTTTAGCCCTGAGCCCAACTTCACAACTCAATTGCTATCCTTTTAATGTCTGAATTATAATGTTCTCTTATTTACATGCATATATGTCTAATTAATTGTTAGTTGTTCCTTCTGCGATTGGGCATAGAGCCATAAACGAACATAGTTACCTACTTGCCCCTTCAGACTTTTCTTTAAACCGGTCTCCAAAGCAAGTATCAAAATAGCACATGAAGAATTGAAGCATGTCATAAGTCTCTAGATATTGTTTATCTTTTATTCTCCTGGATGTTTCTTTTTAACCTCTATGACAGCATTCTTTTGCGTGTATAGTATTGACAGACATTCAGAAGTTCAAAGCGGTAAAGAATTTCAAAGTGATGGAAAGGAGTGTTTGAATCAGTTTTAACAGATAGTTACTCTTGAAAGCTTTCCTTTCTTTTGGCTTCTGCTTTTGTCAGTCTGTTTGCCCAGGCATGGGTCCCAAAGACTCCTGTGCCATCGCCGCTCGAGCTGCAAAGTGAGACCTAACACGCCAAATCGTGTAGATTTGCTTGTGTTCTTCTTTGGAGGGGTTATCACATGCTGTTCTCAGGCCCCTTTGTGTCAGGACTTAGACTGATTTGCATATAGCCAGAGTCAGTGGCATCCCTAGAACTGATGTTTTTTAGGTGAGGCGCGGCAGGGAATTGACCAGGTATAATCACAGGTGCCTTTAAAGGGGAGGAAGATGGGGCCCGTGACCCCACTCTATTTGTCCTGGCCCACACCACCTCAGCTGTTGAATGTGCTAGAAAGCTACACGGTAAAACAGACCGTGCATCTTGCAACACACAATAATTTGTCCAAAGCCGTGTTTGCTTTAACTGTTTAAATAAGACACTATTTATATGTCTACATATATCTATATCTGTCTATCTGTATCTCTCTATCTCTGTGTATGTATAATGCTAGTATTATGGGGCCAGCCGTCTATCGACCTGCTGACGTTTAATTGGCCGCCTTCTATCGGCTCCTGTCAATGACCCATTGGTTGGTATGTGCTTGCCCCGCAGATGCCCAAAAATCATGCCGTGTATCGGCCAATGCATAGGACATTCTGTATTTTTGCTAAAGGACTGAGAAAGTCTCAAACATGCATGTGTAGTTTCCTAAATATAGTGCGTAATATTTACAGTGAAACTACAATCTGACCCCCACTCAGACAACCTTGTAACAAGCCTCAACACTCTCTGCCTTGACCAACGGGTAATTGGGCCCACCCACACAGCAGGCCATACACTAGACCTCTTATTCACTAACTCCCCCCAAGTAAAGGTCGCCCAACCAGTCCCTGTCTTATGGTCTGACCATCGTGTCCTTAAGTTTCAAATACCGGGTACTGCTGCCCAACCTAATCCATCGATAGAGTCACGACCTAGCAGGCCATGGAACAAAATAAACTTACACTCTTTCACCACCAATTTTGCCCTCCTTCCACCACCCAAGCCAGAGAGCCTTGATGAAGCGGCCAAGTCACTCGAACAAGCCATCTTAACCACGCTCAATAAAATTGCCCCAATCAAATCTACGAAATGCCTCCACAAACTTTCCCCCTGGTTCACACCTGACCTAAAAAATGACAAACTAGCATCCAGAAAGGAGAAACGCAAATGGAAACACACGCAAAATCCCTCAGATAAAGTGGTTTATAAAACTAGTCATCAGCGCTACATAGAACACTTTGCTGCCGCTAAAAAAAACTACTTAGGGGACTAAATCATCGGAGCATCCAACTTACAAAAAGAGCTCTATAAAATCCTGAAAGAATTCACCAATCCCCCCTCCTACCAACCAGCTCTTACCTCCTCACAAGAGTGGGTCGACTCTCTCTGTTTTTTTCGTGAATAAAATCAACATCATCCACAGCTCTTTCCCACAATCTGGAAGCCCACCCCCTTCAGCTAGGAATCCTGACACCCCCCCGGACCCCATCTCATACCCCTCAGAGAATTCCTCCCCATTATCGAGGAAGAAGCCCTACTAACCCTCTCTAGGACCAAATCTGGCTCCCCCACTGACCCTGCCTCCGCACAGATCATATACAAAATCGGACCCGCCCTCACAGCCAGACTGACTAATCTACTCAACAACTCACTGTCTCTCTCTACTGTACCCAACACCTGGAAAGAGGCCATAGTGAAACCCATTCTTAAAAAAACCTAACTCTGACCCAAAAGTGCATAATAACTACAGACCCATCTCCTTCCTACCTCTCTTTGGGAAGGTACTGGAGACAATAGTAAACAAGCAATTGTCTGCTCACCTTGAGAATAATAACCTGTTTGACCCCTCACAATCCGGGTCCCGAGCTTTCCACAGCACCGAAACAGCACTTCTGGAGATGGTCGACAACATTAAACTCATCCTCGATGCCAAACAACCCACCATCTTTGTTCTATTAGACCTATCGGCAGCCTTCGACACCATCTCCCACAGCATCCTCCTGGATCGACTGTATGAGCATGGTGTCGAGGGCACTGCGCTTAACTGGATCAAGAACTACCTCACCAACCGCACATCGAAAGTCCAAATAGGATCTTTCACATCCAGTAGCCAGCCTATAGACCAGGGCGTCCCCCAGGGTTCCATATTGAGCCCCACTCTTTTCAACTTGTATCTATCCCCCCTGGTCAAAATAATCAAAGCTCATGGCTTTGATACAGTGTCGTACGCTGACGGCACCCAACTATTAATCACCCTTGATCCAGATCCCACCTACACGAAACTTACATTTAAACAATGTTTGACTGACATTAAGGACTAGATGACTACTAACCACGTCCAACTTAATGCCGGAAAAACCGAGATCTTACTCTTCGGTAAGGCCCAGCAACTGTGGGCCGACAACTGATGGCCCTCCACGTTAGGGCCCTGCCCGTCTCCTAAAGAGGCAGCACGCAACCTCGGCGTGACAATTGACACCAAACTCTCAATGTCGGACCACGTCAACCAAGTAGTGTGCACTTGCTATGGGCTAATGCGCAGCCTGAGAAAAATCTTTAAATGGATACCACTCTCCTCACGTATGCCATTAGTGCAAGGACTGATCATCAGCCGCCTTGACTATGGTAACGCTCTGTTGGCATCCATAAATGAAGCTCACCTTACCAAACTCCAGGTCCTGCAAAACACTGCGGGCAGACTGGTCCTCAAACTCTCCCCTCGTTCTCCCCCTGCCCCCAGCTTGAAGTCCCTTTACTGGCTGCCCATTAAAAAGCGGATCACCTTTAAAATATGCTGCCTTGTACATAACACTTTAAACAAAAAGGGACCCTGCTACCTAGCGCAGAAACTAATCACGTACCAACCCACTAGAACCCTTCGCTCAACCAGTAAACATCTTTTAACCATACCAAAGACCAGTACCGTCAAATACGGCGGCAGATCATTCTCCAAAATCGCCCTCACCATCTGGAATACGCTGCCCATACACCTTTGAATAGAGAGCGACCATAAGAAATTCCGTAAGTCCCTCAAAACTCTATTATTCTAACTTCACTCACCTGCAGCTCGCCCTCTCTGTCACTTACTGGTATTGCTAGTATCAGCGCTATTAGACAGTACGGTGATATATGCGCTTAACAAATGTCAAATAACAATAACAAGGGTCAAGAATGACAATAATCTTATCAGATAAGGACTGCTCTCTAATGTTATTGATAGAGTAAGCATTGGGATACAATGTAAAGTACCATGCCAAGTTGGCCGCCATCGTTGATGCATTGTGAGAGTGTTTCCTACCGTCATCGAGTTTGTTACCCGGGTGACGTCAATGTGTTTAAATAGCTTCCTCGCATTGATCATAGTTGACACTGACGAAGGAATTTCCGAACCGCGTGTGTTTGGGGGAGTTTTTTGCTAAAGAAAGATCTACTACGCTCCCCCCTGGGAGTGCTTGACTCTTTTGAAAAAAACGCAGGAAGTCGCAGCTATATTTTTTCCCCTTATTGGCTTGTGAGTGTTTGTAACACTTGTAGATCTTCCCCAACTAAATTGTCCATTGATGTACCATTGTTTCCACTGTTGTCAGTTCGACTTGGTGTATTCTTGACTTTATGAAACTTATGAAGCTTAAGTTTCTGTGTAAAAACAAACCAGGCAATCCTAGTCTGAGTAAATTCAAAACTATGCGATGGACAGAATGTCAGTCCTTTTTTGAGAACAGTTTCTTCATGTTTGGTCAATTTATGTTGCGTTAAATTGATAATGGTCAGATCGTCTGTTGTTGTTATCTTCTACTTCCCCTTTTGCTGCGTGTTTGTGAGGCTATTCCTTGATATTCTTCTGTTGATGCCCCCTCTTCGCGTCTTTCTTGTCTTCTTTCCGGCGGTTTGCCTCTGGTTCCACTCTGCCATGTTTGTCACATTAGGACCCGTACCCTCCAGATATTCCCCCTCCGCCCAACTACCCTAGACATGCAAGATCCCCACATTTTGAAATCACCAGAGATTCAGGTGGGGTTAAAAAGGCCATGTTTATTCACCACATTGTATAAACATGAGAAGCAATAACATGCATATCTAAAATCCCAAGTTATAACATAACTACATTTATGAGCATATCATGCTCCATCACCTTCCCAACCCTAAGGGAGGAACACCATCTGGTTCGCATCTCGCAACTGGGTATCCTACGCCAAGTGCCGTGCACCTGCCCCTTAGAGTGGTGGGTCCCGCCCTTCTATCCTTGTCTGCCATTACCGGGGCCCACCTCTCGACCACCAGTCTGCCCAGGGTCGCCCGGGAGGCTCGAAAGCTGTCGCCCTAGCCTCCCCAGCCGGTGGTCACTTCCTCCCAGTGGAGAGCTTGCCATATCCCCCCTCAGAGCTGGCCTATGGAGCCCGGCAAGCGGGCTCCCATCTATCTTGTTTAGCCACTATTTACTGATCGCAGGTCTCTTCTCCGCCGCAAGGGTGGCCAAGGCCCACAGGTCTGACACCCTCCCCACCTGCGTTCAGAATAAATGACCAAAGTTCTCGGATAAAAGTATCAGTTCCATAGTCCGACAAATGTACCCCATCCTGGTGGTACATTGCTTCTCCGGAAATCATCCGGTGCTGGAGGTAGCGCAAGCGGCCCTTCACTGAGCACAACCTTGCTAGTTCGCGTTCAATCGCCTCACCAAGACGTTCAAAGATCTAGGACGCACTCCTGGGCCCCATGCCCTGCGTGATATCATGCCAGACCAGACTATTTTTGTCGATGGGAACTCATGCCCCAGCCAGGCAAACTCTGCTAGTAGGGCTTCCTTGACAGCCAAGCGCCCCCTGTCGACCATGTCGTTGCCTCCCAAATGCAGAATAATCCAATCCGGCGTTTTGTGCTCTCGTGCCCTGAGCTCCTCGACGATCCGCCTCAAGTGTCGGATACGCATCCCTCCAACGCCGTGCCATACGAATTCGGTCTCGCCCAATGCGGCCGGTTTAACCACCTCTCTTCGCTGCAAGCGCACCGCCGCACGAAAGAGTGCCCTAGTACCCATACCACGGAAGCGGGCATACTAATCAGAAAGGAGAGAGATGAAGCTGTTAGACACTGCACACATATGTTTTACAACAATTCAGGCCTCACATATCGCTTATAGCAGTCAGAGGTCCAGCGACCTACACCTTTCACCACGTTGGGGGCGAGACCGGCCCCAGCCGCCAAAGTTGCGGTGCCAATCTTAAATGAATGAGAAGAATAGCCCACTGCTCCCAGACCCAGATTCCCCAGAGCCAACCCAAATACTGCCTTAAACTGGTATTGAGACAGGCAATCCCCGTTTTCATGAACGAAAAGAGCCGACCCCCCTCCTGCTGGGCGTCGGGCCAGGTACGCCTGCATACGGGATACGGGGCAGGCAACTATCCCAGGGGCTGGCAGCAAATGGATGGTGACCCCCTTTCCTGTTTGGTCTGTCTTGGACCGTCCCAACCGCAATACTAGGCCCCCCGGGGAAAGGGAGATATCCTTGAACTGCAAGCCCCCCTGATGGTCTACCCTGGAGGCCCCAACTATCTCACCTAGGCGACAGGCCCCGTAGAAGGCCAGGCAAAAGGCCGCCCTCAGCATGATTCCCTCGAACGGTGACTGGCAAATAACAGGCAATACCCCCAAAATATCAATCAAGGTCGGGAGATCCAAAGGCCTACGACAGTCCCACCGTGGCCCGTCTAATCGGGCCCATCCTGCTAAGACCTTCCTGATCAAGAATGAATCCCCAGGGTCCCGCTCCTCCGCCAGTTTAGCAAAGAAGCCTATCGCTGCCAAGGAAGCCCTAGCATAGGACACTGTTTTGCCCTGATCCCGCAGAACCTGTAAAGAAGCGTACATCGTTTCAGTTGAAAAGATCCTTGCATCTCCCCTCTGTTCCACAAATGATCTGTAAACATTAAACTGTGACTGATAGGCACATTTGGTGCGATCACACAGAGCGGCACCTTCCAGCCCCGCTAAAGCGGGGCTCCAATTTTCCACAGTGACGTAGGGAACGACGTCATGCGCTCTTCCGCCTGCGGGCGGAACCTCCGGAAGTCCTGCAACTTGGAACGTGACAAAGCGTCAGCAGCATGGTTATCAACACCAGGTATATGCGCAGCCTTAAAAGTCAAATTCAATTTCAAGCATGCCAACACCAAAAGCTTCAGCAACCTCAGCACATGTGGGCAAGTCGCCCCTTGCCGATTGATAACCTGAACCACCGCCATGTTACCCGACCAGAAGGTCACTGCCCTGTCCCTGAAGCGCTCCGCCCAAACCGTAACTGCCACCCAAATGGGGAAAAGCTCTAGGAAAGCTAAATTCTTTGTCAAGCCTGCTAAGTGCCACTCCGCTGGCCAGACCGCCCGCACCAGGCAGGGCCCAAGATCGCCCCAAAACCAACACTCCCGGCTGAGTCAGTGTATAGGCCTAGCTCATCACTGGACACCGGCGGTGCGGGCCAAACTACCCGCCCGTTGAAATCTGCCAGGAAGTCTCGCCACACTTTAAGGTCTTCCTTAACCCCTGCTTTTAACCTCACCCGATGATGCTTCTGGGTAAGATCTACCATCGCTCTGGCTATAGACCTCGAGAAAGGGCGTCCCATGGGAATGATGCGCAAAGCAAAGTTTAGCTGACCCACAAGAACTTGTAACTGATGCAACGTCACCTTCGGACACGCCAAGGCTACCTCAATGGCTAGGGAAGAAGCTCTTACTTTATCCATTGGCAATCTACATTCCCCCGCTACTGTGTCAATTTCGATGCCCAGGAAGGACATGCACGTGTCGGGGCCGACTGTCTTGCTCGGTGCCAGCGGCACCCTAAATTCTTTCAACATAGCCACCAGCTGACTCGGGGCCAAAGCGCAAACATCTGACGATGCGGGGCCCATCACCATGAAATCGTCTAAGTAATGCACTACATCTGTACATCCTGACTTTTGCGAAAACACCCATTGCAGCATGGAGCTAAAGGTCTCAAAGTACTTCCAGGAGACCGCCCAACCCATAGGCATACATCTGTCGTAATAAAATTGCTGTTGGACCTGAAAACTTAGCAAATGGTAATCCTCGGGGTGCACCGGCAACAAGCGGAATGCTGACTCAATATCCGTTTTCGCTAGCAACGCCCCCCCGGCCTAGCTCCCTCACTTTCTGAACCGCGGCATCAAAAGACGTTGACCCTAAATAGGCCCAGAGTCTCCATCCCTGACCCTTAGGTCACGCGATCTCGTCGGACTGGAAATGGGTCGGCCGGACGCCGATTGGGCCGTCCGCCCGACCAACCACCAGAGACCAGGGGCGGGCGGGGTCCGGAGAGCCCGGGTCGTAAGTGCGCGCGTCGTGATTCTCTGCACTTTTTAAAGTTGAAACTCCTCGCGAAAATGGGACTGTGTAGGTTGCTGTTCTCATTCTTGTTCAGAGTCTGTTGTAATATCCGATTACGATGTTACTGCTGTATCTTGTTGTGCTACAGTCTTCTTATTTGCAGTGCTCCTCATTGCCCTCCGTGGTGCATCAAATTTCCGCGCAAATGTCAGAATACGCCCTTGTTCATAATCCTGGGTATCTCTCTGACATTTTGTTTGTTTGAGCCTTCTTATTTTACCCCCATATGCGAGTAGCCGTTTTTTCATACTTTCTCGCAGATCATCTTTGGATTTTGTATCCGGATCCTGTGCTATAAGTGCCTCCAACTCTTCGACATCCTTTTGTCATTTAGCTCTATCACAAACTTTATTAGGGTTTTCAACATCCTGTCTGACATTACTGCAGTGTAGCTTGCCCATTCGTCGAGTAATAGTGGGTCCGGATTTTCGTACGCGGGGACAGTATAGATATGGAGCCCGCGTGGGATGCGTTGTACTTCGAGATTATTTTGAAGCGAAGTCGCTTCCCACCATTTGGGAATTTCGCGTTCAAACAGTCTTTCCAGTTTCACAAATAATGATTTGAGGGAGGGTCCCCTGTGCGTTAGATGCTGCTCTACTTGTGGATCCGTTTTGTCCAGCTTCTATTTTGAATATGTCGGCCGCCGCTTTGCGGCGTGTTTCGTCTGAGTACATTCCGTACAACAATATTTTGGTGTTGCGTGCACGTTTACAGAGTATTGCTACCACTTTCAATCGGTCTCTCCGACCGTTTCTTGCACAGTATTCACTTTGCTACATTTTGTGAGAGAAATCTCTTTAATGAGAGGAAGTAAAACATGGACGCTTGTGTCCTCCGACTCACCCGTCTTAGCTATCATCTCTCTGTCTTTTCAGTCCGTGATGCTCGTCGGCGGTGCTGGAGCGACGTCGGTTCAGCTCAAAAGGTCCATCAGTGGTTGCTTAGTAGCACTCTGGAGCGGGTGCTGGTCTCGGTTCCGTGGCGATTGTACCCCGTAAATATATCAGGCTCAAATTTCCCTTGCGCAGCAAAAGAATAGACCGCACTTGTTATGAAAGTGGATTATACGGTGTTTATTACCATATACAAACAAGCAGGACGCGTTCCGGCTTCGCGCCTTTTTCGCACTGTGTGACGCACACGTCAATAGTCACCAATTTAAACCATTACATTGCAGGAATGTTCCCGGGGGAAATTTTGTCATTTCCGAACGGCAGGTAAACACAAAAGATAATGCATTCTTCTGACATATATTCATTGATTTATGGCGACCATCTTAAGCTAGTGTGTGAAGTGATTACAATTCGAATGTGTTTTTACCGCTATTTTAGCGTCTTTCCAGTAAGAAAGAGATTTAGCCCTGAATGGGCAGAATGTGCAAAGGTGCATTGTGCAGAAATATTTACAGTGATTATGAAATGCTGACATTATTCAAACACTTGCCCTCTATCGGCAAAAATCGTGATACTATTTACAATGTGACAATACATTTCAACTGAAAATCATATTTTAGTTCTATCTGAACCAATTTACAAGATATACATGATAGTGCTTTCATGCTCATTTCTGCATTAATACTGTGTTGCATTTCATAATAGTACAGTGGTATATGATACATTCAAACCTCTGCATAAATATCGGAGATAAATCTCATGAGGGAGAGAAAACAAATCAAATGATCAGAACCTGATTTGAACAAAAATAATAATATGATCATGAAGAGTGTCTCAATACATCAACTTCACAAATTGATATTTCATTAATAACACGAGTTATCACGCCCTGGATGGGCTAATTTCAATTCATCTCTCATTAGAACAGTTTGTGATTCAAGAGGATCACTGATTCTTAGACTCCCTGAGTATACGTACTCATCAGCTTGTATCACTGAAAAGTTATTATGGATTTTCTTGGATTTTACGGTGCTGATTATAATTGATGCTATTTCGTGCAGATCTACAGTGGTGACAGATAAATGTGAGGCAATTATGATGACTAGAGATACAGGCTGCTAAGGTGGAAAACTTAGCCCAAATGAATTGCTAGTTCTTCTTCCATATTTAAGCCTGATGGGTTCATAGTTTGTAGATATATTATATATCTGGATTCCAGCCTGCGTAAATGAAGTTCTCTGTCTCCTCTACTTTCTTTGACAGGGACGTGGTCCAGACAGAAAAATCTAAGTAGATTTCGATTACTTGGAAGCTGGCAAAATATCTAGCTACTGGGTAGGTTGAGTCATTATGTTCAGTAGCCCTTGCGTGTTCAAGTATCCTGTGCTTTGTGGGGTATGCTGATGATGTATTGTAAAGTACATGGGAACACTAGACAATATACACAGTAAGGCGTGGTGCATGTTAAGAATTTAGTAATTCTGCTTTGGCCATTCATTCCAGGTATCTGATATGACGTCACTTTAGTGCTATTTTTGCAGGCTTTGAACCTAGTGCATGGGAAAAACCCAGTTAGGATCCCCAACCTGGGATTACGTGGTATCAATTCATAGTGGCTTTGAACCAAAAGGTCTTTCAGGGATCGACTTCGTTTATATGTGATTTTTGGGTGATCTGGTATATCAGTCCCGATGACAACATCAGATTTCAAGATGTCCCAATTGCGTGTTAGAATATGTTGCAGTCTTTCTGAATCCCTAGTAAAGGGGGTTATAAAACGAAAAGTGTTGCTATCTCCGTCAATAGGTTGACTCTATCTTTTAGAAGACATGATCGTGGAATCTTAATTAACCTTTCGAGGTTCTTCTGTAAGAGTTGACTTGTGTACCCTCTCATTTTGAACCTCTCTATTAACTCACTTGCTGCTGTTAAGAAATCTTCATCTCTCAAGCAGTTTCTCTTGAGTCTCAGTAATTCTCTATTTTGAGAGGTTTGGGGTGATTGCTGCTGGCTTCTAAGATGGAGTTCTCTGCTGTTGTTTTGCGAAATAGGGAGGTACAAAGTTTTCCTTCACTAATGAAGACTTTCAGATCTAAAAAGTCTACTCTTTGTCACTTACATGGCCACTGAAATGTAAATTCACTGTGTTATTGTTATATGTATATATATATATATATATATATCACATAAAATCTTGGAAACCAAGTCGGGTCGCAAACACACGGGTGAATTCATCAAGTACTTTATTACTATAACTAGTAATCCATTTCTGCTGGGACCACCAAGTAGCCCTAAGCGTTTTTGTCTCTATTTCACTGTACACAACTCCACTTTATGCCAGTCCACTCCACGCTATTACACTGTATGCAACTCCCCTACGCCTCTTTAGTGTACGTTACTCCAATGTATGCCACTCCGCTATGCACTTCTCCAGTATGTGTGATTCTACTCCACACCATTCCACTTTATACCATTCCACTCTATGCTGTTCCACTGTACACTAATCCACTCTACTTCACTCCAGTGTATGACACTACACTTCGTTCTACGGCACTTCATTCTATGCTTTACGATTAGACCCCACTCCAATGTACGCCACTCCACTGTATGCTATTGCACTCTACCCCACGCCACTGTATGCTACTCCAGACTACACCACGTCATTATATGCCACTCCACTGTACGCTAATCACTATACACTGTTAGGATCTATAGCACTCCACTGTACAACACTCTGCTCCACGCCACTCCACTCTACACTATTACACTGTATACAGCTCCACTCTACAATTTGTAAGAAGAGGACCCCGACTGACAACAATGAAGCTTGCTAGCTGTGGGGCAAAATACCATATGGGGTAAGGAAAAAGCTACGCATAAGATCTATATTTAATTGCTACTAAAAATCAGACCTAAATCTATACAAAAACAGTGCATGTAAGATAAACATGTACATATGACTGAAAGCAATTCCTTTTGTTACAAAATTATGTCATATAGATATACTTTGCCTATATGCTGTGTTAAGTTAGCATGAGCTTATTAAGAGTTTAAACGCCATTTTACCTTTCTGCTGCTTCTGCACACGACACATAGCTATTGCTTTAGCTTTGAGCCTAGTAGAATGTTTTGATTCATGCGAGAATAATATGTTGTTACTCTGATATCCGCCTTGCTTGGTGAGCTGTGTCTGTACAGTGAGTGCTGAAACCGTCAAGGATATCTCAACACAGTGGTTGTTGTGAGGTCTGATCTTCGCACGTTGCTAGACATAACATACATGCAGCTGCAGCCAAATTCTGGCTTTAGGCGCGTTTTATATTGCTTTGCACAAGAGCATAGAAACACACTTGATGGTGCTTCGCATGCAGAGAGCTGGTGGAAGATGATGTGATCCCTTACCACTAGGGTCTTGAGGTATGGGGCCGCCCTGCTAAAAACCCAAAGCGACCTTCTTAGATATAATATAATATACTAGCTAGGGAGGGTGAGAACTAGGTGTTACTGAACCCTATTCGTTTTAGCATTTTACATTGCTTTCACCTTTTGTATTCTATGGACTAGTGACTATGCTGATTACTTTGTTTCTTATAATATGTTTGCTTGTATTAGCTAAGATACTGCGTTTGAGAACACTGCATTAGTGAATGAACATTTCAAATATGCACGCGTCCTCATTTACTCCGTGTTCTGAATTGAAATGATTGTATAATGAAAGAGTGTTCATGTGTTCCACGTTACCTGAGGTGTACTAAGTCCATGTTCTGGTTTGTCTAAGCATTGGGGGTTTGTGATCACCAATGAGATACTGTTGCTAGTCTGGTAGGGGATTTTGGGTACTAAGGTGAGTTTTGGCACACCCTAATTCACTGAGGTTCCAAGTCTCTATGCACAGTTCTGTATGTGAACGGAATCCCTGCGACAATTATATTTTTTATTTTTATATATTAATATTTTTCCATTATATCTTATTCCTTTTTAGGTCTCGCCCTCGAGACCTATTGTCATCGAGATGCCTTTCAAGGGAGACAGACCGGGGCACGTGCGGCGATCCTGGCCTGTGAACGCGCAGATTCTGGTCTGTGAACGCGCTTCTAAGACGCGCTTCCCAGAAACTGTGAACACGCACCAGCCGCCACCAGCCACCCCCACATGCACCAGCCGCCCACACACGCACCGGCCCACCACACACGCACCAGCCACGCACACACGCACCAGCTGCCCACACACACACCAGCCGCCCCTGGCTGCGCACACACGCACCAGCCGCCTCTTTTCGCCAACACACGCACCAGCAGCCCCGAGCCAGTGCACGAGCCCCCACGGCGTAACCAAGTTCCACTCACCGGGTGTCATCTCCTCCTCCTCCATTGACATGGCACACGCGGGGCTTCCCTCACTGATGGGAGCCCCGCCCTTGCATCCACAGCCTCAGTCGCCACTTTCCTGCCGCCACCGCCGGGCTCCCCCTCCGGCATGGGAGCCCCGTGTCACCTCTTTCATCTCGGCGAGTGACTTCGTGGGCACGGGCTTACGGCGGAAGTCCCGCCCCACAGCAAGCATGACACGGCCGGACTTACAGATTTCGCGCCAGATCGGGCCGGTGGCTTGCCAGGAACTCAAGCGATTTCTAGGTACTTGTTTAGGTTTAGGTTTTGGAAATAGACCCCTAAAACGTACTTATTTTATGTGCTATTATCTTATTTTATTCAATTTTATGCGAATTGCAATGGAGTCTGAAAAAACGCTCGCAGTAGAGTCTTCTTCTCTCCAAACTAAAGATCGATAGTCACTTCTAGAATCCATACAATTAAATGTAATTTGCAGTGCTTAATTAATGCCGATGGTTTCAGCTGGTGGGCACCGGCGCTCACATTTGGAAACCATGAGTTGTGTTTCAAAGCACTTTGACCCAGAGCAGGAGCGAGAGGCAGAAACGGAAAAACAGGGTAGGAAACCAGAGACTGAGGGAGAAAACAGCACAAAAAGAACCTGCAAGGGGGAGATAAATACATAGGAAGGGAAGCGTGGTGGTAGAAGAAAGAGGCATCAGATGGAAGGAAACTAAGCAGCCTTGGCGTTTGGCAGCTCTGGTAATCTGCAGTGCTGGCTGGTTTCATTTATTTATTTGTGTGTTTGTTTACAAATGAAGCACTGGAGTCTACACTTATTTTCAAGAACTCAGCAGTTGGCAAAACATAGAGGGGCAGTCTCTCCCGTGAAAACCAGTGCTGTGACGAAACTTGACAGCCCCCACTGAAGAGCAGTACATCGATGGCCTCCCTCCATACTCACTCCGGAGCCCTTTGGGGCTCAGGGGCCTCTCCGCACTGCGGGGGCTGCAGGGGCCTTAGTTACGCGACTGGCGAAAGCGGGGGGTGTCCATCGCCTTCCTTCCTTACTGTGCCAAGAAATTATGCAAACACAACATGGGCTGCTTTCCACCCCAAAAAATCCCAGTCTTCATGCCACATGTGTGCCTATCACCCATCTTTAAAGGCTGCCTCTTCCACTCCCACCTTGGACGATGGAAGTGTAACTTGAGCGCTAGCAGGCCAGGAAGCAGGATGCGGTGGTTGTGAGATGTGGCAACGCTCTCTTCTCTCTCCACATAAATCAGATACAAGTCTCATGGAACCACAATCAGAGTTACTGACTGACGCAGGCTGTATAAAGACTCTCAGTAAGTACTTCTGATTGTTTGCAAATATGTTGGTTTGGTTTTGCACAACTTGCACCGTTGCACACCAGCCGCATATATGTCTGGCCACAATAGTGCTAATAATAATGACAATATGCAAAGCGTGCACCACAGATTGAAGTTTCTTGGTACTTAAACATCAGGGACCGCTATAACCCTGCTGGGTGGTGTTCACTTTATCATCCTTGCAAGGCTGAAAGGCTAACTCGGCCCTCCAACCTGGAGCCTAGGCAGATCTTGGCAGCAGGTGCCCAACCCTCTCAGTTATCCTACCAGCATACTGCAGCGCCTGATTTCCTAGCTCTGAGATATAGTGAAAGTCTCTTGTTTTTGTTGCTTTTGCAATTGCTTGTCTTGACGCCACGCTTTGCTGAAAGTGAGTCTCCTTTTTTTTTAAAACAAGCATTTGCAATGCAATAGATCTCGCATTTATACAAGTTTAGGCTATTGGCATTGTAAATGACAATGCCTTTTATTAATGCTTTAAAACGAAAAGAAGGAGGAGGAGCTTCTCGCGCAACCATGATGGCCGCGTGGGCACAGGGCTCCCGAGACCCTCGCCACCTCCCGCATTTATCCTGTAAAATATCCTGCCCTTAATTGACGACTTCGTATAGATGAACCACGGGTGAGGCGAAACCTGTGATTGGATTTTGAATCGGACACTGGGAACCGAAGCTACGGCGCTCTGAAAGGCGAGGCCTGCTCTGGGATGATGCCCGGGGCTCGAGTTGGCATGGTGCCCGAGCTGTAATCGATCGACATTGGCCTGAAGGAAGAAGGACTGGCGGTCCGATTGACTTTCACTTTTGTTTCTGTGGTCTTGTCGGGTAGCTGTCCCCCCGGGCTGGGGGCTACTACTTGCGTGGCACACTAGAGTGCTTTTCTGACTGCAGTATCGGTAAGAAGCCTGCCTGTTCCCCCTGGCCGCCACTGCTCCTTTGTTTCAAGGCTCCGGTGTCGCCATCTTTCGCCACAGCGCATCTGCCTCAAGTGCCTTGCCATTCGTAATGGCAAGCAAATCTGATGGAGAAAAGTCGAAAACTAAAAGCACGCGGCGAGGTGGCTATACCCCGTCCAACAATATAGATCGGTACGCTCAGACTGTGGGGTCCCCCAGCGGTCCGGGTAGGTCTCTGGAAGACACGAGAGGTACTCCCTCCTCGTCAACGGAGCTAACCTTGCAGGACGTTATGGCTGCCATTAATGGAATTAAATCCTCCCTCGGACAACAGATGGAGACCCTTGCTCTCAAGTTGGATACGGTGGCTATAGACGTCAACCTAATTCGAACTGATTTGTCCAAAACAAACAAGAAAGTTAAGTCTTTTGACATCAAGACCGCTAGCTTGACGGGGGATGTTATCGACCTGCAGACAGAGGTCCGCAAATTGCGGACCTCCAAGAATCTCTTTGCTCGTCATCTGGAGGAATTCGAGGGAAGGGCTAGACGCAATAACGTCCGCATTATAGGGGTCCCGGAAAAGGCGGAGGATCCTGCAGCTGATCTCTTTGTGGAAAACCTTATAGTCACCCATCTCGTACCTAAAGGACTGAGTTAGTTTTTTACAGTCGAGCGGGCCCACAGAGTTCTGGGTGGTAAACCAAAGTCGGGGGCCCCACCGCGGCCTATTATTGCCAAGATATTTAACTTCAGAGACCGGGACGCTATCCTGCAGGCTTCGCGGATGGGTGGGCCCACGAAGTTTGAAAATACTACTGTGAGTTTCTACCTGGACTTTACGCAAGCGGTTCAGAAACAGAGACTAGGTTTCACGGGTGTCAAAAGGAGACTGAGACACATGGGACTAAAGTATGCGATGCTCTTTCCGGACAAATTGAGAATTGAATTTGAGGAGCGGACATACTTTTTTGACCGGCCCGAAGTGGTGGCGGACTGGCTAGACACTTTGCCCAATCAACATGGCCAAGAGGGACAATCTGGCGGAGCGGCAGGCAGATCGGAGGAGCAGGAGTAGGCGCTTGGTCTTCGATTCTTGGATCTTCATGTCGGCCTAGGACAGTGGTTCGCTAATCTAGCTGTGTGATCCGAAGGGACAATTTTGGGGGTGGCGGGGATGTTGGTGGGTCTTCTCCTCCTCCGTTTTACTTTTCGTAGTTTACTTTGATGCTAGGGCGACAGGCACACTGCAAGTTGGGGTTGCTTTTTAGTCTCACGCAGGGGTGCAGGGTGGGGGGGTCTGTAACGGGTTATGGTTGGGGGTGGGGGGGTTCTTGTTTTGGTGTTTGGGTTCTTTGCAAGGCAACGTATTGTTTTATCATCTGATCGAAGTGCTGAGTTCTGGAGAGGAGTGGATCTGTTTACATTTTCGGGATGGGGTAGGGGATTGAAACTAATCAGTTGGAATGTGAATGGACTGGGGGATAGGATAAAATGTGGGGTGGTGTTGCAATTGTTGAAACGTTTATCTCCCGATGTGATACTCCTCCAAGAAACACACTTGATAGGCAACACTTGTCAAACCATGAATAGGAAGGGATATCGTTTGGTCGCCCATGCTGGGTTTACCTCTAGATCTAGGGGGGTAGGTATCCTTATAAAGAATTCCCTCCCGCTAGAGATTGACGCAACGGTTCTGGACGATAGAGGGCGCTATGTCGCTCTTACTGGTAGGTGGGAGGGCCGTACCCTTTCCCTGGTTTCGGTGTATGTCCTTCCTGAAGGTACATTGTTAATGGGTAGTGAGTTTAATTCAGTGGTGTCCGGTAGAGAGGATCGTTATCCTCCTCGGGACCTCATGAGTGCCCAGTCCTGGCTCCGCGGCTTCATAGATACATTGGGCTTGGTAGACTGCTGGCCGTTGCTACATCCCGCCCAGCACCAATACACTTTCCATTCGGGCGCCCATGGTAGCCTTTCTAGGATTGATTATGTACTGGCGCCCGCCGCACAGGCCCTCTCTGTCACAGAGGTCAGGCATCTGGTGCGTGGTATATCTGACCACTCTCCAGTGTGGCTTCAAATGGATTTACATGCTGGGGCTGAGGGGCGGGTGGCCCGATCAACCCCTGGTATTTTCGGAGCCCTAAAGTTCGTGCTGCTCTGGTTAAGTCTCTTGACCAGTATTTCACGGAAAATGAGGGCTCTGTATCGTCCGCTGTGTCGCTTTGGGAGGCTTTCAAAACTGTCATTAGGGGCCAGGCGTTGTCTTTGATTGCGGGTGCGAAAAAACGAAGAAATGAAGAAGTCGTAAAGATTGAAACTGAGATTGTTGATCTGGAGCGGCACCTGGAGCAGGGGGTTACCCGTGCGAAGGTGCATGTTTTGCGTCTCAAGCAGCTGGACTATAAGCCCTTGGTCACGGATGCGGCTAAGGTTATGAGTAGGGAACAGCAGGGCCGTTTGTACGATGTTGGAGATAAGGCCGGTAAATTGATGATAGGGTTGGATACGGAAGATAGGGCAAGTCGTGTGGTGCCGGTGATCTAGAAAATGAATGGCGAGCGGGTCACCGACCCTGAGGAGATAGCTCAATGTTTCGCGGAACACTTTCAGGCAGTCTACTCCCCGGTTTCGGAGCGGCCGAAGGAGGACTCGCATTTGTTATTACGTGATATTGCGTTGCCGTGCCTGTCTGATGTAGATAGGGAACAAATGGATTCGGAGATAACTGCTGATGAGGTGGCTCTTGCTATTCGCTCCTTGCGATCTGGGAAGGCTATAGGACCTAACTGTCTCCCCATTGAACTTTATAAACTGCGTCCTGACAAGATGGCTCCTTACTTACGGGATATGTTTGTGGAATCGCGTGAGAGAGGCTTCCTTCCCGGTGATCAGCGTTTAGCTACCATTGTGGTGATTCACAAGGAAGGAAAACCGAGGGAGCGGTGTGCTTCTTATAGGCCGATATCTCTTTTAAACGCTGAACCTAAGATTCTCGCGAAACTGCTGGCTAATCGATTAATAACTGTGATTAGCGAGTTGATTCATCCGGATCAATCTGATTTTATCCCTCACAGAAACACAGCTCTGAATCCTAGGCGGTTGCATGGTGTTCTCGCGCGGGCTACGACGCTGCGTGAGCCGGCCATCTTGGCTTCTTTGATTGCCGCGATGGCGTTTGATACCGTGGAATGGCCGTATTTGTGATCCGCCTTGGCTAAGTTCGGATTTGGTCCAGGTTTTATCGGCTGTGTGTGGCTCCTCTATGAGGACCCCCTGGCGCAGATTGTTGCTAATGGGCGTGTTTCCAAGCCGTTCGGTCTGGGGAGAAGTACGCGACAAGGTTGTCCCTTGTCGCCACTTTTGTTTGCTCTGGCCCTCGGGCCCCTTGCTGCATGTATTAGGTGGGAGCCCTCGATGAGGGGTTTCCGGTGGTCCCCTGATTTTGAAGATCATATCTCACTCTATGCAGATGATATCCTGTTGTACTTAACGTCGCCCAGGAAATCACTGATGGCGTTGTTTGATGTATTAACCTCCTTTGGTAGGAACTCGGGCATAGTCATAAATTGGATCAAGTCTTATCTATATGTACTCTGTGGTGAGGTCCCCCTTCTTCCGCGTGACTGTCCTATCCAGGTGACGCAGTCGGGGTTTAGGTACCTTGGTATTTACATCTCACTGGACCCTGTGGCTCGCTATGAGCAGAATTTGATCCCACCATTGAATAGGTTGAAACTGGACCTGGCAGGTTGGCGTAAGCTCCCGCTTCGCGCTTGGCCGGGCAGTTCTTTTCAAGATGATGTCTCTGCCACGTTTCCTCTATGCTCTCCAAAACACCCTTGACATAGTTCTGGCTAGCTATTTCCGTGAAGTGAAGGGTCTCCAGAGGAAGTTAATCTGGGATGGTAGATCCCGTATCGCGCTCGCTTAGTTAACACTCCTGTGGTACGATGGGGATATCGCTCTCCCTGACATCAAGCGATATTATTGGGCGTCCCAATTGAGCGCCATTAATCATGGCATGTATGGACCCAAATTGAACCCCGCGTTTGCTATGGACAGGTGGTTGTTGCCAGGGGGCGATTATTATAGAGCACTATATTCGAGGCCAGCTGGTAGGGATCTGTCGGGGCCTACGAGGACTGCTGTGCGTATGTGGTACAACGCGAATAACGCAATGGAATGGAAAGATTGCATGACTCTGGCGACCTCGCTTTTCGCATCTGAGAGGCTGGGTAACCTGTGTAAGACTAAGGGGTTTGAGAAGTGGGACCTGATTGGTATTAGCAAGGTTGGAGACCTCTGGGTCAAGGGAAACTTCAAATCATTTGATGAGCTGAAGACAGAATTTAATTTAAGTGATAGGGAATACTTTCGATATGTTCAGGTCCGTCATGCCTTGAAGTCTATTCTCTCTGAGGGTGAGACAATCCCGGAGTCGTCTCCGCTTGAGAACAGGGTGCTGGATGGTCATGTACCATCTCCTTGATCTACAAGAAACTAATTAATGATAGGACTGACTTACTGATACAGTTCTGGGACTTATGGACCAGAGATGGCCTAGAGTTAGACGACGAGGACTGGCAGTCGGTGATCTCCTCTCCCAAGGAGGTCGCGATTCCGGTCTTGTCTCCGGTTAGTGCAGCTTAAGATACTCCACAGGGTCTATGTTACTGGCCCCCATCTGGTCAGAATGGGATTTTCTGAGGAGGGATTGTGCAAGCGGGGATGCAGATTGCTTGGGACGTTTCTCCACATTATCTGGGAGTGTCGTGAGGTGACAGTCTTCTGGAATGAGGTGCATAAAGCGATGGAGGAAGTTACAGTTGTCGCTCATTTGCCCGAGGCCAGGCGCTGTTTGTTAAGCGTTTGGAGCCAACAGATTACAATACGGCACAGACTCAGTGGGCAACCCTTGGGAATATGATCGCCAAAAGGGTTATCGCACAGTTGTGGGGGTCCCAGAGGTCACCGACAGTGGAAGCATGGAGGGAGAATATGGACTTGGCGATGTTCAGGGAGAAAACAGTATACATTGCTCGGGGGCGACCCCGTAAGTGGAGCAAGATATGGGGTTCCTAGAATAGTTATCGTGGTGACATTTGCACTCCTCCCAAGGCAACCAACGCTGATACTCCGCTTTCCCCCTAACCTCACGTTCCTACTGCTGTATTATCTTAACATTGCATTTACTCTTTTCTCCCTCCTTCCCTTTCCCATTGCCGACTGAACATGATTCTGTACTGCATTTTCCTCCCTCGTTTGAACTGGTATTTTGTATGTTGTATTTTATTGCCTTGTTTGTTTATAACTTTTCAATAAAAAGAAACAAAACAAAAAAAGGCATTATTATTTGCAATGTCAATAGCTCGAAGTTGCGTAAATGCGAGACCTATTGCATTGCAAATGCTTTTTTTTACAGTAGACTTTGGGGACCCATTTCCTTGCTTACATCAAGGCCCATGGGTTTCTTTATAGGCCACTGACCTCTTAACGTCACCATTACAAAGACAGCAGGCAGGTTTTGTTGTCACTTTCGTGCTGTTGAATAGCGCTATGAAAATGCTATAAAAATTCCACGTCTCACCATGTTATTACCACACCGCTAGTCACATCATTTTGAAACAAGCACATTTATTGTTACTGTAAATTGACCTGCTCATATTTTGCACTATTGTGACTTGTGATTCTGCCCGCATCACTGGAAAGCGCTTTTTCTTGGACAACAACGCGCTCCGTGAAATACAAACCTCCGAAACAAATCATAAATATAAACATGATATAGGTGACTCTCACTTCTCTGAATAGCCAGTAACACCCAGGCACCTTCCTACTGACGTATACAGTGGCCTATACAGGACACCCACGCCCCAGGCGCGCCGTCTCTCACCGCTCTCTTAATAAGCCTGCTATGTTAATATTCGCCAAAATAACACCCAGAGGGCAGGGGTCCGTGGGCTCGGCAGAAACACTGGCCATGTATAGATAATGGCGTCCAATACCTGGTCTT